>NC_134832.1:141956328-143392270 GCF_004210375.1 Tachypleus tridentatus | reverse complement strand
GAGTTAATAATGTATACAGTATCTCTATTTGAGTTAATAATGTATACAGCTATCCCTATTTGAGTTAATAGTGTATCTCCCGATTTGAGTTAATAATGTATACAGTATCTCTATTTGAGTTAATAATGTATTAGTATCTACAGCATTCCATTTGAGTTAATAATGTATACAGTATCTCCATTTGAGTTAATAATGTATCTCCATTTGAGTTAATAATACAGTATTTCCATTTGAGTTAATAATGTATACAGTATCTCTATTTGAGTTAATAATGTATACAGTATCTCCATTTGAGTTAGCATAATGTATCCATTTCTGTTTGAGTTAATAATACAGTATCTCCATTTGAGTTAATAATGTATACAGTATCTCTATTTGAGTTAATAGTGTATCTATTTGAGTTAATAATGTATACAGTATCTCCATTTGAGTTAATAATGTATACAGTATCTCCATTTGAGTTAATAATGTATACAGTATTCCATTTGAGTTAAAATTTACAGTATCTACTTATTTGAGTTAATAATGCATACAGTATCTCTTCATTTAAGTTAATAATGTATACAGTATCTCCTGATTTGAGTTAATAATGTATACAGTATCTTTTATAGTTCTGTTAATAATGTATACAGTATCTCCATTTGAGTTAATAATGTATACAGTATCTGACAGTATTCATTTGAGTTAATAATAGTGTATCTCCATTTGAGTTAATAATGTATACAGTATTCCATTTGAGTTAATAATGAATGTACATACAGTATCTCCATTTGAGTTAATATGCATGTATTTCCATACTTGAGTTAATAATGTATACAGTATCTCCATTTGAGTTAATAATGAATACAGTATAATAATGTATCAGTATTCTATTTGAGTTAATAATGTATACATTATCTCAATTTGAGTTAAATATGTATACAGTATCTCTATTTGAGTTATAATGTATACAGTATCTTTGATTTGATGTTAATAATGAATATATGTATACAGTATCTCTATTTGAGTATCACTATTTGAGTTAATAATGTATACAGTAATCTCCATCAATATAGAGTATCTCTATTTGAGTTAATAATGTATACAGTATACAGAATCTATTTGAGTTAATAATGTATACAGTATCTATCTCCATTTGAGTTAATAATGTATACAGTATCTCTATTTGAATTAATAATGTATACAGTATCTCTCCATTTGAGTTAATAATGTATACATTTGAGTTAATAATTTATACAGTATCTATTTGTTAATTGCATTTCCATTTGAGTTAATAATGTATACAGTATCTCCATTTGAGTTAAAAATTTATACAGTATCTCTATTTGAGTTAATAATGTTAATAATATACAGTATCTCCATTTGAGTTAATAATGTATACAGTATTTCTTTGAGTTAATAATGTATACATTTGAGTTAATAATGCATCAGTATCTCCATTTGAGTTAATAATGTATACAGTATCTCCATTTGAGTTAATAATGTATACAGTATCTCAGTATCTCTATTTGAGTTAATAATGTATACAGTATCTCCATTTGTATTCCATTTGAGTTAATAATGTATACAGTATCTCCATTTGAGTTAATAATGTATACAGTATCTCATATTTGAGTTAATAATGTATACAGTATCTCCATTTGAGTTAATGATGTATACAGTATCTATTTGAGTTAATAATGTATACAGTATCTCCATTTGAGTATCTCTTCATTTGAGTTAATAATGTATACAGTATCTCCATTTGAGTTAATAATGTATGTACAGTATTTCCATACTTGAGTTAATAATGTATACAGTATCTCCATTTGAGTTAATAATGTATACAGTATCTCCATTTGAGTTAATAATGCATACAGTATCTCCTATTTGAGTTAATAATGTATACAGTATCTCCATTTGAGTTAATGTATACAGTATCTCCTATTTGAGTTAATTATGCATACAGTATTTCCATATTTGAGTTAATAATGTATACAGTATCTCCATTTGAGTTAATAATGTATACAGTTATCTCCATTTGAGTTAATAATGTATACAGTATCTCTAATTTGAGTTACAGTTATATTATGTGGTTAATACATACAGTATCTCCATTTGAGTTAATAATGTATACAGTATCTCCATTTGAGTTAATAATGCATACAGTTAGTTAATAATGTATACAGTATCTCCATTTGAGTTAATAATGTATACAGTATCTCCATTTGAGTTAATAATGTATACAGTATCTCCATTTGAGTTAATAATGTATACAGTATCTCCATTTGAGTTAATAATACAGTATAACAGTATATCTCCATTTGAGTTAATAATGTATACAGTATCTCTCAGAGTTAATAATGTATACAGTATCTCTATTTGAGTTAATAATATATGTATATTTGAGTATCTCCATTTTACTAGAATAATAATACAGTATTTCCATTTGAGTTAATAATGTATACAGTCTCCATTTGAGTTAATAATGTATATACAGTATATTCCATTTGAGTTAATAATGTATACAGTATCTCCATTTGAGTTAATAATGTATACAGTATCTCTATTTGAGTTAATAATGTATACAGTATCTCCATTTGAGTTAATAATGTATACAGTATCTCCATTTGAGTTAATAATGTATACAGTATCTCCATTTGAGTTAATATCTCCATTGACTTAATAATGTATACAGTACAGTATCTCTATTTGAGTTAATAATGTATACAGTATCTCCATTTGAGTTAATAAGTATACAGTATCTCCATTTGAGTTAATAATGCATACAGTATCTCCATTTGAGTTAATAATGTATACAGTATCTCCATATTTGAGTTAATAATGTATACAGTATCTCCATTTGAGTTAATAATGTATACAGTATCTCCACTTGAGTTAATAATGTATACAGTATCTCCATTTGAGTTAATAATGTATACAGTATTTCCATACTTGAGTTAATAATGTATACAGTATCTCCATTTGAGTTAATAAGTACAGTCTCCATTTGAGTTAATAATGTATACAGTATCTATTTGAGTTAATAATGTATCTCTATTTGAGTTAATAATGTATACAGTATCTCCATTTGAGTTAATAATGTATACAGTTAATAATGTATACAGTATCTCTATTTGAGTTAATAGTGTATCTCCATTTGAGTTAATATGTAGCATCTTTCATTTGAGTTAATAATATATATAGTATTTCCATTTGAGTTAATAATGTATACAGTATCTCCATTTGAGTTAATAATGCATACAGTATCTCCATTTGAGTTAATAATGTATACAGTATCTCCATATTTGAGTTAATAATGTATACAGTATCTCCATTTGAGTTAATAATGTATACAGTATATCTCTATTTGAGTTAATAGTGTATCTCCATTTGAGTTAATAATGTATACAGTATCTCCATTTGAGTTAAAAATTTATACAGTATCTCTATTTGAGTTAATAGTGTATTTCCATTTGAGTTAATAATGTATACAATATCTCCATTTGAGTTAAAAATTTATACAGTATCTCCATTTGAGTTAATAATGCATACAGTATCTCCATTTGAGTTAATAATGTATATAGTATCTCCATACTTGAGTTAATAATGTATACAGTATCTCCATTTGAGTTAATAATGCATACAGTATCTCCATTTGAGTTAATAATGCATACAGTATCTCCATTTGAGTTAATAATGTATACAGTATCTCCATTTGAGTTAATAGTAGTACTATTTGAGTTAATAATGTATCTCCATTTGAGTTAATAATGTATCTCCATACAGTATTCTCCATTTGAGTTAATAATGTATACAGTATCTCCATTTGAGTTAATAATGTATACAGTATCTCCATATTTGAGTTAATAATGAATACAGTATCTCTATTTGAGTTAATAATGTATACATTATCTCAATTTGAGTTAAATATGTATACTGTATTTCCATACTTGAGTTAATAATCTATACAGTATCTCCATTTGAGTTAATAATGTATACAGTATCTCCATTTGAGTTAATAATGTATACAGTATCTCTATTTGAGTTAATAATGTATACAGTATCTTATACAGTATCTCCATACTTGAGTTAATAATGTATACAGTATCTCCATTTGAGTTAATAATCCCAGTACTTGAGTTAATAATGTATACAGTATCTCCATTTGAGTTAATAATGTATACAGTATCTCCATTTGAGTTAATAATGTAGTATACATTTGAGTTAATAATACAGTATACATTTGAGTTAATAATGTATACAGTATCTCCATTTGAGTTAATAATGAATACAGTATCTCCATTTGAGTTAATAATGTATACAGTATCTCTATTTGAGTTAATAATGTATACAGTATCTCCATTTGAGTTAATAATGTATACAGTATCTCCATTTGAGTTAATAATGTATACAGTATCTCCATTTGAGTTAATAATGTATACAGTATCTCTATTTGAGTTAATAATGTATACAGTATCTCTATTTGAGTTAATAATGTATAGAGTATCTCTTTTTGAGTTAATAATGTATACAGTATCTCCATTTCAGTCTATAATGTATACAGTATATCCATTTAGTTAATAATGCATACAGTATCTCCATTTGAGTTAATTATGTATATAGTATTTCCACACTTGAGTTCATAATGAATACAGTATCTCCATTTGAGTTAATAATGCATACAGTATTTCCATTTGAGTTAATAATGCATACAGTATCTCTATTTCAATTAATAATGTATACAGTATCTTCATTTGAGTTAATAATGTATACAGTATCTCCATTCTTGAGTTAATAATGTATACAGTATCTCCATACTTGTGTTAATAATGTATAGAGTATTTCTATTTGAGTTAATAATGTATACAGTATTTCCACACTTGAGTTCATAATGAATACAGTAAATCCATTTGAGTTAATAATGAATACAGTATCTTTATTTGAGTTAATAATGCATACAGTATTTCCATTTGAGTTAATAATGCATACAGTATTACTATTTGAGTTAATAATGTATACAGTATCTCTTTTTGTGTTAATAATGTATACAGTATCTCCATTTCAGTTTATAATGTATTCAGTATCTCTATTTGAGTTAATAGTGTATTTCCATTTGAGTTAATTATGTATACAGTATCTCCATTTGAGTTAATAATGTATACAGTATCTCCATTTGAGTTAATAATGTATACAGTATCTCTATTTGAGTTAATAATGTATACAGTATCTCCATTTGAGTTAATAATGTATACAGTATCTCTATTTGAGTTAATAGTGTATTTCCATTTGAGTTAATAATGTATACAGTATCTCCATACTTGAGTTAATAATGTATACAGTATCTCCATTTGAGTTAATATTGCATACAGTATCTCCATTTGAGTTAATAATGTATATAGTATTTCCTCACTTGAGTTCATAATGAATACAGTATCTCCATTTGAGTTAATAATGCATACAGTATTTCCATTTGAGTTAATAATGCATACAGTATCTCTATTTGAGTTAATAATGTATACATTATCTCCATTTGAGTTAAATATTTATACAGTGTCTCTGTTTGAGTTAATAATGTATACAGTATTTCTTTTTGAGTTAATAATGTATACAGTATCTCCATTTGAGTTAATAATGCATACAGTATCTCCATTTGAGTTAATAATGTATACAGTATCTCCATTTGAGTTAATAATGTATACAGTATCTCTATTTGAGTTAATAATGTATACAGTATCTCCATTTGAGTTAATAATTCATACAGTATCTCTATTTGAGTTAATAGTGAATCTCCATTTGAGTTAATAATGTATACAGTATCTCCATACTTGAGTTAATAATGTATATAGAATCTCCATTTGAGTTAATAATGCATACAGTATCTCCATTTGAGTTAATTATATATATAGTATTTCCACACTTGAGTTCATAATGAATACAGTATCTCCATTTGAGTTAATAATGCATACAGTATTTCCATTTGAGTTAATAATGTATACAGTATCTCGATTTGAGTTAATTATGTATACAGTATTTCCATACTTGAGTTAATAATGTATACAGTATCTCCATACTTGAGTTAATAATGTATACATTATCTCAATTTGAGTTAAATATGTATACAATGTCTCTATTTGAGTTAATAATGTATATAGTATCTATTTTTGAGTTAATAATGTATACAATATCTCCATTTGAGTTAAAAATTTATACAGTATCTCTATTTGAGTTAATAATGCATACAGTATCTTCATTTGAGTTAATTATGTATACAGTATTTCCATACTTGAGTTAATAATGTATACAGTATCTCCATTTGAGTTAATAATGTATACAGTATCTCCATACTTGAGTTAATAATGTATACATTATCTCAATTTGAGTTAAATATGTATACTGTATTTCCATACTTGAGTTAATAATCTATACAGTATCTCCATTTGAGTTAATAATGAATACAGTATCTCCATTTGAGTTAATAATGAATACAGTATCTCTATTTGAGTTAATAATGTATACATTATCTCAATTTGAGTTAAATATGTATACAGTATCTCTATTTGAGTTAATAATGTATATAGTATCTATTTTTGAGTTAATTATGTATACAGTATCTCCATTTGAATAATAATGTATACAGTATCTCTATTTGAGTTAATAATGTATACAGTAACACTATTTTAATTAATAATGTGTACAGTATCTCCATTTGAGTTCAATATGTATACAGTATGTCTATTTGAATTAATAATGTGTACAGTATCTCTATTTGAGATAATAATGTATACAGTATCTCCCTTTGAGTTAATAATGCATACAGTATCTCCATTTGAGTTAATAATGTATACAGTATCTCCATTTGAGTTAATAATGTATACAGTATCTCTATTTGAGTTAATAATGTATACAGTATCTCCATTTGAGTTAATAATTTATACAGTATCTCTATTTGAGTTAATAGTGTATTTCCATTTGAGTTAATAGTGTATTTCCATTTGAGTTAATAATGTATACAGTATCTCCATTTGAGTTAATAATGCATACAGTATCTCCATTTGAGTTAATAATGTATACAGTATCTCCATTTCAGTTTATAATGTATTCACTATCTCTTTTTCAGTTAATACTGTATACAGTATCTCTATTTGAGTTAATAATGTATACAGTATCTCAATTTGAGTTAATAATTCATACAGTATCTCTATTTGAGTTAATAGTGTATCTCCATTTGAGTTAATAATGTATACAGTATCTCCATACTTGAGTTAATAATGTATATAGAATCTCCATTTGAGTTAATAATGCATACAGTATCTCCATTTGAGTTAATTATATATATAGTATTTCCACACTTGAGTTCATAATGAACACAGTATCTCCATTTGAGTTAATAATGCATACAGTATTTCCATACTTGAGTTAATAATGTATACAGTATCTCGATTTGAGTAAATTATGTATACAGTATTTCCATACTTGAGTTAATAATGTATACAGTATCTCCATACTTGAGTTAATAATGTATACAATGTCTCTATTTGAGTTAATAATGTATATAGTATCTATTTTTGAGTTAATTATGTATACAGTATCTCCATTTGAGTAATAATGTATACAGTATCTCTATTTGAGTTAATAATGCATACAGTATCTTCTTTTGAGTTAATTATGTATACCGTATTTCCATACTTGAGTTAATAATGTATACAGTATCTCGATTTGAGTTAATTATGTATACAGTATTTCCATACTTGAGTTAATAATGTATACAGTATATCCACTTGAGTTAATAATGTATACTGTATTTCCATACTTGAGTTAATAATCTATACAGTATCTCCATTTGAGTTAATAATGAATAAAGTATCTCCATTTGAGTTAATAATGAATACAGTATCTCTATTTGAGTTAATAATGTATACATTATCTCAATTTGAGTTAAATATGTATACAGTGTCTCTATTTGAGTTAATAATGTATATAGTATCTATTTTTGAGTAAATTATGTATACAGTATCTCCATTTGAATAATAATGTATACAGTATCTCTATTTGAGTTAATAATGTATACAGTAACACTATTTGAATTAATAATGTATACAGTATCTCCATTTGAGTTCAATATGTATACAGTATGTCTATTTGAATTAATAATGTGTACAGTATTTCCATTTGAGTTAATAATGTATATAGAATTTCCATTTAGTTAATAATGCATACAGTATCTCCATTTGAGTTAATTATGTATATAGTATTTCCACACTTGAGTTCATAATGAATACAGTATCTCCATTTGAGTTAATAATGCACTCAGTATTTCCATTTGAGTTAATAATGCATACATTATCTCTATTTCAATAAATAATGAATACAGTATCATCATTTGAGTTAATAATGTATACAGTATCTCCATTTGAGTTAATAATTTATACAGTATCTCTATTTGAGTTAATAGTGTATTTCCATTTGAGTTAATAATGTATACAGTATCTCCATACTTGAGTTAATATTGTATATAGAATCTCCATTTGAGTTAATATTGCATACAGTATCTCCATTTGAGTTAATTATGTATATAGTATTTCCTCACTTGAGTTCATAATGAATACAGTATCTCCATTTGAGTTAATAATGCATACAGTATTTCCATTTGAGTTAATAATGCATACAGTATCTCTATTTGAGTTAATAATGTATACATTATCTCCATTTGAGTTAAATATTTATACAGTGTCTCTGTTTGAGTTAATAATGTATACAGTATTTCTTTTTAGTTAATATCGTATACAGTATCTCCATTTGAGTTAATAATGCATACAGTATCTCCATTTGAGTTAATAATGTATACAGTATCTCCATTAGAGTTAATAATGTATACAGTATCTCTATTTGAGTTAATAATGTATACAGTATCTCAATTTGAGTTAATAATTCATACAGTATCTCTATTTGAGTTAATAGTGTATCTCCATTTGAGTTAATAATGCATACAGTATCTCCATTTGAGTTAATTATATATATAGTATTTCCACACTTGAGTTCATAATGAACACAGTATCTCCATTTGAGTTAATATAGCATACAGTATTTCCATTTGAGTTAATAATGCATACAGTATTTTTATTTGAGTTAATAATGTGTACATTATCTCCATTTGAGTTAAATATGTATACAGTGACTCTGTTTGAGTTAATAATGTATACAGTATCTCTATTTGAGTTAATAATGCATACAGTATCTTCTTTTGAGTTAATTATGTATACCGTATTTCCATACTAGAGTTAATAATGTATACAGTATCTCGATTTGAGTTAATTATGTTTTCAGTATTTCCATACTTGAGTTAATAATGTATACAGTATCTCCATACTTGAGTTAATAATGTATACAGTATCTCCATTTGAGTTAATAATGTATACTGTATTTCCATACTTGAGTTAATAATCTATACAGTATCTCCATTTCAGTTAATATTGGATACAGAATCTCTATTTGAGTTAATAATGTATACAGTATCTCCATTTGAGTTAATAATGTATACAGTATCTCCATACTTGAGTTAATAATGCATACAGTACCTCCATTTAAGTTAATAGTGTATACAGTATCTCCATACTTGAGTTAATAATGTATACATTATCTTCATACTTCAGTTAATAATGTATACAGTATCTTCATTTGAGTTAATAATGAATACAGTATCTCTATTTAAGTTATAGTGTATACAGTATCTCCATACTTGAGTTAATAAAGTATTAACTGTTTCCATACTTGAGATAATAATGTATACAGTACCTCCATACTTGAGTTCATAATGCATACAGTATCTCCATTTGAGTTAATAGTTTATCTCCATATGTATACAGTTGCTCCACTTGAGTTAATAATTTATACAGCATCTCTATTTGAGTTAATAATGTATACAGTATCTCTATTTGAGTTAATAAACTATACAGTATCACCATACTTGTGTTAATAATGTATACAGTCTTTCCATTTGAGTTAATATTGCATACAATATCTCTATTTGAGTTAATAATGTATACAGTATCAGTATTTGAGTTAATAATGTATACAGTATCTCCATTTGAGTTAATAAAGTATACAGTATCTTCATACTTCTGTTAGTAATGTATACAGTATCTCTATTTGAGTTAATAAAGTATACACTGTATCCATACTTGAAATAATAATGTATACAGTATCTCCATACTTGAGTTAATAATGCATACAGTATCTCCATTTGAGTTAATAATGCATACAGTACCTCCATTTGAGTTAATAATGTATACAGTATCTCTATTTGAGATAATAGTGCATCTCCATTTGAGTTAATAATGTATACAGTATCTTTATTTGATTTAATAATGCATACAGTATCTCCATTTGAGTTAATAGTGTGTACAGTATCTTCGTACTTGAGTTAATAATGTATACAGTATCTCCAATTTTGAGTTAATAATGGATACAGTATCTCCATTTGAGTTAATAATGCATACAGTATCTCCATTTAAGTTATAGTGTATACAGTATCTCCATACTTGAGTTAATAATGCATACAGAATCTCCATTTGAGTTAATAATGTGTACAGTATCTCCACTTGAGTTAATAAAATATATAGTATCTCTATTTGAGTTAATAATGTATACAGTATCTCCATACTTCAGTTATTAATGTATACAGTGTCTCCATTTGAGTTCATAATGTATACAGTATCTCTATATGAGTTAATAATGTATACAGTATCTCTACTTCTGATAATAGTGTATCTCCATTTGAGTTAATAATGTATACAGCATTTCTATTTGAGTTAATAATGTATACAGTATCTCTATTTGAGATAATAAAGTATACAGAATCACCATACTTGAGTTAATATTGTATACAGTGTTTCCATTTGAGTTAATAATGCATATAGTATTTCCATTTGAGTTAATAATGCATACAGTATTTCCATTTGAATTAATAATGTATACAGTATCTCAATTGGAGTTAATAATGCAAACAGTATCTGCATTTGAGTTAATTATGTGTATAGTATTCCCACACTTGAGTTTATAATGAATACAGTATCTCCATTTGAGTTAATAATGCATACAGTATTTCCATTTGAGTTAATAAGGCATACAGTATCTCTATTTCAGTTAATAATGTATACAGTATCTCCATTTGAGTTAATAATGTATACAGTATTTTTATTTGAGTTAATAATGCATACAGTATCTCCATTTGAGTCAATAATATATACAGTATCTCCATTAGAGTTAATAATGTATACAGTATCTCTATTTGAGTTAATAATGTTACAGTATCTTCATTTGAGTTAATAATGCATACAGTATTTCCATACTTGAGTTAATAATGTATACAGTATCTCCATACTTGAGTTAATAATGTATACAGTATCTCCATTTGAGTTAATAATGTATACTGTATTTCCATACTTGAGTTAATAATGTATACAGTATCTCCATTTGAGTTATTAATGAATACAGTATCTCTATTTGAGTTAATAATGTATATATTATCTCAATTTGAGTTAAATATGTATACAGTGTCTGTATTTGAGTTAATAATGTATATAGTATCTATTTTTGAGTTAATTATGTATACAGTATCTCCATTTGAGTAATAATGTATACAGTATCTCTATTTGAGTTAATAATGTATACAGTATCACTATTTGAATTAATAATGTATACAGTATCTCCATTTGAGTTCAATATGTATACAGTATGTCTATTTGAATTAATAATGTGTACAGTATTTCCATTTGAGTTAATTATGTATATAGTATTTCCACACTTGAGTTCATAATGAATACAGTATCTTTATTTGAGTTAATAATGCATACAGTATTTCCATTTGAGTTAATAATGCATACAGTATCTCTATTTCAATTAATAATGTATACAGTATCTCCATTTGAGTTAATGTATACAGTATCTCCATTTGAGTTAATAATTTATAAAGTATCTCTATTTGAGTTAATAGTGTATTTCCATTTGAGTTAATAATGTATACAGTATCTCCATACTTGAGTTAATAATGTATATAGAATCTCCATTTGAGTTAATAATGCATACAGTATCTCCATTTGAGTTAATTATGTATATAGTATTTCCTCACTTGAGTTCATAATGAATACAGTATCTCCATTTGAGTTAATAATGCATACAGTATTTCCATTTGAGTTAATAATGCATACAGTATCTCTATTTGAGTTAATAATGTATACATTATCTCCATTTGCGTAAAATATTTATACAGAGTCTCTGTTTGAGTTAATAATGTATACAGTATTTCTTTTTGAGTTAATAATGTATACAGTATCTCCATTTGAGTTAATAATGCATACAGTATCTCCATTTGAGTTAATAATGTATACAGTATCTCCATTTGAGTTAATAATGTATACAGTATCTCTATTTGAGTTAATAATGTATACAGTATCTCAATTTGAGTTAATAATTCATACAGTATCTCTATTTGAGTTAATAGTGTATCTCAATTTGAGTTAATAATGTATACAGTATCTCCATACTTGAGTTAATAATGTATATAGAATCTCCATTTGAGTTAATAATGCATACAGTATCTCCATACTTGAGTTAATAATGTATATAGAATCTCCATTTGAGTTAATAATGCATACAGTATCTCCATTTGAGTTAATTATATATATAGTATTTCCACACTTGAGTTCATAATGAACACAGTATCTTCATTTGAGTTAATAATGCATACAGTATTTCCATTTGAGTTAATAATGCATACAGTATCTCCATTTGAGTTAATTATGTATACAGTATCTCCATACTTGAGTTAATAATGTATACAGTATCTCCATACTTGTGTTAATAATGTATAGAGTATTTCTATTTCAGTTAATAATGTATACAGTATCTCCATTTGAGTTAATAATGAATACAGTATCTTTATTTGAGTTAATAATGCATACAGTATTTCCATTTGAGTTAATAATGCATACAGTATCACTATTTGAGTTAATAATGTATACAGTATCTCTTTTTGTGTTAATAATGTATACAGTATCTCCATTTCAGTTTATAATGTATTCAGTATCTCTATTTGAGTTAATACTGTATACAGTATCTCTATTTGAGATAATAATGTATACAGTATCTCCATTTGAGTTAATAATGCATACAGTATCTCCATTTGAGTTAATAATGTATACAGTATCTCCATTAGAGTTAATAATGTATACAGTATCTCTATTTGAGTTAATAATGTATACAGTATCTCCATTTGAGTTAATAATTTATACAGTATCTCTATTTGAGTTAATAGTGTATTTCCATTTGAGTTAATAGTGTATTTCCATTTGAGTTAATAATGTATACAGTATCTCCATTTGAGTTAATAATGCATACAGTATCTCCATTTGAGTTAATAATGTATACAGTATCTCCATTAGAGTTAATAATGTATACAGTATCTCTATTTGAGTTAATAATGTATACAGTATCTCAATTTGAGTTAATAATTCATACAGTATCTCTATTTGAGTTAATAGTGTATCTCCATTTGAGTTAATAATGTATACAGTATCTCCATACTTGAGTTAATAATGTATTTAGAATCTCCATTTGAGTTAATAAAGCATACAGTATCTCCATTTGAGTTAATTATATATATAGTATTTCCACACTTGAGTTCATAATGACCACAGTATCTCCATTTGAGTTAATAATGCATACAGTATTTCCATACTTGAGTTAATAATGTATACAGTATCTCGATTTGAGTAAATTATGTATACAGTATTTCCATACTTGAGTTAATAATGTATACAGTATCTCCATACTTGAGTTAATAATGTATACAATGTCTCTATTTGAGTTAATAATGTATATAGTATCTATTTTTGAGTTAATTATGTATACAGTATCTCCATTTGAGTAATAATGTATACAGTATCTCTATTTGAGTTAATAATGCATACAGTATCTTTTTTTGAGTTAATTATGTACACCGTATTTCCATACTTGAGTTAATAATGTATACAGTATCTCGATTTGAGTTAATTATGTATACAGTATTTCCATACTTGAGTTAATAATGTATACAGTATCTCCACTTGAGTTAATAATGTATACTGTATTTCCATACTTGAGTTAATAATCTATACAGTATCTCCATTTGAGTTAATAATGAATAAAGTATCTCCATTTGAGTTAATAATGAATACAGTATCTCTATTTGAGTTAATAATGTATACATTATCTCAATTTGAGTTAAATATGTATACAGTGTCTCTATTTGAGTTAATAATGTATATAGTATCTATTTTTGAGTAAATTATGTATACAGTATCTCCATTTGAATAATAATGTATACAGTATCTCTATTTGAGTTAATAATGTATACAGTAACACTATTTGAATTAATAATGTATACAGTATCTCCATTTGAGTTCAATATGTATACAGTATGTCTATTTGAATTAATAATGTGTACAGTATTTCCATTTGAGTTAATAATGTATATAGAATTTCCATTTAGTTAATAATGCATACAGTATCTCCATTTGAGTTAATTATGTATATAGTATTTCCACACTTGAGTTCATAATGAATACAGTATCTCCATTTGAGTTAATAATGCACTCAGTATTTCCATTTGAGTTAATAATGGATACATTATCTCTATTTCAATAAATAATGAATACAGTATCATCATTTGAGTTAATAATGTATACAGTATCTCCATTTGAGTTAATAATTTATACAGTATCTCTATTTGAGTTAATAGTGTATTTCCATTTGAGTTAATAATGTATACAGTATCTCCATACTTGAGTTAATATTGTATATAGAATCTCCATTTGAGTTAATATTGCATACAGTATCTCCATTTGAGTTAATTATGTATATAGTATTTCCTCACTTGAGTTCATAATGAATACAGTATCTCCATTTGAGTTAATAATGCATACAGTATTTCCATTTGAGTTAATAATGCATACAGTATCTCTATTTGAGTTAATAATGTATACATTATCTCCATTTGAGTTAAATATTTATACAGTGTCTCTGTTTGAGTTAATAATGTATACAGTATTTCTTTTTAGTTAATATCGTATACAGTATCTCCATTTGAGTTAATAATGCATACAGTATCTCCATTTGAGTTAATAATGTATACAGTATCTCTATTTGAGTTAATAATGTATACAGTATCTCAATTTGAGTTAATAATTCATACAGTATCTCTATTTGAGTTAATAGTGTATCTCCATTTGAGTTAATAATGCATACAGTATCTCCATTTGAGTTAATTATATATATAGTATTTCCACACTTGAGTTCATAATGAACACAGTATCTTCATTTGAGTTAATATAGCATACAGTATTTCCATTTGAGTTAATAATGCATACAGTATTTTTATTTGAGTTAATAATGTGTACATTATCTCCATTTGAGTTAAATATGTATACAGTGACTCTGTTTGAGTTAATAATGTATACAGTATCTCTATTTGAGTTAATAATGCATACAGTATCTTCTTTTGAGTTAATTATGTATACCGTATTTCCATACTAGAGTGAATAATGTATACAGTATCTCGATTTGAGTTAATTATGTTTTCAGTATTTCCATACTTGTGTTAATAATGTATATAGTATCTCCATACTTGAGTTAATAATGTATACAGTATCTCCATTTGAGTTAATAATGTATACTGTATTTCCATACTTGAGTTAATAATCTATACAGTATCTCCATTTCAGTTAATATTGGATACAGAATCTCTATTTGAGTTAATAATGTATACAGTATCTCCATTTGAGTTAATAATGTATACAGTATCTCCATACTTGAGTTAATAATGCATACAGTACCTCCATTTAAGTTAATAGTGTATACAGTATCTCCATACTTGAGTTAATAATGTATACATTATCTTCATACTTCAGTTAATAATGTATACAGTATCTTCATTTGAGTTAATAATGTATACAGTATCTCTATTTAAGTTATAGTGTATACAGTATCTCCATACTTGAGTTAATAAAGTATTAACTGTTTCCATACTTGAGATAATAATGTATACAGTTCCTCCATACTTGAGTTCATAATGCATACAGTATCTCCATTTGAGTTAATAGTTTATCTCCATATGTATACAGTTGCTCCACTTGAGTTAATAATTTAAACAGCATCTCTATTTGAGTTAATAATGTATACAGTATCTCTATTTGAGTTAATAAACTATACAGTATCACCATACTTGTGTTAATAATGTATACAGTCTTTCCATTTGAGTTAATATTGCATACAATATCTCTATTTGAGTTAATAATGTATACAGTATCAGTATTTGAGTTAATAATGTATACAGTATCTCCATTTAAGTTAATAATGTATACAGTATCTTCATACTTCTGTTAGTAATGTATACAGTATCTCTATTTGAGTTAATAAAGTATACACTGTATCCATACTTGAAATAATAATGTATACAGTATCTCCATACTTGAGTTAATAATGCATACAGTATCTCCATTTGAGTTAATAATGCATACAGTACCTCCATTTGAGTTAATAATGTATACAGTATCTCTATTTGAGATAATAGTGCATCTCCATTTGAGTTAATAATGTATACAGTTGCTCCATTTGAGTTAATAATGTATACAGTGTCTTTATTTGATTTAATAATGCATACAGTATCTCCATTTGAGTTAATAGTGTGTACAGTATCTTCGTACTTGAGTAAATAATGTATACAGTATCTCCAATTTTGAGTTAATAATGGATACAGTATCTCCATTTGAGTTAATAATGCATACAGTATCTCCATTTAAGTTATAGTGTATACAGTATCTCCATACTTGAGTTAATAATGCATACAGAATCTCCATTTGAGTTAATAATGTGTACAGTATCTCCACTTGAGTTAATAAAATATATAGTATCTCTATTTGAGTTAATAATGTATACAGTATCTCCATACTTCAGTTATTAATGTATACAGTGTCTCCATTTGAGTTCATAATGTATACAGTATCTCTATATGAGTTAATAATGTATACAGTATCTCTACTTCTGATAATAGTGAATCTCCATTTGAGTTAATAATGTATACAGCATTTCTATTTGAGTTAATAATGTATACAGTATCTCTATTTGAGATAATAAAGTATACAGAATCACCATACTTGAGTTAATATTGTATACAGTGTTTCCATTTGAGTTAATAATGCATATAGTATTTCCATTTGAGTTAATAATGCAAACAGTATTTCCATTTGAATTAATAATGTATACAGTATCTCAATTGGAGTTAATAATGCAAACAGTATCTCCATTTGAGTTAATTATGTGTATAGTATTCCCACACTTGAGTTTATAATGAATACAGTATCTCCATTTGAGTTAATAATGCATACAGTATTTCCATTTGAGTTAATAAGGCATACAGTATCTCTATTTCAGTTAATAATGTATACAGTATCTCCATTTGAGTTAATAATGTATACAGTATTTTTATTTGAGTTAATAATGCATACAGTATCTCCATTTGAGTTAATAATATATACAGTATCTCCATTAGAGTTAATAATGTATACAGTATCTCTATTTGAGTTAGTAATGTATACAGTATTTTTATTTGAGTTAATAATGCATACAGTATCTCCATTTGAGTCAATAATATATACAGTATCTCCATTAGAGTTAATAATGTATACAGTATCTCTATTTGAGTTAATAATGCTTACAGTATCTTCATTTGAGTTAATTATGCATACAGTATTTCCATACTTGAGTTAATAATGTACACATTATCTCCATACTTGAGTTAATAATGTATACAGTACCTCCATTTGAGTTAATAATGTATACTGTATTTCCATTTGAGTTATTAATGAATACAGTATCTCTATTTGAGTTAATAATGTATATATTATCTCAATTTGAGTTAAATATGTATACAGTGTCTGTATTTGAGTTAATAATGTATATAGTATCTATTTTTGAGTTAATTATGTATACAGTATCTCCATTTGAGTAATAATGTATACAGTATCTCTATTTGAGTAATAATGTATACAGTATCACTATTTGAATTAATAATGTATACAGTATCTCCATTTGAGTTCACTATGTATACAGTAGTCTATTTGAATTAATAATGTGTACAGTATTTCCATTTGAGTTAATTATGTATATAGTATTTCCACACTTGAGTTCATAATGAATACAGTATCTTTATTTGAGTTAATAATGCATACAGTATTTCCATTTGAGTTAATAATGCATACAGTATCTCTATTTGAATTATTAATGTATACAGTATCTCCATTTGAGTTAATGTATACAGTATCTCCATTAGAGTTAATAATGTATACAGTATCTCTATTTGAGTTAATAATGTATACAGTATCTCCATTTGAGTTAATAATTTATACAGTATCTCTATTTGAGTTAATAGTGTATCTCCATTTGAGTTAATAATGTATACAGTATCTCCATACTTAAGTTAATAATGTATATAGAATCTCCATTTGAGTTAATAATGCATACAGTATCTCCATTTGAGTTAATTATATATATAGTATTTCCACACTTGAGTTTATAATGAACACAGTATCTCCATTTGAGTTAATAATGCATACAGTATTTCCATTTGAGTTAATAATGCATACAGTATTTTTATTTGAGTTAATAATGTATACATTATCTCCATTTGAGTTAAATATGTATACAGTGACTCTGTTTGAGTTAATAATGTATACAGTATCTCCATTTGAATTAATAATGTATACAGTATCTCCATACTTGAGTTAATAATGCATACAGTACCTCCATTTAAGTTAATAGTGTATACAGTATCTCCATACTTGAGTTAATAATGTATACATTATCTTCATACTTCAGTTAATAATGTATACAGTATCTTCATTTGAGTTAATAATGTATACAGTATCTCCATTTGAATTAATAATGTATACAGTATCTCCATACTTGAGTTAATAATGCATACAGTACCTCCATTTAAGTTAATAGTGTATACAGTATCTCCATACTTGAGTTAATAATGTATACATTATCTTCATACTTCAGTTAATAATGTATACAGTATCTTCATTTGAGTTAATAATGTATACAGTATCTCTATTTAAGTTATAGTGTATACAGTATCTCCATACTTGAGTTAATAAAGTATTAACTGTTTCCATACTTGAGATAATAATGTATACAGTACCTCCATACTTGAGTTCATAATGCATACAGTATCTCCATTTGAGTTAATAGTGTATCTCCATATGTATACAGTTGCTCCACTTGAGTTAATAATTTATACAGCATCTCTATTTGAGTTAATAATGTATACAGTATCTCTATTTGAGTTAATAAACTATACAGTATCACCATACTTGTGTTAATAATGTATACAGTCTTTCCATTTGAGTTAATATTGCATACAATATCTCTATTTGAGTTAATAATGTATACAGTATCTCCATTTGAGTTAATAATGTATACAGTATCTTCATACTTCTGTTAGTAATGTATACAGTATCTCTATTTGAGTTAATAAAGTATACACTGTATCCATACTTGAAATAATAATGTATACAGTATCTCCATACTTGAGTTAATAATGCATACAGTATCTCCATTTGAGTTAATAATGCATACAGTACCTCCATTTGAGTTAATAATGTATACAGTATCTCTATTTGAGATAATAGTTCATCTCCATTTGAGTTAATAATGTATACAGTTGCACCATTTGAGTTAATAATGTATACAGTGTCTCCATTTGAGTTCATAATGTATACAGTATCTCTATACGAGTTAATAATGTATACAGTATCTCTACTTGAGATAATAGTGTATCTCCATTTGAGTTAATAATGTATACAGCATTTCTATTTGAGTTAATAATGTATACAGTATCTCCATTTAAGTTATAGTGTATACAGTATCTCCATACTTGAGTTAATAATGCATACAGAATCTCCATTTGAGTTAATAATGTGTACAGTATCTCCATTTGAGATAATAGTTCATCTCCATTTGAGTTAATAATGTATACAGTTGCACCATTTGAGTTAATAATGTATACAGTATCTTTATTTGATTTAATAATGCATACAGTATCTCCATTTGAGTTAATAGTGTGTACAGTATCTTCGTACTTGAGTTAATAATGTATACAGTATCTCCAATTTTGAGTTAATAATGGATACAGTATCTCCATTTGAGTTAATAATGCATACAGTATCTCCATTTAAGTTATAGTGTATACAGTATCTCCATACTTGAGTTAATAATGCATACAGAATCTCCATTTGAGTTAATAATGTGTACAGTATCTCCATTTGAGTTAATAAAATATATAGTATCTCTATTGGAGTTAATAATGTATACAGTATCTCCATACTTCAGTTATTAATGTATACAGTGTCTCCATTTGAGTTCATAATGTATACAGTATCTCTATATGAGTTAATAATGTATACAGTATCTCTACTTGAGATAATAGTGTATCTCCATTTGAGTTAATAATGGATACAGTATCTCCATTTGAGTTAATAATGCATACAGTATCTCCATTTAAGTTATAGTGTATACAGTATCTCCATACTTGAGTTAATAATGCATACAGAATCTCCATTTGAGTTAATAATGTGTACAGTATCTCCATTTGAGTTAATAAAATATATAGTATCTCTATTTGAGTTAATAATGTATACAGTATCTCCATACTTCAGTTATTAATGTATACAGTGTCTCAATTTGAGTTCATAATGTATACAGTATCTCTATATGAGTTAATAATGTATACAGTATCTCTACTTGAGATAATAGTGTATCTCCATTTGAGTTAATAATGTATACAGCATTTCTATTTGAGTTAATAATGTATACAGTATCTCTATTTCAGATAATAAAGTATACAGAATCACCATACTTGAGTTAATATTGTATACAGTGTTTCCATTTGAGTTAATAATGCATATAGTATTTCCATTTGAGTTAATAATGCATACAGTATTTCCATTTGAATTAATAATGTATACAGTATCTCAATTGGAGTTAATAATGCAAACAGTATCTCCATTTGAGTTAATTATGTGTATAGTATTCCCACACTTGAGTTTATAATGAATACAGTATCTCCATTTGAGTTAATAATGCATACAGTATTTCCATTTGAGTTAATAATGCATACAGTATCTCTATTTCAGTTAATAATGTATACAGTATCTCCATTTGAGTTAATAATGTATACAGTATTTTTATTTGAGTTAATAATGCTTACAGTATCTTCATTTGAGTTAATTATGCATACAGTATTTCCATACTTGAGTTAATAATGTATACAGTATCTCCATACTTGAGTTAATAATGTATACAGTATCTCCATTTGAGTTAATAATGTATACTGTATTTCCATACTTGAGTTAATAATGTATACAGTATCTCCATTTGAGTTAATAATGCATACAGTATTTTTATTTGAGTTAATAATGTATACATTATCTCCATTTGAGTTAAATATGTATACAGTGACTCTGTTTGAGTTAATAATGTATAGAGTATCTCTATTTGAGTTAATAATGCATACAGTATCTTCTTTTGAGTTAATTATGTATACCGTATTTCCATACTTGAGTTAATAATGTATACAGTATCTCGATTTGAGTTAATTATGTATACAGTATTTCCATACTTGAGTTAATAATGTATACAGTATCTCCATACTTGAGTTAATAATGTATACAGTATCTCCATTTGAGTTAATAATGTATACTGTATTTCCATACTTGAGTTAATAATCTATACAGTATCCCCATTTCAGTTAATATTGGATACAGAATCTCTATTTGAGTTAATAATGTATACAGTATCTCCATTTGAGTTAATAATGTATACAGTATCTCCATACTTGAGTTAATAATGCATACAGTACCTCCATTTAAGTTAATAGTGTATACAGTATCTCCATACTTGAGTTAATAATGTATACATTATCTTCATACTTCAGTTAATAATGTATACAGTATCTTCATTTGAGTTAATAATGTATACAGTATCTCTATTTAAGTTATAGTGTATACAGTATCTCCATACTTGAGTTAATAAAGTATTAACTGTTTCCATACTTGAGATAATAATGTATACAGTACCTCCATACTTGAGATCATAATGCATACAGTATCTCCATTTGAGTTAATAGTGTATCTCCATATGTATACAGTTGCTCCACTTGAGTTAATAATTTATACAGTACTTCCATACTTGAGATCATAATGCATACAGTATCTCCATTTGAGTTAATAGTGTATCTCCATATGTATACAGTTGCTCCACTTGAGTTAATAATTTATACAGCATCTCTATTTGAGTTAATAATGTATACAGTATCTCTATTTGAGTTAATAAACTATACAGTATCACCATACTTGTGTTAATAATGTATACAGTCTTTCCATTTGAGTTAATATTGCATACAATATCTTTATTTGAGTTAATAATGTATACAGTATCTCCATTTGAGTTAATAATGTATACAGTATATTCATACTTCTGTTAGTAATGTATACAGTATCTCTATTTGAGTTAATAAAGTATACACTGTATCCATACTTGAAATAATAATGTATACAGTATCTCCATACTTGAGTTAATAATGCATACAGTATCTCCATTTGAGTTAATAATGCATACAGTACCTCCATTTCAGTTAATAATGTATACAGTATCTCTATTTGAGATAATAGTTCATCTCCATTTGAGTTAATAATGTATACAGTTGCTCCATTTGAGTTACTAATGTATACAGTATCTTTATTTGATTTAATAATGCATACAGTATCTCCATTTGAGTTAATAGTGTGTACAGTATCTTCGTACTTGAGTTAATAATGTATACAGTATCTCCAATTTTGAGTTAATAATGGATACAGTATCTCCATTTGAGTTAATAATGCATACAGTATCTCCATTTAAGTTATAGTGTATACAGTATCTCCATACTTGAGTTAATAATGCATACAGAATCTCCATTTGAGTTAATAATGTGTACAGTATCTCCATTTGAGTTAATAAAATATATAGTATCTCTATTTGAGTTAATAATGTATACAGTATCTCCATACTTCAGTTATTAATGTATACAGTGTCTCCATTTGAGTTCATAATGTATACAGTATCTCTATATGAGTTAATAATGTATACAGTATCTCTACTTGAGATAATAGTGTATCTCCATTTGAGTTAATAATGTATACAGCATTTCTATTTGAGTTAATAATGTATACAGTATCTCTATTTCAGATAATAAAGTATACAGAATCACCATACTTGAGTTAATATTGTATACAGTGTTTCCATTTGAGTTAATAATGCATATAGTATTTCCATTTGAGTTAATAATGCATACAGTATTTCCATTTGAATTAATAATGTATACAGTATCTCAATTGGAGTTAATAATGCAAACAGTATCTCCATTTGAGTTAATTATGTGTATAGTATTCCCACACTTGAGTTTATAATGAATACAGTATCTCCATTTGAGTTAATAATGCATACAGTATTTCCATTTGAGTTAATAATGCATACAGTATCTCTATTTCAGTTAATAATGTATACAGTATCTCCATTTGAGTTAATAATGTATACAGTATTTTTATTTGAGTTAATAATGCTTACAGTATCTTCATTTGAGTTAATTATGCATACAGTATTTCCATACTTGAGTTAATAATGTATACAGTATCTCCATACTTGAGTTAATAATGTATACAGTATCTCCATTTGAGTTAATAATGTATACTGTATTTCCATACTTGAGTTAATAATGTATACAGTATCTCCATTTGAGTTAATAATGCATACAGTATTTTTATTTGAGTTAATAATGTATACATTATCTCCATTTGAGTTAAATATGTATACAGTGACTCTGTTTGAGTTAATAATGTATAGAGTATCTCTATTTGAGTTAATAATGCATACAGTATCTTCTTTTGAGTTAATTATGTATACCGTATTTCCATACTTGAGTTAATAATGTATACAGTATCTCGATTTGAGTTAATTATGTATACAGTATTTCCATACTTGAGTTAATAATGTATACAGTATCTCCATACTTGAGTTAATAATGTATACAGTATCTCCATTTGAGTTAATAATGTATACTGTATTTCCATACTTGAGTTAATAATCTATACAGTATCCCCATTTCAGTTAATATTGGATACAGAATCTCTATTTGAGTTAATAATGTATACAGTATCTCCATTTGAGTTAATAATGTATACAGTATCTCCATACTTGAGTTAATAATGCATACAGTACCTCCATTTAAGTTAATAGTGTATACAGTATCTCCATACTTGAGTTAATAATGTATACATTATCTTCATACTTCAGTTAATAATGTATACAGTATCTTCATTTGAGTTAATAATGTATACAGTATCTCTATTTAAGTTATAGTGTATACAGTATCTCCATACTTGAGTTAATAAAGTATTAACTGTTTCCATACTTGAGATAATAATGTATACAGTACCTCCATACTTGAGATCATAATGCATACAGTATCTCCATTTGAGTTAATAGTGTATCTCCATATGTATACAGTTGCTCCACTTGAGTTAATAATTTATACAGTACTTCCATACTTGAGATCATAATGCATACAGTATCTCCATTTGAGTTAATAGTGTATCTCCATATGTATACAGTTGCTCCACTTGAGTTAATAATTTATACAGCATCTCTATTTGAGTTAATAATGTATACAGTATCTCTATTTGAGTTAATAAACTATACAGTATCACCATACTTGTGTTAATAATGTATACAGTCTTTCCATTTGAGTTAATATTGCATACAATATCTTTATTTGAGTTAATAATGTATACAGTATCTCCATTTGAGTTAATAATGTATACAGTATATTCATACTTCTGTTAGTAATGTATACAGTATCTCTATTTGAGTTAATAAAGTATACACTGTATCCATACTTGAAATAATAATGTATACAGTATCTCCATACTTGAGTTAATAATGCATACAGTATCTCCATTTGAGTTAATAATGCATACAGTACCTCCATTTCAGTTAATAATGTATACAGTATCTCTATTTGAGATAATAGTTCATCTCCATTTGAGTTAATAATGTATACAGTTGCTCCATTTGAGTTAATAATGTATACAGTATCTTTATTTGATTTAATAATGCATACAGTATCTCCATTTGAGTTAATAGTGTGTACAGTATCTTCGTACTTGAGTTAATAATGTATACAGTATCTCCAATTTTGAGTTAATAATGGATACAGTATCTCCATTTGAGTTAATAATGCATACAGTATCTCCATTTAAGTTATAGTGTATACAGTATCTCCATACTTGAGTTAATAATGCATACAGAATCTCCATTTGAGTTAATAATGTGTACAGTATCTCCATTTGAGTTAATAAAATATATAGTATCTCTATTTGAGTTAATAATGTATACAGTATCTCCATACTTCAGTTATTAATGTATACAGTGTCTCCATTTGAGTTCATAATGTATACAGTATCACTATTTGAATTAATAATGTATACAGTATCTCCATTTGAGTTAAATATGTATACAGTATCTCTATTTGAATTAATAATGTGTACAGTATTTCCATTTGAATTAATAATGTATACAGTATCTCCATTTGAGTTAATTATGTATATAGTATTTCCACACTTGAGTTTATAATGAATACAGTAACTCCATTTGAGTTAATAATGCATACAGTATTTCCATTTGAGTTAATAATGCATACAGCATCTCTATTTCAGTTAGTAATGTATACAGTATCTCCATTTGAGTTAATAATGTATACAGTATCTCCATTAGAGTTAATAATGGATACAGTATCTCTATTTGAGTTAATAATGTATACAGTATCTCCATTTGAGTTAATAATTTATACAGTATCACTATTTGAGTTAATAGTGTATCTCCATTTGAGTTAATAATGCATACAGTATCTCCATTTCAGTTTATAATGTATACAGTATCTGCATTTGATTCATAATGTATACAGTATATCTATTTGAGTTAATAATGTATACAGTATCACTATTTGAATTAATAATGTATACAGTATCTCCATTTGAGTTAAATATGTATACAGTATCTCTATTTGAATTAATATTGTGTACAGTATTTCCATTTGAATTAATAATGTATACAGTATCTCAATTGGAGTTAATAATGCAAACAGTATCTCCATTTGAGTTAATTATGTGTATAGTATTCCCACACTTGAGTTCATAATGAATACAGTATCTCCATTTCAGTTAATAATGCATACAGTATTTCCATTTGAGTTAATAATGCATACAGTATCTCTATTTCAGTTAATAATGTATACAGTATCTCCATTTGAGTTAATAATGTATACAGTATTTTTATTTGAGTTAATAATGCATACAGTATCTCCATTTGAGTTAATAATATATACAGTATCTCCATTAGAGTTAATAATGTATACAGTATCTCTATTTGAGTTAATAATGTATACAGTATTTTTATTTGAGTTAATAATGCATACAGTATCTCCATTTGAGTTAATAATTTATACAGTATCTCTATTTGAGTTAATAGTGTATCTCCATTTGAGTTAATAATGTATACAGTATCTCCATACTTGAGTTAATAATGTGTACAGTCTTTCCATTTGACTTAATATTGCATACAGTATCTCCATTTGAGTTAACAAAGTATACAGTATCTCTATTTGAGTTAATAATGTATACAGTATCTCCATTTGAGGTAATAATGTATACAGTATCTCTATTTGAGTTAATAATGTATACAGTATCTCCATTTGAGTTAATAATGTATACAGTATCTCTATTTGAGTTAATAGTGTATCTCCATTTGAGTTAATTATGCATACAGTATCTCCATTTGAGTTAATAATGTATACTGTATTTCCATACTTGAGTTAATAATGTATACATTATCTCCATTTGAGTTAAATATTTATAAAGTGTTTCTATTTGAGTTAATAATGTATATAGTATCTATTTTTGAGTTAATTATGTATACAGTATCTCCATTTGAGTAATAATGTATACAGTATCTCTATTTGAGTTAATAATGTATACAGTATCACTATTTGAATTAATAATGTATACAGTATCTCCATTTGAGTTCAATATGTATACAGTATCTCTATTTGAGTTAATAATGTATACAGTATGTCCATTTGAGTTAATAATGTATACAGTATCTCTATTTGTGTTAATAGTTTATCTCCGTTTGAGTTAATAATGTATACAGTATCTCCATACTTGAGTTAATAATGTATACAGTCTTTCCATTTGACTTAATATTGCATACAGTATCTCTATTTGTGTTAATAATATATACAGTATCACTATTTGAGTTAATAATGTATACAGAATCTCCATTTGAGTTAATAATGTATACAGCATCTTTATTTGAGTTAATAATGTATACAGTATCTACATTTGAATTAGTAATGTATACAGTATATCCATTTGAGTTAATAATGTATACAGTATCTCTATTTGAGTTAATAATGTATACAGTATGTCCATTCTTGAGTTATAATGTATACAGTATCTCCATTTGAGTTAATAATGTATGCAGTATTTCCATTTGAGTTAATAATGTATACAGTATCTTCCTTTGAGTTAATAGTGTATCTCCATTTGAGTTAATAATGTATACCGTATATCTATTTGAGTTAATAATGTATCTCCATACTTGAGTTAATAATGTATACAGCATCTTTATTTGAGTTAATAATATATACAGTATCTCTATTTGAGTTAATAAAGTATACAGTATCTCCATACTTGAGTTAATAATGCATACAGTATCTCCATTTGAGTTAATAATGCATAGAGTATCTCCATTTGAGTTAATAAAGTATACAGTATCTCCATTTGAGTTAATAATGTATAGAGTATCTCCATTTGAGTTAATAATACATACAGTATCTCTATTTAAGTAATAACGTATACAGTATCTCCATTTGAGTTAATAATGTATACAGTATCTCTATTTGAGTTAATAGTGTATCTCCATACTTGAGTTAATAATGTATACAGTATTTCTATACTTGAGTTAATAATGTATATAGTATCTCTATTTGAGTTAATAATGCATACAGTGTCTCTATTTCAGTTAATTGTGTATATAGTATTTCCACACTTGAGTTCATAATGAATACGATATCTCTATTTGAGTGAATAATGCATGCATACAGTATTTCCATTTGAGTTAATAATGCATACAGTATCTCTATTTGAGTTAATAATGTATACAGTATCTCCATTTGAGTTAATAATGTATACAGTATTTCCATTTGAGTTAATAATGTATACAGTATCTCCATACTTGAGTTAATAGTGTATACAGTATCTCGATTTGAGTTTTCACTTTATACATTGTAGTGATAATAACCATAGCTAGTTGTAGTTAGCTGATACGTCTAGTAATGATTTACTTTTCTATTGACTCTTTGATCGCATTTGTTGGAGAAATAAAATCTTAAGCTGCTACTGGAAATTGTCGTAACGATTTGTTTGAGAATCGAATGAACATTTATAGTTTCTATATAACTAAACTTTCTAAATATAATGTCTAGACTAAGAGAAAATCTTCAATAAGTGTGAAAAGCAGTTTCTTCGAGTTAAATAAATATCTCTAAAACATTAAATTAGCACTTTAAATAAATGTTCTCGTCTTTTAAAGTAACTGTTCTACGAATGTGTGCAATGAATTATAATATGATGTGTATTATTATTCTTTGATAAACTGTTTAGGCAGAGTATTCATGATGAAACTTTGTGGAGTGGATCGTAACTGCCTGTTGTGAAGACACGCGCAGAGGATGACGTTTCGAAAGTCTTTCGCATTTCGTCTTCGAGTCCTCTACGGTTGTGTCTGCACAACAGGCAGTTACTGTCCACTCTACAAAGTTTCATCATGTATTACTATTATTATTTTCACTCCTTCGCTTCTTACATAACATAGGTGTTTAGTTTTGTTTGTTTCTTTTGGAATTTCGCGCAAAGCTACACGAGGGCTATCTGCGCTAGCGGTCCCTAATTTAGGAGTGTAAGACTAGAGGGAAGGCAACTATTCATCACCACCCACCGCCAACTCTTGGGCTACTCTTTTTTTACCAAGGAATAGTGGGATTGACCGTCACATTATAACGCCCCCACGGCTGAACGGGCGAGGATGTTTGGTGTGACGGGGATTCGAACTCGCGACCCTCGGATTACGAGTCGAGTGCCTTAACCACTTGACCATGCCAGGCCGCCATTTTTTTGTAGGCTGGAAAGAGAATAATGACAGTAAGAGTTACCAACAGGCCAGTTTGAACGGACATTGCTTCTGTGTGAATCTTATTAAGGTTTTGTGCAATTCTCTATGATAACTGTCGTTATTTCACGATAATAACAGAAATATTTGGATTCGATTTTTGTTAATAGTAAGAGTAATGGTATAAGTAATTGCCATCACTATCTTTGACAGTAATAAATAATGACATCACTATCTTTGACAGTAATAAATAATGGCATCACGACCTTTGACAGTAATAAGTAATGACGTCACTATCTTTGACAGTAATAAATAATGACATCACTATCTTTGACAGTAATAAGTAATGACATCACTATCTTTGACAGTAATAAGTAATGACATCACTATTTTTGACAGTAATAAATAATAGCATCACGATCTTTGACAGTAATAAGTAATGACGTCACTATCTTTGACAGTAATAAATAATGACATCACTATCTTTGACAGTAATAAGTAATGACGTCACTATCTTTGACAGTAATAAATAATGACATCACTATCTTTGACAGTAATAAGTAATGACGTCACTATCTTTGACAGTAATAAATAATGACATCACTATCTTTGACAGTAATAAGTAATGACGTCACTATCTTTGACAGTAATAAATAATGACATCACTATCTTTGACAGTAATAAGTAATGACGTCACTATCTTTGACAGTAATAAATAATGACATCACTATCTTTGACAGTAATAAGTAATGACGTCACTATCTTTGACAGTAATAAATAATGACATCACTATCTTTGACAGTAATAAGTAATGACATCACTATTTTTGACAGTAATAAGTAATGACATCACTATCTTTGACAGTCTGAAGAACATCTGTTGTTAAACTGTATCTGATAAGTTATTGTAAATTAGTAAGAGCTTGTTTTTAACACGTGCCTCTACCAACAAATCTGAAACTGTTGTTATTACAATTATTCTCAGGTTCCTAGGGTCTCTTGCGGCACTGTTACTATATTAATAATAAATTGGGAAAGATATTCTCTAGTATTTATATAATTTCACTTATGTGCAGCCTAGAAAACGTGTTATTTGATAATAATATTCAATAACGTTCACTCACTATAATGCGTGGTTGTTTTTACTGGTTTTGAATAATTACAACCATTACTTGTAATTTGTTAATGGTCTTGTTTTGCTTACGTAATATTTCATTTCATCACAGCTTGGAAGAGGTCCTTTAGAATATAGTTCTGGCATGTCCTGGTTGTTAGAACACTAGAATTACAATCTATCGGTTGTAAGTAAGAATCCTGTCATCAAATATACTTGTTCTCTTCAGTCGGGGGAACGTTATTATGGGCGGTCAATCCCACTAGAATAGACCAAGAATTGACGGCGGGTGGTGTTGACAAGATGCCTTTCCTCTAGTACATCACAGCTAAATTAGAAAACAGAAGATCAAATAACCTGAAAGTAGCTTTACAAAAATATTTTGGGATCTCAGAAAGAGATCTAAATAGTAACTGATCTTTCTAGGTCGTGCACAATACCGACCAGATCAGACTACATTCTTTATAGTCCATGAAGGATCACGTATAAGTGGATACTCCATTCTTCAAAGCCTATGAAGTGATTTGTTCTGGCACGTAATGTGTAAAGGATCGTATTTGGATCAACCATTACACGTGTTCACAGTCGATAAAAGATGTATTTGGATCAACCATTACAAGTGTTTACAGTCGATAAAAGATGTATTTGGATCAACCATTACAAGTGTTCACAGTCGATAAAAGATGTACTTGGATCAACCATTACAAGTGTTCACAGTCGATAAAAGATGTATTTGGATCAACCATTACAAGTGTTCACAGTCGATAAAAGATGTATTTGGATCAACCATTACAAGTGTTCACAGTCGATAAAAGATGTATTTGGATCAACCATTACAAGTGTTCACAGTCGATAAAAGATGTATTTGGATCAACCATTACAAGTGTTCACAGTCGATAAAAGATGTATTTGGATCAACCATTACAAGTGTTTACAGTCGATAAAAGATGTATTTGGATCAACCATTACAAGTGTTTACAGTCGATAAAAGATGTATTTGGATCAACCATTACAAGTGTTTACAGTCGATAAAAGATGTATTTGAAACAGCCATTACAAGTATTCACACTTTGAGAAAGGACTTTCCATGCAGTTTTATTCATAAGCTATGAAGGAAGTTATCCGTATCTTAGAACTTATTTTATTTGAAGATAGACTGAAACAAATTTTTTTTGTTTGTTTTATCGACGCTTAATATCATAGCTCATAATAATTTTCTCCTTATGGAAACCAATGGGTTCTTCAAAATCATTTGTTTGTTTTTGAATTTCGCGCAAAGCAACACGAGGGCTATCTGTGCTAGCCGTCCATAATTTAGCAGTGTAAGACGAAAGGGAAGGTAACTAGCCATCACCACCCACCGCCAACTCTTGGGCTACTATTTTACCAACAAATAGTGGGATTGGCCGTCACATTGTAACGCCCCAACGGCTAAAACCACAGTCCACGGCAGATGGTGTGGCGAACCGATGACTGTATTAACCCCTAACGTCAAATATTATACTTTTCTTATTGCTATACTAGTTAGAGAACTTTGCTATTCCGTTAAGTTTCTGGTTGTAACGAGCGAATTCGTTGTACATTTACAAAATGTGGATCAGTACAATAAATACACTAAAAGCAAAAAACAACAAAAAACAACAACAACATCAACCCGATGTTTTAAGACGAACAGCTTGTTGTAGTAATCTAAAGACAAAATAACACGTGGATATTAATACATCCGTGCATACTGCAATTTACTATTCGATGATAATGCTCACAGTAGTACAGCGACAGGGTTACGGAGTTATAATGATAAAAGCAAAGTTTCGACACCAGTGACGGGCACACCACAGGTAGCCCACTGTGTAACTTTTTGCTCAACATCAAATAATGGTTCTGTACTATTCTCCGATTTACCGATAGGAAAGACAACTATCTATATCAAGACATCAAAGCGAAGTAACAGCAACCTTCCCTGCAGGAAAACATGACTAACGGCCAATTAACGGATCTGAGTCTCGTGTGCATTCAAATAAGAAGCGTTTCTTTGTGTCCAAACTGAACTGAAAAAATAGAACTTTTCAAGAAAATTGGTAGTAGCTAAGGAATAGCTAACACATGATACACATTATATCACAATAATTTTAATGATTAGCTAACACATGATACACATTACATCACAATATTTTTAATCATTAGCTAACACATGATACATATTATATCACAATAATTTTAATGATTAGCTAACACATGATACACATTATATCACAATATTTTTAATGATTAGCTAACACATGATACACATTATATCACAATAATTTTAATGATTAGCTAACACATGATACACATTATATCACAATAATTTTAATGATTAGCTAACACATGATACACATTATATCACAATAATTTTAATGATTAGCTAACACATGATACACATTATATCACAATAATTTTAATGATTAGCTAACACATGATACACATTATATCACAATAATTTTAATGATTAGCTAACACATGATACTCATTATATCACAATAATTTTAATGATTAGCTAACACATGATACACATTATATCAATAATTTTAATGATTAGCTAACACATGATACACATTCACAATAATTTTAATGATTAGCTAACACATGATACATATTATATCACAATATTTTTAATGATTAGCTAACACATGATACACATTATATCACAATAATTTTAATGATTAGCTAGCACATGATACACATTATATCATAATAATTTTAATGATTAGCTAACACATGATACACATTATATCACAATAATTTTAATGATTAGCTAACACATGATACACATTATATCATAATTTTAATGATTAGCTAACACATGACAGACATTATATCAATAATTTTAATGATTAGCTAACACATGATACACATTCTTAATAATCTTAATGATTAGCTAACATATGATACACATTATATCACAATATTTTTAATGATTAGCTATGGCCCGGCATGGCCTAGCGCGTAAGGAGTGCGACTCGTAATCCGAGGGTCGCGGGTTCGCGCACGCGTCGCGCTGAACATGCTCGCCCTCCCAGCCGTGGGGGTGTATAATGTGACGGTCAATCCAACTATTCGTTGGTAAAGAGTAGCCCAAGAGTTGGCGGTGGGTGGTGATGACTAGCTGCCTTCCCTCTAGTCTTACACTGCTAAATTAGGGACGGCTAGCACAGATAGCCTTCGAGTAGCTTTGTGCGAAATTCCCAAAACAAACAAACAATGATTAGCTAACACATGATACATATTATATCACAATATTTTTAATGATTAGCTAACACATGATACACATTATATCACAATAATTTTAATGATTAGCTAACACATGATACACATTATATCACAATAATTTTAATGATTAGCTAACACATGATACACATTATATCACAATAATTATAATGATTAGCTAACACATGATACACATTATATCACAATAATTTTAATGATTAGCTAACACATGATACTAATTATATCACAATAATTTTAATGATTAGCTAACACATGATACACATTATATCAATAATTTTAATGATTAGCTAACACATGATACACATTCACAATAATTTTAATGATTAGCTAACACATGATACATATTATATCACAATAATTTTAATGATTAGCTAACACATGATACACATTATATCATAATAATTTTAATGATTAGCTAACACATGATACACATTATATCATAATAATTTTAATGATTAGCTAACATATGATAAACATTATATCACAATAATTTTAATGATTAGCTAACACATGATACACATTATATCACAATAATTTTAATGATTAGCTAACACATGATACACATGAAATCACAATAATTTTAATGATTAGCTAACACATGATACACATTATATCACAATAATTTTAATGATTAGCTAACACATGATACACATTATATCACAATAATATTAATGATTAGCTAACACATGATACATATTATATCACAATAATATTAATGATTAGCTAACACATGATACATATTATATCATAATAATTTTAATGATTAGCTAACACATGATACACATTATATCACAATAATTTTAATGATTAGCTAACACATGATACACATTATATCACAATAATGTTAATGATTAGCTAACACATGATACACATTATATCACAATAATTTTAATGATTAGCTAATACATGATACATATTATATCACAATAATTTTAATGATTAGCTAACACATGATACACATTCACAATAATTTTAATGATTAGCTAACACATGATACATATTATATCACAATATTTTTTAATGATTAGCTAATACATGATACACATTATATCACAATAATTTTAATGATTAGCTAACACATGATACAGATTATATCACAATAATTTTAATGATTAGCTAACACATGACACACATTATATCACAATAATTTTAATGATTAGCTAACACATGATACACATTATATCACAATAATTTTAATGATTAGCTAAAACATGATACACATTATATCACAATAATTTTAATGATTAGCTAACACGTGATACACATTATATCACAATAATTTTAATGATTAGCTAACACATGATACACATTATATCACAATAATTTTAATGATTAGCTAACACATGATACACATTATATCACAATAATTTTAATGATTAGCTAACACACGATACACATTATATCACAATAATTTTAATGATTAGCTAACACATTATATCACAATAATTTTAATCATTAGCTAACACATTATATCACAATAATTTTAATGATTAGCTAACACATGATACACATTATATCACAATAATTTTAATGATTAGCTAAAACATGATACACATTATATCACAATAATTTTAATGATTAGCTAACACATGATACACATTATATCACAATAATTTTAATGATTAGCTAACACACGATACACATTATATCATAATAATTTTAATGATTAGCTAACACATTATATCACAATAATTTTAATGATTAGCTAACACATGATACACATTATATCAATAATTTTAATGATTAGCTAACACATGATACACATTCACAATAATTTTAATGATTAGCTAACACATGATACATATTATATCACAATAATTTTAATGATTAGCTAACACATGATACACATTATATCATAATAATTTTAATGATTAGCTAACACATGATACACATTATATCATAATAATTTTAATGATTAGCTAACATATGATAAACATTATATCACAATAATTTTAATGATTAGCTAACACATGATACACATTATATCACAATAATTTTAATGATTAGCTAACACATGATACACATGAAATCACAATAATTTTAATGATTAGCTAACACATGATACACATTATATCACAATAATTTTAATGATTAGCTAACACATGATACACATTATATCACAATAATATTAATGATTAGCTAACACATGATACATATTATATCACAATAATATTAATGATTAGCTAACACATGATACATATTATATCATAATAATTTTAATGATTAGCTAACACATGATACACATTATATCACAATAATTTTAATGATTAGCTAACACATGATACACATTATATCACAATAATGTTAATGATTAGCTAACACATGATACACATTATATCACAATAATTTTAATGATTAGCTAATACATGATACATATTATATCACAATAATTTTAATGATTAGCTAACACATGATACACATTCACAATAATTTTAATGATTAGCTAACACATGATACATATTATATCACAATATTTTTAATGATTAGCTAATACATGATACACATTATATCACAATAATTTTAATGATTAGCTAACACATGATACAGATTATATCACAATAATTTTAATGATTAGCTAACACATGACACACATTATATCACAATAATTTTAATGATTAGCTAACACATGATACACATTATATCACAATAATTTTAATGATTAGCTAAAACATGATACACATTATATCACAATAATTTTAATGATTAGCTAACACGTGATACACATTATATCACAATAATTTTAATGATTAGCTAACACATGATACACATTATATCACAATAATTTTAATGATTAGCTAACACATGATACACATTATATCACAATAATTTTAATGATTAGCTAACACACGATACACATTATATCACAATAATTTTAATGATTAGCTAACACATTATATCACAATAATTTTAATCATTAGCTAACACATTATATCACAATAATTTTAATGATTAGCTAACACATGATACACATTATATCACAATAATTTTAATGATTAGCTAAAACATGATACACATTATATCACAATAATTTTAATGATTAGCTAACACATGATACACATTATATCACAATAATTTTAATGATTAGCTAACACACGATACACATTATATCATAATAATTTTAATGATTAGCTAACACATTATATCACAATAATTTTAATGATTAGCTAACACATGATACACATTATATCATAATAATTTTAATGATTAGCTAACACATGATACACATTATATCATAATAATTTTAATGATTAGCTAACACATGATAAACATTATATCACAATAATTTTAATGATTAGCTAACACATGATACACATTATATCACAATAATTTTAATGATTAGCTAACACATGATACACATGAAATCACAATAATTTTAATGATTAGCTAACACATGATACACATTATATCACAATAATTTTAATGATTAGCTAACACATGATACACATATCACAATAATATTAATGATTAGCTAACACGTGATACATATTATATCACTCTAATATTAATGATTAGCTAACACATGATACATATTATATCATAATAATTTTAATGATTAGCTAACACATGATACACATTATATCACAATAATTTTAATGATTAGCTAACACATGATACACATTATATCACAATAATGTTAATGATTAGCTAACACATGATACACATTATATCACAATAATTTTAATGATTAGCTAATACATGATACATATTATATCACAATAATTTTAATGATTAGCTAACACATGATACACATTCACAATAATTTTAATGATTAGCTAACACATGATACATATTATATCACAATATATTTAATGATTAGCTAATACATGATACACATTATATCACAATAATTTTAATGATTAGCTAACACATGATACAGATTGTATCACAATAATTTTAATGATTAGCTAACACATGATACACATTATATCACAATAATTTTAATGATTAGCTAACACATGATACACATTATATCACAATAATTTTAATGATTAGCTAAAACATGATACACATTGTATCACAATCATTTTAATGATTAGCTAACACATGATACACATTATATCACAATAATTTTAATGATTAGCTAACACATGATACACATTATATCACAATAAGTTTAATGATTAGCTAACACATGATACACATTATATCACAATAATTTTAATGATTAGCTAACACACGATACACATTATATCACAATAATTTCAATGATTAGCTAACACATGATACACATTACATCACAATAATTTTAATGATTAGCTAACACATGATACACATTATATCACAATAATTTTAATGATTAGCTAACACATGATACACATTATATCACAATAATTTTAATGATTAGCTAACACATGATACACATTATATCACAATAATTTTAATGATTAGCTAACACATGATACATATTATATCACAATAATTTTAATGATTACCTAACACATAATACATATTATATAACAATGATTTTAATGATTAGTTAACACATGACACATATTATATCAAAATAATTTTAATGATTAGCTAACACATGATACATATTATATCACAATATTTTTAATGATTAGCTAACACATGATAATATTATATCATAATATTTTTAATGATTAGCTAACACATGATACATATTATATCATAATATTTTTAATGATTAGCTAACACATGATACACATTATATCACAATAATTTCAATGATTAGCTAACACATGATACATATTATATCACAAAATGTTTAATGATTAGCTAACACATGATACCTATTATATCATAATATTTTTAATGATTAGCTAATACATGATACATATTATATCACAATAATTTTAATGATTAGCTAACACATGATACACATTCACAATAATTTTAATGATTAGCTAACACATGATACATATTATATCACAATATTTTTAATGATTAGCTAATACAAGATACACATTATATCACAATAATTTTAATGATTAGCTAACACATGATACAGATTATATCACAATAATTTTAATGATTAGCTAACACATGATACACATTATATCACAATAATTTTAATGATTAGCTAACACATGATACACATTATATCACAATAATTTTAATGATTAGCTAAAACATGATACACATTATATCACAATAATTTTAATGATTAGCTAACACATTATATCACAATAATTTTAATGATTAGCTAACACATGATACACATTATATCACAATAATTTTAATGATTAGCTAACACATGATACACATTATATCACAATAATTTTAATGATTAGCTAAAACATGATACACATTATATCACAATAATTTTAATGATTAGCTAACACATGATACACATTATATCACAATAATTTCAATGATTAGCTAACACACGATACACATTATATCATAATAATTTTAATGATTAGCTAACACATTATATCACAATAATTTTAATGATTAGCTAACACATGATACACATTATATCATAATAATTTTAATGATTAGCTAACACATGATACACATTATATCATAATAATTTTAATGATTAGCTAACACATGATAAACATTATATCACAATAATTTTAATGATTAGCTAACACATGATACACATTATATCACAATAATTTTAATGATTAGCTAACACATGATACACATGAAATCACAATAATTTTAATGATTAGCTAACACATGATACACATTATATCACAATAATATTAATGATTAGCTAACACATGATACATATTATATCACAATAATATTAATGATTAGCTAACACATGATACAGATTATATCACAATAATTTTAATGATTAGCTAACACATGATACACATTATATCACAATAATTTTAATGATTAGCTAACACATGATACACATTATATCACAATAATTTTAATGATTAGCTAAAACATGATACACATTATATCACAATAATTTTAATGATTAGCTAACACATGATACACATGAAATCACAATAATTTTAATGATTAGCTAACACATGATACACATTATATCACAATAATATTAATGATTAGCTAACACATGATACATATTATATCACAATAATTTTAATGATTAGCTAAAACATGATACACATTATATCACAATAATTTTAATGATTAGCTAACACATGATACACATGAAATCACAATAATTTTAATGATTAGCTAACACATGATACACATTATATCACAATAATATTAATGATTAGCTAACACATGATACATATTATATCACAATAATATTAATGATTAGCTAACACATGATACAGATTATATCACAATAATTTTAATGATTAGCTAACACATGATACACATTATATCACAATAATTTTAATGATTAGCTAACACATGATACACATTATATCACAATAATTTTAATGATTAGCTAAAACATGATACACATTATATCACAATAATTTTAATGATTAGCTAACACATGATGCACATTATATCACAATAATTTTAATGATTAGCTAACACATGATACACATTATATCACAATAATTTTAATGATTAGCTAACACATGATACACATTATATCACAATAATTTTAATGATTAGCTAACACACGATACACATTATATCACAATAATTTTAATGATTAGCTAACACATGATACACATTATATCACAATAATTTTAATGATTAGCTAACACATAATACACATTATATCACAATAATTTTAATGATTAGCTAACACATGATACACATTATATCACAATAATTTTAATGATTAGCTAACACATGATACATATTATATCACAATAATTTTAATGATTACCTAACACATAATACATATTATATAACAATGATTTTAATGATTAGTTAACACATGATACATATTATATCAAAATAATTTTAATGATTAGCTAACACATGATACATATTATATCACAATATTTTTAATGATTAGCTAACACATGATAATATTATATCATAATATTTTTAATTATTAGCTAACACATGATACATATTATATCATAATATTTTTAATGATTAGCTAACACATGATACACATTATATCACAATAATTTTAATGATTAGCTAACACATGATACATATTATATCACAATATGTTTAATGATTAGCTAACACATGATACCTATTATATCATAATATTTTTTAATGATTAGCTAACACATGATACATATTATATCACAATAATTTTAATGATTAGTTAACACATGATACATATTATATCACAATAATTTTAATGATTAGCTAACACATGATACACATTATATCACAATAATATTAATGATTAGCTAACACATGATACATATTATATCACAATAATATTAATGATTAGCTAACACATGATACATATTATATCATAATAATTTTAATGATTAGCTAACACATGATACACATTATATCACAATAATTTTAATGATTAGCTAACACATGATACACATTATATCACAATAATGTTAATGATTAGCTAACACATGATACACATTATATCACAATAATTTTAATGATTAGCTAATACATGATACATATTATATCACAATAATTTTAATGATTAGCTTACACATGATACACATTCACAATAATTTTAATGATTAGCTAACACATGATACATATTATATCACAATATTTTTAATGATTAGCTAATACATGATACACATTATATCACAATAATTTTAATGATTAGCTAACACATGATACAGATTATATCACAATAATTTTAATGATTAGCTAACACATGATACACATTATATCACAATAATTTTAATGATTAGCTAACACATGATACACATTATATCACAATAATTTTAATGATTAGCTAAAACATGATACACATTATATCACAATAATTTTAATGATTAGCTAACACATGATACACATTATATCACAATAATTTTAATGATTAGCTAACACATGATACACATTATATCACAATAATTTTAATGATTAGCTAACACATGATACACATTATATCACAATAATTTTAATGATTAGCTAACACACGATACACATTATATCACAATAATTTTAATGATTAGCTAACACATTATATCACAATAATTTTAATGATTAGCTAACACATTATATCACAATAATTTTAATGATTAGCTAACACATGATACACATTATATCACAATAATTTTAATGATTAGCTAAAACATGATACACATTATATCACAATAATTTTAATGATTAGCTAACACATGATACACATTATATCACAATAATTTTAATGATTAGCTAACACACGATACACATTATATCATAATAATTTTAATGATTAGCTAACACATTATATCACAATAATTTTAATGATTAGCTAACACATGATACACATTATATCATAATAATTTTAATGATTAGCTAACACATGATACACATTATATCATAATAATTTTAATGATTAGCTAACACATGATAAACATTATATCACAATAATTTTAATGATTAGCTAACACATGATACACATTATATCACAATAATTTTAATGATTAGCTAACACATGATACACATGAAATCACAATAATTTTAATGATTAGCTAACACATGATACACATTATATCACAATAATTTTAATGATTAGCTAACACATGATACACATTATATCACAATAATATTAATGATTAGCTAACACGTGATACATATTATATCACTCTAATATTAATGATTAGCTTAGACATGATACATATTATATCATAATAATTTTAATGATTAGCTAACACATGATACACATTATATCACAATAATTTTAATGATTAGCTAACACATGATACACATTATATCACAATAATGTTAATGATTAGCTAACACATGATACACATTATATCACAATAATTTTAATGATTAGCTAATACATGATACATATAAAATCACAATAATTTTAATGATTAGCTAACACATGATACACATTCACAATAATTTTAATGATTAGCTAACACATGATACATATTATATCACAATATTTTTAATGATTAGCTAATACATGATACACATTATATCACAATAATTTTAATGATTAGCTAACACATGATACAGATTGTATCACAATAATTTTAATGATTAGCTAACACATGATACACATTATATCACAATAATTTTAATGATTAGCTAACACATGATACACATTATATCACAATAATTTTAATGATTAGCTAAAACATGATACACATTGTATCACAATCATTTTAATGATTAGCTAACACATGATACACATTATATCACAATAATTTTAATGATTAGCTAACACATGATACACATTATATCACAATAAGTTTAATGATTAGCTAACACATGATACACATTATATCACAATAATTTTAATGATTAGCTAACACACGATACACATTATATCACAATAATTTTAATGATTAGCTAACACATGATACACATTATATCACAATAATTTTAATGATTAGCTAACACATGATACACATTATATCACAATAATTTTAATGATTAGCTAACACATGATACACATTATATCACAATAATTTTAATGATTAGCTAACACATGATACACATTATATCACAATAATTTTAATGATTAGCTAACACATGATACATATTATATCACAATAATTTTAATGATTACCTAACACATAATACATATTATATAACAATGATTTTAATGATTAGTTAACACATGATACATATTATATCAAAATAATTTTAATGATTAGCTAACACATGATGCATATTATATCACAATATTTTTAATGATTAGCTAACACATGATAATATTATATCATAATATTTTTAATGATTAGCTAACACATGATACATATTATATCATAATATTTTTAATGATTAGCTAACACATGATACACATTATATCACAATAATTTTAATGATTAGCTAACACATGATACATATTATATCACAATATGTTTAATGATTAGCTAACACATGATACCTATTATATCATAATATTTTTAATGATTAGCTAATACATGATACATATTATATCACAATAATTTTAATGATTAGCTAACACATGATACACATTCACAATAATTTTAATGATTAGCTAACACATGATACATATTATATCACAATATTTTTAATGATTAGCTAATACAAGATACACATTATATCACAATAATTTTAATGATTAGCTAACACATGATACAGATTATATCACAATAATTTTAATGATTAGCTAACACATGATACACATTATATCACAATAATTTTAATGATTAGCTAACACATGATACACATTATATCACAATAATTTTAATGATTAGCTAAAACATGATACACATTATATCACAATAATTTTAATGATTAGCTAACACATTATATCACAATAATTTTAATGATTAGCTAACACATGATACACATTATATCACAATAAATTTAATGATTAGCTAACACATGATACACATTATATCACAATAATTTTAATGATTAGCTAAAACATGATACACATTATATCACAATAATTTTAATGATTAGCTAACACATGATACACATTATATCACAATAATTTCAATGATTAGCTAACACACGATACACATTATATCATAATAATTTTAATGATTAGCTAACACATTATATCACAATAATTTTAATGATTAGCTAACACATGATACACATTATATCATAATAATTTTAATGATTAGCTAACACATGATACACATTATATCATAATAATTTTAATGATTAGCTAACACATGATAAACATTATATCACAATAATTTTAATGATTAGCTAACACATGATACACATTATATCACAATAATTTTAATGATTAGCTAACACATGATACACATGAAATCACAATAATTTTAATGATTAGCTAACACATGATACACATTATATCACAATAATTTTAATGATTAGCTAACACATGATACACATTATATCACAATAATATTAATGATTAGCTAACACATGATACATATTATATCACAATAATATTAATGATTAGCTAACACATCATACAGATTATATCACAATAATTTTAATGATTAGCTAAAACATGATACACATTATATCACAATAATTTTAATGATTAGCTAACACATTATATCACAATAATTTTAATGATTAGCTAACACATGATACACATTATATCACAATAAATTTAATGATTAGCTAACACATGATACACATTATATCACAATAATTTTAATGATTAGCTAAAACATGATACACATTATATCACAATAATTTTAATGATTAGCTAACACATGATACACATTATATCACAATAATTTCAATGATTAGCTAACACACGATACACATTATATCATAATAATTTTAATGATTAGCTAACACATTATATCACAATAATTTTAATGATTAGCTAACACATGATACACATTATATCATAATAATTTTAATGATTAGCTAACACATGATACACATTATATCATAATAATTTTAATGATTAGCTAACACATGATAAACATTATATCACAATAATTTTAATGATTAGCTAACACATGATACACATTATATCACAATAATTTTAATGATTAGCTAACACATGATACACATGAAATCACAATAATTTTAATGATTAGCTAACACATGATACACATTATATCACAATAATTTTAATGATTAGCTAACACATGATACACATTATATCACAATAATATTAATGATTAGCTAACACATGATACATATTATATCACAATAATATTAATGATTAGCTAACACATGATACAGATTATATCACAATAATTTTAATGATTAGCTAACACATGATACACATTATATCACAATAATTTTAATGATTAGCTAACACATGATACACATTATATCACAATAATTTTAATGATTAGCTAAAACATGATACACATTATATCACAATAATTTTAATGATTAGCTAACACATGATACACATTATATCACAATAATTTTAATGATTAGCTAACACATGATACACATTATATCACAATAATTTTAATGATTAGCTAACACATGATACACATTATATCACAATAATTTTAATGATTAGCTAACACACGATACACATTATATCACAATAATTTTAATGATTAGCTAACACATGATACACATTATATCACAATAATTTTAATGATTAGCTAACACATAATACACATTATATCACAATAATTTTAATGATTAGCTAACACATGATACACATTATATCACAATAATTTTAATGATTAGCTAACACATGATACACATTATATCACAATAATTTTAATGATTAGCTAACACATGATACATATTATATCACAATAATTTTAATGATTACCTAACACATAATACATATTATATAACAATGATTTTAATGATTAGTTAACACATGATACATATTATATCAAAATAATTTTAATGATTAGCTAACACATGATACATATTATATCACAATATTTTTAATGATTAGCTAACACATGATAATATTATATCATAATATTTTTAATGATTAGCTAACACATGATACATATTATATCATAATATTTTTAATGATTAGCTAACACATGATACACATTATATCACAATAATTTTAATGATTAGCTAACACATGATACATATTATATCACAATATGTTTAATGATTAGCTAACACATGATACCTATTATATCATAATATTTTTTAATGATTAGCTAACACATGATACATATTATATCACAATAATTTTAATGATTAGTTAACACATGATACATATTATATCACAATAATTTTAATGATTAGCTAACACATGATACATATTATATCACAATAATTTTAATGATTAGCTAACACATGATACATATTATATCACAATAATTTTAATGATTAGCTAACACATGATACATATTATATCACAATAATTTTAATGATTAGCTAACAAAAGATACATATTATATCACAATAATTTTAATGATTAGCTAACACACGATACATATTATATCACAATAATTTTAATGATTAGCTAACACACGATACATATTATATCACAATAATTTTAATGATTAGCTAACAAACGATACATATTATATCACAATAATTTTAATGATTAGCTAACACACGATACATATTATATCACAATAATTCTAATGATTAGCTGACACATGATACATATTATATCACAATAATTTTAATGATCCCAAACTCTTGACACTTATTACAAAACTTTACGTTATTTTAATGATTTTAATCCTACCTACAGCTATCAAATAATTAGTATGATTCATTTGTTTATTTCATATAAAAGAGATGGGTCACTATTTTGTTTTGTGTATGGCTTTATCTGTACTGAGGTTTGTAGCTATGTGTGAAAAACAGCCTTTTTAATTTCAACTTTCTTTTATGTTCGCTCCAGAGGCACAGCGGTAAGTCTGTGGACTTATACTGCAAGAATCCGGGTTTCGATACTCATGGTGAGCAGAGCACGGATAGATAGTCTTTTGTTTAGCTTTGTGCTTAATAACAAAGAAACAACAAATTTTCTGTTCTTAACAAGCTTTTCTTGATTACGCCCTAAGTGATATGTGAAATACAAAAAGAGACGATGTGTATATTTAGATATAACAAAACACACATTGTTGAAAGGTGTTTATATCAAAGAATATTAAATCCTTCAAATGGCTGATGAGATTCAGAAACAAAATTTGTTTGTTTTTTTCCGGAATATGCCAGAGGATTTTTTTTTCAGATTCAGTTAGTTTTAAAGCAAAGCTATAACTCACGCGTAAAATCGAACCCCAGATTTTAGAGTTGTAAGTTCTTACTGCTGTCCCACTGAGGGTACAATAAGATTAAAAGTACATTGGAATAAATTTATTCACGTCAACTGGGCTTGATTATTCAATGCCATTTTTGTTGTTTTTCTGATTGAAAAGTTATAAGTAACAACTCACTTCAATTAAGTGTGTCGACCCGGCATGGCCGGGTGGGTTAAGACGTTCGACTCGTAATCTGAGAGTCTCGGGTTCAAATCTCCGTCGCATCAAACATGCTCGCCCTTTCAGCCCTCAGGACGTTATAATGTGACAGTCAATCCCACTATTCCTTGACAAAAGAGTAACCAAAGAGTAAGCAGTGGGTGGTGATGACTAGCTGCTAAATTAGGGACAGCTAGCGCAGATAGCCCTCATGCAGCTTTGCGCGAAATTCAAAACAAACAAACAATTAAGTGTGTCATCTTCGAAAATATGTGTGAAAAAGAAATCTCTCAAATGATTGATGGAACATGGGAATGAAATATAACTAATGCTTTACCAGTCAAGAATATAGTGTTTCTGTTTTGGAAAAAAATATGCTAAACATAATTAAACGTACATAAGCTGTATGTATACACTATGTAATGAGCTGTATGTATACACTATGTAATAAGCTGTATGTATATCCTATGTAATGAACTGTATGTATACCCTATGTAATAAGCTGTATGTATACCCTATGTAATAAGCTGTATGTATATCCTATGTAATGAGCTGTATGTATACCCTATGTAATAAGCTGTATGTATACCCTATGTAATAAGCTGTATGTATATCCTATGTAATAAGCTGTATGTATACCCTATGTAATAACCTGTATGTATACACTATGTAAGGAGCTGTATGTATACCCTATGTAATGAGCTATATGTATACACTATGTAATGAGCTGTATGTATACCCTATGTAATAAGCTGTATGTATACCATATGTAATAACCTGTATGTATACACTATGTAATGAGCTGTATGTATACCCTATGTAATGAGCTGTATGTATACCCTATGTAATAAGCTGTTTGTATACACTATGTAAAGAGCTGTATGTATACCCTATGTAATAAGCTGTATGTATACCCTATGTAATGAACTGTATGTATACCCTATGTAATGAGCTGTATGTATACCCTATGTTATGAGCTGTATGTATACATTATGTAATAAGCTGTATATATACCCTATGTAATGAGCTGTTTGTATATCCTATGTAATAAGCTTATGTATACCCTATGTAATAAGCTGTTTGTATACACTATGAAATAAGCTGTATGTATACCCTATGTAATAAGCTGTATATATACCCTATGTAATGAGCTGTATATATAACCTATGTAATGAGCTGTTTGTATATCCTATGTAATAAACTGTATCTATACCCTATGTAATAAGCTGTTTGTATACACTATGAAATAAGCTGTATGTATACCCTATGTAACGAGCTGTATGTATACACTATGTAGTGAGCTGTATGTATACCCTATGTAATGAGCTGTATGTATACCCTATGTAATAAGTTGTATGTGTACCATATGTAATGAGCTGTATGTATACACTATGTAATGAGCTGTTTGTATACACTATGTAATAAGCTGTATGTATACACTATGTAATGAGCTGTATGTATGCACTATGTAATAAGCTGTATGTATACCCTATGTAATGAGCTGTATGTATACCCTATGTAATAAGCTGTATGTATACACTATGTAATGAGCTGTATGTATACCGTATGTAATAAGCTCTATGTATACACTATGTAATGAGCTGTATGTATACACTATGTAATGAGCTGTATGTATACACTATGTAATGAGCTCTATGTATACACTATGTAATAAGCTGTATGTATACCCTATGTAATGAACTGTATGTATACCCTATGTAATGAGCTGTATGTATACCCTATGTTATGAGCTGTATGTATACATTATGTAATAGGTTGTATGTATACCCTATGTAATAGCTGCTGTATGTACCCCTATGTAATAAGCTGTATGTACTATGTATGTAATGAGCTGTATGTATACCCTATGTAATGAGCTGTATGTATACACTATGTAATAAGCTGTATGTATATCTTATGAAATAAGCTGTATGTATACCCTATGTAATAAGCTGTATGTATACCCTATGTAATGAGCTTTATATATACCCTATTTAATAAGCTGTATGTATACACTATGTAATAAGCTGTATGTATGCCCTATGTAATAAGCTGTATATGCACACCATGTAATAAGCTGTATGTATAACCCCATTTAATAAGCTGTATGTATACCCTATGTAATGAGCTGTATGTATACCCTATGTAATAAGCTGTATGTATACACTATGTAATGAGCTGTTTGTATACACTATGTAATAAGCTGTATGTATACACTATGTAATGAGCTGTATGTATACACTATGTAATAAGCTGTATGTATACCCTATGTAGGAGCTGTATATATACCCTATGTAATGAGCTGTTTGTATACATTATGTAATAAGTTGTATGTATACCCTATGTAATAAGCTGAATGTATACCCTATGTAATGAGCTGTATATGTATATCCTATGTAATAAGCTGTATGTATACCCTATGTAATGAGCTGTATGTATACCCTATGTAATAAGCTGTATGTATACACTATGTAATAAGCTGTATGTATACACTATGTAATGAGCTGTTTGTATACACTATGTAATAAGCTGTATGTATACACCATGTAATGAGCTGTATGTATACACCTATGTAATAAGCTGTATGTATAACCCTATGTAAGGAGCTGTATATATACCCTATGTAATGAGCTGTTTGTATACATTATGTAATAAGTTGTATGTATACCCTATGTAATAAGCTGTATGTATACCCTATGTAATGAGCTGTATGTATACCCTATGTAATAAGCTGTATGTATACCCTATGTAATAAGCTGTATGTATATCCTATGTAATAAGCTGTATGTATACCCTATGTAATGAGCTGTATGTATACCCTATGTAATAAGCTGTATGCATACACTATGTAATAAGCTGTATGTATATCCTATGTAATAAGCTGTATGTATACCATATGTAATGAGCTGTATGTATACACTATGTAATAAGTTATATGTATAACCCTATGTAATAAGTTATATGTATACACCATGTAATGAGCTGTATGTATACCCTATGTAATGAGCTGTTTGTATACATTATGTAATAAGCTGTATGTATAACCCTATGTAATAAGTTGTATGTGTACCATATGTAATGAGCTGTATGTATACACTATGTAATAAGTTATATGTATACCCTATGTAATAAGCTGTATGTATACCCTATGTAATAAGCTGTATATATACCCTATGTAATGAGCTGTTTGTATATCCTATGTAATAAGCCGTATGTATACCCTATGTAATAAGCTGTTTGTATACACTATGAAATAAGCTGTATGTATACCCTATGTAATAAGCTGTATATATACCCTATGTAATGAGCTGTATATATAACCTATGTAATGAGCTGTTTGTATATCCTATGTAATAAGCTGTATCTATACCCTATGTAATAAGCTGTTTGTATACACTATGAAATAAGCTGTATGTATACCCTATGTAACGAGCTGTATGTATACACTATGTAGTGAGCTGTATGTATACCCTATGTAATGAGCTGTATGTATACCCTATGTAATAAGTTGTATGTGTACCATATGTAATGAGCTGTATGTATACACTATGTAATGAGCTGTTTGTATACACTATGTAATAAGCTGTATGTATACACTATGTAATGAGCTGTATGTATGCACTATGTAATAAGCTGTATGTATACCCTATGTAATGAGCTGTATGTATACCCTATGTAATAAGCTGTATGTATACACTATTTAATGAGCTGTATGTATACCGTATGTAATAAGCTGTATGTATACACTAAGTAATGAGCTGTATGTATACACTATGTAATGAGCTCTATGTATACACTATGTAATAAGCTGTATGTATACCCTATGTAATGAACTGTATGTATACCCTATGTAATAAGCTGTATGTATACACTATGTAATAAGCTGTATATATACCCTATGTAATGAGCTGTTTGTATACATTATGTAATAGGTTGTTTGTATACCCTATGTAATAAGCTGTATGTATACCCTATGTAATAAGCTGTATGTATACCCTATGTAATATGCTGTATGTATACCCTATGTAATGAGCTGTATGTATACCCTATGTTATGAGCTGTATGTATACATTATGTAATAGGTTGTATGTATACCCTATGTAATAAGCTGTATGTATACCCTATGTAATAAGCTGTATGTATACACTATGTAATGAGCTGTATGTATACCCTATGTAATGAGCTGTATGTATACACTATGTAATAAGCTGTATGTATATCTTATGAAATAAGCTGTATGTATACCCTATGTAATAAGCTGTATGTATACCCTATGTAATGAGCTTTATATATACCCTATTTAATAAGCTGTATGTATACACTATGTAATAAGCTGTATGTATACCCTATGTAATAAGCTGTATGTATACACTATGTAATAAGCTGTATGTATACCCTATGTAGTAAGCTGTATGTATACCCTATGTAATGAGCTGTATGTATACCCTATGTAATAAGCTGTATGTATACACTATGTAATGAGCTGTTTGTATACACTATGTAATAAGCTGTATGTATACACTATGTAATGAGCTGTATGTATACACTATGTAATAAGCTGTATGTATACCCTATGTAAGGAGCTGTATATATACCCTATGTAATGAGCTGTTTGTATACATTATGTAATAAGTTGTATGTATACCCTATGTAATAAGCTGAATGTATACCCTATGTAATGAGCTGTATGTATACCCTATGTAATAAGCTGTATGTATACCCTATGTAATGAGCTGTATGTATACCCTATGTAATAAGCTGTATGTATACACTATGTAATGAGCTGTTTGTATACACTATGTAATAAGCTGTATGTATACACTATGTAATGAGCTGTATGTATACACTATGTAATAAGCTGTATGTATACCCTATGTAAGGAGCTGTATATATACCCTATGTAATGAGCTGTTTGTATACATTATGTAATAAGTTGTATGTATACCCTATGTAATAAGCTGAATGTATACCCTATGTAATGAGCTGTATGTATACCCTATGTAATAAGCTGTATGTATACCCTATGTAATGAGCTGTATGTATACCCTATGTAATAAGCTGTATGTATACACTATGTAATAAGCTGTATGTATACCCTATGTAATAAGCTGTATGTATACACTATGTAATGAGCTGTTTGTATACACTATGTAATAAGCTGTATGTATACACTATGTAATGAGCTGTATGTATACACTATGTAATAAGCTGTATGTATACCCTATGTAAGGAGCTGTATATATACCCTATGTAATGAGCTGTTTGTATACATTATGTAATAAGTTGTATGTATACCCTATGTAATAAGCTGTATGTATACCCTATGTAATGAGCTGTATGTATACCCTATGTAAGAAGCTGTATGTATACCCTATGTAATAAGCTGTATGTATATCCTATGTAATAAGCTGTATGTATACCATATGTAATGAGCTGTATGTATACCCTATGTAATAAGCTGTATGCATACACTATGTAATAAGCTGTATGTATATCCTATGTAATAAGCTGTATGTATACCATATGTAATGAGCTGTATGTATACACTATGTAATAAGCTGTATGTATACCCTATGTAAGGAGCTGTATATATACCCTATGTAATGAGCTGTTTGTATACATTATGTAATAAGTTGTATGTATACCCTATGTAATAAGCTGTATGTATACCCTATGTAATGAGCTGTATGTATACCCTATGTAAGAAGCTGTATGTATACCCTATGTAATAAGCTGTATGTATATCCTATGTAATAAGCTGTATGTATACCATATGTAATGAGCTGTATGTATACCCTATGTAATAAGCTGTATGCATACACTATGTAATAAGCTGTATGTATATCCTATGTAATAAGCTGTATGTATACCATATGTAATGAGCTGTATGTATACACTATGTAATAAGTTATATGTATACCCTATGTAATAAGTTATATGTATACACTATGTAATGAGCTGTATGTATACCCTATGTAATGAGCTGTTTGTATACATTATGTAATAAGCTGTATGTATACCCTATGTAATAAGTTGTATGTGTACCATATGTAATGAGCTGTATGTATACACTATGTAATAAGTTATATGTATACCCTATGTAATAAGCTGTATGTATACCCTATGTAATAAGCTGTATATATACCCTATGTAATGAGCTGTTTGTATATCCTATGTAATAAGCTCTTTGTATACACTATGAAATAAGCTGTATGTATACCCTATGTAATAAGCTGTATATATACCCTATGTAATGAGCTGTATATATAACCTATGTAATGAGCTGTTTGTATATCCTATGTAATAAGCTGTATCTATACCCTATGTAATAAGCTGTTTGTATACACTATGAAATAAGCTGTATGTATACCCTATGTAATGAGCTGTATGTATACCCTATGTAATAAGCTGTATGTATACACTATGTAATGAGCTGTATGTATACCGTATGTAATAAGCTGTATGTATACACTATGTAATGAGCTGTATGTATACACTATGTAATGAGCTCTATGTATACACTATGTAATAAGCTGTATGTATACCCTATGTAATGAGCTGTATGTATACCCTATGTAATAAGCTGTATGTATACACTATGTAATAAGCTGTATATATACCCTATGTAATGAGCTGTTTGTATACATTATGTAATAGATTGTTTGTATACCCTATGTAATAAGCTGTATGTATACCCTATGTAATATGCTGTATGTATACCCTATGTAAAGAGCTGTATGTATGCCCTATGTAATGAGCTGTATGTATACCCTATGTAATAAGCTGTATGTATACCCTATGTAATGAGCTGTATGTATACCCTATGTTATGAGCTGTATGTATACATTATGTAATAGGTTGTATGTATACCCTATGTAATAAGCTGTATGTATACACTATGTAATGAGCTGTATGTATACCCTATGTAATGAGCTGTATGTATATCTTATGAAATAAGCTGTATGTATACCCTATGTAATAAGCTGTATGTATACCCTATGTAATGAGCTTTATATATACCCTATATAATAAGCTGTATGTATACACTATGTAATAAGCTGTATGTATACCCTATGTAATAAGCTGTATGTATACACTATGTAATAAGCTGTATGTATACCCTATGTAATAAGCTGTATGTATACCCTATGTAATGAGCTGTATGTATACCCTATGTAATAAGCTGTATGTATACACTATGTAATGAGCTGTTTGTATACACTATGTAATAAGCTGTATGTATACACTATGTAATGAGCTGTATGTATACACTATGTAATAAGCTGTATGTATACCCTATGTAAGAAGCTGTATATATACCCTATGTAATGAGCTGTTTGTATACATTATGTAATAAGTTGTATGTATACCCTATGTAATAAGCTGTATGTATACCCTATGTAATAAGCTGAATGTATACCCTATGTAAAGAGCTGTATGTATGTCCTATGTAATGAGCTGTATGTATACCCTATGTAATAAGCTGTTTGTATACACTATGAAATAAGCTGTATGTATACCCTATGTAATAAGCTGTATATATGTCCTATGTAATAAGTTGTATGTATACCCTATGTAATAAGTTATATGTATACCCTATGTAATAAGCTGTATATATGTCCTATGTAATAAGTTGTATGTATACCCTATGTAATGAGCTGTATGTATACCCTATGTAATGAGCTGTATGTATATCCTATGTAATAAATGTTATGTATACCCTATGTAATGAGCTGTATGTATACACTATGTAATAAGCTGTATGTATACCCTATGTAATGAGCTGTATGTATACCCTATGTAATAACCTGTATGTATACACTATGTAATGAGCTGTATGTATACCCTATGTAATGAGCTGTATGTATACCCTATGTAATGAGCTGTATGTATACACTATGTAATGAGCTGTATGTATACCCTATGTAATAAGCTGTATGTATACCCTATGTAATAACCTGTATGTATACACTATGTAATGAGCTGTATGTATACCCTATGTAATGAGCTGTATGTATACCCTATGTAATAAGCTGTTTGTATACACTATGTAATCAGCTGTATGTATACCCTATGTAATAAGCTGTATGTATACCCTATGTAATAAGCTGTATGTATACCCTATGTAATAAGCTGTATGTATACACTATGTAATGAGCTGTTTGTATACATTATGTAATAAGCTGTATGTATACACTATGTAATGAGCTGTATGTATACACTATGTAATAAGCTGTATGTATGTCCTATGTAATGAGCTGTATGTATACCCTATGTAATAAGCTGTTTGTATACACTATGAAATAAGCTGTATGTATACCCTATGTAATAAGCTGTATATATGTCCTATGTAATAAGTTGTATGTATACCCTATGTAATAAGTTATATGTATACACTATGTAAAGAGCTGATTGTATGTCCTATGTAATGAGCTGTATGTATACCCTATATAATAAGCTGTTTGTATACCCTATGTAATAAGCTGTATATATGTCCTATGTAATAAGTTGTATGTATACCCTATGTAATGAGCTGTATGTATACCCTATGTAATGAGCTGTATGTATATCCTATGTAATAAATGTTATGTATACCCTATGTAATGAGCTGTATATATGTCCTATGTAATAAGTTGTATGTATACCCTATGTAATGAGCTGTATGTATACCCTATGTAATGAGCTGTATGTATATCCTATGTAATAAATGTTATGTATACCCTATGTAATGAGCTGTATGTATACACTATGTAATAAGCTGTATGTATACCCTATGTAATGAGCTGTATGTATACCCTATGTAATAACCTGTATGTATACACTATGTAAGGAGCTGTATGTATACCCTATGTAATGAGCTATATGTATACACTATGTAATGAGCTGTATGTATACCCTATGTAATAAGCTGTATGTATACCATATGTAATAACCTGTATGTATACACTATGTAATGAGCTGTATGTATACCCTATGTAATGAGCTGTATGTATACCCTATGTAATAAGCTGTTTGTATACACTATGTAAAGAGCTGTATGTATACCCTATGTAATAAGCTGTATGTATACCCTATGTAATAAGCTGAATGTATACCCTATGTAATGAGCTGTATGTATACCCTATGTAATGAGCTGTATGTATACCCTATGTAATGAGCTGTATGTATACCCTATATAATGAGCTGTATGTATACCCTATGTAATAAGCTGTATGTATACACTATGTAATGAGCTGTATGTATACACTATGTAATAAGCTGTATGTATACCCTATGTAATGAGCTGTATGTATACCCTATATAATGAGCTGTATGTATACACTATGTAATGAGCTGTTTGTATACACTATGTAATAAGCTGTATGTATACACTATGTAATGAGCTGTATGTATACACTATGTAATAAGCTGTATGTATACCCTATGTAAGGAGTTGTATATATACCCTATGTAATGAGCTGTTTGTATACATTATGTAATAAGCTGTATGTATACACTATGTAATAAGCTGTATGTATACCCTATGTAATGAGCTGTTTGTATACACTATGTAATAAGCTGTATGTATACACTATGTAATGAGCTGTATGTATACACTATGTAATAAGCTGTATGTATACCCTATGTAAGGAGCTGTATATATACCCTATGTAATGAGCTGTTTGTATACATTATGTAATAAGTTGTATGTATACCCTATGTAATGAGCTGTATGTATACCCTATGTAATAAGCTGTATGTATACCCTATGTAATGAGCTGTATGTATACCCTATGTAATAAGCTGTATGTATACACTATGTAATAAGCTGTATGTATACACTATGTAATGAGCTGTTTGTATACACTATGTAATAAGCTGTATGTATACACTATGTAATGAGCTGTATGTATACACTATGTAATAAGCTGTATGTATACCCTATGTAAGGAGCTGTATATATACCCTATGTAATGAGCTGTTTGTATACATTATGTAATAAGTTGTATGTATACCCTATGTAATAAGCTGTATGTATACCCTATGTAATGAGCTGTATGTATACCCTATGTAATAAGCTGTATGTATACCCTATGTAATAAGCTGTATGTATATCCTATGTAATAAGCTGTATGTATACCCTATGTAATGAGCTGTATGTATACCCTATGTAATAAGCTGTATGCATACACTATGTAATAAGCTGTATGTATATCCTATGTAATAAGCTGTATGTATACCATATGTAATGAGCTGTATGTATACACTATGTAATAAGTTATATGTATACCCTATGTAATAAGTTATATGTATACACTATGTAATGAGCTGTATGTATACCCTATGTAATGAGCTGTTTGTATACATTATGTAATAAGCTGTATGTATACCCTATGTAATAAGTTGTATGTGTACCATATGTAATGAGCTGTATGTATACACTATGTAATAAGTTATATGTATACCCTATGTAATAAGCTGTATGTATACCCTATGTAATAAGCTGTATATATACCCTATGTAATGAGCTGTTTGTATATCCTATGTAATAAGCCGTATGTATACCCTATGTAATAAGCTGTTTGTATACACTATGAAATAAGCTGTATGTATACCCTATGTAATAAGCTGTATATATACCCTATGTAATGAGCTGTATATATAACCTATGTAATGAGCTGTTTGTATATCCTATGTAATAAGCTGTATCTATACCCTATGTAATAAGCTGTTTGTATACACTATGAAATAAGCTGTATGTATACCCTATGTAACGAGCTGTATGTATACACTATGTAGTGAGCTGTATGTATACCCTATGTAATGAGCTGTATGTATACCCTATGTAATAAGTTGTATGTGTACCATATGTAATGAGCTGTATGTATACACTATGTAATGAGCTGTTTGTATACACTATGTAATAAGCTGTATGTATACACTATGTAATGAGCTGTATGTATGCACTATGTAATAAGCTGTATGTATACCCTATGTAATGAGCTGTATGTATACCCTATGTAATAAGCTGTATGTATACACTATTTAATGAGCTGTATGTATACCGTATGTAATAAGCTGTATGTATACACTAAGTAATGAGCTGTATGTATACACTATGTAATGAGCTCTATGTATACACTATGTAATAAGCTGTATGTATACCCTATGTAATGAACTGTATGTATACCCTATGTAATAAGCTGTATGTATACACTATGTAATAAGCTGTATATATACCCTATGTAATGAGCTGTTTGTATACATTATGTAATAGGTTGTTTGTATAACCCTATGTAATAAGCTGTATGTATATACCCTATGTAATAAGCTGTATGTATACCCTATGTAATATGCTGTATGTATACCCTATGTAATGAGCTGTATGTATACCCTATGTTATGAGCTGTATGTATACATTATGTAATAGGTTGTATGTATACCCTATGTAATAAGCTGTATGTATACCCTATGTAATAAGCTGTATGTATACACTATGTAATGAGCTGTATGTATACCCCATGTAATGAGCTGTATGTATACACCATGTAATAAGCTGTATGTATATCTTATGAAATAAGCTGTATGTATACCCTATGTAATAAGCTGTATGTATAACCCTATGTAATGAGCTTTATATATACCCCATTTAATAAGCTGTATGTATACACCATGTAATAAGCTGTATGTATACCCTATGTAATAAGCTGTATGTATACACTATGTAATAAGCTGTATGTATACCCCTATGTAGTAAGCTTGTATGTATACCCCATGTAATGAGCTGTATGTATAACCCTATGTAATAAGCTGTATGTATACACCATGTAATGAGCTGTTTGTATACACCATGTAATAAGCTGTATGTATACACTATGTAATGAGCTGTATGTATACACTATGTAATAAGCTGTATGTATAACCCTATGTAAGGAGCTGTATATATACCCTATGTAATGAGCTGTTTGTATACATTATGTAATAAGTTGTATGTATACCCTATGTAATAAGCTGAATGTATACCCTATGTAATGAGCTGTATGTATACCCTATGTAATAAGCTGTATGTATACCCTATGTAATGAGCTGTATGTATACCCTATGTAATAAGCTGTATGTATACACTATGTAATGAGCTGTTTGTATACACTATGTAATAAGCTGTATGTATACACTATGTAATGAGCTGTATGTATACACTATGTAATAAGCTGTATGTATACCCTATGTAAGGAGCTGTATATATACCCTATGTAATGAGCTGTTTGTATACATTATGTAATAAGTTGTATGTATACCCTATGTAATAAGCTGAATGTATACCCTATGTAATGAGCTGTATGTATACCCTATGTAATAAGCTGTATGTATACCCTATGTAATGAGCTGTATGTATACCCTATGTAATGAGCTGTATGTATACACTATGTAATGAGCTGTTTGTATACACTATGTAATAAGCTGTATGTATACACTATGTAATGAGCTGTATGTATACACTATGTAATAAGCTGTATGTATACCCTATGTAAGGAGTTGTATATATACCCTATGTAATGAGCTGTTTGTATACATTATGTAATAAGCTGTATGTATACACTATGTAATAAGCTGTATGTATACCCTATGTAATGAGCTGTATGTATACACTATGTAATGAGCTGTATGTATACCCTATGTAATGAGCTGTATGTACACCCTATGTAATAAGCTGTATGTATACACTATGTAACGAAAGGGAAAACTGGACAAATATCATCAACACCGGTTGGGTTTTTTTTCCGCAGTGAGCGACTAACGATAGGTGAAAATTAATATACGTACGTAAATATTTCAGAATTTCTATTATGCAAACTGAGTGAAATAGATAGCAACACTTGCCCTATTTTATGTTGTGTAGTAACTTATTCCTCTCGTGTGGTTTTCTGTAAAGCATTATTTTTGAAATGGTAGAGACGAACTCTTTAATACTTACATACGTTGTCCAAATGATGCTAGTTATGACACATGTCAAAGTGGGAAGTCTGCCTTGCATTCTAACAACAATAACAACTCGCGTGAAGTCGGTTTATCTTACTGGCTTTCTGCGTAGCAATAATTCCACACGACTTGAACGACAAAATAGTTCGGCTCAGTAAGTAAGTGAGATTATAAAATTTCAACTTAATTTATAAACAATAGTAATCGTCTTAAGGTCAATACTTACCATTTTGTATTTTGTCATAGCGTCCGATAAGATTTCATGAATTGTGTAATTATTTACAGAACATTTACTTTGAATTACAAAACACTAGGTCGTTAAGACAATTGATAAGTATATAATTTTTAACACAAAAAACTTTAACCTCCCTTTTAAAATTGACAAACTTTATAATTTCACAGAAGAATCTAATCGATGTAACATAAACTATTAAAACGTTCAACATACGTAAAACAAACATTAAATATCTATACTCTTAAATTATATATGACAACTAGCTAACTTTGTAGAGATTATAAAAGTGCACACGATAATTAGAGAAGACCCAATGGCCCGGCATGACCACATAGTTAGGGCGCTCGACTCGTAATCTGAGGGTCGGAGGTTCGAATCCCCGTCACACTAGGTATGCTCGCATTTTCAGCCGTGAGGGTGTTATAATGTGATGCTCAATCCCACTATTCGTTGGTAAAAGAGTAACCCAAAAGTTGGCGGTGGGTGGTGATGACTAACTGTCTTCTCTCTAGTCTTACACTGCGAAATTAGGGACAGCTAGTTCAAAACAAACAAACAACAAAACACAATAGTAAGCTTCACTGTATCCACCCGATTCATGAAAGCGCAGACAGCCCTCGAGTAGCTTTGCGCGAAATTCAAACAAACAAACAAAAACCCTTGAAATTCTACACACACTTCGCCGATAACTGCAGGACAATAGGGTTCTCGTAGCACAAACTTAGTTAACGGTAAATGTCTAACACCAGCACACATCAACATCTGAATGTAACATTTCAAAAATAACAGCATCAAAACACCACTTTAGTGCCCAGAAGTTGGCCGAGATAGAGTTACACACCACCAACACCATTACAGACGTCATGTAACACCTCTCGTACAAATTTACAATGCAAATGAAATTAGATAACGAATTTCCATTTCCGTAATTTGCAAATAATACATTCCTTACTCTCGTACATTACATACAGTTGAAAAAAATCGATAAGTTATAACTTTGAAACATATTAGATTAAGTTGAGATCGTGTGCAAAAATATTCAGTCTGAGAAATTACCTTTGTGTAAGTTGACTGGTCCAGGAACTTATCCTTCTTTCATGGAAGAGGTGCATGGTGTGTTGTGACCCCTTGCACGTGGAGGATTTTTTGCGATTGCCACGTAGAACAGAAATAGTTCAAAATGTTTGCAATCCTGTTGGGGATTGGTTAAGACTACAGAGAATGTGGATTGTAAGAACAGTTATGACACTTATATTCCGTTTCGAAAGAACCAAGACACGATGCAGTACTGTTTTCGTGCAAATTATTGTGCATGCTGACATTGCGTTGTCACATTTGCATTTGAAGTTTGTTTGATTTTTATTTGACCCTAATATAATATTTTCGACCTGAGGATACGCAAGGTACTGATACAACATAAAATGAACAGTACTTAGTTGTGTTGGGCACACTTCTCTGTTTCTTCCCTTCTATATTTGTTCTCACATTAACGTTTCATCCAGTCAAGTCTCTTGTTATACGGCGTTAGTTTATTCATGTGTTTTTATTTCTACAAGCCAGGAATTCTGCTACAAGACACTAAAGTTAAATATCACAAAAGTTTATACCTCTCAGGTACTGTTAAATACCTGGACTAGGAACCGATTTCTTTGTGTTTTGAATTTCACGCAAAGCTATTTGCGTTAGCCATCCGTAAATTAGCAGTGTAAGACTAAAGGAAAGGCAGCTAGTTATCAACACCCACCGCCAACATTTGGGTTACTATTTTACTAACGAATAGTGGGATTGAGCATAACATTATAATGCCCCTACGGCTGAAAGGGTGAGTATGTTTGGTGTGACGGTAATGACTAGGAACCAAACCACCCGAGTGGTAAAGAAACGGGTGTTACAGCATTTCAAGAATGAACAAGGTCTGTAACACAGAAGATGCTAAGAACAAGGAATAAACAAATCATATACAAGTATCGTGAACATGTGATAAAGAAAATATAGAAGGTAAACGCCAATCATAAGCAGGAAGAAACCTGTAAATAGGCAGTTATATTCTCCAATTTCAGAAGTCTCTCTGCAAACATAGAAAAGATTGTTTTTGAATTTCGCGCAAAGCTACACGAGGGCTATCTGCGCCAGCCATCCCTAATTTAGCAGTGTAAGACCGCCAACTCTTGGACTACTTTTTAACACCGTAAAGTGCGATTGGCAATCACTTTATAACGCCCCCACGAATGAAAGGGCCAGCATGTTTGGTGTGACGGGGTTTCGAAACCGTGACATAAAGAGGATATGTGAATGACATTAAGTTGGGACGGTATCCAAAACCCATAACACTGTAAATCCTTTATCACCCTCAATCACTTAAAGACCCAAGAACAAAAGTCAGCATTTAAAATCTGCCTTGTGAATGTAGACTCCAACAGATTCAAGGTATAAAAGACCATGGAAAAATAGAATTCAAATACATTATAGATACACAAAACTCTGTAGTATCGATCTTTCTGCAATGTACCATTATTCCAAAGAAGACCATATATACAATAAAGTGAAACGACACTGAAATAATGAGATACGAGCCACACACGAGAAAACGAGAAAAGATAATTTCTCCATCTGCCCCCTGGTGGTTCAGCGGTTAGTGTGTAAGTGGCTGGTCTTTGTTTGATGACAGGGTAAGGTTCAATCCATATTTCTTCCTCCATTGTGTGAGTTTATGACTAAAAATTCGGTTTGAACATCCTCGGTGGGCAGAGTACAACGAGCTTATTGTGTGGTTTTGTGTTTAACAACAAACAAAAGCTTCTAAATATATCAAACACTTCCTAAAGTTAGCATAGAAATAAGCCAAACCTGAAAACACTTCTTGAAAATACTTAGATAGTTGATTCGAAATATTAAATAGGAAAAGCACACTTAGCAGTAGAAATGTGTGATATAAGCTATTCAGTAATTATCACGCATGAATTAAAAATATAATTATTAATTGATAATTACGGTTAGGTGGTCGTATGAGTCACTAACTGTTGATATCCTATTGTTACTAGTTCACCGTAAGTAAGTATATGTGTATACATATGAAATTTATGAGTACATGTATAGAAACTTTCTTCCTTTCTTAGTTCTTGTAATATAGTATTCAATGAATGGAGTTCAGGTTTATCGCAAAGAAACTTACAAACTGTAGTCAACTTTTTGCTCTTCACTCGTCTTTGTAACATAGAATCTCGTAAATACTGTGTTGTTATTGTTCGATGTACACCCATTTAAAAGGGAAGACAAATAAAAAATGGCACATAAAACAACTCAAATACTAGTATGAAAAGAAAGTGACCTTACGAAACGTGTAGAACATTAAAGTATAATATATCCTCTAAGTTTAATATTTCATACCATATTATTGGTCATTCATAATAAATATAGTAACAAAATTAAATATGAGATGGCGCTAAAAATTAAAAGAACCTAACTTTGCGTGTTTTCTTAGAGAAAAACCACATGGAGCTATCTCCTGAGCCCACCGAGGGGAATCGCACCCCTGATTTTAGCGTTGTAAATCCGTAAACTTACCGCTGTACCAGCGGGGAACGTAACGTAGTTACTAAATTTAGATTTTATACTCTATGTATTACATTACGAACAGCTGCCATGCTTTATGAACCGAGACACAATAGAAACAAAAGAAATAACCATTTTCTAAACCAGGTTTTCAATCTAAGTTCTGGTTTAAACCATAGATTTGAATAATAGATAACGTATGTTGAAGCACAGGAAGTTTATTGTATTTTATTTTTAATTTAAAAATTGAAAAAAAATTAATCATTAGGTAGGTTAAACATCCTATTATATCGTGTGACTGTAAACCGTAGATAAAGATAAGCAATAGATTTTCTTGAAAAAAAGAAGTTATACTTGGAGTTAGTACAAGTATGGTGTGAAGTCACATTAATAATTAAAGATGATTCATTATCGGTACTGTTTTTAACATTAATATGTCAACTGTGGAGTTGTACTAAAAATGTCGTTGTTAGTGGACTAGGTTCTCCTGATCTAAACGTTTGTATTGTTCTTGTGCTGGAGGGAGATGTGGCGCTACCTGATGAGCACTTTATTTAATATTTAGAACTTTCTTGAAAATTTAGAAAACAATTGAATAATATAAAATGTAATTTTGGCCAGAATAGATTATGTTTTATGAGTAAACATGTTACAGTAAATGAATTATTACTGATTTAGTGGGTTTGTTAGAAGTATTTTACTGTTAGTTCTGTTTTTTGAATGGTGAATTTTTACGTATAAGTGTCCCCTTGCGGAGACACTCGTCCCCATAAATTATCTAATCAAAATATGGAATATAATATTAAAGAAAAAACTTTCGCTTCCACAGTTATAGGTTGGATATTATTTTGTTATATGTGGACGTCCATGCGTGCCTATACGAAAATTAGCAATTAATTGAACCTATAATGTTTTTATTTTGTTTTGTTTTTAATTTCGCACAAAGCTACTCGAGAGCTACCTGTGCTAGCCCCATCGCGCCAAACATGCTCGCCCTTTCAGCCGTGGGGGCGTTATAATGTTACGGTCAATCCCACTATTCGTTGGTAAAAGAGTAGCCCAAGAGTTGGCGGTGGGTGGTGATGAACTAGCTGCCTTCCCTCTAGTCTTATACTGCTAAATTAGGGACGGCTAGTACAGATAGCCCTCGAGTAGCTTTGTGCGAAGTTGTGTAACAGTCATTTGTAATAATATTTTACTTTGTTTAAATATATTGGGTTGAGGAATAATTCGTGAGCGTTTTTTCAAGTTAAACAAATATATTCATAAATGAAACGCTTTCGCAAAATATTTCATGTCATTTGGTAGATAGTTTTTTTGCTCTAATAGATGATGTGTTTGATTTTCATATGTCTTTAATTTTTGCTTTCATTTTCAGCTCATTAAATGGAATGTCAAGTGGACAAAATCGAGCATTTCCGACACCATCTGCTTTTCGCATTTAATTTCTTGCAATTTCGTTTAAAACAATGCATACTATATACCTAGGTATTACATGAAATAAAGTATCATAATAAATGTTTTGGGTGTAATGTGTTCATGCATTGAAGTATTGTATAGTCTTGCATGTAATGCTTGAATGAAATTATTTAAAAACGCTCACGAATTATTCCTCAACCTAATATTATTTGAAGAAAAGTGGATTATGTGCTGTTTATTCATTCTTGAAATTAATTACCAACAAGTCACAGACACCTACTTTAAGCCAATTAAGAATTTTGCCCACACATACATAAAAGCATGGCAATTTCATAACTTGTTGAAATCTACTTATGTTAAAATTTTCCTTCCAGGAACAAGACTGGCTTTATATATAAAAACAGTATACGCTCAAAGAAGCAAGTTTGCGCCCTTTTTAAACTTCCATGACAAGACCTTATATTTATTAGCATATTGTGTGAAGAAGTCCTGGCAACCTCGAGCTATCTTGTAATTTATCAACAAGAAAAACAATTTTCTTTCTTGCCCTAGCACCTCTATACTCTTGACTTGTTCCCAAAATGTGGACTGGCATTTTTATTTTTTGTAATGGGACAAAAACCATAGATCTACGTTATGGCATGCTACTGGCCCAAAGCTGAAATAGTATTTTGCATGGAATATGTTAAAAGGGAAATAACTGATATATTTTGTAAATTTCATGAATAAAGCATCATAAGAATGGTGCCTAGTGATAAAGGGTATCACTATAAATATTATACTGGCAGAAATGTAATAAATAAATTGTAACGTCATAGGTAGCAAAGTTATTGATCAAATAAACTTGCTAACCACTCTGTGTATCTACTTGAGTGTGGCACAAGATGGTACCATGTATTTTCTTCTCACGTATTAATATGCAAATTTTCCGAAATCTCGGTATTTTCTACCACTTTAGTTTGAACACAAAACATTACTCAGAAAACACTTCAAACTTCTAGGTATACCTGGGACCTGGATATTCTAACTAGTAATTAAGCACATTTTCTTGTAAGAAAAAGCTACACTACGTTACAGAATACAAGACTGTCAGTGAATCATGTAATGACCCGAGGTTACCTGACCCCTGCACTTGGTGTAAGAAAGTGATGTGTTCTTGAAGAGTGATGTGTGCAACATGAATTTGTGTTTCTTTATTGTATTAAAAGTAAGGTTCCATTTCATTTCAGTTTTTCTTTATTAGCAGACTGGTATTTTTGTCGCCTTTGCAATTTTTTATTCAGAACTTTGAATATAATCTTCTAAATATATCGATTAATTTAAGTTCTTAATGTACAAACATAAAAAAACAAAGTTCATTAGCAAAACAGGTGTGTTTGTGTTAATACTCTTCTGATGAACATGAAAGTATACAACCTATCAAATTTATCTTTCAAGTTTAATTTCCCGTTAGAATTTCTGCTACATACATAGACTAACCTCTTCTTTTCATTGTGTCAACTTGGTTATATCTTGTACCGTAATATTTATAGATTAAAAGAAACCCTTCTATTAGAAGGTTTATATTTAGATATATATATTTTTAGAGTTTGTTTGTTTCGAATTTTGCGCAATGCTACGAGGGCTATCTGCACTAGCCATCCCTAATTTAGCAGTGAAAGACTAGAGAAAATGGAGCTACGCATCATCACGCACCGCTAATTCTTGGACTAGTCTTTTATCAACAAATAATGGAAGTGACTCTACATTATAACACTCCTACGGCTGAAAGGGCGAGCATGTTTGGTGGGACAACTATTCGAATCCGTAACCCTCAGATTGTTCATGGCGGGCTGTGTGTGTACGTGTTTGTATATATATATCTATTGAGATAATTGCCAGAAGTTATTCACAGATGATTATAACGTAAGTCGATCACTCACTCGACAGTGTGATTACTATGTGTGTCACCATTCTTTAATGGAAAAACTGTCTTTCTTACTTCCTTCGTGAAATTACCATGTCATTGAAAAAAAAATTTTTTTTCGATACTGAGAAAAAGTGAAAATCCCAATTTACAATTGAAGACTGCTTGTGTATTATCAAACTGAAAGTAATAGGTATAGTGGAGCCAAGGAAAAATAAATATTGTTTCTTGTCAATGAATCAGATTAATTAAAAGGAACTAACACACCCTTTACATAGAATATGCTAAAAACACCTATTTTGCTCTGTGAAAGTAAATCGGAGTGCAAACTTGCCTTTGTTTGCGAATAACGTTTTTGGATTTAAAGTGAGGCTTAATAGGGGAGAGATTAATACTTAATTTAGTTATTTTTCAAGAGGTTTTGACAAATAAATAAGTTTGTCAGAACGTTCTTCTTTTTTTTATTTAAACTTTTAAAACATGTAATTTGAGTTTAACGACACCACTCAGACTGTAGAATTTTAGCAAGCTTCTTATTTTATTTTACATTACAATTAACAAAATGAATACTCCCAATTAAGCAATACAGTCATGGTATTATTAATTAAAAGTGTTGAACAAAGTATATTAATTGTTTTATTATAACGATAAAGTCTCTAATGCCTCATTATTCTGTGTTTAAATTATTCATACACTCAGTCTAGGCCTGGCATGGCCAGGTGGTTAAGACACTCGGCTCGTAATCTGAGGGTCGCGGGTTCGCATCCCCGTCGGGCCAAACATGCTCGCCCTTTCAGCCGTGGGAGCGTTATAATGTGGTGGTCAATCCCACTAGTCATTGATAAAAGAGTAACCCAAGAGTTGGCGGTGGGTGGTGATGACTAGCTGCCTTATATAAATTAGGGACGGCTTGTGCAGATAGCTCTCGAGTAGCTTTGCATAACGCCCCCTAGTGGCTCAGCGGTATGTCTGCGGACTTACACGCTAAAATCCGGGTTTCGATACCCGTGGTGGGCAGAGCACAGATAGCCCATTGTGTAGCTTTGTGCTTAATTCATAACAACAACAGCTTTGCATAAAATTCAAAACAAATCAAACACTCAGTCTTTTTTCTTGTTTCCTTTTCTAGGGCCCATGGTACGTGGATGGGATGACCTCTTGTCCCTTATTGCTACTCTCTGTCTTGTTGTGATATACATGTCTTCAACCTGCTTTAGTGATATAGATTTTTAACATTTTTGGTTATTCATTTGTTGTAATTCAAAGATGACTAAAGTTGGTTCAAAAATTCATAAATATTACTAGCTGCTTCACTCATTTCTGCTACAAAAAATACTGCAATAATAAATAGCAGTCAATTTAAAAGTACCGTCCTTTGCTGACCAATTATTAAGTTGCCTGAATCTAACAACTGACCAATATAGTGAGGGGAAAATGTCAAGATAGCACTATCTACAGAACAAAAAAAAAAAGGATAGTTTACCTGTTGAACTCAGGCACGCTCTCTCCAGCCAATGTCTACAAGGAGGTCATCAAGTGGAGTTCTTAATGATGGAGTTCTTAAAGATGGAGTTCTATATTCTTAATGATCTTCTAGAAATTTTAAAGACAAGAACCCTGAACTTTTAGCAATTTGATTTTTCACTGAAAAGTACTTTTCTGAAGTTCTTAGATTCGCTGTTAACTCATCAATATTGATCCAAAGAGAGTTACAATGGATAACCTTTGGTGTGGACCACTAATCCTTCTAAATACTGTAAACATTTTCAGTACAACATCTAACACCTGCTTAACTTTGTAGTGTACTCTCTTTTCCTTATCACCTCAATAAAACCCAATCTTACAGTTGTCAGCATTTAACATCATGGCAAGTTTCCATTTCACTACTATTTCATGTTTGACGGCAACGATCTCTCTGTATATCCTGTTTGGAACTCTTCTGACTGACTGACCCCAAACAACAGTATAGAACGTCTAACAGCATAAGTGATGATGATGTGTTGCTGGTAACTTCATGTACTCTTGTGTGATAATTCATCAGTAACAATGGAAGATCTTGATAGCATATTTTCTTCTTTTCACCCACGAAAGTATGTAGTTGTATCTCTCTACCATTCTATGAAAAGATGGATGAACGGTTGTTTTTTACATTAAAAAAAATATTTCCACAAATAACGTTGATTCAAAGTTTAATCCTTCGTCCAATTGAAGTTCAACAGGCATTTAAAATCTTGAAAGAAATCCATTGATTAGTTCCATTAATAGATTCTTACTAGTTAAGAATAACATTTACTTCTGTCCACCATAACCATAAGTTATTTACTCCCTTTGTGGCAGAGAACCAAGCATGTCTACAACAATTTTATTAAGTTGTGCTCCAACACAATACTGTTGTAGCTGCTAATGCTGTTTCCTCCATGGAATTTTTCACTCACATCAGGGTTCACATGATTAATACCAGGTTGCTAAAAAATAACACAGTAGAAGCTTTCTGTTGCTCTATACAGCGTTTTCTTAGCACCTAAATGGAATTTTCCGAAGATAATGGAATACTTCTACGTATAAAGACTGGAAAGTACAAACTAGGCACAAAGAGTCCCATGTGTCCTTTAATGTTTTATCTTTGTGTTTTAAGAAACAGCCGTTTGTCATGAGGGTTTTTCTGCACACTAGTTGATCGACCGAATATTTGGTGTACATCTCGTATTTTTTTGCTTAAGCCTCTTTCAGTTAAATATTACTTGTTCGTCACCACATGTGGGTGAACCATCATGTGCTATATTCTATTATACGTTTGCATAGTGTTTACACGCTTCATTAGTGCATGGTCTTCAGAATAACACACCAGTTTTTCTACGGTTCTGTCCAAGGCAATGCACGATATTAAAAGTGTACTTCTTATGTTTGTGGAGTCATTTGATCTTCTGAATTGCAAAATGTCTGCATGATCTATTAGGAGTATAAACCCCTAATTTGCCCCTGAAGAAGAAAGGTCCACCTTTCGAAAGCGCTCAGGTTACAGGGTTTCTGTTTCATTACTTTTGTCCGTGTAAGTAATGACAAGAATTACTCAAGGTTTGAACATAATAGATCTTTCCAACTCATACAGTACCTTCTGTTGTAGCATGATTACCTTGCTATAGAAGGCAAACCGCATATTTCTTTTCGTATTGTATTTGTGACAATACTCCATTTGCAAAATCATGTTTGATGATGTGTTTCGATCTCACAGTTCGTGGATTACAAGGCAAACGCCCTATCTATCACACCATGTCAAACTCCTTCATTTATAGAATAGCTGAAAATGACGACACGTATTACAGGTATTGAACATGGTAAATGTGAATATTATGCTGAATTTCTGATAGAAAGAAGATTCATAATGTGTGAGTATTATGACAGCCTCAGCCTCTTAGAGTGCACTTGAAATAAATGAGTGCTCTTGGAGTACTTAGCTCAGTATAGAATGGGTGTAGAGCAGTTGGTGTTTGATCTGTGTTAAAACATTAAAAATAGCAAATACTGTTACGTTCACCACTCAGAACCAAATGAATCAACTGTTTTGTAAACTCCATAAAAACAGTAACGTAATGTAGTAATAGAGGATGTTTAGAATTTCAATTTATTGTATAATTTTTAAATGTTGACCTTTAAAACTCTTCATTGTTAAAAGGGAGTTTTGTTTTCATTATACCAAAAAGGAAAGTAATTTCTTTGACTGATATAGGTAGGTTCTTAATATCTAAAAACATGCATCTTTATCCAGTTTTCTAGTAAGTGACTCACACAGGGATTGTGTTCTCAGATTACAAAAAGTATTAGGTTTATAGCTTTTTGTGCATTTATTTGCAAAATTCTAAAATTAATACAGAACGTACTGTTTGTTTGTTTGTTATTTGAATTTCGCGCAAAGCTACTCGAGGGCTATCTGCGCTAACCGTCCCTAATTTAGAGAGAAGACTAGAGGGAAGACAGCTAGTCATCATCACCCACCGCCAATTCTTGGGCTATTCTTTTACCAACGAATAGTGGGGTTGACCGTCACATTATAACGCCCCCACGGCTGAAAGGGCGAGCATGTTTGGTGCGACGGTGATGCGAACCCGCAACCTTCTGATTACGAGTCGCACGCCTTGACACAACTGGCCATGCCGGACCTACAGAACGTACTCTTCCTGCCCCTCTGCGAAATTTTTGAACAATTACAATCGCTATTATACTGCTAAGTGGAATAAAGTTTTCATACGTTATTTACACAACGTTTGGAACGATCAAGTGCCTCTTGAAAAATTTTTCAGATAATTTTTGAAAACCGTGTTTCCTCATGATTGGGTAACAGACGTGTGAGTAACTGACACATGAAATTATTGTTGTGGGCCCTCCAGTGACACAGCGGCATGTCTGTGGACTTACAGCCCAAGAAACCCGATTTCAAAATTAGTGGTGAGCAGAGCATAGATACCTTTTGTGTATCTTTGTGTTAAATAACAAAGAAGAATAACATTGTTACAGTCTTCGGTTGTTCGAAAACAATAATAAATAAACATAATTGTTTGTACCAAATTCAAACTTTTCAGTGTTTCGAGTACTCGAACTTAAGTTTTGGTTTATAAATTGTTTACAATAAATCTCAGAGTTTGTTTTCTAATCAAAACACAAACACAATTAAATAAAAAAAAACAAATAGCAAATGTTTATAATGGATGTGTTGGACTAGAAAGAACGAGAGAAATGTATTGGTCCTCACTCGACGGTGTCACGTGAGCTCTTCTCTTTAAGCTATAAACAAAAGTTTCCGAAACGTGACTGATAAGTTATGTTATGACAGCGATGGATAACCTGAAATACAAGTTAAATATCAACATGGTGCACATTTATAAACATAACTTCCTCCCATCCAACTCTACCAATGTTTTATGCTTGAAAACACCAGTTTAATAAAGTACAAAGATTCGTTTTTCGTATTTAACGCATGCAAAAGTGTTATCTACAGATACGTTAATTGTAATTCTGTATGATAGCTAAGGACTTCCGCCACCAAGCTTATCGTGTTTTGTTTTGTTTCAAATATCACATTTTTCTATGAACCGTTGTAACATTAACGTACAGGAAATGTTTTGAACAGCTAACAACTCTTAATATATATGAAAAGTTTTTACATAATTAAATAGCCGAAACTTAAATGAAGGAAATATTTTAAAATTCAGTTGATGGAATATTTTTCACTGTAAAAACAGCAGCAAAAACTGCACTGTATCTAGCTTGTGTGGCAGTGACTACTTAATGTTTGATTTGTAACAATCAACACGTGATACCTAATACATACTGAGAACTGTTATATGATGAGCATACTCTATTTTCCATTTTCGTGCTTTCCTTGTCAATTAATATATGTACACAATCATACAGTTGTGCTGCCTTCACTTTCAAATAATATATTTACAATACTATATGTGTAGCAAGCAATTTTTATTCTGTTGGGCTATTTATTCTTTATTAAAATAATAACATATTTAAACATACCATTTCAGCCGTTAAGGCGTTATAATGTTACGGTCAATTCCAATATTCGTTGGTAAAAGAGTAGCCCAAGAGTTGGCGGTGGGTGATAATGACTAGCTGCCTTCCCTTTAGTTTTACACTGCTAAATTAGGGACGGCTAGCGCAGATATCCTTCGAGTAATTTTGCGCGAAATTAAAAAACAACAATAACAATACATAAACATTCATAGCGTGGAGGTTTTATGAGAATTGTCTTTCAAAATTTATTATAATACTAGCCTATGGCTCTTCAAGAATGACTGGACAAGTTCTACCTCTTCCTACCCCATAACGTCTCATTTTATACCTAACTGATATAAATAAATTTTGCGAAATCAAACGTGGCCAACAAAGAGGCAAAAAAGTGCATTAGAAGCAGTCAAACGTCGGTAAATTTCTTTGTGAGCCAATTAAAATTATGATAATTTATGAAACACATTCGTTCTGTACTCATGGAGTAATTATTGGTAAACATAACTTATACCAACAACTAACATATGGAAAAGTCAAAAATGCGTTTGGGTAAAAAATGTTCCAACAATGGCTTTTACGTCATGTTGCTTAGAAACAAATGTATGATCAAATACCGTCGTTAGTCTATGTATTGAAAATAAACTGTACAGACAACAAAACTAGAAAAAAATATTTGTCGATATCTTAATTGTATCCATTGATTAAAACGTTTTAAGAACTTTGGTGATACAACACAAAAAGTTTAATTCAGAAACGATTTATATTTTAAAATTAGTAGATATTTTTAGTTTCATTATAAATTTTATGCACTACAATCGTATTGTTGTAGGATATGTCGTTAATGTGTTTCTGGAAATATATATTGTTTAGCTGGAAATGTAATAAAATATGACGGGCGTGACCTTAATGACTAGAATATTTTTGAATATTTAGACAACAATATGAGCTATATATAAGAAGTGTGTTTGGCTAGGTTTAATTACGAGTTTGTTAGTTTCTTATCTAGAACACGGTTTAACCGATTTCACTGTTATTATTAATATCAGTGTACTACTCAATTATGCTCCGTGTATATCGATTTTGTGTTTCGACCAAAAAGTAGAGATACGAAGTTAGCACGTCAGTGTAATTTATGTTAAATTAGACGTAGTTTATTTCTGCAGTTAAGTTTGTTTGTTTGTTTTTTATTTCGTGAAAAGCTACACGAGGGCTATCTGCACTAGCCGTCCCTAATTTAGCAGTGTAAGACTAGAGTGTAAGACTTTCCGTGTATCGCCAGGCCAGCCTGGAAACTATTCATCCAGCGAGTAGGTCTTAAGTGATCATAAAAAATAAAATATTATCCCATCTTCACACTATCCCTAACCTTAGAGACAGCGTTCTTCCTTTTTCAAATGTATCTGCTGTAGATAACGGTTCGTTGTGGAGCGCATCTTAAAGGATTTGTGGAATACTTGTATCTTTGCGATCCTATTTGGAAAAGATAATTAACTTATTAAGAAATACACGAAGTGCTTCATACAGAGAATATTTGTTGTGCTGTTAATTTTTTCTTCTTTGTTGTTTTTTTTTTTAATTAAGCACAAAGCTACACAGTGGACTATCTGCCCACTACGGATATCGAAACCCGGTTTCTAGGGGTGTGAGTCCACATACATTCTTCTTCTTTAGGGTGCATCTATTTTAAAAAAAAACACGCCCCCAGTGGCACACCGGGATGTCTGCGGACTTGTACTGCTAGAAACCGGGTTTCGATACTCGTGTTGGGCAGCGCATAGATAGCACTTTGTGTAGCTTTGTGCTAATAACAAACAACATAACTGAAAAACTTGGTACTGTATACACTGGATTTAATATGTGTATGTGTGTTTTAGAACATCACGGGTTGCTACAAAAAGGTCCAACTATGTCCCTAATGTTCAACTAACAGATTAGAAGAAAGGTCAACAACACCCTCCGCTAATCCCTAATCTACTCTGATAGGATAGTGTGATTCGGCAGTCAGAGTTCATATTTTGCGACGTTAGCCACAAATTTGCGTATTCACAGTTTGAGCATGCCGACCTTTAGAAATCGAGCGCAACCCAATGGTTAACATGCTAGTATTGTAGGAATGAGTTTATATGGTTTGCGTCCCGTTACCAATATATATATATAATCGCACTCTTCACTTTCAAGTCATGAGTGCTTTATAAACATAACGGTCAAATCCCAGTGTTTAATAGAGTGTCCAAAAGTTGGCTTTGGGAAGCGTTGAGTAATTACTTTCCATCTAGTCTAGTATTTAAAAATTAGAGAAGGCTAGCACAGGTAGCCCTTGCGTACATTTGTGAAAACACCAGGAAATAAACAAGGTAATTAACTTTCAGGCACTCTATTTGACATAAATAAGAGGTTAGTTAAACTGCGTGTTTCCATTTTTATTTAAGTTTAATTATTATAATAAAAGTCCTTATATCTATAATTATAAATGAATGTTTTTACAAAGAACATTTACACGTAGTCTACTATGTTGTGAATAGAATCAGTAACAGTGCCATTCCTGAAAATAAGGGACATGTCGCTAGGCAACACACCACGTGATATTATCGGTCAATAAATACAAATTAAAAATAGTTCACTGATTTTTTAATATTGAATATACGCAATAAATAGATGACGTATTACTTTGATATTAGGATTAACCTTATTTGTTAATCAGTTATAATTTAAAACATTATATAATTATTAAAGGTAGTTTTAATCCGTGTTTTCATATTGCATAATATCCACTTAAACGCTAATATATATATATATAATTTCGGATTTTTTACGCGTAAAGTATGGACTTTCATCGCACACCCTTCCAAGTGTTTTTTTATATTAACCTGTATTATATTGTAATCGTTTAATTGTATAGGTGTAGTTATAATAGCTTCTATACTCTTATGATTCTTCCTGACAAGGCAACAAACTGAGTTTTATAATCTGAGATGATGTAGTTTGAAGTAGAAAAAAATTAAAGAGCTATTAAAAATGGATATTACATAAAACTTACCGATTTTTAACAACTACTTGCTATTTAAATGTTTCTTAAGTTGTGCATGTACAAATAATATTCTTAAAGCTGACTAAAAAAACTTAAAAACCCTCAGCATGGTTCGTTGTTCTGTGTAGTAGTTTAGAATTGTTAAACGGGTTTTATTCGAGAAGAAATTAATATAATTGTTTTTATTTAAGTGCAAAACGAAATGTGATTCCAAAACATTTTATACGTAACCCAAAATGGGGGCCCGGCATGGCCAGGTGGTCAACGTACTCGACTGGTAACCCGAGGGTCGCGGATTCGAATTCCCGTCACACCAAACATGCTTGCCCTTTCTATTTTATCCATTATTTGTGCTAAAGTCTCACAATTTGTCGTTTGTCATATTTTAAAGCCTTCAGACTTTTTATTTTTGGACAATTTGAAGTTGAATATTTGTTACGTATCATATGGTCGTGTGTGATGTAGATTGCTACTGCAAAAGTCACGTTGACTGAAAGTGGTTTGTAACTGACTTGTCCCGCAGTGACTTTGTTGGTTTGACTGTAAATAAACACAAAGCTACAAACTAGGCTATCTGTTCTTTGCTCACCACGAGTACTGAAAACCAGTTTTTAGCATTGTAAGTCTGAAGAAAATGCTATGCCTCTGGGTACTCCCAGTGAGACAACGGTAAGTTTATGGACTTACAGTGCTACAATCCAGGGTTTAATTCCTCATGGTCGACACAGCAGATAGACGAATGTGGCTTTGCAATAAAACCAACAACAATGTAACCAATCCTTGCTAGATTATAGATCCAATAATAAAATACCAAACAGTGTGATCCACCAGTGCTAGATTATAAATCCAATAATAAAAGACCAAACAATACGACATTCCCATGCTAGATTATAGATCCAATAATAAAATACCAAACAATGTGACAGACCCGTGCTAGATTATAAATCCAATAATAAAATACTAAACAATGTGACAGATCCATGCTAGACTATAGATCAAATAACAAAAGACCAAACAATGTGACAGACCCATGCTAGATTATAGAGCCAATAATTAAAGACCAAACAAAGTAACCAATCCTTACTAGATTATAGAGCCAATAATAAAGAACCAAACAATGTGACAGACCCATGCTAAGTTATAGATCCAATAATTAAAGACCACACAATGTGACCAATCCTTGCTAGATTATAGAGCCAATAATTAAAGACCAAAGAAACTGCAATAGAATAAACTTATTAATTTAACAAACAATAAATCTTAAACACGATTTTTACCACACAATAATCAAATCTTAGTGTGTGCGTGCGTGCGTGTGTGTGTGTTTGCAAGTGAGAGCACACATGCAGAAGTAAAATGATTGGGTGGAACAGGTGTTGACAAGTCTACATTTTGGGGTTTGGAAAAATATTGTTTTTCTGTCACGAAAACAATACAGTCAACTAATTGTACTTTTGTAAGTGATCTTATTTCACTGTATTTGATTTGGACAAATAAGCTGCCATAATTAATACTTAGCCATACCTGTCCATAGAACCTGCTGTTACTGTGGATTTACTCTTTTGACAGTTGTTGGGTAATTGGTTTTATTAAAAAATGCCACAAGTAACAGGAAGAAGACATTTTGGTTCCATATCATCAGGATTTATTGTGAAATGCCTCGAAGTTTTTATTGAAAAGTTTCGAAAGAATGCTTTTACTGAAAGAATTGTTTATTAAGATTCTAGAAGTACTCATGATAACTAAGGTAGAGAATATAGAAAATCAATCTCTTCCAGCTCTGGTCCAAACCACAGATGATCAGACAAAATAAACTAGATGACATCCACACGCTAAAGCTAATTCACTTGTAGGAGAGTAATTGAATATCCACAGCTCATATCTAGGACTGTTAGGTGGGTGAAAGATAGCTGACGAAAAAGGTCCAGTGACCTTCGCTTTTTAAACCCCGAACTGTAACGTGACATACGGTGTATGTACAACACTTTATGATTCCTACTCGATCTTCAAAGCTGGGATGATCAGACAGCTAGAATACAGCTAACTGTAAGGGTGTAGTGACCCCTTTCTTCCTTCTGAGCCAATGAGCACAAGGTATGGCCAGGTGGTTAAGGCACTCGACTCGTAATCGCGGGTTCGAATCCTCATCGCAGCAAGCATGTTTGCCCTTTCAGCCGCGGATGCGTGATAATGTGACGATCAATCCCACTATTCGTTAGTAAAAGAGTATTCCAAGAGTTGGCGGTGGGTGGTGATGACTAGTCGCCTTCCCTCTAGTCTTACACTGCAAAATTAAAGTCAGCTAGTGCAGATAACTATCGTGTAGCTTTGCGCGAAATTGAAAACAAACAAACCAATACTAATTAACATACAGGACCATCTCGGAACCATTCTGTACTTTCATTCAGTCTCGGGATGTGAATGCAACTCACACTGTACTACACTATTCGTAAAATATGAATTATCTCAGTATAGTTAAACTGTTTCTTTTTTCATCTCTAGCTTAAAATATCCAAAGCTAATATAAACGTTATGAAATCCAAGTTAGCTGTTGTTAAGAGTAGTTCCACTGCATTAGGTAACTTTGTTTTTAGATGTCCTCTTATTTTACCATTTACATCAGTAACTTTGTTTTTAGATGTCCTCTAATTTTACCATTTACATTAGTAACTTTGTTTTTAGATGTCCTCTAATTTTACCATTTACATTAGTAACTTTGTTTTTAGATGTCCTCTAATTTTACCATTTACATTAGTAACTTTGTTTTTAGATGTCCTATTATTTTACCATTTACATTAGTAACTTTGTTTTTAGATGTCCTATTATTTTACCATTTACATTAGTAACTTTGTTTTTAGATGTCCTATTATTTTACCATTTACATTAGTAACTTAGTTTTTAGATGTCCTCTTATTTTACCATTTGCAACTAAACTCTTCTCATTTCTGAAACCAAGTTTTTTCTGATTCTATGATCTGGTAAATTCTACAAACGTAAAAGTAAAGAAGAATGTAAAACAATATGTCAACTACATTACAACCGTTTTATCTAATACTGTTTAGCAGTCCCCAAGTTAGCAGTGTAAGACTACAGAGAAGGCAACTTAGTCATCACCACCCTCCGCCAACTCTTGCGCTACTCTTTTTTGTGTGTTTGTTTTCTTATAGCAAAGCCACATCGGGCTACTTGCTGAGTCCACCGACGAGAATCGAACCCCTGATCTTAGCGTTTTAAAACCATACAACTACTGTTGTACCACCGGGAGACTTGAAATGGGAAGCATATTTAATTTCACGGGAGTTCGTAGTTTGAGTTAATAAAGTCTACAGTATCTCTGGCTTTGTTTGCTTACCTTTTTACGATCACGATTTACATGTTTTAAACTTCGTCTTTTTATTTATCTTGTATCATTTATAATCAATATAAAGATAAAATTTTAATTTTCGAATGACATGTAATGCTACTTTGTTCACAGTACAGAATACTTTTAATTTTATTTTCAAAGTTTATCTTTCAGTGTTCATATCAAATAGCTCAAGAAATTAATTTAAGTCCTTCTTGTCTTAGTTAGAAAGCCAGCTAAATTATAATAATTATAGAAATTTGTTTGCTTTGTGTGATCTATTGTTCTGTGTTTTCAGGTGCATTATTTAAATAAATAAAATTATTCAGCGTAATAGAACCATCATAATTTGAAAATTTCATCAGCAACAAAGGTCACGAGTAACTCACGTGAGTACTATATTTCTTGTTTTTCATGTATATATTTAATTTATTGTTATAAAAATAACTAAAATGTAAACATCAGAAACTTACTCGGTCAGATAAAATAATGATAAATAATAATAATAACAAATTCTCCAAGAGGTATGCTCGTGAGTAGTTCTTGTATTATAACATTCAATACGATCACGTAAATTACACATTCACCCACTGATTTATAATTTTGGTGGCGGGATTACTGTGTGTGTGTTTTTCGTATAGCAAAGCCACAAAGGGCTATCTACTCAGCCCACCGAGGGGAATCGAACCCCTGATTTTAGCGTTGTAAATCCGGAGACATACCGCTGTAGTAGCGGGGGGCAGGCGGGATTATTAATTATACAGGTTGAAAGGGTAATAAAACAATAAGATTAAGTAGATATTGGTGTAGATTGTTAAAAATCTTAAGATATTTAGGATAACCAATTGTAGTTTTCTGTTATAGCTTCCAGTTCTAAAAAAAAGGTATTTTTCATTTTAGAAGAAAAACCTCTTTGCACTCTGAGGTTTTTCTTCATAAGATGAAAAATATCTTTCTTCTTCGGAAAATTATCAAGTTTTACTTGCTTAACCTCAATAAATATCAAATATCAAATAAAAAATATGATTTTTATGTATAAATGACTTGTAATGTTTGTTAAAAGTGTGCTCATATTCGTGAGTGCACACTTATGATATTAAAAGTTACAGTTCTAATAATGTCATGATTACTTGGAAAGAATTCAATCACACAAACCAGGATTTCCAAACAAGGGTTTAACGTAGTTTAAGATGAGCTCCAAGATGTATAAAAATAATCTCTCCCAAATAACTTTGATGTCGTAAAACTAAATGTTCTAATATTTTGTAACCCAAATGGAAACATTTATATGGAGTAATTGGATATAAGAATACATAATTGGAAAGAAGAATACATAATATTACACGAAATCTTGAACCAAGAATGTCTTCAGAGATGCTAACTATTTCAAATGACTGAGCGTAATGATTGTAGACAGAGCCCTTCATCATTTGCGGCTACTAGGCCCGACCAATGTCTTTAGCTGTTTATTATTATATTATTATTATAACTATTATTATTTATTACTGCTATAGATTGCTCATTTATAACTGTGTTTTGTGTATTTAATAAATACATTTAAAAAAATTCTTTTAAAATTATGTCTTTTATTTAGTTCAGAGTAACAAACATACTGGTAAAACAATATGCACAAACAGTAAGCAGTAAAAGCCTTTGTGTAAGGACTAGTTTATATCATGTTTATGACATTTATTGTAATAGTTTTTCAGCTGTTGCAGCCTTTGCTTTCATGAAAATGTCTCTGGATGGTTGGGAGTTATAACAACATTGTCCATTTGACTGCATACACATCTTGTGTGTTATAATACTGCTCCAAACTGAGGTGCTCAAGTTTGGTCTGAACTTGCTTGTGTTTTTAGTCACTAAACTAAATATCCTTTCACTGTCAGCATTAGAATGGAAGATTGTAAGAATTCCAAGCATAACCCTACACAGAATGTCATACTTCTAGTTGTCATTTCCATCCTTAACTGTAGACAGTTGAACCCAAAACTTGTCAACATTCAACTGAAGGACAGTTTCTGAGAAAGTGTCAATTTGATAGTTCAAATAGTGTTGTGCTCATGTGTATTGACAAGGACAGGATACCTGTCTGTGAAGAAACAAAGAGAAAAGAAATCTTTGCTGACTTTCAGTTTTGGACCAGCAACCTCTGCATTTAGAGGGAAGTGTTTCATCATGTAATTTGTAGCTGCAATATAGTATTTCTTGACACTGGTGTAGAAGCTGATCAGGTCCAGGTCCTTTTCATATTTAACAATGTATTCCTTGGCACCATTTCCAATAGAAACTGCCTCATCAGATTTGTGTAAGGATTCATTGTTGTAGTCAAGTTCAGTTATGTTGCCTTCAAGATATTCTGACTTGATGTATCTGGTATGTATATTTTTAACTTGTGTAATCAGAGTTCTATGCATAATGTGTATGCAAGGTTCTTCTCTTTGCAATATCAAATTGGCTTGCTCAAATAGAGAAATTGCAGACTGAAGAAAAAGACAAAATAACAAGTTCATTTTGTTGTCCAAGAAAACTGTTAACTTATCTAACTTGCTCTGCGCATAACTTTTCTTGGTTAGTTCCTTGATAGCTTTCGTTGTCTTCTCTTTTTTCATTGATTGTCTCTTCTTTAGTTCAAGGTCAGATTGCCTAAACATATATTGAATATCAAATGTTTCTTTATCTGCTTTTGGAGACTGTTGTCTTGTGTCCCTGTGTGGTTGAGAGGATATCTTGACTGTGTCCCTGTGCGGCTGAGAGGGTGTCTTGACTGTGTCCCTGTGTGGCTGAGAGGTGTCTTGACTGTTAAAGTCTTGCTGCCTGACTGAGCTGCACGTTTAGATCCTTTTGAATCTAGTTTTTCCTTTTCACAGTGAAAATACTTCTTCAATGGCTTCCACATGTCCAATATTCTGTTGAGGCACACCCCAAGTGATAGCCATCTTGTGTTAACAAGTTGTAGAATTTTTCTTCTTTCTTTGTCATACAATCCTTGAAACTCTTTGAAATGTTGTTTTCTGCTAGCACTTTTGTCCAGAAAATAGTAGATATATATCAAGATATCAGAAACTGGGCAGGGCAGTTCTTTGGAAGCTTTCTGGGCAGCAATATTCATGAGGTGACAGGCACAGCCCATGAAGTAAATGCTAGGCTGTCGTCTTGAGATGTGTCCCATCACACCTTTACCCATACCAGAAATAACTGAGTCATTGTCTGAAGAAAAACTAAGACAGTTTTCCCATGGAATTTTCCTCTTTATCAGTTCGTGGTCCAAAAGCTTGAAAATATTCTCTCCCGTTGAAGCTTCTTTCCATTCCACCATTGTTAAAAGAGAACAAACAATTTTTCCAAGCAAAGGGTAAAGATATCGTACAACCACTGGATACAGTTTTGAGTCATCCATATCTGTGGATCTATCTGTGGCTAAACTGTAAACACTGTTAGTAAGTATGCTTGAAATCATTTTGTCATCTTCACAACCCAACATTTGTACAATGGCTGTAGTTTTGGTTCTAGCACAGCCATATTTTTTCGCTATATCAGAGTCTCAAAACATTTTTCTGAATATATGTCCTGAATGATCTGTTACAGCTAGGAGTAAATTATGAACAATGACAAATTGCGTGAACATCACTTCTGCATTTATGGTTTCATATTCTGAATTCTTACTCATAAATGTCGTTATCTGCATCGTTTTTGTCTCGCCTCAGCCTTTTGTTGGTGAGATGCCGATTTTGTGTCTGGAACAATCGTTTATTCCGCCATGCGCCACAGAAAAATCGATGTGACCAACTGTACAAAACGCACGACTGTCACTGACTTTTGATGCAATGACCGGATTTTTTGCACTATACTCTTTCCTAAATTTTCGATTCACAGTTTTAGTCCTTTTAGATTTGCCAGAAACAAGACAATCTGGTGAACAAGGCCTCTCTTTTCCATCTTGTGAACGACCGCATTGGTGTTTCTATGCCGCTTAGAAAACGAGAAATACCCATCTACGCGAGCGCTGATTGGCTGACAAGCACTGATGACGTAATTATGGATTCCCCCACGTACCCAGTGTGGAGAAGCACCGCACTCAAACTATTGGTAGATGTCGGAGATACAAATATTTTTTATTATTTCAAGCACAAACATGATTATCGCAAGTAGCCATTTGGACTATGTCTTTTATTTATTATCAAAATTTATTTGTATCTCACTAGAAATTTTCTTTTCACCCCTTTCAAGCCCTGGGGGAACAATTTATCACTTTATTGTATAGGCCTATATAATATATAATTATTTGGGAGTTGCAACAAGTCGTAATATTTGTCTGTATGAGCGTATAGTCGTAATGTATGCACCAAAATCGTAATGATTACGCTCAAATCGTAAGGGTCGGCATCTCTGTGTCTTACGTGCGACTTACATAGACAAAGATATTAAAAGTAGGAACCAACTAAAGTAATAACGAACAAAACAGAAATTCCACGCGTGCATATTCGTTTTGTTACTATAAACCCAGTTTAATGAGATAAACTGTAACCTAATGTTTAAGTGTAACGTCGGTCGTGGCCTAGTGTCAGAGTGAATATCGAAGGATCTGATGATCAAGTAGCAAAATCAACCCCTTTATTTGAGTCAAAGAATGCACAAAAAAAAACCTTGAGACGATTACCTCTGCAAGTTAGCTGTTTTCTCTTTGGTCAATTGTTCAAAATTTGGAACGGTTATAATCGAAACCTATGATCTCTATCCCGATAACTAACCAAGTAAATGTCGGGTTTTTTCGCCTAAAATCAGACAAACATTCAGAAACAAAAAATTATCGACCTCATTAACAATGTACCTCGTAATAATGTCTTTTATCGATCTCAAAATTACTAAAAACAGTCAGCAATGTTCCATGGAGCGGTTATGGGTTCAACGACTCCTATCTGCGCTCTAACAATTAAACGGATGTTGGGCGTGGTAAAACAATGCGTTACGTAGTTTTGTTTTTCGCTTTAGATTTCAAACGAACTCTGCAGATTGTGGATACGTAAAAGGAATATGGTGTACGACTCTTTCGACACGCACATCTGATTAAAGAACTTCACTGAGACAGTAAATTAAACTGGAACCTATTTAAATATTCATGGAGATTTTCAGGAGTGCTTAAAACCGTTACTTGGAATGGTAATTGACCTTCAAGTAGCTAAGAAACTCTGGTGTAGAAAGAAAGATTGCTTCATATTACATGTCTGCTTTAAGAAAAAAACACTATCGCGTGTTTGGTCATTTTCCGTTTAGTTGTATTTACTGAAAAATGTCTTTTTTTCTACGTATCGTTGAAAGCAGTTCTGTGTGCTGATATACAGGAGTATCTATAATTATGCACCCAATAAAACATGAAATATACGCCTTGAAAAAAAAGGTCTGATTAAAGAATTGTAGAGTTTAGTAATTTAATAGTTGATGAGTACTTAGTTTTCACAACAGGAGTGTTAAACGTAATTATTTTAAAGGTGATAATTATGACAGATTTTGTTACGTTAGTCGGTAAGAGCCGTAACTTAAGTTCAATTGCTGTAACTTTTCTCAAAACCTCAAAGTATTTCTTGTTATGTGAGTATTGATACATCATAGCGTCTCCTAGTTTGTAGACAGTTCTAGGTCTCATTTGAAAAATATATGAATATAGGCGACCATGTGAGTGCAAGTCAAGTAAAGTTCTGGAAGAAAAACGTTAGTGAAAGAAAACGTGAGGTTAGCTGGCGCCTTGAGTGATTAATTTCAATGGATGGTTTACACAGTGTCTTTCATTGCTGTTTTGTAAGAGCAGAGATAAAAAAGATAATTATTGTCAATTGGGTTCTAAAGCAAATTACCTAGCCTGTGGACTCTTTATGAAAAAAAGAGGTAAGTTTTTAAAGCTTTGAATACAACCGTGATAACCAGTTAAGAAGTTATGTGAAATAAGTTTGTGAAAGTCAGGTTAGAATTGTTAGTTTAGCTGTAAAATGCGAAATTTAAAAAATAATAATTTGTCTTGTCAAAGGGTGTTCTAAAGGAATTGAACATATCTCTATGGGCCTTGACGAAAAGTAGGCAATTATTTAAAGTTCAAAACGCAAAGTGAATTTATCGTAGACTGTACTGCAAGAAATAGACCAGCGAAAAATAATTTGTCTGGGTAGACTAGTAATCAGAGGTAAACTTGATTGGTTTGTGAAAGGAGTTTACTTACCTACCCAGATAAACTTTCTTGATATTAAAGTTTTTCTAAAAGACGGAATTTTACACACTGACTTGTATCAGATCATCCCATAAGTGATGTTCGAAATTTCAATACAGAAAGTGCATCATCATTTCTGTCTTTGTAGATGGCTTTAATGACTAAAATATGTAGTAGGACGTGTATAAAAATATTCAGATCATTAATCAAATAAACATGAATCTGAGGAGCACATTAGGCATATAATGTTTAATTAGTTTAAAAAAGGCAATTGTGCAGTAGAACCTACATGAAACATTCAAGATGTTTATGGTGCGGAGTCTCTCAATGAAAGAAAATGTCGAAGGTACTTTTAGAAGTTCAGATCAGGTGACTGCAACTTAACTGATGCGCCACGTTCAGATCATCCTGTTGAGTTTAAAGATAACTTGCTGCTGGCTGCACTTGATGAAGATTGTGCTGTAACAGTTGAAGAACTAGCACAGAAGCTTAATTCAACCCATTTAACAGTTCACCGTCATCTGCAACAGCTGGAAAAGGTGTCAAAACTTGGAAAATGGGTCTCCCATGATTTGACAGAAGCCAACCTTAGAGCAAGAGTGGACATTTGCACTTCTCTGCACTCTCGTGAACGTAACTAACTTTTTTTGGACAAGTTAGAGACTGGAGATGAAAAATGAATATTTTATAAAATGTTAAGCGCCGCATACAATGGCTACAGCACAGCCAAAAATGAACCTCCACCCTAGGAAAGTCTTGTTAAACGTTTGGTGGAATATTGTTGGTGTGAGCCACTTTGAGTTGCTGCCACTCAATGTAACGACTACACCAGACTTCTATTGTCAACAGTTAGAGGGTTTGAATGTTGCACTAAAAGAAAAGAGGCCTGCTTTGATCAGTCGTAAAGGTGTTACACCAAGATAATGAACGTCCCTATACAACAAGCATCACATCTGCAAAGATTGAAGAGCCAGACTGGGAAGAACTTCCACATCTTCCTTATTCTCCAGACCTTGCCCCATCTGATTATCATCTTTTCCGAAGTTTGCAGAAGTATCTTGATGGAAAAGAGCTTGAAACACATGAAGATATCAAAACTACCCTATCTACATTTTTCCCTCCAAACCCCAAAAATTTTATAGAAGTATCATTCAGAAGCTTGTGAATCATTGGCAGTAAGTAATTAATAATGATGGAACATTCATTATTTATTAAATAACATTAAAAGCGTTTGAAATCCTCTCTCTTTTTCTGAACCTAAAATCGGACATTACTTAAGGGATGACCTGATACAAAAAATTACAGATAGACCACAATACCTTCACTATAAAAGCTGTCGCTCCTCTCACACTACACAAAACATTACCTACAGTCAAGCTCTTAGAAAAAAAAAAGAAAACATGCTCAGATGAAACAGAGTACAGAAAATACACCAAGGATCTAAAACAAACCATGCTACAAAAAGGATATAAAGATATCAAAATATATAAACAGATTGAAAAGGCTAACAACACTCAGCAGAAAAACATCCTAAAACAGAGCAATAATAAAGTTTCAAATAGAATTCTTATTATATTTACCTATCAGTTTAAACTAGAAACGTTTCACGAATTCCGAAAAAACATTTTCATTTGCTACAGCTCAACGATCGTCTTTTAAAATCAACACGTGTTTCAGTTTGATGTATGTGAAATACGTCTTTGGATGTGTATTGAGCAAGACTTGCCTGTTCTCTAAATTTGTACAAGATTCTCGAGAGCAAGAATCAACAATATGTGGTTTACGTGTTTTCGAATATTGTTTAACGTTCGAGAATCTCTCATGATTGGTACATAAAACCGAAACGCCGAGTGACAATTATTATTATTGGTCAGCTACAGTCAGTATAAAATAAACTTCAGAAAGTTTGTTTGTTTTTGAATTTCGCACAAAGCTACTCGAGGGCTATCTGTGCTAGCCGTCCCTAATTTAGCAGTGTAAGACTAGAGGGAAGGCAGCTAGTCATCACCATCCACCGCCAACTCTTGGGCTACTATTTTACCAACGAATAGTGGGATTGACCGTAACATTATACGCCCCCACGGCTGGGAGGGCGAGCATGTTTAGCGCAACGGATAAACTTCAGAAGTTGTAATTGTAATAAACACTTCTTCATTGTAAAACTACAAAACTACAAAACAGGAACATTTGTAGATTTTGAACATTACAAATCGTTCAACTTCAGCGAATCAACTTCGAACGTTAATATTTCTACGAAGAAATTAAATATCTTCATCGGTAAAAAGTCAGCTTATAAGCGTTGTGAGGCAAGCTAGCTAGCTTAAGCGAAGTATATGAGGCAGTGTTTGTAATAATCGTTATTATAACTTGTATTGTTCTGTTCATATCAAAATATATTTGTGTTAAAAAAGAAAATTGTGTATATGAATTTTGTTGCGAAATATCCTTAATTTAATACATATTAACATTTAATTAATTTTTAAATTAAAATTTCCGGTTGTTTGAAACCGTAATACATAACATACGTAACAGAATAAATTGGAGACTTATCTGAAATAAATTATAATACATAACAAAATGTAAAAAAAAACTAAAATTATCGCGCCTCTGCTATGTGTAATGGATAATCTCTTTGTGGTTATCTTAGTCAATGTTAAGTAACAACCATATCAGTAACGTAGGAAGTCAATCTCTTCCAGTAAAAATGCATCAAAATTAGGAAAATCACTCAAGAGAAGCAAAAATACACTTAAAATTTAATCTAGAACCTAAAAGCTTCCAGGTCCCTAAGGCGAACCTTGAAACCTAAATGTAATAAGTTCGATTGTGGCGCACATCGTTCGGTCAAATAAGCCCCTTCTCCAACTTTTAATTTGTCCCCTACACCTGTGTATATTATGTTAGGGACATAATTACAGACAATTAAGTGTATGTATGTGCTAATTACTGTGTTGTTAAAGCATGGAGAGTTATTACGAGAGCTTTATCTGTTTATATAATTTCATAAGAACACTAAAGTAACTATTTGTTTCATAACCAACGACAGTGTTTCAATCAAACATGTATCTAATTCATGAAACATGTCACTGACTTTCTCAATAAAAAGAAAGCTGAGGAAATAAAAACAGAATGATGCGTTGTATAGGCTGATGATTGTATAACTATAGGTTTCCTAAAATTAATTTATTTTCCTCTCTGTCCAAACAGAAACAAGTAATGAAATAGCAAATAATAACACAAGGAGATGCGTTTACTAAGAATTCCCTCAATGATGACAAAGCAGGTAATTTGTTGATCAATACGCTACGGCACATGCGCCGTGTCAAGCTAGAACAAACCAGATATGCACTTTCATGTATACTCGTATTTTCATCGTATACGGTTTAGAAAGAGCTATGCCTCTGTTTGAAATAAAACTCACCCGCTGTGTCTTTATGCAGTTTGATTCAGTTAAGGGTGAAAATAATGTGATCATCTTTTAACCAAGCATACTGTTGCACGATTCTGGAAACAAACGGTGTTCAGCCAAAAGGGCATTGCTTGTAACCACTATAGCACTGTTTTGAGTGTTTGTACTTTACAGGACCTGAATTCTTTGTTTAAAAAAACAAAATAAAATAACATTTTTAACGTGTGACAGATTTAGAAGTCTACAGGGAATTAGGCTTTATACTTTTATGTTCATCTGAGTTCACACCTATTAACAAGCTGGCTGTTCGATTTTACCTGGTTGACCCTGTGGTGGACAACATGACAGCGTTTGGAGGACCCAGTCGAACGCCGGCACAGTTTGCTCTGTTTGATGCTATACAAAATAGGAGGTACAGACAAGCTCTACTTCTTGTAGAAGCTGGAGTTGATGTTAACAGTCGAAATGAGCGCGGCGAAACTCCGCTAATGTGCACGAGTATTTACGTGGAGGAGTGCAAGAATCGCGCTAAGCTAGGTCAACTGTTCTTGAATGCAGGCGCTGACCCGAATATACAAGACTGGCAAGGTTTGACAGCACTCATGCATGCTGTTATTAGAGATCAGACAGATATGGTGTTACTCATCCTTGAAAACGTAAGTTAGTTGTTTTTATTTACGAGACAAAATGGATCAGTTTACAGATACAAATGAACTAATTTATCGCTTCATGAGAACTCCGTAAGTTTTATTTAATAAAGAAGTTATGTACAAATCAAATTCTTTCTTTTATTAGAATAGTATAAATAAGTTTGGTTGTTTGATATGAATTTCGCGCAAAGCTACACGAAGGCAATCTGCGCTCGACATCCCTGATATGATTGCGAAAGGAGCGTCCTAACCACCTGGCCATACCAGCCCAAAGAAATAGACAAACAACGAGGGGCATTACGGTCGATATATCGATTAACTGAAATGTTTGTAGGAAATGGCAATGTAAGTTAATTGTAAATTTAAGTTAATTGTAAATTTAAGTTAATTTTCACTCATTTCAAGAAAATAGAATTGAATGAAATGATTGACTTATAAAAACACTTTAAAATGTCTGTCCGATACTTTAAAAACACTCTAAAATGTCTGTCCGATACTTTAAAAACACTCTAAACTGTCTGTCCGATACTTTAAAAACACTCTAAAATGTATGTCCGATACTTTAAAAACACTCTAAAATTTCTGTCCGATACTTTAAAAACACTCTAAAATGTCTGTCCGATACTTTAAAAACACTCTAAAATATCTATCCGATACTTTAAAAATATTACAAATGTATAGAAGAAACGTATGACCCTCAGAAAATAAAATAAATAATTTAGAAATATTGTAAGGTTTTATTTATCTCCCAAGATATTACTTCCTACAGCCACTGTAGAAGGAGTTTTTTGTTTTTTTTGTGTGAATGTTCATCGTTTTAATAAATCAATCGATATTTTAACACAATAGGAAACAACGATACATTTTTATGTCAAACAAATTAAATGTACCTTTTTGGTCTATAGAAAAGCATTTCTAATAAACAAAGAAACGGTTCAAAGTTATTTACATGAATAAACTTTTGTTAAAATAAGTAAGTAATGTAGCTTTCGCTGCTAGATAAATATTGATATAATTTTATGTGTTTGGTTTGTTTTGAATTTCGCGCAAGCCATACGAGGGCTATCTGCGCTAGCCGTCCCTAATTTAGCAGTGTAAGACCAGAGGGAAGGCAGCTAGTCATCACCACCCACCGCCAACTCTTGGAGGTTACTCTTTTACCAGCTAATGTTTAACGGTTAAGTGGTGTAGCGTACATGGTTAGCCATAGATTTTCATAAAATAAATAACTGGTTTAGAGACTACGACCAGACAAACTTTAATGTTAAATAGGTGACTAATGTAGTATTTAACGCTAAACAGGTAGTGATATAAAAAATAGGGTAGGTGTTTCCAAGCATTGCCAACCGGCCCACCCCTTTTAACTTCTTTTCTGTATTGACCGGACTGCCTCCTGTTTAAAATATTTTCTCTCGTGTGTAACTGGTCTATTATATGCTTGCTTTAATACCTTTACAGCTTGGTTCTAGTTTTAAGAATATAACAACAAAAAGAGATTTAAATATGGACAATTTTTAAAAATCTTAAGCCTTTATTTAATATGAGGTATGATATTGTGAATTACTGAGTCAATGTCTGACAGTTTCAAACAAAGATTCGGCTTCACATTTATAGTATTTCTGTACATCGATTTTATATAAACAAGTTGGGATTAACCTGGCTCACATAAATAGCTTGTAAGAAATGGTATTCAATATTTTATTGCTTTGAATGATAGTTCAAGATAATCACATCTCACACGTAACTAAAACTCTGTCAAGTTAGTTTGGCCAAAAACTAGGCTTTAGCGAAGCGTCACATGAGAAATCAATAAGGCTATTTTCTTCACCTGCAATTAAATGTTCAACCCATTAAATGGATCTCTGATCGATCGAAGTCAGGATGAGGAAAATTAATTTAAAAAAAGATTATGTAATTAATTACTGAATAATTACGTTTTGCATTTCATTGGAAAGTTTTCTTCACTCATATTATTTAAAAAAATTGAATGTTGGCGATGACACGTAATTGCCGTTTTGAATACGATATATTTTATTACAGCTTCCTTTTGCTTTTCAACTTTAAATATAGTTATGGCTGTTCTTTGAAGGATTTAGACATTTCAAATGAGCAAATATGTTAGGTAAATAGGCCACACCAATCAGCGATGAAAATTCATTGAAGAGTTCGCTTAAGTGCAACTTTTTCTCACTTAAAAAAAAATAACACAAAATGTATTCAATCTCGTAGTTCAAACATATGACTGAGAACTTTGCCACGAGATAGCCATCAAGCATCCGAATGTAAGAGAATATTTTTATGTTCATTATCCATCTCGTTACAAAGAATATTAAAGAGGTGGGAATTTAGTACACGAGCTTTCAAAAAATGTACAACTTCAACTATTTCGTGTATTGTTATCTTTAGATTTTCTTTCATTATTCTTGCAGTCAATGTTTCTCTGTATATACAACGACTCCACATAACTGTAAGCTACACAGTCTTAACATAGGTATGAAGTCTACTGTTCTTACCCGACATTGCACGAGTTCCGTTTGAACTTATTCGTACACATTTTGACCATTCAATTTCATTTGTTGCTAATAAGGTGTCCAGACTGTGAAATATGGTCTCAGATGTAGCGTTCGTAAAATTTTCCCACCGGATGAATACAAGCAGTTCAGCATGATTAGCAAGCAACGTCTTTACTTTCATCCAAATGAAGAAAAATAATTCTGAATACGGCGTACTCTTGTAAGTTATGTGACTTTTAACATTCTCTTCCATTTCCTCGATTGTACGTTTAACTGTTTTGTTTGACAATTAACCGAAATTCAGCTCTTTCGCTGCTATGTTTCCATTCATTTAACCTTTTTGCAGCTGATAAAATTTGTTCCTTTCCAATAGTATACGGAATTCAAGTCTTTATTATCAAAATAGATATCTCATAAGAAACTAATGTATCTTTTTCACCATTGCAACTAGTTGCTATTTTTTAAATAATGTTTGTTTTTGACGCATTTCACGTTTTAAATTTAATTTGAAAATATTCAATAGATTTGTAACTAATTACATTATGCCTACAAAGTTTCATGCTTTCGTTATATAGTACATCATAACATTTTTTATCATTTTCCATCCTAAATGATGAATATTATTGCAATACTTACGCTTTTTCTATTTACGTAAGTTCATGCTCCAATTTTCCAACAGTTGAGCTTGGTGCAATAGGACTTCAACTTGTGTCACTAGGCCTATCACTACGCTTGCAGTTTGTTATTACTCTGGATTTAAGCCACTGATCCATAATTTAATGAGTAACTTTAAAATGTCAAAAATTCTTAACATAAATTATAACTTACTATTACCGACACCAGTAGTAACCATGTAATTATTATCCGACTGGAAATCAACTGTCTTGCTTTATGCGATCGGTAGGTAACAGTACCAGGCGTACAACTAATTTACGTTAAACGGGTAAGCAATGTGGCGTTAACGTCTAGAAAAATATTCATATAAAATAAGTAAGTGATGTAGAGTCTATAACTAGTCAAACTTTCATGTTAAACAGGTAAGTAGTGTAATGTTTGTAAAATAAATGAACAGTGTACAGGCTACACTAGACGAACACAGATGTTAAACGGGTAAGTAGTGTAATGTTTACGGCTAGACAGTTATTGATATCAAATATTAATATATATATATATAGTGTAGACACTACACTACAAATATTAATTATATATATTATATATATTGTTACTATGTTTTATATTGTTTTTTATTAGGCCTGGGTTTAAAATTTTTTAAAAAATAAAGAGAAAGTATTACGCGAGTCTAAAACGTTTGAGAACCACTGGTTTACAGGCTAAAACTAGACAAACTTTAATGTTAAACAGATAAACTAATTCAGTTTTTACCTCCTGACATATTTATATAAAATAATTAAATAGCGTGTTGGCTAAAATTAGACAGAATTTAATGTTACTCGGGGAGGTTGTGTCGCGTTTAAGGCTGGACAAGTATAGTTATAAAATCAATAAGTAGTGTATAGTAGTCTAGTGTAAACAAGACAAAGTTTAATATTAAACGGGCAAGAATAATGTTATTTAATAAATAATTAATGAAACGATTAAGATTAGAAGATTAGACAAAAAAATAAATATATATATAACAGAGGAATAACTGACACAACTCTAAAAGTAGTTAAGATTAACCTTAAACAGTTAACTATAGTTTAGCGACTGCTGCTAGATAATCTTATTCTGAACATATAATGTAGCAGGTTCGATTAAGATATTTTATATTCAATAGACTTGATGTGTAGTGGTTAAATTTTAACAAGCTGTTTCTCGAATATTAAAGCTTAATGCTGTCGATACTTGCATTACACAAAAGAAAACAAAACAAAAAACATCCAACATTTATTGAATAGCGGATTCATCTATCTTTATTTATATCTGTATATTACAAGGATGTTCATACACATAACAGAAAACTTACAGTAGGTACTTCATTGTACATAAGAACGACGAACATAGTCACGACATCATCATGAATTATTTGAAAAGTTATTGATTCTTTCGAAGCGTGGTAGGTAAATGTAGATCACTGATAGTTTTACCTCGTGAAGAATAAAATTATCAAAATTGTGAACAGAACTAGTAACTACTGTTCGATTTAAGTATGCCGTTTTTTTCTCTAAACATGTAAATTAAATAGAGGAATATATTGCTTCAAATGACAATGGGAATCTATTAAGTTTGAGAAATTCACCCATAGAAACTATGATGTTCTAAGAAACACAGTCGTCTAAACACTAATTCCATTATTTTCTTAATCTCTTTGCGAGAATGTATAAGTAAAAAGAGCATTGATTGAAAATAATTATGTTATATATAATGTAAAATATGACAATAAAAAAAGAAAGAGTGCAACGATGCAAAGAATACGAAGTACCAGGTACTTAGGCATCAAAAGGATGCCGCCTCAGTGAGAGATCAACAGGTGAGACGAAATCAAAGGATGCCGCCTGACGGTTGCATAACTATTATAATACGCACATTATGTCGACACCTGAGAGTTACATAAGGATTACCTACTATACACAGTCAAGATTTACATAATTGTTGTGTAATAAGCACTAGAGGGCGAATAAACCACCAGAGGGTACTGTTTACCGACACGACATTATAGGAACAATCAGTTTTAAAATTGATAAGTAAAACATTAAATTTGACACATAAGTGTTACCTAATTGTACGTAATAAGCACGAGTTGGTGTAACTGTCTCAGGAGTCCATAAGATGACACCAGGGGTGCTGCTGTCGTACAGAGGACGTGACATTATAGTTCGATATTAGAGGGACTTACCGCAAGTGGACATCATTATCTGAAGGCAATGTTTTTTTATTGGATTACATTTACAAAGGCTAGTGCTTATATAGGTGAATGGTCTTACCAAGATTCTATAGGTGGAGAGCGTTACTAGACGTATTGTGTGGGTTTTTACAAAGACAATGGTGTTGCAATAGGCAGATTACTTTGCTATAGTCTCATAACGCTACTTACAGGTTTCGCCTTGCCTCAACTTACGTTTATAGTTTTCACTTACATATTTATTTGTATTACGTGTATTTTACAGAAGCGAATTGTGTTAGTGGGTAGGTAGTTTTATTAATATTCTATAGGCGGATGGTCTTACTGAGGGTAACGCTGTTTAGATGGATGGTGATTCTATACTTAAATTGGATGACGAGGTTATCGTAAAGTGTCTAAATCTGTGATTGCATCATTAATGCCTAGATTTAATTACATATCCTAAAGATGTAACTTTATTATTTTTGTTTTGTATTGGTTTAACATGACAGCAAGAAGGATCATTTTATTGTAGTTTTTCATCTATAAATTTATTTGTATTATAAACGCGTATTGTGTTACTATATTTCCGTAGGATTGCATACAGATATTATCTTGTCTCAACCTATGTTTATAGTTTTCATTTATATGTTTAACTATATTATATGTGTCTCTATAGGCAGACAGTGTTACTAACACATTTATCATACTGTTGAAATACTTCCACTTAACGTTTCATTTTGTATTGAACGAGACAGCTAATTGTGTTCTTATGATTTGGTATATGTTTAACATATTGATTATGGATGTTGCTTTTATATTTAAATAATCGTACATTTCAGGAAGAATAGATGTTATATATTAGATACATATATATGAATTACTGATAAGTGTTTTACTTATAAAATTTCAGAAAATGCAAAAATTATAACGTGTTAATGTACAAGGGAAAATTATAATCACATATTAACTAACTCATAAAAACACAATCCGCTGTCTTGATCAATATTTATGAAAACGAGTGTATGTGTTTTCTTATAGCAAAGTCACATCGGGCTATCTGCTGAGCCCACCGAGGGAAATCGAACCCCTGATTTTAGCGTTGTAAATATCTAGGCTTACCGCTGTATTAGCGGGGGCGTTGTAAAAACGAAATATTAGATGTGATAAAAAAATTCCAGCAGTATATTGAATGTATTCTGACAATATCTGCCTATAGAAAAATATGTAATACAGCTAAAAACAATAGGCCCTCTCTATTAATACCACTTTTGGGTCTGAATAATATGGAAGGGGCCTTACTAGGGATCAACAGATTGATAAATTAACTGTAAAATATTTTTAATATCGAATTGTAATGCTGTGTATGACATCTGTTTGTATATCGTCCATCCAAACCACTAATATCGAATTGTAATGCTGTGCATGACATCTGTTTGTATATCGTCCATCCAAACCACTAATATCGAATTGTAATGCTGTGCATGACATCTGTTTGTATATCGTCCATCCAAACCACTAATATCGAATTGTAATGCTGTGCATGACATCTGTTTGTATATCGTCCATCCAAACCACTAATATCGAATTGTAATGCTGTGTTTGACATCTGTTTGTATATCGTCCATCCAAACCACTAATATCGAATTGTAATGCTGTGCATGACATCTGTTTGTATATCGTCCATCCAAACCACTAATATCGAATTGTAATGCTGTGCATGACATCTGTTTGTATATCGTCCATCCAAACCACTAATATCGAATTGTAATGCTGTGCATGACATCTGTTTGTATATCGTCCATCCAAACCACTAATATCGAATTGTAATGCTGTGCATGACATCTGTTTGTATATCGTCCATCCAAACCACTAATATCGAATTGTAATGCTGTGTTTGACATCTGTTTGTATATCGTCCATCCAAACCACTAATATCGAATTGTAATGCTGTGCATGACATCTGTTTGTATATCGTCCATCCAAACCACTAATATCGAATTGTAATGCTGTGTATGACATCTGTTTGTATATCGTCCATCCAAACCACTAATATCGAATTGTAATGCTGTGTATGACATCTGTTTGTATATCGTCCATCCAAACCACTAATATCGAATTGTAATGCTGTGTATGACATCTGTTTGTATATCGTCCATCCAAACCACTAATATCGAATTGTAATGCTGTGTATGACATCTGTTTGTATATCGTCCATCCAAACCACTAATATCGAATTGTAATGCTGTGTATGACATCTGTTTGTATATCGTCCATCCAAACCACTAATATCGAATTGTAATGCTGTGTATGACATCTGTTTGTATATCGTCCATCCAAACCACTAATATCGAATTGTAATGCTGTGTATGACATCTGTTTGTATATCGTCCATCCAAACCACTAATATCGAATTGTAATGCTGTGTATGACATCTGTTTGTATATCGTCCATCCAAACCACTAATATCGAATTGTAATGCTGTGTATGACATCTGTTTGTATATCGTCCATCCAAACCACTAATAATTATTCATTTCTTGAATATTTCATCGTCTTTATTTTTATCATTCAAAGCATTTTACAAATTGTGACTACAGAGCATGTGTGCATATATATATTTTATTACTCAAAAGTTGATTATTTGTTTTTATACAGCCAAGCGTGTTAAGGCGTGCGTCTCGTAATCTGAGGGTCGCGTGTTCGCATCCCCGTCGCGCCAAACATGCTCGCCCTTTCAGCTGTGAAGGCGTTATAATGTTACGGTCAATCCCACTATTCGTTGGTAAAAGAGTAGCCCAAGAGTTGGCGGTGGGTGATGATGCTAGCTGCCTTCCCTCTAGTCTTTCACTGCTAAATTAGGGACGGCTAGCACAGATAGCCCTCGAGTAGCTTTGTGCGAAATTCAAAAACAAACAAACAGTTTTTATACAGTGTTAATCATTTCATTTTGAATAACATATATTACACATTATTTAAATTGTCTATCATTTTCATTAATGTTGGGTATTTAATCTAAACTTCTTCATGTCAGCAGTGCACTTCAACATTTGTGGCATTGACTAGATCGTGCACTCTTTGGCATCTGTGGAATGGTTGCTGTCGTTGTGTTCAAGGTTGTCGTCTTCAGTGGGACGATCACCTTCAGGTCATTGGAAAGTTCTTGATCCCGGTCGTCACAGCACTCTTTGATAGCAAGAAAGTCGTTGTCTTGTTCGACGCTTTCGTTGGGGTTGGTGATGACGTTGGGAAAATGGTCTTCAGTGAAATGTAACAGTTGAGCCAAAGGGATATTGTGATTTTCATCTTCGCTGATGTCAGTTGAGGGGGAACTAGTGAGACTTTTGACGAAACACTTTGATACTAAGCTGGTCTTCATTTCGTGCATGGCAGAAATGATCCAAACAAAAACGTCTAGCACACTGACACTTTTCATCAAGTTTGTGAGTTGCATGCCTTTATCCATGTTTGATAACACAGAGTGAACCAGGAGATTTTGTGGTGGGCTGTGAATCTACAAATAATACCTTGGTCAAGAGGTTGTAGCACAGATGTTTTCATAGCAAGAACACAATTTTGACATTGCTAAAATTCTCTTGATTGTGCGATGTGGCATTGTCTAACAGCAAGATAACATTGCGATACTGTGTTTTCATGTACTTATTGAAGCCTGTACCTCAGTCTTGGAAGATGGTGTTGGTCGTTTACGCCTTTTGTTTTTTTTGTTAGCGTACTAAACTATGGATGGGCCACTCTTTATGTTTAAGTTTCTGAAACATCTGGGTGTTACGTTCTTAAGGATCACGACAACACATTCAAATTCACCAACTCTATTGGAAAATAATGCAATACTTAATCTATCTTTTACTAATTTCCCCCAGCACACTGTTTACCATTTACACACAATATTTTGTCTGGTAGACCACGATAGCTAACCTCAGTTTTATCCATATTGTAGATGTCTGGAGATGAATATCCTTCTATAATAGCAAGCAATATTTTGTCTGGTAGACCACGATAGCTAATCTCAGTTTTATCCATATTGTAGATGTCTGGAGATGAATATCCTTCTATAATAGCAAGCAATTTGGCATTCCATTCATCAACTATCATGGAATTGACATCGCCACGTTCACCACTGATTGTGAATTACAAAATGTCCTGCCTGACTTTGAATTTAGTGAGTCATCTAGAGAGACCCAAAGCAATGGCTATTGTAGGTTTCCCTTTCTTGCAATTGAAGTCCAGAAACTGGAATTTTCATAGCATTAGCTTTTTGACACCACAACAATAATGCTGCTTCAAAGGTGTCACTCACCAATTTAGAACAAATGTGTTTTCGTGATGATGGCTGATTCTCTTCAAGTAACTGTCATATATTCAGCTTATGCTTCAAAATTTGTTGGATTTGTGTTTTGCCACCGTCAAATTTTCAGCTGATTTACGCTGAGTCTTATTGCTGGCATTATGTACCTAAAGAAATTTGACTTTATCTGTCAATGATAGCTCAACACAATCAGATTGCTTTGCTTTTTGCGATTTTTTTAAAATAGAATTTCTATGTCACAGATATTTATAAAAACATTTAAAAATAAATTTCATGTGCAATCGAAACATAATACATTAATGTTTTACTCATTAACTGATGCATTATTCCTATACAATGTATGTGTTACCCTAATGTTATCAAACAGTACGTGAAAACATTGTTCTTTCAATTGGCTTCGTTTGTGGCCGCCCCTATTATATTTATAACCAATAGAAAGTATGTATTTCAACCGACTGATTGCAGTATGATTCATTCCACATGCTGTTAACGATAATTTACATTTTAGTTAATGATTAAAATGAGGGATCTAAGTTAGAAAATCTTAAGGTATGTAAGGTTAAATAAGGTAATATAAATACAAACAATGAAAATAATAATAATAAGAGTAATTTAAAAGTGATACATGTTGAGTATTGGCAAATATTGAATAACATTGCAACCAATAACGACCACATCTGTTAATATTTAACCCAAAAAACCAAACTAAACAACAACAACAAAATAAATAAATAGACAGTAAACGGTAACGACATGAAAAGTCAAGAATAATCTTAGTAGTCGTAATATGGAATAGGGGCGTGGTCAGGTTGGGGAAATATTTTATAATGGTGATAATTAGCAAATTATTGGGGTTGTAATATTTTACCTGCAAAGGGGGGATCTCCTTAGGAAGATGGTTACTCAGGAAGAGTCTGCTGTATATGAATAAAAACTATAAACAAGTTAAAATCTGTATGCAATCCTACACAAGTATAGTAAAGTCATCTGCCTTTGTAATACAAATAAATTTGTAGATAAAACTACAATAAAAGGAAACAATTTATGACAAACTTTATTGTTGTTACGTTAAATCAACCAATAAAAATTGAAATAACAGAGTTACATCTTTAGGATGTGTAATTAAATCAAGACATTGATGGCATAATCACAGTTTTGGACATCTTCTGATGACCTCATTATCCTGTTGAACTATCCATTTATAGAAACACCATCCACATATGGAACCTTAGTAACACAATCTGTCTGTGTAAACAACAAACATACAAATAGATATGTACATAACAATGCTAAACGTAGATTGAGACAAACTGAAATTGGTTGGCAGACCTACAAGAGTATAGTAACACTATTTGCCTATAGAAATACTTCCGCCTTTGTAAAAAAAAGAAAAAAAGACTATATTCCTAGTAAAACTATCTGCCTATAGAACCTTTGTAAGACCATTTGTCTATATAAACACTCCCATTAATAACATAATACATTTATAGAAACATTTCCTTTAGTAAGAGCGTCCGCCTATAATAATAGGCTCTCTGGTATTGAACTATTAACTCCTCTCTAAAATGGTAGCACCCTTTGATGTCACTTTATAGACTCCGCCATCTCATTGCTGTTGCACACTCTATAATATTGATCTGATGGTTTATTCATTATACTAACACACCCACTAGTGTCGTTCTGTGGTCGTAGCAACAGACCTACTAGTACCGTTGCGTTATTCTATGATGGGTCTATATACTATGTAGTGGTTATGTAACCCTCAGGTTTTGACATAATTTGCATTTCACATAATAGCTATATAACCCTCTGGGAGCGCCCTTTAATTTCCACTTATCGGTTTCGTGCACATTGAGGGAGCACTCTTTAGGCACCTAAGTACCTCAATAATTACTCACCAACAGTAACAACACTAAGTTATTATATTAGTGCAAAGTTTACAAGACGTACAGGGGGCTGAGGTTGGCTAGACGACAACTAGAGGGACTGCACCCCTACTTTTTTGAGGGGGCATGTACTGTAGTGTTCAGGAAGTGAAACAAATGCAAACTTTGAGCTTTCCGTTGGGTTGTGGATCTACAGGGGAATCTAGAGCACATTTCGTGATAACGTGAGCCACCCCTTTTCCATTTACCGCAGCCTCCGCTGCCATATCGTCAATTTTGAAAAACCGAACTAATATTTAATGTTAAGATGTCTGTTACAATTACAAATCATTTTCTTTCCTTATTATTGTTTGCTGAGTCATGGGTTCGAATTCCCATCACTGAACATGTTCGCCCTTACAGTTAGGGTGTTATAATGTGACAGTCAATTCCACTATTTCTTGATCAGATTGTAGTCTAAGAATTGGCGTAGGGTGATGTTGGCTAGCTGAGAGGCTTCCCTCTATTTTACCGCTCCTAAATTAAGAAATTTAGGAACAACTAATGTAAATAGCTCTCGTGTACCTTTGCATGAAATTCAAGGCAAATCAATTATTGATTCTCCTTTGTTCCCTGTTTATAAAACTTCTTTACTCTCTCGATATGTAAACAAAATGGATGTACTTGAATTTATGTTTATTAAAGGTTGTAATTTTTACTTAATAATTTTAGAAACTAAATCTTTAGTTTCTAAGAGTTAGGATCTATGTCCTGAAAGCAGAGCGGGGTTAAAAAGTCAGAGGGTCTGGGGTAGGTTTTGTGGGGGACACTCAGAACCGAATTTTATATACAATTTAAATACAGTTCAACAGTATTTATTGACCAAACCGATAGTCAGGAGAGTTTCGGGGATGCGAGTGACCACCCCACTCACATCAGAGTTCTGTTCGTCTATTAACATTTAGTATTTTTCACTTTCATTGATGATAGCCTCTCACTGCGTAATTGCTTTTGTAAAAGTGTAAACACATGCGGAAATAGCATTTTCGTACTTATCTGAGAGAATTTACTAGACACATGAGTTCCATATTGGAACAAAAATAACCCACCCACTTCTGGTTATAGAGTGAATATTACAGAAACACAGGCGTTGAGTATATAATGTACAAAATACTATTTACAATAAGTAGAAAGTTTGTTTGCTTTGGAATTAAGCACAAAGTTATACTACGGGTATCGAAACCCGGTTTCTAGTAGTGTGAGTGCGCAGACATATCACTCTGACTCTGGGGCGGGGTAGAAAGTAATAAGACTAAAGTTTTCGTTAGGTGACTGAGTAACGTTTCATGTAGGACCAAGTTATGAAAATACGCTAATGAAAAATTAAAAAATAATTTCACACGAAACGACTTAAATCGCTATTGTCTCAACAATACAAATTCGACAAAATAAAAAATACTGTACTTCAGGGGGCATTTTTTTTTTTTGTACAGGGGGGATTCCTTTGCTGTACACACTCTGAATTCAACACTGTACACTAAAGCCAGAACTACGATAAAAAGATAGCATAAGAAATCTTAATTAGGATGTCATTGAATACCCTTGACCTCACTCCGCGGGACAAAATAAGCTAGTAGGGGTGGGGAACTTTTACTGACACATATACAGTACATATAAGTACGGCCATCAGATCCATAATATCGTTTCTTAGGCAACGCATTGTTTGTTTTGAACTCTGCTTTGCTTTGTGTGTCTCGGTATACGCCGGTACTGCATGCTAACAGCACTTGTCTACTTCATTCAGCTCAATAATATGGCATATTAAAAGCAATATAGAGCTGTTCCTAGAATTATGTGACAAATATAAACACTTCCACTGCTCCGGCTTGCTGTATCGCGATAAGTAAATCACTCAAATAGCCATTGTTTTTTAAAGTTTTTATATTAGTATAGTATAACGTACTTCCTTCATCACGTGGATTATGCAAAATCTGTTGTTTTCACACGAAGAGAAATAAATTCCTAAATCCCTAACAGCAAATATACACCAGATCTTCAGAATATTTAAGCTAAAAAAGTGATTCGGTCTTTTACGTTAAATCATTTTCTGCATGTGTGATTAAAAAACATTCATGTTCATCTTTTTTATTATTCATAGACATGCTATATTGGAAATGTAGGTCTTCCTTTTTTGTGTCACCATTTTTCTTTCACCAACTAGGCATGCGTACTAACGTTGTTCTTTTCTTATTATATTGTTATCCATCTAATTACGATACACATATTTTTCTGTGTAGGTATAATTATTTTTGACATGCACTCTTGTTATTAGTTATTATTTTGCTGATACATGCTGTGTTACAGCAAGCTTTCCATTTGTTTTCTTATTGTTATGTGCTGTGTTGTGGTAGATGTTTTCGTTTTCATCTTGTATTCGTTTTATGTGTAATTCTAAGCCTACTTGTTCTAAGCCTACTTGTTTTTCTCTGGTGCATGTTGTCATCGATATTGTAGAGTGCGTTTCGGTGAATATTTCTATTACTCTTTGTTTAATTTTGTAATACGTTAGTACGCCAGCGTTCATATTTTTCTTCTTTGTTATTATCTTATTGTTTACATTACTATGGAATATAACTGTTTTAGTATCATGTTACTATCTGGTGCTCAATTATAATTTTTTATAGTATATTTTCTGTGTTACTATGGGTATTAACTGTGTGTTTTCACTGACATTCTACGATAGCTTAGATGGACTCTATTATTTTTTATTATAAGGTATTCCCTTATCATCTTATTAATATTATTTTCTGTGTATCTACTTTCTTCTAGTTATTTACTACATTATGGTAGATATAACTTTTTTTCTTCGGATATTTCTGTTTATTGTTCCCTTTGTTACTGTATTATTTTTCCATTTTTGTTTAATATTCAAAGTGTCAAATACTTTTTATTGGTTATGACTTAAAGTGTTAAATACTTATTAGTTGTTGAGAATATTTTCATTTTCCACTGTGTTAGTTTAATTATGTTAAACGTACACTGCTCATACTATGCATCCACCCTTACATTTTTTTATATATACCTGTAATACAAATATGTTTTGTTACATATTACCATTTATCTCGGACGAGTCACCGATTTGTTTTGTTAGGGACGTAACGTATTACGATTTAAAATAACCGGAAATTAATTAAATGTCGATATGTATTAAATTTATGACAAAAAGATTGACACACACAACCCTCTTTCTTAACAGAAATATAAATTTTAATGTATAAACAACAATACAATTTATAATAATAACGGTTATGACAAATAATGATTTATCTACAAAAGTTTTACAAACCTACATACTATATTGAGTTTTCTATCTGTTCTAGAACTGAATATTTTATCGATGGGCAAGGTCAATGACGAGCGAATTAATTATATGTTGATACACAGATACACTTCGCTTGACGGTAATGCCAGTTAGCTCTATTCTTCACACTGAGTTTTTTTCTCGACGACAATATCTAGTGTCCTCTGAGAAATATCGACCTCCGAAGTTTCTAATATTCAAAATCTATAAGTGTTCTTGGTTAAATCCTGTAGTTTTTCGATTAATAAGAGTTAACCATAATTATAGCTTCCAAAGCTTATAGTATACTGATTGTAGCTAACCAACAATATTCTGTTACCATCTCTCGGCGTTTTGCAATGGCTTGGTTTTATAATCATTAGGCGAGATTCTCGAAAGCTCAACAATATTCGAAAATACGCTAGTGTTTTTATAACACATATATTGCTTATGCTTACATTCGAGAATCTTCTACAGATTTAGAGAACAGGCGGTAGTTGCGCAATACATATTTAACAATAACGTTACATGCATTAAACTGAAATGTAGATATTAAAATAAAAGTATAACAGTGAATTCGTTACAATTTGAATGAAATACAACTTCCTGCCACCATAGTTTCAAATCTAGAAGAATATATTATTACAAACACAAATGTTTTGCGAATGTTAAGTTTGGTGCGTCTTCATCGAAGTATGCTATGCACGTGCTATATGCTAGACATACGTGTGTCAAAAAATACTTGTGATACACTACATGTAACAAAATACTGTCATGTAACACATTCGTTATGTACTAAAAATTCCCTTTTTTTATACTGCTACCGTGTAACACACCAGACAGTAAAGATAACAGGTATTGATTTATAAATAAATAAACACTAAGTGCTGTCAGTCTGTCATGACTACAAGACAATTACGTAACTACTGATTATAACACAAGGGGGAGATAAAGATCACTAAGGTGGCTATAACTTTCAGTAACGTCTGATTTAAAGATTGTCAACGTTGGAACAAAAATTGTGTCAGAAGATACTTTCCATTAAAACCTTTCTTCTTCAGGGTCCACCTTTCGAAAGTGCTCGGGGTATAGGGTTTTATCATTTTCTATCAAGAATTATTGAACCTACTTGTTTCATGATTCAAGTAATGGTTTTGTAGCCAGACAAGTTTGTTTTGCTTTGAATAGAGGTATATGCTTTAAAAAAAACAAAAACTGCTACTTGACTAGATAAATTTGTCATGACATTGTTTGAATTGAGATATATATACTTATCAAAACTGCTGTATAACTAGAAAAGTCTGTCACAATATCGTTTGAATTAAGACGTAATTAAGAAAACTGCTCTCTGTGTAATGGATTTACCCTTGTACATTTATTTAGTGCCGATGTTTGTTTCTGTATAGCTTCCTTTTTTGCGTGTGACTTATATTCTTAGCTGTGTGTTCCGCCTTTTCTCGAAATCTGTATAAGGATATTGAGAATAAAAAATCAGCAGTGTATTAGGTATGTATATAAAATTAATGACTAATAGTATTATCGCCAGGTGAACTTTCGAAAACGTCTAAAAACGTTTACAAATTGATGCGCCAAACGACAGGACGAAAGAAAAGTATTAATATTATTGGACAGCTATATTCAGTGTGGTATAGGTTTAGGAAACTATAATTGTTATTAACGTCGACCAATCGGAGAATTACAGAATTTGACCAGGAACGTTTATAGATTTCAAACATTACAAACCGTTTGACGTCAGTGAATTAACTTCGGACGTTAGTATTTCTATGAGGACATTAAATATCTTTTTCGGTGAAAAGACAGCTTTTTAACCAGTGTAAGGCAAGCTAGCTAGATTAAGCGAAGTGTAACAATATCAAATCAGAATTAATATGCTCCTCGCGGACCTAGATCGTCGATAAAATATTCAATTCTAAACCGAATATAAGACACAGTCTATAAGTTTGTAAAACAGTTGTATATAAATCATCGTTTGTAATAACTATTAGTAATAACCGTTATTATAAATTGTATTGTTTTCATGTTTGTATATTAAAATATATTTGTGTTAGAATATTTTGTTTTTTGAATTTAGCGCAAAGCTACTTGAGGGCTATCTGCGCTAGCCGTCCCTAATTTAGCAGTGTAAGACTAGAGGGAAGGCAGCTAGTCATCACCACCCACCGCCAACTCTTGGGCTACTCTTTTACCACGAGTAGTGGGATTGCCCGTCACATTATAACGCTCTCACGGCTGAAAGAGCGAGTATGTTTGGCGTGACGGGAATTCGAACCCGCGACCCTCAGATTACGAGTCCAACGCCTTAACCCACCTGGCCATGCCGAGCCTTGTGTTACAAAAGGAAAGTGTGTGTGTGTATCAATTTTGTTAGCAAATAGCGTAAGTTTGGTACATGTTAACATTTTATTAACTGATAAATTCAAATTTATAGTTATTTGAAATAGTAACAGGTTAACAAACGTAACATAACAAATCGAAAACTCGTCGAAATAAATTATACGCAAGTAAAAATGTGTGTTACTAATAAAGCTGAGAACAACGTTTCGACCTTCTTAGGTCATCTTCAGGTTAACAAAGAGAGTTTGCAACTGACCGTTGCCGGGCACGTGTCTCAGGGATGAGAATATAAACGTGCACGGGATTGTAGGGGGCGTTGCAGTTAGATGTTAGGTTATTAATTAGTATAGGCGTTGACGTAGTTTAGAATTAAGCACAAAGCTACACAATGGGCTATCTGTGCTCTGCTCACCACGGCTATCGAAACCCGGTTTTTAACAGTGTGAGTCCGCAGACATTTCGCTGTGCCACTGGGGGACAATTAGTATAGGTGTAAAGGTGTTACTTTATGAAACAAAAACACATGAAAACCAATTAAACAAAATACCACTACAAATGAAAAAAACAACAACACAATCTCAGAAAACCTTTATTCTTACCTACGAAAGACCGACTCACGCACACCACAACTATACGACACCTCTGAACCTCACAAATCCGATTGTCCACTAAGACTCATAATGTCGACTTGTGAATCATTTAACTACAACCTCGGTAAATCCATAGCGTGAACAATTTCAAAATATCTAACATCAGTCGGATCCTTTTTCAAAGACTCTTTCAACTTTAAATTTATTATTAATCAATTAAATCATAAAGACTTAATGGCCAGTTTTGATGTAATCTCCCTCTTCACGGAAATTTCAACAACTGAAACCTGCAAGATACCTTTAGAACTTTATATCCAAGACCCCAACCCACTGATACACATCCCCAGCAACAAATTAGCAACTCTTATAGAATTCACTATCATTAAAACTAACTTTTTGTCCAATGACCAAAACTACCCACCAATAAATTCCCAAAGTATGGGGAATCCCGTGTCACCAATTCTAGCCAACATTTTTATGACACAGATCGAATCTCAAGCGATCAATTCAGCCTTATACCCACAACTTTACTGGTACAGATATGTTGACGATACAATTGCTGGATTCACATCTACAGGACACACACTTAGTTTTTATCAACCACGTTAACTCGATACACCTCAACATTAAGTTCATCTGTGAACAAGAAAAAAAAAACTAACCAAATAGTATTTCGTAACCTCACTAGAACCGATATACAATTCAAAACAGAAATCCACAGAAAAAATCACTCATACTGGACTATACATTCCCTGGTACTCAGCACATGAAACAAAACAAAAACTCAACATATTAAGAAACCAAATAAACACAACCACAAAACTATGTTCACCGATAAAATTAACAACGAAATCGACAAAATAAAACAACACTTCATGAACATCAAGAATTTTCCTCCAAAAACCGTTGAAAAAGTTATACGCACACACCTAGACCAACAACAAATAAACAACAATAAATCCCAAGATACAACAAACTACAAAACCTTACATTGCTGCATATCATATATTCCAGACACCAGCGAAAAAATAACCAACATTTGGAAAAAACTTATAACAAAACACAACATTTCAGTAAACACCAAATTTATTCGAAAACCAGGTACAAAACTAAAGTCCGTACTATGTAAACAAACACAACACTATTTATAAAATATAATGTTACAACTGCCACGACTTCTAGAAACAAGCAGAAAAATGGAAACCAAATTAAAAAAATACGTTCACACGTTTTTGAACACTGCAAAATAAACACAACCATAGGAAACACCCAGATACTAAGAAAGGAAACAAAAATAAAAACACGCAAAATCAAAGAAGCCGTACTTATACAACAACTAAAACTAAAATTAAACCAATATAAAGAAACACCTTTATGCCTATACTAATTAATAACCTAACATATAACTGCAACGCCTCCTACAATCCCGTACCCTTGTACACTTTCGTTCCTAAGAAGTGCCTGGCAACGGTCAATGCAAACTGTATCTTTGTTAACTGATGATGATCTAAGAAGGTCGAAACGCTGTTCTCAGCTTTATTAGTAAAAGTGTTAATACCCATACCACCCGTCCTGAGATACATTTACACGTAAACTTGATTAGAAAAATCTGTCATAACATTGTTTGAATTAAGACATATACTTAAAAAAAGCATATGTTTGACCAAAAAAGTTTATGACATTACTTGAGTTCAAATGCATGATCAATTGAAGAAGAATGATATTTTCTGAGTATAGCAGGGGCGTCAGTATTATAATAGAACAACAACAAATTCTGCAGTCTTAGTATCAATATTTTTGTAAAGCAGGAGAGTAAATGTCTTTCTCGTTACAAGACATCATGCGAACCACGAATATTTTTTTACTGCTACATGTAAGAATGCCCAGAAAAGTTATGAAAGAACGAAATCAAAAATGAGATGGTTTTCCTTACGTGACAACGATTTTATTGTTTATTTATTCGTTGTTGAAGTTATACGATCATATCTGTCTACCAATAGTTCATTGACAAGTGTGTCAGATTGGTTATGATGCTAAAAATCGAGTTTCTGTATCCCTGATGAACAGATACCCAATGTATAACATTTTGCATAGCAACTAACGAACAAAGAAAATAATACTAATTTAAAATGTTCATGGGTTTAGAACAAAGGTATCTGGTAAGATGTTAGTTTTGGTAAGGTTTTAGTATTTTCATTCTCCCAGAAACTGTTTATTAAAACACAATAAATAATAATAGAAAAAAAACACACGTTTATTCATTTAACAGTGTATGTCACAGCTGACATCATCTTTTGTATATTTATACAGAATAAAACGTCACCTGGTATCCAGGATATGGAAGGAAACACAGCATTGATGTACGCTGCCACACGCGGTCATGCTAATGTTATCTCCATTTTTATAAATACATTCAAACACCAACGAAGAGCATTACATTTGGGTCACAAGAATAACCAAGGACTGACAGCCTTACAACTAGCTTCAAAGAACAAACATGACAGTTGTGTAAGGCTGCTTACTAGAGAAGCACAGCACTTTCCAAACAGTCTAGTTGGAGAATTTCCAGATCCCAAAGAACTCGAGAGAGCACCCACACCAACGAAGAAGAAACACAAAGGAGTAAAAATTAATTTTTTCTCACCAGTAGGGAAGAATGAAGAACATGTTATGATTCCTGAAGAAAAAACAGGTTTTTACTCTTTAAGTAGCGAGAAAATGGTAAAGAGGGAAAGAGAGAATTTAGTTGATGTAAGTTCGCGTGTTGATACCTCTCTACCAGTGATAAAACAGTCGTGCTCAACTGACTTTTTACAACCGGAAAACAGTGTTTCTCAGCTTAAACCCAAGAAAGACACTCCATCACTTCGTCACATACAAACAAAAACAGAAGACACGAAGCTTATAATGTCACCTGCAGAAGAACTTCAAGATGTAGATAAAACCGGACAAAGTAGTCAAGACCCTGTCAAAGAAGGTGAAATGATGACTTTATCGTCTAACTCGATCTCATCTGACAAATGTTCTATATTCCCCCTTATTACACTCCGGTCGATTGGTCACCTTGATGCGTCAATGTCTAGTAAAAGTGAACCATGGGATTGGGATTTTTCTTTCCGTAGCAGACTGACAGAAAAGTATCGTTTGGATACTGGAAGCCGGAGTCTGTCCGAATCTCGTGGAAAACTTGCAGACAGCCTAGAAGGCACAAAAGAAAAACCATTCAGTAGTTCTGACAAACTTCACGAAGTCTTGCCAAAGGAATGTTTGTCTTCTAGTCCGTCAGAAAATGAAACATCAACGTCTTCATCCAAAGTAAGGTCGTCTCAAGGTATCAGCATTCTTCCTCCTCTGTTTTCTGGATCCAAAGATGGTATACATCTTCCACCTATCAGAAGCAGCCTAACACATTATAAGCGTGTAAATGCAGTGTCTCCAACTACTGTGGAACACAACTCTATCAAAGAGGAGATGGATCAGAGTGACATTATTCAAACACCAAAATCAGAGTTTACACCAAAGGGAATTAAAACGTGACCGTATTTTACTTAACAAAAAAGTGCTCTTTAACCAATCTTCTCACACATTGTGCAGTTTATCTAATAATAATGAGCCAAGCACATCCCGTAACATTCTCAAACGATATAGCTTCATGAACTTAACTAATCCAAGAACAGCGTAAACTGAAGCAACATACTACAGTTTTAGTTATAAGCCACAACGATGATATTCAAGTAAAAAAATTCAATTATTTCGTGAACAAAGCAGGCAGCCTACGATTTTTCTCATATAATGGTCACAAGCTAGTAATTTAAAAATCTTATACACATATTATGTGGTGGTGGAAAAAAAACAACTTATTTTTTTATTAAATAATTAAACTTATTAAGAAGTAGCACAAGTGAACGCTTTGGTAGATAAGAGGATAGGCTAATAATACCATCTGTAATAAGCATGCAGATTGTTTGCTAGAAAACCTCCAGAAAGCTATTTAGATTAACGTGTCTCAACATGACATCAACTTTATAATAACAATGTATTAAAATTTGTCAAAGTTGCATAACATTCTTATTTTACGATTATTAGTGCTGAAAAGTTTGTTTTTTTCAACATTAAAATTTTATTTTATAAGCAAAACATTAAATATACTATTTTAATCTCTCATTCTTCTTATTATGGCCAACTTTAGGGTTCTTGCTTATATATTTAATTGCTAATATAGCATTTAATAAGTAAAGATGTTTATGTAATCATTATATTAGCATATCTTGGCGTTTTGTTAACAGATGTCTCTAAACACACTTATCAAGGTTGTAATTTTACATTGTTGTTGTAAATTATATTCTGTAACGATAACCAGTAAATGCATTGAATTCATAAAATGTGAAAGAATAGTCTCTTAATTTATAACTAAAGCCATTTTAAGATTATTATTGTCAATTACTTCTTAAGTTACAAATTATGTTTATTAGTGAATAATGCATTTGGTGCTTTGGTGAACTAATAAGCTTACATATTATTGTGTATATAAAGTGAACTTTTTGAAAGATACGGAAATAGAATTTGTGGCTTGTCTGTCGGTTTTATAGAAATGAAAGCGTTACTTGTTTTAGTGTTAGCCAAATACTCACTTGGTTTTACACAAGTGTTAAGTTTTCTCAGCTTGCCATTAGCTGGGATGCATGAATTAATTGAGCAACAGGATTGAAAGAGTGACTTATTTGTCTTAGATTTTTGTTTTTGTTTTTAAATGAAAAGTTCGACATAAAAGAAATGGTAAGAATGTTACTTATTGAATCTATATACATACACTTCTAAATAAGCATGAAACAAGTTACAAAGATTTGTGAAAATATTTAAAGAAAGGTAAGACTATAACTTTCTACAATTACAATGGCTAAACATACCTGCTTATATAGATCCTTTAAACGTTAATGGAATATAAGAACTTATAAAGCCAAACATGAAATTATTGTATGGTATTAAGAGATTTAAATAAGCATCCTTTTCGGGGCAAATAGATGCTATACAATATATTCATTACAGAATTGAACTAACAGTAAATGTTTTACATATAAAGTATATCAAGGAAGTTAAATGTAGAAGCAAAACTGTAATCAATACATTATATGTGTACTAAGTCGTTACTTTAAAGATACAGTTGGTTATACTAATCATCTCGTTCAATATTTATAAAAAGGAAATATCAAATGTGTTGAAACCTTTTTTAGCAGTATGTTTCAAATGTTAGTAACATTACCTACCTATAGAAATGCATTTAAATACAGTTAATGTATAAATGAAAACTATGAACATAAATTGAAACTATCTGAAATCCGTATGTAACCCTACCGAATTATAGTAACACTGTTTGCTTATGAAAACAACATTTGCCTTTGTATAACGTACGTAATGCAATCAAGTATATAAGTGAAAACCATAAAATTGACCATAATTGGAACTGCAGATTGAAATAACAGATTTATTATTTTAGTTATAAAATTAAATTGTTATTGTAATAAAAACTTTTCATTACTGGTAATTGTGAAAACGAACGTTATACAAGTTTGAGAGGCTGTTAATTTCAAGAGTTTGATTGTTACTATATATACAACTGATGACATATTGAGACATGTTGATTGACTTCGCACTCTAGTGGTTTAATCAAGAACTCTCCGAGCACTCATCATTCCGTTCTCTTCTCTGGTGCCACTTCATGGATGTCTATACCTCTCCACCTGAGGCTCTTAATCATGGTTATTACTAATTACTAATGTTATTTTGACCACACAGTTAAATAACCAATGGTTTAAAACTGTTCCCAATGTGCATTCTGTTATTAGAAATTGATTACTGGAAAGTTATCAATGAAGGTTTGGGCGACCTCTCTTATCGCTATTTATGTGATGAACTCTAGAATTAATAAACAAAAGTTGATAAAATTCTAGAGAATTGTATAGACGGTTTTGTTGTTGTTTAATGCAAAGCTAGGTAGTGAACTACCTACACTGTGTCCACTTAAGGTATAAAACACCAATATTAGGTAATCAAGCTTGTTATTGAAGATTATGGGGACAGTATAAAGTAAATCTTAGACTGTTAGTTTTTGTTTTTTTTATAGAGCCGTAATTCATCTATAACTTGTTTTTAGAACTTAAGATTAAAGAAAATACTAGGCTCTATTTCATTTTAAAGCATTTTTGAAGGCTTTGAAACGAATATGAGGATAGATCATAATTTGTCAGATATCACAAATTAAAGTTTAAATGTTAAAAACAATGAATGACAAAAACCATCTTATTCATAATTTAAAAAAAAACTATTTAGAAATTAATACATTTTCAATTGGTTAGAACATTCTGTGTTTATGTGTGTGTGTATATATGCAGAAATACAAACGTACGTGATAAAAATTTCTTTCTTCGAAAACATAGAGATAAAACTAAGACAGTTGAATTCTTACTTCACTAAATACTGTTTCATCTATTGCACACCAGGTAGATCTTTTAAGGTCATGGATATGTTTGAAATTGAAATAACCTGTCTTATCGGGCTATCTGCTGTGTCCAACGAGGGGAATCGAACCCTTGATTTTAGCATTGTAAATCTATAGACTTACCGCTGTCCCAGCGGGGTATAAAATTAAAATATAACTCAAATGCTCATTTATGCCTTTGTCTTATAAATAAACGAAATAATTTATATATTAATGATAAATTTTCTTGTACTAGATAAAACTAATTTTTTCTGAAACTAACATTTGTGTAAATATAAAAAATATGAGACTAACGTTAATAACATTTAATTAGTCAAATAAAACTAGTTTTGTAAGATTGTTGTTGTTTGTTGTTAAATGCAAAGATACAATATGAGCTGTGTTCTGCCCATTGCATGTATTGAAACCCGAAATGTCAAGTTTTAAGCCTTTAGATTTACCAGAGCTGACCTTTAAGAAGATGTAATTTTCTTTATTATGCCTTCTTTATCCTGTAGATGCGAAACGTTATCTTACTGAAGAATTAAAAAGATATTTAAATGAGTAAGCGTTAATAGTAGAATATGTTGAGTGTATCAACTGTTTCAAAACTGAATAAAGACGGTATAAAACTTGTTGATTCCTTCTATAAGATGTCCATAATCCTAATTTCACTATGCAATATCCGTTACATTTAAAATTAGCCTGCCTTTTAGAATCGCTAATTAGATACAAAATCATGTTTTTCTTTAGTTTTTACTAAGAAAGATCTAAGCAATATTCCTCATTCTGAACAACTAACAGATAAATGAAAATTAGGTTGAACAAGATGACTGCATTAATTCTGAGGTAGTTAAGAAAAAAGTGGGGAGTTTAAGCAGTGATAAGGCTCCTGGACCAGATAATATTTTCCCTAGAGTTGTGAAGGAGGTTGAGGGTTAGTTGTCAGCCACTTTCTACTATTTTTTGCAAATCCTTGAATAATGGGCAGATATCAAAGGAATGGAAGTTAACTGATGTAACTCGTCTTTTCATGAGAGGAAATAAAAAACTGTCCTCGTAATTATAGACCGATTAGTGTTGCATCAACTGTGGGAAAAAGTCTTAAAAAGTCTAATGAAAGATGCTTTGTAGTCACTTAATAAAGTTTAGAATTCTAATGGATAATCAACATGGTTTCATTAAGGGAAAATCTTGCCTTATGAATATTTTGATATTCTTTAAAAGGTTGGTGCTTGTTTAGATGAGGGTAAGTGTTGATTTGGTGCATCTGAATTTTTCAGAAAGCATTTATAAGGTGCCATATTAAAGATCTTATAAACAATTTATCCATACATGTGCATGACATAAATTGGCTAACTGGACAGAAAAGTGGCTAGATGAAATAAAGCAGAGGGTTGTTGTTTTGAATTAAGCACAAAGCTACACAATGGGCTATCTATGCTCTGCCCACCATGGGTATTGAAACCTGGTTTTTAGCATCGTAACTCTGTAGACATACTGCTAAGCCACTGGGGGGCCAGAGGGTTGTCATAAATGGAGTTTAGTCAAACTGGATTAATGTCACACGTGTGGTGCCTCAGAGAAAATCTTAGGGCTTTTGTGCCTTTTGATTTACATCAGTCATATAGATAAAGAAATGTTCAATAAATTACTTAAATTTGCAAATGATATGAACATCTTGAGTGTCACCAGCTGATTTACACAAATATTTAAATAGTTTAGTGAGTTTGGAAATAAATAGGTTTTAATTATAACAAATACAAGATGATTCATATAGGTCATCAAAATTTTCATTGTAAGTACAACTTGGATGGAAATAACTTTAACAGTGTAATAAGACATAGGGATCTTGGTGTAATAGTTGAACAGTCTCTAAAACCATCTAAGTAGCATGTTGGTGGTAGGGCAAATAATATTTCATGTTGTATCTACAGAAATATTGAATACACATCTAAAGAGGTTATAATATCATTGTAAAGTCACTGGTTTAGCCACATTTAAAATACTGTTTTCAGTCTTGCGCTTCTTACCTTAGGAACTACAATGAATTGTCAGAAAGTGTTCAGAGAATAATTAGTAGAATGGTGCCTTAGATGGAGGAATTTTCACATGAGGAGAGGCTGAAATCTGTCAACTTGTTTTTTTTGATAAAACAAGAGTTGGGGGATCTGATTGATGTGTCTAATATTGTAAAGGGAATTCAAAATGTTGATGCTTCTTTTTTTTTAACACTTAGTGGTGAAAATGTTAGTATTAGGGGACACGAAATACAAATTTAGGCAAGGTAGGAGCCATCTTCAACTAAGACAGTTTTATTTTTCTAAAAGAGTAGTTAGCATTTAGAATGGGTTACATTCAGATGTTGTGGAGACAGTATATTTAAGGTAGGGCTTGATAAATACATGAATGACAAAGACTACCTGTGAGGTATTTTTAAAAAACTATTTTAGCTCAATTTAGTATGGGACAGTTTAGAAGGACCATTAGGTTCCTTGTTGTCCCTAAATATTACATTATGTTAAAAACTGAAACTGGATGCCATTCTAGTAGTGATATACAAACTGATTGTGATCTGGCAGTGGACTTAGTATGTCAACATCATACAACATACATACATCTCCTCTACAGAATCACTGAATGAAAGAACTATATTAGATTTATCTACAATCTATTAAACCAAAGCTCAACCTCTTCTAATTTTAATCTTCTTGTAAAAACAGTATAATCAATGGCATATGTTTACTGTTGCAGAATGTGGATGATACTTTTAGATAACTGTTACTTATTAATCCAGAGTTCATTACAACAGATAATTTTGTCTTCAAACAGATAGTACGAAAGTAATTTAACAACAAAACATGCATACTGGGATGAAACCCCCATGAGGACTTTAGTCTTTAAAACAGTCGTATCACTTCTTACTAACCCAAAGGAAGTTCCATGCACGTATACATCAAAGCATGTCAATATAAACAGGCTAACATATACACCCATAATCAAACCAGTTTTATCTAACAATCTATATAAAACACAAGGACATGCAATGTATGTGCTACTAAATAAATAATGAGGAAAAACATTCAAAACTTTCCAGGACCACACTGTAATTTTCAAGAACCCAATTAATTAATTTTAACATGTCAACAAGGTAGTGTGTTATTATATTTATAAAAAATCCAAAAACAACTGTACAAAACATTCCACTGATAAATAAAATTTGAAGTAATGGAATATAACTTCCCCAATTTTTATGCATACTTCGAATAGTGTACAGCAAATATTCTGTGGGTTTTACAGCAGATAATTAGTATAAGTGTAGATATTACTGTTGTAAGTACATTGTTAAACATACTAGTATTGAAGTGGGAAATTCATCACAAAATAAACCATTAACCTGTGCATTACTAAACAGCTGAATTTTCTTCTTTGGTAGTGTACTGGATTTTACAAGTAAATCAAGGTGTTCGATTTGCTAGAGTCAAAGACAGGTATGAAAATACAGCACAACTCACCAATTTCAACTATGGTATTAAACAAGTTAGTACCCCCACCCACCCCAAAAAATTCAACAAATTACTAGATGTTACAAGTTTCAAACATGGTGTTAAAACAACAGATATTACAAGCAAATAACAAAAATAATAATCAAAATGATGACCACAATTACAAAAAAACATGAAAAAATAAAGGTGTTGACATATTTATTCACCCCTCTAGTGGTAAAATTACAACAACAATTAACAAGTGTACACCAATGTCAATAAACCACTTATTTAATACAATATTTAAATACAATGCAACCTATACATTGTTTAAAACTCATACAAAACAGTTTGTTACATTTGGTACCTTCATACTATTTATAAGTACTATATATTTATATTCAAATTAATTTTACAACAAATAATCTTTCACACTTCATTGTGCTACATTATAATAAGCATAAGATCAAATTTCTATAACTCCTAATTAAATTAAATATCTTCCTAACTTCCTCAATGATTTGGTATCCTTCTTAATGATTTTGGTACCCTGGATTTTTCTACCTGCATAATATTAATTAATTTTTACACTGTTTATGCACCAAAACCTCAGCGAACAATTTCTGGATCTTCCATTTAAGTTACAAGTGTGGGTAAGAAGAACCATATTTTAAAAACATATTTAGTAATGAAAATGCAGTATTTAAATGGTCTTATATCTCTAATCACACCATGCTATACATGACATACACACACACACACTGGAAGGAGATATAATCATATTTTATGCAGTCATTGTACAATTAGAAAAATGAATGACATCCAACAGCAGCTACAGGACATGTATAACTGGCTCACCACTGAGTTAACTGATAAAGAGGAAATAACAAGAGTATCACAGAGAAAGCTCACACTGCCCTGCTAGGACTGCAAATCATCAGTTTGGACACCACTGTTTATTAATTATGTTCTCGTTCTGTTGCTCTGGTATTTAAACAACTACATGAAGTAGCCCATTACATCTCATTTATGAGCATTTTACCATTTTCTCATTAGATCAGACATAATTTGTCTATTCCTCTCACTGCTATTGCTAAGGTTCTTAGGAAGGGGATTTTCTGAACTGGTAAATAAAAATACAAAGACCTGGAAGTTCATTTATCTCCACATTTAACTGATACTTCTAGATTTTGACTGTTTCTTACTGTTTTTCAAGTTTAATGTTTATAATAACTGAGAAGCTAAAATTTACCCTTATGCTTGTTCTCTGATATTAGGTGAATTCTGGGAAATAAGTATGTGCTTAATTGTTTAAATGTGATATGAAGTTTACTACTAAGCTTGTTATGAAGGACTGTGGTCCTGCACATCCTCTTCCCCTCTTCCACGCTTACTGATGCTTTCTTTGTGGATCTTGTGATGTTATTGAATATTGTATGTTTTAGTTCAGTACAATTTGATACTCTACAATTTTGCACTGTAACTTGTATGAATATCATTGTTCCCTTCTCTACCCTTGAAGCATCATTTTAACATTTTCTTCCTGACTCATTACCTCAGACTATGAGGGTATTACACTCTGGTCTGTGTGTTTATGTGTCTGTTTCTACCCAAGTACCTTGAAAAATGATAAACCAACCTACACAAGATGGGAAGTCAGTATGGGACAATCTTCCCTAAATTTGGTCCAGATCACTTTGAAGTGTTTTTTATAATGGGGAGATGGGACATTTTCACAGTTTTCAGTTAATACCTCTGTGAAGCATGATTGTATTTGTACCAAATTTCATGGGTACATTAAGGTTGGAGCTTCTCTTTATGCTACAAAAAAAAACAAACTCTGGATCCGAGAAAGATTTCAGAGTTTCAGAAGATGAAATTTTAAGTTGTCCAATATAAACTATGTAATTTTGAAAAGGAGTAATGAAGCAAAGGCATGCAATCTCTCTGACTGATCTTGTTCCTCATTACAAGGATCATTCCATTGTTCTCTAGCTCTTTTCTTTCCTTCATCAAATTTCTCATTCAGACAGTTTAATTTTAGTAGTCATGAATCTTTGCTTTGATATCATTTACGTTTTTACCCTTTTGACTGTTTAAATTCTTACCTGAACATGCTCACACCTTACAAAAGAGTTTTGGTTTGATACAAAGTTGAAGTGAAATAACATATATATATATATATATATATTTTTTGTTAGCATGAACTTGACAGAATCAATCCAGATTATATTAATCCATAAATATGATAGAATGCTGCATATCCTGCTAAAGCAGTTCATATTTTTGGAAGAGAAAATAATGGACTTAAGAGATATTTTTTTTAACAATGAAGCTGGGATGTATTATCTATAACATAGATACATAATAGCTTGAAGTTAAGAGTGGGAAAAATGATACATCAAAAAAGAAGGTTAAAATCAATCCATATTAATGGTTTGAGAGGTGGAAGGTAATGACAAGGTTAATCCTTCAGTATGCAAATTAAAGCAATTTACATGGGTGCAAAGTCTTTTGAAGAAGCATGAAAAACCTAATATAAAAGATAAGAAAAGCAAAATCAGCCACTTCAGAATTGTAGGCAACAGGGAAACAGATATCAGCACTAAAAAATCTCAGACTAATCTTTGTAATCCATATACTCGAGACACCTACACATGAGAGTATGGAGGTCATATAGTTGATATGATAATTCTTACATAAGGATTAACAACCACATAACAGTCAGTCACAATTTGTTTGTTTTACCACAAAATTACACAGTGAGCTGCCTGTCACATAATTCAAACCCCATATTTTAGCATCACCAGCCCTGGAGCTTATCACCGAGTCACTCAGTGACCCAACTATAAATTCGAAACCTTTACACATTATGATGGGTAAAGAAAGAAAACCACAGCAACTCTAGTTAACTGAATGTGTACAGGATCAGTCCAATGCTGACTACAATTCCAAATTTAGAAATGGTAACTCTACAAAATGTGGTCAGCTTTCAGTCAGCAGTACAATTCCACTGTACACAGTAAATCAATAAAGATTTTGGTGTCAAAGACACATTTCTGATCTGCCAATGTCAGACTGACACAGGCTCCAACAAGTCGAGATCGAACGTGATGTTCATATGAAAAATAAATACTTGTCTATTATACCATTTGCAAACTGTATTTGCATAACTTCTACATGTATACCTACTCCTAAATGTACACATAACTATTTTCCCATATCTCTGTTTCCTGTATCTGGTATGTCTCTACTCTATGAAGAACTGTCGTGAAATCATCAATGTATGAAAATGTAAAAAGTTAATAAATCCAATTCTTATTAATAACCTGTTGAATGTCACCCTGTATGAGATTAGGGTACAAACACTTTGATCCAAACTTGTTCACGTAGAGTTCAGCTGGCCACTATGAAGCCACCAATGAAATTCTAAATACCCAATCCAAGTAATAGTCTATCTAAGGAGACACAGAAGAGAAAACTATAAAAAGAAAGCAACATCAACCTAATGACAGTATCCAAAGAACTTCTAATAAAACCATAACCAAAAGTAAAGAGGAAGCTTCTTCAGAAACGTAGCAAAGGCATCTAGTTGTATTGTTTCCAACAGTTGACAAATTACATTAAGGTCTGTAGATACAAGAATGGATCCACTAGGAGGATACTGTGTTGAATGAGAACAATATTTTGTAAGATGACTAATTAGCCCCAGCAAAATAAATTGACAGGTTTAATGGTGATTTCTGTCTAAGAAAGTAAGGGTAAGAAAATGCAACCCTTGTAAGATGTTTGCACCTTCTTTTTTATACACAAACATGAATAACACATCCACTGTTACAATGAGCCATGATAACCTGATAGGCTTAGGATATGGTCTACACCTACAACAGATTTGAGGGGATGAGATCAAAGGTTACAAACTTGCTTGAACCGGTGTATCTTTAAAAATGAAGTTTACAAATGGAACTACAATAACAGTGCAGTTACCAATGTAAGTCAGTTACAATGATTCAACATACAGAAATTAAAAGGTTAAGGAGATCTTATAAGTGTTCCTCTGATCACATAGTTCTGTGACAATACCATTGATGTATAAAATCTGGGGATAAAATTCACTTGAGAGAACAAAAAAGAAGGAGAAAACTAATCCACTGTCAGTACCTCTGTGACCATAGCTTTCACTCTGCATATCCTGACCAGAGAAGATACATAGCTTATTAAGAGCTAAAAACCACACATAAATTAACCCGACATGTAATGACAACAAATATGACTTCACATTTCATATACAATTTCAGGTATAACACAGTCTGAACAAAGAGGTTTTACATCACAAGCACTGGTCCTTAAAATACAAAAACAGAAGATAATTACCATGATTGAAATGGAACTATAACAATGGGTAACATAATACTGATGTCAATTTTTACACAACATGAAAAAGCACACGGAAAACACAAACAAACCAATGATGATAGAATGAAATTTCACCACGGTTAATCACCTAAATAAAATGAAGAGAACATAAAAAGACTAAGAAGGTAAATCCTAAATATCAATGGGCCTGAATGTATAAACAAGGTAAAAATCTCCTTTTCTTGAAGTAAGGTTAATGCAGACAACAGTTGATTGGAATTCTTGGAAACCACAAAAATGTGAGATTAATGGTTAGGCAATGTCAGGTTTGCCCACTTACTGCACATTTGCACCATAGCAGTTTTGGACCAAAAATCAGTAATGGAAAAAGATGGTTTTAGTATCTAAAGATATATGGTACCTCAAGCAGTATTCAATATAACAAAACACTAAAAGCAACTCCATAACTTAGCCAGAATGAGAATGAACTACCAGGAAAATCTATGTGGGTTGGCTTTTAAAAATGTCTACAGAATAATTCAAAGTTCATGGTGAATCAATAACATTTCAACTAAAATCTACCACAAAGTAAAAATAAACTGAAGAAATAAAATGAATAATAATTGTAAAAAAATAGATAAAATGCAGTTTTTTTTAACACAGTCTAAAGAAATACGGGTATTCTGTGTCATACACCCTGTTGAATGTTAATTTATATCAATAAAGGATGACATCATTAAATGCAAATACATTTTGTGTTGAGGCAGACAATGCAAAATGTGATACCAAAGATATAAAATTATATATTAAAATTCATATCAAACATTTTATCTACACACTGCTTAAAACTAATGTAATACAGTGCTGATACAAAATATTTTGAACTGTTAATATGCAATGTAATATAAAAGTAATATTTATTCATGATCTTACATTCACATTTAATAACTTATATAATACAGCACTGACACATGTTGGTATTATTACACTTTTCATAACTTATATAATACAGCACTGACACATGTTGGTATTATTACACTTTTCATAACTTATATAATACAGCACTGACACATGTTGGTATTATTACACTTTTCATAACTTATATAATACAGCACTGACACATGTTGGTATCCTACACTGTTCATATACTATATAATACAGTACTGACACATTAGTGTCATTACAATGTTTATAGCTTACATAACAGTATCTTTCACTGTTTACAATTTCAATAACACACACACACACACACACTACAGGATGACATATACAGGATGCAACTTTTACACTGTACTATTCTGCTAGTGTTGAAAATAAGACAGATAGCACTGTTCTTCTTACTTGAACAATAAATTTTGTTTACTTTCTTTAATAAAAGCAATGAAAACATGTATTGTTGACACAAATGTGTGTGTGTGTTATTGAAATTGTAAACAGTGAAAGATACTGTTATGTAAGCTATAAACAATGTAATGTTCAGACAAATGTAAGTCTATGTTCTAAACATTTTATCAGCAGCTATTTCTCTGCACTCTTGCTGTGGTCAAAACAGAAGTATCACTTACAACTAATTTTCTTTACCATGGTTTCACTGTTAAAACACTTTCTGATAACTGGCCATAATTTATCATCTTGCATGTAAACAGCAAAACTAGTTCCAATGTTTGTCCAATGTATTTCATCTTTTAGTCACAAACTAATTTCACAAAGTATTGTATCTTTATAATTTAAAAAAATACAGTTTTACACACAATTAAAATTGAATCACAGAAAAAAGAATTTATTCAATTTAAATTAAAAAAAATATTTTGCCACATTACAACATTTAACAAGTGTACAAACAAAATCAACCAGAACCTTAAATGCTGGCACTAAAAGTCTTGAATGGATCCACTACTCACATCACCTTTCTATAGTTAGTAGAAAATACATGTTTAATTCCACTAGATCAAGATAACTTTTAATAATTTCCATATGGTTTCTGCATTTTAGTTATAACTGTTGGTCTTATTTTGCAAGTCTGTCAAGCTAATATTTTTACAATAGATGAAAGTACAGAATCTTGTATTTCTAAGCCTTAAGCTATTATGTACACATTTTTATACGCATTTCTAGAAAGTTAGCTAAATGAAACAGCTTGTTAAAACTTGTTTCAGATAATGTAGAACTGTATACAATATTGGTTGAATTATCTAATATGAATTACAGGTTATTCTGAGTTTCCTTTTTATGCTTAACCAAACATTTCCTCAAGACATTTACATAATACATGGCTCAGTCTGAAATAACTCATTTATACTTAAAACTGTATCACAGGTTACACAGCTGTTTTTGAAGTCATTGTCTACACAAAGTTTGTTACATTATTTGATGCTATAGAAATACAGAGAACATCAAAATTAAATCAAACTTAATTATTAATTTATTTTCTTAAATTTTTAAAGACAATTAAATAAAAATGCTTCACCATGCATTTTCTTCATTTTCTAAGTTTATGAAAAAATATATATTAACAGGATACCACAAAAACTAAATTATAAGGTTTTAAAGGTATTCTACAAGTCACTGGAAGACATCCAATACATGTCATCATTCACATATTGGGGAATGCTAAAAGGGGATTAAAGTAATCACTGGTGCATTAAAAACAGTTAAATATACATGTTTAAATCAATAAATGACAGAAAAGATTAAACATATAAATAGAAGTCTCACTTATAGAACAGAAATCAATGGCACATTTGAAAAGTAAAACACATTAGTGCAAGTCATTGTTAACACATTAAAAAAGTAAAACACATAAATGCACGTCATCACTAACACATTAAAAAAGTAAAACACATAAATGCAAGTCATAATGAAATATCATAAAAAGTCAATAAATTCAAGTCTTCAGCACTAGTTTATTGCATTAAGAAAAGCCATGTCCTTCCCATAACTGTTATTTTAAAACCCTATTAGCATACCTGTGTGTTTTGGATGGTTTCACCAATGGTGGTCAATATTTCAGAACAAAGTACACCATTCTTTTCTATTTAACAAGAAGAAATGGCTGCCTAACATGTAAACATTTATACAACCATCACTAAGTCATAAGTACATTCACAGTCCACCTTTTCTGCTTTTGTCAAATGCTGAATAACATAACAGGGGTGTAACACACTTTAGTTAGGATAGTGATATGCTGACCTTCAGGTGATACAAAGAGAAAAATAGTTTTTAAAATTTCACCTATAAACATAAACTCATATAAGGCTGATATCCGTTATTTTAGAAACAATATATTTTGAACACACTTTGAGCTGATAGACTAGTCAACAGTACCTATCATCAACTTTAGGAATACCCTAAACAATCAGTGGGATTTGATCACCACTCTTATAGTGTTCTCATGTCCCCAAAATGTGGAGAAAAAGATTTTCTGTCAATGTGACACTAGCCATGGCCTCATAAACTCAAAGTATGAACATTAACTACTAGACCACACCTGGTTAACAAGTCCAATTAAAATGCATTACAATTTAATACACTGTGCCCTACTCCATTAGAGAGATGACATTCTTAACATTTCTTTGCATAACAGGATTTCATGATTGGTCATTTCTCCATCAAGAGATATCAGAAACTAGCAGTATATTTTACTATATTATGAATTAAGATATGTACGACAGGCCTACATTGCATACCTTGAAGAAACAGTATCAATAACTTACCTAAACTATGATAAAAACACAGATAAAATATGACAATCAGCTAATATCTCTGTGTGTGTGGTGATGCCTTGCATTGTCTGCAGGCTGGGAGATTTTTTTTATAACTATGCTCCATGTTCACATTCCCAGACATCAGCACAACTGGTGTTTGGAAACAGATTCAAGAACTGGTGGGTTCTCGCTTTCTGCTGCAGTGGTAAAATTGTTTTAATGGCTGTGAAAAAACCAAAAAATTGATGTCCACTATTGATGACAATTAAATTTCTGTCAACTACAGTTGCTTTCTGCAGCAAGAAGGTTAAACTCTTTTCTTCAAGTTTCTTAAAACTTGAAATAGGGATCAAATACAAATCATCAGTTATTCAAAAGCTGCCAAAGCTGGAAGACTTAAAATTTAAAATTCATGCCATACATTTTAACATGTACTGGCTTATGCTCTCAAATCACACTGTGCACACACACTGATAAAAAGTATCAAAATTTAAACCTTAGCACAGTATTCAGTCTGTGCAAACCCGTCTTCTTATAGAAAGATTAGATCAGCTACGAATATAAGAATCTAAGGCTACACTACATATTTCTGTACATATTTTTATAATTTCATACGCTCAGTAAAATGTGAAGATCTTACAATAGACTTTGGACTCAGTTTGTGTGAACCTATGTTCCCACAATGCTCAGCAATAAGTTAAAACTACATTTGTCATGATTTAATGTTTAAATTATAGCATTTTATACAGGTGAACCTGTATTCCAATACAATAAAGAAAAAGATTAATCATACTGAAAAAAATTATGTAAATTTAATCTTAAAAGTAAATTAAGTTTTATGTTATAGGAACACAAGGGGGTGTACAATAGTTTACACCGCATAGAGTACAGTGAGAATGTGATAAAATTCTGAGAGCACACAGTGACACTTTTTAATACAGAATGCTAAGCCTACCCTTGTCTATAACAATGACGTAGTGATACCATTCACAAAAAACACAATTTAGTGCATTTTCCTTGATGTATTATTTCATTAGGTTCATATCATTATTTATCACATATATTCTCTTCCAATTAATTACAGGAAGAAATGAACACATAAATTACTTATCATCCTATCATATTTCCTGAGGTCCAGCTTTGGGTATGTGGTTACTTTGATGATCATGAGGAGAAAGCAGAACTCCCATATATCTGGTTTCAGATGTTTTCTCTGGAATATGGATAAATGGTACATGGTTTGAATTTTGGTACTTGAATAGCAAGTTACTATCACTTTTTGTGTACGGGAGTGATGCTACCCTCTTCTTAGCTTGGTTAGCATCATATTTAGCCTAAAGGAAAAAAAAGAAATACTGATGTTAAAAGTGTCTGCTTAAATGAAAATTACTAAACATTTGGTGAAAAATCAATTACTAGCAGTTTCTTTTTCTTAAGAGAAATATTTCAGTTAACACTAGAGGAAGTAAAACACAACAGTTATACTTATATAACAATCTAGTTTCAATTCCTCACATGTTGGTAGACTGTATGTTGTAAAGCAGTACATAAATAGCCTAAGACAGGTGCAAAACATGATATATTAACAGATGTGCACTGTACTAAAAACCATATGTTAAAGAAACCCCAATGATAAGATATGAAATAGGTATAGAAAATCATATATCTTGATAAAATATGAAACACTGACAGAAAAAGCATCTCAATGACACAATATGAAATATGGACAATAAAAATATCTCACGACAAAGTGAGATCACATATGGGTATAAAAAACAAAACAACTCATGATAACTGATGAAACAGAGGCAGAAAATAAACAACTGAAAAATAATATAATTCACAATTTAAGCACACATTTCAAACAAATCATTGCCAGACCATTAGGGAGTCAGTTATGCTAGAACTATGTTATGCACTCAAGTTCATAGAGGGTTGTTGCATGTTCATTTACATAGAACATGAAAAAAATCACATAGAAACACAAGTTTAAATGGAAGCCAAAAGACTAGTGATGTGAAAATATGTTTGCACAGGTAGAACAGCAGTGAATTCAGAATGTTATATCTAAGCAGATTACATTATATTGGGATTTATTATTTTGTTTGCTAATAAAAATACAAATGAACTGAAAAAAGAGAAAAGTATTGATTGCAAAAAAATATGCCTTGTTATCCATCCTAACTTTTTTTGTAAAATCTATGTTTTTTAGTCTTAAAACTACGTGTTATGTATTCCATCTGAAACATCTCATTTGCATGACCAGTAGTTATCAGCCATCATGTTGATATTCCACCTTTCCTGACACCTCCCTCTCCATTTTCCTGATGTCTTGATGAATGAACCCTTTTCCCTTGTTCGTAACTAACAGAACTGAGATTTTTAGAGAAATAGTCAATACGCATGCATAAGAAATGAACTATCAAGCTCACGTTACAACCCAAGTATTTGAATTTATCAGGCATGTTACTGATAATATTTTTGTAACTTGGGTCCTTGTTGTTTCCTAAAAAGTTGTCAGTAGCATCTTTAAAGGTAATCCACACTTCTTTTTCAACTTTCCTCATTGTCCTTTTAAAATTCTCATATGAAATCAATTTATTAATCTGAGGACCAATAAAAATCTCTTCTTTAAGTTCCACTTCTGAAAGAGCTGTAAAGTGCCCACACAGATACTTGAAACAGTTGCCATCTTTGTCTAAGACCTTTACAAACTGCTTCAACAAGCCCAGTTCTGTGTGAAATGGAAGTATCACGACTTTCTTTGTATCAACCAAACTTGCACATTAAATGTTTTTTGATACTGACATCAGGTTGATTCTGCATGACCACTGCTTCTTTATCCAGTGCTGAGTTTGTGCTCTGTTGTCCCATTCAAATAAAAAATATAGAAACTTTGTATAACTGGATTGTTGACCCAACTTTTCAGTCCCCACAAAGAAGCCAACCATGTTGTTTGTATTTGACATTATTAAGAAGTTAGAGACTTTTCTATATTTCCTTTAAGTAAACAATTGAGGAATAAAAGAAGAAGCATATATATTACCATTATGAAGACCTCTTCTGAAGGAATCAATGAACAACTGCCACTCACTTTGTTCATAGACTGCAGCTCTTAGCATTAATATTAATTCAACAAGAACAGTGAAGAACTCTCCAAGCCAACTACTTCAGTGCCTGAAGACTGGGAAGTGGTAAGGATTTATGTTGCTCTGCTCAACAACCAAAGAGGGAGGAATTCCCATTGGAGAAGTGGTGCAGTGATATGTGGACCTACCTGAACCTATCTGCCACAAAGGCTTTTTACTAAAGAAAGTACAGTAGGTTACCACAATACACTTTGAAAAGCCACCAGGTGTGAATGTGAGTAGACACACCCCTGGTATTTGCTTAGTCCATGAACATTATGCAATGAACAGTGACAGACAGACAGACATGTGTGCACACGCACGCATGTGCATACACATACACACACACACACATATATATATATATATATATATATATAGCCTTAGTGATCTTATAAAAAACCCATCTACTGCAGCCAGAGTGAATGGGTTTAACATTTTCTGTTACCCCTGACTCAATGCATATTTAGAGAAGAGAAGTAGTTATATTATGTGAAGTAACATTTGTTATTGTGTGCATTTTAAGAAACAAATAAATGATGAGTAGAAATAGGTAAAGTAAAAGATGTGTACTTAACCATGAAAACTGGTTAGTATAATGGAGAATCAAGACTAGAAATAAGCAATATCCTGAGGGAGACAAAACTACTAAATGTTGGAAACTATGGAAAATAAGGTGTTGGGAAAATTCTATACTCCAGAGTAGAAAACCTTGAACAAGGGTCAGTGAAAGTGCAAGGTCACAGAATGAGTCAAGTGGAGGAGTTAATGTGATGATACAGCCTATAAAGAAATCCATCCAGGGAGGAATATGTAATATAGATGACTTGAGAATCCATTCAGTAAGCATAGAGGACAAGAAATTATTGAAAGAAGAAGGGATCCATGGCAAGAAAAAATCAATCACTGGAACCATGAAATGGAGCTGTGTGTGGCATATTTTAACACTCAAACAAGATAAAAGTCAATTAATTTCCATATAATCAGAAATGGCTGAGACAAACAAAAGAAAAATGGGAGAGAAGAAATGATCACCTTCCTGAATTGCTTGAGTTTTAGAAAGAAACAACTGATCAGGGAACAAGAGCAATGATGGCCTGTGAAACAAAGTACAAGAGGAATCCAGTACATGAAGATTTGTGATGATCACAAGCACGAAGAAAGAAAGTGGTTTTATGAGAGAGACGGTATAGTGAGCTAACGAACAAGGTACCAATGATTCAAATGAGGCCTGGGTAAGTGTGCAGAACCACATTAAAGTTTCAATTGGGCAAAAGAATCAAATGAGTGGACAATGAATAAGATAAAACTAAACAAAGGTAAGAAAGCAGGAGAGAAAAGGATGGAACCATAGCACAAAAGTCAAAAGGTAATCAAAAAGTCCAACTGATATCATGCTGTGGTAAATGAGCAACAGTATAAGAGTGGGAAATGGACAAGCAGTAAAAAAAACACACCACTCTCATTCATAAACACAGTGAGTAGAAGAGCTACACTGTCTAAGAAATCTAACCAATGCACAAGGGACCAGCCAAATTCCAGAAAAGAAGACAAAAAAACACTATGAGGTTGTAGCAAGAAGAACTTGGACTGAGGCAAAGAAATGGGTGCTCTGGACACCAGTTGGTGAAGAAACAGAAATCAAGACAGAACTGGTCAAAAGGGGTGTATTGTAAGGACCTGATATAGAGTGTCATGATCCAAAGCCAAAGAGAAGGGCACATATATACAAAATGAGACGAAAACAATCCTACCTGACAACATCCACTAGCAAAGCAACTAGATGAGGTACCCGAGAGCACAAGAGTGAAAATTTGGAAGTGGAGAAGGCATCAATTACTGGAGTACTCAACAGGAATGAGATTCAGTGAAAGACCTAAGGATGGAGGGGCCACTCTGTATGAGGAATTCTGTCTGGTCAAGAAAGAGAATTTGCCACCAAGTGTAAAGCCCCCAGGCAATGACAAGCTGGCAGATGAAACCAATGTGAGTGAACTCCAAATAGAGTCCAACGTGCAAAATGGTTGGTTGGTTGGTTTGGTGTTTTATGGCACAAAACAGCTAGGTTATCTGCACCAAACATCTGGTAAAAAATTTAAAATTAAAGTAAATTCAGTAAAATTCATGAAAGGAAATTAAGGTAAAACTAAACATAAATAGCATTAAAACCAATGTTTACATCTAGTCTACAGCAGTAAGAGAAAAACTACAGTAATACAAGTTTTACATAAAGGACTTTCTGTAGCATAATTGTAATTATCATAACTTGCCAAAAAGGCTAACAGGTAAGTTCAAAACCACCGTCAGTTACCTGAAGTTGGCCTTTCCAGTCCTGGTTCCGAGTTATTTGACATTATGGCCATTTTCAGAAAGTAAAGTAATAAAAGTTTTAAAAGACTTGTAGCAAAATTTTAATAATAACTCACCAGGATGATTAACGGGTAGTTCAGAAAGCAGCATTAGTCACCTGAACTTGGCCTTTCCAGTCCTGGTGTCGAATACTTGACGTGACAGACATTTTCTAATTTCAAATCAAACTAGATAGACTATGATTCTCAAAATGGAATCACATTAAAAAAGGTCTAATGTATAAATTAAAAAACTTGAATAGAATTAAAAAGATTAATGGCCTTTAAAAAACTAACATTTCCCGAGATGGACAGTATCTTCATCACCAATAACACTGTCTAAACTTATGGATAAACCTTGGGACAGAATGTATTTAAAATGGTGTCATCATTGAGAGTCATAATGATGGCAAGAAAGTAAAATGTGTCTTATTGTGACATGAGTATTACACAAACAACACACTGGTGCATCACTTCCAGATAATAGAAAATGATGAGTTAAAAAACTGTGACCAATGTGTAGTCTAATTAGAACAAGCAAGATGGCCAAAGTCCAATATAGGGTTTTATTTGGTAAAGCTTGTTTTCACGTTGCTCACTCCAAGTCAACTGCCAACTGACAAGGAGCCAAGCTTTGTATACAGGACCATAGTCCATGTATGGAACAGGCACAGCAGTGACAGTGCCAGAGGTGATAGATTTAGCTGCTGTGTCAATGAGCTCATTCCCACAAATACCAACGTGGCACGGTATCCAGAAAAACTGGATAGAAGTAGATGTTAAAGAGAAATGGGCCAGTCAGTTTTGAATATTGGCAAGAACAGGGTGTAAGCTAACCTGAGATTCCAGGGCCAGCAGAGAACTAAGCAAGTCAGTATATATAGTGCAATTTAAGTACTGTTCAGCTTCTATGTGATCCAGGATCAAGAGAAATGGTGTACAGTTCAGCAGTGAACACAGAAGCTGTAGAGGGGAATCTGCATGCAACCACCAAACCACAACAAACCATGGCAGAGCCCACACAGTCACCTGATTTTGAACCATCTGTATAAATAGGAATGGAAGGATGATTCAAAAGATGTTCAGCAAATAACAGACAGTATTTCCAATCAGGAGTGTCTGCTTTTCTCAGATGACTTAAAGATAGGTCACATTTGGGTATTGTAATAAGCCATGGTGGGATGGGCTGACACCAATGAATACGGCAATGTTATCCAAGGACAGACCCAATTCATCCAAAGGTGCCTGGATATGAAGGCCAAAGGGAGCAATGGCAGATCATCTGTTCTGAATAAGTGTGGCCCACCAAGGAAGAAAAAAACAATCCCAGGTGGGATACTTTGGTAAGGAACAAAGCATATAGTAAAGGCAGTTGCAAACAGCAGAGGAGCAAAGAAGGTTCATGAGATTCTATGTATAAGCTCTGAACTGGTGAAGTGCAGAAAGCCCCACTGCAGATCCAAAGTCCTTGATGATGAATGGATCCATCATCTGTAAGGCGGAGGTCCTGGCAGAGACAGACCAGTGATCCATAGTTGAATTTCGACAGAATAAAGGCACAATATATCTTTAGCACAGAACATTGATCCTCTCCCCAAGTGGTGGAAGAGAGGACACATAGGATGGTTCAGTGCTCTTGTACATTTGACCCATAGCTGCTTGATGTGTGGTATAAAGGTCAGCTTATGGTCAAAGATAAGCTCCAAGAACTTTGTTTCAGGCACCACAGACAGCACAACTTCAACAAGTTTAGGATCAAAGTGAATACCCTGTTGGCAGCAAAAGTGCATGCAAATGGTTCTAGAGAGATAAGTTAAAACCATTTGCTGTGATCCACTTCAGTAAACGATTGAGGGCGGTCTGTAGCTGTCGCTCAATATATCTCATGTCAACGACTGATATGAGATGCGAAAGTCGTCAACAGAGAGCCCGTTTGCCACAGTAAGAGGAAGTTGTTCAGTGATGGCATTAATCTTTATACTGAAAAGTGTGACACTCAAAACACAGCCCTGAGGGACTCCAAGTTCCTGTAGAAAAAAATGGGATAGTGTCGAATCCACACAAACTTGGAATTTCCTGTTCATTGAAAAATTTTAAATAAAAATGGGTAAACAGCCACGTAACCAATATATATATGGAGGGTTCACAAAATGCCATACCACCATGTTGTATCACAAGCCTTCTCAAATGTCAGAGAATATTGATACAAGATGTTGTTGTTTGAGAAAGGCTTCTCTGATTGACGTTTCAAGTCAAATTAGGTGGCCTATAGTGGAGCACTGTTGTCAGAACTCACGCTGAGTGGGCAAGAGGAGGTTGTTTGATTTGAGGAACCATCGTCTCTAAGGTCTTACAGAGACAGCTAGTCAAAGCAATTGAGCAATTGGATGGTAGTTTGAAGGTAGGGCAATACCCTGGTGCCAAGCATCAGAACAACATTCTCCTGCCAGATCCAGTTAAAAACAATCAGAAGAATAAAAACAGAAGCAGGAGATAGATGGTGCAGCATTTCTTAGTGTATATCATCAAGTCCAACTGATGTACTGCCAGACCAATGAAGAACCAGTTTGAGTTCCACCAGTGTAAAGGGATGATTATAGTCATACAGACAATCAGCTCAAAAGGAAAGAGGTGATCGCTCTGGCAAGGTCTTGATGGCTAAGAAGGTGGAGGAAGAAGCAGAAGTGCTAGATACTCAGCAGAAGCTTTCATCTAGAGTATCAGCTACTTCCTGGCCATCAGAGAGCAAGATTGAGAGTGGAACAGAATTACATTGCCCACTGACCTTTCAAATCTTGTCCCATATGACTTTGGAACTGGTGGTAGAAGATATGCTGGTTGTGAAGCCAAGATTACTTTTGGCTTTGACGTTTTACCCACCGAGCATGTGCACGGGCCTGCTAGAAAGCTTTGGGATGCAATAGTGTGGGATACCTACTAAAAGTATTCCAGGCCTGTTTTTTGAGCCTTCCATGCCATGTGGCAGGCAGGATTCCACCATGGACGAGGATATCGTGGAAAACGAGTTGAGGTTTTAAGAATATATTGAGCAGCTGCTTGTATAATACAGTCAGTTACTGCTGTCACACAGTCATCTATTGATGGCTTATAGACAATGGCAGGATCAAGTTCTGTGAGAGCAGTGAAAGAGGTCCAGTTTCCTTGATCCAGCTTCCACCTGGGAAGATGGATTGGGTGGCATCAACCATGGCCAGTCTCTCTCAAAATTATAGGAAAATTATCACTGCCTCATGAATTATTGTCAACACTCCATGAAAAATGGGAGAATAGTGAAGAAAATCAAACTGAGAGATCAATAGCAGTAAAGGACTTACTAGGTTCATGGAAATAAGTTGAAGAGCCAATATTGAAAAGAGAAAGATTTTGATCAGAAAGCACTTGCTCTACAGAGTGACACCTCCTACCATTATCAGCACTTCCCCAGAGGGGATGATGTCCATTAAAGTTCCCCTGGAATATATGTTAGGGACAGAGATGGGTGTTCAAGTTGATTCATCAACTTTTTTAACTATGGAGTAATAAAGACTTTTCATTTGGTTTGAGAATGATTCTTTTGGAGGCACAGAGAGATCCATTTGCACTCCAACTGTAGTTGTGGAACAAAGTGCAGCAGCATACATCCCAAGATGAAGTGGTGGACAGTAACTTTTGAGCCTCAGGGTAAGTAATGTTTTGAATCACTTTCAAATGCTGCACCTCTTTCTTCCAACCATTTAGGGAAAGAACAAATGTTGGATGGATGAAAGCCATTGCAATTGATGCAAAGATGGTCCATTTCACACTCATAGGCATCGTTGTCGTTGCCACTGCAATGAGCACACATCAAGGAATCATGACATGACATCTTTGAGTGACTGAACTGCTGACACTGGAAACATCTGACAAGGTTTAGAATGTATGGCCATATCCTGCAATTAAGATAACCTGCCTTGATGGTGGCTGGTGGATGTGGTGATGTAAATGTCAGAATGAGGACATTGGTCAGTATCATTATTCCATCTTTGTGAGTGGAGATATATCTCACTGCAAACTCCTTGGGGTGAAGAAACCAGTGAGAATCTCTGAGTCGGGGATGTTCTTCAAATCCCTTTCAACAATAACTCCATGAGATGAATTCAAAGTAGCATGAGGTGTAACCTCCATATGTATATCCCAAATCACCTTTGAATGCAAGAGGAGCTCACTGTGTTAAGATGTCGATGCTTCCACCAATATGTCACCAGATCGAAGCTTCTTTATTGACTTTGGAGAATCAGCAAGCCCCTCTAGTCCCTTCTGAATGAAAAAAGGAGACATTTGCCCTATAGGTTTGTCTGAAAGACATCCATATACAGGAATCCACACCAAGGAGCCAATGCACAAAATCTAAAGTCCCTAGAGTAAGTCCCACCTTGATGATTGACTTGGGAAACAATAGTAGAATTGTTGGAGTGGATCATAACCAAGTGTCCCACAAGTCAAGGGAGAAAACAGAAATATGCCTGATGGATGACCAAGAGTTCCAGGATACTGATGTTTTTAGTACACTCCATCTAAGATCAAACCCTTGAGGCTGTCTGGCTTTGAACTAGAGTGAACTCACCACATACAGTCTGATGTTCCCTAGTTGCACTACACATATAAAACTTTCATAAACATTATGCAGGTTCTGGGCTGTGGTTGTATATTCAAGCCCATTCTTGCAACACTTCCCCCTCTTCCAAGGTGGAGAGAGAACCCTGGTACAAGATGAGGTGTGGTCCCCCACAAATGGTAGAGATTGTCACATTCCATAATGTGACAATATCCTTCATATACTTCCTGATGGGAACTTTTATAGTGGTTCCCCATCACTTCAACATGGGGTTCTAGATATATGTGAGTGAAGGGTTACATACTGCAGTTGTATTTCCCATTACTGAAAATATGTTTCCAATAGATACTCATCTCTTCTCACACTTCCTATCCTTCCTCCTCACTTCTGGTGTAACTTTCTTACCTAATCTCAAAGTGATCATTGAGCAATCAGTACAGAGGGAGCCAGTTGTGCTAGGAGGTCCTGTCACACTTTTATTGGTGGAGGGCTGTTGTATGTTTATTTACAAGCTACAGTGCAGCAATATCACATGGAAAAACATGAGATTAGATGAGCAAAACAAGTCCACTTATAGAGGGCAGCACAAGCAGAAAAGCTACAAGTGAGAGCAGATTACATACCGAATAAGAACAATTAATGTAAACTCTAATTTAAAAAAATTTAAATGTTATAGAGTCTCAACAGTGATCTTTAATCTTTCTAATTGAAGTAACATATCTATATAATACAAATTGCCTTTTGGCTGTATGTCTGTCCATTCATCACAAAAATATTCCAGCTTTCTGACCTCTAACCACCACAAAACATTCAAAACGTTTTAGAGTACACCCCAAAGAAACTCTAAAATATCCTTTACTTTACTTTATTTTCTTCAAGTATTTCAGCCATTCTAGTTCCCCCTTTCAGTACTGCCTTAGTGACGGTAAAAGAAGCACATGAAAAACATCCCATCATCCACATGATATCAATCAAATAAACACTGTACATGGTATTTAGCTGGTAATTTTGTTTAGTATATATAGCATAATAATGTAGCAAAAAGGTTAGTTTAAATTGACATTTTTTATGAAATGTAAATACATAAATGAATATATTAGAATTTCATAAAATTTTATATTAAATCACACTTGTTTGAAAGCATTTTTTTTGTTAGAAACTACTACTTATGGAGATTAAACACACAAAACTATTAGTATAAATCTTTATCAATATTGTACAACATACAGGTACATCATGAAAGGTATACTTACTTTGTTATAAAACAGAACTCCAAGAATTGCGAGTAACATCCCAAATAAGTTGAATAATGTCACTGGATTTCTCAGCAGGAGCAAGGAAATAGTTATAACAGAGATTCGTTTTGTAGCATTACAGACAGAGTAGGTCAGTGGTGACACCAATGACAACAGACTGAATGCAATTACGTTTTGGATGAAGTTTAGAAATCCATTCAAGAAGAGCAAAAAACACATGACAAATGAGTCTGAATCATGTAACTGAAAAATAAAACAAACAAAAAACAAAATCTGCAATAAACAAGCACTCAAAACCTAAACTTACAACATAAAATTATACACTATAATCAGTTGGTAAAAATCTATAGAAATATAAGGATGCAATTAATGTTTTAATAACCTAAAACAAAATTTTCTCTAGTCACCATTTAAGCTAAAACAAAATAGACAAAGCAAAACATGTGCATAACATTACATAAAACTAAAAATATTCATGAAAATAGTTTTAACCTCTTTACAAAGAGTAGATATATAGTAGAATATAAAAAAAATCTCAAAATTGATATAATGAAACTAAATATACAAGAAGATTTTTAAACTCTCTAATGGAATTTTATTCTAATTATTGTTGTTAGAGAGTAAGTTAATTTTATGCAGTGCTTTATGCAGACTCAGATCATTGAGAAACATACGATACTCGAAAATTCCATTTTTAGACTAAAAAGTACAAAAAAGTAAAATAAAAAAATGGCATAACAGATACAAAAAAATGTTAATATCACATACTCTAATATTTACAATAAAAATACTTGAACAAAATCATTACAGTTATAAATAAGTTACACTGTAAGTAAGTAAAAACAACTAGATAGTAGTTGTATTTAACAATATACATAAACTTTAATTCATGTTAGTGTTAGTTACTAGGGTACTCTTTGAAAGACTGATCAACAAATATGAAATAATTACAAATTATGATTTAAAACATAATACAGATGAAGGGCTAAAAACTCAATGATAATATTGAACTGAATAATTTGTTGGGACCTTTTGCTGAAAGTTGAGCACATTAAAGCCTATGAAGTTTATTCTCACTGAAACCACACAGTTGAAAGAAAGCTTTTATAGTTATACATTGTATATTCTTAAAGTGTTGAGGACATAGGAATCAAGATATTTATTGGATTATGAATTTGTCATAAAACTTTACTTTTTTTTTTGTCATTACCTGTTATATTCTATCATAGCATTCTTAGTAAGAAAACTGCCAATAAGCCAAGTGAGTGGTATACCACACTGTCAGCCTTTCTTCTGGTAGTTAGTTTTTGAGATAGACATGAAAACATTGCTAAATATACAAACTTACTGGATTTGTAGTTTTCAATATCTTCCTAAGGTCTATCATAAGCCAGAATGGAGAAAAGATTATGAGAGCTAGACGTGCAAGGATATGAAGAAGTCTTAAGTGGTGAACACCTGTGTCAAATAACACCTAAAGAAAACAAATCACTGTAGCTTGCTATTCTATTTACTTACATACATGTGTATAGTCATGACAGATGAAGTCCTCTGACTTTATCTTTACTTCATCTAAGCAAATTGTAAAACCTCTACTGGTCCTTATTTTGGGATATTTCACTTCCAAACATATCATATTCATAATCCTTTATACAAAAACTAAAAATCAATCCTTTTCTCAGATTAAATAATTATTTATTATTAAAAGAGAAATACTACACCAAATAGACCAGCATATGAATGAAAATCTTTTCTATGATGTGAATGTTTAGTTAATGTTAAATAATACATTATATTGTAAATGGACCTAAGTATCACTCCTTCAACATCCGAGTGTTTAATATTAATATAGTTGTACTAAGATAAAATATGTTTAATAAATAAGCATATCACACTCAGAACTGAGGAGAAAGCTTCAAGGCTAAAACCAAGAAATTAACTTACCTTTTTTGAATAAATGTTTTGGAGTGAAAACCAGAGTGTAGACAGCAAAGCACTTAATAGCCCAATATAATCAAAAGATAACTCTGTTACAGTTGCAATTGAAACACCAATAATTATGGGTAGTAGTGAACAATAGACCTAAAGAATAGCAAAGATAATGAATAAAAGTGGTTAGCAAGTTTATACTGAAATGCTTCTTGACTAAAGGCAATTACACTTACATGAATATAATGCTTCAATAAACACAAAACCATACAGTTGTCATAACTCTAATTTATGTTACTGACACTAGTTCATTTCTTTTAAGTAACTAATGATACATCAAAACGAAACACTATCAAGTCAATGTATGTGTTTTAAAAATAAAGCCTCCTGCATAGATTATAAAATTGTTTTCAATCTTAAAACACAAATATTAGATAACAACACAATACACATCCTGCACTTATCACTGATGAATTTTAACAACAGGAGTAAATATGCTCAATATATGCTAACTGATTAAAACAAATTGGATAAGTCTTGAGTCCTCATAAGGATGTGGGTCTGGAATGATTTGCTCCTACGCCTGAATATTCTTTTCAGTACACCATGTAAATACTTATCACATAGAGTATAGCGTGACATATTACCCTAGCCATAATTAATGTATCATCTTCCAACTTCATGCAACAGTCTACTTCTTATTGTTTGAGGTATCCTTTACTATGCTTTTAGATCAATCAAGAAGTGCATCTACTCAGTCTCCTACCAGTAGGATTACACTGACCCAAAAAGGAATTCTCTATATTAACCACCTGAGTGGCTTCATACTGGGGAAGTAAATGTTCTTGCACTTCACTAGAAGAAATTAAGATGGAGAAATCTACATAAGAAAGAACACCAAATATGCACAAGCCTAATATGAATAATCTCTTCAGCTGCACAAGATCTGCCACTTAAAGATTGTGAAATAGGTTACTGCAAATATAAGTGGTAAAAGTTGACTAGTTTAGCAGGATGGAAACACTAGCTGCTACTGTTAATTTAATTTTAATGTACATTATATAACGTGGAAGGTAAATATCTATGTATATATGCATATGCAGCTGAAGGTGTCTTGCAGAAAACCCCACCTTAGCAATGGAAACCCATTGTGGACAAATGGGTTTAACATGTTCTGGTATTCCCTGATAATTGCAGATTTAGAGAAACTATTCTCTCTAAGGCAACATTGGATATATGTTAGATTTCACTCTCTCTAGTGTTATTAGTAAAGGATAATTATTTGTTGTATGTATTTTAGGGGTAAAGTGTAAAGCTGCAATTAAAAAGAAATTGTAAAAAATTTAACTCCCAACAGCCTCTGGAAAAATTGTAGAATGTGATGTAAGAATTGTAAAACAAAGATGTTGACAGTTGTAATATGTTATCCAGAGGATGTTGACAACTAAAGGCATGAGAAGCCATGAATTAAACATCATAGGAGGCAACATGACAAAAAAAAGATGAAAGGTGCAAGCTTCTATGGAGGAACAAACATGCCAGATTAAATCAGCTGGTCAATGTGGAAAGAGATAAGCCACAAGAATAAGAGAAATCCCATTGCAAAAAAAAAATGATGTGGATTGCTGATAAAGGAGCATTGGGAGTTATATTACAGCAAAAAGCTCAAGCAGAACAAAGAAGGCCATCATGGTCTGAAGAACTGTACAGAAAATAAAGGAAAAAGAAAGTGATGGGAGAAAACAAGCAGCCCAAGTCTTGTGAGTGGGTGGAGGGATAATCTGAGCATAAAATCAATTTTTCTTTGTGATAAAGATTGTTGGAGACATCAAAGAAAAAAATAGAGTGACATCTTCTACAAGGAAAAATGAAAAAATATTCTTAAGAGAAAGACAGCACAGGAAAACAGATGGTCAAAAGTTCAAATGGTAAACATGTGAAAGCCTTGAGAACTAAATAAAGGTTCCAGTTTGAAAGATAAACCAGAAGAGGAAAACAACTGATTAGAAAGGCTCAGAAGAGGCTCATAAGAACCAAGAAGAGAAAAGGAAAATGGACAAGGAAACAAAGGAAGGTGATCAACAAAACCATCCTATAATCAGTGAAGACTAAAATGGACAGACTACATTCAAAAAGCTAAATGAAATAGAAAATGAAGAGAAAGAGTGGTAAATGGACCATTGTCAAAAAGCCACACCAACTTGCACTGAAATACTGCAAAAACAGATGATCAACAAGTGAAAATTGGAAAATGACTACTCTGCAAGAAAACACTGCATATCTTGCAAGGGTCCAGACAAAAACCATGAATAAATATGAAATCAAGGATCATCATGGTGAAAGGTGAATGCTCAAGGCTGATATAAAAGGGTTTTCCAAAATGGAAGAGGTTCTTGGGATTTTAAGAGGAAAATGAGTAGAAACTATGGTTCAGAAGTACCAAAGGGAGCAATAAAAATAATCTGACAAAGTGTGTAGCAAATGAAGAAGTTGAAGAGAATACAAATGTATAAAAAGATTGACCCAATCTTTACTCAAGAATACATCTAAAGAGTTGCAGTGTCTGTGTCTGGTGACAAAAAAATAGAAGACTTGGTAATGAGATGGGGTCACAAAGATGATGATAAGAGACTAGGCTTCCGCTAGCCATTAGCCACATCATAATTGGCAAAAAGAAACAGCCTGTGGCTAAAAAACCTAGTGTTGGTTTTGCCACAGTGGTGAAAGATAATAATTTTTTGGTCTTGGATGGTTTTCCTTTATTTATTCTGCTCAGTTTTGGTCTTAACAGCTTTCGTGGTTTTTATCGCCATCCACACCCTTAATGATGACAAATGACCAGAGGTGCCCCCCAGCAAGTTGAAGAAGCATCTTTAAAAACTATCAATGACTGTAATCTATATTTTCTTTATATATCTATTTTTATGATTTCAGGGATATGACAGCAAACAAATTAAATTTTAAAAAAAATTATTACTCAGCTGTGCTAATGATTTCTTTTATTTTCATTTCTTATGCTACATGTTTGATTCTGCCTGTGGTACACAAACAGTAATCAGAGAAAACCTGACTTTTGTCAAAACAACACATGGTCTGTATCAAAGCGGAAATCCCAAGTTTCATTTGACATATGTTTGAATTGAGATCATGACAACTCCTAAATCAGATAAAAAGACGTCTAAACAGATATATCAAGTTTTTTTTCAAAAGATGGTCGAAGCAATAACATCAACTGATGGTGGGAAATCCACTTCCAAAAAAAAGACAGCTCTGAAGAAACTAAAGCTTGCAGCAGTGATCAGACTGTCGGTATGAAAAAATATATATACCCACGATTTTCACAGAGTTGTTAAAAAAACTTGGTTTTCACAGTTTTCTTGGCTGGAACATGTTTCCCAACAAAATACATTTCATTGCAAATTATGCAGGGACAACAAGAAGACAAATATTTATGCTACCACTGGGAAAACTGCTACTAAGCCTAAAAAAGACGACTTGGTGAAGCACACATGGTAAGATCATCGCAGTGCAGTAGCATCACAAGTTTTGAAGGACATGTCAACTGCTGCTGTGAATGTGTATGTGGGGTGTAAAGGTGGCATTCAGGCACAGATGGCCACATTACTTGTACAAACAAAGGAAGCCACCCCAACTGTGAAGTTTCATTCCCTCCTTTCACTACAAGTATTCAATGTAAGAATATTCTTCATTCTAGTATTAATAAGATACTTTCTGTTTTCTACATTATTTTCTTAAAACAAAAGGCAATTCGACAATTTTCTAAAAGTGAAACATTTTGAAAATATCTATCAAATATTAAGTAGCTAGCTACCTCTTCCAAATATCTTTGTTTATTACTTTAATTGGTGGTCTTATTTCAAAACACAAGTTCCTATATATTTTTTAACAGGGAGTGACCTCTCTAAAAAAACTACAGACTCAGTCACAAAGTGGAACAGAGAGGTTCATATACACTTACAGCCAGCCTCTGGATGATATGTACAGTGCCCTAAATCATGTAGTTCACGATGAAATGCAGGCAGACTTTCGGACATTGCCTTTCCCATTTTTTGCTCTTGAAGCAGATGAAGCAACTGATGCAGGAAACACCTCTATACTGATAATTTATATCAGGTATCTTTCATCATTAGGTGAGGTTACAAGTCGATTCCTTGCTGTGCACGAGCTGACCAACACTGGGGCTGATTCTATCTACAACACAATTCGCTCAGTCATGACAGATCAAGAACTGTTTGATGTTGACTTGGTTGCACTTGCAACTGATGGTGCAAATGTCATAGTTGGAATAAAAACAGGTGTTGCCACAAAAAAAAAGAGGAATGCCCAAGGATAATAACAAGTCATTGTTTGGCACACAGATTACAGTTGGCAGCTGAAAAGGCAGCAAACTAGGTGCCATACCTTGTGAAATACAGTTCAGTTTTGAACCAGTTTGCAAAAAGCCTGAAATATTCTCCCACATTGTGTCAGGTTCTGGAAGAGAGCAAAGCACTGCATGGAGAGAAAAGCAACAAAATCAAGCAAGTGTTCTTCACATGATGGCTCTCTTTTAATGATTCTGTCCAAGCACTAGTCAACTGTATTGTATCTGTGATAAGCTGCCTGCAGGTTGTAGCAATGGAACGTGGTACTCCAGGCCAAACCTTGCAACGTGGTCTGGTCCAGCAAATGTCATGTTACAGCTTTGTCATGATGACACATTTTTTGGCTGATGCTGTTGGCATTCTTGGACTTTTGTCAAGATCTCTACAGAGATCTTATGATCAGGCTAAAGCAATTATTGATGGGTCAATTCTGTCAAATCTGTCACTGGTACACATCCCTGGTCCTTACACATGAACTGCACTGAAGGAACTCCCACAAGCTCCTGATGCCAGTGGTTACACTTCTTACAGAGGCCATGACATCAAAGATACTGATAAACAATGTGAAAAGTACAGATCAGCTGCTGAGTCATTTGTTGAAGAGGTGGTCACAAGACTACAAGTAGTATTCCCAGACACTAACATCATGTCATTTTTTTCAATATTTAGCCCATGTCACAGCAGAGCAGTATCTGATGAGGATGATCTGAAGAAACTCATCCAGCACTTCTCTCCTTTCGTCAATGAAGAGGAGGCACTGACTGAATGGCTGCTACTGAGGAACATAATGGAACAGGATGCTCACAAAAACAGAAACTTTTCCAAATCTGTCTCAGCTTGCAACAATTGGATTAATAATTCCAGTTACATCTTTTGACTGTGAGAGGGGAATTAGCAGGTACAACAGCATCAAAACAAATGCCAGGAGCAGTCTGTCTGTGGCCAAGACAGAAATGTTACTGAACTTATCCATGGAGTCCAAATCTTTAGATCATTTTAACTTTGACTTTGCATTCAGATACTGGGTCACTCACAAAGACAGACGTGGGTACCATTCTCTGTTGAAGAAATGTGCTTCGGAACCTCAAGTGTCAACTTCTACCACATCTGTTGAGAATGATTTGGCTGAAGAGCTGCCATTGGATTTATCTACTTACTAGTCATGTTACCATATTCTAGTTTTAAGTCATTTTTTTTGTTTCTGTGTTATTTTGAGAAATGTATCTCTATTTTCCTCTTTATCATGTTTATTTTGTTTGTTTTGTTTTTTTCTGGCAGGAAAGATTGCTGGGGAATAATAAAAATAGTACAAAACTTAATATCTTGTAGATTTTCACATAATTACAACTATTTTTTACTGACTGGAATTGATGCATATTAAAAGTCATACACCACACAGTTTTTGGCTACCTAAAATTGTGGCTAAAAGAAAATTACTTTGTTTAGCCACAGTGGCTAAGAGAGTTATTTTTCTAGTGGAAGACCAGAGAATGTTAAAACTACTCTTTGAGAAGGATCCATTCTAGGTGTGACAGCCAATCCATTACTTAGTTCAAAGCCCTCTGAACAAGAAAGGTTAAAAACCAAATGGGCTACAAGTCTGAAAGAGAAATTCTAGAAAACGAAAGTATCTCCCAGTTAACTGATGTAAGAAATGAAGATGGAATTGTCTGAATGGATCATGATAAAATATTAAGACAGAATATGGTGACATGCTCATTGAGTTGACAACATTTCAGGAATGATGATGTGGAGAGACCAAGTATCAGAAATAATGCAGATATCCAGAACTGCACACCATCTGAAGAAAGATGAATATATGAACAGATATAGGTCCAGGCAAGCTAGGAGAAGAGGAATTATAAGGGTATGTGGAACTGCTTGAGCCATCACAACAAAAAAAGTTAAGAGGTAGAATAAGAGACACAAGAGCAGAGAGCATCCTCTGGAATTACTTTACTAATCACATAACAAAGAGCGTATAAGGGCATGCCTGAAATGAATGAAACATGAGAACTTTTGGTAACCAGAAATTGCATCTTAAAAGAAAAGTATGAGTCTTCTTTAAAAACAAGCTAACAATGATCTTCAAGTGAATGAGTTGATGTTATTAAAGAATTGAAATGCTATGCTAGCCAAGCCCAATAAGATTTCTTCCAAAGGAGAAAAAAGTCACAGCAGATGATGATACTCCCTCTAAATGGGGCAAAGAGCTAGTCTCCCATATAGTAGTGGAAATATAGGCACAACAAACCCAATCTCCATGTTGCATAGAGGAAACATATGAAACCCTAGTGAATCTAAAATGAATAACAGCCTTTTCAAAAATCTGACCATTATGGAAGAAAATAACTAATTGAAATTAGTGTTTTCAATTACTTCAACTATCCAAGAATTGAATATTGCTGCTAGGATTTCTTACTGTAATCTTTTTATCTTATTCAAGTTTTTTTCAATTTGAAGTTGGTATGGCATGGTCTGAGGGTTGTGGGTTTGATTCCCATTGTCATCAATCATGTTAACCTTTCCAGCCATGGAATCACTAATATTTATTTCTTTGCTTATGAGTTATGGAAAAGCAACAAAAGCTATTTTCTATTATTCCTAATTTTGAACTTTCAAACACAGGGAAAGCAACCAGCAAGTGGCACCTACACCGAATTCTTGGACTAATTTTGCTAATAAATAAAGAGATTTACAAACCTGAAGTTGTTGTACTACAAGTGTTGTGTGCGTTTAGCTTGTACGCAACCCACAAATGTGAAAGCATGGCCTAACTGTGGATTACATAAACAGACAGAGTGAAAAATGTTGTTCATGCTTACCTTGTTGATACTAAACAGCTACATAGTTTAACTTAATATACTGCTTAATTATTACAAGGTACAAACATAATCATTGTTACATAAGTTAAGAGGGCTTTAATTTTAAAAGAATTAAGACAAGTTAACATCCATTGTTCTTTATTTGCTCAAAAGTTTTGAATGTTGAAAAACTTACCAATTTTACCATGTTTTTCAGCAATACTACACATGCATTAGTAACAGTAGCAATATGTAATGTCATTAAGCTGCTCACCTATTTACACAAGCAAGACTCATGTTTAATTGTGTAGAAAGCATGGAAAAAGGAGCAAAGTTTGGATGTCATCACGTGCCTCTTAAACATTATTTAGCAAAGTAAACAACAGTTTCTTTCAACCTGTACTGTAAAATTTAAATTCATTCATTTTTATGCATTCTTTCCAAACTTTAGTCCATCTCTACAAATTATATCACCAACTTCTTAATTAAAAGGCTTATGAGGTTTTTCATAAAGTTGTTAATTATTTTCTAGGTTTTTCATGTTGATGATAAAATAACAATTAAATTCCAAAACACACATAATTAAAGTTTTTTTTAATACTACCAGGATTATAAAATTTCTTATACTACTTCAATCTAAACCTTATTAATAGTTTTTACTTCTACAAAGAGGTCATAAAATATCATCATAAGTTTTATTAACACACAGTGAAGGTTGTACTGTGTTTATCTAGGATCATAATGAATTTGTTATCACTGAATTAAATATATTACCTATCACATATGCTATGATAAGAATATTTACTAACTTTATCACATGAAACCTAATAAAAACAGGCACAAATATGCTAATTATAAACACAATCTATGCAAGTATATTCAGTAGTGTTCATTCTCGGAGAAAACTGTTGTAAGACAGGGGTAGTAGATATAAAATGGGAAGGTGTAGCAGTAGAGTCAAGAAACTTGGCAGAAATGGCAAAGCAGTTGTGTCATTTCTTATTCAAAGAAGCCTATTCCACAGCAGAAATGTGGTTAAGAATTCTACTGGCTGAATTTGGTGCATTTAAATGCATTAAATTTAATAATAACCTTGAATTTTGCTCTTACACAAAACTACATTTTATATCAAGAAGTTAGAAATATCCTAAAAATATTGTAATTATAAAATATTTCTCTAATTCAACCATTGTATATACCAGAAGTTAAATGTTGTAATCTGAAACGAAGAAAGAGAAACTTCAACAGCAATATTTTTATGCTCCAAATTTAGCTGATTATTTAATTATATTAGTGTACATTTTGGTTATTATTGAAAACAAGCCAAAATACTGAATATTTTATTTACAATATTTTACCTGTTGAATTATACTATGTTGTAAGTTTTGTTCAAATGTTAACATTTTTTTTACACTGAAAATGTATTTCTGATAAATACTTACCTCACATAAAAACTCTCTCTCAATCTTCTTTCTGCTCCCTAAGCATTGCAAATTTTTTTTAAAAATGCACATTTAGTGTACCAGTTTCCATACTCCATCAAAAATGGTACAAAACAGATGGGGTATGCAGACTGGACCAAAATGGGTGGTATTGTACCATCTGAATTTCTTCAGCTAACTCCATCTGCTATTCCCACTTAATTCCACTTTTGAGAATTGCAAACCTCTAAAAAAACACCTACTGGAAATACATTTTCAATGTAAGTAAAGTGTTAACTTCTGATGTGTTCTTACCTTTTCTCACACAAAGCTAGAATTCTAAATTCCAAAAATGGAGGGACTGGTTTAAGCACATAATATTGAAATAAAGTAGAATGTGATGGCCCAGAATAAATAAATGTACTCCAAGATGAAAACAAAACATATGTGGAGCACCACACTACTTCTGGAACAGACAAGTTTTTTTGTCCTTGAAGTCGAAAATAAATCTGATGTAGTTGGAAAAAAGGATGTAAACAAGTGTAATTTGTTCCAAGAGATTTAAAATATAAACCACATGAGCTACATACATACAGAACCTCAACATGACAGACATAGTCCTACAACTTGTCCGCTGCTTTAGGAGGTTGAAGATCAAAAGAGATTAAAACAAAAAAAATATATATATTGTAACAAAAACATAGTGGCTAGGGCATGTAGACTGTGCTATTATACCCATTAACCCTAAATGTAAATAAACACAGCAACTGGAAACTTCAGCCCAAACTTTCCCAATAAAAGTTTATCATAATGTGCCTATTTAAAAAAAAAATTATCTACACTGGTATGAACTAGTATTTATGTGATGAATTGATTTTGCTGGTAGAAATGTATAAACTGTTGTGATGTTATATATATTCCAGTTTTATTACTCAAGTATTACAGTCTTAAATACTTAAGATGAAATTTTAATCTGTGTTTAAGAGATCTTATCTGAATCTATGTACATGGGAGTATAAAATAGCCAAATCAGTTCAAATAGCAAACTCACCTGCAGCCTACTAAAGATAAGATATTGAAATGCTCTTCACTACATACACATTTTGATATAAAAAAATTGGACTGGAAAACTTAACAGTGAAATAAAAGATTAAATTAAGAGTGATGCTTAATCACATTTGTTATCCTAAAGGAACATGCTTTACCATCTATGCAACTTATAAACATCTGAAGTTAACATTTCATCACCTGAAAACGTATTTCAGTCAGGTACACACCTTTCTTGCCATAAAGACTTTTGTGCGTGCCAGAAATCTTGTACCTCTCCCAATATATTAACAAACTTTCTTAGCCTACAATGTAATCACCTTTAGACTACTGCCCTCCACCAATACATGAGTGATACATTCTCCCTGTACAGCAATCCACATGAGCAATAGCTTTAGAACAAAAGATCATTCTTGATGAACTAAAAGAAATACATCTGATGTGAGAAGAAAGAGTTGGAGGTTATGCTGAGAATTATCTATATGAAATACATTTTGCTGTAGGGAAAAGTGTTATTTTCATCAGAAATGTTTACTCACCTCTCTACATAACAAAAAATTATAATTTCACATACACAAGAGGAAGGAGCAGGACTTTGTGGTGATAAAGTATTGAGAAGGATAAGATTGTTTCTTAAATTATAGGGTTAAAAGAGGAAAACCCATGGAACATACAGCCCATTTGGGAGGTGGAATAACCTGGTGGAGCATTACTTGACACTTTGAGAATGCAACCTCCTAATTAACAAATACTCTTTGCCAATAAAATTGTTAGAGCAATAAATATTGTCAAAAGAATCTTCTGCATGGTGCTAAAACATTGCATCTGTGGATGAAGTGTGACTAGGGCAATAAGTTGAGCTCTACTACACTGGAAAAATACTTTCTTAAGATACTTATTAGAATAATGAAATGGAGTGAAAAATATCTTATATCTGCATCCCAAGGACAACAAGACCAATCCAACTTACTTTACCACTGGAAATTCTTTAGTTTGCAGTGCAGAGACATGGCCTGTACTACACTTCTAGACAACATCCCAGCCCTACATTTTTATTGAGAGATGTTTACACACAATTTAAAATTAACCTCTCTGGCAGCTTAGAACTGGAGAAGTATGTACTCTCTTGTTATTCCTCTTCAAGGGGGAGAATTAGAGAGGGAGAATGTTGAAGAAGAGTTACCAGGAATAAAAAGCAGGCACTAGCTAGGTGTGAGAACAGGCTAACACCTGGTGCACTGTGTGTTTTTCCTAAAGTATGGCATGAAAGATAAATAGATATGTTACAGAAGCTGTCTTGTGGAAAATCGTATCCCTACAGCAGGAATGTATATGTTGAACAAATTGGTTAAGAGACCTGTAAAAAAAAAAAAAAAAAAAGAGAGAACAAATAAACAACTCACCTTCAGAGAGTAAAGAATGGTGACTGGATGGTGACAAAACTCTGTAATGTGACACTAATGAGTTTGTGGTCATTCACATCCCAGCCTACAAGAACCCATGCAGAAAACATTGCCAGTTAGAGGCAAGAGAAGCCATGAGATGTCAAACCTGATGGAAAAAGATACAAAAAATAAAAGAAGTCTCATCACCCATAGAAGAATAAATTATCAGGATAAAGAAATAACTCAACTGGTCAAAAGAGAAGAAGATAAATTTAGAGGAAGAAGAAAAGGCATTGTCAATTGCCCTGAAAAGGAGCAGTATCAGCGAGATAACAAAAAAAAACAGCTTCTATAGGATGAAGGATACAGTCTGGATTGAAATGACTGAATAAGGAAAAAAGGAAATGTAGGATTAATAAAGAAATACCCTTACTACCCTATCGAGAAGCCTATGTTCTGGGGAGGAAGGAACAGTCATGGAAGATGACTAACGTATTCCTGTGGTAAACAATGCAAGAGATTTCCAAGGCAAAAAACATAGTGATAGCTCTATGGCCAGAAAAAAGACAAAAGGGAAACCTTATAGTGGGGTTGAGGAATAGTCCCATGCCATCAGATGAGATTGAGAGTGGGAGAACAGGAAAATTGCCCCAAAAAGCACGAGTAATACACTAATCTACAGTAAATGGGGTCTATAAGTGTATAAACTGGGAGAGCAGAACTCTCAGTGGACTGAAGTAGAGGATCAGCTTCAGAAAAAAGTTATATCCAGACATACAATAGCCAGCCTTCAGAGAGGGAATGGAACCATTAGAAAGTAACAAAATATCTCAGAACAGGAAAAAGGTTGAGCTTCTGAGACTGTGTACAGGATGAACTTGATAGTGCCATGTAGTTCAAAAAGGCAATAAACCAAAGTTAGCAGAGATGTACAACTTGCAACAATTCAAGATACCAAAGTATAAGGAACACTCCCAAAAACTCTCAACAAAAAGAAAGAGTGCAACAGAAATCCCTGAGAGAAGACTGAGGGAAGTAAATACCAGAAATTAAAGCAATCCAATGAAGTACATCCCAGAAACAAAGAAACCATGTCAGCTTGGGCACAGTAGAAAACTAAGAAATACAGGATGGAAAAATGGTATGTGCAAGTTTACCCAATAAAGCTGACACTGTCATGAGTTAAAGCCTCTTAAAAAGATGAATAGATAACAAAGAAACTGAATAAGTAAGATACAAAGATAGGTAGATGATGAGTGAGAAAGAGAGAACTCCAAGCTGAAAGATGAGATTCAACTAATGGACACTCATGCAAAAAGTTAGTTCAAGGTTCAGCAAAATACAATTGGTGAAAGAAAACAAAAGACACATAACCACCTAATAAAAACTGTGAAGAATGAAAGTGGGGTTATCCTATTTTTGTAAGGAGGAGAGAATTAGAAGTAAAAGCAAGCATGGAACTGCACCAGCTCAGCCAAAGTAACAGAAGCAGTAATTCCAGAAACACAGATTTAGATCTGAATGAAACCAACCATCTGGCATACAATGGTAGTAATATCACTGACCATCAGAGTAACTCTGGTCAACATTAAAGTATTGAATGACTTCTGTTGAGGAATGTCCAAAACACAAAAATACGAACTTGAAATCCAGATGATCTACAAAATTAACTTTGTTTTAAGAAATAAAACTTTCCTAGTGTGTGAATAATACATAGGCTTAATGATTAAATATTTAATCATTAAATGAAAGAAATAAAAACTTTTACCCTAAAAACACTTGCATTTCCAACAACTGGGATTATTACACAAGGAAGATGAGTTGTCCTCCTACTTAAAGAGTGCTATAGTTTAATGATGATTGCTTATGGGTTGGTGCAGTAAAAATTAATAAATTAAGCCCAAATTACCCAATTTCTACAATAAGGAATGCTATTAATCTATATACTATGCTCTTCTTGTTAGAAATGTATTGTGAGCCAATTAGAAAGACAGTGTTTAAGAATGTTATTGGTATTAGTGTAATGTTACAACGCACTTGTTATTCTAGAATTAGTCACATAAAAGTAATTTTCAAGACACTCTAGTAACACCCACATGTGCTTAAAATAATGGTAACTTTACTTACAAAGTAAGTTATTGTTCAATCCACTTACCTTCAATGACTGCTTTTCACCTAAAATGAACCTTGACAGAACAACTACAAACAAAGGCATTGTTGCTTTGACTAAAAGAAAAAATAAATAAATGTTAGGCTTAAAAACTAGCTAAATAATATATTCTCAAAATTAATTTTAAACAAAGTTCTATATTGTTCAATAAATTTATTAACACCACCAATTATTTAGTTGAATAATGAAGTACAGTCACATGTACTTGTGAATGATGCACTGAAAGGTCAGACAGGTATTGTCATATCACACAAAATGGTTTAGCAGCATATACCATAGATCTCAAGTATCATTTTGAGAATGTTCTAATATAGAATGACAAGGAGCACCCAAAATATTTATTGTTAAGAAGAAAAGTAACTTATACTTAACCACCTGTCAAAATTATTTTACTATGAAAGTTAACAATATTACGGTTAGTGGTTCTAATGAGAATATATTGTTAGTTAAAATACACTTGTCTTTGTATGTTAAGGTTCTGTAAAACTAAATATACATTATGTGTTAAAACAATTATCTATGTATATATATATATATATATACATACATTTGATAAGTAGCAAGAGTGGAATATCAGCCTGATGCAGAAGTGGATTATGAACTGTACAACTGAATGAATAATGATGATACTGTTTTATTACTACAAACAATCATTAAGTTTTATCTCTTAAGCAAGCTCCTGAGTCACTGTCAATACTAAAATAATTCAGTGTATTATTCTACTAAACAATGAGAGAAGTGGAATCTTCACAAACAAATAACCAACATTTGGCAAAAAATTAGTAACAAAATATGACATTCCAGTTAATACCAAATTTATTCAAAAACCAGGCACAAAACTGAGGTCTATACTATGTAAAAACTACACTGACAAACACCACACCAACATTATTTATAAAATACAATGTGATAACTGCCACGACTTCTATATTGGAGAAACAAGTAGAAAAATGGAAACCAGATTCAAAGAACATAAAAAGTCACCTTCACACGTTTTCGAACACTGCAAGTCAAATAAACACAACATAACCATAGAAAACACTCAAATACTAAATAAAGAAACAAATGCAAAATTAAAGAAGCCTTACTTATACAACAACTTAAACCCAAAATAAACCAATATAAAGGAATGCCTTTATACCTATATTAATATAATAAAATAAATAAAATTATATATTCAAACATCTAATACCGCCCTCTACATTTCGACACACAGTTACACAACTGCTTTCAAACATGTGGTCAGCTTCCGGTCAGTTACCTCTTTCTTTGTGAACCTGACGATGACCGAAGAAGGTCGAAACGTTGTTCACTCTTCTATGTAAAATATTTTCTCAACCCAAAGGAGCCGTTTTTTGCATATAAATTGTTATAAACTCTGTTTAGTACTGGGAACAAAACATAACGTGAAGTATGTGGAAGACTAAAATATAAGTCTGAAATTATACTTTTACACAACTTGTATTTCAAATCTGAAATGTATAAATTAATGATGTGAAAATAATATAAATAACTGCTGGTTATTTTATCACAAATGTTAAGACAAAACATATATTTTTCTCATATCAATAATAACATTTCATAACTTATACTCTGCTTATTTTAACTTCAAAAACATCATAGCCTTTACAGGTTATCAAAACACAATAACAAAATATAAGACATTAGAGGTATGTATAGTTATGTACAGTATCCATTTTAAATACAAGTATATATTTTACTAAACACAAAGATATGGATTTGTTTATCTGATTTAACTGTAATTATTTTAAGATGAATACACATTTAAATTATTTCATTTTTAAATACATCTATTATAAATGAATAATACTACAAGTTCCATTTATTTCAATTTTTCATCATAGCTTTGGAGAGCAAAAAATATGAATATTTGTGAATGTTCGGTAAATTATACTTTAAAATGCATAGATCATACAAATAAATGAGGTAAAAAGTTATCTTCATATTGAAATAGTTTACCCACTATAGAAATTGAACTTTCTCCATTATTACTTCATAGTAATATGTTTCATTTTAATTTTTTTTAACAATATATTTTAACCTACATTTACAACTGAAATTTTTAAGTTTCATGTTTGAGTTTTAAATGGCCATCTTTATCTATTTTGCATAAACTTCTGATAGACTATACATAAAAGTTATGAAATTCCTATCATTTAGATTTTGCAAATGAAATACTAAAAGCACATTTTTACTCGTAGAAATGCTATTGTTATTTTATCGAGAAAAGATTAAACATTTTTTATAAACTTGGAAGTGATGGTTATTAATATTTAGTCCTAAGCATTTTGTAATGAGATCTTAATTTAGCCAAACATAAAAGCTATAGTTCAGTTTCAGAAGGGCACTAAGTTATGCAGTAAAGGTCAATGACCTTACTTTTTCATTGTGTATTTTAAAAGTGCAAGTAATACATGCACTTTTTTAGTATTGTACATTTTCAGGTGAGATTAGAAGACTGACTGCATAACAACAACACAAAGTTTGTATACACATTTATTACTTTAAGATCAATACAATTAATTATGTTACTCTAAAAGACAGATGATGTGAGTGATGAATTGTATAATGAGATGAGGGTTGTTATATAATAAGGATGCTGATGAAATAATCATGTAAAACTAACTTTGGACACATGGTGAGAGAAAGAAGTTTCCTGAAGTGATCCAGAATGGTTTTCTATACCAAAACATCAAGGATTCAATCAGAGAGAATGTCTGTTTAGATTTATTGTTTATTAATTATGATGTGGTTACAACTAATCCAAGGACTGAAGAACTTCTGTGTCTTTAGGAGAATATGAAGTCGCAAGTTCAACAGTTTGTACAGTTTTACTTCCAGAAGACAATATGAGATTAAAGATGATACAGAACTGTTTTACAATTTGCTTTCTTAATATGAAGACTTCTGGCAATTTGTTCCACTTTCAATGGATTTTCACTAATCATGTGTTCATTGTTTCAAAAATTCACAGTTGGGACCACAGTTATACAACTATTAGAATAATACAATAACATACTACATGCACATACCATAATTTTTATTTTTTTGGAGGGTTATGCTCCCAAATAAATATACTCTGCACTTATACGATTAGTATAAGTATACATTAGTATACATGAATGTATGCATGAGGATTTGATGTATATAGATTTTCAGAAAGGATTCAACAAGATGGAACATCAGTTTTACTAAACAAAATTCTCTCTGCAAGCTCATTGAAGTGAAGATTTGCTTGATGGAAGAAAGATCTGTTATACATGAAGTTCAAACATGATTCATGTCACAAGTGGCGTACCTCAGTGCTCAGTATTAAAACCTTTGGTTTTTATTAACATCAATGATACACATCAAAAAATGGTCAATAAGTTATTTAAATTTGTTGATCATATTAAGGTTTTAGATTTTGCTGGCTGTAAAAATAATGCTGCTGCTTTACAAAAGAATTCAGATTATTTGATAAGTTATGTAAATAAATGTCAGACATGTTTTAATCATAATAAATGCAAGATAATGCATGTGGGTTATCATAAGCTGAATTATAAGCATAATTATGATGGGAATAACTTTAACGGTGTTGGGAAGGGAAAGATGTTGGTGTTTTAGTTGATAAGTCATCCAAAAGCAATGTTCTGCTGCTAGGACAGGGCAAATACAATTCTAAGTTGCATCTAAAGAAATACTGAATACAAGTTTAAAGAAACTATAATTTCATTGTATAGGTTACTGACAGGGTAAAATTTGGAATACTGTGTTCAGTCTTTGGCTCCTTACCTTAGAAAGAGCAGTCAATTCTTGGAACTGGCTCAGAGGAGGGCTATTAGGTTTAAACCTGGGATGGAAAGGTTGTCATATGAGAAGTTAAGATCTCTGAAATTATTTACTCCTAAGAAAAAGAAGAGTTTATTGAAGATCTGGCTTTGCTGTTCAAGATTGTTAAGGAAATTGACATTGTTCATGCATCATATTTTTTTCATATTTAATGGTGAGAATGGTAGGACTAGGATAGACAAATATAAATTTTGGCAAGGTAGTAGTTATACTATACTGAGACAGCTTTATTTTTGTAATAGAGTGGTTGGCTTTTGGAATGGGATATATTTAATTTAAGGGAATTTATGGGAATGCTTGATGAGTATTTGAATAAGGGCTGGCTTAGATCATTTTATTTTTATTTTAAAGTTTAGTTTTGTAATCTTATAATGTATTACAATGAACAGCAAGATGACTACATATAATCAGCATCAGCTAAGGTAAACAGGGATAATTTAAAGCCTTCTCTATAAACCTGGAATAAAAATGAAAGTAAAAGAAAAACAAGAACAAAGAAAAATTACTTTAATATATAGAAAGGAAAAAGGATAAAAATTGAAAAATACTTTCAAAATGAGCTAAATGATAACTATATATATGCCTCAATTAGAATAAATACAAATTAATTCCTAACACAAAATAGAAAAAAAGACCAGAATAAACACAATAATGAAATCAGAAAAACTACAAACATAAAATTATGATAAGTAAAATGAGACAAAGATAAAACTCAGGTCAAATAGACTTAAACACAGAAAATAAATAAAAATATAAAAACAACAAAAAACAACTCTAGCTCTATCTGCTGTACCTTGATTAAACAAAACTGTAAAATAAAAAATTCAGTTTCACTGAAATATAAAAAGAGAGAAAAGGTAATAACATTTAAAACACAAAAATATACTGAAAAAATTGTATTTTGAATGCATAAAACTGAAACTTTGTACTTAGGAATAGAGATAAAAGAACTACAGGAATTCCAACACTCTTCCTTTATATGTAGCTCATATTATATTCACTTTTATCATATAATAACAGTCACCATTCAAGCCATCAAAAACATTATTGTTGTACACCAATGTAGGTGGTGGAGGTAGAGGAAGTCTTGATGGAAATGAGGCGACCCCAAAAGTATGCTTATTGTTGTAACTAGTTCACTTACTAAATATTACAGTATGTGTAGGCAACCCCCTCTTTTTTTTGTTGTTGTTGCCTAAATCACCTTAGGTCACTGCCTCTTAACGTAGAGGTCCTGAGAATGTGTGCCATGCAGTAAATGACCAGACAACATGTAAAAGTTCATTCAGATTGCAGGTTTTGACTAAACATGATTTTTGAAAAAATTAAGAAATCTAAAAAGGCTTATGATAATAAGTTGACTGATAATGTTAAAACTAACAGCAAGAATTATTTAGAGTACTTTAAGGGTAAGCACAATGTTAAAACAAAAATGAGCATTTGAAGGATGCTGATGACAAAGCTTTTGTTGAAAACTGAAATGGTTAAGCTTTTATTCTCTTCTGTTTTTACAAGAATGTTACCAAGATTGAATATTTCTGATCTTGAGTAGTCCATATGAAATATAGGAATTAAGTCAAAACAGGCAGACATTAATCCTTCAGTGTTAAGTAAGATAGCTGATCAAGTCTTTTATACCCCACTTAAATGCCCTTGGCAACATCTAACTTGCAAATCCGTCCTCCCAATGCAATGTGCGTTTTATCTTGATTGTGTATACAAACAGTTCACTCGGATAATGTAATCACTTTTTTGAGACTTAGGTATGCTCTATCTTGACAATGTATATAAAGCACATCACTCAGATAATGTAATAAATTTGAGACTTATGTACCTTCTATTGTGACAATGTATATAAAGCACATCACTCAGATAATGTAATAAATTTGAGACTTATGTACCCTCTATTGTGACAATGTATGTGAAGTACCTCACTTAGATAATATAATCAATTTGACACTTGTGCACCCTTTATCCTGACAGTATATATAAGTACATTACTCAGATTATGTAATCACTATTTTGAGACTTGCACCATCCCAGTCTCCAACACTGGCTCTTAGTGTGGAGGAAAAGCAGAAGTCTATAAAAGGAGGTAAGTATTATATGAAATATATTTTCAATTTAGGAAAATGTTAACTTCCAAAACTTACTTATTATCTGCTGACACTTATAGCAAGAATACCACACTGAGAAGGTGAAGGGGCCAGCAAGGGCACTGTCTATACAGAAAGCATCTGTAGAGAACAAGGCTTCACTAAGATGAGAGTAGTACCCATGTGGAAAAAACACACTACCTCCAGGACTGATTTGCCTTTCACCCAGAACTTAATATTGGTATCAAGCATGGAACAATAAGTGAGTAATTTTCATAGGACAGCTCTTGCCAGATCACAGAGGTTCCACAACTCAGGGTTAGAATTGAAGGGTCATGGTCCCTATTGCCCATGTTGGTGGGTAGGCCAGTTGGACCACAATGTGATATATATAGATATAATTTTGATCGAATCTCAACCTGTAGCAATAGAGTGACATTTTTTGAACCACTCGAATTACAATGAGAAAGGAAGCAACACTTAAGTGGACAAATGTTCTCTGAGTGAGCCACATATAACCTCTGGGACTGGCAGGACAAAACAAATGATCAGTATTATGATTGATGGTAGAAGTAAGAAATGGTAAAAAAACCATAGAGAGAGAAGTATCCCCCTCCCTAGTGGCCAGAGACTTTGTAAGAAAGGTTTGTTTTGTTTCTGAATTTCATGCAAAGTTACATGAGGGCTACCTGCGCTTGTAACAAAGGACCTTTCAGGTTATAGAAGGACCTAAAGGGAGAGACAGAAAGTCCTACAAACATGACAACTTCAACTAAAGACATCAGCATGTCAGCAACAATAAAATACCCTTTAAGGGAGAGATGATGCATGTTACACGAGACTATAGGCTTGAATGATTGTCAAGACAAGGCATATAAAATGACCTTAATATCTTGAGCAAGTAATGGAAAAAGGCCATTTGGGAAGAATCCTGGATAGAAATGGTGAGTCCAAAACCTTCATATTTTTAGGATACCTAAAAGGAGGTGAAAATGTGTCTGACCTAAATGACAGGTGACTATATTAAACCTGGATAAAATACAGGACAAAACAACATATGGTGAACACATTTCATAAAGTGAATGCAAACCCCTTGTGAGGCACACCCCAAGCAACTGTAGACATCAAACCCCAATGAGCTGGGAAGAAGTCTTAATGTAGAACATTGGTTTGAGGATGCATCAGTAAAGACAGCCAAACAAGAGAAAGATACAGGGTAGACTCACAGCAAGAAACTGTAGAAGTGGAAATCGTGTATAGGCCAGCCAGCCAGCCAGCAACATCTCCCAAGTAGAAGATCAAAATACAGTCAGAACTCTGAGTAACAGATGAAGTGAAGAAAAGTCATAGATGAGCAATTGCCTCCAAGCAGAAATGAATATATCTACCATTCAAGCCTAAGAATGACATAATGAAGACTTTAAAGCTTGTAGTTCAGTGTGAATGAGTGGCTAAAGCTATCATTAGAGGCCCAAACTTAGAACAAATCTATTGAAAAACTGCACAGCAGAGAATTCATGTGGTCAGGAGAAAGTGAGGACCGAGACTAAAAACTGTTATGAAATCCATCACATCAGCAAAATGACAAACCAGGGCATTGACAAGATTGAAATAAGCCCCATAAAGAAAGAACAAAATTTAAGAGAATTAATTAAATGTTGCATGAGGATATTCCCCTACAAAAGATCTATTGCACTATTGCCTGTTGGAGAGAAAGCTTGAAATTATTGATGCAGAATGAAGATTCATTCTTTATTCTTATACCCTTTAATTCCTGACCTTAAAGATGCAAACCTCATTCCTGAAGTGAAGTATCAGTGAAGAGGTAAAGTACAGACAAAGCAACAGTAGATACTCATGTGCACACACAAATAGATACCTAAACATACATACAAACATAAAAGCTAATGAAAGAATTGATCTAATCCAATCATCACTCACAAACTAAGATGTTGGAATTGATGAAAGGGACTTGTAAATCCAGTAGATTGAGGTTCCAGATCCATTAGTTGCAATGGGACTAGTGAAAAAATAGCATGTGTCCCCATCCCAAAAAAATCAAGAGATCTGAGGCAAGTCCACAAGCTCAGAGATAAAACCATCCCTGTAAGTAAAGGTTGACTGCTCATACCATATCCTGGAGTTGAATAGGAGTTGGCTGAGCTAAGCATAAAACCTGGTGAAAATCTGTATAACCAAGCAGAAGATCTAAGGTGCTGATACCAGATCAAAGGCTAAATCCCTTAACTGCACAACATGATCCCTCTACATAAAATGTAGCTAAAGGCAAGATGAATTCATTACAAGAATTTAGAGAAATGCCTCCTCAACCTCAAACTTAGACATTCAGAAACATGGTGAAGAATGTCATTGTAGTGAGAAAGGACTCCATTGTGAACTGGGGAGGAATGAAGAATGGGTTGAATAAGAAAGAGTGATGATTGACCATTAATCTTTCATGTCTCAGGAACAAAGAAACAATAATAAAATCCCAGAAGAATGGAATAAACTCTCACTACCATCCCTGTGATCAATAACTCTGGTAGCTGTGAGACAAAAATCCACACCCCATTGGTTAGATGGAGGTGAAAATACCATAGGGTGAGAGGATAATGAAGAATTGAATGGAAAGACTAACCACTATAACAGAACATGAAGTACACATGGACCTGCACTGAAGAAATACCATGTGTCCATCAATAGTTGTAACATCACTCTAACAAACCTCCTCCTTCCACCTAGGATGCTACTGATGCCATACAACCAAAATGGAATGGCCCTGAAACTAAGATCTGAGTCTATTCAGCTACTAGAGGCAAAGAAATTCAAGAGGCCAACAACAACAAAAATGCCAATGGGTGACCGCAATCTGCAATCCAATGCTTGTGTGACACTAGCAAACATCAAGTGATGAAAAAGGCAGGCACATATAACACCAAGAGGATACAGCAGGTAGACAAAGTTCCAACACCAAGGTATCTCTACAAAAGGTATGAAAGCAGTAAATCTGACCAAAGTGAAAATCATTATGTCTGCATAATGAGGTGGGGACCATTGGTAGTTTGCCAACAATTTGTAGGTAAAGAAATACTACAAACAAGTGTGAGAAACAAACAAATACAAAAAAGGTAATTGGTTCAAAGTCTGTAGAATTGAAAAAACAAACAAACCTGTAAATGGAGAGACAAAGCATGCCATTAAACAAATGAGGGTACATGGTACACCTATCCCATCACATGATAAAGCAGTAAATGTCTCAACATAAACCAGGAATATCAGGTGAATAAGGAAAACTGTTATCCCCTCCAACTGTTCCACTATCAAGGGAGAAGTAGACTCAAAGGTCACAGTAAAAGCCCCAAAATTTCATAAACCCAAATGATTAATTGAAGAAAGGGAGTAAGAGGTAGATAGTCTAAAGTGGACTCATGAGAAGCCAATTTAGGAAAGAAAAGCATCAGATAAACCAAGTCTAAATTCTCCCCATAAAACCAGGATCAACAAAAACTACAGAGGCCCCATGAGAAAACACTTCCAGGCCAATAGATCAATACATGGACAGCCTCAACTGAGTGGGGTATAAAAGAATGGATCACGTGAGACCAATGCTTAGATAGGGAAAGCCAATGTCAAGGAATAGTTAAGATGGCAGGAAAGGGTAAGTATGTTCTGGAAATGCAAGTCTCTTCAATTTTGGATAAGTCAGTATTAATGGAGTGCAATAAAACTGTTACCAGTGTTACAAGGCCTTTGTGAACAGTGAATTTGGTTTTGCTTTTTTCTACTTACATTAATAATATTGATGACAGTATCACCAGCAAAGTTTTCTTACTACACTATATTCTTGGATGTTTATAGATGTATTAAGAATGCTAAAGTACAACAAAGAACAAGATTAACTAGAAAGTTTGACAAATATCTGGCACATTACCTTTAATTATAAGTGTTAGATAATACACTTGGATATAACTTGAACCATAAACATTAATAGATGGGAATCCACTCAATATAATGACTAAAAAAATGTTGGCAGGGTGGTGGATAAGTCATACAATTTATCATGGGAGTATTTTATTGCTAATGGTACAGCTAATAGAAGAGAGAGTGACTTCTACATACAAACCAGTTACACTTCATTTGAAATATTGTGTAAATTTTGGTCTCTATTTTAGAAAAGGATGTTGACTTATTGGATATGGTTCAGAATCTGAGAAGGGCTTCTAGGAAGATTCCAGAAATAAAAGGGTTATCTTACAGACAGGTTAAGAGTTCTATTTTTCTCTTGTAGTGGACAATGACACCTTGAGACTATGAGGGATATCCATGGATTTCCTGAATACTGGGAGGGAGAGAAATTATGTTTTACTTTTTTTTTTTTCTTACAGATAGATGTGAAGAAAAAATCTTGGAGGACCAAATAGTTCCCTGTTGTCTACAGCAGCAAATTAACATAACCACAATGATGGAAGAGCCATACTCTGAAGAGGTCCATTTTACAAAAATTCAAAGTTTTGAAGTGAACACATTATATTACATTTTCATTGACAATATATGTACATATATATATTGTCATGTCAATTTCATAGGACTGCCATATATATATATATATTATAAATATTTATAAATATATTTATATATTTTTTGTAGCATTGTGGGTTTTCTTTAACAATGTAGTTAGGTCTATGAAATTGACATGACAAACATATTTATAAGTAGGCAAACTGTTATAGAGCCTGCCATATGGCCACCAATTGCATATTCAATTGAATGTTTATTGTTAAACAATCAGTTTTTAAATTTTACACAACTGTTGTGTTAAGAGGGACAGGTGTCATATGATTGGGAAAACATAATATTTACTTTCTATACAAGTCTGTATACTGTATGTGATCTTTGGATACTTAATTTGATATTTTCTGTTGTTTTCTTGGACTCAGGTATTTTTAGAATTTTTGGTTAGATTTTGTTTTTAATATTAAACCTTCAACACAATGTAATCCTAAATTTTTCAGCAATAATAACCCACACTGCTACACTTTAATGGCATTGATATTTACATATTTAAACAAATTTATTTTAATGTTTTTTGTTGTTGTTTTCTTAAATATAACTTTCAATCTGTAGTATTCCTGCATAATGAGACATGTATCCCAACCCTATTGATGGTTAAAGTAAAACTTCTGGATGCTGTATCACAGAGCTAGAATACTATACATTACTCATCTATGGGCATGATCTTATACATTCCTATTGTGAGTTATCATATTTTCAGGAGTAATCTACAATTATAGCTTTTCTCAATCTGACAGAACAAAGAGATCACTTTAAAAATTACTTATGACTAGCACATGTATAACCGTTCATGCATCAACATATGTTGAAAATTGTTTGAATCTTCAAAATAAGTAAAATAAGAGAAAGAGGTTGAAAGTAAACTTACATGTAAATACTCATATGAAAATACTGGTATATCATATACCACTAGCAACAGGTTGAATGTTCATCTGCTAATATATCTACACATCATTTGTTCATAACATTATAAATCTACTGTTTCAGTGTTAATACATGCCAATCTGCTTGATTATAAATTTGTCATGAAAAGTAACAGATTGGATGTACTTTCAAATTTATGATAAATTAACAAACGTAAAATAAGGTGTTGTATTACTTTAAATCTATTCGTATTTCCAACAGATATAAAACATTATTGAAGTTGTGTTGGGTTAATGTACCAAAACACAGAAGAGTTGTAGACATACCTGGGGGAAACCTTATAACACCCAAAAGCTGGATAACATGAATTAACAAGTGGCATTTATTGTTTATAATTTAGTGTGCGAAGAATATTCGTATGTCAACAAGTGACACTCGCTGATTGAGTGAACACGTGCGACAAATAACTTGTACCAAGTCTAGAACTAGAAGATATACTGAATCAACACGTCATTTATAATTTTCCAACGTTACTTTTAATTTTATGAAGCAGGTCCGAATGTCTCTGTCAGAAACAGCGGCAAATAATAATATTATTATATAAAGTTAGTATATCAATGTCATATATATATATATTTATACTACAAACCATTTTCTCACCTGTATGAGCATACGACACTGGAACTTTCCATAAACTCACATGTGATGATAGGGATCCGAAAAACTTCCCTAAAGCTAGAGGAATAATTAATTTCCAGTAATACGTTCTATTCATATTAATGTACGGTCTAATGCTCCAAAGAGCAAATAATGGACCTGATAATAACGTAGTTACCAAAAGTTGAATCATAGTCAACGTCATTGGAAAAGGGAAATCATTTAATATTGTTTTACTTATTACATTATTTCCCGAACTAACTGAATACCACAAAATACATAAAAACAATATATAAAGTACACTTTTAATACTAACATCTTCGCTCGACATGACTGAAAATATTAATGTATAAATAACAAACAACTAATACAATCTTGACTTCATACCAGAGTAAAAAAAAAAGAAAGTCTAACTTGACACGTAGCGTACGTTACACCGTTCGAAAAAACGACAAACGATTAATAGCACGATCTATTTTCCACACCGTACCAGTAATCAACAAATGTCACACAAAGCGACCTCTGGAAACATATTATACACAATACTAAGTCAAATAAAATGTTATTACTTTTGCCATATATGTTCCACTAAAAATTATTTTCTTTACTATTAGTGCTGATAATATAGTTATAGTATTGTTAATACATTTGGCTAAAAAGTTTCGGTCGTTGATAAAGTACGAGTGAAAGCTATAAACTGGTGTTAAAATAAGTCAACATAATACACAGTTGCATTATAAAGTTCATATAAGTTCAGAATGGGTATTGTCTTGTTTTTATATAGAATCGTTATACACACGTTGTAAGAAACCTTGTTTATCAAATAAAATGCATGTACAACAAGTCAAAACTTTTCAATATTTATTCAAGTAAATAAATGCTCGAAACAGCTGTTCGCCCTTTGGTAGAGCTCCGGACTTCTGAACAGATGACCCGAGTTTAAATTTGTACGATGCCATAAATTAATTCCCTACACTTTAAGCTGTGGAAGTGTTAATGATTGGTGATAGGTATTACTGACCAGCTGTTTTACTCTGGTCAGTAGTTCAAAATTAGAGTTGGGAGCAGGTAACTTCTGTAGGGTTGTAATTTGTTTAAATGATGAAAGAGCTGCGGATAGTAATGATGGTGACAAATCAGATAGGCTTAGAAAATTGTAGCGCATTTTACGTCAGGTTTCTTGTACGTTTAAGGATAGATTATAAGGCTGAGATAATAATCAAGATTGGGTTTGAAAGTTGTTTCAAGTTAGTACAGTCATTCCTAACAAGTAGAGCAAATCAAGCACTGTTTGTTTGCTTTTTTTTTCATTTTATCTGTGAAGTGATACATGTAAATTTGTTCTTTATATTAATATAGTGCAATTGGTATCACTTGTAAGCATAACCTACAACTGTGCACAGCTGGCACAGTTTGTAAAATTGTTAAGGGAAAAATAATCTAATTTGTTATTGTTTACTTGGACTTTAAATTGTTTTCAACAAATGATTTTTTTAAAAGCTCACTAATGAAAGACTAATTTTTAAAAGATTAGCATATGAAATGAAATTATTTTATTTTGAAGAGGTAAGCACAAAGCTTTATAATGGGTTATATATACGATAACTATATTATCTAGATTATTGCTGAGTTACTGGAGAACGGAGGGACAGTTGGCTTGGCTACAATAAAATGTAGCATTGAATATACTTTAGATTCATGTTCGACTGTCAGGCTGATAGTCATGACATCAAAAAATGAGATCCAAGAATTTCTTAAGATGATGATATGATTAAGGCAAACTTTTAAAAATATGGATAATTAAGTTAGGACCAAGAATAAATAAATAAAATGCGAAATAAAATACAGAAAAACAAAGAGAAACAAAGAAGATCAAGAATAAACTTACAGAAAATTAAAAGAAGATGAAAGGTGAAAGACAAGAACCTAATAAAGAAATTAAAATAAAAAGATATACGATTTAAAGAAGAATTTAAATTAAAAATAAGTCTGATTGAAGACAAGATCGATCAAACTATTGGAGATATACAGAGATATAACAATAAGAAGATTGAAAAAGTTTGGAAAGGCTGTAATTCAAAACTGAAAAGGTACAGTAAAGTTGGGATGATAAAATTAATGAAGTCCAAAAAGAAACAAAGAAAGACAACAATGATGTAAAATAGAACATAAGTGGCATATAAAAGAAATATGAAAAATGAATTATTAAATACAAGGTTTAAATCACCCAAACCACTTTCTGCAACCCAAAACATCAACTGTTACCAAATATGTAAAAGGAAAATGTACTTGTTACATATCTTTTACCATTGATGATGTACCAATGTTACTTAGGACCATCCTGGAATTCTTCAGCCAAGACGTTACCAAATCCAGTTCCAGAATTCACTGGTCGTCTCAATACTAGCCAGTACAAAAACCAATGGACTATAATAATGTGAAGGTAGCATGGCAGTCATACCAAACTTAGTGCAAAATCATTTCTATAATTATGAGGTGGAACAATGAATAATAAGTCACTCATTATCCAGCATATTTCAAGTCATACATCAGAAAATAAGTGTCCAACGTAAAGTTCAATAACAATGCATATAGAGGAAGAAAAATACCTGAGGTGAACTTAGAGAAAAATTGGAAATACTTGCCCATTTATCTTACTCACATACTTCTTATGAAATTATGAATTAATTGGAATGTGACCTGTTTATAGATGCCATAATGGGTGGTTATATGAGAAATAGGCTAAAAAAGTAAGCATAAATCCTTAAAAGATGTTCTGTTATTGGCAATGAAATTAGAATTTTTTTAAAATAGGAAATAAACAACTGTAACTATGACTTAAAACGTCACAAGAGCTTTTAGTGTAAAAACATCAATTTCATCTAATAACAGCTAAAAATCAATTAAAAGAATTAGTTAGGAAACAAGTTGCACAGAATAGAGAAAATATACCACAATATAATGAGTATTTAGAGTGTAAAATGGAACATTATATTTCCAAAAACTGTAGTAAAAGTTTGGAGAAAGTAAAAAATCCTCCCAGCTGATATCAGAAAGAATAAATTGTAATAGAGATGATAAGTCTGACCAATTCAGTTGAGACTATGAATAATCTACAGTTGTCAAGGTATCAACAAAGCAATACCCTAAGAAAGAGCATTCAAATCCAACAAAAATAAATGAACAAAAGACATCAGGAAATAGAAATTAACTAGACTTATGGGGTAAAGCTCCTCTTAGTTTGTCACATATACTTGTGCTATTAACATCAAGTGGATATAAGATTATAGTAAGAGGTGAAATTAGAAGATGACCCTACTGTAGAAAACGTCTATCTGTCTCATGATATGTGGATAACTGACATCATGAAAGAGTGTATAATGAGAACATTTTTATGTATAAACATGAATGCAAGGTTTATTCTATCTTCAAATAGCTTCACATTTTATGACCAGAAAATCACTGTATACAACAAGGCACTTTCTACACCAAGATAACAAGAAAAGCAGTCATTGTACTACCAGTAAGTGAAACGTTTATACCAGGACTTGCTAAAAATATATTTACATCTAGAGACTGGGAAAAATAGAATTAAACATGGATTAATAGTTGATAGAAATTTTGCGAATTTAAAGAATAAAGGTGTCATCATTAGAGTGATGAACACATCAAACCAAAATTTGGGGCAAATCTTGATGGAACATTGCAAGAAGTGAAGCTGTACAGGTATTTTTCATATCAAAAAACATCAAAAGCAGCCATCTCAAGGAAATATGCAAGAAGTCTAAAGTCAGCTCCTTGCATGAGAAGAACTTACCATCTCATTTGCACGAATTGTATGACCACAGCTATGGGGTCTTACAACTGATAAATGCTGGTGGTTACATAACTTGCTAATGACATATTAAGACATCACTTCTACTGGACCTCACTACTTTGGTCAAACAAATAAAATATCTCAGGAGATTGATGTGGAAAAGCAGGCCCAAAACATTTGTCAGCCAGACTACTTACACTTACAGGTTGAGGCTTTTCAAGAGATAAAAACCATGAAAGAACAAGAAAGACTAGAGTAGATGCGAGTTTTCTGGGATACATAGTTTGGAGATGAGAAAATTCCACAGATCTCTTGAAGACTATCTTTGTCCATAATTGTCCAATGTTAAATGACTTATGACGTAAGATTATTTCTTGGACTGTACTCTTACTATTATTGTTTTGTGGAATATTTCTTTATCACCTCCCTAGAAGAAATTAGTTGAAAAAATTGAAAATGTGATCTTGACATAGAATTAAAATGAAAATAAATATATAGCACATATATATATATATATATATCATTACTAGGCAGTTAGTCCACTGTTTAGTATCGAATAATAAATCAGACATTATGCCACAATATTATTCATATACATAAATTAATTTAAGTTAATATATGCTGAATTAAAAGGACCACAAACCTCATAAGTTAATGAGTTCTGTTGTAATACCGACTGTAAACAAGTATTCAACAAATTGAAGGAGAAACTTGGCACTATTCCTGTATTTGTATATCCAACTTGGAAAATACACGAATCTTTGATATAGATGTCAGTATAAGCAGTTTTAGTTTTCTCATAAATATAACATGATAAGCAAAATATGATCATTTATTATAGCAAGGCAGTGAATATCAAAGTTACTGTACAACAGGAAAAGGAACCACTAAATGTTGTTTGAAGCATGAATCATTTCCATCATTATCTATATGGACAAAAGCTTATGCTCCAGAAAGTATATGCACCATTGAAGGGGCTGGTAAATATTCACAACCCAACAAGTCAGATAGTAAAATGGCTCTAAACTCCAGGAATACAACTATAGAATTGAGCTTCAACCTGGATGGAATCGTGTAAATCCTGATGTATTAATCCAGATATTTTTTATTTATAAAGAGTATAAACATAAGACAGTAAATACAACCAACCTAAATTACAGCAAAGTGTAATTTAAGATGTGACATACACAAGTGATGATGAAGAACTAGTGTGATGCAACACTCATTTGAAAAATACTCAGGCAAAATATATGATATTAAAAGTAATTATTCATTGGCTTAAGAATAGTGCAGAAAGACTATTATGGCAAACAGTTGCTCCATACATAAAGGCTGAAAATATATATTACTAAGCCAAATGGGATTCCTTACGCTTACAAGAGAGAATTTATTACGTTGGAAATGGGAAGATATCAATGAATAGAAACAACTACTGTAGTTATTACTTTCAAAGTCTCTACATTCTGAAGTATTCTATCATGTCTAAAATTGTATAATGGTTGGACACCTGGGTATTAAGAAAACACTGGAGCAAGTAAGAGAATCATCCTAACACATTTGGTTTGAGGCATTTATGAAACATTGGTGAATAATATAGTAAATTAAAAGGTCCATGTAAGAAACAGCATTGGCAGTTACATCAGTAGTGTGTCAAAGCACTACTTAAAAGTTACTGTCAATAGGCTTGATCTTTTGCCATAGAGTAACAATAGCAATAGATGCATCATAGTTATGATGAAATTTTACCTTAACTGGCCAGAAGCATATGCTATTCCCAACCAGGAAAACTCATCAAAAGTTTTTGTCAAGATTAGGTGTGCCTATGAAACTTCACTGAGAGCAGAGACAGAACTTTTAATAAGACTTTTTGTGGAAAGATGTTGGATCCTAATGATCCAACAGGCCAGAAGAAGAGTCTTTCATCCATCTTCTGATGTCACAGTGGAGAAATGCAACTGCACATTGTTAACTAAGTTAGTCATCTATGTGTTTGAGCATCAGAAAATGTGAGATAAAGATCTCCACTGCTCCTGATAAGTTACAATGCAATAGTAAATGAAGCTACTGGCAACTTACAATCATCACCGATGTTTGATAGAGAATATAAAGTGTCATTGGAATCTCATGCACTCTCATGTGGGTAACAATTACTGAGAAAAGCCCTATACAGAATATTCAGAGGGATCAAGAAGCACTAATGATGTCATACATGATTATACCCAAGAAAGACATAAACAGGTGGCTAAAATGAAAAGTTACTACAATGTTGATGCTCATAATACTGAATTTCATTGAAGTGATACGGAAAGATGTACAGTCCCTGGTGTAAGAGCTCCAAAGTTAAATACATACGGGATCCATGTGCTACGCTGAAAATAATCCATGATGTGGTTAACGTAATCCATAAGGATAAGAAATCCAAGCCAAAGATCACCCGTTCTGACCAACGTTGGAAGTATTCTGATAAAAGAATGCCATATGGTAACTCTTGAGAAGACCTTGAAGGTACAAACTCGACCTTCTGAGGAGCTCAGAGTTTCAGTTGAGGTTACTTCCAGAAGATTGTCAACTATGAAACCGTCAGGAGATTATTTCGACCACCTACCCTGGACAAACTTCTCCAATTACAATATCCAGTCTGTATACCACGAACCTAGGGATATAAAAACACAAGGAAGACTTCGTGCATGGATAGTTTTTATGTATCTGTTTTATTATAATTGTTTACAAACTTTATAATCGAGGAAGGTTACAATATTATAATCTGTATTTTTAATGTTGAAATTTTGTTTGTTAGCTAGAGGGAGTTGTGGGTCATAATGATAACTTTAAGATCAGATAGGTTTGAAATTTAAGCAATTTAGGGATAGATTATAAATACAAGAACAAATGGTTAAACCTCTTCCATGGACCCAAACTTTTTAGACAAGTTCAGTTGCCATCTGTGAAGTTTCATAAAGATCCGTGATTGCATGACAGATAATTTCACACACAACAAATGGTCAAATGCAAATTTCTGATTGAACACTCTTTTAATACAGCAAGTTTTGTCAGAACTAGAGAATTACAATCGAATATCTATGAAAGGCTCAAACGCTTGTTCGTTCTTGCCAGGACATCTACAATACAGTTTGGTTCAACTTTAATATCACGGTGAATGTATAATGAGGCCAAGCCATTCAATCGATCTTCAATGGTGGTATTTCTGAAATACGTTTTGAGTCTTCTGAAAGTTGAAAACGAACGCTCCCCTGAGCTCGTTGACACAGGCAGTGTGACAAATATTTTCAACAGTCCAGAAATGACTGGGAACATTTCTGCATTGCACATTGCATATGCATCTATGACATTTTTTGGTCTGTTGTTTGCAAGTGATTTGTACCAATCCCTAAGTTCACCTACAGCAGCTAGTGAAGTGCTGTCAATGTCAGCCTTGTATATATTGATCAACTCTTTAATTTGGTCACATTGTTGTGCTGTAGGCTTTGACCGTTCTGTTGTAGATCCTGATGGTAGTAGACCCATGAAGTTTGTAAGGAGAGTTTTGTGACTGGACAGGCGGTCACATATTTGTGAAAGAAAGTGATCAACAAATGGTACAAATACAACAATACGAAAGTACTCCTCAGGGCTAGTGGTTTGTAGGTTAGCACGGCACATCTGTCTTTTAGTCTGGCTTGGCATTATGCTGTAAATTTGAAGCTCACTACAAAGAGTTTGAGCCTCACTGAAAATGTTGTTAAATTCATTCACAGTATTACTTCTGAGTGAATGGATTAAATCTTCCACTATTTCTGCGTGATGCATCGCAGCACCTAAATCAATGTTCTGTTGCTGCAGTAAGTTGCACAGAGGTAAACTAAAGGAAAACAATTTACCAATGAATAAGTAGAATGATGATGAATTCTGGCTGTGTTATAGAACACAACAATTGATTGGCTTGCGTGGCAGAATCTCTGTCTTGCCAACCTGATATTGTCTCAAAGGCATCTGCAACTGCATGGATTAATTATAAAAAGACAATGATTGTGTCATGCCTCTCAACCAACTGGGTGAGGAAGAAACCTTTTAAACTTTTTTTTTTCCATTCAGGTACTTTACTTGGCAATTTGTGATGCTTGTAAAGAAGTTCCTGTGCGAAATTGCATGGGTGTAATTTCTAGCATTGAAAACTTTCTCAATACACCCAAACGAAAGCATGTTTTGGCTCTTTCGGTGGAGAATAAAGCACCTGAATGGAAAAAAAAAGTGTAAAAGGTTTCTTCCCCACCCAATTGGTTGAGAGGCATGACACAGTCATTGTCTTTTTAGAATTAATCCATGCAGTTGCAGATGCCTTTGATATTTCACTAGTTGTCTTAATTTCTGGCTTCCAACACCAGTACCATTAGGACCAAAAAGACAGCAGCAGTTGCAGAAAGCACCCTTTGCATGTTGACTGTAGAGTAACCATCTCCACTGTGAAAGCTAACGATGCTGAAAACGCAGCTTTCTTGGACCACACTGGGGGAAAACATAATCACTCCCTGGCTTACAGGCATTCTTAAAGAGGCATTTTTTGGTTTCAGCGTTTATCTAAAAGAGACAGAAAGACATAGTTCTAATTAAATTATTTTGCACATTGGAAAGTTTGTTATGAGAGTACAATAACCCAGAAGAAAAAGGCTTAGAGCTGTACTTCACAGAGCAGGCCTAACATCCTGTGGCCGTAGGCCTACAATCACTAGCAGCAATGAATATTCAGTCTAAAACTCATCAGAGTATTTGTATGATTTTTAATAGAAAATTATTATAATGAGGAGTCAACTTACCAGTTTACCAATGCTGACATCATCAGAAATATAATTTCCAATGTTCCAGACTGAACCTGAGGTGGTAGTGGCAGCACTGATAGAAGGCCACGGTGATGACTCTGACAATTCAGTTGACAATTCTGATTCAACCTGATTGGCTGAAGCAGATTGATTAGGTTCAGCCTCATGAATGGGTTTAAAGAACCCATGCAGTGTCTTTTGCTTTTTTTAAGCTTGACATAGTGAATGGTTATTTATCGCAACTTCTTTTTGTCAACGCCACATTCACAGTACAATTGGCTCCATCTATAGTGAATGATTCATTATAGAAGGCCCCAATGGTACTAGGTTAGTGCCATGGTGCTGCAAGCCTGCCACGGTGCCACCCACTGTTTATTTGTATACGTTAATTATTGAAATTCAGGGAATCTGAACATATACTGTCCATGATATTTGAATACAGATTATACACAGTATACATATGTTTTGCACTCTCCTAAGTGACTATATTTTATATGTTGATGACAGGACTGTAGGCCTACTTTGCTGGGCCTGATAACTTTAAGTTATATATTATATATATAGGCCTATATATTTATTTATGATTTAAAAAATTAGACAAACACCTCAGTGTGCCACTCTGAAATTTGCCAAAAAGATGGTCTCAGAATGCATAATTCAGGCTTTTCTTTTATGTTTTTATTTAAAAATTCCCCGGGGGGCATGTCTCCGGACCCCATTAACACGGTTTCGCGCCTGCGGTGCTTTCATCAAGCACTCAAACTAACCTCCCCCTCCCAACCCCAATGGCCATTTCTGACTACGCCCCTGGTGCCGTTTCTTAAGCTTTTGTTTTGGAAACATTACTTCGGATGTTTTAACAACTCTCTCTTAAGAAGAGAGTTTATTATTATTATTCTCACAACCGTCGGCAGTATCTCGTGTTGTGAGAATACTACTTCCGAACACTTCCACGCCTCTTCTCTCTCCACTTGAAGTCAGGGCTGTGTATTTTATTATATTTTGTCACGTTGTTTTTATCAGTCTCCTTTTTCTCTGGTATCCAGATCTTCGTCGCATCAAGTTTTAGAATAAATGTACGTATTTTATGCCATAAACACAAACAAATCATAAAAAAATCATTGATAAGTGCATTATGGGAAATACCACACGTCAAACTCTTGGCTACTCTTTTATCAATGAAAAGGCGGTCGAACGCCTTCACTACCTGGCTGTTCCTAAATTACAAGTTTTGTTGGACCCAGTTGTCATTGGTTTTCTTTCCAGTTATCACAAAGTGAAGGTAGCTGTAAATTTGAGTTGAACGTAAATTATATTCATAAATTTCATTAGCGCTAAAAATAACATTAGTAGCCGTGGTTCTCTTTTTTTTAATACTTACCGAAGCATCCTTAGACTGTAAACGTGTTTGTTTTTTCCTTACAATAAAGCCACATTGGGCAATCTGCTGAGTACACTGTGGAGTCTCGAACCTCTGATTTTATCGTTGTAAATCTGTAGCCTTACCGTTTTATTAGCGGGTGAGTGTAAAAATAACAACCCATTATTGATTTGTTACAAGGACAGATTAATATGTATATTAAATGTTGCTATGAGAAAATATTACAAACTACGAACGTGGTACTTAAAGATGAAATAAGTTGAATGTATTGACTTGAATTTTGCGCAAAGCTACTCGAGGGCTATTAGCGCTATCCGTCCCTAATATAGCAGTGTAACACAAGAGGAAAGGCTGATAGTTATCACCGCCCACCGCCAATTCTTGGGCTACTCTATTACCGTCGAATAGTGCGATTGACTATCACATTATACCGCCCCCCCTTTTCCGGCTGAAAGGGCGAGGATGTTTGATGGGACGGAAATCCGAACCCGCCACCCTAAGATTACGAGTCAAGTGTGTTAAGGTGTTCGACTCGTAATCCGAGGGTCGCGGGTTCGAATCCCGGTCGCACCAAACATATTCGCCCTTTCAGCCGTGGGGGCGTTATAATGTTACTGTCAATGCCACTATTCGTTGGTAATGACTAGCTGCCTTCCCTCTAGTCTTACACTACTAAATTAGGGACGGCTAGCGCAGATAGCCCTCGAGTAGCTTTTGCGCGAAATTCGAAAAAATAAAAAAATAAATTAATCTAAACATAAAAATATAAAATAAATACACATACTGGCCAAATGTACATTTATAATACAGCCCATGTATAAATAAAGTACATTTCAAATATTAAAAAAATAACCACTCAATATATTTCCCTTTTTAAATTATTATGTTATTCTAATTATACTTTTGTTGTATCATACTTTTGTATGATAAAAATGCAATTTATTTATGCTATAACTTCACACTTTTACTTACTTTTTCATAAGTCTTAGAAACTTTTTACTGTTTCTAGTGGCTGTACGCAACCAGTTTTTTCTGTTCTCTTACTACTGTCTATTTAAAAAGGCAACAAACGTTAATTGAATGATTGATATTTTGAAATTAAGCACAAATTTACACAACTGGTTATTTTTGTTCTGTCCACAACGGATATCGAAGATTCTCAGTGTAACTATTTCTTGAACAGTGAAAATTATAAAACCGGTAAAAGAAGAAAATAAAAGTCATATATTCCAGTATTTTGTTATTCATATCCACAAGAAACTCTTTTCGATATTTTGGATATTACTCCCTGTGAAAAACGGTATACATACGCACTTGCAACATAAGAGATCTGGTTTCGATACCCGTCACAGACAGAACGCAGAGAGCCAATTGTGTAACTTTATCTTAACTTTATAGACAGACAGGTTTGGTTAAATATATATATTTGTTTCACTAGATTAACAAAAATATAATGACTAGGAACATGCCTAAAAGCTTGAATTATCGCCATGGAAACTCCAAAGAAAAAGGTAAAATATCTTTATTTTTTAGTTGTCTAGTATTCAAAGTACTAGCAAAATCTTTTAAAATTTCAGTGAAATGTTTTTCTAAAATATTTATTTTATCATATAGTAAACCCGAAAAAAAAACCGCCTCTTACTCCCACTTAGGAAATTTACGCCAATTGCAAAACTTCAATACAAGCATCGAAAGTATGGAATTAAAAAAAACCAACCAAGTTCAGTTACTTCTCTTCGCCAGAATAACCACAAAAAGATTTCTCAAGCAATTTCAATTCAAAATGGGAGAAAAGAAATCTGCAAAGAAAATATTTCATATCAAAATACTTATTTCAACCATGAATTTCCACTTTCTAAAACTAAACCTCTTGTACCTTTTGAAGCACTAAACAAAGTGAGATGTCTCAGTCAAAAACAAAACAGTTGGTTTATCTTCACGAAAGCAAATTGAACCTGAGTTTCGTTTCAAACATTTAATTAATCAACCTACATGTCGTGATAGTGACGATAATTGTACAATTTGTACAGATCGTGCATAACTACCAGTATCATATACACCAGGATGTAATAAATCAGAGTCGTCTCAAGTGATATAACGGAGAACAATCGTTATACGTTTCTTCGGAAGAGTTAGAAACAAATCAAAATATATTGGACTGTGTTTTAAGTGAGAATGAGCTATCGTCACTTTATGTTAGAATATAAAATAATTTGACAACTGAAATAGACTACACACAGACAAAATATGATAAAATCGAATTTCACATCACAGCCAATCAATTCCACAGACTTAGTTGACTCGCCGATTTACAACATCACGATAGGGTAATGACGGATTAAAATAAGTGAAACCATTTGCATCACTCTTTTCCTATAGATGTACACATTAACGGACATTCGAATTAAAAATCACTTTCATGTGTTTCTATTGATTATTCTAGGCTAAACCTCAGAGTAGGGAGTGCGAACACCGTGTTATAACATTTATAAACCCTGCCGTACCGTGTCTGATAAGCGTATCTCAACAAGTCTCGACGTGTTCTTGTACATACTCTGCTAGGACCAAATTTTCAAATTTTTTCTTCTACATACCTAACGTAAACGATATTTTAAATCACTTTTTGTCTTTCCGTAACAGTTTCTTCCATGTCGAAACTGAAATTTATAAATTTCAGTTTTTCTATTAACACTATGTTGCTTTTTGTATTACCTAAAATCTGCATTATCTTATTTATCGACTTAAATATACGATAAAATATTTGTTGATTTTCAACACATTGAATAAATAATAATAGTACCTGTAACATAAGGCACAAGAAACATTCATTTTAATGTTTGGGTAAAGAAGCACATTAGGTCAATATAACAATGAATTGGCAAACAACAATCTGCAAAAGTAATGAAGTGATTTAGTTTTCGGAGAAGGTACAACACTCTTCGAATGAGTGTTGGTCTGTCTTCTTGAGATATGGTCTTCAGCAAAGCAGTGCATACTTTATATATATAAGTACAAATACAAGAGACACAATAATCTATAGTAAAAGAAATGTTTTCACCATTTGAAAAGGTTATGAATAAAGGTCAAGGTTGGTCAAGTCTATAGTTGGTGAACGAACGAAGCGAAATATGGTTGATGTTGCTACAAACATTATCACGGTTCAGAGAAAGATCGTTTGGTCTGATGATCTCTACAGTTTCTAAACAGTATCTTTTGTTTTTCAGTTTCAGTATAGCGTGGGAGAAAAGTTTAGTTGCGTGGTATTTCGTGACCAGGTTCAAATGGATGACATGTTTAAAACGATATCTGAAATTCATCTCAACTCATATGACCTTTACAGTCTTTCTATGATTTAGTTACAAGATATGTGATATTTGACCACTATGTTTCTTAATGCATTCCAATGGGATTCTATGTATGTGTCTTGTTTTGTTCCTTTAGTAGTAGTTATTTAGGGTTAGGTAATAAAATGTTTATATTATTTCAAGCTTTAATTCAGTGATCAAGTTATTAAAGAGGCTAATAATTTCATTAAACATTTCTGGCATGAAATGGTATGTCAGTAAATGGATAGGGTTATTATAATATATTGTGTGATTTTGGGTGTTAATAAAAGCCCTTTTATATAAGTTTGGCTAAACTTCTAGGTTGTACTACACTTTCTAAGTTTTCTCTGTGAGTACAATGTTTTAATACATGTAATAAAACCAAAAAATAATCGTTTCATTCATATCTTACATACAAGTATTTAAATATCTGTGTACGTATAACGTGAAATAATTCGTAAAGATATTAGTTAGAAATTTTTTAGAAGTCAAATTATTAATGAATACAGCTTTACAATATTTTCTCTTCACGTTTAAAATCAGACAAAACCAACCATGATGTTACTGAAAACATAAAATCTTCCCTTTGTCAGGATATCACATTTTTTCGTAGGGCAATCAGTGACACCCTGTGTGAGCTCCAAGAGAAATCAGTTCCTCCAGAGGTTGTAACATGAGGGACGCTTAACATTGTAATTTGTAATGCCATAATATCAGTAAAACGTGTACGTTCCATGAATCACGAGAAAAATTGCACAATCCGTAGGCTACAAAACAGCATGAGATACGAACTTGAAAAGAAGAAACAAAAATATTTTTAACCTTCATTTAATTCTTATATGCTCTTGAAACAAAACACGTTAGAAGACTCTTCACCAAACATCTAGTTTATTAATATATTTCGTGAGTGCAAATCTAACTAAAGATGAAGGGATGATATGTTCAGTTTATTACTTTCAGTTCAATTCATTATAAGGAAAACAAAATTATTGAGGCAAATATCATGAGATGATCCCTCATATCAAACAGTTTAAACTGGTAAAGATGCCATACCAAAGGATGAGGCTCGCCATGGCCAGGTGGATTAAGGCGTTCGACTCGTAATCTCAAAGTTGCGGGTTCGAATCCCCCGTCGCATCAAACATGCTCATCTTTTCACTCATCGGGGCGTTATAATGTGAGAGTCAATCATACTATTCGTTGGTAACTGAGTAGCCTAAGAGTTGGCGGTGGATGGTAATGACAAGTTGCCTTCCCTCTAGTCTAACACTGCTAAATTAGGGACGGATAGCTCTTGTGTAGTTTTGCGAGAAATTAAAAAAACAAAACAACCATACGATAAAAAAAACGATACGATGTAGTTATTAAAGTCAGAATTTACCTCGTGTAGAAGCTGCTGTTATTATATTTTGAATTTAATTATTTACTCTAGCAGATTCCTTACTAAATATCAAATCAAAACTAGTTTAGATGTTATTTAGTTTTATAGAAATCATCATTTTTTATCTTATTTTAGGTGAATCTTGGGCAATCAGTAACACCATCTGTGATGAACAAGAAAATCAATTCCTCCGGAGATTTTCATACCCAAAAGGTATGCATTCTAAAGTAAGTCCTGACTCTTAGCTTAAATGATTGCAAAGAACGCTCTACTCACAATCTGCGGAACTCTGTTTTGAACTCCCATCACACCAAACACATACACCCATTTAGCCGTAAAGGAAAACTAAAATATGACGTTCAATTCTACTATTCGTTGATAAAAAGAGTAAACAAATAGTTGACGCTGTTTGGTGTTGACTAGGTGTCTTTCTTTTAGTCTACAATTGCTGAAAGAATGGTTAGTGTATATACCCTACGTATACGCGCAAACTTCAAAACAAAACCAAATTAAAACCACTATGAATCGAATAAACATTTTAAAACCATAAAAATATTTTCATATACTTTCTCAATCAAATAAGACACAAGCGGTTTGAGAAAAATATGTAACAATTCATGTATATTGTATATTGTTGTCCTTAGTTGTCTTTATCTCACCACAGTGAACTTATGTTTTTATAAGAATGTGTACTGTTGATGATTATAATCTGTTATCAAACAGAAAAACTGTTAAGTTACAATTAAATTAAAAGTATGTCATCCAATGATATAATTAGGTTCATAGTTACTTACATAATCTGTGTATTTCTTCAAGTACTTTGCACCTTTGCTGTTAAGCTAAAACTAGTTAAACGCTATTTGTCATATCATCTTTGCCGTCAACACCTTGTAGAGTCGTGTTCCGTTATAATTCGATATTTGTTCCACGTTTAATAATCATTTGACGAATCTCAACTATTGTTTTTCTCTATACACTATTCCAACCATTTTTCATTCTAAGTAACTTTAGTGTTGGTATGATAGTAACTTGTCAATGAAAGTGGAGAAGAACATATGAACTGCATTACATCTGTTGTGCCCAGTGTTATCGAGAACTTCTGTATAACACCAAAACTGTACAGTTTGACTGGTATACGACAGATCTATCAGTTGTTGAAATACTGTTCATACTGTCATACTGTATGAACAATGACTGTGTGAATCGTGATACTTACCAATTTTATCTCAGTTGTTAACCATTAACATTAAGGTACTGATTTATCAATATAACACTATTCATTTAAATAATATTGATCTTCTCTCATACAATTCAATTTTGTGTAAATATACTATGACAAATTAATTATTTGTAAGTATTGCTTCTATTCCAGTGACTTTGCCCTGCACAAAGAGTCACTTAAGAAGCGGATCCAAAAAAGGTTTAAAAAATGTTTTTAGTCGTAAGCATGAATACAAGCCATTCAAAGAGGAGAGAATAAAAAGAACAAAAGAAGATCCTCTCGACCAGACAGAGTCCTGGTGTCACGACTCGTAAGTTCTAGGTTTTTATGAATTAACTAGGATACCGTATTTTCATACTACATATACTCAACGTAATGTATAGCTTTACAAAAAGTCTGGCTGAACTTATCGCTTCTTGCGGCCCTCTCAGAAACATACACTACTCACTACTCATATATCTATATAATCATTCTTCACAGTGTACAGTGTAGCCGAAGGATAAGCGCTAAAGCTTTTGTGATAAGTGGCTTTGTGGGGAACGTTATGTGCCTTTTGTATATTTTTTTCTCATACTAGTAAAAGGTATACTGACTATTTAACTTTATTTTACCTGAGACTAAATGTTTAGAGAGTGAATAACTTGAACATCCAATTGATATTTAGTAGGCGTTTTCTTTTTGTTTTTCTATGAGACTCTCGTACATTTCAACACGAATATTCTCTGTTTAAAAACTGAGAGTTCTTAATTTTCCAACTCTCCTGGAAAGTCTCTCAGTAGCTTGATACCGATATTTTCAATTGATTGGTATTCCATGCTCACAAGGGCTGAATGGCAAGTCAGAATCACTTAACATTCCTTATTCTAAACAACTGACCAAGAACTCGGCAGCACTCATTGCTATAAGAAACTTTAGCCATGTCTTAGAGCCAAATAATGGGACTGACTGTCATTACTATAACGCGAGCACAACCGAAATTACTGACTGTGTTTAGCTTCATTGTGGTTCGAATTTTAGACACAGAGAAACGCAGTCTTGTACTCTGAATATCGGCCAAGTAGAATATAATAAGTCTAAATTGATGTTAACTTTTAATTACTGTAAGGATCTGTTTGAAGAAAGAGTGATTTTTAATGTGAAAAATGCAACAGATTTTAACATGACTTTTGGTTAATCGACGATTTCTAATTTAAAATACATTTTATAGTGAACTATAATTTTTATTGAGTTTGTATAATCATACAGCTTCGTTGGACTTCTTTTAAAAACCATGTCGTGGTTTTTTTGTTTCTCACTATCATCTGTGTGGCATGACAGTAATTAGATGTCTTACCTTTTAATACATGTTTGTTTAAAAGGAAAATAACAATCTGTGCTTTAACAACATTTTTTTCTCTCTGAACTATACTTTAGTCGCAACAATACTGAACAGGGCGAAATGTGTGGTCGCGTAATTGAAATTCAAGCGGATGTAAAACGTGTAGTGGATGTAGTAAAACCTAAGAACAAACCCTTCGGATTCTTCATTGCTCAGGGGAAGTTGAAGAACAGTAAACCACTTGCACCACTTTATAGTAGAATGATGTCTGTCTATAACTTAGTTACAAGACACTGAAATCTTGTCGCTTAAGGGACGCTTAACATGGCAGTTTGTACTGCCGTAACGTTAGTAAATCTTGCACATGCCATGAAATAACGAGAATAATTATACAATCTGTATGACGTATGAACTTGAAAAGCAAGAAATAAAAATATTTGTTACTATTCATTTTGTTTTTATCTGCTCTTGATACAAATCACGTCAGAGGTCCCTTTACCAAACATCCAGATTATTAATATATTTCGTGAGTGCAAATTTAAACAAAGATGAAAGGACTATGTGTTCAATATATTATTTTCAGGTTAATTAATTATAGGGGAAACAAAGTTATTATTGCATAATCTGACACAGAATAAGGTGACGGTTAATTTAATATTACAATAACAACAATTTTGAAATGAACAGGATACAATGGCCAGTCAAAGTCATTCAACAAGAATTGGCTTGATCAGCACTCGTGGTTGGAGTACTCAAGATGCTGCATTCTGCTTCGCATGTCGTCTTTTCAATCACACACACTTCAGTAAAACTGAGAAGTCCTTCATCCATGAAGTCTTCCGGAACTGGAAGAAGGCGACCACATCACTGAAGTCCCATGATAACTCTGTAGGACACAAGTTTGCCATGCAAGCTTGGGCAGAGTTTAAATTGCAGAAAACAAAGGGTGCAAGGATCCAATATGCTCTCGATGTAAGCCGGAACTGGAAGAAGGCGACCACATCACTGAAGTCCCATGATAACTCTGTAGGACACAAGTTTGCCATGCAAGCTTGGGCAGAGTTTAAATTGCAGAAAACAAAGGGTGCAAGGATCCAATATGCTCTCGATGTAAGCCATGCTAAAACTGTGGAGAAAAACCGACATTACATAAGAGCCGTGATAGATGCACTGCTCTACTCAGCCTGCCAAAATGAAGCCCAGAAAGGTCACAGGGAAGGTAGTCAGTCTGATAACAGGAGCAATTTCCTGAAACTTCTTGACATGATTTCCAGGTATGATGAAATCGTGAAGAAGCTGAGTGGTTCTGGCAATGCCAAGCACACGCACCATGATATCCAAAACGAACTGCTTGACATCACAGCTGGAATGATCAGGAAGGATATCAGCAAAGAGGTCATGGAAATTGAGCATTTTGCTTTAATGGTGGATGAAACAAAGGATGTGAGCAAACAAGAACAGCTGTTCATTGTGGTAAGGTACCTCCACCAACAGAGCCTTCACGAGGAGTTCCTGGACTTCACAGCTGCTGAGGGTCTGGATGCAGATTCATTGCTCAATAAAATCATGGAGACTCTGGCTAAATGTGGTATTGACCATAATGCCTGCATTGGCCAGTGCTATGATGGAGCTGCAGTCATGTCAGGACACATCAGTGGCGTACAGGAGAGGTTCAGGAGAGAGGTGTCTCAGGCTGTGTATGTCCACTGCTATGCACACAGGCTCAACCTTGTGCTAGTTGATTGTGTGCACAACGTCCGGGCTGCAGCAGAGTTCTTTGTGACAATTCAGAAGCTGTACAAATTCTTCTTTACATCGGTTGTGCATGAAGAATTTCTGAAGGTACAGAAGGAGCTTGAACCCGTGAACCAGCACATAGAGTTGAAGCGACTATCAGACTGCTTGTCTGGCTGTGAAAAGAACGCTTCCTGCCATTGTGACAACCCTAAAGTGTCTTGTGGAGGGGGACAATGTCCACAGAGCTACTGAATCAAAGGGCTTGTGCATCCTCCTAGATCAGCAGTTCGTAACCAGTCTAGTGGCCATAGAAAAACTACTGATGATGACAAAATAGCTATCAGACCACCTCCAGTCACCTGACCTGCAGCTGGCCTCTGCAGAGGACTTAGTACAATCTGTCATCTCTGGTCTCTCAGAAATGAAAACTGAAGCAGCATGGAAAGACTTGGAAGAGTCTGCTGAGGATGTATGTAAGAAAGTAGGAATACGCACTGAGACGGTGCGTCAAGGTGGATAGCGATCTGCCCCCAGACACCTGGACGAATTCATAATCACATCTAGTACTGGCCAAAGAGATGAACCAACACCAGATGCCAGAAGACACACATTCTATGCCGCATAGACAGGATGCTCAACGAGCTGAATAGAAGATTCTCCTCTGATGCTTGCAGTGTTCTGATGGGTACAACTGCATTGAACCACAATCACTCCACATTTCTGGACAAGCAAGCACTCTTAGGAATGACAGCAAACTATGGTGTGGCAGAGGATGACCACGCAGTGGAGGTCCACCAGTTGAACCGGCTAATTGCCAGGAAGAAAGACAAGGGGCAGGAAGTATGCACACCATTGGAGCTCGCAACTATGCTGGAGCCATACAAGGATGCCTTCATAGATCTCCACAAACTTGTATGTACCGCTGTGACCCCGCCTGTCACTTCAGCTGTCTGTGAGAGAAGTTTATCATGTCGGAAGCTTCTCAAGACATGCTTGCGCAACAGCAGTGGTAACAACCGCACCAGCAACCTTGCTGTCATATCAGTAAACTCCAGGAGGGCAAAACAACTCGATATTGATACTGTTATAGACACATTTGCTGCCAATCACCAGAACAGGCGCATTGTTTTGAAGTAATATTGATTATAAACACAACATGATGAAAGATAGTTAGCCTGATAGTGATCTTACTTTTCCACAGAGTGTATTAACTTCACATGGGATAATTCGTTTCTGCTATGTAAACTGTGTCTTCATGTTATATTTCTTTTGATTTGTAGCTTTACTGTTAATGGTACATTAAATGTTCAATCTAAGCTAATCTTGATTTTCTTTATTATTATGTATTACCTTGGGTGGAATTTAGGTGAGCTTCCTCTTTTACATATACGCATATTTTCATAAACAGATCAAAATAGCACACCTTTCTGAAATGTACCTTTATAATTTACCATCTATACTTCATATTGATGGCATTTTGGGAAGCCCCTCCACAGTTTACCTCAGCCCTCCTCAGCAACCCCCCCCCCAACGAAAATAAAATATCCTGGCGCCGTCACTGAATATTTCTCTGAATTACACCAGCACCATTTTGGTCTCTAACAAATTCCCACTGAAATGCCTTTTCTAATAAAGGCCCAAATGGATATTATCTCCAAACTAACATCTTTAACTTGAACATGACGTAACCCACATTTCATATATAAACCCACTTTTCTCATCTCCCTTTAATATTCTATTCACATTAAATAGCCTGAAATTCTCTGTTTGAAAACTTCTGTACCAAAATCATCTACGTTCAGCTATGTTTCAGTTATTTCCATTGTATCAAAATCCTCTGTTTGAACCAGTGCTATAAAGTCATCTATTTTATTTCTTATATTTCGAGCATTATAATAATAACAATTAAGCTTATTACTCATTCAAATTCCTCTACTAAAGACTTTCTTTTATTGTACTTCAGTTTAGTTGTTCCTGGTCCTCATTACTGTTTAGTCCTATTTTAAATCTTCTCTTACAACTAAGTAGCCTTGTTAAACAAGCCTGCTCCTACCCTATTTTAACGTAAGCCATCCATTTAAAAAAATCTCCCTTCTTCCACTGAATTGATCCAATAAGTCCAACCAGCCACTGTGTTCATCCTTACATACCAACTTCAGCCTAGCATGTAGTCCTAATTACCTATTTATAACTTAATCTCCACAGTTAGTTTTGCCGAGTATCCTTGACAAAATTTGTTGTTTTCCTTTAAACTATTTTATCAACTAACTACATTTCTGCTTGCTCCCTTTATTAGATTTTTGCTCTGTCAGTTACATCATCTATCTCTGGCCTTGTGTCGTATAACCTTATTCTTTTCTTCCTATTTACCACACTGGTTATTGTACCCACATGCCTTTTCAAGCAATGTCTTATAGCTATAACCTTCTTATTATCCATACACTTCTCTGACTCTTTGGCTTTCCTTCCATCCAACAGTTTCTAATCTGCATAAGCCAAAGTCTGAAGTTTATTATTCAACAAAATAGGCTCATTATAACTAATTCCGTTACTTTTCACTCCAATAGTGCTCTTTCTGCCTTCCTGAAAGTCATCGTTAGCTCATATGTCCCTTGTATGTAAAAGCTTAAACTCCTCATGAAATTGTGTTTCCATTCCTCACAGTCTGCTCTTGTGTTTATCTATTGTCTCTACTTCATTAGTATTCCTCTAACTTCTCCGATCTACAAAATGTACAGATAAATTGCATATCTTCGTTACTAGTTTTCTTAAAAGTATATGACCGTCCAACATTCCTAAATGAAACCCACACATTACACTCGTTACATCTAACAAACTGTGAACACTTTACTCCTACACTGGTCTTAACCACTGCATGTATACTTGTGGCTTGAAAATAACTAGCCAGTACCAAATGCTAGTAGCCTATTCTTAACACTGTTCCTGCTAAAACTAATGTTTAAGAACCAGTTATTAACGAGCTATTTACATTAAAATATTTCACAACAAAATCATGAACAAAGTATCATTATTCTGTCTGCGGGATCTAAATCTATATAGCGCTTTTATTTTGGCATGTCGACCACAATAATATATACACTGTATACAATATTGTCCACATTACAGCCTTTGCAGTACATCTAGGTTGTAAGTCCACTTTAAACAGTTCTTCTTGACGAAATTTCTTATTTTGAGATTATGTGAAGGTAGTCATAATAGATCAAAATGTTCTCCTTGTTTATTTTAACTGGAGTGAACACAGGCCTAGTGATTACTGAGTTTATTATTTAGATCACGATCGACAATATATAACAGTTATTCTGTATGGTCAGTTGTTGATTACTGAGTTTATTATTTAGATCACGATCGACAATATATAACAGTTATTCTGTATGGTCAGTTGTTGATTACTGAGTTTATTATTTAGATCACGATCGACAATATATAACAGTTATTCTGTATGGTCAGTGGTTGATTACTGAGTTTATTATTTAGATCACGATCGACAATATATAACAGTTATTCTGTATGGTCAGTGGTTGATTACTGTGTTTATTATTTAGATCACGATCGACAATATATAACAGTTATTCTGTATGGTCAGTGGTCAGTGGTTGATTACTGGTAAAGATGCTTCCAAACTTTTTTCTTGTACATTTTGTGAGAATATTATAAAAAATCTCAGTAGTCTTTCATATGTCAGATAAAAAGTTTCTATGCTCATGAATTTCTATATTATAGTATTAGGTAAGGCACAACCAAGTCGTATTTCAATTCGTAAATTTCCATGTTTTACCACGTTAAAGTGAGAATAGCCAACAGATAGATAAGGTGTAAGATCAAAGACAACGACTGTATATCCTTCTGAGTATTAGTTACATCCTATATCAATTCCTTAATCTTAAATTCGTTTTCCTCTTCCAATACATAATTTATAAAATTCTTTTAGCGTTGACTCTCACTCAATGAAAGGCATCTTGTACATCAAGACAAGAAACTTTTGTCTGGTTCTCAATGAAATTAATTAAATCTGTATAATTAGGTTTCATTGTCTTAAACATTTGCTTCCATATTGTTACGATCTTGTATCCCTGAGCTTCGAGCTGTTTCTGTTTCTTAAATATGCGATTTATAATAAACCACAGGGGAGTATTTTGAACTACGTTCTTTGTGTCATTGTCATAATATTTATTGCAGCCATGACAATATCACCCGTAAAGCTGGTACATCATGTTTTGTTCCATGCAGAAACCACCTACTCAATAATTTAGGATTTGTTTCTCACCACTATTAAGGGCATGTTGGATTGTTATTTCCTCGGATTTTTGTACCTAATATAACCGTTAAATATTTATTTGGCTGTACTTGTTCGTGGTAAAGTAAGTATCCATGATTAGGCAGGAGAGCTCTCAATCTTGGTGATATAAACTTCCTTCTATATACAGCCACACATAAAGAAACAATGGTTGAGTACATAAATGGACCTACGTTATCGATTGTGAGTAATCTTCCCCAGACCGAAAGCAGCACCATGGATTACATATACATTTGATCGACAGTATCTAAACATTAATAAGAATCAACACCGAGTGTTCTCTTTCGTTGTTAACAGTACATCTCTATTTAAAAGACGTGCTCTTCCTCTCATTGCTCAAAGTGACGATCCAGAAACTTTTGTCTTATGGATGTTAGCATTGGGTCAGAAGAGTAAAAACCTGTATCTAGTGTAGGTTCCGAATATTCCTGGTTTGACCCTATATTGAAATGATGAGGAAAATATCCTATTTCTAGTTCCTCTAATACAAATATTTTTGGTAACAATGACAAATACATAGATATAAAATCGTGACTTTCAAAAATTCTAATTCTGAAGTTTTTGGACAACCATGATCATAATTTTTCATTATTTAATATAATTTCGAGATTTATTCCTTGACGAATAAGATAAATTAAGATAAAATGTCCGTCTCAATCTTTCTTATTATGTACTATAGCTGCATAGTTCGTATGTTATTTCTGAAATAAGAATGAACAGGATTCGTGAAATAAATTACAATAGCATTTGGTTTCCTGATCTCTCCCAAAATAAAACTTTAAAAAAGTGTGTATTTGACGAATCTATGAAATGGTTATTTGAGACACATGTTTAATAACTCACATGTGTGAATATGCCATATCGATGAACTTCATTGTTATTGTTGTTTTTTTGTCAGTAATGAAAACAATATTTTTGTGTTGGCAAAATTATCACACAAATATATCGTTTGTTTACCATTTATTCTTGGATTCATGTCTCTTTTAACATTTTATAAATTTACAAACTCTATTACAACCACTACAAACTATAGGTTGAACTAGCGTGCCTTAATTAGTATCACAAACACTAAAATATTCAGAACAATTATACTCATTTAAATGCCTATATGCGTTGTCACATTCTAAACAGTAATAATTTACACCAAGGTAACTTTTGTCTTGACGTGAAGAACCTCTTTATATTACACAGTTGAAATTTTCTGAAGATATCACATGTACTTCAAAACTTAGCTGACTTTCAAATGTAGAAATGTCTTCAATACTGAACAGTCCTTCTGAACAAGGCCCGGCATGGCCAAGTGTGTTAAGGCGTTCGACTCGTAATCCGAGGGTCGCGGGTTCGAATCCCTGTCGCACCAAACATGCTCGCCCTTTCAGCCGTGGGGGCGTTATAATGTGACGGTCAATCACACTATTCGTTGGTAAAAGAGTAGCCCAAGAATTGGCGGTGGGTGGTGATGACTAGCTGCCTTCCCTCTAGTCTTACACTGCTAAATTAGGGACGGCTAGCACAGATAGCCCTCTAGTAGCTTTGCGCGAAATACAAAAAAACAAACCTTCTGAACATTAGATGAAGTTTGCAAGTCTTTAGCTATAAATGTCAATAAGGGTCACTGGTGGTTTATAGTTCTATTGTATTTTGGGTCATTTTTGGGCAATGCTAAGACTGGTACTATGGGAAAGGTTATTGGTATGACATATAGCAGTCATCAAAAGTAATTCAACAAATTAAAGTGGAAGTGAATGGATCTTTCTATATGAAAAATAATTCTAAGCTCACTGAAACTTATTCAACTGCTAACAATATTTTCGACACTTTTTATAATAACTGTAGGCTAACTGAGTGGCAAAATAAAAATTTACTGTTTTTAACACTATATAAAAGATTATGTTTCCTGACTTTTAAGTTTCAGAAACATAAAAAGACAAATTAACGTATAGCGAGCATAAACTGTACGTAGAGCTAAATTTTATTATAAAATACGTTGTCTTTAAATAATGACATTGTACTATAATTTTTAATTATGAAATGTTCTTTATATATATGTGATGATTATAGTAAGTGATATTCTTAAGTATATATGATAGTATATTAGGTTATGACACTCACTGATTTCTATAATTCACGTTATCAATATCTTTAAAATAATCACTTGATTTATAATTTGAGATACTTGTTTGCATTTAGAAAACCAGGTTTAAAATTAAGGTAGTTTGTTTATTTTTGAATTTCGCACAAAGCTACTCGAGGGCTATCTGCGCTAGCCGTCCCTAATGTAGTAGTGTAATACTAGAGGGAAGGCAGCTAGTCATCACCACCCATCGCCAACTCTTGGACTAACTACTCTTTTACTAACGATGGACTGTCACATTATAACGCCCCCACGGCTGAAAGGGCGAGCATGTTTGGCGCGATAGGGATGCGAACCCGCGACTCTCAGATTACGAGTCGCACGCCTTAACACGCTTGGCCATGCCGGGCCGAAATTAAGGTAGTGAATTAAACATCAAGAAACGAAAGTGTTACTCAGATTATATGAACACAAAGTGAACTTTGCCTTCAAGTATTTTCAAGGTTTAGCTAGTACTAAAGGCAGGGCCGGAATAAGGGCAACTGATGCCCTAAGCACAGCCTAACAATGGTGCCTCCCTCGGCCCTTCCATTGTTTAACTGACAAGACATTAAGGCTCAATAAGTTTTGAAAGTGAAATAAAAGTTTGAACTTTTATAACCCTTCTTCAGTTTTCTTCCAGGTCAGACCTCACAACTATATTAAATAAAAACCTTATTATTTTATTTATTTAACGGATTGGGTGTGGATCAAAATCAAACAATGACTGAGGCCTTTTATTTAGAAATGATTATGGAAATCACTTCTTTGATTAATTATAATTAAAAATAATTATTTTTATTGTATATTTGTTTTCACTCTGAGTTACCAATTCTCACTTTGATGTTAATAAATTCACACTTTGATGTCAACAAATTCTGCGAGTTAAGTATGTTAACATAGATAGAGTCTCGGTGAGTAGTGCTTCTTTTATGATGATCATTTACAATAGTATTTCGCTAGCCATTGAACTCTTCTCTGTAAACAAAAAGCTTACAAAGCAGTATACTGACCCTGTTGAATACAATAACCACTCTCCCTTGTATTGCTCACTATTGGCTTTTACCCCAAAGAAAAGTTTTTACGAACATTATCTCGTTGGTTTGCAGCTATTGAAAGTACAGCAAGATTTGACAAATGGCCAATTGTGTTGACAGTCAGTGGGTTTACAAGCAATCCAATAAGTCACATCATCAGCAGAGAAATCGAGCCACAACCCTGGATCTTTTGCTTTAGTTTCTTCATCTTTTGTAGGCTGAAGCATTTTACCATAGTTCAGTAGATTTTCATTTTCAGCAATTATTTCAACTTCAGACTCTCTTGTAAAACAACTTGCATCAACATTAACACTAAAGATAACAGGAGAATTTACAGACAGAGTGAGATCAGCTGTGAGACTTGTGCCAGTTGAGCCAGCCTGTGACACCTCAAAGTTATCATGATGTTCTGACCTTGAAATGGACAAAATGGTACTTGTAGCTTGGTTCAACTTCAATTTTGTTAGCGTCAGATGCAGCACAAGTGTGAAGGCAGCACAAGTGACTTCTGATAGCGGAGATGGGTTCTGATTTGAAAGATCATGTTGTGTTAGTTGAATGGAAATAATTAGTGAGCTTTCCAGTCTTGCCCACTTTATGTTTTTAATGTGGCCCTGCTATTCAGTTGCAATAGATTAAAGTTAACTGAATAAGTTGTATGTAAGTAACAAAAATAAATAGAAATCATACTTTAAAGATGGAAATTTTGCATTAGATTCAGTTTGATAATACATATGTTGTTTGTCAAGGCGAAATGCGTTTTCAAGCGGAAGTTGGACTTTCATTCTTCGAAATACAGTTACCATCCGGACCTCTGACAAGCCCATTTCCCAGATACTAATACATATATGTATATATAAATTATTGTACACTACTTATTAAATAATTTTCATCTTAAATAAAGTTTGTAATTTTCTGTTGATTTTAGAGAAGTCCTGAGAAACGGTGTTTCTGCAGTATTACTAATTTAACTCCAGATATTTTTTATACAAAATGTTTTAAATAGAGATTTATAGGTTTTACTGACTTCTACTTCATATCTCTCGACTGTTGTGAGTAAAGTATAGGTTTTACTGACTTCTACTTCATATCTCTCGACTGTTGTGAGTAAAGTATAGGTTTTACTGACTTCTACTTCATATCTCTCGACTGTTGTGAGTAAAGTATAGGTTTTACTGACTTCTACTTCATATCTCTCGACTGTTGTGTATAGGTTTTACTGACTTCTACTTCATATCTCTCGACTGTTGTGAGTAAAGTAGGTTTTACTGACTTCTACTTCATATCTCTCGACTGTTGTGAGTAAAGTATAGGTTTTACTGACTTCTACTTCATATCTCTCGACTGTTGTGAGTAAAGTATAGGTTTTACTGACTTCTACTTCATATCTCTCGACTGTTGTGAGTAAAGTATAGGTTTTACTGACTTCTACTTCATATCTCTCGACTGTTGTGAGTAAAGTATAGGTTTTACTGACTTCTACTTCATATCTCTCGACTGTTGTGAGTAAAGTATAGGTTTTACTGACTTCTACTTCATATCTCTCGACTGTTGTGAGTAAAGTATAGGTTTTACTGACTTCTACTTCATATCTCTCGACTGTTGTGAGTAAAGTATAGGTTTTACTGACTTCTACTTCATATCTCTCGACTGTTGTGAGTAAAGTATAAGACTTCTACTTATCTCTCGACTGTTGTGAGTAAAGTATAGGTTTTACTGACTTCTACTTCATATCTCTCGACTGTTGTGAGTAAAGTATAGGTTTTACTGACTTCTACTTCATATCTCTCGACTGTTGTGAGTAAAGTATAGGTTTTACTGACTTCTACTTCATATCTCTCGACTGTTGTGAGTAAAGTATAGGTTTTACTGACTTCTACTTCATATCTCTCGACTGTTGTGAGTAAAGTATAGGTTTTACTGACTTCTACTTTATCTCTCGACTGTTGTGAGTAAAGTATAGGTTTTACTGACTTCTACTTCATATCTCTCGACTGTTGTGAGTAAAGTATAGGTTTTACTGACTTCATATCTCTCGACTTCATATCTCTCGACTGTTGTGAGTAAAGTATAGGTTTTACTGACTTCTACTTCATATCTCTCGACTGTTGTGAGTAAAGTATAGGTTTTACTGACTTCTACTTCATATCTCTCGACTGTTGTGAGTAAAGTATAGGTTTTACTGACTTCTACTTCATATCTCTCGACTGTTGTGAGTAAAGTATAGGTTTTACTGACTTCTACTTCATATCTCTCGACTGTTGTGAGTAAAGTATAGGTTTTACTGACTTCTACTTCATATCTCGACTGTTGTGAGTAAAGTATAGGTTTTACTGACTTCTACTTCATATCTCTGACTGTTGTGAGTAAAGTATAGGTTTTACTGACTTCTACTTCATATCTCTCGACTGTTGTGAGTAAAGTATAGGTTTTACTGACTTCTACTTCATATCTCTCGACTGTTGTGAGTAAAGTATAGGTTTTACTGACTTCTACTTCATATCTCTCGACTGTTGTGAGTAAAGTATAGGTTTTACTGACTTCTACTTCATATCTCTCGACTGTTGTGAGTAAAGTATAGGTTTTACTGACTTCTACTTCATACTTCATATCTCTCGACTGTTGTGAGTAAAGTATAGGTTTTACTGACTTCTACTTCATATCTCTCGACTGTTGTGAGTAAAGTATAGGTTTTACTGACTTCTACTTCATATCTCTCGACTGTTGTGAGTAAAGTATAGGTTTTACTGACTTCTACTTCATATCTCTCGACTGTTGTGAGTAAAGTATAGGTTTTACTGACTTCTACTTCATATCTCTCGACTGTTGTGAGTAAAGTATAGGTTTTACTGACTTCTACTTCATATCTCTCGACTGTTGTGAGTATAGGACTTCTACTTCATTTTACTGACTTCTACTTCATATCTCTCGACTGTTGTGAGTAAAGTATAGGTTTTACTGACTTCTACTTCATATCTCTCGACTGTGTGAGTAAAGTATAGGTTTTACTGACTTCTACTTCATATCTCTCGACTGTTGTGAGTAAAGTATAGGTTTTACTGACTTCTACTTCATATCTCTCGACTGTTGTGAGTAAAGTATAGGTTTTACTGACTTCTACTTCATATCTCTCGACTGTTGTGAGTAAAGTATAGGTTTTACTGACTTCTACTTCATATCTCTCGACTGTTGTGAGTAAAGTATAGGTTTTACTGACTTCTACTTCATATCTCTCGACTGTTGTGAGTAAAGTATATGCAAGAAGACTTCTTTTCTTTTTATCGTACGTGATTTATATCGTATTATGTCAACACTGTTCCAGTTTGTTATATAATCTTCTTCCTAGGCATCACGAGTTACGACATAGTCCAACACGCTTGTGAATTAAAACTTTTCTTGGTCCTCTTGCTTCTCTGATCTATCACAAGGTATCTGGTACATCTTCTCCACTGAATCTTTGTAAATAGTTTTGTGTATTCTAACTGGGAATATTTGTGTTGTGCTTCTGAATGTGTGGTGTTTACACAACCTCTGTATGTTGGCAAAGAGGGTTGTTGTGGTATTTGTTTGTTTGTCTTTTTGACATCTCCAATATTATAAATCCTGTTCATTTTCTAAACTGGGCAGTCAATTACATCCATCTTCATGATATTTAAATTTATGGAGAAAGTAGTGATACGGGCATCTATTTCACAGTTAATTCTTTACAAATCCATAATTGCATTAAGCTATATTATATTGTTAGTTTGTTTTTAATTTCGCGCAAAGCTAGCAGTCCTTAATTTAGCAGTGTAAGACTAGGGTGAAGGTGGCTAGTCATCACCACCTACTGTCAACTCGTGGGCTACTCTTTTACCAAAGAATAGTGGGATTGACCGTCACTTCTAACACCCCCTCGACTGAAAGGGCGAACATGTTTGTTGTGACTATTATAATTTGTTAAACTATATAATTGTGTTTTATTCTGGCCCTGTTATACAGTTGCAATAGATTAAAGTTAACTAAATATGTTGTATGTAAAAAATAAAAGTAAATAAAACTTATAGTTTAAAACGGAAATAAGCTAAAATGTACTCAAGAATAAATGGACGTTTCTCAATATGACTCAAGTATAAGTGAAGAAAACCAACGATTTGTTGATAATGAAAAAACATGGAAGCAAGAACGATATTCGAACTCTTTGAAAAAAAGGAAACGAATATAACTGAAACCGTCAAAAATTAATCTGATTTATGTAGTTCATAAGTCGCAGACCTAGTATGCAAAGGCTTGTCCTTCTGCATAGCCTTAGTAAAGATATCCTATATAAGGTGGTAATTTATCTTTTTACGATATACATGTATTACTTCACGTCGGACTTGAACCAAAGACACCTTCATATCAAGTACTCAACCAACTGATTTAAAACGGTAACATATTGAGGGTTTTTTGTTTTTCTTTTTAATTCTGCACACAGCTTGTTTTTGTTTGTTTTGGAATTTCGCACAAAGCTACTCGAGGGCTATCTGTGCTAGCCGTCCCTAATTTAGCAGTGTAAGACCAGAGGGAAGGCAGCTAGTCATCACCACCAACCGCCAACTCTTGGGCTACTCTTTTACCAACGAAAAGTGGGATTGACCGTAGCATTATAACGCCCCCACGGCTGGGAGGGCGAGCATGTTTGGCGCGACTCGGGCGCGAACCCGCGACCCTCGGATTACGAAGCGCACGCCTTAACGCGCTAGGCCATGCCAGGCCCTCTGCGCACAGCTACACGAGAGTTATCTGCGCTAGCCGTCCTTAACTAAGTAGTGTAAAACTAGAGGGAATGCAACTAGTCATCACCACTCACCACCAACTCTTAGATTACTCTTTTACTAAGGAATAGTGAATTGATCGTCACATTATAACTCCCCACTGCTGAAAAGACGAGCATGTTGGGTGTGATGGGGATTCGAACTTCCAACCCTCAGATTATGAGTAAGCGCCTAACCACCGGACCCTACCCTGAGGGACTTATTAAGCACTCAAACAACTTTATTTGCAAAAGAGTATAAGATATAATATAACCACTTATTGAACATAACCTTCTTTTCTGAATCTGCTAATAACACTTATTAGCACATAACCTCCTCACCTTACCGAGCTTAACGATGAATGAATTTTAAAATGTGAATTAATGTGTTCTAATAGCTTAACTATTTTTTATAATTACATGAGTTTGGTCAGCTGATAAAAAATGATTCTAAAAATTAAACAGATTGTATTAATCATTGAATTAAAAGTGCTTTGAATCGACAATACTTTTGTTCTTAAATGATGTCTATTTACTTTGAATATATTGTATCGTTGATGGAAACCAATATTATACTGATGCTGTTAACCAACACTGCATTTGGTACCGTTAAATATAAACGCGGTTATATTATCAACTGAATATTTTAAAGCATTGTTAATTCGTAATGCCATTGTAATGTTATGATCATTGTAAAATTACTAACTCTTTTTCTTGTTTATTTATTACATGTTTGTATTTTTTCAGAAGTGCACAGGTGTTTCCAGTAAAATGTCACCAGGCAAACCACTCCAAGTGAAAATACCGTGCGAAAATTTATGGATCATAATCGCCCTCCAAGTGTCTTAATAATTCCAATTCTTCATAAAACATAATTTAGGGAAGTAGAGCGGTAAAATATAACGAAATATGTTAGTCCCAGCAAACTGTCTCGAAATAATATTTTATACGTTATGGTATCTGAGTATCATGCTTAAAAACTAACAAACGTTACATCTATTTTACACACTAGCTACATCCACCAATCATTTATGGTGTCAAAATTGAAATACTAATTACAAACAGCTACAGTAAAAGTGTTAGAATAAAGATTATTTAATCCAATTCTCATCGTAACAGAACCATTTACAGAATACGTGAAACGAAAACGGTTCGTACGTAATTATGTAATTTTTCAGCCAATAGCGAATAGAATTTGAAACAGATTTTTAAATTATATTATTGAACGATATTTATTGGTATGCACGTGGTAAAAGTACAACTTAGAGTTTGAATAAATCGTTAAAGATGGAAGTGTTGTAAAACTTCAGTTTGATAACACATATGATTTTTAAATTATATTATTGAACGATATTTATTGGTATGCACGTGGTAAAAGTACAACTTAGAGTTTGAATAAATCGTTAAAGATGGAAGTGTTGTAAAACTTCAGTTTGATAACACATATGTTGTTATTTGTCAAGGCTAGAGGCGTTTTCAAGCGGAAGTTGGACATGCATGCTTGGAAATACAGTTACCATTCGGACCTCTGACAAGCCCATTCCCACAGAAGCATCCAATAATACACTGCAGTGTGCAAAATTTCTGTGGCTCTAAACGATTCTTCAAGACGTCTGCACACGTATAAATACCACAGGCAGATCCACAGGACAAGTAAATTTCATTGGGTTTAGTACACTCTCTTCCATATTTAAGATGAACACCGTGACCTTTTGAAAGGAGGAAGAAGTAATTTTTACTTTCTGTAAAATCTGGCCCCTGGTATATTGTAAAATTGCAAGAACACAATAAATAACCGAAAATAATTCTTGGTATGTATATTATTAGTAAACCTTAGTACCACACATGTGTATATCTTAGTTCTCCAAATAGATATGTTTTTTTGCTTTGCTGTTAAATAAGATATAAATCACCATAAGTTGTGATGACCACGAGAGTCGAACGATTTAGAACGACTTTGCGTGACATGTTTCGTCCGGTCCATCACTAGTACGCTGTCTATCATCTTTATTGGAGTTTATATCTTATAGCTCCTACAAAATTTATGAATTTTCACATTAAAGACTAATGTAATAGGTACTATGATTTGCACTTGCCATAGGTTTCTCAGTTTCACTTAATAGGTAAAGATTAAAGGTAATTTAATACACACGTAAGCTAGTATAAAGAATTTCAAAGTTACACAAGGACGATCAGCGCATAATAATCCTTAATCTATAACTGGAAACTATGGAGATGTTATTGACTGACAGACTAATAGATTTAACAGTCCTCTATAGACCACCCACAGTCCCTGGGGAAGTAAGCTTTTGATACAACATTAAGCGAACATTTTATTCTCAGATTTAACCGTCTCAACAGCTAACTATTAGGTTACGTTCAGTCCAACACAATGGTAGACAAAAACGACAAAAGTTTAGAGACAGATGTGGCCTTACGTTTAGTTTGTTGGACCGTGAAATCAAAGGTTCATGATTTGCGGCACGCTGTTGTTAATCCACTCCCCGCCCTCAGGGGTCGTTGTTACTCTATAACAATGAAGGTTAAATCTCATTGTTCATTTTGAGTGGCTGCTACTGACTATTTATTTCTCTTTCAGTATGTTAGTTCAAAATTAGGAACAGCTAGCGCAGATAGCCCTTGTGTAGCTTCTCAGGGAAATTCTGAAACTAACAATAAAGATATATGTTTATTTGTATTTTAGTTAATTTTATCAGCAAATCTTAACACGTGAAAATAATGTGAAAGGTAATTTTTAAATATATTATGGTGAGTTCAAGTACACTAAATTTTCCTGTTCCAACAGTTAATACATAAAACACTTACCATGAGCTACAAACATCACGACAACTATAAACAGCAAGGTACTAAAAGACTTCATTTCGTATTTGTTCTTTACTAGGTTTCTCCCTGACAGACCAATTTGTGTATGACAGTTATCTATATCAGAACGGGAAACGTCTGTCTTTTTATACTAAATACATAGTCCTGCCCCTGTTACTTGGATTTGCCAATAGGGTTACGAAATTAGCCAAACTAACTGGAAACCAGTCTACAATTTCAAAATCGTGTGAAAGCTATTTTTAAAGAAGAGACGAAACGGTTTTCGTCACCACTTCAGGTCCGCTTTCTGCTAAGTTCCAAATTATTCTCTTTTATTTGTTAAGCATGGTACCGAGTTTTACTCCGTTTTGCTATAGGGCGTTTCCGAATGACAGACGTGTGAAGATGTGTGATGTAAAATCGTATGCATTATTTGATTGCGCAACTCACTGGGACACGTATAGTCGCCATGCCCAATCAGCATTCGCGACACTGACAAGATGTTTAACGTTCAATGTCACCAAAGCTGGCAAGCGTAGCACAATGGCAATAATGTTGTCAGAGTAAAGAAGATCTTAAAATCTACAAACATATTTCGTAACTGTTTTTAAAAACTGTGATTTTTTTTTCATCAAATATGACAGCGTTTGTTAACAGTAAGTTCTTACGTCATAAATGTTTAATAAATTACGGTTGCTTTCTGTATATTGTTGTAAGTTATTTTTAAAGTATTTTAATTTAGGTATGTAGGAAGGTTGGCTTAACCTAATGATGACACAATATCTAGAAGCTTCGTGTAATAAATAGAAAACAAGTAATGATATAAAAATACGAGAGTAAAATAGCTAATTAGTGAGTTATTACTGAATTAATTCAATTAATAAGTTCAGTGTCAATCACTCAGGTAGATTGAGAGTCTATTCATTTGTGATAGAGTTGGTAAGCTAATGGGTAACGTATTCAGCGTCTTGTATGATGTGTGTGCTTGTTATTGATTGATTGGTGAGAAAATCCTACAAGTAAGTTAAACGTTAGTTAGTTTGTTTATTTTTGAATTTCGCGAAAAGCTACATGAGGGCTATCGGCGATAGCCGTCAGTCATTTAGCAGTGTAAGACTAGAGGAAAGGCAGCTAGCCATCACCACCCACCGCCAACTTTTGACCTACTCTTTTACCGACGAATAGTGGGATTGATGGTAACATTATAACGTCCTCACGGCTGAAAGGGTAAGCATATTTGATGTGACGAGGATTCGAACCCGCGACCTTCAGATTACGAGTTGAGCGCCTTAACCACCTGGATATGCCGCGTCTAGGCGTTAGTACCAGATCCAGGACAATGTCTTACCTCCATGATTTCTGACTTTCGCTTTAAAACAGACTAACTTTGATGTAACATTCTTATTCATAATTACAAAGTTTTGAAAAAAAAATTGGTGAATTTGGCATTACTCTGATCAATCATAAGAAACAAACTTTGTGAAAGTTTATAACTATAAGACTTGAGTGTAGTAATCAGTTGAAGTCCACCGCCAAATCTGTTATAATTTTTATAAATATTCATGTTTTTAAACGATTTTTTAATAGTGGGAAATTAAGTTTTTCTTTACATGAACCGAATCGTCATATTTTCTATTTTGTGTTCAGATAAAACTGTTTTTTTTTTTCGTATGTCTTTTGTATTTTTCAATCATTTTTTTGAAAATTTTTGAGTTTCTTGTATTTGACAGAAAAATATGTTTGACAATACTTTTATTGCAACAAAACCATTTCTTTCTAACGAGTCACCGATTTTATGCAACAAATCGCCGAATGGTTTACAACAATGTGTAGTGAAGTATTGGCCGGTGAGGCTTTGTCCGTATACCATTACCATTGGTATTGAAAATTCTTTTCTAATTGTCATTGTGAGCTTAATACCAGCAGTTAATGCAACCTGTAGCAAATTTTACTGAAGAAGTAAAGTAATCCATTATCGTCAGGTAGACTAAACTTCGTATATTTTTACCAAGTAATAAAAAACAGTAAGCAATATACCACTTTACAAAATATTTTTATTTAAAGTTAAACCTTTAGAATAGTACACTAAAATAAAGTATTATGCAATAAATAAAAAATAACTTATGAAGAAGCAATTTTTTTTATTTTTAGTAGTTGTGAGAATAATACACGTTCATTATGTTTTTATAATTATAATCAATTAATAATGTAATTAATAATTTTATAATTAATTTAATAATTTTTTTTTCTCTGTACAAATTATTTTAAAAAGCTAAACTTCACTGAACATGGCCTGGCATGGCCTAGCTAGTAAGGCGTGCGACTCGTAATCCGAGGGTCGCAGGTTCGTGCCCGCGTCGCGCTAAACATGCTCGCCCTCCCAGCCGTGGGGATGTATAATGTGACGGTCAATCCCACTATTCGTTGGTAAAAGAGTAGCCCAAGAGTTGGCGGTGGGTGGTGATGACTAGCTGCCTTCCCTCTAGTCTTACACTGCTAAATTAGGGACGGCTAGCACAGATAGCCCTCGAGTAGCTTTGTGCGAAATTCCCAAACAAACAAACAAAAAATCACTGAACATACACTAACTATGTAGTACACCCGTAAAGAGTGCATGTAAGTACATATTTTGGTACAACATATGTTATACATATTTAAATGCTAATTGTAAGTGGCAATTTGAGATACATATCTGATTTCTTTACAATTTAATGGGCCCGGCATGGCCAAAAACAAATAAATGGTAAGAATGTTTTTCCTTCTGCAGCCTTTTGTTCTGTGATATTTCAACTACCAACGTTCTTTATTGTCCGTTCTAAGAATGAAACCCAACACCGAAATACATACCACTTCTGTATATTAGCAAAGACAGGTGTAGAAATTAGTGTGACTTCCTTTATATTTCTGCAGTAAATCCAGCTATAACAGGCTAATAAGAAGTTATTTTATATTAGATTACTTCCACAAATCATAAACGTAAGCTTTTATTGTAATGTGACATTATACTAAGAAGTGCAAATCATATATCAGGAGCTGAATTAAAATGGTAATTTCTTTACCTATTCTGTGAACTCTTTTATATTCCTTTCACCATGTACCCAGTTATCTGTTGTTGTTTTTTATAAATAGACCCACAATTATCTTACACAGATTTAGCTTTGGAATTTATCGGTCATTTAAACCTAAAACTACTACCACTCACACTATTTAATTGTTAGTTATCCAGTTAAAGAGATGCAAACCTGTTATGTAATCCCCCTTTCAAGGACTTTACTTGCAGGAACATGAGGTGATGTGTGACTAATGCGTTTCACATCCACACTACCATTATCACCTGCACATCATGGAAACTAAATATGGCATTATGCACTTTCCCTCTCTCTTTTTCGGACATGGGGCGTTGTAATGTACGGTCAGTCCCACTATTCGTTGATAAAAGAGTAGCCAAAGAGTTGGCGGTGGGTGGTGATGACTAGCTGTCATTCCTCTAGTGTTCCCTGCTAAATTAGGGACGGCTAGCGCAGATAGCTCGCGGGTAGTTTTGCTCGAAATTCAAAACAAATTCTCTCTCTCTTTCTATATATATGTACACGTGTGTGTGCGTAAACAAACGTAAACGTACGTACGTACTTAAAGAAATTCGCTCCAGTACATTGGCGACATCAAATTGGAAACATGAGAAAGCTTGACCCTTAAGTATTTGTTGACGTATATTGATATGTTTTCGAAATATGCAGGAGTTGTTGTTCCACTTAAAGATAAGAAAGGATCGACGCCTTTGAACAGAAAAGAAAGGTAAAAAACTTGTATAAACTTCAAACGATGCTCAAACAGAATTTACTAATCGACAAAGAAAAACATATTCACTTATTTAATACAAATAATAAAACAAAAACCTCCATAGTTGAACGTTTTAACTGTTCTCTTAAATCTAAAGTGTGACGCTGTTTTTGCCTATCATGGAACATATAAATACATCTCGGTGTTCAAAAATTTTGTCAGTGCAAAATAGGTTGTATTAGCGCAGTGATCAATGTAAGTTAATCAGACTATGGTGTGGAAGTCTCTCTACAAGAAATGCAACATCACTGTATTCTGTGATATCGAAGATGTTGTCAGAGTTCATTTAACTGTTTTGCTATAAAATTAACTAAAATCAACGTGTGCTTAAAAAGTTGTCATTTACTACGTAATATAGTTGTTCAGATCTCCTTAAAACTAATATAAAAAATACAATAATTTTGTTTCGCCTGTTAGACAGGTTACAGTTTCTTTTTTTCTTTTTCTTTCGTTTTATCCGCAAATACGTGATGTTATATAATTTCTGTTATACTGGTATGAGGGCTTTATTCAATAACTTAACATTGCGCCCCACCAGTGGCATGTTTGCGGACTTACACTGCTAGAAACCTGGTTGCAATACCAATGGTGGAAAGAGCACAGATAACATTTTTTTGTAGCTTTGTGCTTAATAACAAAGAAAAACAACAAAATATTTTTGCATATAAGCAAAATCCAATATTGGTTGTCGAACTGCGTTTGTTTATAGGAAAGGAACAAATTCAACATAAAGGATCAATAACCGTGTATTTTACTATATCATCTTGGTGAATAGATACAATATTCCACATCAGACTATTTGGTGTGAGTGATTATATACCCTCAACATAAAATATGACATTCTAACCTTCTTCAACTTATTCAAAGTCTTCCTTTAATTATCATTTATTTTAAAGGAAAGCTATCTGTGCTCGGTCCACCGAAATGAATCGACCTACGAATTTTAGCATTACACGTCTGTAAACTTATCCATGACCCATCACTTTTCATAATAATTCATAGTTCACAAATAATTTTTCCGTTCATGAAACGTTTGAAATTTCTAGTTGATTTAATATAACACTGGGACTATTATAACAGAAAATAATAGGTATGAACATCATACTAAAATATTACTTTTCTTAAAAAGCTTTATTGTATTACTAAGTAAGAAAAATTTGTTTGTTTGTTTTGGAATTTCGCGCAAAACTACTCGAGGGCTATCTGTGCTAGCCGTCCCCAATTTAGCAGTGTAAGGCTAGAGGGAAGGAAGCTAGTCATTACCACCCACCGCCAACTCTTTGGCTAATCTTTTACCAACGAATAGTGGGATTGACCGTCACATTATAACGTCCCCACGGCTGAAAGAGCGAGCATGTTTGGTGCGACCGAGATTCGAACCCGCGACCCTCAGATTACGAGTCGAACGCCTTAACCCACCTGGCCATGCCGGGCCCGTAATAAAAACATTAATGACACATTCAATTTAAAGAGGAAAATTAAACTTCGTTCAATGTCCATATTGGATATCCCGTTACGTTACTGACAATTTTTACAATACACTGTTTTTAATTTAAAGTCCATATTGGATATCCCGTTACGTTACTGATAATTTTTACAATACACTGTTTTTAACTTAAAGTCCATATTGGATATCCCGTTACGTTACTGATAATTTTTACAATACACTGTTTTTAACTTAAAGTCTATATTGGATATCCCGTTACGTTACTGATAATTTTTACAATACACTGTTTTTAACTTAAGATCTATATTGGATATCCCGTTACGTTACTGACAATTTTTACAATACACAGTTTTTAACTTAAAGTCTATATTGGATATCCTGTTACGTTACTGACAATTTTTACAATGCACTGTTTTTAACTTAAGGTTTATATTGGATATCCCGTTACGTTACTGACAATTTTTACAATGCACTGTTTTTAACTTAAGGTTTATATTGATATCCAGTTACGTTACTGACAATTTTTACAATGCACTGTTTTTAACTTAAGGTCTATATTGGATATCCCGTTACGTTACTGACAATTTTTACAATGCACTGTTTTTAACTTAAGGTTTATATTGGATATCCAGTTACGTTACTGACAATTTTTACAATGCACTGTTTTTAACTTAAGGTCTATATTGGATATCCCGTTACGTTACTGACAATTTTACAATGCACTGTTTTAACTTAAGGTTTATATTGGATATCCCGTTACGTTACTGACAATTTTTACAATGCACTGTTTTTAACTTAAAGTCTATATTGGATATCCCGTTACGTTACTGACAATTTTTACAATGCACTGTTTTTAACTTAAGGTCTATATTGGATATCCCGTTACGTTACTGACAATTTTTACAATACACAGTTTTTAACTTAAAGTCTATATTGGATATCCTGTTACGTTACTGACAATTTTTACAATGCACTGTTTTTAACTTAAGGTTTATATTGGATATCCCGTTACGTTACTGACAATTTTTACAATGCACTGTTTTTAACTTAAGGTTTATATTGGATATCCAGTTACGTTACTGACAATTTTACAATGCACTGTTTTTAACTTAAGGTCTATATTGGATATCCCGTTACGTTACTGACAATTTTACAATGCACTGTTTTTAACTTAAGGTTTATATTGGATATCCAGTTACGTTACTGACAATTTTTACAATGCACTGTTTTTAACTTAAGGTCTATATTGGATATCCCGTTACGTTACTGACAATTTTTACAATGCACTGTTTTTAACTTAAGGTTTATATTGGATATCCCGTTACGTTACTGACAATTTTTACAATGCACTGTTTTTAACTTAAAGTCTATATTGGATATCCCGTTACGTTACTGACAATTTTTACAATGCACTGTTTTTAACTTAAGGTCTATATTGGATATCCCGTTACGTTACTGACAATTTTTACAATACACAGTTTTTAACTTAAAGTCTATATTGGATATCCTGTTACGTTACTGACAATTTTTACAATGCACTGTTTTTAACTTAAGGTTTATATTGGATATCCCGTTACGTTACTGACAATTTTTACAATGCACTGTTTTTAACTTAAGGTTTATATTGGATATCCAGTTACGTTACTGACAATTTTTACAATGCACTGTTTTTAACTTAAGGTCTATATTGGATATCCCGTTACGTTACTGACAATTTTTACAATGCACTGTTTTTAACTTAAGGTTTATATTGGATATCCAGTTACGTTACTGACAATTTTTACAATGCACTGTTTTTAACTTAAGTAGCCTAAACAGTTTTATACTAAAAGCTTAATTTCACCTCAATATATACGGATATTTTCATTTAAAATTAACTTACACACAACTAGAAACTAATAAGCAGCAAAATATAAAACGTTACTACACGTGGCACGAGAAAGAGGAAAATAAAATGACCTTCGTTGGTGTTTATTTTCTGATAACAATATCTTGCAGGTAGTCACGTGCTTAAAATGTGACTGATAGAACTGTATACAGTTGACTGAAATACTGACGCTAACAATAAGTATGGGATAATGAGTCATTGATATACTTAATTAATTATTATCATCACTGGTATATAACGGAAATTGACGTCTTTATTTTAGAAGCAAACTGTTATCACCAAAAATTGCAGCGTAATTTCAACAAATCCCAAAAGGCTATTTAACGTTTTTTCGTGTGGTGGGGCCAAACAACATCCGGTACCAGTTTAAGATACGATGAGAGATTATTCTTGCGAAAAGTGACAGAAAAAAGTTTAACTTCGAATTATTTTCCTGTCCCAAGGGATATTTGCTTATCTTACAATACTACCTTACGAGTCACATTAGAGAGAACGCAATGATGAGCGTTGGAAAAACAAATGTCAAGTTTTAACACCTTTTTGTTAACCGTAGCTCAGTACTACCAAGGGCAACATGGCTACACTACGAATGCGCCTCACATCGTTCTGACGGCCCGGCATGGCCGAGCGCGTTAAGGCATGCGCTCGTAATCTGAGGGTCGCGGGTTCGCATCTGAGTAGTGCTAAACATGCTCGCCCTCCCAGCCGTGGGGGCGTTATAATGTTACGGTCAATCCCACTTTTCGTTGGTAAAAGAGTAGCCCAAGAGTTGGCGGTGGGTGGTGATGAATAGCTGCCTTCCCTCTAGTCTTACACTGCAAAATTAGGGACGGCTAGCACAGATAGCCCTCGAGTAGCTTTGTGCGAAAATTCAAAACAAACAAACAAACATCGTTCTGATATCGAACTTTGAAGATAGGTAATATTTATAAGGTTCACTTAATATATGGCGCATTCGCAAACACATAATTTGTGAAATAATTTGGTAAAATAAACTATAAATAAAACTTTTATAAGTTATACACACGATATTAATTGTTGTTTATAATTCAAAAATATATAAACTAAATAATAATGATAAAAAATTCCCTATTTAAAGAAACTCCTAACTTGGATAAATGAGCTAAACTACAAATGTGGGTGCATTTTAAAACGAAGTAAAATTGCTGTCAGTCAGATTTCGCGTTACATTTGCACGTGGTTTGAGTCAACGGTACTCTGTATGAATAAGCGAATATTAATTTCTGATCAAAACAAGTTACTTACACAGATAGAACTAAAATGTATACGTAGTTATAAGCCTACATAAGTAACTATAATATTGAAATTATCCTAATTATAATGTATTATTTTATCAGTTGGGCAACATAGTTTTTAGCAGTATTTTCGACTGTAAATCCAAATAAGATCTTTTTAATCTTTCAGATTAGTTCTCAAACCCATATGCCAAGCAAACAATGGAGAATAATATTTATACTAAAAGAATATACATAAAGTGAAATTTAAAATTATACAAAATAAAGGTATATATATATATATATATATATTACATATTCCAGCCACCAATGTGTGTCTGCTCTGTATTAAACTGTTCCAGCCGTTTAGGCCAATGTCAGAATATAAATTATGATGTTGGAGTTATACATGGTTCGATCAGTTTAGTGGATTTAAATTAGTTCTAAATTTAGATATTAAGCGGACAAGTTTATTTTATATAGTGTAATATTATAATTTATATAAAGATTGATTGAATGAACTATTGAAAAGTAGAAATTGAATAAATATTATATACACAAAAGCTCAAAGATTTTATTCAAAGTAAAAATTACCCATACTATAAGAAGGAAATGTGAGAAGAAAAATAACCTTACTTTATACGAATGGCGTTTCTAGTTATTTTTTACTCAATACAGTGAACCGATATTTATATAGAATTTGACGAATATGTAGTGTTGATGCTATTAATTTATTCTTCTAAGGTATTCAGCAGACAAACTGTTTAAGGTATTAAAAATAAATATGGAGCCTAATCTATCGTTTGATCCATCACTTGTCACCAATATATAGAAGTTTTGAGGAATACTGTCCCTCATCAGTAACTTTTGTAATGTTTGTCTTTTATATGAAAGTAAACAGCAGTTTGCTTGTTGTCCCCCCCCCCAGTGGTAGAGCAAGCCGGGGGCGTAGCCAAGGGGGTTGGGGTTAAACCCCCCATGGGCCCAAACTTTTTAGACAAGTTCAGTTGCCACCTGTGAAGTTTCATAAAGATTCGTGATTGCATGACAGATAATTTCACACACGACAAATGGTCAAATGCAAATTTCTGATTGAACACTCTTTTAATACAGCAAGTTTTGTCAGAACTAGAGAAATACAATCGAATATCTATGAAAGGCTCAAACACTTGTTCGTTCTTGCCAGGACATCTACAACACAGTTTGGTTCAACTTTAATATCACGGTGAATGTAAAATGAGGCCAAGCCATTCAATCGATCTTCAATGGTGGTATTTCTCAAATACATTTTGAGTCTTCTGAGAGTTGAAAACGAACGCTCCCCTGAGCTCGTTGACACAGGCAGCGTGACAAATACTTTCAACAGTCTAGAAATGACTGGAAACATTTCTGCATTGCACATTGCATATGCAGCTATGACATTTTTTGTATATTGTACGCAAGTGAATTGTACCAAACCCTAAGTTCACTTACTGCAGCTAGTGAAGTGCTGTCAATGTCAGCTTTGTATATATTGACCAACTCTTTAATTTGGTCACATTGTTGTGCTGTAGGTTCTGACCGTTCTGTGGTAGATCCTGATGATAGTAGACACATGAAGTGCTTTTGTTTGGGTGTATTGAGAAAGTTTTCAATACCAGAAATTACTCCCATGCAATTTCGCACAGGAACTTCTTTACATGCATTAGAAATTGCCAAGTTTAGGGAATGGGCACTGCAGTGTACATAGGGTGCAAGTGGGAATTTATCAGTTATGTGTCTCTGGACACCATTGAATTTCCCACTCATAGAGGCAGCACCGTCGTACCCTTGTCCTTGCAGGTAAGCCATGTCAATACCATATTTTGTCAGATTGTTTATGATAACATCAGCCAAGTTTCTGCCTGTCACATCATAAACAGGTATAAATTGCAAAAAATCTTCTCTCATTGCAACAGAGTTGTCATTGGCATGCAAGTATCTAACATACAGCGAAAACTGTTCAATGCTTGATATATCTGTTATTTCATCAGCTAATATTGAGAAACACTTTGCAGCATTAACCCTGTTGACCAAAGCATCGAGAACATGAGTATTACAGGCATTGATGATTTCATTTTGAATTTGAGGACTCAGATATGTAGCATTCCTTTTTGTACCCTTAAGGCTTGCTGAAAGCTTCACATAACCCTTTGCCCTGTAGTGCAAAATTGCCCCAAAATTCCCATCATTATTGATGGGGTTCTCATCAGTTTCACCAACAAACATTGGACTAGAATCATATTTTCCCCTCGAAGCTAAACCCATACAGCAATACAGTATCAATAACAGGCATTAAATATTGCCGGTTCTGTTCAATTTCTTGCTTGTATGTTGCATCAAGCTGCAAGTGCACAGATGAACATGTAGAAAATTGTTAGCTTTTTCTTTGCTGTCTTGGTGGTACTGTTTCAATTCATGCGCCTTGAAGTCTTCAACAGCTTTCTTCCAGTTTGTGTATGGAAATTTCACGAGTTGTCCCAATTTCTGGCTTCCAACACCAGCACCATCAGGAGCAAAAAGACAGCAGCAGTTGCAGAAAGCACCCTTTGCATGTTGACTGTAGAGTAGCCATCTCCACTTTGAAAGCCAACGATGCTGAAAACGCAGCTTTCTTGGATCACACTGGGGGAAAACATAATCACTCCCTGGCTTCCAGGCATTCTTAAGAAGGCATTTTTTGGTTTCAGCGTTTATCTAAAAGAGACAGAAAGATATAGTTCTAATTAAATTATTTTGCACATAGGAAAGTTTGTTATGAGAGTATAATAACATCGAAGAGAAAGGCTTAGAGCTGTACTTCACAGAGCAGGCCTAACATCCTGTGGCTGTAGGCCTACAATCACTAGCAGCAATGAATATTCAGTCTAAAACTCATCAGAGTATTTGCATGATTTTTAATACAAAATTATTATAATGAGGAGTCAACTTACCAGTTTACCAATGCTGACATCATCAGAAATGTAATTTCCAATGTTCCAGACTGAACCTGAGGTGGTAGTGGCAGCACTGATAGAAGGCCACAGTGATGACTCTGACAATTCAGTTGACAATTCTGATTCAACCTGATTGGCTGAAGCAGATTGATTAGGTTCAGCGTCATGAATGGGTTTAAAGAACCCATGCAGTGCCTTTGCTTTTTTAAGTTTGACATAGTGAATGATTATTTATCGCAACTTCTTTTTGTCAACGCCACATTCACAGTACAATTGGCTCCATCTATAGTGAATGATTCATTATAGAAGGCGCCAATGGTACTAGGTTAGTGCCATGGTGCTGCAAGCCGGCCACGGTGCCACCCACTGTTTATTTTTGAAGTTAATTCTTAAAATCTAGAAAATCTGAACATACACTGTCCATGATATTTTAATACAGATTATAAACATTATACATATATTTTGCACTGTCATGAGCGACTCTGTATTTTATATGTTGATGACAGGACTGTAGGCCTACTTTTTTGGGCCTGATAACTTTAAGTTATATATTATATGTATAGGCCTATATATTTATGATTAAAAAAATAAGATAAACACCTCAGTGTGCCATTCTGAAATTTGCCGGAAAGGTGGTCTCAAAATGCATAATTCAGGCATTTCTTTTATGTTTTTATTTAAAATGTCCCGAGGGGGCCATGCTCCCGGACCCCCTGTTATGGCTTCGCGTCTGCGGCGCTTGCACGAAGCACTCAAACTAACCTTCCCGATGGCCATTTCTGCCTACGCCCCTGGTACTTTGCGTTGTTTTTACCGAATAATAAAAATTAACCCGTTCAACAATAGTTTGTGTGTTTGTTTTGAATTTGGCACAAAGCTACTCGAGGGCTATCTGTGCTAGCCGTCCCTAATTTAGCAGTGTAAGACTATAGGGAAGGCAGCTAGTCATCACCACCCACCGCCAACTCTTGGGCTAGTCTTTTACCAACGAAAAGTGGGATTGATCGAAACATTATAACGCCCCCACGGCTGAAAGGGCGAGCATGTTTGGCGCGACAGGGTGCGAACCCGCGACCCTCAGATTACGAGTCGCTCGCCTTAACACGCTTGGCCATGTCTTCAAGAATAGAATACGTTATAATAGAAAGTTGTTAAATAATTCATTAGTTGTATTTTTAACACTATGTGTGTGTGTTTGTTTATCAAAGCCATATCAGGCTATCTGCTGAGTTAACACTATGTAGAAATACTTTGTTCTGATACAGTCTGGATTAATATATCGGGTTTCAAAGTTAAGCATCGACGATTAGTCAGCTAGATAACTATAATAATATATTGTAAGAATGGTGTGACATTGCACTTTGTGTTGTGTATAATCCTTTTAAAATGTATAAGGATACCAGTTAAGATATCACATATATGGTAAATATGTTTTAAATCCAAAGTTAAACCATAGACTGTCTTCGCTGTACTCACCACGCGGATCGAATCAGATTTTTAGTTGCAGAAATTTCTACATTTAGTTAGATGATTTTGTCATAAAAGTTGGATAACTCGTGTAAACGTATCTGCATCAGCTTTTGGTTTTCAAGTTTTTTATACAATTGGATTTGTAAAGAATATATATATATATATTTATTTCTTCATGTCACTTTTAATAGTAAATTAAAAATAATCTTTACAAAATTTGGATAAAGATATTATTTATTTGTTCACAGTTTAATTATTTGTATTTTGCAAACATTGAAGACATCTTTTTAAATACATAAAGGAAGCATTGATAATTTTTTATATTAATTACAATTGATAAAATAAGAATAAAAGTTTAAATTATTAAGTTTGAAATTTTAAACTGATAAAACTCGTAATCAGTTTTTAGCATGTAAAGTGCACAAAGTGTATTTAAAACAAACTGAAATATTTGGTGCTGTTGATAAAAGAAGTATCTAAATTCATTGTGAACATTTCGTCTGTACAGTCTCCTGGGTGCGAGAATAACAATAAAGATTAATTTTAATAAATTAAAACGCAGACGTAGTGAATACTTCACTGGTTGTTCAAACCCGTTTATTCATGGAAAGACTCCTGCTCAAAGTGTGAGATGTTTTTATTAATCTGTAATTTTCTTTTACAAAACCTTAAGAACATTTTAAGATATCATATACTACTATATCCTGTAATGTGATTTTTACACTACATGTAGTAGATAGAGGTAAAAGTATTCTAAGAAAAGTTTCCAACAAAAGAGACATTAACTAATGACGTGTATACCGTATTCATCATATTTAGGTATGGACAACGAGCAGCCTTTGTCCTCACAGTGGTATTTCTTACACAGTATGGTTCTCCAAACATAAATTCACAAACACATAAACCACACGAATTTTGTTTTGTTTTTATTTTGATACATGTATTGTTCTGAAACATTCTAAACCCTAACATAATAACAAAAGTGAAACATAAATATTTTATCAAGATACAGAAATAATTAATTTATAATAATAGGACTATCTTGACTTTTGTTATACGCAATTAATTTATCCAAAGCTGGAATAACTGGTCTAACATTGAAGCGCCAAACCACGTACAGGCTCTCAAGAATCTATAGTTGTGTTACAATAACACCTTCCGTGTCTTCACTTGCATGGTGTGTAGGCTTTTTATTCATTCGTAATTTCTCTACCTTTTCAAATATCTGATTCGTAGGCCTATCGTTTATCTTTTCTCTTCTCACATTTTCTCTGAACTCGACTTTTTCATAAATGTGTTCATCGGTTTCTCTGAAAGACAAACAGTGAAATCTTCAGAAACAGTTATAATAACCCGTTAACAGCATCTCTATAGATTGCTGAGCTATTTGAAACTGTGCAAAATATGCACCTAACACGTCTAATCAGTTAGAACACTTGGCGCTAATGCTCTCATTTCATAGCTGTGCGAAGCTCATATCAGAGATCAACGGGTTATTTTCAATATAAATATAAGCGATAGCCCAGGCATGGCCAGGTGGGTTAAAGCGTTCTACTCGTAATCCGAGGGTCGCGGGTTCGAATCCCCATCACACCAAACATGCTCGCCCTTTCAGCCGTGGGGCGTTATAATGTGACAGTCAATCCCACTGTTCGTTGGTAAAAGAGTAGCCCAAGAGTTGCCGGTAGGTGGTGATGACTAGCTGCCTTCCCTTTAGTTTTTCACTGCTAAATTAGGGATGGCTAGCGCAGATAGCCATCGCGTAGCTTTGCGTGATATTCAAAAACAAATAAACAGAAACAAACGCTGTACAACTGTTTTAAAGTAGCAAGTATTTATTTTGACTGTCTGTAAACAGTCACAGACTTAAACATGAAAATATACATATTATGCCATCACAAATATATATTACTGACATTTTCTTCGAATTCCTTCTTCCTCTACCCCACCAAATATTAGACTGGTGATTGATTGGACTTATCGCGCCATAAACCTTCTATACAGTACCGTAATGTATGAGTGATTCACAGAATTTAGCATCTGATTATAGTGACGAATACGGTAGCCATGCTCATCCCATTGACGGTCAGTTGAATTAGTGTCTGAAGAAGATGTTAGCTAAGATGTACAACCGTAGTCACTGTTTTGTACTCTAAAAAAGATTCGGGAAATAAGACCAGGAATTGTCCATTTGATTTGTAAAAGCCCTTTTTTCATCACGATAGAGAAGTACATTACTTACACTAAATTGTCTTACATATTCAAAAGACAATCACAAAACAATCACATAGTCAGACTATTTTGTATATGCATAGTACCTTGTTCCGTATGTGTGCATTAAAGTGTGCGAAAGTATTTGTATGTTTAAACCTTTAGGTTTTACAATTTGTTTAAATGAGAGTGAAACAATTTACTTACGAGTCTTCATATTTGTGAGAAGAATCATTAGACAATAACTCGTCATTACTGGTAGACAGAGGTTCAAAGTTAAAACTTATCCTTTTTGCCAAATTTGCTGTTGTTTCTACGTTTATGGTCTGATAAGATACGTTGGACTGTACCTCACTGCTACCGTTTTCTAAAGCAAGGTAGAAAAACAATAGTAAAGAATTCACACACTTTAAATTAATACAGCATATTTAAATTTGAGTGTAAAACCATAATAGATATTCCACCAGTTTCGTGAAATCAACGTTTGTTCTTTTAAAGATATATTTTATTAATTTTAATAAAAAGTTTTTATTTGGATTTACAGCTATCGTTAAATATCTCCCATGGAGCCACTAAGCACTTTTCTTTTCCATATTTCGATGTCATTTGTTATTTAGTGAAGTTTGAAATTTTCTGTAAACTCTTCGAAAATTACAACATAAGAATAGAAAAATTAGATAATTGCAACACTCTCTTTTAATTATCTTGTGTACATTCCGTTTGTACAGCCATTTTTAATATTCTTCCATTCTGAAAAAATAACTCACTCTTAATAATTATTGTGATTAATATGAGAAAAACAGGTTTTATTTATTGTTAAGAAACGTAATTTTGGAAACTCTTTCTTAGAGTTGGCATGGCCTAGTGTTTAGGGAACTCGAATAGCAAACTGTGGGTCATAGGTTCGGATTTCGTCACAGAATATGCTCGTCCTTTCAGGCATCAGGAGGACATTATAGTTTGACACTAATTCTCACTATTCATTGGTATAGAGTGATTCATGTGTGTGGGTGGTATTGACTGCCTTCCTTCTGGCCCGGCATGACCAGGTGGTTATAACACTCGATAGTCCTCGTATAGCTTCGCGCTAAATTCAAACCAAACCACACCTTCCTTCTAGTTTACCATCATTTCAATATTAGGGACAGCTGGTATAGGTTGCCTATTGTGGAGCTTTGCGCAAAATTCAACAGAAACAAACAAGAACTGCTTAACCAATAACAATACAGTATGCATCAAAAGTAACTTTGTTTTGTGTTTAAATATATCGAAACTCGTTTTTTCGTATATAAGCTTTCAATCGTAAAATAAAATTAAAACACTTTATTTATTCAATACTTAAAGGTAAGACGCTAATTGGTTGGAGACATAACTATTGCATTATGATGTCAACAAAAGAACAAAATAGTCAGTGGAAAAAACAAGCATGAAACAACACAAAATTCCATTAACAAATCTCGACTTCATTGCAATTACTGTAAACCTACTAATTCTTCTTTGTACGTGACCAATCAGTTTGATGTGTTTGTTTGTTTTTTTTTAGAATTTTGCGCAAAGCTACACAATGGCTATTTGCACTAACTGTCCCTAATTTAGTAGTATAAGACCAGAGGGAAGGCAGTTGGTTATCACCACTCACGCCAACTGTTGGTTTAGACTACTCTTTTATCAACGAATAGTGGAATTGGCCACACATTATAACACCCCCCTGCTAAACAAACCAGCATGTTTGGTGGGACAGGTATTCGAACCCGCGACCTTGAGATTGCGAGTCAAGAATCCTAAACACCTTGCCATGCTTAGCCACTGACCAATCATAAATCTTTTTTACAGCTATTTGAAAACTGTTTCACGGGTCAGTAGTCAACAAGTCTTATATAGTTAGGCTTGGTATAAACATAATAGACATGATTTAAATGTTTTTTATCTTTTTTTACAAATTCGTGCCTCAAATGTAACTTACTGGCTTTATGATATATTATCATACCTAGTGATAAATTACTTAAAACAGTTCCTTGGCAAGTTTAGAGTTTAGGACAACATTTAAAACATTTATATAAATATTTATTTATTACGACAGAACAACCTGTTGGTACTTAAATTCTTTGTAACTGACCATAAACTGTATTATCGTGAAATCACTTTTTAAGGAACATAGAAGACACCGTTAAGAGATTTTCTCTAGATATAGGGTTTACTAAATCAAAATCACTGGTAATAGTTCTTATGAGCTTGATAATTACTCTCTTATGTGCTACTCGGGAAAGAAGTTATAATTATACCTTCTTCATCACACCGCTGAGGATTGTCGTTCACCAAATCTACATACGAGCCCACATCTTCTCTGTTATTCGTAGGTTTAAACGTGCTGAGTTCCTCGATGAGAAACTGTTCGTATTCTTTGGTGCCTTTTTTCTTCCAGTGCCTAGTTGTAAGTCTTAAGTTAATTATTAACTTCAGAGAAACAACTTTAAATATATGTACACGCATAAGAATATTACAGGTGCGTTAAAAGAGTGAAAACAATAAGAAATATGATGCATTTCAAAGAGAACGAGGTCGACTGGAATCGTTTAAAACTTTCTTTATAAACATAGAATAAAAATGAAGGTAGAAGAAAAAACAAAAACAGGCAGTGGCGAAAAAAATAAGGTTAATACAAAACAATTTAAAGGAATAAAAACTGTGAAAAGCACTTTCAAAATGAACTGAAACATAAACTATTTATTAATTAGAAAAATAAATGAAACTAATAAAAATTAATTCCGATCCTAAACTAGGATAACACTGAGATTAATTCTTGCATGCAGTTCTCGATAGGTATTTGATTGTTTTTCTTACTGACAAGTTCGCCGAAGGGGGCGCCACCGACAAAATCAGTTCCAACTTAATATCTAAAAGACGACCGATTCAAACAACTTGAACATTATACCCCAGTAGAATTCATAGGCGATTCGTGTTGCTCACCGTTAGTACAGCGGTAGGTCTACGGATTTACAACGCTTATTAAAATTAGCGGTTCGATTCCCTTGGGTGGCCTCAGCAGATAGCCCGATGAAGCTTTGCAATAAGAAAACACACACAACTCGTGTTTTCGTTTTGATAAATGAAATAATTTTATTCTATGATTACTCTCTGGGGTAAAGCGAAACGTTAATGTTTATCCTTATGAAATTATTCTAACTGGTTTGTGTAAGCTGTTTCAGTCAGTGGCGGTCTCGACTTGTAATCCGAGGGTCGCGGGTTCGAATTCCCGTCAAGAGCGAACATGCTCGCTCTTTCAGCCATGAAACGTTATAATGCAACAGTCAATGCCACTATTCGCTGGTAAATGAGTAGCCTAGGAGTTGGCAGTGGGTGGTGATGTCTAGCTGCCTTCCCTTTAGTCATACGCTGCTAAGTTGGGGATGGCTAGCGCGAATAGCCTTCTTGTAACTTCTACGCGAAATTTAAAAAAAAACAAATATTCAAATAAACCAGTCAGTGGTCCTATTGTGGTATGCCTGTGGACTTTCAACACTATAAACCGGGTTTCGATACTCCTAGTGGGCAGAGCGCTTAACTTCAAGAGCAAACAAAAAATTTAATCATTGTTACCAAGTGTCTTATGTTCATTGTACTAAGAATAAACCTCTGGCACTTTGAAGTAGAACTTCGTTATCCAAACGCATATGTTTTAGCTAAAACCACGAAAACAGTTTTTTTAAAGTTTTATTACATCTTGTTTAATATTTTCAAAGTTACAGTCTCTGAAAGGGTGGCAAGTCAGTCATAATGTCCCACAAAATGGTAGGCCCATTATCGTAACGTTCGAAATTTTTCTATTAAAAAAATTCGTTATGAAAGTTATAGCAGAGAAGCAAACAAACTTTGATATATATTTTTCTAAAGATGGTAACGGAGTAAATGAACTCCTTGATAACTTTATATTAAAATATGTGATTGATTATGGACCTAAATATGTTTCCGGATATTCATGACAACAAACTTGAACACCAACTGTTTTTGTTTGTTTGTTTTTCAGGTACAATACCACTTCAGCAGCACTAGAATAAAAAAAAAAAAACGTGGTACAGGAATTTAAGGGGTCTATCAAATATTACATAACGTGTTGGAAGGGGATATCCTGAATGTTATCGAACATCACAGGAGCGGAAAAAATATATTTACGTTACGTAATAAACTTTTGACAAACTTAAAACTCGTATTTTAGACATGAAAGACGAAAATCTACTAATAAAATTTATTCTAGGTTATATTAATCTATGACACGCTATTATCGGACGTCACTTTTTACGTTGCTTTGTAGTGAGACCCGTGCGCTTGTATGTACAGCGCTGAAATCAAAGACCAACGCAAAATGAAGAAAGTTGGGTTAAAACAAGCCAGTTCCTGATAATAACAGTCAAGGCCCCCGCAGTATGATATCATTTGTAGCGTATTATTAGTACGTGTATACGTACTAATAATACTTTGGTCAGTGTTTTTGTTTCGGAATACAACAGGGTGTATTTTTTGGCGCGTAAATTATTTGGAGTCGTTGTTGACCTCTACTATTAAATACTACTGTACTTAGTACGTATCACAGACGTTTGTAATAGATTAAACACAGGAACTTGTTTAATCTTCAGTTTTAGAATGCAACCTAGTTAGTTTTCATTGATTTATGGAAAAAACTTTCTGTTCCAGAACACATATTAGGAATATCGTATTTGAAAAATATCAAATGAGTAATCTTATTGAAAACAATAACAACAATATCTTAAGTTATTATTATTACGATAATTATATATTAACAAAAGGTATTCTGCAATCAAACATAGCTAAGTTACTGAATAATGTGAAGTGTCTCCCTCTGCTGACCACTATGAAGTTTAGTTATTATAATTAATACAGTTATCGAATATTTTCTTAAGTCGTCCCCTACTTTTCGATCGAGATTTGTGTCTATGCGTTTTAGTATTATAGACTAAAATATATTATTATATATTATATATATAGTTTTAGTATTATAGACCTTTAAGTTTACCGATGATCCGTTAGGGTGCTTGCGGACAACAAAAAAACACATGATTGTAAAAAAAAATAAAAAATAATAAATTTGGGATAACTTTGGCCTTAACAAGAAAAGTTCGGCAACTGAAGAATTCAACAAATGTTAACAGTCAACTGCTATGAAAAGTGAACTAATGAACGTTTTATGTGCGGTAATAGTTTTTACTGTTTGAAACTAAACGGAACTTACGACAACTGTCACCCACAGTCACTAACAAATACACAAGCGAGAAGAGCCCATTACAATAACCGTACCCACTATAACAATCGAACACAAACTAGTTAAACCATAAAAAAAAACGTAGAAACAGTTAATATAATTGTCACATTTATTGAAGGCAAATCAGTGTTATGTATGAAGAAAACAGAATAAAACCGGAAGTTCCTAAACAAAGCAGTTTAGAAAACGTGAAATTATTTTACCTGATTAAACTAAGAACGTATTTCCCCCATCCTATTAGGATGAAGATGAAAGCTGAAAGAAGTGAGCAGATGATTCCTCCTATCATCCAATAAGAAACGTCAAAACACGAACAATCTGATGTCTGAAATGAAGTAAATTTGTTTGTTTTTTTAAATTACGAACACTAAAATATGTCGAATTATGTAGGACTAAAAATGTGTAAGTCATGCTACTTCCAATTTTCTTGGATATTTTTTTTCTTACAGAATTGGAATATTTGGCTTTGTTTCGATCAGGATAGGTTTGTTTGCACATTCATAAAATGCCTCTAAATATCTCTCTGATTGTGTAGTTCTAAAGGTTCGATTCAAGGAAGAGTACCTATTTGTCACCTCAACTAAAAATCCTTGGTCACTTCAATGTTCCATTTAATAAAATATGTTTGAATTTTCCAAGATGTATATTTGTTGTTGTTTAATTTAACAGAATCACTTAAATCTAATTGTCGCTGTTTAATATAACTGATCAAAATACGTATACTTTAGTAATTAAAGAGTTATTACTAAATATTCTGATATAGTAAACTAAATAGGCTTAGGAAGTGGCAGATGAACATAAGTAATATTTCACTGTTTGTTACAAATTATACACAGTGTTAATACACACATTTCTCTGACTAGTATCATACATTTTCAAGAGTTATTAAAATAAACTATAACTACACTTGAATCTATTAAAATGAACTGGAATCATTCTTTAAGTTAATTTTCCAAGGTTAGAATGAAACAATACCACATTTTGAATTCTTTGGAAATATTTCTGGTATAGGTTAATTATTTCGAGAAGCTGCATGGCGCTGAAAATAGGAATATTGTTGTCTTCTTTTGTCACGATAACAAATACAATCTTAAACTTTTCCCCATTCTTATCCGTGACGTTGTCCAATATCTGTATATCTTCAGGGCTGCAATACGCATTTGAAATCAATTAATCTTTTAGGCTTAAAAGTCCCATGCTGTTCCTCTTATATTTTAAAGCTACAGCTCTGAAAGAAGTATCTTTGAAACAGAAAGGCCACTAAGCATATAAATAGTTATAAAATAAATTATCTTTTCTCTGTTATTTCAAAATAAAACTGTAATATCGAATACACATATTTTATTATAAAAATACATCTGAATTCTATACAATACATTTTTGATTGATACTTCTAATTGCATAATACCTTTACAAAATTACCGAAGTTTATGTAAATATTAGGTACTGGTTAATGAAGCAAACCATTTACAACTTTAAGTCTGCTATAATCTCAGTTTAAAATAAGTTTAAAAGGACAATGGCCCATAGTATGAGTTTTCAAGCTTAGAACTTAGAAGTTTTAGAACTTAGGACTTATTTTATTAAGATATGATATGTCTAATTTATACCACAATTCAACCCCCTCTCCCCAAAAAGTCACCAAGAAATTGTTTATAATCTTCTGGTAATCCACCCTTATAATTTCACATGCCGCGTATCGAAATATTTTGGTTCGGTCAGACTGTGGGCCGAATAAAATTAGGTCTTTTTCACACATAATTTTATTCTAATACATTGAAGAATTGAGTATACTCAAATTTAACTTACACTATAAAAGGCCTGACATGACCAGGTGGGTAAAGGCGTTCGACTCGTAATCTGAAGGTCGTGGGTTCGAATCCCAATTGCCCCAAACATGCTCGTCTTTTCAGCCGTGGGAGCGTTATAATGTGACGGTCAATCCCACTATTCGTTGGTAAAAGTAGCCCAAGAGTTGGCGGTGGGTCTAGTCTTACACTGCTAAATTAGGGTCGGCTAGCGCAGATAAACCTCTTGTAGCTTTGCGCGAAATCCATGAATAAACAAACAAAAACAATACAATCTAAAAACAAAGTGCTACTGAATGCACGAGATTACTGCCTTTATGAAAGCACAATACACATTCAGTACTATCACCAAACATGTAAAAGTAATTCTTAAGCAGTTAGAGCTCCCGTTTACCACTTCGGCAGTGATAAAAGATCAAAGAGTTCCACTCAGAGGGGAGATGATGTATCTTTTCAAGACCAGGTGGTAACTTAGTGTCATAGGTCTTTACAAATTAATCAGTTTTCATTTTATTTCATACAATAAAAGTCCAGCTATTTGGTATGGTAGAAAAGACGCACTTATTAAAGGCACTTTCATAGTAAAGCGTTTTAAAACAGAATTATAAACAAATATATCATTTCTGGTTTTAACGGATACCCGCCCGGCATGGCCAGGTGGGTTACGGCGTTCGACTCGTAATCTGAAGGTCGCGGGTTCGAATCCCAGTCGCCCCAAACATGCTCGCTCTTTCAGCCTTGGGAGCATTATAATGTGATGGTCAATCCCACTATTCGTTAATAAAAGACTAGTCCAAGATTTGGGAGTGGGTGGTGATGACCAGCTGCCTTCCCTCTAGTCTTACACTGCTAAATTAGGGACAGCTAGCGCAGATAGCCCTCGTGTACTTTTGTGAGAAATTCAAAAACAAACAATTTAACGGATACCATGTGCAGTACCCGTCCGTTGAACGAGTGAAACAAAAACTCGTTTGTAAAAAATGATAGAAAATTTAGCTTTTATTTTATTTTATTTTTCGTAACATAATAAATATTAAAAATGTAATAAAAATACATAAAAGTATCAATACTGAAAAAAGAGACACTGTTCTCAAGAATTCTACCAATATGAAATCAGATGGGGTTCAACCCCCTCCCGCTCATGGACTTCCTCATATCATCCTGTATCACTGTGTCAAGTTCGATGCTGATTAATCAAGACATATAACAGGTCATCCCTTAAGTAATGTCGGACTTTAGGTTCAGAAAAATAGAAATGATTTCAAACGCTTTTAATATTATTTAATTAATAACGTATATTTCATTATTATTCTGAATGTCACGTCCATGAAATTCTTCTGGTTTGGAGGAAAAGAATGTAGAGAGGATAGTTTTGACATCTTCATGTGTTCCAAGCTCTTTTTCGTCAAGATAGTTCTGCAAACTTCAGAATAGATGATAATCAGATGGTCCAAGGTCTGGAGAATAAGGAGGATGTGGAAGCTTTTCCTAGTCTAGCTATTTAATCTTTGCAGATGTGATCCTTGCTGTATAGGGACGTTCATTATCCTGGTGTAACACAACACCTTTACGATTGATCAAAGCAGGCCTCTTTTCTTTCAGTGCAACATTCAAGCACTCTATCTGTTGACAATAGAAGTCTGATGTAGTCGTTACATTGAGCGGCAGCAACTCAAAGTGGATCAAACCAACAATATCCCACCAAACACTTAACAAGACTTTCCTAAGATGGAGGTCATTTTGCGCTGTGGTTTACCTGCAATGAACCATTGTCTGCGGGCTTAACATTTTTATAATAAACACCATAAACACCTTGAATGTTTCGTGTAGATTCTGCTGCACTATTGTCTTTTTAAACTTATAAAGCATAATATGCCTATTGTGTTCCTCTGACTCATTCATCTTCATAATGCCCCCCAGTGGCTCAGCGGTATGTCTGCGGACTTACAACGCTAAAATCCGGGTTTCGATACCCGTGGTGGGCAGAGCACAGATAGCCCATTGCGTAGCTTTGTGTTTAATTCAAAACAACATCTTCATAAGGGTTTATTTGATTAACGATCTGAAAAAGTGCAGTTTGGTTAGTATCTTATTTGTCTGAACATTTTTATACACGTCCTACGACATATTTTAGTCATTCTACAAAAAGAGAAATGATGATGCACTTTCTGTATTAAATTTTCGGACATTACTTATGGAATGACCTGATAGAAACGTAAAAGGTGTGTTTGTGCGTTTTTCTTATAGCAAAGCCACATCGGGCTATCTGCTGAGCCCACCAAGGGGAATCGAACCCCTGAACGTAAAAGGAACAGATACATAAACACACACATAGATAAGTTTAGTTATACAGTTTAGTTTCGATACACATCGATAACGACAATTCACACAAAAGATACAGTATTGTCCACACAGACGAATAAGGTCCTCGTTATACTCTTGTATTGTAAGTCCTCGTTCTTCATGATGAGTCTTCTAGTACCGACGTTATGAGTTGATATTCCATACATATAAAAATTTATCCTTTATTTTTATCTCAACCAAGGTAACTACAAACCAATGGCTGCCTGGTAAGTGGTTAGAGTTCAAATTATTATTTAGATCTGTTTTGCTGCTTGATCAGGTCACTTGCAAACATATCTCTGAGTTTGTCTTGTGAACGCATATACTGTGAGGGTATTGAATACATTTGTGTAACGATATATAAAATGGACTGAAATTCTACACAGACGAGAACATTCGTGTTGCTTGATAATTTTCCGCAAAAGCATATTTGAAGTCGTAAATGTCATTGTTTTACCAAGTCAAAATAAGCATTTTCAGCATATACGTTGGGGTGTCAGGTCAAAGGCAAAGGACGCATAGCCTCCTGAGTATTCATCATAAACAATGTTAATTCTTTGATAATGAAACTATTTTCCTGTTAAACGGAATAGGTTTATGTTCTCCAAACCTAGACAGCTCCCGCTTTCGGTTAACATCATAATCGACCAACCAAAGATATTTTAACAATAACCTGTTCGACTCAGGTTCTATACATAGTACGAAACATTCTTACAGACAAACAAGAGGGCAAACAAAAGAAGCAACTGTAACAAAGCAAAGAAACAGGTTTCCATTACGACAGTGCAGAAACTAAACAGCTAAAAGAAATTAAAAAGACGAATTTATACCGATACAGGAGGTAGAGAGCACATGATATGTCCCGCATACCACAATCCTCTTTGTCAAACCTGTCCTCAGACCAACAATTAAATTTAACTTTAAAACTAATCACATAAACAACACAAAATCTTTAACAAAGAACAAGCAATACACAAATACACACTTAGAGAGACAAACATACCTTTTAATGAAAATAAGAATATAGCACCAAAGAAAGGAGGCTTAACATTGAAGACGCATAGTAAAAACAAACCTTATTAATAAACCTTTATATGCAAGCATATAAAAATATTAAAGCCCTTATTAATAACAAACATTATTAATAAACCTTTATATGCAAGCATATAAAAAATATTAAAGCCTCTTAACAATGAAAATTGCATATCATAGACCTTCTATCACATATAATAAATCAATAATTCATGTAATAAAAAACATATTCTAACTCTTATACATAAAACTGCAACATGCATGGAAAGCCAGAAAACTAAACCCTTCAATGGCGATACCGATATTAGAAGCAAAACCGTTTACCACTAAAATATGTATATAAAATGAAACCATCTACAATGAATGGCACAATAAAATGCACACAAAATATTAGGCAAACAATAATCAAAACAGCTATGCACACACATATATAGGTCAGAATGTCCCATTAAAGTATCCATGTATAAAACGGAATAAACAACTATCAGAAAACTAAAGAAAAATAATTTACCATATAAATAAAATCTTGCACAACTTGTACAGAGTTCCTAAGTAGACGCTGCAATAATCGTCTGATATTTGTGGACTTCAAGCTGTATATCGTTTTGCCTATCACGTGATATGGAAGATGACTGGGATGATTTGAAGTGATTTTTCAGCAAAGCTGGCTTCTCCCCTCCATGATCTTCAAGTTGTGTCAGCAACAAAGAATGAAAAAAAACTGCTGGCTAGCCCAAAACTAAAATAGCTTGACATATCCAGAATTTGATCATCGATACAAAAGTCCAGATTCAGGTCAGAGGAGTTCCACTGTTCAAAATTGCAGCCAGGTGTGTAGGCTAAAGTGTAAGCGTATGGTTACACCCATAAAGTAGGTACATGCCAAGTGATACACCTTAACATGTACTGACGGTCACATTATAACACCCCCAAGGCTGAAAGAGTGATCATGTTTGGTGTAACTGGGATTCGAACCCGCGACCCTCGGATTACGAGTTTAACAGTTATGGCGTAAAATATAAGATTTCACTAAGCAAGTCGTGCCTCTCCTTCTCCGTATTACACTCAAAGTTACCATTTTCATGCTTAAGAGACGTTATTTTCTAATGAAACAATGTTAAGAAAGTAGTCGATGATATTTAATACTTATTAATTATAGATCGATCTGCCTGACAACCAAATAAAACACTGATACACTATGTGTATCAATGAATTCCTTTTATAAAGCAAATTTCATATGCTTGTGAATATTTCTACTAAATGAAGTCAAAATGTTGTTTGCATTATGCTATAAGCAACAAAAATTAAAGTCATGCTATTACAGTTACCGTCAAAACCCCCAGTTAAAATTATGTTTTTCTAAGTAGCCGTAGTCTAATTGTTGTTCATTTTACCTTCTCTATGAAACATTCACTGCCTAACAACATTCTTTCACTAGTGTTAATGAAAATAACAGTTTGGCTTGGTTTGAATTTTGCGCAAAGCTACACGAGGGCATTTTGAGCTAGCCGTCCCTAATTTAGCAGTGCAAGGCTAGAGGGAAAGTATCTAGTCATCATCACCCACCGCCAACTCTTGGGCTACTCTTTACCCAACAAATAGTGGGATTGGCCGTACATTATAACGTCCCCATGGCTGAAAGGGCGATCAAGTTTGTTGTGACGGGGATGCGAACCCGCGACCCTCGGATTACAAGTTGTGTACCTTAACCACCTGGTCATGCCGGACCAGAAAATAACATATGCACTGAATTTCCAATAATACCATCTACGTCAGTTATCCCAGTTAACCTTGTACTTATCAGTCATTAGCACTGAACCCAGTTTTTATCTCCATACACTTGCAGATGATTATTCTGTTTTTAGAAAACACATAACCTTCTCATATCTTGTAGGTTAGGCACACTTTTCAGGTAAACAAGTGCAAAAATCTAGATATTCCACATGAAAAAATCACTTATTGGTTCAGAAAGCAATAACTCGATCATCGTAACTGATAGGTGTAAATCACACAATGTAGTGCGTATATTATAGTGTGTAAAACTTGATATCTTGGAAAACAATGAATGCACTTTCATTCAGTCATAAGATGCTCAACGTAATGGTTTTCCCACCTTTTATGATCAAACAGGAACTCTACAATGTAGTGTATAAGTTCACTATTGCTCATTGGCTCAGAAGGAAGAAAGGGGTCACTACACCCTTACAGTTAGCTGTATTCTAGTTATCTGATCATCCCAGCTTTGAAGATCGAGTAGGAATCATAAGGTGTTGTACATACACCGTATGTCACGTTACAATTCGGGGTTTAAAAAGCGAAGGTAACTGGACCTTTTTCGTCAGCTATCCTTCACCCACCTAACAGTCCTAGATATGAGACGTGGATACTCAATTACTCTCCTAGAAGTGAATTAGCTTTAGCGTATGGATGTCATCCAGTTTCTTTTGTCTGATCATCTGTGGTTTGGACCAGAGCTGGAATAAATTGGTTTCCTATATTCTCTACCTTAGTTATCATGAGTACTTCTAGAATCTTAATAAACAATTCTTTCATTAGAAGCATTCTTTCGAAACGTTCCAACAAAAATTTTGAGACATTTCACAGTAAATGCTAATGATATGGAACCAAAATGTCTTCTTCCTGTTACTTGTGGCATTTTTTAATAAAACCAATTTCCCAACAACTGTCAAAAGAGTAAACCCACAGTAACAGCAGATTCTATGGACAGGTATGACTAAGTATTAATTATGGCAGCTTATTTGTCCAAATCAAATACAGTGGAATAAAATCTCTTGCAAAAGTACAATTAGTTGACTGTATTGTTTTCGTTACAGAAAAACAATATTTTTCCAAACCCCAAAATGTAGACTTGTCAACACGTGTTTTACCCAATCATTTTACTTCTGCATGTGTGCTCTCACTCGCACACACACACAAAAACACACTAAGATTTGTTTCTACTTTTGTACTGAAGCATATTATTGCGTGGTAAAAATCGTGTTTAAGATTTATTGTTTGTTAAATTAATAAGTTTATTCTATTGCAGTTTCTTTGGTCTTTAATTATTGGCTCTATAATCTAGCAAGGATTGGTCACATTGTGTGGTCTTTAATTATTGGATCTATAACTTAGCATGGGTCTGTCACATTGTTTGGTTTTATTATTGGCTCTATAATCTAGTAAGGATTGGTTACTTTGTTTGGTCTTTAATTATTGGCTCTATAATCTAGCATGGGTCTGTCACATTGTTTGGTCTTTTGTTATTTGATCTATAGTCTAGCATGGATCTGTCACATTGTTTAGTATTTTATTATTGGATTTATAATCTAGCACGGGTCTGTCACATTGTTTGGTTCTTTATTATTGGCTCTATAATCTAGCAAGGATTGGTCACATTGTTTGGTCTTTTGTTACTGGATCTATAGTCTAGCATGGATCTGTCACATTGTTTAGTATTTTATTATTGGATTTATAATCTAGCACGGGTCTGTCACATTGTTTGACATTTTGTTATTGGCTCTATAATCTAGCACGGGTGAGTCACATTTTTGGTCTATTATTATTGGATCTGTAACACTATTTAACAAAATGTTTAATTTTTATTGTTCCCCATTGCTTATGCTTACAGTAAATGGAAATGACCTATTTTCTCTTCAAACTTTGCATTTGTGCACTGGGTAATGAAATTTTCAAATTTATCTATTTTCCAAAACTTTCCAGGTAGATTCAGTGCTGAGGAAATTGGAATTGCCTCTAACCCAAACGAGTGGCACCTCTCACCTCTTCATTGATAGTTCATCCAGAAGCCTCAAAGTTGTACTGCTCCATAACGGGAATAAGTATCCGTCTCTTCCCCTGGCTTATTCGGTGCACCTCAAAGAGGAATACAACAGCGTCAAGACCTTGCTAGAAGCCTTGAAGTATGATAAGTATAGCTGGAAGGTTATCGGATACTTCAAAATGGTGGGATTCCTGATGGGTCTCCAAGAAGGCTTTACCAAGTTTTCCTGTTATCTCTGCCTTTGGGACAGCAGGGACACCGCAGCACATTACAACAGAAAGCACTGGCCACAACGAGCTGAGTTCTCTGCATGGAGGCACAATGTCATGTGTGAGCCACTAGTGGACCTCCAGAAGGTGTTGTTCCCACCATTGCACATAAAATTGGGTCTTATGAAACTATTTGTCACAGCTCTTGATAAGGAGTCTGCAGCCTTCAAATACCTTCGAGACTTCTTCCCTTAGCTGTCTGAGGCAATGGTCAAAGCTGGTGTTTTCGTTGGACCACAAATAAAGATCCTGGAGTACACAAAATTCCCCAAGAAGCTCAGACAGAAGGAAAAAAAAGCTTGACGCAGCTTTTTCGCGATGGTTTGGGGCTTCTTGGGCAATCACAAGACCGAAAATTATGTGGAACTGGTTGAGGCTCTCGTGAAGAACTACGGCAAAATGGGTTGCAGAATGTCCCTGAACGTCTATATCCTTGACGCTCATCTTGATAAATTCAAGGAGAACATGGGAGCACACTCAGAGGAGCAAGGCGAGCGCTTCCACCAAGATATACTTGACTTTGAACGCCACTACGAAGGAGCGTATAACGAAAACATGATGGGAGACTATATTTGGGGGCTGATACGTGAAAGTGATTTACATTACAGTCGCAAATCTCGAAAACTACTCACTTCTAAACATTTTGTTCATTTTTGTATAACTTTAGTATAAATACTTGTAAATATTGATTCATATGTTGTTTTATTCAAACCTCATGTAAATGAAAATGTACAAATTTGCCTGTTTTTACATAAAAAAATAGGTTAATTTCTAAATTTCATTATCCAGGCCACAAAAGCAAAATTTGAAGGGAATAATGACCATTTTCTGTACTTTTACAACATGAGCAATTAAGAAATAACACATACTATCCAGGAACAAAATTTGTGTTACATAGTATACTCTAGCATGGGTTAGTTACATTGTCGTTGGTTTTATTGCAAAGCCACATTCGACTATCTGCTGTGTCCACCATGAGGAATCGAATCCTGGATTGTAGCACTGTAAGTTCATAAACTTACCGTTGTCTCACTGGGGGTACCCAGTGGCATAGCATTTGTCTTCAGACTTACAATGCTAAAAACTGGTTTTTAGTACTCGTAGTGAGCAAAGAGCAGATAACCAAGTGTGTAGTTTTGTGTTTAATTACAATCAAATAAACAAAGTCACTGTGGAACAAGTCAGTTACAAACCACTTTCAATCCACGTGACTTTTGCAGTAGCAAGGTATATCACCCATGACAATATGATGCGTAACAAATATTCAACTTCGAATCGTCCAAAAATAGTCTTAATACTTTAAAATATGACAAAAGACAAATCGTGAGACTTTAGCACAAATAGTGAAGAAAATAGATATCGACACCTTTCAAATTCTTTGCAGATATATATCACGTCTTATAACGTTTCGAAAAATAAAGATGGCGACCATATTGAAAAACGAATTAAAAGTTGTTCAAATGAACTTCAACTGTAAACGTCCACATACAATTGTATTTGATACATGTGTTAAGTACATATATTATCCCATAACAGGCAGAGCATTGTGATTATATTAAATGAAAAAGGTTTTCATTTAGCACTAAAGATTTTTTGTTGTTTGTTTTAGTTTCCAAACAACATAGTTTTAACCGTATTAACACAGATTGTGATTCATCAGAAGCTCTACTTTTTACAAACATATTTTGTTGATTATTTACTGAATTACCTGAAGTCTGGAATTAGCATATTTCTGTCCAAGGCATAAGTCTTGGCAATCAAGGTCATTTCGAGCTTGAAAAGGGTGATGGCATACGTTTCCTGGTGGAGAACGCGTGGAGAAGAAATGATTTAATATGTATTTCAAACTACACACTAAAATCAGTTTGTTTAATCAAAATACACACGTATCTCGATTATAAGATGTTCATGTTAATTAAGTGCTTTAAATTAATTTTACATGTGTAGTAATAATATTACTATCTGATAATGAAAATGAACACACACATATATATACTGCGATTAGCGTCTTCGATAGGGGGGCGAAGACCACTTGCTTATCTGTTTTACCTACAGTAGTGTGTTATCTAATGGCCTTACATTATGTCACATAACTGACGCTTAACGTTGGAATTTGTAATGTCGTGACAATCAGTAAAACATGAATGCTGTATGAATTACACAAATAATTATGTACTCTGTTGGCTGTAAACTTCAACAGCAAGAAATAAAAAAAAAAATATGTGTTACTTTTAACACCCCAGTGAAGTTAAAACTTTAAGTTAATCTATGAACTTAAAATTATTTCACGGATTTTAAATATGTTGTGTTGCACTCTTGGTTTCACTTTGAGCCTAAGCTCTGAGGTACTTACATACACCGTCCACTACTAAAAGTAATTGTTGTTGAATATTTTAGCCCTGCTAAGAGTCACTCAACAGTAACATATGGTTAATCTACACTCAGTTTTCTTTATGTTACGTCACAGTTTGGAACTTGAACGATAATGTGATGAGTTCCTAACAGTTTAGTGTAGAATATCCTGTTTGTGAAATAACATTTGTCATCAACGTTATTAATGTCTGTTCTCCTGTCATTTCACAAATGAATGTTGAGTTTTGTCTGCGTGCACAGCTTTTCTATCGGGAGGCAGAGTAACGATCTGATAGACACTACGGTTCGAAATATAATATTAGATCATATCATTCTTCAATGTTCTCGTAACTTCAGTTATTGTGAAAATGCAACACATAGAATCGTTTCGGAACAATCTATGTTCGATCAATCGTGATATTGACGGCCATGTTTTCTTTGTCAAGTGATGTCCGTCTTTATTGGATCTGAATTTCTTAGTAAACAGAAATGATAGACATGTTTGGCATCTTATGTTCTCTTCCAGGATATTGAACCACCCTTTCTCGTGGACCATCTTAACTATTTCTGAATATAAGATGTTAATAAACAGAATAAAATTTCCTACAATCCCTTAAGTATCACATGATTCAAACATTGTTCGAAACAAAATGCAAAATAAACTGAAATGGACGAAATACAACATTCATTGTTTGGTTTCTTCCCTCCTTCCGCTAAACAAACGGAAGTGGACTAAATACAACACACAGTCTTTCGATTCCTCTATCTTTACGCTAAAGAAAGGGATGATGACTAAATACAGCACCCAGTGTTTGGATTCCTCATCTTTCCGTTAAATAAACGGCAACTGACGAATTACAACACTCAGATTTAGTTACTTCCACCTTTCTGCTAAATAAACGGAAATGGACGAAATACAACACTCATAATTCGATTTCTTCCCTTTGTCCCATCAATAAGCGAAAGTGGACTAAATACAACAGTCAGTGTTTGGTTTACTCCATCTTTCCGCTAAATAAATTGAACTGGACTAAATACAACAATCAGTGTTTGGTTTCCTCCATCTTTCCGACAAATAAACTGAAGTAAACTAAATACAATAATCAGTGTTTGGTTTCCTCCATCTTTCCGCTAAATAAACTGAAGTGGACTAAATACAATAATCAGTGTTTGGTTTCCTCCATCTTACCAACAAATAAACTGAAGTGGACTAAATACAACAATCAGTGTTTGGTTTCTCCATCTTTCCGCTAAATAAATTGAACTGGACTAAATACAACAATCAGTGTTTGGTTTCCTCCATCTTTCCGACAAATAAACTGAAGTGGACTAAATACAATAATCAGTGTTTGGTTTCCTCCATCTTTCCGACAAATAAACTGAAGTGGACTAAATACAACAATCAGTGTTTGGTTTCCTCCATCCTTCTGCTAAATGAACTGAAATGGACTAAATACAACACTTAGTGTTTGGTTTCCTCCATCTTTCCGGTAAATGAACTGAAATGGAATAAATACAACACTTAGTGTTTGGTTTCCTCCATCTTTCCGGTAAATGAACTGAAATGGACTAAATACAACACTCATAGTTTGGTTTCTTCCCTCTTTCCGCTAAATGAAATAAAATGGACTAAATACAACACTCATAGTTTGGTTTCTTCCCTCTTTCCGCTAAATGAACTGAAATGGACTAAATACAACACTTAGTGTTTGGTTTCCTCCATCTTTCCGCTAAATAAAATGAAATGGACTAAATACAACACTCATAGTTTGGTTTCTTCCCTCTTTCCGCTAAATGAACTGAAATGGACTATATACAACACTCATAGTTTGGTTTCTTCCCTCTTTCCGCTAAATGCACTGAAATGGACTAAATACAACACTCATAGTTTGGTTTCTTCCCTCTTTCCGCTAAATGCACTGAAATGGACTAAATACAACACTCATAGTTTGGTTTCTTCCCTCTTTCCGCTAAATGCACTGAAATGGACTAAATACAACACTCGTAGTTTGGTTTCTTCCCTCTTTCCGTTAAATGAACTGAAATGGACTAAACACAACACTTAGTGTTAGGTTCCTCCATTTTTCATTACCGATTCTTATCATCAAGTTGGTTCAACGTCTAATGTTTTATTAAAATAGCATAAATATATAAACATAAACACACACATGTATTTCTTGGATTTTGTTTATATATACATACTGCTATAGTTTCACCTATTTTAACAGTTTCGAAAAGACTTACATTTATTTGGTTGTTACTATCTGTTGCATGGTTCTTACGAAGAGTAAAACACACACAAATTGCTTCCCACAGTAAAGACGGAAATGCAGTGTTGGAGGACACTTCTTGAATGACAGTTGTTTTATGAGACTCTGTAATCCAGACGTTAATAAAATCTATTTATCTAGGATCCTTACCCGTTTGTTTAAATATTCATTTATCTATTTCAGATTTTAAAGCATTGTAGGTGAATTTGTTTGTTATCTCTCTATTTGTCTAGCTATATAAGTGATAGATTTCTATGAATCTTACCAACAAGTTTCTATTTCACAAAGATTAACACACTAGCTATATAAATGATACGTTTTTATGAATCTTACCAACACGTTTCTACCTTACAGAGAAGAACACACTAGTTATATCAATGATATATTTTTATGAATCTTACCAACACGTTTCTACCTTACAGAGAAGAACACACTAGCTATATAAATGATACGTTTTTATGAATCTTACCAACACGTTTCTACCTTACAGAGAAGAACACACTAGTTATATAAATGATATGTTTTTATGAATCTTATCAACACGTTTCTACCTTACAGAGAAGAACACACTAGCTATATAAATGATACGTTTTTATGAATCTAACCAACACGTGTCTACCTTACAGAGAAGAACACACTAGCTATATAAATGATACGTTTTAATGAATCTTATCAACACGTTTCTACCTTACAGAGAAGAACACACTAGCTATATAAATGATACGTTTTTATGAATCTTACCAAGACGTTTCCATCTCACAGAGAAGGACATGTTTTTCAAGGAGTTCCTGGTTCTGAGAATGCAGTATACATCTTGTTCAGATGGTAGAAAAATTATCTTATCTTTATGTTCACCTGTCATGAACAACGATGACGAACCATTCAGTATTTCCCCTATTTCAAAAACAAATCTTTATTATTACTTTTATTATTTTTCCATCAAATTGGTTTCAATAGAAGATTTCACTTTTCTGGAGATACTAACGTAGAAATACTGTTTTCTCTTTCGTGTCTGAAAAACTAACTTCAAACGTTTTAGTGTTACTACTTTTTTAGATAACGTATAGATAAATTTAAGTTATTACAGCGACAGACAAAGAATGTGGTTATTTCAAATTATCCGTAATAACGTGTCAGTCATAAGATCTAATAAGCGCCACCTCTTGGTCTTTTAGGGATTTATGGTTCTTACGCATCAAGTGTTTGACAGAAATAAACAACAAAACCACTTTCAACTATTACTAACCAAATTGTTCAAAAGTTTCTAATATCAACCAATATTTTCATTAATGTTTACAAATGTTACCATTGCTAAACGCCAATTAATTTTTAAAAAATCGAACTTTTTCACACTTACCCTCCATTTGAACACTATCTGCAAAACCTGTAGATATTAAAAAAGCTTATAATTTTCGATCGAATAAAGGTGAGTATATTTTTCACTGTTCTGTGATTTTTGACTCTTACCATATTTTTTTTCGATTTTATGTTTTCCATTATTGCCTGCGGACTTACAACGCTGGAATCCGGGTTTCTATACCCGTGGTGAACAGAGCACAGATAGCCCATTGTGTAGCTTTGTGTTTAATTACAAACAACCATTACTGCGCGTTCCTGTAGGTGCACTTCAAGGACAAGTGCTGTGTAATCTATTTTTTGAGCAAAGTACTAAGTTAACGATTGTTCTGATATGTTCTGTTTTCGCGCAAAAATCATACAATAGGTTATCTGCGTTCTGCCCACCACAAGAAATCGAAACCCTGATTTTAGCGTTGTGAATTTTTAAAACTCACAGCCGATTCACTGGGATACGAGTGTAACGAAGAGCACGCCAATGTCCATTTATGACCATAAGAGATATATAAGACCTAAAGAAATGTAAGCAAATAGACAATTGTCTGTATTTATAATGTATTTTAGTGCTTTTGATTTTTTAAATGACGTAATTAAAAAAATAATTATGAGTCTGGCAACCCTGACCTGAGCCAACAATAAACATATCTCCACTCTTTTCATCAAGACTGAGTGAATCAACTTCGATTAGGTTTTTTTCTTGTCCAACTGTAGAGACTGGTATTCTCCAAATCAGCAGAGAGTTCATGCTATACCTCTTCCACTCAGTCTCTGATAGGAAATTTTCAAATTCATTCACACCCGAGAATATTTCAGAATCTGCGTATCATAGAAATAAGTTCGGTAGATACATTAATAATTCCTCAAAGGTTCACATTAACATGTCAAGGTTTTAACATTAAAAATGATAATATTGTACTGAACGTACGGAAATACTTTTTTATGTGTTTGTTTGATATCCCTCGTGTAGCTTTGCGCGAAATTCAAAAAAAAAAAAAACATTAAAAAAAAGGATAAAGAAGTTAGCACTTCCCTCGGTATGTATTTAATACTTTCAGTATTTTACCTTTATAGAAAATGTTTTCTTCCAAATTTTGATTGGGAAACTCCGTTACAAGAGTTCTTCAAATTATTGCATGGTTAAATATGTTACACTAAATATACACACGTGAAATTTTAAACAAATATGTATATAACAGAAACACCACATGTTTAAAGAAAAAATGCATTTTCTTTCTATTCCTCTTTTTATTTTATTTTTGTTGGAAATAAATAAATTTTTGGGTTTTTTTCCCCCAGTCTTTCCTGTCTTTCGATCCTGCACTTTAACCCTTTACTGATATTCTTAGAAGTACCAGCGACACTCCTGATTTTATCAGAGCAGGGGTCGACAACTTGTTTAGGCACAGAGGGCAGAGGCCATGTCTGTGAGCGGATGGAGAGCCACATTAAGATACAAACTTGAATTTTTTTTTTTAAGGACTACCACGGGCCGGTCGGATGTGATATTTCGTTTGGGGACTAAGAGAGGGATGGATAATTTCGGCTGGCGGGCCGTAGGTTGCCGACCCCTGGATCAGAGTATATTTTAAGAACTTTCTTTGTTTAATGCAGTTAATGAGAGAGAGTTATTGAAAATACAGTATAAAATATAACAAGTGGAATATGTGTCCTCTCAAATTCAGTCTTCATTTAACATGTGTATCATGCACAGATGAGAGCCACCTAGTAAAAAGTAGACACCTCTTACGCTGATACATTCTATATTATGTGTTTATTTACTAGGGTAACCAAATTTAATACACGAAAAACTGGGACTTATTTGTGTTGGTGAATGCAGATCCTTACCAGGCCACGAAAATTTCTGAAACTTCATACTGTGAATGGTGAGAGTTTTCTGTGTACATTTCTCGTCATTTAAAAAACAAAAAAGTCTGCCATATTTTGATTTAATCTTTTTTCTAAGTTTAATGAAAACTTTACATTTTCCTTCCCTTTCCAGCCCCTGAGTGGGACAGCAGCAAGCTTCCCTTTCCAGTTCCTGAGTGGGACAGCAGCAAGCTTCCCTTTCCAGTCTCTGAGTGGGACAGCAGCAAGCTTCCCTTTCCAGTCCCTGAGTGGGACAGCACAATTACAGACTACAACTCTAAATTCCGTGGTTCGTTTCCTCGCGGTGGACAAAACAGATAGTTCAATGTGGTTTTGCTCTAAAACAAATAAACAAATCCAGCCCTCCAAGTCTGATATTTTTGTTATCTCTACAATATGTTGTGCAACGCATTTTATTGAAGGAAAAATTACTAATCGTTTGGATACAGAACGAACAGGTGGTTTGGGTGCTCGACTCGTAACTTGAGGGTCGCGGGTTTAAATTCCTGTCCTACCAAACATGCTCACTTTTCGTCGTAGGAGTGTTATAATGTTAAGGTCAATCTATTGTTCGTTGGCAAAACACTAGCCGAAAAATTGGGGGTAGTTGATAGTGACTAGTTGCCTTCCCTCTAGGCTTAGACCGTTAAATTAGGGATGACTACTACAGATAACTATAGTGTGGCTTTGCACAAAATTAAAAATAAACAAAATACAGTTTCGTTCGATAAACAACCAACTTTCGACAGTTATGATTGTATTTTTTCAAGTCGGTTTAAATATTGAATGACAAACCTTCGTAGATTTGTGATTACTTGCGTCTGTAGCGATTCTAAACAAACAAACAAAACGTTTTTCTATACTTCTTTAATTTACTGTGTACGGAGCAAAAACTATTGTTATTAAAACTGTAGTCTTGGTTATTGCAGACTAATATTCAGTTGAATATTTAGAATCCGGATACAATGCACACACGTGCTAGTCATTAGTTTAGTTTAGTGTGAATTTCGCGCAAAGCTATTCGAGGACTATCTGCTCTAGCCGTCGCTAATTTATCAGTGTAAAACTGCAGGGAAGGCAGCTAGTCATTACCACCCACCGCCAACGTTTAGCCTACTCTTTTAACAATTAATAGTGGGACTGACCATATATTATAACGCCCCCACGGCTGAAAGAGAGAGCATATTTGATGGGACGGGGATTCGAACTCGCGACCCTCAGATTACGAGTCGAATGCCTTAACCATCTGACCGTCATTAGTTAAGTCTATCACACTTAACTGCATAAAGATTAAACAATGTAATAGACAAGGGTGACACAGTCAACAACAAATCACATACATTGAATATATGTAAAGAGAATATTCATACTGAAGACTTAAGTACAATAAAACAAAATCAACAGGAAGGACTGCATTAAAAACAGCAAATCAAAACCTCTGACTAATGGTAGTTTGTTATAAACAAAATCAAATCCAAACTAAAATCCAAAATGTTGCACGAATTGCAAGGATCCTCAGGGTACAAACTATAATGTGGGATAGAAAATGTACCCTATGTTTTGGAGCTGACACTGCTTAATTTTGCGCCCGGCATGGCCAAGCGTGCCTTTTCTTTAATATATCATCTCTAAATTAGAACCAGCTTGCTCTAGAGCAGTCTTGTATGATATTAATTTCATATCCCACATTATAGTTTGAGCCCTGGGATAGTTTCAATTAGTGCAACATTTTGTATTATTTATTTTTGTTTCAGCTTGTTTTTACTGATAACAAACTGATATAATTAGTCAGAGGTTTGGATATGCTGTTTTTAATGTAGTCCTTCCTTTTCATTTTGTTTTAATTTACCTAACTCTATCACCATTAATATTCCCTATTATATATATATATATAAACACACCTGTTGTGTATATAATATATATAACTTTGACCTTTACAATAACAGCAAAAAGAATAGTGTAGTAGAGGGTTTCTGCAAGTGTCTAGTGACGTCATAGTCCCATAAAACTCTTACGCTTGTTTGGTTTGAATTTCGCGCAAAGCTACACGAGGGCTATCTGCGCTAGCCGTCCCTAATTTAGCAGTTTAAGACTAGAGAGAAAGCAGCTAATCATCACTACCCACCTTCAACTCTTGGACTACTCTTTCAACAACGAATGCAGTGCGACTGACCATCGCATTATAACGCCCCCACGGCTGAATGGTAAGCATGTTTGGTGTGATGGGGATTTGAACCCGTGATCCTCAGATTACGAGTCAGGTGCCTTAACCACGTGGACACACTGGGTATAAAATTCTATGTAAAAAAGATTTCATGAAATATAGCATGGCCATAAAGAGTAAATTTCAAATGAGACCTAGGCATTTCTTACAGAAATGTATGCTTAGCATATAATATCTTTCATGTTTAAAAGTAAAGTCAATAATCAATAATCATTTGAAAAACCATGTTTCAAACTTAGTGGTTAATAACATAAATTTCTGTCTCTACTTGAGGTAATCTAAGGGTTGCGGGTTCGAATCCCCATCACACCAAACATGCTCGCCCTTTCAGCCGTGTGGGCATCATAATGTGACGACCAATCCCATTATTCGTTGGTAAAGGGGTAGCCCAAGAGTTGGCGGTGGGTGGTGATGACTAACAGACTCTGCTTGAGTTGTTTCAGATATTCAAATCTATTACTGGAAAAGTGCAAGCACAAATTTGGAGAGGCTCAGCTTGTCATTGTTTCTTAACTTCCAAGCATGAGCTGTTGAAACCAGCAGGATTTTTCATGTTTTGTGAATTGTTTAATCGTGTGAGTATCATTATGCTGATTCATTATTACTAATTTTATGAGTTTGTATAAAATACTTTGTTCTCTTTGAATATAACAGATGTAGATTTCGAAAATAAAATAAATAATTTTTATTTTCTCACGTACTTCTTTCCTTTTCCTCACATCCAATTTGAAGCTTCTTCATACATCCACCTGACCTGACTATTTTAATCCACGCATCATTTGTCAAAGTAGCAAGTTCTAGACGAGTGTTGTTAATTCCAAAAACTCCAAGTAAGGATGTTATATTATTCGGATCAGTTCCATACCCAATGTATAGTTCTTCACAATATTCAACATCAGTAGTATAAGCAACATTGAGAAGCATTATACTTGTCTTTTTCTCCAGTTTTATCTTCCACGTTTCATTCTTAAAATGAAATTATAAAATGCAATGTTATTATAATAAAGCACGAGAGAGGAAACTGTTTTAGACAACGACTACATTCTTACATTAGGAAAGTACAGAGAAACAAATGACTAATTATCTTGAAGTAAGTAGATCGACCAAAAAATAAGAGTAATATAACAACTTATGAAAGAGTTAGGAGTAACACATTAAATTTACAAAAAAATAAAAGAAAATTGAAAATATATTTGTAGAAAGTAATAAGTAGATGTAAAAAATACATCTAAATTAAAAAAAAGAAATTCAAAGAAGGAGACTTAATATTTAAAGAGGGATTAATGGGATAAATATGATTGAAGGAAAGATCGTAAAGACTACTGGAGATGCACATTACAATAAGAGGAAGAAGCAGACATCAACAAACTATAAAGATGCTGCAAGGATAAAATAAAAAAGGCACAGAAGTCAGCGGCGAAGTCAATCACAACCCAACTGGTAATATAAATCTCTTATCCTCCTTTTAGGTAATTCAGTAAAATAATTCTATTAAATAATTCTGTATAAACACCAGAGAGTTTTCATATGTGATAAGATTACATTTGGTGTTTGGCAACAGTTCTAAACTTCATTATTGGAAGCATGATTTAATTGTCAGAAACGAAATGTGAAAAACGTAAATACCTCTACGTTATGCAAAATATAAGAAAACTATTATTGTTAAAGTTAAGCCCATCCCTCAATTTTCCTTTGTGTCTCTTCACCTTTTCAGTGGGCCAATTAGTTCTGCTAAGCCACTGATAGAAAGGCTTTGAGGACAGATTCAAACAAGTGCAAAAAAGAAATAAATGGTAGAAAAAAAATTTAAAAGTAAACATAACAACAAAGCCATCGATTACTCGTTCTACATTTGCCCAAGGGTTCCACTCTAAGATATTATTTACTACGAAACATGAAGTAAGAGAATCTATTTGGTCAACACCTGTTATCACTACTGCTGTGCCATCTGTTACTGCAGCACCTTCCTCAACTACTATAGCTGCAACACTATCATACAGAATTCCAAAATATCTCAGGACAACGTTTCGATCTTCTTTAACCTTTTTTTTTTACCTGAATATGACCTAAGAAGGTCAAAACGTTGTTTTCTGCTTTATTAGCAAAAATGTTAATACCCATACCTGCCGTCCTGAGATATGGACTGTGATGAAAATGAACCATGGGAGGCTAGCAGTCTCAGTTCTAATGAATTTCCAGAGAGAACAACATATTATTTATTTCATTTTCCATTTAAAAGGACAAATTTTAAATATACTGACTAACCTTCCAAATGAGAACTGTTACAATTAGCTAACACTGTTAAGCTGCATTATCAAACATATTTCGAGTAACATAACAGAAACATTTTCCAAAGCAAATTTCCATAACAAGATGCAGAAAAGAAGAAGACATCTTAGCTGAACATGCAAGACGTAACTAATTATCTCACCTAGATACTTTCCATGAAGTGATGAAGTTGTTAGCACAGAATCAAGGTATAGATTCCAATGTAGTATATTTTTAAAGAAAGCTCAGCAACTGGTCACAGAAAATTAATCCAGTAAACTATTTAAAAAATCATTTTGAAGTTACGGTATAATCAAACATCATCTTCTACAGACGATGGATAAGTCTAGGATAACTGAAAGGATTAGATAGACAACTAACTAGGCGGAATTGAAGAAGTAAACCACAAGACAATAAGTTTCAAGTTACACTTGGAAGGTCATATTACCAAAATCCCAAGATAAAAACAAGAATGGAACAGCACATTTTCCCAAAAAAACGTCAGTAAAAAGAGCATTGCAATCAATGTAGAATACATAGCCATTACATTGAGACTATGAGGATCACCAAATGTTAACACACCAAGAAATTAATAATCTAAGAAGGAATCTCCGATCCCAATTAGGTTAAAGGAGTAACAAAGAGTTAGCCAGAAGTCGAAAAATAGTAATTAAAAGGACTTATTAGGCAAATTTCAGCTTCAAATACCTCATATGCTTCAAATGAGATAAGAAGTTCATTATTTGAAGAAATCAGTCCATGGATGTATTGACGAGAAGCCTTGCAGTATGTTGACCATCGCTAGTTCTAAAGCTATGTCAACCTCACCTGGTAATGAAAGGTGGAAAATTTTCTATAACTGATAAAAAAAAGATGGAATGCTGTGAATAGGAGGTGGATAAAGAGTTCCAATAAGAGGTAAATTGGATGTTACCCTTATAATAAAAAGCTTCCTGGCTTATGATGTGTGAATAATTGACACTGAGGAAACTGACTTCATTTGGAAACACGAATGGAGGGTTAGGTCCACTTCAGCTACTTTTACAGTCTGTGACCAGACAAACCCTGTGCACTATATGGCAGTTACTTCACTAGAAGGTTAACTCCCAAAGACAACAATATGAGTAGTCATGGTACTACCAATAAATGAAATAATCAGACCAGGATTTCTTGGGAATAAATTTACAGCTGGTAACTACAGTGTAGCAGAATATAACATTCAGCCATGTCCTGAAGGATTAATGGTTAGAAGAACCCTCATAGCTCTGAAGAATAATGATGTCGTCATTAGTGCCATCCTTCATGCAAGACGTGGAATTTTATATGTAAAATCTTCACATAAGGACAGTTTAACACCTCACTTACAAGAGGTTGTATGACTGGATCTCTGGAGTTCTTAACGCTAATAATTTATACAGATTACCTGACTTGCTCATAAAATATCAATACGCCTTCTGTATTGGACCTCACAACTGAGGCCAAATAAATAAAATATCTTATAAAACGGATACTGGTGATACAGTCCCAATTCATCAGTTAATCAGATGACCAACGTGCAAAACAGGCTGAGGGCTTTACAGAGATAGAAACCACAAAGGAACAAGAAGTAACATATTTGAGCACCGGTGTGTAGTCATTGCATATTGTCCTTGTGAAAAAAAGGATGGATTCATAAGTTGTGAATGAAATACTGAAAGTAAATGAAGTTTCTAAAAGGGATATTAACCCATTACCAAGTGCACTTTGATAAAGCAAGTACAGATAAAACGTTTGGAAATGAATTGTGTCAATTTGTTGTATTACTATTACATTTCCTACACTGTAGTATCATACTCATCTACTTGTATTACCTAATCACACAAGGAAATTGGTTAATAATACTTACGAGAAGTTGAGGAAAGTTCTGGATTGGCTAAGGAACGAAACAATTCAAGCTGAATCCCAAAAACATTTAAATTGTTCTGTCAGCGAGTTTCTGAAGCAAATAGTCAATGAAACAGTGAAAAGCAAGAGTCTACAGACCCACTAATGACTGATCCTGTCCAAAACTGACTAATACCAAAGAGATTATATGAAGTGAGAGGATATCTTTGACTATTCTTTTACTATCATTGTTTTGTAAAATCAAATTCTGAAATAACTCCTCTTCTACAAAGATCACTTGAAAAAAACATATTTGTTCTTATTGTGAACAAAGATTTGACAAGATGGGGAAAGAATTAACCACCACTTCTGTATTATCATATCAAACTCTTGGAAACCTTTCATATTACATACAGATGCTGGTGAATTTCCAGTGAAAGCAATCTTATCATAATTCAATGTCAATAACTGCTGCAGAAACAAAGGTTTCGCTTTGCTGTAGTAGGTGATGATATGTTCATTTAGATGTTGAATTATGATAACATTTTTTCTACTGTTGTTCGAGTTATGTTATTATCTCTAAGGGTAAAACTTTAGATGCTGGAAATATTATGTGGCAATGAAGTGACTTATGAAAATTTATAATCCCAAAGATTAAATATCAACATGGTTTCAGAAACTTCAACACAGTGCTGGACATAACCATGGAAATACTGATCCATCACATCAAATTCCAAAATTACTGAAGATTACAAAGACTGTGAAAAGAGAGAAGCACAAAACTATCAATTCACAAGTGATGATAAATAACAAATGTGATCCAACACTCAACTAAAAGATGCTCAAGACAAAGAAAGACCTTAGATTGAAACTAATTAGTTAGTGGGTCAGAAATAGTACAGAAAAATCCACATGCTAAACAGTCTTACCTTACAGCTCAAGTATAAAGATATGCAGAGCATAATTGGATTCGTCAAGTCTACAAGAGAAGTTGTTATTATAGAAATGGAAAGACTGGTGAACAATGACTGCAGCTGTCATTTCCCCAGTATTTACATTCCACAGTACTCTATCATCTACACAACCTTCCAAAAGATGGACACCTAAGTGTTAAGGAAACATAACAGAGAGTATGAGAGCACATGTTGTATACTAATTGGATGCTATTTTGTAAGCAAAAATCCACAAACAAACAGCGTAAGCAGGTACAGCAGTATTAAGTTGTTGTACAGCTTGAGAAAGTTTCTGTCTCTGTGCTTGATCGTATATCACACAGAGATAATAAATATATCACAGTTTTCATTAAATATTTCACCAAATTGACAAAAACACAAGCTGTTCCCGACCAAAAATTAGAAGCTCTGTTAATATAACTCGTCAATTAATTCTGTCAAGAAACTTACTTTTTGGTATGAATATATTAAAGTAAGTACGTGGGTGCGTTGGGCTAAGGTGTCTGGGACTTATTGGCGATAAGTTCGACAATGAACAAATAGCAATAACTCCATTTTTTGAAAACAATATATATGTATACATATTCAAAATAAGTTAAATGTATATACAAAAATTATTTACACTATGGAAATCGTAGTTATATCTTAAACACTATTCAATTATTTTCTTCTTGTCAAAAGTACACTTAGGCCAATTAAATTGCTTTAGAATACATATACATGTCAACTATTTTTCTCTATTTCTTATTACTATAGTGTTCTGATATAATTCACTTATGTTGTCGTTAAATTAACATAGTTGTATCCTGAACTTCAAAGAGAATCGCCTGCCTTTTGTCAAAGGTCACTTGGAGAGGTTCAGTTACTTTAGAATACTCTTTAACGAGACAGCTTATTCTCCTTACCTCTTTCAATATTGTTAATCTCACTCAAACATATCAACTATTAGACCTTTCACTCCCGCGATGGTTAACATTACATTTAACCTTTCTCTCATCGATCTTCTCTTTCACATGGCTTTACTTTTTCTCTCTGTTTCCGCTGATCTGGTCTCCGTTATACATATGTCTATAACTTAGGCCTTCAAGAAATCTCTATAGACTCGATATCAATGGATTGCACACAACATTTGATAGCCTCGACATAAATGAATTACAAACATAAGCATCAATAAAAAATAATACTTACAATGAACAATATTTTATATCTTACATAACCCCCTCTTCAAAAAATACAATACTTGTTAATATATATACACAAAGGCTGTTCTTAAGTCATATACTAAATCCTCTCGTACAGTCTAAACGAACATTTGTAGTTCCTTTGTCGGTCTCTTTTCACATATTGTCTCCAATAGGATTTCACCTTGACAGAATCCCTTGTATTCATTTCGATCTTGTGTTATCTAGGATCTGTCTTTCCTAATCTGTATTCTGATACAGTAGATGTTGTTCCTCTTTCTTCTTATCAGTCAGTTCTTAACTTATGTTGACATTCTTGTACGTCTCATCTTCACTCAATGCTTTTAGGCTTAATAGGTTATTATCTTCTGTAGCAAAGTCATTGTATTCAGATTCTGCTTCTATGACAGCTCCATTTGCCATATCCATCTGCACATCAATAGCTGCATCTATAAGGTCTTCCTCTATTTCGAAAAACCTCTTCAACAGATTGGTTGTTCCATCAACTTTCACTTTATGGTGCATCCTGTGCATTTCTTGTACTGTGAAATGTCCTATCCACTGCCAGGTGGAGTTGTTGTGGGCTGTGAGTACCAGAGCTAAAATATTCTGTCTGACCTTGAAATGTTGACCCTCAGTCTTCTTGTTATAGAAGTGTTTTTACTCTCTTTAGGTTTGGCTTTTCCAGTAAAAAGTTGTTTGATAGGTCCAGTTCAAACTTCTTTCTGACCCTTTAGTTTGTAAGTCTCTTGTGCTTGACTTTCTCTAAGAAATATCCCAAATTTCCTGTGGTGAAAGGTCTTTCCTCTGTACTTCCTTCAATTTTTACTAACTGATGTGTTTCCTATCACCAACTCATATATTGGTTCCTTGATACACATGGTCTCAACGTTTCCTACATAATATGAAGTATCCACCTCCATTTTTTCTATGGAAAACTTTCTTACTGTTCCACCAATTAGCACGCAGAAGCATACTTTACCTGTCATCTGATCATCAAATACTAGATAGATTCTCATTTCTGCACTACTGCACCCACTGTTTCGTACAGTCTTCATTTACTGGCATATTGTGATTTGGTATCACCTCTTGATAATATCCTTCGATCACTATTGGCACTATTGATACATTTTCTAATTTGAGCCAATCATGCAATGATCAGTCATGGTAGTGGTACTTCCTTCTTGTGGTAGACCTGACGAGTTGTCTCAATTCTGTTTCAGACCTGACGAGTTGTCTCAAGTACTTCCTTCTTGTGGTAGACCTACATTCTGTTACATCAGTCACCTCTTTTCTTGTTCCTTACCAGCAATATCTTTATAAACAGCTCCAGCTCCTTTATGTTGAGATTCTGCTGTTACTTGCTGATGATGGACTTGAACTCCTTTGCAATATATCCTATTTTATAACAAACATAGCGTCTTTTCTCCTCAATGTCTAATAACCTCCTGACTCCACTGCCATTCGTGGATCTTTGTTCCTTTGGTTGGGTAAGTTATACAATCTCAATTTGTGCTCTTATTTTTTCTTTCTATTGCCAGTCTTTCTCTCGTTTTCTTCTCTATCCATTTCTTCTTTCAATCTTTCTATTTCATTTTCTTCTTCTTTTAATTTTTCTTCCTTTCTTCTCTGCCTATCCTCGTCTCTCTTAGATCACGTTGTTGTTTAACAAACTCTCGTTGTTCACTGTTTTTTTAACCCAAGGTCCTCTCGTTCTTCTACCCATGAACAAAATCACCTGACGTGGTTATGTAGCAAAATTTCAATATCTACACTATTTGCATGACTTTTACAGTTGTGAGTATATACATGTAGGCCTACTTATTTCCGCTGTGGTTAACGTTTACTTCTTCTGACATTTACCGCTGTGTAACACTGGCTCCAGCTCGTCATGTGTCAGGAAACTTACTTTTTAATAATATATATAGTATGTTAAATATACCGATGTGTTGGGCTAAGAATTCTTCTACAGTATATGTTACCAACTTGTTGGCGATTTATGAATTACAAACACAAAATAATTCAATTAAATAATACTACTTATGCTAAACAGTCTTTTATATCTGATAAGTTTCTTTCAAGACTTAGGCTGCCTTTAAATCAAGTTTATTTGCAGAAATTTCTCAAATCCTTGAAATATAGAAGACTTCATACATCTTATGACAGCATTATGGAACAGCACAATCATACAATAATAAACCATTTAACCATATATATGTGGATGAACACGAGAAAACATAATATTAAAGTATTATACTGCTATTCATGAGTTACTGAACACTATACATGAAACTACAAATTTTTGGGAGAGAATTTAAAGTGCTATTGGATCTTCTGTACTCACATCCAGAGGTTATACATACGCTCAGCACAGCGTTACGTATTATTCTTTATTTTGGACGAATCTCCGATCTATTATGCTACTTATGTTAATGTATTACTATTTCAAGTCACAGGAAATTCGAATTTAGAAGTTAATTAAATGTTAACATCTATTAAGTTTATGTTATTTGTCAACAAGATTGATACGCACAGTTCCCTTTTTAACATAAATATATTCTAATGTACAAACATAAAAATAATACAGTTTACAATAACAGTAATTACTAATAGTTATTAGAAATTATGGTTTATATACAAGTTTTACAAACAATATTGAATCTTCTATCTGGTTTAGAACTGAATAGGGCCCAGCATGGTCAGGTGGATTAAGGGGTTCGACTCGTAATCTGAGGGTCGCTGGTTCGAATCCCCATCGCACCAAACATGCTCGCCCTTTCAGCCATAGGAGCGTTATAATGTGGCCATCAATCCCACTATTCATTGGTAAAAAGAGTAGCCAAAGAGTTGGCGGTGGGTGGTAATGACTAGCTTCCTTCCCTCTAGTCTTATACTGCTAAATTAGGGACGGCTAGCGCAGATAGCCTTTGTGTAGCTTTGCGCGAAATTCAAAACAAACAAACAGAACTGAATACTATATCGATGGTCCTGGTCCACGACGAGCAACTTAATTCTACTTGATTTTGTTACACCTCGCCTAAGCTAACGACGTCTTTTCTCGGCTAGCCTCACACTCTTACAAGCTCACTTCTTCCGGTGAACATATTTAACGTCTGCGTAAAAATAATAATAATGTCAGAAGTAATTTACAATACTTTGTAATGTCCGAAATCTTAGCTGGTCCAATTCTGTAGTTATTAATAGCCGTTAATTACAGTTATAGCTTCCTAAGCCTACAACGTACTGACTGTAGCTGTTCAATAATAATACTCTTCTTGTCTCTTGGCGCATCAGTTTTTATATGAAAATCATACGAAACTCTAGAACATTCGCCATAGTTCGCTTGCAACAATACTGTCAACCACTAGTATTAAATACACGCCCAGTACATTGTTGATTCTTATGCTCAAGAACGTTCTACAGATTTTGAGAACAGGCGGAACTTGCGCAATACAGATTCAAGAATATACATCACATTTAGAAAAGAAAACTATACAGAAATAAGCGTAGGCACTAAAAAAAATGTATAACGGTAAATCCGTTACAACAGTCTTGTACATAATATGCAAAGAGACTAAAAAACACTTTCGATGTGAAAGATTACTTTACCCCAAAATGACTTAGCTCAACTAATGGTAAAATGAAAAGTTGGCATGATGTTAATGTTAAAAAAACATTTTATCAAGAAGACATGGTATGGGCTGTACAATACCCGTCACAAAAACAATGAACTCCAAAGATAAGCAGGAGCTGGGTAGGGTCAGATGTTGTACTGATAAGAACTATTAACATGGTTTACAAAATACAAAATAACAGCTAGTCCAAGTCAAAGGTCATTCACTGTGAGTGTCTTTGAAAATACATCAGTAGGAGTGTGGTCAACTATGACATTTCAGAAAGGAATCTGCCTACTAAAGAGTGACCATGTCAAAACTACTGCCAGATCATCAATAATAGGACATCAGTGTGATGTTTCGCCTGCCAATCTAAATAAAATTTCTGCAGTGAATGGACAGTTTGGTGTACTGTTTTATTTATATATTACGATTGTTCAAGGGATAATCTCAGTCTGGGAAGAGACTGTTGTCAATTATATTTTCGTATTTATAAGACAGTTAGCTGCTAAATAAATCTGCTTATGACGAAATTGTAATAACCGAGAAATTTCATCTAGGGAGATTTAGTTTCAAGAGTACACTATTTATAAATACATGTGAATCAATTAGTGAAGGTCACACGTATTCACTGAGTTTATGTGATTAACGTAAGAAAAGTTGTTTACCATTCAATGTTAGAAGTGAGATGTGTTGAGTCTAGTTATTCGAATAATTAGAGAGGAAATTATATTAGTCTATTTGTTGAGATAGGCCTACTTACCACTAGCCTCGGGAATTTCTGTTGAAATGTTTGCGCACTTAGCGCCAAAATTCAGCAGCGGATTTAAAGCTGTGTAGGCCCAGGGACTAATAGTTCTTGTGGGCCCTACGTTTCATGTGATTTTATATAGAATAACATTATCAATCGGTTCTCGCTAAAAACCATGAGCCCTGGGCTGAGCCCGCGATTGACTCTACCTAAATACGCAACTAATACAACTTGGGCCAAAATGAATGTAGCCTATAAAAACATTATGGTATAAATAAAATTACTTTGCATTATTGTTACTAAATAATTCAAAAGAGCCTGTCCAAAATAGAAAATATTACAACAATGATTTACAATACGAAAGACCGGAGTTTTAAATACGTTACTAAAAAACAAAACATAATAAACTTAGGGAATTTGATATTTCATTAGAATCGAGTCACTGTATAAGACTCACTTGGAATGGAATAGAACAGGATCTTGCCTTCATGCAGAAGCAAGATAACACGTGTAGGAACATATTTTTAGGAGAAGAACCACAAATAAATTGCAGTTAGATAATGAATAGGTGTGCACATACACAGAAAGGAAAACAAAGTACAATAACATTGAACATGGTATTATAAAATGTACATCATTGGTAAAGTTATATTTGAAGAGCTTACCACAAGTGATTCTCCTGGAAAGGTCATATTTTCAGAGCAATTGACAACTTTCGACGGGTCAGCTAAATGAGAAAGTTTTATTTAGTCACTAACTTATTTAAAATGTTTACAGGAAGCAAATGAGATTGAAACATATTTACTGGACATTCATTTATACATAAAAATGAGGTTTTGTAATTCAAGAAATTCTTCTCTAAATATAAAGAAAAACATGATTCATCTCGTTTTATCAAATGAAGTTTCCATATTCTACAAATTCCAATTAGTAAAAAAAATTCGGTTCTCATATCTATTATCTTAACAATATTACGATGAAATTTTTAAATGTTTCATATATTAGAGGCCCGGTATGGCCAGATGGGTTAATGCGTTTGACTCGTAATCTGAGGGTTGCGGGTTCGAATCCCCGTCGCACCAAACATGCTCGCCATTTCAGCCGTAGAGGCGTTATAATTTAACGGTCAATCCTACTATTCGTTGGTAAAAGAGTAGCCCAAGAGTTGGCGGTGGGTGGTGATGATTAGCTGTCTTCCCTCTAGTCTTACACTAGTAAATTAGGGACGGCTAGCACAAATACTCCTCGAGTAGCTTTGTGCGAAATACAAAACAAACCAAATCTAAACTACAGATGTAGTGATATGCAAAGTACTTTTCATGTTTTCTGACTTCCTTAGTTTAGAAATCAAAACAATTCACTTTCTTCGTCAGCCCCCCCCCCTGCTAGTAGAGCGGTAAGTCTACGGATTTACAACGCTAAAATCAGGGGTTCGATTCCCCTCGTTGGGAACACACACATTCTTCATCAGTTTAAAAGTTATTCCTACTTTCTTTTCACCTCACGATTTTGTATGGAAGGGTTTAGATAAAATAAGTTAAATCACTATACTGTTATGATTCGTTTTCCTACAGTCTCTCGTGCGCTTTCTTGTTGGGAAAATTAGGTATTAGTAGAAACCATTAACTAAAGGAAAATGGTGGCTCTTTTGTGTATAAAGTATTTTATCCTTACTGATTGTCCCCCCCCTAGAGTGGCCCAGTGGTACACTACTGGACAAAATCTTAAAGCCAACGAACATAAAGAAAAAATATGCATTTTGCGTTGTTAGACTCAACTACTTATTTGAGTAGAACGTCGAAAGATGAAAATAAGAAAAGGGGAAAAAAACCTTTTAGCATTTAATAGGGAAAATGTAAATACTATGAAATTAGCCTAAATACTAGCTGGTCAAAAGTTTAAGACCATACTGGAACAAAGTGTTAATCGGTAAACACGTACCGAAATTTAGTCATTTGTGTTCAAGCATTTGCCTTTTCAACATCTCCCACTGACATCTCTTGTGTTACATTGGGTAAAAACTTAGCAAAGGCTAAAAAGTTGACAGAGTTTGAACGTGGCAGAATTGTCGAACTGCAAAAGCAAGTTCTCTCTCAACGTGCCGTCGCTGGTAAGATTTGACGTAGTAAAGCTGCTGTTGCAAATTTCTTAAAAGACCCTGAGGGATACAGAACGAGAATTTCAAGTGGTCGCCCCAAGAAAATTTCGCCGGCGTTGAGCAGGAGGATTCGACGGGTTGTCCGGCAAGACACCAGCCGATTGTCGAGCCAGATTAAGGCTCTTACCAACGCAGGATGCAGCTCAAGAACTATAAGACGGCATCTACGAGTGAATGGCTTTAAAAACCGTACGAGTCTTCAAAGGCCACGCCTCCTTCCACACCCCAAAACAGCTCGGTTAAACTTTGCTGAGAAGCACCAAACATGGGATGTAGAAAAGTGGACGAAGGTTTTGTTCTCTGATAAGAAAAAAATTAACCTGAGTGGTCCAGATGGCTTCCAACTTTACTGGCACGATAAGGATATCCCACCGAAGACATTTTCTACACGACACAGTGGAGGAGATTCCATCATAATCTGGGGTGCTTTCTCCTTCCATGGAATAATGGAGCTTCAGGTTATACAGGGGTATCAAACAGCAGCTGGCTACATTGGCATGTTGGAGAAAGCATCCTTATTTACTGAAGGCCTTCGCTTATGTAGAAATGAATGGATCTTTAGGCAGGATAATGCTGCAATCCACAATGCCCGCAGGATAAAGGACTTTTTTATGGCGAATAACATGATTCTTTTGGACCATCCAGCATGTTCGCCCGAACTGAACCCCACTGAAAATGCTTGGGGGTGGATGGCAAGGAAAGTCTATAGAAATGGATGTCAATTCCAAACAGTGCATGATCTTCGTGAAGCCATCTTCACCACTTGGAATAACATTTCAGCCAGCTTTCTGCAAACGCTTCTACCGACCATACCAAAGCAAATGTTTGCAGTTTCTCGCAATGACGGCCGTGCAACTCACTACTAAGACCTCTTGTTGGGCATTTCCTACCCTGTTTAGGACTTTTTTTATGGTTTTAAACTTTTGACCAGCTAGTATTTAGGCTAATTTCATAGTGTTCACATTTTCCCTATTAAATGCTAAAAAAGTTTTTTATTTTTATTTTTCCTTTTCTTATTTTCATCTTTTGAAGTTCAACACAAATAAGTGGTCGAGTCTGACAACGCAAAATGCATATTTTTCTTTATATTCATTGGCCTTAAGATTTTGGTCAGCAGTGTATGTCTGCGGACTTACTATGCTAAGCACAGATACTCCAATGATGATTTGACAGTTATCCCTTTCTTCAATCCTTGTTATGACAATTGTACTATTGTTTATTAAATAACCTCGAGCTATTTATTTCCAAACAGCGTCGTTATTTAAAACTATTTTGACTTGTAACTTGACACTGTATTACATATTTGTTAAAACTTTGTGTAGTCTGTCTCGTCCACTTTTCGTGATGGTTATTGTTATTTTGAATTAAGCACAAAGCTACACAATGGGCTATCTGTGCTCTGCCCGCCACGGGTATCGAAATCCGGTTTTAAGCGTTGTAAGTCCGCAAACCTACCACTGAGCCAGTGGGGGGCTGTAGCGATGGATAAATGTCTAACATAGACAAAAGTTTGTTTGTTTTTGAATTTCGCGCAAAACTACACGAGGGTTATCTGCGTTAGCCGTCCTTAATTTAGCAGTGTAAGACTAGAGGGAAGGCAGCTAGTTATCACCACCCACCGCCAACTCTTGAGCTACTCTTTTACCAACGAATAGTGGGATTGACTGTAACATTATAACGTCCCCACGGCTGAAAGGGCGAGCATGTTTGGCGCGACGGGGATGCAAACCCGCGACCCTTAGATTACGAGTCGCTCGCCTTAACACGCTTAGCCATGCCGGGCCCATAGACAAAAGAATTTTTATCAATTTTATAACGAGTGTAGAGATATTTACTTGACTGGATTGAAAAATTCAAAGTTGGAAATAGCCAGAGTGGCCTAAAAGGGAAGAAAGAGAGAATATATATGATATACAAATCATATTTCACGTTTCTTGTTTTTGTTTGGTTTTTAGGTTATGAGATAAATGTATAATATTAACTTTGACTTTTCAGATTTTTTGTTTGTTTTTCAGGTACACTTTTCCGGTCGTATTTGTAGTGTTGGCAATAAAAAGTTGGTTAAGAATATAGCTATATTTATTTCACTCTCGCTTCCTATTGTTCTGGGTCATTCTCCTATTCTAACTAAAATTTGTGCTTTCTCGTGGGAAAGACTATTGTATAGTAGTGCTCACTATGAAAAGAAGGACAGTGATATTTTCCACTGTTAGATAATGTATACTTTCTTATATTACTAGTACAATAACCATCAGTAACGTGAATCGTGCATTCTCACTGAGGGGAATCTTAATAAAATTTTAAGTATAATGATATGTTTAATCAAGACAAGTAGACGGATAAAATTCTTCAGTTTACAAATAAAGATCTGCCGCAGACGTTCTCTCGTCCAGTACACTAATTTACCTCAAGTTATTTTGCTAATAAATATTACTTTCCAGTTTACTTTGACATTGTGTTTGATCTCTTTCTCCGAACCCAGTCAATCAGAACATGATGATACAACTCCATGATGCACTTCCTGATGCTCTAAGAGTTACTGCAGTACAACTCTTAACATTTGGATTATCAGGGCATCTGAGACTACCACAGATAACCCTAAATAAACAAATTAATCTACTAATACTATAACTGAACAATTGTCTTTTACTACTTAAGTAAATTAGTAATTTATAATCCTAATATACAATAAGTTGAACCGTCAGTGTTATGCGTAACAAAATACAATAACTTTTTATTACTCTACCCAAATACTCATTTCAAACGTCTTAATATCTTGGTAAATATATTACATAAATAACTTTAATATTATAGCGTATTTATTTACTTAAAAATCCAATATTCAAAGTAAGCTTATTAATGTGAATATTGTTATTAAGCTACAGAGAATAACTGAGCAATTATTTGATACCAGTAAACTTCTTAATCAACAAACAATTTAACTGTTAATATTACAATGAAAAAGTCATTTGAACATCCATTCGAAACCTACAGTGCTCTAACTAAATATATATTTGGTATTGAAACATACATATTCAAGTCTAATAAACGTTTACTATTTCAGACAAGTACACAGAAATGTTCTTATAAAAATTGTAAGTCACTTAAAATACTCTCCCTGATATTCCAACGAAACACTTAAACCTGAATGTTATAGTTATGTAATCAACTGGGGTTTTATCATTCTCTTGAATTTAGAAGAATCTGAGTGTGACTTAGTAGTTAATGTACGGAGCTACGAACTGAAAGGTCTAAGACTCGAGTCACGATACGGCGTTGAATACACTCTGAATTTTCACTGTGGGTCGATATAAATCTTAGCCGTCAAAAAACACGTTTCAAATCCCCGTCAGACCAAACATGCTCGCCCCTTCAGCCGGGGGTGTTATAATGTAACGGTCAATCCCACCATTCGGTGGGTGGTGATGACTAGCTGCCTTCCCTCCAGTCTTACACTACTAAATTAGGGACGGCAGCGTAGATAGCCCTTGAGTAACTTTGCGTGAAATTCAAAAACCAAAACCAAACCAAAAAACACGTAATACAAATACTACCTAAACCTTTAATCTAAGCCATCAACTAAAACCTAAACTATATACTATCCAAATCATTAATTGAAACTTGTAATATTCTATCTAAACCCTCAACTTAAACTTAATGTGTATGTATGCCACTTAAGCTCTTGGCTGAAACATAATGTATACGGTATACAAGTTCTAAACTGAAACATTTAATATTAAATCTAAACCATAAACTAAAACCTAAAATATATCGAAACATTAACTGAAACCTAATATATATATATATCCAATTTAAACATCGGGTCAAACATTTAATGGCCCGGCATGGCCAAGCGTGTTAAGGCGTGCGACTCATAATCACGGAGAGTCACGGGTTCGCATTTCCGTCGCGCCAAACATGCCCGCCCTTTCAGTCGTGGGGGCGTTATAATGTGACGTTCAATCCCATTATTCGTTGGTAAAAGAGTAGCCCAAAAGTTGGCGGTGGGTGGTGATGATTAGCTGCCTTCCCTCTAGTCTTACACTGCTAAATTAGGGACGGCTAGCACAGATGGCCCTCGAGTAGATTTGTGCGAAATTAAAAAAAAAAAACATTTAATATTCCAATTAAACTACTTATAACTGAACAAACAATTAAACTAAATAATGTTCTTCTATGTTTATCAATAATCTTGACGTCGAAAAACCATATTCTCTAGATAGTCTTTCATTTCAAATTCACGCCCATATGCAGAATATTTTAAAGAGTGGTTCTCTTTTGTGGGATCAAAAGGCAACACACTGTACTAAGGAAAATCAGCTTGCAAATCATATTCACGTTAAGGGGGTCTGGGGGCATGCCTACCAGAATAGTTGTAAAAAATAAGTTTTAATGAGATTAAAACTGGGGGCAATTTTGCTTGAAGTATAGCTTGAACAATGTCTGTTCATATAAAGTACATAAACATCCAATGAAGAGTCAACAAATCATGATTCTAATAGTTTATTTTGAGTTTACTTACTGGTTATGGAAGTCATGTTACAATTTAGAGCTTTTACAGTAAGTAAGATTAGTTTTTAGAACAGATACGACGTTTCGATCTTTGGTGCGATCATTCTCATATTCACAAGTTTTAACGATAAAGAAACGTTTCAGTTTTTAAATCAACAATCAACTACCTACCAATGCCTTTAAATTTTAAAATTGATTGTAATTTTCAATTTTTAAATCAACAATCAACTACCTAACAATGTATTTAAATTCTAGAAATGATTGTTATATTTCAATGTTTAAATCATCATTCAACGACCAAACAATGTATTTAAATTCTAGAACTTATTGTTATATTTCAGTTTTTAAATCAACAATCAACGACCCAACAATGTATTTAAATTCTAGAATTGATTGCTATATTTCAATGTTTAAATCAACAATCAACGACCTAACAATGTATTTAAATTCTAGAAATGATTGCCATATTTCAATATTTAAATCAACAATCAACGACCTAACAATGTATTTAAATTCTAGAAATGATTGTCATATTTCAGTGTTTAAATCAACAATCAACGACCTAACAATGTATTTGAATTCTAGAACTTATTGTTATATTTCAGTTTTTAAATCAACAATCAACGACCTAACAATGTATTTAAATTCTAGAATTGATTGTTATATTTCAATGTTTAAATCAACAATCAACGACCTAACAATGTATTTAAATTCTAGAAATGATTGCCATATTTCAATATTTAAATCAACAATCAACGACCTAACAATGTATTTAAATTCTAGAAATGATTGTCATATTTCAGTGTTTAAATCAACAATCAACGACCTAACAATGTATTTGAATTCTAGAACTTTTTGTTATATTTCAGTTTTTAAATCAACAATCAACGACCTAACAATGTATTTGAATTCTAGAAATGATTGTTATATTTCAATGTTTAAATCAACAATCAACGACCTAACAATGTATTTGAATTCTAGAACTTATTGTTATATTTCAGTTTTTAAATCAACAATCAACGACCTAACAATGTATTTAAATTCTAGAAATGATTGTCATATTTCAATGTTTAAATCAACAATCAACGACCTAACAATGTATTTAAATTCTAAAATTGATTGTAATGTTTCAATTTTTAAATAAACAATCAACAACCTAACAATGTATTTAAATTCTAGAAATGATTGTTATATTTCAATGTTTAAATCAACAATCAACGACCTAACAATGTATTTGAATTCTAGAACTTATTGTTATATTTCAGTTTTTAAATCAACAATCAACGACCTAACAATGTATTTAAATTCTAGAAATGATTGTTATATTTCAATGTTTAAATCAACAATCAACGACCAAACAATGTATTTAAATTCTAGAAATGATTGTTATATTTCAATGTTTAAGTCAACAATCAACGACTTAACAATGTATTTAAATTCTAGAAATGATTGTTATATTTCAATGTTTAAATCAACAATCAACGACCTAACAATGTCTTTAAATTCTAGAAATGATTGTTATATTTCAATGTTTAAATCAACAATCAACGACCAAACAATGTATTTAAATTCTAGAACTTATTTTTATATTTCAATTTTTAAATCAGCAATCAACAATGAATTTAAATTCTAGAATTCATTGTAATGTTTCAGTTTTTAAATCAACAATCAACGACGTAACAATGTATTTAAATTCAAGAAATGATTGTTATATTTCAATGTTTAAATCAACAATCAACGACTTAACAATGTATTTAAATTCTAGAAATGATTGTTATATTTCAATGTTTAAATCAACAATCAACGACCTAACAATGTATTTGAATTCTAGAACTTATTGTTATATTTCAGTTTTTAAATCAACAATCAACGACCTAACAATGTATTTAAATTCTAGAAATGATTGTTATATTTCAATGTTTAAATCAACAATCAACGACCAAACAATGTATTTAAATTCTAGAACTTATTTTTATATTTCAATTTTTAAATCAGCAATCAACAATGAATTTAAATTCTAGAATTCATTGTAATGTTTCAGTTTTTAAATCAACAATCAACGACCTAATAATGTATTTAAATTCTAGAATTGATTGTAGTCACAAAACAAATCTAACCAAAAATTAATAAATATAAAAAACTATGGAATATATTATGAAAATCTCCCTTATGCTAAAAGCTGTAACTTTCAATAAAACAATATTTCTGTTGTAACACAGCATGGGGAGCTAGACTTAAACTGGTATAAATATTTATGATTTTTTTATAATAGAGTACTGTACTATATACATGCATGTTAATTTTTAATTGTTAAATTATATTACCAATTTCAGTAACTCTGCACCTCAATAGTAAGTTGCCTATTTTAATCATAAGCTATTATATAGGGTGTTCGGCTGAACCTTTTCGACACCCTCCCTCTTCGCGTGAGAGGATCAACTCCAATTTTGGTATAAAATTGAACAAAACTTTAAATATTTTGTTTTATTATTTCATTAGAAACACCTAAACTTCTACCGAAACAATAAAGTAAAACCCACAACACGTTTGCTCTTCGTAACCGTAAAATAGCCGACTTAACTATACTTTCAAGTGAAATCCATTATATCTCAACTATAACATCTGACGAAAATCCTAGTATTCAAATTAAACAACGAAGCGGAACCTTACCATTTGTCTGTCTAACACAAACAGAAACTGGTTCACTTATAAACTCTAACTAAATTAAAGCAATTAAAAGTGCCAATTAATTTCCAATAAAACTTTTATTTTTAATCAAAGGCATGTTAATGTACAAGAGATAATAAACGTTATTTAATTAAAAACTAAAAAAAATAACTTCCCTTTCTTTGCAGCATCCGGCAAATAATGTTATTTTATTAGCAAGTTCACTGAACAAATAATTTCTTAAACTACAATGTTCAACTTGTGAAAAATTCATTTACTTTCCTGCTTCATAAATACTTCATCCTAAAGGCATAAATGCCAGTTCCGTCTATCTTATGTCTTAATATTAAATTATTACAAAATATAAGTAAATTGTTTATTTGATAAATATCAATTCACAAAGATACCTAACTTAAGAATAATTTCTTTTCAAGTGCATTATTCTACTATATTAAGAGTCGACAAACAGAAAACCGACATTTTTTGGCACAATGAAAAGTAACATTTTTATTATTAGACACTAATCTTGATAAAGGCAACTGTTTTACCAAAACTAGTCGGTTGTAATTAATAATAAACAACTTACCTTTCTTTCTGCAAAAAATAAAAAAGCTCGTTTGGACTTTTTTAATTTTTAATTTCCTAAGAGTGTTAAACAATTATCCATAACCAGTAATTTATTTAACATCCGCAAAACTTCAGAATATCCAGAAACGTGTGAGGATTATCCTAATATTTTACCTAACTGTGGTAACGTCGTTGCTACTGATGTTCCTTCTGATTTTGAGAGAGAAAAAACAAAGCAACCGACAGAAACTGTCCAGCTTATAAACTTCATTATTATTATTTTACATTTATTTTAATCCGTAAGCTTGCCTAACCTAATTTTTAGTTTTAGAGTTAACTTATATGAGCAATATAGAAACGCGCGATGCACAAATAACAATATTGGCTCATACAAGAGAAATAACTTCAACCAGAACGTGTTTTCAGTTTCAACTATTAAAAGCAATTAAAAAAAGGGAAAACTAAGTAAAATATGATTATTCCCTGGAAATACAGCCCGAACAATTTAAACAAATACAGCCATCCTCTTAATTCAGATTTAACGGATATATTAAACTCTAAACATACTACATAACAATGTCAGGTACACAGTACCAAAGTTTATTTTGAATTTTGCCGGATATTTAAAGCACGTGATCGATACAGTTGTGGCAGATAATCTACACAAAACCTTTTTTAATCTTCAGCCGTGAACAATGTACAGGTAAAGGTACGTATATTTCCTTACGTAGAAAATTACACAATAGATGAACTCAATATTTACACGAAACATAGAATTAAATTGTATTATGATTTGGACGATCAATCGTTTTGGGTATAACCCTTGACAAATAAGCAGCTTGAAGACAAAGATATTTTTAAAGTATATTTGTGTACGTTAACCACCTCTTTTCATTAAATTAATTTAAGTTAATATTATTTAATTGTTTTAATGATTACTTGTAAATTTCAAAATTAATTTATTATATATGATAATGAACAAAATTCAAATTTCCGTTATTATTATTATTTTATATCTGGTTGTAAAAAACATCGATTGTAACCAGTACCCATGATATAAACTGAAGTGGTACTCTTAGATAAGTGGCTTTGTATTCCAGGAATTCTGGACTGATCATAATTGATCTTATCAGCTTTTATTATTGCAAGTAAAGGTTCTACATTAAGTCTGTAATATCTGTTATGGGTTTGCTAATGTATATTTATTTTAATGTCGATGTTTGTTTTGATTAAATATATATTTAGAAGTGCATGCAACTTATATTATTAAATCTGTATTGTTCTATGAATTTGTAGAAGATATCAAGCGTAAGGACCAACAATGCACGATGTGTGTATACAAAACACCAGTATTGTTGTATTGACTGAAATTTCTGGAAACTTTCCTCTCAAGTTTATAAAAGGTAACCAACGCAATGAAGAGAGACAGTTTAATAATTTCTCGATTTCTTGATGACGAAAAACCCGCTTGAAATAAAAATGTATCTCATAATGGCTGGTATGGGTATTAACACTCTTATTGTTAAGCAGACAATAACGTTTCCACCTTCCTCGGTCATCTTCCGGTTAACAAAGACATCAGAGAAAAAATAACCAATATTTGGAAAACTTATAGCAAAACACAACATTCCAGTAAACACGAAATTTAATCACAAACCAGGTACAAAACTAAAGTCCATACTATGTAAAAACTACACTGACAAACACAACATCAACATAATTTATAAAATACAATGCAACAACTGCCACGACATCTATACTGGAGAAACAAGCAGAAAAATTGAAACTAGATTCAAGTAATACAAAAAAAAAAACCTCACACGTTTTTGAACACTGCAAATCAAATAAACACAACATAACCATAGACAACTCCCAGATACTAAGTAGAGAAACAAATATAAACAAACGCAAAATCAAAGAAACCCTCCTTATACAACAACTAAAACCAAAATTAAACCAGTATAAAGGAACACTTTTACACCTATACTAATTAATAACCTAACATCTAACTACAATGTTCCCTACAGTCCGGTACCCGTTTATACTCTCGTCCCTAAGACATGTGTCCGGTAACGGTCAGTTACAAATTCTCTCTTTGTTAACCTGAAGATGACCTAACAAAACGAAACGTTGTTCTCTGCTTATCAATAAAAGCGTTAATATCCATACCAGCGCTTCTGAGACACAAATTTGTTGGTTTGCTGAAGTCAGTATACTACAAAACTCGGAAGCTATAATTGTGATAAACGCTTCAATAATTAGAAAACTACAGACATTTCACCAGGAACGTTTAACTGCAGTGAATTAACTGCGAACGCTAATATTTCTACGAAAAAATTAGGTAATGTCGGCTGTGAAAAACTCACGTAAGGCCAGGCAGGAATAAAACCAGCTAGCTTCTCCGTCAAGTGATTGTACCTGTGTATCAACATAGAATTAATTCGCTCGTCGTGAACCTTCAATAAAATACTCAGATCCGGACCAGACAGAAACCTTGGTATTGTTTGTAAGTTTATATACAAGAGTTCTATAGTAATGGTTATTCTTGATCACAAGAATGATTATTACTATAAATTGTATTATTGTTTGTATATTAAAATATATTTGTGTTAAGAAAGGAAATTATGTTTATCAATCTTGTTGCCATGTGTCATAAATTTGATACATAATTAACTTCTAAATTGAAATTTCCGGCTATATGAAATTGTAAGACGTAACATAATAAACCGGAGACTCATCCGAAATAAATTATAATACGTAACATGTTATTAATTAATTAATTTTCCTGTGGAATTTGTTGCTATCGTTTTAGTTTTTTATTATTACGTAATTCTAATAACTTAGATCATAAAATTTACTTTACACTGTTAGTACTTCAAATTATGCAGAATATGAGGTTGGTTTACGATATCACTTACTTTATGACAGACACGGTAGGAACAGGTGGTTATAGCACTTGATTTGCAATCTGAGCCCTCGAGCAACTAACTCTACCCGAAATTAAAAACAAATAAACTTACATCTGCACAAAATGAGAAAGAGATCTAATTAGCACCTGACCCTCCGAGATGATGAATGAAGATGTTTGAAGGAAGCTTGAACAATGCAAATATCAACATATATGAGACAAATAATTACATTCATACGTATGTTCAACAATCACTATGTTCAAAGATCCTTTCGCACTCTATCATTAAGTTGAAGATAACTTTAACAAGGATTTCACCAGAGATCATACTCATGAAGCATCGATAAGGAGGGAACTGCAAGAAAATGAAGCAACATTGAGAATAGATGGTCTCCAATGTTCATAATTAGGTCTGCCAGAACGAGGTCAACTGGTAAACTGTGATCACGAAACCAACACTATTAAGGAAGAACAATTCAAATAGCCAATTAGAGAGAAATGTATTTAAACAAATAGTACAAGAAGTCAGTGATAAACAAACAAATTAACCATTCTTTTTCTTGAATGAATCTGGAGGAAAATCTGTTTATGTGAACTTATTTAGTTTTACCAGAAAAATAGATTAAACTGTCTTTCCTCTTGCTCCTATTGGAATTGCAGATTTATTACTAAAGTGAGGAAACACAGCTCACGGCAGATTTAAACTTCCTATACCAGTCTTTGAAACATCTACTTTGCCAACGAGAATCCCATCAGATGACTCAAAAAGAATAAGAATAGCAGCTTTCTTGACAGTTGATGAAATATTGATGTTATCTGCAAATGGACTGAGCGTAAATGATGTGCTGCTGAAGGATATTACGCAAAATGAAAAACTGTTTGGCAGAAAGGTATTGATGTTGTGAGATGTTTCAGACCGACTGCCAATGTTGTATCGAGAGGATCAACTGCAGACACTATTGAAATATACATTAATGGTTAACCATTGTGGAGACGTGTTGAAATGGTGAAACTGAAAAACATGATAATTACAGGTCAGGAACAGACAGTATTTGAATTAGTGAAGCAATGAACTATAATGTTGGTTTACACTCATCAGTAGTAGAAATGCCAGCAGCAATGGTTGTGGAAAGAAATACTGTTCGTGCTATCTATAGTGAAGCAAATGAGATAAGCACTGATCAAGCAGAAGTTGAAATTTAAAGAACGATCATCTTAACTCCCAAACTAAGGATGGGTCACCTTTGAATAATCAGGTATTTCCATTACTTCCAGCGGAGCCAGTAACATACAGGGATATTGGTTCAGTTGCAACTGACAATAGTCAAAGGGAAATCAATTTACCAGTTCAATTCTTGAAGAAACACACACAGACAGGAATGCCACCACAAACATTACAGTAAAAAGTGCGATCCATTGCAATGCTTATAAAAGACTTAAACTCTGAGAAAGACATATTAATTACATGGATGAAAAGTGATCATAAAAATCTACATATTCCTTTTACAGATACAGAAACTGAAAGCAATGGAGGGGAACATGTATTTGTACTAAAAATCAAATTAGCTCTCAGTGAAACGAATTAGTCATTTGATATGAAGAGACGATAGTTTACATTCATACCAGCATTTGTCATTACAGCAAACAAACTGCAGGGCAATCTTTTGATAGATTTTTTGTATTCTTTACTAAACCAACGTTCAAACATAGATAGGCGTATGTTGTATAAACAAGAACTAAAAGTTAGGACAACTTGAAAGTGTTTGTTGGCAATCAGGAGAATCAAGGAAAGTTATTGAACAGTCTTTATAAAGCGAGTCTTTACAAGAAATGTAGATTTGAGAGAGCTTCTGCAGTGACAAATCGTAAAATTATTGGTATAAAAGTTAACCTCTTTATATCCGTATACCAGAGTTGTATTTTGAGTAGTACACTGGAAGATCTTTAGAAAAAAAATTTAAACTTGGCATTTAATGCACTTATTTGACAAAAAAAAGTCCCAAAATAGGCAAAAAATGCGTTGATAATCAAATAATATAGAACCAAAACCTTCAGTAATTGAGTTGGAGTCATCAAATTTTGTCACAATTCTGCCCACAAGGCTCTTTGAAAGCAAGTTTAGTATATTTTTAGTATATTTTTAACATTCAAAACCATTTATATTTTCAATGTAAAATTTATTTCCCAAACTACAATATTCTTAGTTTTCCCCTCACCCGAACGATCTGGGTTCGAATTGGAGTGTATACATAACTTTATTTGAAAATAAATTCTAAATAATATAGTTACACTTCTTCCTGCTATTTGTAAAACCCATATAATGGTACAGTATATTTGATAGCTTGATAGCATAACCTTAATGCCTTAATGGGTTATACGACATTTGATATTGCTAGATATGAATGCAATGGGAGAAGCTTGGGTGACAGTACTTGCTCCATCGCAAACTAACGCAAACTAAGGTGGCAGGGGTTTAGTTTAGAGAGAGAGAAATCGTAAGAATTCTCTCTCCAACTGGGGTGTTCAGAAACGTTGTGGTTCCTCTTCGTCCCCTTTCGTGGAAGTTTATTGGATTAAGTTGTCTATTTTAATTTTATTTTTTCTTTTAAATAATTTTAGACTCTTTTTTTGGGTAAAGGAGGTCACTCTTAATGTTATCCATGACCGAGGCAAAGGCAGCACCGGAGAAAACGGCCAGGTCCCGTCCCGAAAGGCAGATGTCAAAGTACTTGCTCCATCATTTTTGGTATTACGACTTTATATTCTAGTCACGCCTTTATCACATTGAAGCACCCAATCAGAAGGCAGTTTCTGAACTGCTGGAATAACTGTTTGTGTCAGTTGAGAAACAGCTATTGGGCTTATAGCAGTAATGGTTCTAAATCTCAGTGTCGGATTTAAGGTTGTGTGGGCCCAGGGCTGATAATTTTTTGGGTCTCACATCCCATGAATTTTCCATGGAATAAAATTATCGATGCGCTCCCGTTAAGATCAAGGGCTCTGCGGCTGAGCCTTCCCAGCCCCTACCTATATATGTCACTACGAAATCTTACACAAATAACCAGCAGTGGTTTAAGAGAACAGCTTTGCCAAAATTAAGGGATTTACATTAATTATTTATGGCTTAAAATCGGGTGTTTAAACTGGTTTATAGTCCAATATTTTGGTATATAAAAATGTATTATAATGTATTTATAGTTTAATGTATTATAATTTGTGTAGAAATTATATTCCTTGGTGAAGCAGCAGTAAATATAAGGACTTAACTTACAATGCTGAAATGCGACATTCGATTTCCAGTGGTGAACAGTGTGCAATTAGCCTGTCATGTGAATTTGTACTACAAAGTAAAATAACAAAAACAAATTTAGTTACGAAGTAAAACTTCCCAACCCTACCCAAAAAGCATGGCCCACTGAGAAAGGAAAACACAACCCCAGGTGGGATGCTTTGGTAAAGAACGAAGTTTCGAAGCATACAGTAAAGACAGATACAAGCGGCAGAGGTGAAGAGGAGGTTCATGAGACTGTGTGTAAAAGCTCTGAACTGGGGAAGTGCAGAAAGCCCTGGTGCAGTGCCAAAGTCCCTGATGATGAACGGGGTCCAACATCTTCAAGGTCAAGGTCTTGGCACAGCATAGAACATCGATTCACTACCCAAATGGTGGAAGAGAGGACACGAAGGATGTTCAGTGCTCTTGCACATTTGACCTGTAGCTGCTTGATGTGTGGTATAAAGGTCAGCTTACGGTCAAGGATAAGATAAAAAAAACTTTGTTTTAGGGACTAAAGGAAGCACAACTTTACCAATACGAAGTTCGGAATCAGGGTGAATACCCCACTGGCAGAAAAAGTGCATGCAAACAGTTCTAGAGAGAGAGAAGTTAAAGCGTTTGCTGTGGTCCACTTCAGTAAACAATTGAGGGCAGTCTGTAGCTGCTGCTCAATATACCTCATGTTCGACAACTGACATGAAATGTGAAAGTCGTCGACATAGAACCCATTTGCAACAGTAAAAGAGAGTTGTTCAGTGATGGCATTAATCTTTATACTGAAAACTGTGACACTCAAACATATCTTTTGCATAAAACATCGATCCACCACAGTGGAGCAGCATACGTCCGAGGTGAAGTGGTGGTCAGCAACTTTCGAGCCTCAGGGTAAGTAATGTTTTGAATCGTATTCAAATGCTGCACCTATTTTTCTTCCAACCATTTAGGGCAAGAACGAAAGTAGAACGGGTGAGAGCCATTGCAATTGACGCAATAAGGGTCCATTTCACACTCACAGGCATCGTGGTCCTTGCCACTGCAACGAGCACACGCCAAGGAACCATGACATGATGTTTTTGAGTGACCAAACCGCTGACACTAGAAACATCTGAGAGGGTTTGAAATGTATGGCTGTACCATGCAATTAAGATAACCTGCCTTGACGGTGGCAGGTGGACGTGGTGATGAAAATGTTAGAATGAAAACATTGGTCAGTACCATAATTCCATCTTTGCGAGTGGGGATATGCCTCACTACAGCGAGAATCTCTGATTCAGGGATGTTCTTCAAACCCCCCTCAACAACAACTCCTCATGAATAATTAAAAATAGTATGGGGCATAACCTCAATGAGTATATCCCCAATCGCCTTTGAATATAAGAGGAGTTCATTGCGTTTAAATGTGGATTTTTTCATCAATATGTCACCAGAGCAAAGCTTTTGACTGATTTTGGAGAGCCAGCAAGTCCCTATAGTCTCTTCTGAACAAAAAAGGGAGACACTTGCTCTAAAGGTCTGTCTTACAGAGAATGTAGTATAAGAAAATGAGGTACAGGTGTTACAGATGTTGAAGATTTGCTGCTCAGAATCTTCAAGATGTTGTCATTTATCTATGGACTGTTTTTGACTATTTAAGTTTTGATTTAGAGGATCCATAATAAAAAAAAAAATTTCGGTGTCAACTGACCCCACCCACCATGGAGCCCAACGAGAGAACACACTACAATGCCAAACAAAGACACTCCAACGACGCCAGGGTTTCGTGAGCACTATACCCAAACAGCAGCATCAGATGCAATGTCCACACCATCTTTTGAGAACATTCAACACTGGTACTTGGTTGACCCTAGTCCAAGCGGACCAGCCGATTGGCCATTGGAGGACACCCCAAGGCCGCCCGCTTACAGAAATTCAAGGCCAAAGTGGTTTGTTAGGGTTGGACCCCTCAACCACCAGGATTCTCTCTTCCCCTTCATGGGTCACCACGCACGGCAAACACGTGGGTGGATGTTTAAATCCCAGAGGAGATAAACTGAAAGAACAGAACCATCCATAGGAGGTCCCCTCACCACGTACAGGTGTCCACAACGAGGGGCACAGCGGCCTAGATGAAGTACCCCGACTGTTAGATAAAAGCAAACGAGTTATGTTTGATCATTTTGTAAGCTGACTGGAATAACATGTAAAAAAGAACAGCAGATATACAACACTTTTTATGAGAAAATGTTACTCAAACCATAAAAAGTTTAAGTACTTAAGAAAGCCAGTGTTAAAATTAGGATTTGAGATCATATTTGAACAGATCTCGTCGAGTGCGTTCTAAAAACACGTACGTTTATACATTTTTCCGTTATCTAATACAGTGCTACTCAAGGGGTGGTCTGCAGGTCAGTACCGGTCCGAGGCGAGTTTCAAGAAAGAAACAATAGTTTAATCACACCGAAAATCCACTAAGAATAATTATCAGTCGATAAAATCGACAATATTATATATTATGTTTTCAGAAGTACACATTATAATGTTGATAATTATCCCACAGCGCTACAGTATTACGTACTTTCGTAAGAAAGCTTGTTTTGTTTTTTTGAATTTCGCACAAAGCTACTCGAGGGCTATCTGCACTAGCCGTACCTAATTTAGCAGTGTAAGACTGGAGGGAAGACAGCTAGTTATCACCACCCACTGCCAACTCTTGGGCTACTCTTTTACCAACGAATAGTGGGATTGACTGTAACTTTATAACGCCCCCACAGCTGGAAGGGCGAGCATGTTTGGTGAGACCGGGACTCGAATCCGCGACCCTCAGGTTACGAGTCGTACTCTTTAAACTCACCTAGCCGTGCTGGACCTCAGCTCATAGGACAGAATAAAGTAGCAAAGTACTTTCTTTACAGCTTCATGAATGTACTAATATGGCAATTCTGATGATGTGCGTGCACTTTAAAGATGAAAGGAAGAGGTTTTAGTTTCTGCTTCACTCCCAACAAAAACAATTGGTTTCTGAAGTGTTTATGGCTGTGAGCGGCTATATTATTAACAAATGTAGGTTAGATTTCACGTTCTGTGTAGGCTTATGTTCTGATGGCGTTGCCGCAATTATAGGAAGGCATTCAGGGCGGTTACCATATTAAGGGGTTTGTCCCAGAATGCAAATTGGCACACTGAGAAAGTTTTGCACGACAAAAAAGAAGAAAAAAGTCAAAACTAAAGATAATGCAGAAGTGAAATATGAGAACAAGATAACCAGTCTTCATGCGTGAACTACTGATTCCTGACATACTGAAAAATATCAGTTGTACAAATATTTTGCTGATAATACAATAATTAATAATTACACACAGTTGGATTCTACACATGTGTACCCATTTCATACAAGTAGAACTTCACCAGCCCTGGGCTAGTGTGTATGGAATACATGGTTCCTCCAACACAAAATTTAATAGTTTCATATGTTAGTTTTGTCAGTTTTTACACCTATAGTGTATGTACATACACATCACTTTTTTTAAAATTATAAAACTAACATTTTGAAGAAGTGGGTCAGTTTTCATCATGGGAAAAGGCAGACATCACTAGGATTTTATCTTTAATAAAAGTGTAATTACCGGTTTGTTTATTTCTTTTTTGAAATAAATCATTATACAAATCAAATTTTCTAGATGGCTCTTACTTTCAAGATTTTTGTACTTTTGGTAATTTGTATTGCTTCTTCCAAAATAAGTCCCCCATGAGTACAGCAGTATGTCTCCACATTTACAACGCGAAAATCAGGGGTTCGATTCCCCTCAGTGGGCTCAGCAGATAGTCCGACGCGGCTTTGCTACAAGAAAAACACACACAAAAAAATATATGATGCTCACCATCATCCAAAGTACAAGAATGACGAACTAAATGAAGTAGAAATATTTCAGCTTTGGAAGAAATTTGATTTCCCAAGTGACCCTAATGGAAATGTTTATTTATAATTACTGTTTTGTCATTTCTATAACTGTTTCTTATCATTTTTTATAATATCAGAAATTGTATTTGGTATTTTAGTTATGTAGCATGTGGATTTTGGCTTATTCTATTTAGCAAATAAATTATATCACATATATAATACACCTAAATTCAAAAAGTTACATAACTATCAAATCTAAAGTTAACCTCAACAGAAGGTTTATTTATAATTACTGTTTCTGTTATTTTTATAACTGTTTATTACCAGTTTTTACACTATCAGAGATTGCATTTGGGAGTTATGTAACGTGGTGAATTTTGATATATTCTATTTAATAAATTAATTATGTAAAGAATATATCTTAATTATCTCTACAGACCTTCTTAGTTTTGGAACTGTTTTTTTTTAATAAATTATTTGCTTAATGTGTTTAATAACTTGTGGATACTTATGGTGAGTAACTGATTGACTTAATAAATAATAGAATTATCTTCTCCTCTTAATTCTTTCACAGTTTTCTAATTATAGGATTTTTAGATGCTCATATAATTTACATTCTTTGGTTTTCCTCACTTAGGTCACATGGGAAGAGTTCTTAAGTTATTATTGTAGAGTAAGTGTTTCTGTTGATTAAAATGCTTGTTTTGATCCAGCGATGAGGAATGCCTGAAAGTTATGATAGATTCAAAATATTTCTTATTCTGATGTTAGTAAAACTAAATTGGTTTGATTTGTTGTTTTGAATTTCGCACAAAGCTACACAAGGGTTATCTGTACCAGCCGTCCCTAATTTTGCAGTTAAGACTAGAGGGAAGGCAGCTAGTCATCACCACCCACTGCCAACTTTTGGGCTACTCTTTTACCAACAAATAATGGGGTTAACCATCACATTACAATGCCCCCACAGCTGAAAAGGCGAGCATGTTTGGAGTTATAGGGATTCAAACCCACGACCCTCTGATTACAAGCCGAGTGCCTTAACCACCTGGCAATGCCGGGCCAGTAAAACTGAAATGTTATTTTATTGCTGTATTAACGTTGAGAAAATTACATGGGTTATCATCTCAGTTGTTTGACATTTCATGTACTACAAACCATGAATAAAACTGTCATTACACTTTCCTAAAACATGTACTAAAGAGTATATTTCAGGTGTACATTTGTGCTACATGTTTCATAAGTGATAGTTAACCATTGGTAGAACTTTGGTTTTATTGTCAACATTTTTCCAATAAGTAATTTTAGAAACTTTTAGAAGAAAACATAATTTTCAGTATAGCTTTCATTGCTGATAAAATGTGTAATAGTAAAGTTAGTACCAAATTTCAGTGCTAGAGAAAAATTGAAATAAATACTCCACTAGAGAACAAATAGAAATTAATAAATATCTTGTGAAGTTATTCAAAGAATTGAAAACAGAAATCACTTGTTTCTGGTTTTTTTGTTTTGTATTAAAAAAAATAACTTTTTACAAGAAATTATTTCAGTTTGAGAATAATGTTTCAATACAAAATCCTCTATAACACAATGTAAATGCTTTATGTAATCCTTTATTAATCAAATAAGTTTAAGATGCAATAAACTCTTACATAATGTCAAAATTTAATTATCAAAATCCCAGAACAAAAATTTTGTACTTACTGACCCAGATATACAAATCTGGATTCCTAATTGCTTTGGTTTACAAATATCCCACTAAACAAATCTAATTATCTGGATTACATCCTGCAATTCCAGCTCATCTCTCTTTCTTCATATGTTAAAAACACCATAGATACTCTAAGTCACCTTTCAACACAGAAAAATCTCTAACTTACATCTTCACTGTAAATATATAGTAAGTTTACACTATTATTCTTCACAGTGACAGCAAATTAGCTATCAAACACTTTAATAAAGTCTCAACAAATGAAGCCTTTCTTAAATAAGCTTAACTATTTATCACTTTGAATTCAGTGATTCATCAGGGTTTCCATGTACATTGAAACTGGTTCAGTCTTTGATGACCTGTCCACTGGCTTCCTCGAGGAACACTTTTATGCAACTTTCAATGAAATTCTTCCAACTTATTTACTTGTTACTTTGACAACATTTTAGGTTTTGTACAGTCATTCATCCACCTTATATGACAAATTCACTTAGCCCTTAAATACACTTACAAAGATTCTGTTACAAATGCCTCATTTTCCAACATCAGTATTAACATACCAGATGGCTCACTTGAACCACTGGACACTATAAAGGTACACTTACTTAGACTGCCATTCACAGCAGAAAACTTACACAACTAAGATGGTTATGCTCTGTTTATTACAGCCTTTTCTGCAAATCCACCGAGTTGGCAAGTTTTTGCACGTGACTACTTGGTTGAAGTCAAACAAAAAGACTCCCAGTTATATACACACTGTAGTACATGCTCAAAGCATCCATACTGAAGACAAACTTATAGAATCCTTTGATATTAATCTAACATCACCTCAATAAGTTAGTAACAAGTTCCATACAGAAAACTTTTAATATACTCAAAGTTGAGTCCATCATTGCCGAGATATTCGTTACACTTCTTTTAATCCCTAATAGATATAACTCAGATGTTAAAGACTATTTGGTCCACTCAAAGCTACAAAACAACAATTCTGTCATTATTATTAATATTTAATTTACTGGTAAAAGTTACTGTAATGGTTTACCTATCCACATATTTCAAACAATGCTACAATAAGTAGCCATAGTTTCACATTCCATTTCAGAATGTGATATACCGTATCTGATAAGTACATGAAAAAAGCCTCAACCTCTACCTTAGTACCAAATCTCCTTATCAAATTAACAAAAGATTTACTTTCAAATAATTTAATTTAATCACATTTTTCTCTCTGTGTTTTACTTTGTAATAAGCCTCCCCCTTTATTAGAAATATTGCACTAAATTTTTATTATTTTAGAAAATTATTATTTTTACATGTACATTAATTTTTCAAAATACAGTTGAAGTGGCTCTAACAAAATGTTTTCCATGTTCTTGCAAATTTTAATAGCGATTATGAAGAATCTCAAGTGTGTGTTTTTTTTTTTAAATGTTTTTGTTAACGTGCCCCACATAGAAAATACATAAGTAAAATGTCTTGAAAATTCTAATCATTTAATGCAGGCATGCCAATGACATTTATGAAAAAAAGAGGAAAAGGTATATAGCCTGGTGCCAGAGGTGCCACAGCACAGCAGCGCCTGACTAGGGGGGTCCGGGGGCATGCCCCCCCAGGAAAGTTTTAAAAAATGGATGCTATTTGGTGTGAATTGGTGCAATCTGGGACATAATTTCTTTATGTTTTTTGACATTGCAATGTTGGAAAAGTACACAATATATATCATATAAAATAACAAAAGGAAATTAAAAGACTAAATCAAACTAATAAAACTATAACTTTCATTTACAGTTTTAGCAGATTGATTTATTCTTTTAATTTGCATTCATTTTTTAGAAGATATATCAAAATATCTAAAATTAACAAATAAAATAAAAAGTAAATAAATGAAATTTAAGATTGTTTATTTGCTATTTATTCAGTTTATTTCTTTTCTAAATCAAAATATATTAGTAATATGAGTTAATAAAGCCAAAATAACTCAGTAAATATTTCAAATACAAATCATTTCATTATTATCCTTTTTGTCATCAATAACATCATCAACTACTGGTATGCTGCCAATTAAATGTTTTACAGTCATTGCCAATAACTACTTCTCTGCTGCATATATTCCATACAATTTTCAAATCACATAAAATTACTCTTTTGACTAATCATGACTACCTACAGTTCAAATTGTTCATCTATGCAATCTTGTCATTATACTACTGGTACCTTAATGTCAGTGAATTTTCCATTCTTTCACAAATTGACAATACAAACTAAAACAGCATATGAAGGAAAGCTATGACATTGCTTAAAAATTCAACTACTGATATGGTTCAATATTAAACTACTGATATCAGTGATATGCCTCAGAAATTAAATTTTGTGCAGTCACTGACATCAACAACTACTGCTCTGCTGCATGTATTCCATTAAAATTTCAAATTACTTAAAATTACTCTACATGACTACCTACAGTAAAACTTGTTCATCTATACAATCTTGTTAGTAAATTACTGGTACCTCAATATCAGTATATTTTTCATTCTTTCACAATACAAACTGAAACAGCAAATCAAGGAAAGCTTTGACATTGCTTCAAAATAAAATTAATGATATGCTTTAAAATAAACCACTGGCACTGTATGCTGCAGATAATACTAAAATGTTTTTCAGTCACTGATAACAACTTCTGCTCTGCTACATAAATTACAGTCAAATTTCAAATCACTTAATTTCCTTTAATCAATCTTGGCTACTTTCCTCTTTTTCGAGACAAGGGTTTCCAGTGCTCTCTTCCGAGCTTTTTTTCTCTCCTTCTCTGAATGGGCAGCTCTCTGTGCCTCTGCGGCTTTCTGGACTTTTTCTTTAGCCAAGGTGGCTGGGCCAGATTTCACAGAACCATAGGCCTCAAGCCTTTCTGCCCTTTTCTTCTGATTCTCCCTCAGCTTTGAGGTATACTTTGAAGCTGCTGATCTAATGTCCTTACACATTCTCTTGTCTACAGGATCAAAATAAACATCTTTCCTTTTAAACATTTCAATCGCTGTTGTTTCTTTGGAGCGTAGAGAATATTTTATCATCTGGTATGCACACGATACCAGACCACGAGACCTGCAACGAGACGAAACGAGACTGCCTCCAAGATAGCGGTCAGATTTTTTTTGTCTGCAATAAACATTGAAAAAATACGATTTCTCCTCAAAAACCACCTACCCGGCCCCCAAATCGCTCATATTTTCTCCTCGAATTTACACGAATCTCGTGGGTGATCGTTGGCCGTTTGAAAACCGTGGAAATCCGCGTTTCAGCGGAAAAATGGCACGCATCTTAATGACACTTTCTCTGACTTGTTTCTCCGTGACACTGTATTTAGTGCCTAATAAAGGGCATCTGCCCAAAACATTACACAAAATAAAACAGAAAAAAGGTTTTACAAAAATGTGTTAATTTCTTATTTGTTACCTTTTACGCGATTTGTTTCTGCACACTTTTGTCAGCCAAAAGTCCATGTCTAACGTGTCATCTTAAAGAAATTTAATTTATTTAACACTTATCAAGCAAGATCTTTTAAAAATTTACATTGTTGACAGAGTAATAAGCGTGGACATAACTAAACTCGAACATCACATTTCGAAACAAATAAAACGTTTGTAATTTAGTATAATTCTGTATAAACAGTTACTATGTTTAAAGTACATACACTTCAAAATTAATAGCAAATTTGTGTTTTCTTTCTAGGAAAGTATGCTAAAATAATAAAGTCAATTACTTTACTATAAAATGTACGTATTTATTTTATAATTAGACCTAAGCCGTTATGATCTTTAATTTTATTTAATCTTTAGCCTTCTGAGAAAATACTTCTTTACAGTTTCTCTATATTTATAAAGAATAAATTTAGTTTTGGCCTTTGTACATGTGTTTAAGTGAGAGCTTTGCTGATTTGTTTACATTAAAATGAAGTACTTATGGCATATAACTAAACCATTTGTTACATGTGGTGCAGTCACTACCCAAGTATTTCTCATCGAATATTTTGAAATTACAATGAAATATTTTGAACGGTACATAAACATGGGCTTTGTTGAAAATTTTAATTCAATTACTCTAACTTACCTAAACGACCGACTGCAACAGTACGTTTTACTCAATTCCTTCGTTGTTTAACTATTAAGCTAGTATTCATTTACAAGTGTTCTATTTTAATAGTTTGATGACATATTTTCGTTAATATATAAAGCCAAGTTTATGTCGGTGTGTTCGTACTTTTCAGCCGTCTGTTACTTGTGTTTCCACATTTCTTGATCAATCAGCACCAAACTTGGTAGAGCATGCCTTTCATTTTTTGTATTGGTAACTTTATGAATTGCTATTGTACGTTTAATATATGTTATGCTAAGAAAAAATTAGAAGCACGTTTTCCTTTCATTTGTCATAAAACGTGACGAGTACTCCACTTAGTATTTAGTAAAGATGTTGAACTTCCCGTATCTGTCGTACCTTAGTGTACGAGTGTCCTAGCTTTTCAGTAGACGGTAATGTTTGTTTTATTTTTCATGTGAAAATGTAAGATTATGTTCTTTTAACTAATCAGGCGAATTATAAATCACCTTACCCTCAAGTAAGATTTAACATAAAAGACACCGGGTTTTATTAGTAACATTTTAGTTAATCTATTTTTCAATTAACGTTGACTGGTATTGTCTGTAGCTTATTTGTTTAAAACAGCAGAAGATTCTGTATTATAAAGAGAGTTGAGTACGTTATATTACAGCGATTTTTAACGTCCAATTAACTCGAATAGTCGCCAAAAAATGTTGCGTATCAGAACTACATTTTTACCGTTCGTAGATAGCGTCCTCTGGATCTCTGTGTGGAAAAAACGGCACAGCTCACATGTACATAATATACTTCCATAATATATGCATTGAACTGTATGTTATTCCACACGAAGACATACTGGTTCAGTTGCTAGACACGGTACTTCATATTTCTTGTGGTTGTACTATTGCAACAGTAAATTAGAAACCATCTTCCTCTTATATAAATTATATAAAGCAAGTAAGCAGAGGCGTCGATTAAAACCTACGTGACTCGAGCCCACAGGCACGGGAATTTTAGCATGATATCGATGATGGTTTTCAGTTCTGATTTTGTAAGACACCAATCAAGATTCAGAGCACGGCCGTCATATGACCCCACCTAGTGACGCGTCTGCAAGTAAGTAGTGGTATATTTTTGATACGACGGTTTTACGACAGTCTTGTGCAATGTAAGTTGCGCTGCAAGAGTGAAATCACGGTTGTCAAATAGAGCATTATTGGACTTGTCGACACAGATTATATAACGACTTACTGAAGCTTCAAAATTATTTTAATACAACGTATTCAGCCTCTATAAAATTATTCGTACTTTCATTATTATGCTACCAAATAGTTCAAATATGCAAGGTTATTTTTCCTAATTAAAAACCCCCTCCAGTGGCACAGCTGCATGTCTACGGACTTACAATGCAGATATTCCATTGTGTAGCTTTGTGCTTGATCACAAATAAACTTAATTAAAAGTTCATTAATGTTAAATAATGTATTTTTTCAACTTCGTCTAATTTATCTTCAACTGTATGTACTTCTATTCTTCAAGGTTTTCATTCCTAGAACAACCTTTACCGGATCTTCTGCCTTTACATGTTTCTCGTAACAAAGAAAACCCAAGTCCTTCCTTGATTAAGTTACAACCTGAAATGTTGCAATACTAACATTCCTCGAATAAACCGTCATTGTAGTTGTTCAAGGTAGTCTAGAACTGGTAATTATGTAGTTTTGTAATTTCCTGTCGTCAAAAATTTTGTTGTTTCGTTACATCAACAATACTAACAAAGAATGAAGGGGAAAATGTTGTAACTTCATGAAATAATTTAGTACTGTCCAAACACTTTAGACCTTATGTCACTACATAGTAATAGATCAACAGCTACATTAAAGTCATAGTGCTGTGCTCAAACACTTTGAAGGAATTACGATGAAACGAAACATTGGCAGGGGTTTAGTTTAGAGAGAGAGAGAAGTCTGAGTAATTCTCTCCCCAACAGGGGTGTTTAGGAACGTCGTAGTTCCTCTTCGTCCCAATTACTATGTATTTTCAACTTCCTTTTTCACTTGTTACTTTGTCCAAAGTTATCCGATGGTTATTTGCACTAAACGTCCGTAAGAGAGGCTGCAGCTAGTAAACACCACCTAATGCCTACTGTTAGGCTACTCTTTACTAACGAATAATAAGATTGACTATTCAGTTATAACGACCCGTGCTGAAGGAACTAGTATGTTCGAAATCTAAATTTATGTATTCCACGATGGCCAAGTAGTTGAAATGATGTTCGGGTTATTTTGATTTCACATTTGGAACGCTTGTCTCTGAAATATTTCTTCCAACGCTAGAAACCGGGTTTCAATACCTGTGGGGGGGGAGAGCACAGATAGCCTATTGTGTAGCTTTGTGCTCAGCTTTAAACAAACTAAAATATTTAATTTACTTAAAGGCTCTATCGATTACAATAACTTGTTACTAATTGTCATTTACAAATGTTATAAACGAAGCCTGTTAACCAAGTTTTGTATTTCGAATAGATTTATGATAAAAAAACAACAACTATCACTTGTCACATAAATATATTAAAAACATATAAAATGAAATTGTTTTTTTTTTAGATTTTTAACATGCACCAATGTCTTCCGAACCTAAAGAAGGAGGCGTGTCTTGATAGTTTAGAAGATCCAGGTGAAGAGACAACCAGTATTTACATATCCGGACTTAAAACATCATGGTGGAAGGGGGCGATTTAAAAATTTTGAGACTCACTTCCGTAAGCTTGTAGAATTTCAATATTCCTATTTTAGTTTTAACAATATATTTATCTCAACATCTTTTATTACATCGTGGGAGAAATCACTAATGCTGAAACATTATATAACATTATTTATACTTTCGTTATTAAGATATTTTCAAATATACTGATTACCTAATTTTATAGGATTGGTAACGCAATAATTTGATGCATACAGAAATTATATTAAGTTATAGTTCTGAAAAACAATTAATTAATTCTTCTTTTATATGATTAAAAAAAACACTTTAGTAGGACGTGTAACAGAGAGTGCTTCAGAGCAAGAAAGTATGAAACATGAAGACATAATATTAACTAATATTGATAACACTATTTAGGTAGAGTATTCAAGAGAAACAGTAGTTGAATGGACAGCAGTTTCATTAATGATGACAATATGTGGGAAGAGGTGTAATTTAGATGAACACCTCTATCACATATCAATTAGTAGTGCAACTGAAACATATTCAAAATTATCGTTAATACAATTTATGGTTAAAAAAATCAAAAACAGGTTCCAATTCTTAGTTTTTGGAAGTTCCGACAGAATTAAAGCTCTGGCTACAAAACGCGCGAACAGATGACTCAATACATGTGCTGCAAGAAATGTAGGTTTTGAAATCCAAGATGAACATTTCTAAATTAAAGGGGTGGGGATTATGCTATTTGGCATGTCCGCATACATCAATTGAACAAAACTTGGCCCATTGAAAAAACGGGGTGTTTATATTAATGAGAAGCACTTAGGACAAAGACCTTTCTCGAAGGCCTGGTATGGTCATAAGGTAAGGATACTCGACTCGCAAATTGAGAGTCGCGGGTTCGAATCCCCGTCACACCAAACATGCTCGTCCTTTCAGCTGTGGGGATGTTATAATGTTTGGTCAATCCCAGTATTCGTTGATAAAAGTGTAGCCCCAGAGTTGGCGGTGGTTGTTGATGACTAGTTGCCTTCCCTCTTGCATTTCATTGCTCAATTAGGGATGGCTAGCGCAGATAACCCTCGTTATTTAAATGCAAACCAAACCTTTCTCGAAGAAGATAATATTTGATTATTTTTCTAATACTTTAGATTCACCGGACCTTTTATGTTAATTTTTATTTTTTTTTTGTTTCTACTACCCACAAAATGAGATTTTTAAAACAAATTTTTTACCCACTAGACACCACGATTTATTGAAATATCTAAAACCTTCCGAAAATTAGTGAAGAAAACTACAAATAACATCTTGATTCTTAACTTATATCATGATTAAGGCTTCTGATTTGTAGTTTTACTTGTACAAAAAATAATAAACGAAATCAATGTTCTTAAAGTAAATACGGGAGACAGTTATTCAATTTATTGGGTCCCAGCATGGCCACGTGGTTAAGGCACTCGACTCATAATCTGAGGGTGGTGGATTCGAATCCCGGTTACACGAAATATGCTCACCTTGGGACGTTATAACGTGACGGCCAATCCCACTATTCGTTAGTAAAAAAGTAGCCCAAGAGTTGGTGATGACTAACTGCCTTCCCACCTAGTCTTACGCACGAAATTTAAAATAAACCAAACCTTCAGAGAAATGTAGTAATAAAGATTGCTGCATTTTCTAGGTCCAGTAAATTGCTTTTTGTTTTAAATTTCGCACAAAGCTACATGAGGGCTCTCTGTACTAGCTGTCCCTAATTTAGCAGTGTAAGACTAGAAGAAAAGCAGCTAGTCATCACCACCCACTGCCAACTCTTGGGCTACTCTTTTACCAACGAAAAGTGGGATTAACCGTCACATTATAATACCTCCACGACTGAAAAGGCGAGCATGTTTGGTGTGAAGGGGATTGGAAACTGCGACCCTTGGACTACGAGTCAAGTGCCTTAATCACCTAGCCTCCTCTGAAGGTAAAAAAACTTTTCGTCCATTAGTCGTAAGTTTGTATTTATAATTCAATGCATTACCTGCTCCTACAACACTTTATCATAAGTATAATGTTTTGTAGCTGTTGTTACTCCCATAAAATAAATTAGTATGCGGACAATATACGGTATATTAGTATATTAATTACAATATTAGAAGCGACCATCTCGAAAAACACTGATTCTAAGATATCTAAATAATAATGTAAAACAGCTAAAAATAAGCACCGATTTATCAAAAAAACAGGAGCCCTAATCGTAGATTTGATGGAATACACTATTTTTGTAATCTCATAGTAATTGAGTTTTATCGTACTGCTCATAATCTATGTAAAATATATTAATTTAACACAAATAGTGAATGGTTTTATAACAAAAAATAAAAACATTAATTAATATAGGGTATTTAATACACAAATTAGCATTAAACACACAAAACGGTGGAATATGTTATATATTTTCCTTCATATTAATACAAAATTCCACTATCAAAACACTGAAACTAAAAACTTGTTACCGGATCTTTTCTCATTCGAACAACTTTGAGAAACAACAGAATCGGCTTTCAGTTGCTATTGGTAATGTTTTAACCTTGTGAGTCATATTATGAGTATAGTCACGTGATATTTCAGGGTAAAACCGCGCTAACCGGGTAAAAACTGCGTGTGATTGCTGGCTTCAGTTCTATTCGGTACGAACGACAGAGATCGAAAAATCTTGCGTGAAATAACTCATTTTTAATAAGATAACGAAGGTATCAAAAAGGTATGTGTTTATTTTAAATAGTATTTTATTGGTAATATTTCATTTTAAATGTAAATACTGAAATCATTACACTTTCTTTTTCTCCTAATTTTTAATTTGTAATAAAAATCAACTTCTTTAGTGTCGAATGATATCGTAGATTTGAACATACAAGTGTCCGTAACATTATGGAATAACACACTAGTGAGAGATTTTATAACCATTGCAAACATTTAAAATTACAGATAATTTTCGGTTTACAACCGTTAATGTCTCCCATCTTGAGGCATATGTCCCTGTTAATGGTTGGTGAATACGAAGTAGTAAAATGTATTTTATTTACCCTTAGAAATTTAGCATCCTAAACTTTTCAACCTTAATAGTAGCCTCATGAAGTAATAAAAATATGTGAAGCCAATATTTTGTGTGTAGCAATATATTAATCGTTCTGTAGCAGAGCTACATATAGTTCTAACGAGACCTTTCGCCCAGTTAACATTGCTTTTCACACCGGCTGAGAGAGAGTATTAGATATTTGACAATGGTTTAGAACAGTGATGGCGAACCTTTTAGAGATTGCGTGCCTCAATTGTTACCCAAAATTATTTTGTCTGTCCGAACGTGCCAGGATTTTCATAAAAATGACAGTTACTTTCCAATAAAAAACCGACTTTTTGATGAGTATCTTTATTTTTAAAAAAGTCGAATTACAAAAGTTTCAATGAAACTAATAAATAGCCTTTACTTAAAATTTGTATATTTTGTCTTGAATTTTATTAAATCAATGCGATCTCTGCTGTTGTGAACACTCGGATAACTTGTTAATTGATTGTTCATATTTTGTTGATTTGAGAGCAACACATGCAGCACTCAGTTCATCTGTAAGCTTGTTTCTTCTGTCTGATTTGATGAAATTCAAAGTTGAAAACAGCTGCTCACAAGCGTAAGATGATCCAAAGTAAGAAAAGCTATTCCAAGTAATTTCATTGACTTAAAATTAATTGGCAAAGAATTCCACGCTTTAAGAATTTCATTTTCACAACTCTTTGCAACGTTTTCTTCCAAGATCTCTCCACACTCTATTTTCTCAAGTGTTTTACGCAGGGCACAGAATTTATTAGGCCAAGTATAGTTTTCCTGAAATTCTACCAGCTCCATTTCTAGAGTTTTCAAACTCAACCAGTGTAAACAGGAAAGATCGAGATCTTCAAATTCAGTTTTATCGGGAAATGTAAGAAAATACAAAGTTTTTTTTATCTTTCGAAACTGCATAAATCTGTTACTAAAATTCTCCTTCGCTACCGCGATAATGCTTGAAAATTCTTTGGAGATTTCCTGTTTGCTTAAGTAACAGTCCGCAAATGTTGTCGAGTTTTCTAAATGCATTTTCAGATTTGGAAAATATTTGAGTTCCCCACCTTCGATGTCTTTTTCAAAAACTTGCAATTTTCTCTCAAATACCTTTATATCACAGAACATTCTTTCTGCTGTTTTTCCTACTCCTTGTAGTTTTGTGTTCAGTGCATTGAAGTGTGATATAAAGTCTGTAAAGAACATGAGGTTATTAAGCCAAGCCACATCAGTGAGCTGTGGAAAGTCTTGTCCTTTTTCATGCATAAAAAATCTAATTTCGTTCAAGCAAGCAATAAATCTTTCCAGAAAACGTCCTCTGCTCAACCATCGGACATTGTTATACATAAGTAAAGTACTATATTGTGCTTGAACCTCATCAAGAAGTGTTTGAAACTGACGAAAATGAAGAGCACGAGTCATAATGTAATTCACCATTTTTGTAACATCTTTGAGTATATCATCTAATTTTTTGCTACTTTCTTTTGCACAAAGAGCTTCTTGATGTATAATACAATGAAACTGGATGACTTGATGTTTTATTTTGTTCTCAAACAACTTTATGAAACCAGATGTTGACCCAATCATACATGGTGCTCCATCACTAGTGATCGAAACTGTCTTTTCGGGCTTAATACTTTGTGTCAAAAAAACATTCCATCACAGCATTGTAAATATCTACTCCTTGTGTTCTTCCGGGTAAAGAAATCAGTTTCACCAATTCTTCCCTCATGGAGTCACCAACAGCATAACGCAAAATTACTGCTAACCTTGCATAATTATTTATATCCGTACTCTCATCCAAACACATGGAGTAACAAGAAGCCTTTTGTAAATCAGTACTGAGTTGTTGATTGACATCATTTGCCATACGAAGATACGATCTTTCACGGTATTTCTGCTAAGTGGTACCTCACAGATTCGTTGTAAAATTTCACGTTTATTTGAAAAATCACTAAAAAGGGAATCACTTCCAGCTAACATAGTCGTTTTTATGAAATCTCCATCAGATAGATACGTACCATGTTTAGCGATACATAATGAAATTTGAAAGCTGGCCTTCGTCAAATGATTAGGTTTAGAAAAAAGTTTCCAAGATTAAGACATTGAGAATGATATTTCCTCAGTTCGTTTGCAAGAAATTCCTCCTTTTCTGTTTCATCAAGTCAGCAACATTTTTGTGGTTGGTTTCAAAATGCCGTTTGACACTTGAAGTACGACACGCAACTCTTTAACCACATAAAATACATAACGCTTGTCCGTTGCGTTCAATGGTTCTAAATAATTTTGTCCAATTTTCTTGAAATAATCGTCCACTATCCATTAGCTTTGCATTCATTTTTGGTATAACTTAAACACACAAAAGTAAAGTTTAATGAAACAAACTTTTAAAAATTTACTTAAACAAAGAACAGTTAAATATTTAAACAAATTAAATTGGCCCGTTTCGTCAATGTAGCTTTTTTAATGCCATGATAATGTGGAGTGCAAAATTTAAAACTAAACACGATTGGTTGAAAAATATTCTCAAGTTAATCAATAGTTTATAATGTTTTGCATTTTTAGCTGCATTTAGCTTGTATTATATTCAAATTTTCAATAAAATTACAAAGAATGATTTATGACAAGTTTTCTGTATAATTCTTCATGACTGCAGAATAATAAGTAACCGATATAATTATTTATTCATTTTGGTTGAAGACCAATACGAATAGATGTAATGACTTACGATGCCACCCCCGTCGTTTAAAAGGTTCGACATGCAACCTGTAGGGATAATATCCCTTGGATATATTATAGTATTAATCTAACCCGAAGTAGAGACAAGGGCTGACGTTAAGGCACATTAAACTGGGAACAACGATTTCCCAGGCTTTACCGATCCTACCGGGAATATCCCTAGGTCTAGTGTTAGCTACACTTACGCGCATTGCCTCCTCTGCACCACGAGGAGGTCCTGAAAATCGAAGTACTTGAACCCTAGTGCTCTCAGGTCATGCCACCTCTCATAATTACCTAGCTCGCTACATACTTCTTAGCAAAGATGCGGGAATCATATCACGTGCCAGCAATCGTGGCCTTGCGTGCCACCTCTGGCACGCGGTTCGCCATCACTGGTTTAGATGTCTAGCATATTTTTTGTTTGCCTGTTCTTACTTTCATGCACTAAAGAAATGACTGCAAGACGTGGAACAAGTAATGTAAGAATGTTAAAACACACATGTATAACAAAAACTTATTACGTACAATCAGTGATGACGAGAAACCCACTTGTTGAGAAATTTATATGCAAAACGGCTCGGTCTGAAAACACTTTTACATAGAAGGTCGAAACGTTGTTCGCTCTTCTTCTATGTAAAAGTGTTTTCTCAGCCCTACGTACAACGTTTCGAGCAGGCATTATAAAACGAACAGTGTTACGTGTAAAAATAGTCTTGTTGCATAAAGTTAGACACTTAAACCTGGTTTAAATTTAATGTTAACGTTATTCATGTGTCACAATTACTGTTATAGAATTGACGGTATACTTATATCTCAACTTAGAAACTTTGTTCAAAATTACATGTAAAAACGTTACAGATTTTCATTGTTTAATGTATTAATATCAGAGCAATCTTACTGCTATACTATTTTCTTTCATGATAACGTGCAACTCTAAGGAAATAAGCAGTAATTTTGATTTTGTCACAAATAGGAGATCGTAATTGAAGTGACCTATATTTGGTAGTGTCAACATACTGGGTAAAGTTTGATTTTAGAATCCATGTATAAATACTGATTGTTTAAAATGCAGATTTACTAAATAATTGTTGAGAATATTGATGTAACAGTAATTAAACCAATATGTCTATTCAGAACTAGTTTCTTTAACCAAGAATGAAAATGGAAAATATTACTTTGAATAAAGCCGTCCAAAATCAAAGCTTTTGTATTTCACTGCTCCAAAATAAAATAAAGATAGAAGTTAGTTGATTAAGCATAATACTGCCTGTATTAGTTTATAATTGTTTATATAAAATTAACAGTAACAAAGCAAACAAAATCAAGAGGAAGAACTGCGTTAAAAAAAAAAAGCAAATCCAAACCTCTGGCTAATTATATTAGTTTGTTATAACTTAAAAAAAACAAACGAACAACACGCTACACTAATTGAAACGACCACAGTGTACAAACTCTGATGTGGGATATAAAATATATTCTAGGTTTTGGAGGTGACTGCGAAAGTATTGGTTAGGGACGTTTTATATTCCATATATAGCCTGTACCCTGGAGTCCTGCGGCGTGTTTTGTTTGTGGTTATAACAATATATATAAACACACAAAATAAATAAAAGAATTTGAATAGTAAATTACCAACCAGTGACAAATTGAAGGTTAATCTTACTAGCCATTATATCTGAAAATTAATCCATACTGATGTTTGAACGTCCATTTAGTTTTGAATGTTTCAATTACTGTGCGTAAGATAATTACATATGTTGTCAAAATCAGTTAACAAATAAACAGTATTATATCCTATTATTCTGGATTTTTTTAGAGTGCAGGTTTTTTTTTATGCTGTTTCCCCTCTCATAAGCAAAAGCTTTAAATTTTATATATAACTGCATCCTTATGACCGAATGAATAAGTAAAACTAGAGGGACAAATTTTCATTATTTGGCTAATCTCATGGGATACTACTGCATTAGTGAATTATATATTTCCTGTATGTTTGTCTACTACTAAGGCATGAGATAAGGTAAAAAGTTTACATTTTGTCTGCAGGAAATAATAAAATCATGACTGGAAATCTTCCTGCTCTTACCAAGCCTGCCCCAGACTTCAGTGGGACAGCTATAATAGATGGTGAATTCAGGGAAATCAAGCTTTCAGACTACAAAGGAAAATATCTAGTTTTATTCTTCTATCCACTAGACTTGTAAGTTCAGTGTATTTATAAGATTGTAAAACATTTCCTTAAGTACTAAGGCATATCTTAACCTATAAATTTGGTTACTAATTGATATGCTTAAAGTGCACGAAAGTCAAAAATTGATGGTTAAGTTTATAAATTTCTCAATAAAAGTGTGGTACAAGTGTTCAGATAATCTAAAAGTTTAGTTTGTGAAATAAATTAGATGGTTTAAAAGAAAGCATATTTGAAAAAGTCCATAATGTTAAGTGTTATACAGTTGCTGATCACTTAACAGGTAGTGTCGTTTAAAAACTTGTTACTTTCCAACTATTCCTTATATTTTAATGATCTATAGGCTCGAATAATTTAATACATTAACTGGGTTACTTTTTGTTGACAGCACTTTTGTGTGTCCCACTGAGATCATATCATTTAGTGACAGAGTAGAGGAGTTTAAGAATATTGGATGTGAAGTAGTGGCATGCTCCACAGACAGCCACTTTAGTCATCTAGCTTGGTAAGTAAAATTAATTCTTGAGTAATTCTTTTCAATATGGTATCACAAGATAAAGTGCTGAAATGTCACTTCTGTCTGAGCTATCCAGGCTACTGACAAATAATATTAAATTTCTTGGAACATTCACATTTTTCTATGAAAAGTTATGGTTTTAAAGAAAATATTACTTAAATTTCTATATTAATCACAACAAATTTATTTGTCCCTTATGTAACGGCTCCTAGGTTTTGCTGGGCTAGTCTCAATGGAAGGTTGTGGGATTATAGTTTAGAACAAGGGGCATGTTTATAGGGTTTCACAACCATTTTCATCCTACATTATTAGACATTTATTATTCACATAACTAGATAGACAGATGTTCCTTACAAAGTTTCTATAGCACAACATACACAGTGTGTAGGAGGACACACGTCTCAGAGACTGCAATAATACAAACTCGGATGAAGTTAATACAACAACCATCAGAAGGTTGATATGAAGAACAATGAGTTATACTCACTTCCTTCTTTGATCAACACCCATCAAATAATTACACAACACTGTGGAAGGATGTTAAAGAGTGGGAACAGAAAGCATCCATCCCACTGCTACCTTGGCTGCTATCTATATATATAAATTCACTTTGACCATAGTCATGTACTATGTTTTAACTATGGGCATATTGTGTTAATAATGAATGTTGTAATACAACAATGTGAAAGCTAGGAGTTTTGTGTTATTTTATCATAACATTCACCCCCCACATTTTTCAAAGTTCATAACCAAGGTACTTCATGCTTGGTTGTTATTTAATTTACTGAAGTAATAGAATAATTAATCATGCTAAACATTGGAGAAGTGACCTAATTCTATAGTGTTACTTGGCTCTCTTGCAAGTAGCTAGTTAAACAATTTAAGTTTATAGCAAAGTTCCTTTCAAACACAGTTTAAAAAATGTAATAGAAACCACAATATTTTAAACTGTTAAAAGTTCATCCATAACTAAGGTTGACTGAATTTAGTGAGTATAATTCTATTGTGCCAATATCTTAACATACAAAATGGTGAAATAACTACAAAATCTGTTGTAAAGCAATTTTGTCCACACAAGGGTGAACACTCCAAGAAAAGAAGGTGGTTTAGGAAACATGAAAATACCTTTGTTGGCAGATAAGAGTTTAGATATTGCTAGAAATTACGGTGTCCTGAAAGAAGATGAAGGAATTGCATTCAGGTAAGTTCTTTCCTTTATCAGTTGAAATCTAGTTCTAGTTTCTTGTCACTGAAATTTTTCTTATTAATGAACAATTAAATTTAACTGACCAGAAAGTAGCTCTAACTTTGTTTTTCAACACATGTGCAGAGGACTTTTCATAATTGATGAGCATCAGAAATTGAGACAGATTACTGTGAATGACCTTCCTGTAGGCCGATCAGTGGATGAAACTTTACGCTTGGTACAGGCATTCCAGTTCACTGACAAACATGGAGAAGGTCAGTCTTGCTACAAATCTTAAGATTTCATTTTAAATTCAAACAACTATTTTGCAACTTCCACAATATTTTCATAGTTTGTAGTTTAGTATGTGTTCTTCATTGTAGTTATAGTGTTAACAAACTGTGTTCATTCAGGCATTCTGTAAATAAAATATTCTTTATATAGTGTGTCCAGCTGGTTGGAAGCCAGGAGATGATACCATGAAACCAAACCCAGTGGAGAGTAAGGAGTACTTCTCCAAACAGTAAATAATTACAAGAAAAACTCAAGGAATGGAGAAAGTTTTGCATTTCTGAAAACCTTATTCTGTTGGCAGTGGTGTAAAACAGACAGGAAACTCACTGCATGCATATGGTTGTTTCTTTCTGAAATAAAACGTCCAGCAGTCTCTGACATCATGTAGTACATTCACCAATAAATCGTTTAGGCTGAATTTAACCTTAAAGGCCTGTGGTGCAGAAGTCTAATTTATAACTCTATAACCTCTGCCAACAAAGAAGCAAATTTAACAGAACAATGAAGTTTATTGAGCTAAAACAAGCAATTTTTTCCAAATACAGCTGATCCATTAATCAACAATTTGTACTTATGTTAAACTTACAGCTATCATTTCCTTAAAGTAGTACTTACAATTATGGCCCCAAGGTCTGGAGAGTTTAATAGCCTATTATGATAACAATGATGAAAACACACATTCATTCCAGCACAATGACATAAAACAAATGTATGAAAAATCAATATTTTTTCAACATGCTATATGAAATAGACAACCTAATTTTACTGCTGCTATAATGACAATGTCACATTCAATACATTATCCTACAAAATATTTATATATTTTACAATATTAAAATTAAGAGGATATAGGATGACAGACAAACTTTAAAGTTTTATTTATGTGGCCTTGAGTACGGCTGCTCTCCATCATACATTGCACTTGTTAAACACTAATAAAATAAACATTGCTTTAAGTTAACTGAAAACAACTACTGAATTTTTTTACAAAACTTACTTATAATTTAAATGACTGATTTATATTAGAAAGACTAGTGTAATTTAAGTATGGCCTTTTCTTATACAGCTATCAATACCACCTAGCCATAATTTCTAATAACAACATAAGGTAGTTCAAAGATGCACAGAAAATACTTTAAATGCATAGTTTAACTATTCCTGGCTATAGGTTAGAACAAGGTTTAAACTTTATGAACATGTGACCAGCTTTATTAAACCTACTATTTCACAATATTTTATAGTGTAGTTCCTAAAAATCATTTTCAAGTTAACAATAAGAACTACTTAAGAACTGCAGAAGCAAGCAACTAATGTAACACTACCACATCCTAATTTTGTTTAGTACTCTATATTATATCAAAATATCTTTTTAACAGGATGGTTAGTACTTCTAAAAACCAATGAACACTATTAGAATAGGGAAGTTACAAGATTATTCACAGTATTAAAACAAAAATAATGTACATTTTGTTCCTCAGTTTACCTCGTATGCTTGTAATAAATGAATATCCACCTTAACTACAAAACTGTTTCTGTACATTTCTGAATCACTTTAAAAATCATTATTAGTTACCACTAGTTTTGAACAAACTAGTTGAAATAGGAAAACTAAACTTAAAACAACCAAAAACTGAAATGTATTATGAAAAGTGACATACTATGTATTACACACCTCTTTACAAGTACAGAATACTGTTACAAAAATGTGTGATTGTATTATTTTTATTTTTTGTAAGGAAAAGTTTTGGGCATTTCTATTATTGGCCTTCAATGACTTATTACAGTTGTAACACAACTGGTGATGAAGATGCATAGTAAATCAAGGGTAAAGTACTCACACATACTGTAGAACACACACACACACACACACATACATACAAAGCATAAAGATGGGGTTACACACACACACAGTCACCCACCCACCCACCCTTTTTCATATATGATCACTTAAAAGAAAAAAAGGTATTACATCACAGCCTAAAAAAAATATCACTTCTGACCAGCATAATGGTGCACCAGCACCTAAAACCTTTTAAAATGAGCATGACTGTGAGGTTATCTAGAAGAATTAAGTACAGTACTTCAAACATGTATCACCAATATAAATAGACCTCAATCCTTTTAGCTGAGACATGATTCTTAACAAATAAAACATGCATGTTCCTACTCCTGCTAAAATCACCACACCAATTTAAATCACTACTTTCTGATTGGTTACATAAAAAGACCAATTAAAATTACATTTTAGCATTATAAGTAAAATGTAATTTCCATCAAATTGACTGTAGTAAATCATACTCTACAATTTAAAAAACAACAAAACGTTTCTGAATAAAGCATTCTCCATAAGAGGTACAAACTGTACTGTTTGAAGTACCTTTTTCACTATACTAAGAACACTCACCAAGGGTTCAATGATTAGTTATGACATTAAAATCTTTTTGTTATGCAGAACTGACTTTGTCCAGATACAATACAATCTCAGAGTTCAAACATGTTGATGGGTATATAACTCCCATCAATTTAAAGTACTTTTACACTTTCCATTAGTACTGAACTTCAAAAACGATGCTACTAAAATTACAAATTAAATTTAAAACAACTCTACTGCAAATACAAATCTCACAGCTGCTCTAATCCTTCATTTATATCACCAACTAATATGTCTCTTTGGGGTACTGGCTTAGGAATACATGCAAGTGTTGGATTCAGTTGAACTTCTGAAGAAACTTATGCTTAATTATAACAAATTAATTTACATCTGCATCACAACCTGCACTCACCTTGAGGAGTGAAGAGCTTGTGATAAGTTTTGTACCCACAATTAAGCGCTACTTTATCACATGTATATAATATATTCTTGAAGGCTCATTTACCTGCCCTCTAATTAATTACCTAACTCCCCAGGATAAAATCTGAGTTGAGCAAACCTCCCCTATCCACTTTGCTCCCCCTTCCCCACAGATGTGCCAATGGGGAACAAGACAGGAACATAAGGCACTTGACATCAACACGTAGACAGCACATGTGGACAAGATGAAGTTGGTGTGAGGCTATCAGGACAAGAATGAGGCAACAAATAAACACTTTCTGAGGAACTGGAGCTCAGGTTTCTATTACATTCCTTCATGACTGGCTGGATTTTGCATGAATAATAATTTTCCTAACACCTAAATACTTAATAAATCATAGTTGAAACCATTACCAGTGGAAATATTTAATACCATAGCTGGTATATTCTCCTGTGGAAAGGACTTAACCATAGCTTTATTCCTCAGAATGTGCAAGTCTTACTTGCTAACTTAAACCTATTTTAGTATAGACTTACAACAAAACTTAACTACTAGTGTTGAGAACCTACTTTCAAACCTAGAGACAGCCACTTAGCAGTTTCTATTGCAACAAGTAACTATAAAATTACCTACTAGAGACAAATCCACAGAGGACATGGCATGTAGTACCATATGCCAAAATAAGAAATTGCTAAAAACTAAATGGCTGTCACTGTAGTCTTATATTATCATAGATTATCTATAAATAAACATGACAAAGCAACTTCTTAACCTAACATCCCATCCGTCTTCCCACTGATGCCCCACCCCTTCCCCTAACATGAAGAATTGTCCCCTTCCCCAGTGGAGTTCACTAATTATGTTCTGTTCTCCTGATGCTTTCAGTGATCTAGTAGAAAGTCCTAAAACAGGAAAAATAAAGATAGGCTATCAAGATTAAATGCATGCAAACTTATATATCACATTATTACTTTTCATCACATATGAATTAAGATCAAAATTTAATAACATGCAACACTAATAAACTACTATAAAATATTCGTTATAAGAAATCCATACTGTGATGGAAGTTGTATTGCAAATATTTTACCTGCAACACCCAGTTTTTACTAGAAAAAATGTATATATTAATCAATAACTACAATATTATATCATTACACCTTCACAAAATGTGAGGTACAGGTCCATGAATATTTAAGATTCAAGTAAATATGGATCAGGCTTTCTAACTTAAAAAATCCTACTGCTCAATTTAAGGAGCACCATGAACAAACAGTTAGTTATATACAAAAAATATCCTATATGCAATCATGTTTTTTTTTGTTTTTTTGTTTTGGTGGAGACTTATTTCATCTTGAAGTATTGACACTTTATCAAGTTATTACAACAGTACAGTACCTATTGTACAAATGATCAATTTGTTTTGGACTACAATAATCATTTAGAAAAAAAATCTTTACCTATGGCTTCAGACACCATAATTGGCTAACAGTCTTTCTTTCAAGGGAGCTGGTAGCTGTTCAGAAAACCGCTTCCAATTAGCTTCACCAACCTGGTTTTTAAATCCATGAAAAATCTAAAAAATTGGAGATGCACATTGTACTCAATACAATGACTATCAACATTGTAAACAAATGCTTCTTAATCCTAAAAAACAAAGAGAGAAAATTCCAAAACAATCACAAATACAAAAAATATAAATCAATAACCACAATTTTTAATAGATCTTTGCAAAATGTGAGCTACGGGCCCATGGATATCTTACATTCACATAGATATGGATCATGCTTTTTAACTTATAAAATACCAATGCTGAATTTAAAGAGCACCATAAACACTTCTTTGCAAAAAATACCTTAGTACTTGAAAGACATACCTCATAGAACATCTGCTTAAGATCTGCCTTAGGGTTAACCCAGGATGCCACTGCATCACAGAAAAAAATAAAGTCTTGTACTACACCTCCAGGATTAACTCCAATCATGCTACAAATTCCTCGAAAGGCAGAATCTTTCTCTTCATTGTCCCGAATGTTACGGAGAGAAGCACACCTTATAAAATTACAAGGGAAAAATATGTTCTAAGATACTTAAAATGTATTTAAGTAAGAATGAGTTATCTGGATAAAACATATATTTTTTTATTCAACATAAAAATTCTCAAACATCTTGACAATGAAATTACCAAGTTGGTCTGGTGGGGAAAAATTTTAATTCAGAAATCAGATCAAATGCATTCCATTATATAAATTATTTTTTTAAATCATATCAATTTTGTACTGTGTTAAACATAGCATTTAATTAACAAGGACAAAATTCCTGTGCAAATTCCCAAAAAATTATAGAATGTAAGAAATCTTTTACCATAAACCTCATATTCAAAACCTTGTATCAGTGATGTTTGATAAAAACAAATTGTAAAGAAAATTAAATTTATACACACAATCTCTTCTGTAATCTTTTACCATCATTGGACTGTGTAAATGGGAGAATATGGATTAATTTATTATTTTAATTTAGCATCCTTGGTGTTTTTAAATGTACAGTCATACCACAATATGTACTAAATGTTAAGACAAGATAAAAAACCAGTACAGTCAAAGTGTAGGCCTCAATCTTTGCTCTTAAAGGCAATAACAAATGGTGGCTACTTTATTTTTTCACCTATTATAAAATTTGAATTTGCTATCAGTAACTACATTATTCATTTCTAAAACTAACTATTATTTTATGAATTAAATGTGCATACTTACAAAGAAATATTTGTCATGTTTTCACATACTTTCAAACAACAAAACCTTGTTTTCATTACATTTAACAGTTTATTTTAACCTCAAGAGTTAAAATATGCTTGGTAACTAGTGTAGCTGGGCCACAAAGTCTACAGTATCCCATTGTTAATGACTATCCTGTACTAACAAAGCACTTTATTATTAAAAGTTATGGTTTAAATGTCAAAAGTTAATTATGTACCAGAAGCTACCAGGTCTAATATTTATGTTAATCATGGACTAAATGGGAGGAAAGAGAAAAACAATTATCCACATTTTGCAGTTTATATTATTACCTCTAATAAGCAACACTTAGATACAGCAGTCATACTGTCAGCAAAATGACACTGTAGAGGCCAGATGGTAAAAGTCAACTGAACCACATGCTTGCTGTCTTAGCAACCAATAAAATGAGTTGTAACTGCATTCTCACTGTACCCTATTTCCTGACACTTAGCCTGGGTATATCATACAGCTCAAACTGATATCACAAAGCCAGCATGGCACCAGTAAGTACAACAACCTTGTTAATTACTAATATATTAACCTTCTCTACTCAGAACCTTGTAACATAAATGACTGATACTTGACAGTATGAATCTACAGATCTTTCTTCTGAGAGGTGTACTAGTGATACTGCAACACTAACTAACAATATGCTTGTATTAATTTTGATACTGCAACACTAACTAACAATATGCTTGTATTAATAGTGATACTGCAACACTAACTAACAATATGCTTGTATTAATTTTGATGCATGACAAAACTGTTTTTGTGTACAGTGTTCTAAGAGAGACAATTATTAGCACTTCATAAGTTTTAGTAATGATCCAAATATAATTTTCCAAGTAGTTCAAAGAATACTTATTTCTTATGATTTTCACCAATTGAAAAAAATTAAAAAAGAGACTTCTTAATTTCTATATCCAAAGCTATTTCACAAACGGCTACTATAAATGTACGTTTACCTTCAAACACTCAGACGAATACCTACAGATATGCAACTTCAGAAATACTATACTGTACAGCAGCATGTTTATATTAATAACTTAATTAGGTGGGGTTTTCTGAAATGAAGTATGCATCCCCTCATTGCACATCGCTGTTGTTGAACACTTGAGATAAGTGTTTTGTGCATATTTTACTTGACAATTCATTCAAAGAAATTCCCATACATAGTCGAGAAAGTGATCAAACTTGGTATAGATCAATGTTCACTTTATTCCATCAGTAACAGTCCTAAACATGTGAGTAACTTAGCCTATAATAATGTAACTTAGTTGTAGGTCATAAAACTAAACAATCTGAACTTAACTTTAACAATGTCTTTGTAAGCATTGCATGGTTAGATACAAAGGAGGATTACCTGACTTATCATCCTTAAAGGGTAGAGAATTTTATAATTTGCAATTATGGTTTAAGCAAAGAACTTTTTCTTTAAGCTTCTAAGGACAGAATCAAAAAATTTCTCCCAAAGCTACCATTCAGGAAAATATACTATAAATTTATGACTTGATTTTTTTTTGCAAATTATTTCTTTATAGCTAAACCTACAAATATAACAATAATTTGTTTCAAGGAAATGTTTGAAAAGACTCCATTTTTATAAAGAAAAAAATTTGATAAGCTGTTACATGACAATGTAAGATAAGATGTGCTTCTGAATTATTTTAGCCACACAATTATTAATTTTTATATCTGACACTTTTATAAGATTTTATATATATACACACACACACACACACAAAGTTTTTACACATTAAAAATTATAATTGTTCAATACCTCAGGCATAAATCCACTTAGATTGCTTTACTACCAAGGAAAGGATTATTTATTTTTCATTATTTCAATTAAAAAACATTTGACATTCATAAAATATGGACAAAAGTACTTCAAAATATATCTTTCAAGTTCTATAACCCAAAAATGATCAAACATTTATACTAAAACTTGAAATGTAATCAAATACTCAGACTTACAAGTTAATGAATTTTCAAATTTTTGTTTAACATTAAAACTATCTAAATGTAAAATTTTGTAGATTAACTTGCAATTATGATTTTTTTCTTGTCTCTGCCACATCTTCTGTTAATCCCTGACTTTAGTCACTTTATAAAAATCAAACTAAATAACTGACAGAGATCTAACTCCATGTTTTATAAAGTTTCTTTCAAGTTAACTTATGACAGCATCTTTCAGTAATTAAAAACAATCAGAAAGAACAATGTAACCACTTTTGAAAAATTAAGTTCCATTTCTATTACATATGTGCTTAATAGGAACTACAATAATGATTAAAAATTAAATTTCAAAATCTACCAAATAAAATTATTTGTGTTCTTCAATAACCAAGTTTGGACATTCTTCAAAACATTTCCTTTGAAATTCCACAATATTTGTGGGCGAGTTGGAACCTGTTTACACATGAACGTTTCTACCTACTGTTTATTCTCCAATAAGTAATGAAATATCTTTTTGTCAACCACAAATCAGTCATCCAAATTTTAAAACTACTATTTTAAGGTATACTATATAAGCTCCAAGGCAATATTTATCATTCAGTTATTTTTACTTCATTCAATTTTTGAACAAGAGGGTATTTCTCATGGAACATTTCCTGCACATTTGGTTATTTAAATATATCTATTCAATAAAGCTAAAGACTAACAAAATGTAATGACCAAAATGGGTTAAATATCACAAAATCCATACTAACCTTACTATTTCCAGTTGTTTTCTATTAAGACATTTGTTTTTATACTTAGATAATATTTAACCATTTTTTTTTTAAAGCCAAATAATTTCATTGTATTAAACATCTAATGATTTGTTGAAATTGACTATACTTGTAAAAGATTTGAGCAATCTCAAATACAATGTTCTATTTAACAGAACTAATTTAACACGATCACCTTTGTACTTGTGGTGGCAAAATACCTTTAACCTTGTGGATGAAATTTAAAATGAATAATGGAAAATGAATGAATAACACTGAGTAGAGATTCACCAAGATGAAACTGCATTACTATATACTCTAACATGGTACAGGTCCCATCACTTTCCAAAATAAATACTTTAAATACACTCAAATGAAATACAGGAAACAAAACTTTAGGGTATTGTTACAAATTAAAACAGGAAAAAAAAAAAAACATTAACAAGAAAAATGTGAGTTACAAAATCAAAACTATAATATGGAATTAGTCAAACATTAGGTAAAGGACTGCATTACATAGACAGCCAAAAAATATCTAAAACAACTATTCACATAACACTGAACATTCCATTTAAACTATTTTTTTTTAATTACTGAGAAAAAATTAAAAAATTTCTCTCAATGTTTGAAAAAGAATAAAAAAACATTACACACCACGGGCGTATAAACTGCTGTAACATAGGGGCGACTTCTTCAGGACATACGTAACCAAGGCGGCCAATTGTTATGGCTATGTTACCAGGAAGACGGAACAAGACGAAGACGGTAAGCAAAAAATGGGAGAAAAAAGCAAATGACAACTCATAAACAAATACAAGAACAATTAAGAGCCTTAAAAACATTGAAAAGGTTATTAAAGAGAAAAACTGAATAGAATAAAAACCTGCAGTGGTTTCACCCTCACAATCTTTCTTAAAGACTTGTATCTGATATACAGAGAGATTCTTGTAAGTGCTTAATACTGGATGAACTATGGGTAACAAATTTGAATAAAAACATTAATAAAACAATCCAACAGACACATTCATGTATCTTCAGGTGCACAAATATGTTATAACTGAAAGTTATATTAGTACATTTAGTACAAATACAAAATTAAACAATGTTTAGTATATAATATTAACAAATATATTCCAATTAAGAAATATCTTCACTCACTAATGACAAAGTTTATAATTCTCATTCAGATTTTACAAAAAATGTGCATTGTGTTTTGATCACAACATTCTTCTTCTGGTGTAAAATGGAAGCTTAACTTTCAAAATTACATGAAAAAGCCAGTAAGAGAAAATGGACTTCAACCCAAGACAGCTGGCTAACAAAGACCAGAACTGTACCAGTTGATCTATCAAAGTATAAAGTTTGCTAATGTTCATTTACAAGGCTTTTTACAAAAGTATGTTTACCATAGTACTTTGTGATCTGCACTTAGCAAAATAATGTAACACCACCCAAACATATTATAGTCTCTATGATAATTTAAAACGTTATATGTTTTTTAAAAAAGTGCAAAAAAAATTTTAAAAAATTGTCACATCTGAAAAAAAGAAAGAACACAGCACTCAAGTTTAGAAACTAAGCACTTTTTATCACATAGTGATATAGCAAAATATTACAGAAAGTGGCAGACACTACAAAGGAAACATTTTAATAGTATTTAAGCATCATTATCTGTAACAATAATAAAACAGATTAATTTTAATAACTTTTAAATAATCATGTTCTTAACCCTAAAATTGTGAGTCTAGTGGATGTTTTGGTACAATAACCAACAAATGACAAAAGGCATTTAACCCTTTAACTCTCTCAACGCAGGCTTGGTAAATTTGACCAACAACATGACTTTGACTCATTTAAAGTCTACAGATTTGATACTTCTAACTTTCAATGCAGTATTTATACCTTTGAACTGTGGCTCACTACTATCTGCATCATTATAGGTTGTAAATCAGTTAACATTAGGCTATTAAATTATGTCATCTATATGCTACTTACATGTGTGCTTCATGAAATATTTTATTATATTATTTATTTTACCTAATCTCATCTTAACTAACCTAAAAAGATTCATATTTTTATACTTTAGTTACTTTCATAATAATAAATAAAGTAATTACCAAACACTCTTTCTTGCTGTTAAATGTCAATGACACATAAGCCTACTATTTTATCCTAATGGTAGTAATGCATTAAAGTTTTAATTAATTAAAAAAGCATCAAATAACACTAATGACTTTCCCTAATTCTCAACATGTTTTTCGCTTTCTTTGTGCCAAGAGCTGTTAAAAATTCATTGAAGCTATCTGCTGTGATTTCTGTGGGAACCAAAGTTGTATCATAAGTATGAACGATGCTTATCTATTCAGAACACAATGTTATACATCATTTGATAAATTAATATCTTAACTTTCTATTGATTATATAACTAAACAAAGAATAGAACTATGAATAAAGCCTGAAGAAGATATGATAGGCAAATGTGGTAACAGGGGTCCAATTTTCTATTTGATAGCTCTGTGAACTAAACAAAATAGAAAGCTGCAAAAATTGTGGTTTGTCTGAGCAATAATGATTCTATATGGAGCAACTTGTGTTTAACTTCATACATTTTGAATGGAAGGTGCACTGAGAACATGTTTACTGTGTAACATCAGGGGAAGTTCAGGATTTTTAACACTATTTCCTTATATAATTAAAACCTTAAACCCTATATGTTCTTAAAAAATAGATTATAAGCTAAGTGTTCATGCCATATTAATTGGTATAGCATAAACAAAAATTAGTTAAATAAAACTTTAAATATAAGATAAAAAGTTTGTGTAATGCACAGTAAAGGATACCTAGGGTGATAGTTAAACACAGGCCTTGAAAATTAGATTTAAAATTTAAATTTTACTATCAACATATAACAACAAAACTAGAATCTGAACATAGTTTATAATTCAACTTATGTTATCCAGGCTTAATTTCTTATCTTAAAATTAGAATATTTAAAAATTTTTCAACATTCACTTTGTTGTCAGGTGATGTGTATATGCTCTCAATTCTTCCCCTTTTAGTTTGTATAGCTTCAGTACAATACCGGCTATCCTAAACACTATATATAAACAATCTAAGTAAGTACAAGGTTATATGTACAATTCAGTTACAAATGGAAAGTGCTTATTTTATATTTCAAGCTTGTAACTGACTGTCCTTTTGAATTTGCCATAGGAAGTGACTGGTATGTGTGTAATTAAAGTTGATGCTCTTACAATTAAATTTTCTGTTATATATTTTAATTAATACTTCATAGGTAAGAAAGACAGTTGTTTCTGTACAAACTGTTCTAATGATTTATGTTTTAAAATGAGTACTTGAAAGACAAATTTTTGTTTCAACAATGAGCTTGTGTATATATAAACGTGCTTCAAGTGTTGAATTTTGTGGTATGTAGGTGTAAAGGAATTTCTTAAGGTTTCTCCTGTGATGTGTTGTTTTTCATGTATGAATAAACTGTTATACATAGTAGGCAATAAAGGTATAAAATTAAACTATATGCAGAAAGGTAAACAGCTGAAATTGCGAGTAAAAAAATTAAAATTCCCCCAAATTGATGTCCATAGTGTTATTCATTTCATTACACAGTTTTCAAAATTTTATTTTACTGTACACTGACGATTTAGCTTAGTTAGTGTTAAGGTAGGTAAAATAACAGATAAACTGTAGTTTATATTTGATATTTATTTAAGGAGGTTCTAATGGTTATGCAAATGAAATATTAAAATTGTAAGATGGAAAAAAATATTTTTATTCTTCGTATGAGAATCTGATTGACCCAGTAAAGATTTCAGAAATTCAACATTAAATATTTATTAAAAATTGATGTTTTTTTTGCAACATAAGGTTTAAAATGTTTGCTAAAAGCCTGTCAAACTTTGGGAAGATACTTCAATTCTAGCACACAGCTTCATGCTTTTCAAAGTTACGTAACATGACAAACCCATATACATGAAAGTTAAACTGCTTTCCAACGATAACTTTGTAAGACATCAACCAACAAGTTCGAAAGTTGTAATACAAAGATATCATATGAAAATGAAGCCTCCACCTATTTTCAGTGCTAAAATGATCAATATATACTTCAAAATGTTTGAAAAGTCTTGTTTACCCTAGTTAATGTTAAATGTGCAAGGTTAAAAGTTTTGCTGATGGAGGCTTTTAAAGTAAAAGTAACTAGAAAGAGCTTGCTCAAAAATGTTAGAATCCAATCAATATCAGGCAAAAAACCTGCAAAGCAAAATAAATAGTAAGAATAAGTTACTTTAATTAACTGAAAATACAATTATGGCAATTTTTACAATAAGGAGATTCTGATTTTAACATGTTTGACCTACAGTATTGAGTCAAGTATGATTATGACTCAATACCCCCAAGTCAAAATGTTGTAATCATTAACTAAACCCACAAACTACCTACTGCAAAAGTTGCTGTTATTGTACATTTGATTACGTATTCTGTTCAGCAGACATACTTAAATAAAACTGATTATATTCAAACTACAGTTTTATTTGGGTTTACAAATTTGGGGTGTTCAAGAATCAGTCAAATCTCATTCACTCCAAACCTGAACTAATCAGCTTCACTACATATTTCACAGAAAAATCAAACCCTAAAAACTATGGAAAGTTTTACATCAAGCTGCTCTATCCATATTTCTGCTCTTGAAATTTACCACTGAAACATGCTAGTTTCTGTCTAATTAACTCACAATTTTAGGATTCAAGATTTGATACAGGTTCTTCACACATATGTACACACATTTGCTTTATAATTCTTTGATTACACGTACTTTTATTTGTCAATATAATAGTGCCTTGTAAATGAGAAGGTAAAATATGTATAAAAAAATTATACGTGAAATATCATGAAGTATTTTTAAAACATTACTTGTCATTCATTATTTAAGCAGATATAAAAAATACTAAATTCTTTACAAAAAGTAATGTTATCAATCTTCTAATGTTTTGTAAAAACAAACTCAACATGATAAAAAAATACATAAAACATTAATATCAGTCACAACAGTATTGCATCTATTTGTTTTTATTTGAATTATTTTAAATAAAATGTATTCATCCATGTTCTATATTTTAAAGTTGTGGTTAACGTATATAATCCAAAGAAAAATTATACAGTTTAATTATTTTAAACTTTATTTCAAGAACACCACTAAATAGGAAATATTTCACTTTTATAAGCTGCTAAAATCTTTAGGTAAAATAAGAAAAGATTTTAGCACTAACTTGTACCTATATCTTTAATTTTTCATAATACAAATAAAAATGTACCTGTATTTTCTAGCAGTGTTTTAGGTGTGGTTGGTTTATTGATTATCACAACCAACTGATTCAACACCATTGGAACATATGGTTTCATATCAGAACCTATAACAACAAATATCAAATAAAAGAGTGTTAAGATTTTTACAATTCCATTAATTTAGAATGTTTAAACAAGGCCTAATTCTATAATATGATATTTTCAATTGTGCTTAATACTGTTAACCTCTTCTAAGCAAACTTAATTTAAGCAATAGTCTTAAGTAAACTCTATAGTATTCTTTAGTTTACATACTAATAACTAAATAGATGTTTTATGTATTCACACAATTTGGCAGAATAAGTAAACATTACAAATCTTTTGTGCACAAAAGAGTAGATGTTAATGATTTTACTAAAGATTTCTCCATGAAATGTATACTATTTCTTTTTATAATTGTCTAAGTGACTTCCACATTAACAATACCTTACTTCATCTCAAATTTTATTTGATTAATATCTCAAACCTTTTAAATAATTTTTGAATGTTTTTTTGTTAAGTTAAAACTACATTTCAAACATATTTTCTCTACCCTAACTTTATACAAGATTGGTCAGTTTGACTGCTCTTATAACCACCAAGAAAATCTAAATAAATGTAAATTACCTTTTTTTACCTACATCTATTTATCCTTGCTTTTATTTTAACCCTTTGAACTCTTAATCATTACCTTATAAGTTGTAAATCACTCAGAGAACATGCAGCTTAAACTAAATTACTTCAAGCATACCTTAAGAAAAGATTTTACTTTCGTATTTATTTTACCAAACCTTAAACAATTTCCTATTATTACATTTTAGTTACTTTTACAATAACAAATAAAGAATACACATAAAAAACAAGAAAAAAGCTCTTACCCAGGTCTCTTTTTTTTTGCTTTCAATTTTTGATGACACCTAACCCAACTGTTTATGATACTATTGTACTAAACTTTTTATTTAATTAAATAATGCACCAGAGAGCACAAAATAACAGACAAAAAGCAGCAAATATACCATAACCACCACAATTCTTTTAGTTTTCTTACTATGCAACAAGAGCCATTAGGAATTCAGCTAAACTCATCCACATGCTTCCCATAGGAATCAAGCTTGAACTAGAGGAGAAATTGACAATTCCATGTATAGTAAACATAATGTAATATGTAACTGGATAGATGAAAACCTCAGCTGTCTGTTGGTTATAAATAATATAGTATTTAATACCAGAGAGAACTATGGGCAATTTCTGAAAAAAGGATGTGACAAGTGGGCAAGTCTGGTTGTCTATTTCATTGCACTGTAACCAAATAACATTCAAGATTCAGAAAAATATGCTTTGCCTGAGTGATGATAATATTATAACACTATGTACCATAAATTTTGTTCCTGAATAGTAGGTGTTATTTCTTAATTGCTTATGTTGTAAAAGTACAGAAAATGGTCATTATTCCCTTCAAAAACTTTCGTTATACGCTACTTGGTAGCAGCGTTTAAAAGTCTAGTATATCATGGTGGAAGCACTTGCATTGCTCCTCTATGTATGCTACCATGCTCTCCTTAATTTATCAAGATAAGCATCAAGGATATAGACTTTCAAGGACATCCTTTAGCCCATTTTGCCGTAGTATTTCTCACCAGAGCCTCAACCTTTTGACCTTGTGATTGTTCAAAATGCCCCGAACCACTGCAATAAAGCTTCCACAAGCTTTTTTTTCTTCCTACTGAGCTTCTTGGGGAATTCTGTGCACTCCAGGATCTTCTTTATTTGTGGTCCAACAAAGACACCAGCTTTGACCTTTGCCTCAGACAGCTTAGGGAAGAAATTTCAAAGGTTTTTGAAGGCTGCAGACTCCTTATCAAAATCTGTGACAAATAGTTTCATAAGACCCAATTTTATGTGCAATGGTGGGAACAACACCTTCTGGAGGTCCACTAATGGCTCACACTTGACATTGTGCCACCCCACAGAGAACTTGGTCCGTTGTGACCAGTGCTTCCTGTTGAAGTGCACTGCAGTGTTCCTCCTGTCCCAAAGACAAAGATAACAGGGAAATTTGGTAAAGCCTTCTTGGAGACCCATCAGGAATGCCACCATTTTGAAGTATCTGATAACCTACCAGCCATACTCATCATACTTCAAGGCTTCTAGCAAGGTCTTGACATGGTTGTATTCCTCTTTGAGGTGCACCAAATGAGCCAGGGGAAGAGATGGATACTTATTCCCGTTATGGAGCAGCACAGCTTTGAGGTTTCTGGATGAGCTATCAATGAAGATATGCCACTCGTTTGAGTTACAGGCAATTCCAATTGCCTCAGCACTGAATCTACCTGGAATGTTCTGGAAAATGGTTAAATTTGAAAATTTCATTACCCAGTGTACAAAAGCAAAGCTTGAAAAGAAAAATAGGTCTTTTCCATTCACTGTAAGCATAAGCAATTGGGAAATAACACTTTCTACTCAGGAACAACAAAAAAGTAAAAATTTTGTTAAATAGTGTTACAGATCCAATAATAAAAGACCAAAAAATGTGACCCACCTGTACTTAGATTATAAATTTGATAATAAAAAGACCAATGTAACAGACCTATGCTAGATTATAGATCTAATAATTAAAGACCAAAGAAACTGCAATAGAATAAACTTATTAATTTAACAAACAATAAATTTTAAACATGATTTTTACCACACAATAATATGCTTCAGTACAAAAGTAGAAACAAATATTAGTGTGTGTGTGCGTGCGCAAGTGAGAGCACACATGCAGAAATAAAATGATTGGGTGGAACAGGTGTTGACAAGTCTACATTTTGGGGTTTGGAAAAATATTGTTTTTCTGTAACGAAAACAATACAGTCAACTAATTGTACTTTTGCAAGAGATTTTATTCCAATGTATTTGATTTGGACAAATAAGCTGCCATAATTAATACTTAGCCATACCTATCCATAGAATCTGCTGTTACTGTGGATTTACTCTTTTGACAGTTGTTGGGAAATTGGTTTTATTAAAAAAATACCACAAGTAACAGGAAGAAGACATTTTGGTTCCATATCATCAGGATTTATTGTGAAATGTCTCAAAGTTTTTATTGAAAAGTTTCAAAAGAATGCTTTTGCTGAAAGAATTGTTTATTAAGATTCTAGAAGTACTCATGATAACTAAGGTAGAGAATATAGGAAACCAATTTATTCCAGCTCTGGTCCAAACCACAGATGATCAGACAAAAGAAACTAGATGCCATCCACATGCTAAAGCTAATTCACTTGAGTATTTGAGTATCCACAGCTCATATCTAGGACTGTTAAATAGTTGAAGGATGGCTACCAAAAAGACCCAGTGATCATTATTTTTAAATCCCGAATTGTAAAGTGACATACGGTGTATGTACAACAGCATATGATTCCTACTCAATCTTCAAAGCTGCAGACTCCTTATCAAGAGCTGTGACAAATTGTTTCACAAGACCCAATTTTATATGCAATGACAGGAACAACACCTTCTAGAGGTCCACTAGTGGCTCACACATGACATTGTGCTTCCCCACAGAGAACTCGGTCCGTTGTGACCAGTGCTTCCTGTTGTAGTGTGCTGCAGTGTCTCTACTGTCCCAAAGGCAAAGACAACAGAGAAACTTGGCAAAGCCTCTATAGAGACCCATCAGGAATGCCACCATTTTGAAGTCTCTGATATCCTCCCAGCCATAATCATCATACCTCAAGGTTTCTAGGAAGGTCTTGATGCTATTGTATTCCTCTTTGAGGTGCAACGAATAGGCCAGGGGAAGAAACGAATAGTTATTCCCGTTATGGAGCAGCACAGATTTGAGGCTTCTGGATGAGCTATCAATGAAGAGGCACCACTCATTCAGGTTACAAGTAATTCCAATTGCCTCACACAGACTGGATAATCTCCCCCTGCTAGTACAGTGGTAAGTCTATGGACTTACAACACTAAAATCAGGGGTTTATGTCACCTCAGTGGGCTCAGCAGATAGCCCGATGTGGCTTTGCTATAAGAAAACACACACACAGACTGGATACATTGTGGGAGAAACGGAGCCCATTTTAACAAGTGAAGTTCTACAACATTCTAGAAAGTTCTTGTAAATTTGAGAAAATTTTCTATCAGCTACTCAGCATTGAATCTACCTGGAATGTTATGGAAAATGGGTAAATTTGAAAATTTCATTACCCAGGTCACAAAAGCAAAGTTTGAAGAGAAAAACAGGTCTTTTCCATTTACTTTAGGCATAAGCAATTGGGAAATAACACTTTCTGCCCAGGAACAAGAAAAAGTAAACATTTTGTTACATAGTGTAATTAGTAATTATGTTAACTTTCATACATTTTGATGGGGTGGTAAATTAGAGAAGAGGGCTAAAACATCATGACATGCTCAGAGAAAATGTCCATGAAAAGAGTGTTAAACAGTTCTGTATTTGATGCATCTTACTACACGTAATCCATTAAAATGAAAGAAAATTTGAAAAAAGCAATAGGTATAAAGATATTAACTGTCTTCTTAAAATCTCCCATAATTCTGGAAACTACAGCTAATTAAACAATATATTTAGACATAAATTATTCAAGTGATTGTTTCCTAAATTAAAAACTCCACAGGTCAATCTCACTTAAGAGAAGCTTAAAGTTTTACATATGATGTCAATAATTTTAACCATTTTGGAATGAATAAAAATTACTTTCCCTGCCTCTCATAAAAGAAATAAATTATCCAACTGCTTTTTGATGTCTAAAGTTTGATGAAGAGTATATAACATTTATACTTAATATTTTCCAACCAATTGTCAAATATAAACTTATCTGTCAGTGTACTACCTCTTGAAAACTATGAACCTTGACATCCAAAAATATGAACACAAAATAAGAGTTTCAACTATTAAAAATATTATATGTAATTAAAACCAAAATACAGATGTTTAGGTATTATTTCATTTCTCCATATAACAACTATAAAACCTTCAGTAAGATGAGTGTATTAGAACTACATAATATTGTAAACCAAAAATATGCTATATTTTAAAAACTTAGAGTAGTTATAACAATGAAATCACAAATATGATTAACAAAATCAAAATCTAATCCTTCAGCAGATGTATCCTGTTTTAAACATTTCTGCACATTTTTATAAAATAGTTTTATACATTGAATCAATGGATGTATAGCAGTCAATGATAACTTAAGTTTACTTCACCTTAACTTTAAAGAATATAAAAGATACACTCACATGACTTACCAAGTTTCACAGAGATTTCACCAATGGCCCAGGTTGCATTGTTACAGACAGAAATAAACTCCGGATTCAAATTCTGACCAAGGATAGGCACAAAGTCAGCTAAAAAACAAAAATAAACATTTCAGATAATTGTTTAAAACATTTTACTTCATACAACAATGAAACTGCTTGTAACATGTCACCCCATTATGACAAATTTCATCAAACAGACAGTTTAGACATAATTCATCATGCAAGATACAGTATATATTGAAAATTTATTAGAACACCTCAATTACTCCTGTAGTTTTGATTTGTTTAGTCTATGAAATATAACCACTGAAATTTAAAATATTACACATTTAATAATAGAAAATCTCAATGTGCAGAGGGTTTTTAAAACTGTTCAAGTTTTCTGATGTAATTACTGTAAACATTGCCTTTAGTTTCTGTTCCAATAATCACCAACATAAAAATGATATTTTTTCACCCAAAACATGTTTTATGGAGGTACACAAGTATATTAAAGAATGTTTTTCAAAACAACTTCTTTATTACAATGCATATAATGAAATGTTACCAGAAAAGTATAAAATGGATAAAATTAAAATGTCTTTTGATAGAGCCATTTAAACTGCAACATGATGTAGGTTGTAGTTTAAGAAGAAATGCAAAACAAGTTTGTTGTTAAGTAGTTTGTATAGTGTTATATACAGCTAGAAAATAGGGTAGGATGCTATATAAAGGAGCACAATGGTATACAAGTGACTCATTAACTTTAAGGCATGTGTGTCATGCTTTACTTTATATGCATGCACTGGAATAATGTGAAAGTTAATTTCATTATTTGTATAGATGTAAATGTATGGTTCTGTAAGTAATAAATATAAAAAATTCATTTTACTGATTTTTTTTAAACAAAATTGAAGGCTATAGAAACTATGATTTTTCTGAGCAATATAGATTTTACAGTGAATACTTTACATTTCATAATTTTTGAAGTGGTGGGGAATAAAATTGATAAAACAAGATGCCTATAGAACACGTGTCACACTAGGGAAAATTTAGGATTTTGTTAAATATTGCCTGGTAAAATTAGGAACTATAACATTATAATGTTTCTATACTATTAATTTCAACAATTACAAGCTTATTTCTTAGCAAATCATTGACTTTTATACATAAAGCTCAAAATGTTGAGATGTTCTAATAAATCAGCATAATAAACACAAGTTGTTTTTTTATAATTTAAATGAAAATGTGTGAATCAAACTATTGGTTACTATTTTAATTGTGAATTACAAGGTCAGACAGTACGAATACTTGAAGCTCACATGAAACATTTCAAGTTCAAGTAAATGTCATCATTTCCCATCACAACTTCATAAGGTGCACACTTTCTTCTTACAACTCAGTTAATTTTTTTCTTTCACCCAACATAATGACAAAAAAGAGCATTCCTTTTTACAGGTATCAATTTTATGAATAACAATAAAAAAAAATGTAACTTTAAATAACAGTTTGCCACACATTACATTTTAATGTCAGTACACAACTGACACTTTTAAACATGTCAAGTACAAACAAAAGGCTTTCACAACTGAGAAAAAGAAACAAACCTAAACTTACAGATACATGGATTTACATGTTGAAAACATGCTTTGCTGAGATCACCAAGAAGAGCAAAGGAGCTTTGCCTTACTTCAGGTATTGGATCCTGTATGTTAAAAAAAATAATCAAGAATTCAAGGCAAATAAAGATTAATTCAAACTACTTGCTGAAAAAAACCTAAACCTATTTAGTTACACATACAACTGCACAATTTTACACCTTGTAATGCATCACTGTTTTCCTACTGTGACATGTTGCTTTTTAGGGATAAATACTGGACTTAGTACAGCTAGGTAATAAAATCATAAAAACTACAATAAACTATATATAGAAAGGTTAGCAAAGAAATAAAATAATCTCTCAAAATGATAGCTTCAATGACTAAGAGACTACTTTCATTTTATTTCATAATTTTCAATTTTCATTTTACTGTACATTAATGATTTAGCAACAGTTGGTATTAGGAGGATAAAATAATAGCAAAATAGTTTTACCTTAAAGAAATTTTGATATTTATTTGCAAGGTTCTAGGAGTTATGTAAACTAAACAAATGTGACAACCATAAAGTCAAAAGAAGTATTTTTATTCTTATGATGAAAATCACCTACAGGAATATTCTACTATGAGATGATGACAGGTAAGGATAACTTAGATACGGTAAGCTTGTCTTCACCAACAAATTACTTTTGTTTTCATTGTCTGTACTGTTGAATGTAGTTTTTAAACAACACAGATACAAACATATAAACTGAAATTAAAAAAGCATCAGATATAAATTGCCCTGTATCACATCAACAAAAATACTGTTGGCAAAATATACTATGACACCTGACAAGGGTAATGGATAAAATAATTATTCACCTATAAAGGCTTATCAGTCCTATAATGCTTGTATGAATTTTCAACATGAAATCAACTGCACCAGCAAGTAAAATATTGTATAAATATAAAACAAGGTAAAAAAATGGACTTATAAACTTTGAATAATAACTTAGTCTAAGATAAAAGAATATTCCTTTTTCAAAACAATTTTTCATGAAAATTCACAGCCTAAAAACTGATACATAATATATCATACACAATTTGGATAAATATTTTTTACAATGATAATGAAGCACCCAGGAGATATCAGCGATTCCTCTCTGGTATAGAAAGTAACAAGATACTCAAAAAATTTAGATTTGGTTTTATGGGTTAATGTACTGCTTCACAACACCTCAACTTGCAATATCATTATTGTAATAATAAGTACAAATACTACTGGTTTCACCTCTGGTGCAGACAATGTCAGACTAATCCCATAATTCATCAGACTAGCTGGGATACGACAGATGTAGTAGTCCAGCAGCTACATATACAAATATGTCCTAAATTTCCATGAACATCTGTTACAGTATGAATCAGATTAAGCAAGTGAAATGCAATAATCAATTTTAATTCATGTACAAAGTAAGAACATATTATTTAATAATCTATAACTGTTTATTTACAGATCACTTTTATAGCTAAATGAAGAGATCCTAGCCAAAAGATATGCCTGTACAAACTACTATATAATAACCCCCTATATGACCACGAAGACCTTCTGTTACACTAATAAACAGTCCTAAACAAGACGTACCTGCATGCACTGGAACAGAAGCTGCATAATATTGCTGGACAAAACCAACTGTTCCATATGACCATTGAGGCCTTCTGCTAGACCACTTAGCAGATCCAGAGCCACTATCATAAAATCTTTGTCTGGTGCCTCAAACTGGTCTGGATGTGCTGCATTGGCCTAAACAATTAATGGCTACATTGATTAACTACATTTGATCTCTGTATATCTTACACAGTTTAATAGCAATATTTTGTGGTATATGAGATATCTTTTCTATGACTTTAATATTTTTTCTCACTTAATTAAGAATCTGAATAACTCGTAGAAATCACAAATAATTAAAACTATATATTATAATGTAAAAGCAATTTTAACAGTTAACTCTATTGCCATGGGTATTCTTTATCGTACATGACATAAGGTTTTAGCCTTATATTCAAATTTTTATTAAACTACTTTTTATGCTGTACCAATTAGAATAGCATAAAACATTAGCTAATATTTTACATTTTAACAATATAAAAGTTCTTAATTCTACAAGGCAATATTTACAAAATTCCCGAATTTCTCTTAGTGTGACGAAACATTTTCTCTTAAGCCTGTCACACCCTCTTATTTTATCCACCACCCCTAAAAGAGCAAAGTTAAACATAACTTACTCACTATAAAATCATCATTGTTCAGACAAATCACTTTTATTGTAGTCTTCAACTTTAGTTCCAGAGCTATCAGACAAAAAAATCACACCCTCTCCTGCCACACCTCTCTTTCATAAATTGTTAACAGTTATGTTTAAATTATATATTACCAATAATCAATGGAAAGTCAAGATATTCATCTGTCAACTGACATACTGTGTAACACTGTGTTCTAAACAGATAATTGTAAACTTCACTCAGAGTACAAGTTTTGTTCCTATAAGAAAGCTAAAGATTAGTTATAATGAATTTGTAACAGTTCTTGTTATCTAGTCAGAAAACCAGAAAATGTATCTGATTTAGGGGATATTGTTTACTTTTTTTCATGTTATTAATCTGTTCTTTGATACATTATTTAATTTAAAAAAAAAGTACATTTCTACCATTAGTTTAAGAAAGTAGGGTTAAGTGACACTGACAATTGACAGCAAAAAAAAAGATTGGGTAAGTACTTTATTTCTTGGTTTTCAGGTTTATTCTTTATTACTATAAAAGTACCTGAAATGAAAAGATATGGATCTTTTTAGGATAATTAAATTATTAAGTAAAACAAATAATGATAATGTTTCACGAATCACACAAGCGAGCAGTTTGTAGTAGCTCATGGGTAACGTAACTCAACAGTGCAACATGAGCTGCATGTGATTTATAATTTACAATGGCTTAGGCAGTAGTCAAACACTTCACAGGTCAATAAAACAAAATGTAATTGTAAATAAATTGTACTGTTATGAACTTAGAGCTACTTAGGATAAATGAATGAAGTTTCATGTGACAATATGAAGTTGTTATAGAAAGAAGAAACAGTAACTTAGATTTTTTTTAAATTTTTAGGTTGTTACAAGATCAGTCAAATTTACAGATTCTGTTTTGAGATAGGGTAGCAAAAACAAAGCTAAGCTACAAAGTTTTACTGAAAAAAAATTTTAAATGTACTGAGGAGGTTTTCAGAAATTACAAAATGTAAATATGCAATTTTTGAGAATTTTAAACACAAATTACCTTTCACACGGACTATTAAAAATATAGTATATTCATGGACAAATATATTATTTTAGTTTATTAAAAATACATATAACTAAAAATATTTTTGGTACATGAAAGAAATAATATTAACTGAAAAACTGCCAAATTATGTGAAGTTATACACAATATATTAAATCTAAAAATAAGACTGTGTGAAAAGAGGTAATGTGGTCAAAGTCACACAAACCAAGTTCACACTGAGAGAGTTAATATTTAAAGAATTAACCCAAGCTGCTAATCCCATACCAGCCATCTAACGGTCATTTGGATGTAATAATATGGAAAGGTATTTAATAAATTCTAAACATTTCATTTTTTTTGTTTTACTAAAAATACTGAAAATGTACTTGAACACAATACAATTCTTCAATAACTTTATATATCTATATAATCCTTATTTTTAACAGTTCTTCAGTGACTTACTATACAATAATTACTTGTTATGCTACCTCAACAATAACAAGCACAATAGAAACTATTTTCAAAACAGGAAAATTAATTGTATAAACTTAAAAAGGTTTTAGTATTAATATAGTGAAATGAGGTAACAAAAGCCTTTAGTCACAATAAAAACATTGTTTCAGAGAAATTACTTTATAAAAAGTAATAATTGCAATTTTTTTTCGAGGATTGTACCCTCTTACTACTTATAAAGTGTGTGACAACTTCAACTCTATGTGTGAATTAGTGTGTTAAACATTTTTACATAATTACATTTTAAATTAAATAATTTCATTATCAATGAATGTTAACACTGAAATACAACCATGACTCGGTTGCATACTACAAAGTTTTACAGTTACATTCAGAATTTAACACTCACTACTAGCCTGATAAAATTGACCAAGTTCATGGCCTTGGATACTGTAACTTACAATATGTTTTGTAAATCTTCATGAAATTTTGCAAGCTTTCAGTTACTATTAAATCTTTTACAGAAAAAAAAAAAAAAAATGAATTCTTAAGTATTTTCACTAAATATTTCTTTGTTAATGTATGGAGTCCATGTTGACTGCTCTAAGTACAATGTGATGATGTTACAATTAAAAATAGTTTTCTTCATCTCAAAATTGTCAAATGTTTTGTGTTTTTGGGAAAAAAAACACATTTTATCTGTTATTTCCTTATAGGAGGTTGATCAAATTGACCAGTCTCCTACAACCCAGTAAAAAATAATATAAATTACCCATTTTCTCATTCTAAAATGCCTTCAAATTGTAATAAGAAACTGCAAAATAAATAACTGAAACCTCATACCAGTATACATCTGATTCTAATTATAATGGCTCACTGACTTTTAAGCCATTAAATATCCCAAACAAAAAGGAGAACGTGCAGTTCAGGTTAACCTATCAATTTACATAATGCAGAGGCTGCTCTCTAGTTTATTTCAAGCATGCCTCAGACATTTTGTATTTTTTTGTTATTTTACCCAATTTAACCTTATATAACCTAAATTTCTATTTGTTATATTTTAGTTACTTTTATTATAATAAAATGTACACACAAAAACAAGAAAAGGTACTTACCTGGCTCTTTTTATTTTTTTGCTTTGGACTATCGATTACACTTAACCCTACTTTTTTGTTTTATACTAGTGGTACTACTGCATTAGATTTTTATTTAGTTAATGCACCAAAAAACAATAATCACATGTAAAAGGCAGACAATGTCCCATAAGTATAACAAGAACCATAAGTACTTCATCTAAGCTTGGTGTGTTTTGCATCAGAGCCAAGCTTGAATTGGAAGCAAAACTGACAATTCTCTTTACAAATAATAATGTATTATAATACATCATTTAACAATATTTATTGGTAATAAATAATATAGTATTTAATATCAGACAGAACAACTGGCAATTTTTTGAAAGAGGATGTGACAAGTGGCTGTGGTGAGAAGGATCTGGTTGTCTATTTCATGGCTCTTTAACTAAATAAGATTAAAGGCTAAGAAAATGATGCACTGCCCAAGCAAGAATGATACTACAATAAGTTAGTTCAAATGAAATTTTATATTCCTTGAAGTGGTGGTAAATAAATTAGAAAAGAAAAGATGCCTAGAGAGTGAATGTCACAATTCTAACAATAGGGGGAAAAAAAAATATACTGCCTTGTAAAAATAAGAACTTAAAACTTGTGTAATATTAAAATATGGATTATCAGCTATGTTTTTATGCTATATTTATTTTTTAGACCTCACAACATAACTGGAGTAAACCTGGTATGATTCACTGGCATTATAACTAAACTGTTAAAAGTTTTCACTGTTACAATTACGCAGGAAAGAACAGTGGTGTAAAAACTAACAAGTTTTGTATCAAGAATCATTATTTCACTCTTATAAGTAAAACTTTTCACACTTCAGTTTCTTTTATTACTTTAAGTACATTGTATGTGTAACTGAGTCAACTTTAACATTGCATGTACACCGGGAATCACAGAACATTTTTACCATATTTTGATTAAGTGTCTGTTCCACAAGAGAGACACAACGCTTGAAAACTGGTTCACAGTATGGAAGAAAACCTGCCTGAAGAGCTGTTGCAACACTGGACAAACACTAATTAAAAAACAAAAATGTATATACTTTCATTAAAAAACAGTGACTACTAACTTGCAAACAGTACACCTGAATCTATGCATTCACTGTAACAAAATTTGAAGAAACACTAACATGCAAGGCATAAAACAGTTCAAGAAAAACATTTCCCTATGTAACAAATGCTTCTGTGTAGCATGTTTGTTTTTTAATATCAGATTCTCATTATTTTTGTAATATCTACTTCAGAAAAATGTGGAAACATTTCACATCTGGCAACTGTTGGCATTTTCAATCTAAACAACACAATGTGACACCTTGTATAAATGGCCCTTAGACTTCCCTAAGCATCAGACATAGTCATTCCAAACTGTAAAGTACTGTCTAGGTTGAGGTCAGCAGTTCTTATACGATTGTATGTCATGGGTACAATGTCCAGCAACTGAACTTGGCCTTACTGTTTGCTTGCAACACAAAGAGGTTTTATAATGAGAGTTGTACTGTTACGTTTTTCTTGAAGCTTGTATCCACACCATTAAAAAAAACAACAAAAAACAACTTCACAAATGAACTTACTTCTAGTAGAGGAAAGAGATCCTTGTCATCATCTTTTAGAATATTCCATTTCTGAATTAGTGGGGGCATTAAAAGATTGATGTATTCCTATAAACATACAAAAACAGGTGTTAAGATTCTTGGACAAGATAAATTTACATTTCAAGGAATGAAATTGGTAATTAGTTGCCAGATATCACAAGAGTTGAAAGATCAAAGATGTTTACTATATCTACTACAACATACATAAATTTATTACTTTATTCCATACTTTACCTGCTTATTAAGATGATGTCCAACAGAGTCAGCCAGAGTTCCAATAGCATCATAGAGAATTAAGAGGTTTTTGTGCTGCAAGATTTAATAATATGAACATAAACCATAAAAAAAAATTCTTTATTTAATAAGACATATGCACCAGTTGTTAAGCCTAAGTGAATAACTTTTTTAACCATAGTTTTGAAACCATTTTTAAATTATTTTCTGCATATGGTATTATTACATTCAGAATTTAACTAATTCTTTTCAATGAAATTACCATTTAAATTTTTGTTTTCTAACTTATAACTCCTTTGTTTTGAAGGAAATGTTTTAAAAAATACTTAAACTGCAGTTTTCATGTCTTGACCTCAGCAGAAATTAATTCTTTGCCAAATAAGCTGGCAATGTAAATGAGCACCAACACTAATTTATGTATTTCAACTACTGTCATGTAAGATACAAAGTCTTACAACAACATTCACTGGGAAAAAGTTGCCAACCCTTGATCATTACTTAGAACCACAAGATTCATAATTACAATTCCTATCTATACCATTACCCTCAAATGCTCTGGATCACATTCTTGCAAACTGCTTGCAATTTCATTCAGGCAAAACTTTGCACAACAGATATTTTGCAGCTGTAACTCCAACCAAAACAAACTACTACAAAAATCTCATGTCACACAACTAGAAACTTTAGTATACAAAAAAAAATTGCATTCACAGGGTGACAGCTCACAGAATTAATGTACAACAATAAAAGAATATCTGTTTATACAGTCATAGCCCCTTTGCTGACTGACATGTTAATTAATGAATCAGTAGGCCTAACAAACAAAATGACTTACCAGTTAACACATCATTATCAGCAAATGTACTAATATTATCCAGTTTCAATTTCTTAAATTCAAAAACATATTTGAATAAACTCTCAATCTTGAGCACTGTATTGCATAATTTATATGGTGTTCTGATTTCCCCATTTTAATATTTCTTTCTACTCTTAAATGCATTTCAGTGTTAAATGAATTAGATACAAATACTATACACATTAACAACCCAGAATATAAAAATTCAAACTCCAATCTTCTGTGAAGTATTTTAAAGGTAAATAAAGTGATTCACTGATGACTGATAATAATAATACATTTATAATTAACATGTTTTAAGTATTAAGGAATCAAAATGTTCTTCAGGTTTATTTTTCAGATCTCACACCTTAGCTATACATAACTTCAAATATTTCACTCACAATACAACTACACTGTTAGTAGTTTTCAGTATCTTAATTCCACAATGGTGTGAAAAAAACAAAATTTGTTTGGATAATCACAAACTTTAGCATGTTGTTTTAAACTATTTATAGCTTTGCTAGAAAACCAATTAAATTAGTAATTTTTCTAATTCTAATGCCATATATATCTTTTGTGTTACAAAATGTAAACTTCAAGTGAACTTGAAATATTTTGTAAACCAACATAATGTGAAAAAAGTCTTATCAAAGTACGTTATCAAGCAATAGGTTCATTTGCTCAGCAAATTTTATTTTTAACTTGTGTGTTTATTAAATGTAAAAATTAGAAAATTATTAGGTTAGGAAAAAACTTAAATGAAAAAAATTTATAGGGCCAGTTTATATCATATTATAACATATCCTGTTTACACCATGTTCTCTTACTATGAAGAACCATTTTGCCATGGGCCTCAGCTCAAAAGCCATGTCATTGTATTTGTTGATGGGAGTTCAAAATTTTACTGAACTACTATATAATGAATTTATGCCAGTAAGTCTGGAATCAAATTGTAGATTATAATTCAAAAGTACATGTTAAAAAAACACACCTAAACACAGATTATAGTAAATCTATGTTTAGAGTGTTTAATGCAACACTGTTTAAAATTAGATGTTTGTTATGTCAAAATACTATGCCTATAGTTTTGTACAAATTAGGAACTCAAATTACCAATATTAACAAGTTGGAATAAAAAATAAGAACCTCACATCTTTATTCTGCTGAGATAGGGTTTATGTAACGAATCAAATACAATGTGCACCATTAACCTCTTTCAATTTTGGAAGCATTCCGTTATATACACTTACTTCAATACATGATGTGAATAAGTACACATACAGTTATAAATGGATGTTTGTCAACAGCTAAGGGTAAATAACACCTGTAATTTAATCCATATGCCAACACATTAACTATAAATAGTAACTTAAAAATAAAAACATTTAGTAACACAATTATCCACAGGTGTTTTTCTATTTACTGCATCTACTTGCCATTTTTAAGAAACGTTCAAAAATGCTTCACAATTTTTATTGATAGACATATACAAGTTAAAATTCACTAAAGATAAGATATTCATTTTAAACAAAGCTTTAACTTAAGACAAATAACCTTTTTGGTGTTCCATATACAAAACTTCAAACATACATTATAAGTGAAACAATTTAAAAATATCTTTACAAGTTCTTTATTGCTTTTAGTTTAAATACTATTTTCATATTTTCCATGATACTCTACACTTTCTAAAATAATGTTCACTCTGACAGTTACTTAACAATGAAAAACATTCCCCAATTTTTGTTTCCTATCTTAAAGTTTTTTGTTTTTTTAAACTCCCTCTGTGTTAAACTATGTAACATGTAATGTGGGTTTAAATTTATTAAAAAAATAATTTCTCATTCTTTTCACAATAGCAAAGTAGAAATGTTTAGGAAAAAAACATGTTTTTCTTAAAGTATCATACTTTTCTGCAATAGACTTATTAATGCATATGTTAACATGTAATGGGCTACTATAACGAAACAAAACATCGAGTACTAATCTTCTAAAGAACTACCAACCTGATATTTGTTAAATGCAAACACGAGTGTTTCTAGGATAAACCCAAGGTAAGGAACCAGTTCTGTGCATGCCTCTTCTTCCAAAGTGGCAAATGCACTACAAGCTGCTTCTTGTACTTTCTTATTGGGGTCCAGAATTCTTTTTAATAGCTATAACACACAATTAGTATATTCAACAAAATCATCATAGGACAAAGGTTTTCTTCAAATAATGTACAACATAAGAACTCAGTAACTTAGTTACTTTCATTAATTTTATGTTCAAATTTGTTTCTTCAACAATATGTACAAAACAAGGTCTTATTTATTTTTATATAAAAATTTGATACAATATAAAACAATACACTTAACTATTTTTCTTGTAAAATATTATCAATAGATAACATCACTAAACTGTCAGTTAGGTTGCAAACATATCAATAAACACTAATATTATACTCATTTTTAAGTTACAAAATAGTAAGTGCTCCCCTAATAAAGGCTCATATTGGATGTTTTGATTAAAATTATATTTTATAACTCTCTCATACCTCTGTCATTAAAGGCTTGAGGTACATGTCATGAGGTTGACCCACAACCCAATGGGAGTAACGACTTAGGGTCCAGCAAGTAATTGATCGAACAAGTGCTTTCTTATCATTCAGACAAGTGATCAAATATGGAACCAACTCAGAAAGGTGTGGAACCATGCCATTCATACAACCTAGAAAATGAAGTACTGGATTAAAATAAAAGCAGAAATAAAGTTTTGATAATAGTGTAAAGCTTTGATAAAGTGTCAGTATATAAAACACTGGTTAGAATTAATAAAAAGAAATGTGATCAGGATGAAATTTCAAATGACTATTTCAACATTAAACTGCAAACTTAATAGTTTCTATTTACCACAATAGTAATTTTGAAATGCCAAATTTTATTTACTATCTGCTTCTTTCCAACTTCAACCAACCTGTTTTGCTTTTCAAAACTATGTTTGAAGTAATTAGTCAAACTCAACAATAATTATAAGCTTAGCTTGGTTTTTACTCACCTTTACCTTCAAAGTACCAACTTGTTTTTTAAAGCATTTTTTAATTTGGGGAGGGGTGTTTTACCAAGACTGCATTATCTTCATAATATTGTTTTTTTTACCTGTTACAACACTCACTGTATTATTAAAATGCTGAAGAAAATATTGGGAAAAATAACAAATTCTATGTTGGACAAATGTAAGATTACAGAAGTAATTTGTTGAAATGAAAGTACTTCAGTTTTCTTTAAATTCTTGTGATTTATCCTGTTAGTAGAGTTTATTTCTTTCAATCTTTATACAAAGCCACACACTGATCTCCCTAATTTTGAACTGATAAACTAAAGGAACATCAACCAGTCAATAGTGCTCATTCATAATTCCGAAGCTACTAATTTGTGACTGAATAGTAGGATTCGACTATTATCCTTAAAACCACCCACAGCCCAAAATTGTAGAATGTGTTTCCTTGACAGCAAGCCACAAACAATAAAATATATTTCTTTGCATTTGATAAAAGAATAAGAAGTGAAATAATTTCCTCTGAATTGGCAGTAAACTTAGAGAACATAGCATATGACTGGTTTTTATGCACGAGTAGGCAGAAAATGAATTGTCAGTCACTTTAACATCAGGCAAGACTAGCATCCTAATTTATTTTAAGTTTAAACTTTTTTTAAAAATAGGATGTGTGTGTTCATATTTCATGATAATGTTAATTATTAAATGAAAAACAATGTTGTTCCATGTTTTTGTTGCTTCAGTTTGTGCTTAAGTGCTACAAACAATAAACTTTTATAGTTTGTGTTGTAGTTTATCATTAAAAATAAGGGTTCAACGGAAACATCTGATTTATGATTACCATTGTCAGACCAGAGCTGAAGATGACAAACTCTTATCAACAAAGTTATTTATTGAATAAACAGTTTAGAATACTGTTTTAAAAACCATAACAACAGAACTAGATAAGCTGGTGATACCTACCTTCAGCTATTGCACCCAGAGCCAGAATTCCAGACTCCTTGATCTCCCAGTCTTGATGAAAGAGAGTTTCTTTAAGAATGGGGAGAAGTACAGGTAAAAGTTCTTCATGGAAAACATTAGCAAGTACATCCTGTAAAACAGGGGTTATGTTCATGCTGATCAGACAGAACACATGTTTCCTGTAAAACAGGGGTTATGTTCATGTATAAAAATCAGACAACCCCTGTAAAAACAGGGGTTATGTTCATGTATAAAGATCAGACAACCCCTGTAAAAACAGGGGTTATGTTCATGTATAAAGATCAGACAATAAAACAATAACATTATTTAACATTAAAAATAGGTTTTACATTACTGATATATGAACCTACACAACTAAATATACCATGTTACCCTTAAATATATAACTATACATTTCAGGTCACTAATGTTTTTATTCTTATAGCTTGTACCCTGGGATCTTTTTAATTAATATAGTGTTTTTGTTTATTTTTTAATTTATTTTTCTTTTGGATTGTTTTTTAAATTTTAAGAAATGTACATATGGAAAAACATAATAGCAACTTAAAGAAAGACCAGTTGACCAAATAAGGTTATGAAAAACGTGAAGTACACATTAACTGGAAACACATTCCAGACAGGAACATGAGAAGGAACAACAGTAATGAGTGTTGTTTTATTTTTACCAGCACCAAACAGATGTAATTCCATAACAAAAAGCAATGAATGTTTATAATATCAAACATCACAGTTAGAGGAAGTAGCCTGATAAAAATGAATAACATAACTGTGACAGAAACCTATAAATGGAAGAATGTATGTAAAAAAGACCAAAGTTAAGTGCTTTGTATTCCAACATTTTGAGCTAGTTGACTTGAATGTCTACACATTAATGAATGATCAATGCATAGTAGTTCTCTTACACAGAGATCAAACTAATTAACAAGCAGTTATAGTTTGATACAAGATCATGAAACTACCAATCAAAGTAAAGGTATCAAATGCAGAATTTAGCAATTGGAACTTCTTGATAAACTACAACTATATTAACTAAATAATATAAAATACTTTACAATAGCTGTACTACAAAATATTAAAGTTCAATATAGAAATATCTTGTATACAATCATTACTATACATACCTAGCCTAACAACATATGTCCAAGAAAAGAACAGTAATAAGAGCTAAGCCTTTTCCATGCAGGTAAAAGTCAGGCCAGGTTCATATTTTATAGATTTACATTAAAAACTTTATTAAACTACTATTTTATGAATGTGAATATATGTTCATAAATTTGGAATCAAATTCTAGTTCAAAAGTAAATATTAAAAAATAAATTTAAAAAATGCCACAAGGAACATCACCTGCATTGTGGGCATTAGATATAATCCATACTTAAAGTTGAAACACAAATTATCAATACTGATATGCTAAAACACAAAATAAGAAACTCCCATGTTTTCTGTTTGCTGAGATATCACTTAATGAACTCACCACATTGGTCCACTGACCTCTTCCTCTACTGAAAATATCTGTTAACCTATGCCTTTATAAGTATGTTTATAATCAATCAAAAGCACTCATTTTAAACCACACAATCCTCAGTCTTTCTACAGTATTTACACAGATAAAGCCATTACAAGCATTGGAGATTTTGAAGTGTGGCAATCAAAGTGATATGTTGAGCAGAAATAGTTTAGGAGACCCAAATACAGGTTAGTTAAGAAACCAAACAAGGATTGGCAAGTGAAACATACAGGTAAAAAAACATCTTAATATTGTAAGTAGTAAAGTTCTCTCTTTCTCCATCATCATATATATATAGACACACACACATTTTCATTGTTCTGTTTTAAGAAAAATAACTCAAATCAAAAAACTTGTATTCAAATGGAAATACCACATGCACATACATATATACCAGCAAAAGTATTGGTTTTTCTGGGTTATTAGACTAATATATTATAGATGACTATATCGGTGTGTGTGTGTATTTTGAATACATTTCAGTATGCCACAGGTGGACAGTCTTCAACTTGGAACATATTGAAAAACACACCCAAACATTGAGTCATATGTCACATGGTATACTGAATGCAATAATAATTCAAATTTGATATTTATGAAGTCAAAATAGAAAGTCTATAGTTTCATACAAATTAAAAACAAGTCACTGATACTAACAAGAAAGAATATAAAAGATGAACCTCTTATCTTTCCTATTTACTAAAACATCACTTATACAGTGACTCAAACAATGACACCATTTTTCATTTTTAAAAATGCTTCAGTATATACACTTACATCTGTATGGCATGTGAATAACCCATTGAAAGCCCAGAATGTCCCCTTAGTGGTTTTCTCAGTGAATATCTAATATTATGATGTAACCTCATTCTTTAAATACAGCAACACAGCCTTGAAATTAAATGAAATAGGTGAGAAAATGTGAACAGCTGAAACAGATAAGTAATTTGTAACTTTCTGATCAAAACTGAAATCAGTGCAGAGGAAAAAATGGTATTACTTTTATTTCATATTTTTCAACTTTTCATTTCACTGTATATTTATGATTTTGCTAAGTGGTAGGGTAGAACAAATAAAATATAAAGGTTCACCAACTAAAAACTTTTGATGTTCATTTAAAAGACATTATGTAAATGAAATATTAACTACTATAAAGTACCTTTAATAAAGTACTTTATTTTTATTATTAAAATTATATTTTACTCAAACTAAGTAAAGGCTTCAAACATTCACATACAAATTTTTACTAGAATTACTTTATCAATTAATGTTTAATAAATAACAGCTTGCAAAATTTCAATAAGACACATAGCAAGCTCATAATTATAGTAAACATTAGGACAAAGCCTTACAAATAAAGTGTTAATCAATTTCACTAATAATAATCCTCAAAACAAGTATGGTGTGCAAGTCAAAAATCTCCAATAAAATATTTTAATCAACAATTTAACTATCTTGTAATATTAAAAGCTTTAGTAATGATCACTCCTTCAAAATACTGAGCTTGTGTATTATTCTTAATTTACTTAAATGTATATTATTTTAAACAAAATAAATTTATTTGATTACTCACTTAGGTTCCAGTCTGACAATGAATTATCATCATCTAATCCATCTTCTGAATCTCCATCTTCCTATAAGAAACAACAAGCAGTTTAAATCAAATAAAAATACATCATAATACATGAGTAACTTTGGCATCAAAACAGTTAGTATATCACATTTCAATATTATACAAGTTTCAAGTTCTCAATATTATGAGGAAATATCTAAAAAATCTTCAATATTCCTTAGTATCAGAATTGTGGCATTTGCCTTCATGGTCCTTCTATAATTTATTTATCACCCATCTGAGAAGAGAATTTAACATAAGCTACTCATTACAATATACAGATATTACAAAGCAAAACAACTGTTATAGCTTTCAATCTAATTTCTTTATTGAGAAATAAACTACAAAATTGATTTTCTTGCTACAACTACCTGTCACATCCTTTCAGAAATTGTCAATAGTTTTTCTGATGTCTCACACTATATTGTGTTGTTTTCTGTATGGAGTATAACCTCCAATTTAAAAATCTCTTGTGGTATTCACATCACAGTCTTTGCTACATTTTAAAGACTTATTGCACAGATAAAAAGCCAGATAAATTACCTTACTATTCTCTGTTCTTATGTGCATTATTTAAGTACATAAAAATTGAGTGTGTTAATAATATTAATATAAAAAAGTTAGTATAGTAGCACCATTATTATTAAAAAATAAAGTAGTCTTAGTTTCATCAACAGTTAACAGACAAAAAAAAAATTATTTCTTATGCATATTCTCTATTAGCATAGAACTGAAATGGAAACTTGTTAGATTCAGATAGGTTAATTTGAGTAAGATAACAGAAATAAAATTTTACCATGTATGCTCACAAGCTCGTGCATTAAATAACTCTTATAATAATTTCACCAAGTGTATTACAATTTGTGTAGCAAGATTATTAGCTAGGCACAGGTCAAAGTCTAATAAAACAATAAAAGTATAAAAAGATTTGTTATTAACCTTAAGCTACTTAAGATAAACTACAGTTTCCTCTTACAATACGTGATTGATCTAAAAAAAATGAAAGGGTAATTTAGAATTACTTTGTACTTTTGTTTCACTTTCAAGGTCAGTCAGATTGACAAATGTGTAGAGTTAGGGTGGAGAAAATGGCAAATAAAATAGTTTTATTGAAAAAAATAGAATTTTGATATTTACTCAGAAAGTTTTAGAGAATACAAATGAAATTCAACATTTTACAAATGAAAAAAGTATTATTTCTAACCTTACATGAAAATCACTTTGCACTCAGAGCAATTAACACTGATTATATAATCACTGACAAACTTTATAAATATTTTAAAAATCTGTTTGTCTGAAAAAGACTTGTAATGTTTACTGAAAATTTGCCAAATTTCACGGAGATTCATAAAACTACTTCACAGAAAACAAGTTACCTTGAGGTTACGAGGTTAGTCACATTGTCCAACCCCATTGTATTGAACAAGGAAATGTGTTACCAATTGCTGAATAACACAAAAGTAGTAAACTAAAAGAATTATAAAAACACTCACTTCTACATTATCATCCATGTGTTTCTGACTATGTGTTTTAGACTTATGAAATCTTGGTTTAATGTCTTCCTCACGGTCTGGTATCATTTCATCTTCTTCAACATCTCCCTACACAAAATGTTTTACTTAACAAAATTAAACTTTTAACCAGAACACAGTTGTTACAAATCCCATCCTTTTAAACATTTTATAAAGTTATAACTTACATAAAAAACAAATAGAAAATGCCTGTATAACTGTCACATTTTCAGATATATAAATCTAATGCAAACTAAAACTTTCATTAAATTTTTGCTTTTCTCCAAACACAGAAAAACATTTACACAATCAATACTTTAGGAATTCTAAAAAATGAAAAGGGAAAATTAAGTCAGACACAGTAACGCTTGAAATGCTATCTGCTGTGGTGTGAACAAAACTAAGTTTGTGAAGTGTAATTTTCATAGATTGCATATCATTTATTTTTAAACCAAAATTATGGTACAGATTAACAATGTATTATTAAAACACCCATTACTTACTATTATTATTATATATTTTTAATTAAATTAATTTTAAATATTACTCAGAACTGATGAACCAGTGAACTAGTCTTACTGTTTCTGAACAGGTCAAATAACAAGAGTTAGACAAAATACACCTACAACTTTACTATAATTTTAAAACACTTTACAATCTAATCACACACTGAGTGTTCTTACCTTCAGCAAAATAATATCTATTTCACTGTATTTCATTCCTCTGACAAGCACTGGAATGAGCCGTGGTAAGTGGGGTGCCAGAGCATCTTTACAAATAGGTTGTTCAGCTAGAGACAGCCAGAACTCACACCCTTCCAGTGCCACTCCATCATCTGAATCTTGACTTCTCATCAACATATACTAAACAAAAACAATATTTTATTCATACACATTTATACCAGTACACTTATTCTGTGTTGCAAAACAAAATATAAATGGAACTTGTTTACAAATAAGCTTAAACAATTTCCTTTCCATAATTGGACCAGCTTAGCTACACTTGTTCAATGACCAGCCTATGTACCACTGAAAATCATTTTAATGCCTTGAAAAGTGTGTGTGTATAAACTTCATGCACACCAATCAAGCTAGTAGTATTTCTGCCAACCTCTCATAACAAGTAAAACTTCTCTGAAAACAATTTTCTTGCATATTTTCATTAGCCATACTTAAACAGGAATATACAGTACTTTACAGAAAATTAAAACCTACAGTGTTTTCCCAAATTTACTTAGAAATGAAAAATTACATTGAACCAGAAATGTGCATCACAAATGAAATTTTTGAATAATTTTAAGAAAGATGTACTTCTCATTTTTATTAAATTTTATTTATAAAATCACACACACAAAGGTTGAGTATGTTACACCAAAATGATTTTGAAACCTCACTACTTCATTAGTTTGTCACCCACATCCAATCAGGCTCTATTTACAAATTGTGCATCTTAAACATATTTTCCTGCAGTGTAGTATCCATAGTAATAGGCTCTATTGTAAGGCTGTCATATCCAAACACATTATTCTTCCCATCTTGCTTTCACAGTCCATTTCAATAATTCGACCATAAACAAATCCACAGGTCCTGCATCAAGCACCTTCACCAGTATGGAGCAGCATAGATACCCCTTTCAATCTTAGCTGTTTGAAATAAGCAACTGTTAAACAGTATATCATGGAAACAACTAGTGTACATTTGACTTGTGTTGTTTTTTCACAGGGAAATCCTTCTTAATTGTATCTTGCACTTCTGCCTGGGATACAAACAAATTTCACCACTAACCTCCACACTTCACTTATCACAAGTTGTATTTCAGAGGATATCCTTTGTACTTAATGATATTAGGAAACATAGGAGTATGTGTAACTATGGGCCACAGGGATATTCCAATCTTGCAAATTCTAAGTATTTAACACTGATTTATGATCTTATCGTAAGAATATTTTGAGTTGTAAGAGGCTGTTACACATCCTACACAAAACTTGTTAGTTGATATCTAATATTAATTTCTTTCAAGAAAGAAGTGAGATTTGAGTTAAAGCTTTCATGAACCATTCCTTACAGGTAGTAAGAACAACAATCAATATTTGTAAAACACAACGTACAGCATGAATGAATTTGTCATGAATTGCCAATTTGGATATTCCACATCACTTTAATATAATGTACTTAACACTCTTGTGCAACTAAATAATTCTGATAAAAGAAAACAGGTTTGAAAAGTTAAAACACACTGTTGAACAAATGTAGATTCTAACACTTACAATTATTTACACACTTATTCAGTGTCCAAGGTTTGTTTTTTCCCCAACACAATGTCACCTCAAGTAAGATACAGTTTACTTAAAACAACAGCTATCCTTTAGTGTCATTATAACTCCATAAACATTAGTTTAAAAGATTAATTTTTAAATATACAACTCCAAAACACTTCAATGAGTTCATTTTCAAAGCATATGTTTAAGATTTTTTTTTATTGTGCAGATACAGTATATGAAAGAGGAACAAGTGAAACAAGTAATGATGCAAAATTTTAATTCAAATATCAAACAGAAATATTCAGTGGGCTCTACATGTCATTGTAAACTGTCACTTTTAGTTATAAAATCATAAAATGTAAAAGAAAATAGTATAATGTTAGTTTTGAATCATCATATTTTGTTGTTTTGAACTAATAAGCTGGACTTTTTTTTCCCAACTGCTCATGTATACTTTGCAAATCTGAACAACCTGCAAATTATATTCATGGAAAGTAATTAATTTACTCATTTTCATAATTTTAAAGAAATTAAATTTTTTTCATTCAACTTATTAAATAATTACATGTATAATCTATAAAATTTGAATTCATCCATAATATTATTGTGATTTTTCTAAAACAAAATCAATAACTTTCACTTCAAGTTATATAATTTCTTTGTGTTAAAATAATGTTATTAGGAGCACAGTCACTTACATTTATATTTGAACTTAACTTTTTTTTTTCAATATCAAACTAATAGCAACCACTATGTATTTAAACAACTTCTCCCAACTAGACAATTTTAAGCTACATTATCTACTGATGAACAATAACAGTACTATACATAAAATAAGTCAATAATGATAAAAACAATATTACTTGTTTCTAACCTCAATAATACTGTGCATGTGGGGTATGAGACGATCCATACGAACTTCCAATAACATGACTAGAGCTCGGCACACATTCTTCCTCACCTCTGGATCTTCATCTGATGCCAAATGGAACAAATTCTTTAAGGAAGGAGAGAGAGAGAGAAAAAAAGTGTATAACAAACTGATTTGAAGGCATTCAAAGTATACACATAACATACATCCAGAACATTAAAACTAAATATTACCTGATAATAAATAAACTCCATTATAATTAAACAATCCTGGAATATCCATTCCAGCTTCACTGGCCTCCAGTGTAATCCAAAAATTAGAGGAATGTACAAAACTGATATGATATTAACAAACTAACAATGTTTAGAGACAACAAAAGACTTGTTGGTCCATCTCAGCTGTCCCATCCTGTGAATCCAAGCTATTAAATATATGAATTGCAAAAAATATGACTTCATCATTCATACAGATGTAAAGTTTTTTCTTAAGCTCACTTAAATTTACTGTCTTCACAACATCCAAAGGACACCCACCCTGTTAGAAGGATAAAAAAATCTTAGCTGAATATTACTCCTACATGGCCCAAAATTTGTGTCCCCTGTTCCTATTATTCTCACCATTAAGTATAAAAAAATTCATCAACACTATCTATTCCATTATAATCTTAAATGGACACCTAAAATCTGAATGACACACTCTATAGCACAACACAATGAAATGTTTAAAATTAAGACACAGGAAAATGTACATACCTTTTAATATTTCACAAAACAATCTTAAAACATCTTTTTTCTTGCATGTTTTTACATTTTCCTACATAATTTACTTTAATAATTTATTTTCCTGTCATTTATTATCATTATCTACCACCAGGGCAGAAATAAATTTTCAGTAGGACACATGTCCTGCTGGACAGTGAAATTTGCCGGACATTTGAAATTTTAGCAGGACACCTCAAAATTGTCACTGGACATTACCGAAAACAACAAACCAAGTAGAGACAATTATTATATAAAACAGAATCATTTTATTTATGACACTGAAACATTATTTCAAAGCAAGTGGCAACAAGCCTTGTATCCATTAAAAATGACACATCAATCAAACTGGTAGATTTAGTCATCCAGCACTAAGACATCAGCTAATGTAGACTCAGTATCTCTATTGCCTCTACACATGCGAGTTCCATGTGAACTCACAAATCGTCTGATTGTTTTACTGTCCTTCCACCAGGATTCTACAGATTTGCACAGTAATTCTGTGCTTGCAAGATCACAGGTCTTATTCTTAGCTAATTTTATTGTCATCAAGTCATTAAGAGAATCATTTATTACTTTGGACCACCAGTCATCCTTAATAACTGCCATCTGGGAAAATCCCCATTTTGGTTCAGCAGATGACACGGAAATCACCTGCGTGAGGCATACCAAGGCCAACACTGTTGATCCAGGGAAAGGTTTACCATTCTCAAGAGTAATTTGACTTAACATGTGGTCCCACAATCCACTTGCACTACAAGCCAGGGACTCATCTGATTTGGCAAATCTTGTGGCTCTAAGCAGTGTCTCGTGTAAGTCAGCTTGGCAAATATCAGCTGCAATGTTGAAACCCTTAGCTTCTAGCAGAGCACCAAAATGGTCCAATAGTGTCTGGAGCTCATTATGGCCATAAGACAACAATGCTTCCTCGCTTTTAGGCCAGTTGCTTGGTTCAAAAATTTGAAAGGCACCAATAAAACCCTCATCAAATTCTTCAAATCTCTCATTCAGGTATGTGACAATTTTACCTATGAAAATGGCAGTTTTTTCAGCCAAAGATTGAGCAACTGTCTCTTTTGTGGCATGTTTTGAGCCTCTGGCCCTTGTCTGACTACTAATAGCAATCACCTTTCCTCTAAGTAACCACTTGCCAGTTTGTTCACATGTTGTGAGCTCTTTAACAATTTTCTGGGATCTCTCAACATGATTCAGATTGCCCAGATTCTCTTTGCAAACAGTGAGTTTGTCAGAAACAATGTTCACAGGAGCAGAATTATTTTGCATTTTGAGACTAAGAGATGTCAAAACAGGCAGAACTGCCAAGAGTATGTCCATGTACAGAATGAATTTAAGGCTTGTCAAAGTACTGCATAACCCTGCAGCTTTCTGTCCACGTTCCCCTTTGTCATGCAGCTTTACTTGATACAAATGCTCTGCTAAAGCTGACCAGTTATGAGAAACTGACTCCAGAGCACGCTCTTTGTAGGCCACCCACTAGGTTCCTGTACCTTTTGTTGGCTTTCTAACAACAATATTGTTGGCTTTACCAGCTTCTTTGAGGCAAGCCCAGTCTGTGGCAAATTGTCATAAAACTTCCATTGGTTTTCTAAAAAAATTTGGATACTATCAAGGTAAGGGATGTCCTTGATGGTCTTCATAATTGCAAGTTCCAATCTGTGACTAACACAGTGGATCTCTATCAAATAAGGTTTTTGCACCTTCAAACTGTTGACAAGTCCTTTATTTGTGTCAAAATTGACAGCTGCCCCATCAGCTGTCAGGCATACAATTGATTCAAGCCAGTCGGGAAACATGCCATGTAAGGACAATGCTGCAAGTACAAAAAATTAGTACCCAATATTAGTTACTTTCTGTAATAAAAAAAAAAAATGTAAATTTGTACTCTGGAAAATTCAATTGCTCCATTATCTATTTTGCTAGTTTTGCAAAGTTAAGCTCCAATTCTGTCAGTGGTAAATACATGGTTCTTCTTGGTTTAAATCACTTGCAAAATGCTTGAGTTTTCACTGATGTATATTAATAATGGACTGACTATGTAAACCTGAATTAAAACACAAATGTACTTGAAATATTTTCCATTTTATTTTTTCTCAATTAGGAATTCAGGATAAATCCAGAATATTCTCATCCCAGGTAATTAAGAAACCCTTACCTGAACTAAGTGCCTGTAGCAAGTGTTCAGAATCAGCCTTCTCAACTGACTGCAGACACAGGAAGTGGGTTACTGGGTAAGAGTCACTGTCCAGGTATCTTTCATAGACTATCACCTGATCAATGTTGGCTGTGTCTGTTGAGCCATCAGCCATAATGCCAAAGAATAATGAGGTGTGCAGACAAGATCTGACATCAATTCTAATTGTTTCTGCAATATACTTCATAAAGATAACTGCTTGTTTGTCATTGGCATAATGTTCTGTTAAGTTCATACCAAAGCTGTGCTCCTGCAGCAACAGAAGCTCTTGAAAATCGCTGAATGGTTTGGCATTCAAAGCCATATAAAGGGCAGTCCTGAACAGCATAAGCAAACGATCTTTCTCAGTCTGGTTAAGTTTACTCAATTCTTTCATCATGGGAGTTAAATCAGGCATTTCTTTTGCTGTCTTAGCTTGACAACTTGGACTGTGGGCACGACTGTTTTCATGCTCCTTAACAACACTTGCTCTCAGGTTGGAAGATCCTGTTATGAAGGTGTTCTTCTGCCTTCCACTATTTTAGTCATATTCCTGACAAATTGAGCAAAACATCAGTCCGGTAGCATTATTATGCTCCAGCCATGGTCGGTCCCTCTATTCCATTCATCCTGGAAACGACGAATAGGCTCAGCGCCAGTACTAGCAGTAACAGTTTTTGCTTTTACACTTGGGCTTGGGTTTTTCACTCGGGGTTCCGTAGTATTGTCTTCTGATTCACTAGTCTTGCTCGTGAAGCCAAACTGAAATAGATCGTGGGACTTTCCCATTTTTTTTTACTATCAGATGCCAAAGTCAGATCGTCATGAATGTTTGGCAGTCACGTGACTATCACGGACGGTGTGGATAAGACGACCTAAAAAGCATATTTTGTGAGTGTTCACGACTGTTTTTTAAAATTTGCTTTTTTTTGTCTTAAATTAAATCTTAAATTTTGCAAGTTATTTTCCACTCATTATAGAATATACGTTTAAGCAAAATCTTTGGCCTGTGCATACACAGCTTTTGCCTCGCTTATTTTTGAGGAGACGATGTATTTGTGTTCAATATGTTAGGAATATGACCACCGGTCACGATGTCCTGTGATAGATGGGAAAGTGCTGGTCAAACTTGACTTTTTTAACAGACGTGTCCGGGTTTAAACAAAAAATTTACCACAACACAACCCTGTCTACCACAACACAAATCAATGGGCATCCACAGTCAATACTACCATTGAGGAGGTAGATAAACTAGCTCTTTGCAGAACATGGTGACATTCACATGTTACACTAATGCCTCTGAGCCAAGAAAGCATTGTTTTATATAAACAGAAAATAAACAAACCTTTCAAACATGCATCTTAAAACATAAATAACAAGTAAAATCCAGAAATCTAGATATAATGCAAATATGTCTTATTAATGTATATTTAGGTGAAAAATAACACTTAAGTGTCAAGGACAAAGCAGCAAAAATTCTAAGAGCAGTTTAACTACTTCTGTATACAATTCTTTACTTCAAAGTTAAAATAACAGGACTTCAAAAGCACCATTTCATTCAGTTATAAACATATACCTCTTAAGTATTATAGGCTCTGAAAATGCAACTGTGTGTAGAGGAATTGCATCTGTCATGAATTCAGGTTATTTCTCCAAACATGTTCTAATCAATTTAACTTCAATTCTTTCTATATACAGAAGGTTAATGTCAGTCAAGAACTGTCCAAACTTCAAAGATACAAATTTAACAGTTCACTTGCAAATCAAAAGAAAATAAAACAAAACAAGAAATGTTTCTTTGAACTAAAATTTAAATGTCACTAAGTAAAATTTGGTGACATGCACAGTAAAAGGTACCCGTAAAAAAGGGGTAAAGAGACTAATCAACCATTACAGCAAGATTTCTTTCTTTTGGGACACTTAAGGTTATTCCTATCCAAATTATACTTATAATTCAAATTATTATAACCCACATATAATATCTTGCATTTATTATAATTAAAACTCATCTGCTATTTATCTAAATGATCTAATTTTTTTTGTAAAGCAGCAGCATCCTCTTCACAGCTAGCAACAGCCAAGAACTTAACCTTTGTAACAGATGTGGGTGAATTTCACCTGGTCCATATTCTCAAAAGTAACCATAAAGCAGTTACTTTGTAACTTTTTAAAATGTGCACATCTGCAGATTAGTAAATATTACAATACACTGGTATACATAAAAATATCAGATTTTAAGATAAAGTTTTCAGATTTCTTAATTACTGGCTCATGCATTTATTTGACTATCCAATATGCTAAGTAATTTTCATTTTAAAATTAAAAATATTTTTACATATCGGAAAATTGACAAGTTTCACAAGCAATACTTTATAACATCAAAATTATAATCAAATGCTTTTTTAGACAAAACATTGTTATTTTCACCACTGCATCTCTATATGGGTTAGGTCAACTACACCAACCTCATATCCACCATAAAAATTTAGGAAATAAGATATAAATAACACTTTTCATTCTATAATTACTATAAAGGTATAACATGAAACCAAAAATGTTTAGTCTAAACAGCTTAAATTTCATAACATTATACATGTATATTTAAATGTTACCAACTTTTAACATTGTCTGACTAACATTACACAAGTTGCAAGAATGCAGGAACACAATGTACATGCACTCACATTACTGTATTCAGTAAAATAAAACTGGACTTTACAAAGTGACCTGTCTTAGCTTTATTCTAGTGGACCAGAATTCTGTAGTATATAATCACATTCTGGTTATGACACATCGTGTGTGCATAAAATATATATACTAAAACATAGAACAATAAATAAAGAAGTATAATCTCTTCTATTTACAAACTTGTACTTGCTTCCTGTAATATGCTAAGCCTTGTCAAATTTTGCATGTGGAGCACATAAAACTAATTTTTAGGTTGTGTGTGTGTGTGTGTGTGTGTGTGTGTGTGTGTGTGTGTGTGTGTGTGCGCACTTTGAAATTAAAAAAAAAAAAAATCACAAATTACTATATGAATACCACAGAATTGCATATCAATGGATCAAACTTAGCAACTATTCTGTATTTGGGTCTAAAAATTTTTAGCTCCATAATGTCTTACCTTACTGCTTGAACTCAACTACAAAAATAAATTCCTCATGTTAAACACTTTACAGAGGCTAAAAAAACTGAAGGACATTCTAAACTATCAATTGGTTACACGCCATTGGATGAAGTAGGTGTACGTAAGCAAGTATTTCTAAATGTGGAATAGACAAGTGGGACCATCTTCGTTGATTTATTAAATATATCCCAGTAAATAGAAAATATGAGGTTCTTATTTTATATTCTAGATTATCAATATTAGTAATTTCAGTTCCTAATTTGTAAAAAAAACTATAGACTTTGTGTTTAGTCATTTTAAACTTCAAAGCTTAACCAAAGCTGCATTCAACATACCAGGTGACACAGAATATTTAAGGTTTTTATTTTAATATGTACTTTTAAACTAAGAAATTGATGTATAATACTAAATTATGAATTATAATCTACAATTTAATACAAAACTTACTGATATTAAATTCATAACATAACAGTTCAATATCCTTTTTAATACAAGTCTATAAATGTGATGATGTGACCTTTGACCCCATGCTGATAGGAAAACCTATCTCATTTGGGTTAATATCAACAAATTTATGAAACCTGACTATTGTTTCATGAATGTCATTGATGTAAATAAAAAAGAACAAATGATGTAAGGTTGGGCCCTGAGGTACTCCACTTCAGACATTAATATATTCCCACTGAATTAAAAAAAATAAAACAAATTCACTTATCAATCTGCTGAAAAACTGTTTAAAACTAATGAGGAAATAAAATTTAAGCAAGATATAGGGATGGGTATGATAAAAAGTACAGGAACAATGAGTACACAAAACTATACAAAAATCTCTACTTAATTAGCCAGTAAGTACTGAGTCAATATTATAAGCTTATGTTTATTAGTCACTATAAGGTTCCATAGCACTATTTGGTTTAAATACTTTTACTGAAACCCAAATTCATAAAAGTGACAGAAATTCAACATAACAGTTTTCCTTGGAAAGATATGATTACTTGTGTAGTAATTTTAGTAATTTGTTTTTCATTAACTTGTTACATACTGAATATAACTTTTTAAAAAATTGACATGCTCATTTGGACTTTCTCAGTACAAAATGATTAAGGGTAAAAATTCCTTCAAAAACTAATCCATTACCACAATCTGTTAACTACAAAAAAATATACACTGATAAACACAAATAACTTACTTCCAAAAACTGATCTATATGCATCATCAATACTTGGGTTCTACTGATAATAAACTGGTTGACACAGGCAATTGCATGAGATCTAATCTTTGGACTACTGTGTCTGAAAAACTGTAGGAACTTTGGAATGAGAACATTTAGTGGTCTGTCTAAACCTTCACTGTCCAACACTTCTGCTGAATCTTCACAGATTTTCTGCAAAGCTCCAAATGCACCCTATAATCAAAACACCACAAAAAAACTTGAAATAAATGGTTTTCTATATATCACAAAAATACAACAACTTTTGTTAGGCAAAAATTTTTAAAACATTAACAGTCATTATCCAGATTAAATACATTAGAAATTAATCCATAATAAGTAAAATAAAAATATGCTTAGTCATAAGTAATATACATGATGCCTTAAACCAATTAGTATTGCATAATAGCTAATAATCCATAGTATACAAGTTTTAAGTTGTGGATTTTATAAAGCTAAAAACATTTTGCATTTCCCCTAGTGTGAGAAATGCAACATTTCTCTTTAGACATTGCCTCTTCCATTATTTATTCGCCAACACTAATTAGTACAAAATTTGATGTAAATTATTCACAGTAAAATCATCATTGCTCATACAACCTTTTTTATAGCCTTCAGTTTTGCTTAGTTACAGAGCAATCAAATAGAAAATCAATTAATAGTTAACAGGTAGTTCCATATTTTCTTATGTTTTAATATTATTTATAACCAATAGAAAATGAAGGTTTTCATCTTATTATATTACATTATTTTCTGAACAAAGAATTATCAATTTCTTTTTTTTTTTCTTCTTTTTTTTTTTTTTATAAGCTTTATTACCCTGGGAAAGATATCAACAAGTGTAGATTAATTTGTAGGTTATAATTCAAATTTTAATATTATACATTAGTTAATTTATTAACTTAAAAATATTTTTAAAAAAACAACAGTAAATATTGGTTTCTGTGTGTTGCACGGTATGTTGAATTCTACATTGATTCAAATTAGATGTTTGTGATGTCCAAGTAGAAAGTCTTTAGTTTTTTACACATTTAACACGAACAAAAATAGTAATTGAATGTTTAATATATATTACTAAAAACCTCATGAAATGTGTAGTAAGCGTGTCCACTGCAAAAGGGTTAACAAATAATTTAAATCATACTTTGGTCGTAACTGAAAAAACACCAAAAACTGGAAAGTTAAGTTTAATCATCACATTTCAAGAACCTGTATAAAAACTTCTGTAAAGAATGCCATGCCATTCACAGTAATGAAATAAGAAAAATTAACTTAATATTATGTAATACTTCAAAACATAATTCACCTCACAAACATTGTAATCTTCTGAATCTAGCATTTGACATAATGCAGGAAGAAGTTCAGTCCAGTTTGTCAGTTCTCCCTTGTACGCTATAGTGGTTATGAGAATCCCTACTGTAGCACTTATTAGAGGAGAAGGATCTCCTACACTGCTGAGGCATTCAGACTTTATGAATTCTGCCACTTGTGGAGGAAACTTATGAAAATGTGCCTTAACGTTGTTTTTCAAGATCAGTCCACTCAGAGACCTAGTTGGCTCATCTACAATAATGAAGTGTAAAAATTAAAAAAAAAGAACTGCATTTTAACAACCCATCTCTGAGCAACATAACATCTTTAAAACAAGTTTCTATAATCCATCTCTGAGCATCATGACACATCTTTACAAGAGTTTCTATAGCTATTTGCAATGTTACATACTACTGATGTGTCTATTTTGCTATTTTCAGAGGCATTACTTAAACACACATTATTGAGCAGTCCATAGCACTGAACTGCATTTGTCAGAAGTCCTGCTACATTAGAAAAAACTTAATCCTTCATGAAATTTATCTGAAAAAAAGATATATAGTTTAAATTCCCTGATGTTAAATTTTCATTACAGTAAGATTTAGAAATACAATACACCAATATGTATTAACTACTTCTTAATATTAGTAAATTTATAATTTAACTAATTTTTGAACTAATCTAAAATTCTATCTTTTACACTCACGCATTCACAATGAACAAAATATTTAGATACTTCCAGAAAACAATTACATGGGTCAAAACTTAATGTCATTCCATAAACACAAGAAATTTTCTATCTGAACCTTAAAATTCTCCACTTACTAGAACTGGCACAGATTGAAAGTTACACCTTGTATCTTAATGGATATTCAAAAGAAACACATCCAAATGTGAGCATAAAAAGTAACTCTGATACTGTACTACTCTCACATTAAGGTGATCAGTTCTGTATCATCCAGATAAATATTTAAATAGAGATAAAACATGATGCATGTGAATTTCAAACTTTTGAATACTTGTCTGCATGAGTGGACTGCATTTCTTCAACACAAACACTTTATACATATGCAAGGACTAAAGTCCTGGACTAATGGTTAAAATATAAGCATCCTAATTACTGAACTACTTAACTGATGGAAAATGGCCAGCTAGCCAGAAAAACGTACCACCAAATAGGCTTTATCTAGTTTTCTGAATCAATTAACATCACTTCTTTATATAATCTCCAAAACTGAAATAGTGAAGCCTATTCAGCAACACCATATCTCAAACCCTGAACACTTTTATTCACATTCTGCCACACTAATCATTAGAATGTGCTCAGCTCGACCAGTGATCATATTGAAATCAACCAATAACATTTCCAAGTTAATGAGGTTCTCATACTTAATGAACAAATAGTACAGCTAGACAAAATTAAAAGTTCATCTCTACTTGTAACAAGACAGATCAGTTTAAATACAAAATGTTTAACACTCATAACTATGTTAAATGAACAAATTATTAACAGAAATAGAAAATGTACTGTTTTTAAAGAAAGAGAAGTACACTATACAACTGATAGTTTAAAAAATTGTTCAATATTTATTAAAACCAGAATAAGTTATCAAACAAATAGGCTTTATTTGAAGATACTTTATTTGAATAAAATTCTTTACTTTCTCTCTCATCCATACTCTTCAGCTCTATTTGAAACAATTATAACAAAAGTTAAAAAATAAATTCCCTTCAATTTTTATTTTTAGTCTGAATGTTCTCTATTTCATATGATATAAACTGCTGCAGAGCACACAGGATATTATCACCTATTGATGCATACCAATATACAATACCATCATTACTTTATATAGCTTCAATCGCTTCAAAATGCAACATTCACGAAGCAAAACCTACTTGGAAGCCACTAAAAATACAAATACTCAAAAGCAGGTACAAGGAAGATAATATCTTTAATAGCTGGTGTTCAAACCTAAAAACACATTCCATATATTCTTGAAAACAACTTTTGTTTCACTCTTTGTAGTTTTAACTCTCTTAACACAGGATTGTTCAATCTAACCAACCACTTGATATCTCTATTCATTTAAGAGTCTATAGATTTAATACTTCTAACTTTCACTAAAGTGTGTACATCTTCAAAACATGTCAGTCTTTCAGTTAATATTACTACTCTTCCACATACAAAAAAATCATTTGTCCATGAATATTATTACTTGTTTTGAATGTGTGTAAAAAGTAATTTTCCTATCAAGAATAAAAATAATTTTCCTCATCTCATAAATCTCAGTTCCTTTGTGTAATCACTAACACCTCCTCAATACATTACTGACTCAGTAAACCTTAATATTTTATGTTATTTTCTCCACCTTATCTCCATATGATATCAATTTGTCTGACCTTGCAACCACACAAAAAAAATCTATATTACCCCCTTTTATTCTTTCTAGAATGACTTTAATTAAATTGCAATATTAAACTACATTTGTTTATCCTTAGTAGCTTTAAGCTTGTAACAGTATACATTTATTTGTAGTTGCATTTTATTTTATTACACTTTGAAACATGTATAATATAATTACTTTCCTCACCATTACAAGCTGTAAATCACTCTGGGAACATGCAGCTCCATTAAGCTACATTACTCTTTACATGCTGCTCAAGTGCATGCCTTGTGAAACATTATTATAGTATTTCACCTTATCTTAAACCTAAAAAGATCCATATTTTTATCATTTCAGGTACTTTTATAGTAATAAAGAATAAACCTGAAAACCAAGAAATAAAGTACTTACCCAATCTTTTTTCTTGCTGTCAATTGTCAGTGTCACTTAACCCTACTTTCTTAAACTAATGGTAGAAATGTACTTTTTTTTAAATTAAATAATGTATCAAAGAACAGATTAATAACATGAAAAAGTAAACAATATCCCCTAACTCAGATACATTTTCTGGTTTTCTGACTAGATAACAAGAACTGTTACAAATTCATTATAACTAATCTTTAGCTTTCTTATAGGAACAAAACTTGTACTCTGAGTGAAGTTTACAATTATCTGTTTAGAACAAAGTGTTACACAGTATGTCAGTTGACAGATGAATATCTTGACTTTCCATTGATTATTGGTAATATATAATTTAAACATAAGAGAGAACTGTTAACAATTTATGAAAGAGAGGGTGTGACAGGTAGGTGTGGCAGGAGAGGGTGTGAATTTCTATTTGATAGCTCTGTAACCAAACAAAGTTTTGAAGACTATAATAAATGTGATTTGTCTGCATGAAATTGACAATTATCTGTTTAGAACACAGTGTCACTTGATATATGAATAATTTGACTTTCTATTGATTATTGGTTATAAATAATTTAAATATAAGAGAGAACTGTTAATGAATTATGAAAAAGGGTGTGACAAGAGTGGTCTGATTTTCTATCTGATAGCTCTGAAACAAAACAAAATTGAAGGCGATAAAAATTATGATTTCTATGAGCAATAACAATTTTATAGTAATTTATGTTTAATTTCATACTTTTCAAGAAATGTTGGATAAAACAGAAGAGATGTCTAGAAAAAATGTGTTATGTAATAGTAGGGGAAAATTAAGAATATTTTAAAATACTGCCTTACAGAATTAAGAACTTAATACTTATACACTGTAAAAATATGTACTATTAGCTAAGATTGTATGATATACTAATTGGTACAACAAATTAAAAAGTACGTTAATAAAATACTAAATGTAAGATAAAAACTTTGTGTCATGTTCAGCAAAGGATACCTGTAGTGAGAGGGGTTAACAAAACATGTCAAAGCTTTTAGTCTGTACAATTTAAAAATGTTACAGTTTTATACTCAGTAAGTTACGTTGGAAGTAGAAGCTACATTATTACAAATCCAGAATAAACCATCCTCAATTTTTATCCAGAAATCAAATATGAAAATGTATAATTAAATCTAAAAGTGTGTAATTAATACTATTTGGTGAAAGTTTTAATACATCTCTGATTTTTAAAAGACATTATTAGGTTCTCTGTTCTGTAAACAAGGCAGATTAAGAGTCAGTAAAATACAGGTTATCAAGTCTTTTCATTAAAAATATAATAACTTAGATGTAGTGGAAACTGGAAAATAAGATTATAAGAACTACATGTAAAAAACACATCAATAGAAAGGATGTTTCATGACAAAGAATTTTAAATAAAATGCATTTCATGAAAAACAAAATTGTGGCTATTAATTCAAAGCTTGTACAGTAACACTTTAAAATTGATTTGAAACAATTAGTGTTAAGTGGAAAAACTTTTTGTTTCAATTAGTTACCCAGCTTAACTTCTATGAAGGAAGATCACTGAATACAACTTTTCATAGAAAGATTTACAAGTCTCAGTAAATATTTAGCCACAGTATAGAAGTACATAGAATGGCTCAATGTTTTTTTTCTTTCATTTTAGCTCATAGATCAATCTTTTAATTGATTTGAGATTAAGTGAATCTGTGACTATTGAGGATTATCTAGCTTCTCAAATACAAAATTCAAGTTCACAGTTCCATCTCTTGAACAATGAGATGTAATTATAGCTGCAGCTACTGAGAATTCCCTCATTTATTCTTAACCTTTTTTTCAATCAATCCACAGTCCTCTATTAACACAAACTTTAGTACTCTCATATAACTTAGTCTTACAATGCAACAGTTTTATACCTCATATGGGCATTATTTTCACTATTTTGGTGATTACATTTCATGTAAAAGTATTCTATTTACCATACACTTTAGTCTACATATTATTACAAAATTGGTAATTAAAAGGAATTTACAATTTGCCATAGGTTTATTCCCTGAAGATCATCTATTTCTATTCTGAATAATGAATTGCTATAAAATTAATAAATGAAAGTGATCAACAAAATTCTACACGTACATAATCTAGAGAAAACATAAATCAACAAACACAACTTTAAATAGACCATCCCACCAGATGTCCTTTATCATAAATTTTAAAATCACCTGTCAACATCCAGATATAGTAACTACTCATTACATCTAAGCCTCATCTTTCTGAATTGCACAATATCTATAACCAAAAGGTCTATGACAATCAATTTCTCTATTTTTTGCTGATGTAACATAGACCAAATTTAAAATAAACATAACTTACAAAATTATCTCAACCTGTTAACACATGACTGCTGAATAATAGCTTGACAAAATCACATTTTCAGTCCACGTTTAATTCATCATTCACTTCTTAATAATGGAGATAACTTGCACTGATTTTATTTCAGTGTTTCTCAACATTTGTGTAACAAGGAATTTTATTTAATGTTAAAAACTTCTATGCTAATACCCTCACAGTACTGTATAAAAACAACTCACCTTCAGATTTGAGCTTTGTTAGCACAAATATCAGATAGTTGTTGAAGTCTGGAAATTTGTTCAGCTCCTCCAACTTCTATCAGAATGTTAAGATCAAATTTAGTATTGTGCAAAGAAAACAATAACCTACAAAAACAATCTACAGCAATTAACCACCATTAGAGCTGGGTGATTAACTCAATCAGTAAAATATGAGAAGTGATTCAACCAATTAACCCTTTGGTTAATTTATTTGGTTAATAACCCAATTAATGAGTTTGGTATAATATACACAAGTTGGTCTACACATTTGAACACTAAGTATTTGCACTATAACTTTTCATAGAGTATGTGTATCTTCATAAAATTTGGTAGACTTTTAGTAAAGATTACAAGTATTTTGTATAGAGAAAACCACATTTTTTAATGAAATGATTTTACTAAAAGCGTGTTTCATTTCTAGTCTATGTGCAAAGTGATTTCATGTAGTGATTTACAAAAACTATTCTTCATCTCAAAAACCTCAAAGATTTGTGTAATCTCTAAAATCTCCTAAATAGGTCATTCCATACCAACTCACCTAAGGCTTCCAAGTTTATATCATAGATTTTCTTGAAAAAATTCAAACAAAACTTCATTTTGATTTATTTAGTCATTCAAAATCCTAAAGCTGTCCTTCACATTTACATTAAAATCCAAAATTACCATTTGTTTACACAAAATAAATGGAATATTTTCATTTTGCTGAGATAAACAATAACTCCATAACCAATCGGCTTGATTATGACAGCTGTAACAATAAGATCACCCCATATATATATTAGTCAGGACTAATTATCACATGTCCAACAGTAAATTACACCAGTAATTGAACTGCAAGTTTTTTGGCAATAAGAAGCCAATACCTGTGAAATTTTGCCACTTTTGTTACAATTCAGTCAAAAGGATATGGATTATACTATTTGTTATACATCTTTAGAACTGTTTAAATTCATGTACAAAGCAATTGCACATTGATTATAAATACTCATCAATGCTCTATATCAAAATCAGACTAGAATTCCTTCAAAGAGAAGCATAACAGAAAAATATATGCCTACTTAAAACAGACTTGTACCAAGCTTGTTTTGTAGCTTATAACAGTGGTTCACAAACTCTTTTAGTCTGAGGTTCCCTTTTTGTGAATAAAAAAATGTAAAATCTTTGTATTGGTCCTATGTCTTCTAAACTTATCAAAATTCCTTTGTTCACTCAACAAAAGCTTCATATATCAATATCCCATGAAAACATAAATTACAGGTCAAACCAATGTATAAATTGATAGAAGTTAAAGTTTGTTCTTTACAATCACATTTAGCTGTTAGTTCAAGCAATTTCTGAAAGAACTTTAACAGTAATTGTTCAGACCATATTCTGAGAGGACATAAAAGGCAGCAAAGAGCTGTAGTAACAAAACCATTAACCAAAATATGAATTATTATAGTTTTAAGAGATGATAGCAAATAAGAACAAATACCTCACAACTGGCAGAAACATCCTAAAAATGAAAATTGATAAAAGGATTATTTACAAAGATTTCTCATGCCAGCAAATAAAATGAAATGTTATACAATGACTAAATATCAAATCCAAAATATTTTTGACTTAAAATCTGATGCACATTTAAAATTTGTGCAGTAATCTAAACAGGGTTAATCCTTCTGCTATGGGTGGGCAGATTTCACCTAGCCAGTATTCCCCAAAAGTAACCATAAAGCAGTTATATTGTAACTTGTTAAAATGCATATGTATCTTCAAGAACTTTCTCAGGTTATCAGTAAACATTACAAGGCATTTATATACAAAGTATCATAAATTTTAAATAATTATTTGCTTCTGCAATTTTTATTTTCTTATGTTAACTATCCAACATGCATAGCAAGTTCATTTTATGATTAAAAATACTTTTATATATAGGAAAATTGTCAGATTTTAAAAGCAAAACATTATAACCTCTGGATTAAGTTCACAACTTTTCCATCATCTATGTAACAAGTAACACTACACCACCACCAACGTTTAGCAGGTTAGTAACATGTTACTTCTCTTAAAAGTCTCCATGTTGACTATTTTCTATATATCACTAGCTTTAGTTTCTTGCATAATTCTGCCCAAAATTTGTCTAAAGTAAGAGTTATTTGGTCAATAACTTCAAGGGCAACTCTTATAATCTCCCTTTAAAAACAGGAGTAATGCTAACCACTTTTTAATTGTCAAGCACCTTTCCATTGTCTGCAAACTTTTAGGTTATTCATATTTCATCTTCACAGCCTATAATACCAAAGAAAAACCTTTCCTGAACCAGGTGCTTTATTTACAATTTATCCACTTACTACTAAATGACTAACGGTAACATGTACATAATTCAGGCCTAATTAAATCAATAAATGAGTATAGTTTAAATGATACGGAAATTTAGCACTGAAATGAGAGTAATTATTGTTACAGTTTATCGAACTAGCTATGTTACAACTAAGTACTAGTACTGTAATAATTTGTCTCTTTTAAATTTAATTTAAAATCAACGGTTACTAAAATTTATTTTTTGGTAATTATTACAGTTAGGCCTAAACACAATCCAAGTTATATAGTTCGTTACGAAGTTATTTGGTAATTCAAAATCAGATACCGGTAGGCTTAACTTTCCAAGCAGTAAATTATACAGTTAATTAACTGTGCCACTTTATACGAAAAATAAAACGTATCACTGCTATTTCAAACTATATTAAAATTAATAAAACACAAAATAAAACAGTTAAAATTTTAAGGATACTTGTTGAACTGCTCTTTGAGTAGCTGTATCTGGTGACTGTGATTCTTTCAACAATGTTAATATTTGTAAAAGTCCCTCTTCTTGAGGTTGCCATGCCAGAGCCATATTCTCACGCATTATTCTATTATACTTCTTTCTGGAACTGTAAGAGTAGTTAGAATACAGATCAGACTACCGGTTCTTGCTTTCTAAAAAGTAAAAGTACGACTAAAAAAATAAACCCACGTACCACTTCTTCTTTAAATGTATTTTGACAAATTAAGTACAGTAATATTTAAAAATAACATAAAGACAGTATTTATAAGTACCATTTGCGTTTATTATATTATGTTACAAAGCTCAAAGTTACAAAACGAAACTTCGCTCACAGTATTAAATTCTAATTTCTCGCAGTGCAATCTCAATGCGCCGAAAGAGCAAAATGGCGAATAACTTTTAATTTTTAGTTTATCCGTATATCCTAATTGTGTTCAAAACAATATATTAAAAATTATCAAATTTGAATCTATGGAGATAAACAATTTTATTTCCTAAAATTTCAACTAGTTTTTAAATTTATTTAAATGACCCACGACTGTTGTCTATACAGTAGAGGTCTTTTTTTGAAAACAATTCGAAACTTATTTTTTGTTAAATATTTTGAATTTTCCAGAAATTTCGGATAAAGTTCCATTGCAAGTTATCTTTTTTAAAAAAATTGATGATATATTTGACATTTCAGCGACTATATAAGTGCACGAGAAAAGAAAGACAACTAGATTCGCCAACGGAACAAGCTCATATAGCGAAAATGATACTTTACAACATCTCGATACGTTTACCTACCGCCATCAATCCCATATTAAGCACGCATGAGTGAGTGTTGGAGAATTAAATCCTTTACTTCAGTTTATGAAATATTTTTAAGTAAAGCAACAGCTGCAAAATAAAATATGAGACGTCTGATAAAAAATATGTATATAAATACTCTAAAATCAAATACCCTGATTCTTCACTATAGTTATTTATTCGTGGTATTTCAGGTGCTTTATGACCAGTTAATTTAATAAACTGTTATATTCAAATACAGTTCTCTAACAGTCATTTATGCGTCGTTATCATGAGAACGACTTTTATAAGCTGTTAAAGCATGATTATAATTAAACTTATCATAATAAATTAGTATCAGGCCTATTATATTTTAAACACTAATTTTTTATCTAGCCTCCAAGGGATTTTGAAAAAATGAAAGAGTTTATAATAAAAGTATTCCCTACAGATCTCTTGATTAAGCGAAACATATGATCGGTTTGTTTGTTTTTTGAATTTCGCGCAAAGCTACACGAGGGTTATCTCAGCTAGCCGTCCCCAATTTTGCAGTGTAAGACTAAAGGGAAGGCAGCTAGTCATCACTACCCAGCACCAACCAACTCTTGGGCTACTCTTTTATCAACGAATAGTGGGATCATCACATTACAATGCCCCCACGGCTAAAAGGGTGAGCATGTTTGGTGTAACGGGGATTTGAACCTGCGACCCTCGGATTACGAGTCAAGTGTGATAACCACATGGACATGGCAGGTGGAAGGCAGCTAGTCAACATCACCCACACTCATGAATCACTCTTTACCAATGAATAGTGAGAACTAGTGTCAAATTATAATGTCTTGATACCAGAAAGAACGAGTATATTCGGTGACGAAATCCGAACCTATGACCCACAGTTTGCTATTCGAGTTCCCTAACCACTAGGCCATGCCAACTCTAAAAAAGAGTTTCCAAGATTACGTTTATTAACAATAAATAAAACCTATTTTTCTCATATTAATCACAATAATTATTAAGAGTCAGTCATTCTTTCAGAATGGAAGAATATTAAAAATGGCTGTGCAAACGGAATTTACACAAGATAATTAAAAGAGAGTGTTGCAATTATTTAATTTTTCTATTCTTATGTTGTAATTTTCGAAGAATTCACAGAAAACTTCAGACTTCACTAAATAACAAATGACATCGAAATCTGGAAAAGAAAAGTGCTTCGTGGCTCCATGGGAGATATATAATTTATTCACACTACTATGGGATTCCCATAATCTACACACAAAATGAAAATGCCATATATTTTTGTTATTATTTTCCACTTGTTAAAAAATGGAATTATGACAAAGATGGTGCATTTATTTTTTTGATTTACGTAAAAACGTAAATTTTAAATTCGATAGTTAATTAATTCGTATGTTTTGTTTAATAACAACAAATTTAATATGACTTACTTGTAAAAGGATCTTTAAAACTAAGCGTCCGACACGCAATCCACAGGTCGAAGATTAAAACCTCTGTCACAACGAACATGTTCGCTGTTTCAGCCGTGAAAGAGTTATAAAATTATTGACAGTCCCGCTATTTGTGCGTAAAAAGTAGCCTAAGAGTTGTTTTTGGGTTGTGTTTATTAGCTACCTTTCCTTTTGTCTATCACTGCTAAATTAGGAACAGCTAGCGTGAAATTCAAAAGGAACGAAACTTTATTAACTACCTCTATTTCTCCAAGACTGAATTCAGTTCCTTTGTTGTAAACGATAACTTCAATATTTTAGTTGAGAAGTTAGTCAACAGATACATGATAATAAGATCAAAAAAGTTTATAAAAGAAAGCCTAGAATATTCTAGATAACCTTACGAGAGTCTGTAGTAACTTAAAAATATCTAAAAGTGAGACATTAAATTTGAATACGAGTCGAACACTCAATTAGTGAGCTAGTGTTGAAGCAGCGAGTCAGTTATTTTTATTACCAGTTATTCAGTAAAGTATTTTGATCAGTACATGTTTGTTCTTGCGTATATTTAGTTATTTTATCAATTAGTTGTGACATTGTAAAAGTAAATCTTTTTCATTAGTTGTAGTACCATTAGTGAGGTATTTTCGTTTGAACCTAATTTGTTATTTTAGGCCTACAAGTTATAACAATGTACATGTGAAAGAAGTTTGTACACACATTGAGAAGGAATTAAACTGATTTGTTATCATTATTTGCCTGTGTGTTTTCTTATAGCTAAGCCACATTGGGCTATCTGCTGAGTCCACCGAGTGGAATCAATCGCCTGATTTTAGCGTTGTTAATCCGTAGACTTACCGCTATACCAGCGGGGGGAAGGTGTACTACACTTTGAATTATTGTCACCAGTAACATAAAGGTTACAGCATAGATATCACAAGTGTGATTCATTATACTTACAAGAAAATGTCCAAAATTTAAAGATACCAGTTTACAGAAATGACAAAAGATGGTTCCTCCACAGCCTCTATATTCTGAAATATTCAGACATATCCACAAACTTTTAATGGCTGGATACTTGAGTATGAAGAAGTCACTGAGTGAGTGAGCAATACTTTGCCTCTACTGGATTGCATACCAAGGTTTGTTGATAATTGGTGTAAAACACGTCTGACTATGCTAAGAGTCAAAAGATCTACAAAGGAACTGGCACAGCTAACTACAAGAGTACAGTGTTGGAGCACCAATTGAGAGAGTTGCTGTCATTGTGCTTAGGATTCTGTCACTGAATAACTGAAGGAGTATATACATTATACTTGTGGTGGACTCTTTTACAAAATAAATAGGAGTACATCTTTTCCAAACTATAAAACAGAAAATTTCAGACTCTAGGAAGGAAACTTATCAACAAATTCATTTCAAGATTTAATGTGCTTATACAGTTTCATTGAGAGCAGGGACATAACTTTGAATCAGATAGGACAAAACTTTGTATAGGCACATTTAATCCTGAAATGAATTTGTTGATAAGTTTCCTTCAGAGAAGGGACATAACTTTGAATCAGCTTTGTTTGTGAAAATGTTTAACATCCTTGTTTTAAGACCAGGACAGCAGCCCTTAATTAATTCCCTGATTACATGATACAACTGTATACTGTTAAATCTTTCACTGTTGCTAATGGGTTATTATGTAGCAGTATATGAAGATACAAGTAACACACCATGGTAGGCAATATATAATTATTACCAAAGTTTGGAAGAGAACCTACAGTATCATTAGATATTTTATATTCCTATATATATCAGGGGTAGAAATACTCTAAATTTTCAGTAGGACACGTCCTGCTGGACAGTAAAATTTGCCAGACATTTGAAATTTTAGCAGGACACCTCAAAATTGTCACTGGACATTACCGAAAACAACAAATCAAGTAGAGAGAATTATTATATAAAACAGAATCATTTTATTTATGACACTGAAACACTATTTTAAAGCAAGTGGCAACAAGCCTTGTATCCATTAAAAATGACACATCAATCAAACTGGTAGATTTAGTCATCCAGCACTAAGACATCAGCTAATGTAGACTCAGTATCTCTATTGTCTCTACATGTGCGAGTTCCGTGTGGACTCACAAATCGTCTGCTTGTTTTACTGTCCTTCCACCAGGATTCTACAGATTTGCACAGTAATTCTGTGTGTGCAAGATCACAGGTCTTATTCTTAGCTAATTTTATTGTCATCAAGTCATTAAGAGAATCATTTATTACTTTGGACCACCAGTCATCCTTAATAACTGCCATCTGGGAAAATCCACATTTTGGTTCAGCAGATGACACGGAAATCACCTGCGTGAGGCATACCAAGACCAACACTGTTGATCCAAGGAAAGGTTTACCATTCTCAAGAGTAATTTGACTTAACATGTGGGCCCCAATCCACTTGCACTACAAGCCAGGGACTCATCTGATTTGGCAAATCTTGTGGCTCTGAGCAGTGTCTCGTGTAAGTCAGCTTGGCAAATATCAGCTGCAATGTTGAAACCCTTAGCTTGTAGCAGAGCACCAAAATGGTCCAATAGTGTCTGAAGCTCATTATGGCCATAAGACAACAATGCTTCCTCGCTTTTAGGCCAGTTGCTTGGTTCAAAAATTTGAAAGGCACAAATAAAACCCTCATCAAATTCTTCAAATCTCTCATTCAGATATGTGACAATTTTACCTATGAAGATGGCAGTTTATTCAGCCACAGATTGAGCAACTGTCTCTTTTCTGGCATGTTTTGAGCCTCTGGCCCTTGTCTGACTACTAATAGCAATCACCTTTCCTCTAAGTAACCACTTGCCAGTTTGTTCACATGTTGTGAGCTCTTTAACAATTTTCTGGGATCTCTCAACATGATTTAGATTGCCCAGATTATCTTTGCAAACAGTGAGTTTGTCAGAAACAATGTTCACAGTAGCAGAATTATTTTGCATTTTGAGACTAAGAGATGTCAAAACAGGCAGAACTGCCAAGAGTATGTCCATTTACAGAATGAATTTAAGGCTTGTCAAAGTACTGCATAACCCTGCAGCTTTCTGTCCACGTTCCCCTTTGTCATGCAGCTTTACTTGATACAAATGCTCTGCTAAAGCTGACCAATTATGAGAAACTGATTCCAGAGCGTGCTCTTTGTGGGCCACCCACCGGGTTTCTGCCCCTTTTGTTGGCTTTCTAACAACAATGTTGTTGGCTTTACCAGCTTCTTTGAGGCAAGCCCAGTTCTGTGGCAAATTGTCATAAAACTTCCATAGGTTTTCTAAAAAGGTTTGGATAATATCAAGGTAAGGGATGTCCTTGATGATCTTCTAAATTGCAAGTTCCAGTCTGTGACTAATACAATGGATCCCTATCAAATAAGGTTTTTGCGCCTTCAAACTGTTGACAAGTCCTTTATTTGTGCCAAAATTGACAGCTGCCTCATCAGCTGTCAGGCATACAATTGATTCAAGCCAGTCGAGAAACTTGCCATGTATGAACAATGCTGCAAGTACAAAAAATTAGTACCCAATATTAGTTACTTTCTGTAAAAAAAACAAAACAAAATGTAAATTTGTACTTTGGAAAATTCAATTGCTCCATTATCTATTTCGCTAGTTGTGCTAGGTTAAACTACAATTCTGTCAGCGGTAAATACATGGTTCTTCTTGGTTTAAATCAATTGAAAAATGCTTGAGTTTTTACTGATGTATATTAATAATGGAATGACTATGTAAATCTAAATTAACACACAAATGTACATGAAATATTGTTTATTTTAATTTTTCTTAATTAGGAATTCAGGATAAATCCAGAAAATTCTCATCCCAGGTAATTAAAAAACCTTTACCTGAACTAAGTGCCTGTAGCAAGTGTTCCGAATCAGCCTTCTCAACTGACTGCAGACACAGGAAGTGGGTTACTGGGTAACAGTCACTGTCCAGGTATCTTACATAGACTATCTCCTGCTCAATGTTGGCAGTGTCTGTTGAGCCATCAGTCATAATGCCAAAGAATAATGAGGTGTGCAGACAAGATCTGACATCAATTCTAATTGTTTCTGCAATATACTTCGTAAAGATAACTGCTTGTTTGTCATTGGCATAATGTTCTGTTAAGTTCATACCAAAGCTGTGCTCCTGCAGCAACAGAAGCTCTTGAAAATTGCTGAATGGTTTGGCATTCAAAGCCATATAAAGGGCAGTCCTGAACAGCACAACCAAACGATCTTTCTCAGTCTGGTTAAGTTTACTCAATTCTTTCATCATGGGAGTTAAATCAGGCATTTCTTTTGCTGTCTTAGCTTGACAACTTGGACTGTGGGCACGACTGTTTTCATGCTCCTTAACAGTACTTGCTCTCAGGTTGGAAGATCCTATTATGAAGGTGTTCTTCTGCCTTCCACTATTTTAGTCATATTCTTGACAAATTGAGCAAAACATCAGTCCGGTAGCGTTATTATACTCCAGCCATGGTCGGCCTCTATTCCATTCATCCTGGAAATGACGAATAGGCTCAGCGCCAGTACTAGTAGTAACAGTTTTTGCTTTTACACTTGGGCTTGGGTTTTTTCACTCGGGGTTCCGTAGTATTGTCTTCTGATTCATTAGTCTTGCTCGTGAAGCCAAACTGAAATAGATCGTGGGACTTTCCCATTTTTTTTTACTATCAGATGTCAAAGTCAGATCGTCATGAATGTTTGGCAGTCACGTGACTATCCGGGACGGCACAGATAAGGTGACCTAAAAAGCGCATTTTGTGAGCGTTCACGACCGTTTTTTTTTTAATTTGCTTTTTTTTGTCTTAAATTAAGTCTTAAATTTTGCAAGTTGTTTTCCACTCATTATAGAATATACTTTTAAGCAAAATCTTTGGGTTGTGTGTACATAGCTTTTGCCTCACTTATTTTTGAGGGGACGATGTATTTGTGTCTGATATGTTAGGAATATGACCACCGGTCACGATGTCCGGTGATAGATGGGAAAGTGCCGGTCACACTTGATTTTTTAACGAACCCTGTATATATAGTATAGTCACTCAAAATATGTAGAGACATTAAGAAACACCATCATTACATACTTGGTTTTGTTAGGAAATACATTCATTGGCTAGTGGTAAAACAAAAACTTGTTAAGACGTTATTACTGATAAGACTGTATTCTATCAAGTTGACATAGGATGGTTGTAAATCCATGACAAAGACAAAACACACTCCAAAATTAAGCAGGTGCTGAGAGAGGCCATATATTGTGTTGAAAAGAATAGGGAAGTGTAGGCATCAAATTCAAAGATCATCCACTATGATTATTTGGAAGTAATTTTGTGAGAGAACAGTCAGTTTGGTAACTCCAAGAAAAACATTTCAAGTGGAAAATTGACCTTTAAGGCACATAGGATTTCTGTTGAGACCACTTTCAGCGATTTATAAAAAATTGAGCCATCAGTGGAGATACTCAGGAAGAACTCTCACATCATCAACAAAACAACTGGTGATAACAAGAAAGGAGAGGCCATCTTATTTGTATATACCATAGGCATTGGAAGAGACATTCTATATATAAGTATTGCACTGACATCCAGTCCAAAAGTCCCTTATTTTATGTGCAGACAGAAAAGGGCACCTTCAGTGTTGATTAGAGTATAAGTCATGAGCACTAAATAACCATAAGCATGTGATTTGATCTAATGAGTTTCTTTCTAGCATTTTAGGCACTGATGAAAGAACAAAAATACAGAAGTAAACAATGAAGTACTTCACTATGCTTATGAATTTCATGATATTGTAAGTCATGTGAGAAGTAAGTTATAAAGAATTGTCTTATGATAAAAGTTCAATCTTTTGAGTTTTCTAAAAGTGAATACCAATTAAAGTGAGCTTGAACGTTGTTTCTGAATATTTCTAGTAATATATCGATGCCCTACTGAACAATGGATCTTCCAAGTTAATAATGTAACAATACATGAAATTCATATTTTTCAATACTGTTTTGGAAAGGCTGAAATGATTTCACCTATTTTCCTTGGGCAGCATTAGGTATGTGGGGTGACTTAGAACATTACACTTGCCACAATAATACTGTGCTAATATATGTAAGCCAGATGTAGACTATATAATTCCTTGAACGGGTTAAAATCTATCAACAGAGTTTCTAGTGTGTTTTAGAATCTATGCAATGCAGATTCCAGATGATAACTGCAAAAGACCACTCAACTCTATACAATTTGATATAGGAACTTAAAAAGTGGTCAGTCAGTGTAATATTCTTTCAGTTGCCAACATATTTGTAGACTATTGTTGTAACTAAAAGCAAATTACTTTTGATAAAACTTATCTAAATTAGACAGAGATCTGGTAGACTCAGCTTCAACCATTCAAGTTATGTAAATTTATTTTTATTACTACAATTTTCTTTACATAAAGTTTGAAAGTGCAGTGTAGTTTTTCAAATCAGGGGTTTTCTGGCAAATATCATAATGTAATAGTCTGTAGAATAATATCAGTGAGTGTGAGTGAGCAATACTGTTTCTTACTTAAACAAAAGCTGACTCAGCTGGTCCAGTTCAGTTTAATTCAGCAATTAGCTTAATGATTATTAAAAACAAGAGAGGAAGCCAAAGTTGTGACTAGATGATCACAACTATGCCACAGATTCTGTTATCAGGAAAAAACATTGATATTAATTAAGGAAGGATCTTTGTGCTTGGCAAGAATTAGGTTGGTTGCAAAAGTTAATTTTTACAAGGAAGATTACACTATATATTCAAAACTACTAAGATTGAAGTTGGTCCAAATGCTGTTAGACAAAAAAAGAAAGAGACAATCAACACATCTCCAGAGTAGGTATATGGAAAGAGCAGAGGCTGTATGGGAATGAAATGTTGACCCATTATAGAAGCCATGATTTATACATGGTATATGAATAGCAACCATATTCTGACCAGAAACGACTAGATATGGAAGTTAGATGCTTGTTTGTTTTTAAACACAAAGCTACACAACTGGCTATCTATGTTGTGTCCCCCACAAGTATAAAAACCCAGTTTTAGCAGTGTAAGCTCTTAGCTTTGCTAATAAGTTACTAGTGTCATCCCTCTCTAAAAGAAGTACAATCAACTGGAAGATATCAGAGATGGCACCCAAAAGACATGAAATCTGTTATTTTCCGACAAAAAATGATCAGAAGTCTAAGCAAGTCACTTGCAGTAAGTGAATGAGTAGATTTGTCTACAAGTCATAAAACGTTTGTTGAGAGCTTTGAAACTCCAATTCATGCTATTGTGTCCCACCTAAGTTCACTGAGCAGGAAAGTAAATAAATGATCATAACCAATTGTTTTTGTAAGGAACAGGGAATTTGTATCACAATTCATATAACCTTTAAGAATGTATACAGTGTTAGATACATGGGCATTTTCTTCTTACCATTTACCAATGAAAATCTGAATAGACTGAGATAATTTTGTACCATTGTTCTTTTGTTGCACAGTTATTTTAAATTATCAGGTGAAAATAAGGTTGAGTCCAGCTGAAGTAATGATAAAAAATTAGTATACTTCTTCCTCAATGTTTTTACAAGCTGCATTCACTTGTGATACTTCTGTAGGCCACCTTTACATATGATGCTAACTGTAATACACTAACACAAATAATAAATTTATTTGCACAGTTTCATGCTAATCAATTGAGTAATAACATGATAACTTACACAAATCCAAAATTCTTAACTAAAAATACTGATTGTTTCACTGTTATATGAAAACAACAACAAGAAACATTAATTCAATCTTTATTCATTCATTGCAACCTTAACTCATCTGATTGACTAACCCATATTTATAATTAATCTTTCTTTCAAATATTTTGCAGTGTTATTTGATTTTCATGGCATCAAATTTAAAATTTTCTAGTCTTAATTATACAATATTATCTGATCTTAACGTTACGTGCCCTTTAGTTAGTGCCTAAATTACAATACTGAAAACATATCTTACAATACTGTCCCCTTCCTGGATTGTGAAGTCCATATAACACTCCTGATATAAAAAAAATAAAACAGTACATTAAGCTTTTCATTTACCAAGGTCCATGATATACCAATGGTGTGACCTCTTGTCCTTTGTTGTTACTGGAGGAGTTGTTTCCAGGTAAGTGATCAAGAACATCTACTAGTAGCTTCATCCTTGATGATTTTCTGGAAGTAATTCTGGGGTATAACATGTTGAGATTTTGCTGAAAAATTCTTCTATAGAGTTACCTATCTGATTATTCTCACCAATGAAATTTTAAAGGCGATCATGGTGGATGATCTTTGGTTTGGTTCATCTACTTCTCTGTATTCTGTAAATCTCATAATTGATTATTTTCAGCATAACATTTCACTTTTCCCAATACTATTTTAACTTTGAAGTTCATCTGTCCCTACAATATGGAATATACAGTCATACCATATCACTTTGAAAGACTTCAGTCTTATCAACATTAACATCACAGTGAGTCTTAATTTTTTTCAAAAGCTGATTTAAGTCATTCTCACCTACAACCATCTATAACACTTTTATTCTTATCCATGAAAGGTCTTCCAACCACAAATTTCTCAAGACATGCTGGAGTATTTTGTTCCACTAAGATCCAGCCACTTGTTGAGGAACTGTTGTTAATAACTTCTGGTTTGAATATTTCACTTCATTAATAGTGCAATGGCTACTGTCAATATTTCCACTGGAAGCTAAACCTTGGCATAATAACTACCATGTTACTGTGAAACTAGCCAAAGCTAGCTTGATGTCACATCAATGTGTCCAGATGAACTCAACTTTCAATATGCACTCTTCTTCAATGGCTTGTTTGTTTTGGAATTTTGCACAAAGCTACTCGAGGGCTATCTGTGCTAGCCGTCCCTAATTTTGCAGTGTAAGACTAGAGGGAAGGCAGCTAGTCATCACCACCCACTGCCAACTCTTGGGCTACTCTTTTACCAACGAATAGTGGGATTGACCGTAATATTATATGCCCCCACGGCTGGGAGGGCGAGCATGTTTAGCGCGACGCGGGCGCAAACCCGCGACCCTCGGATTACGAGTCGCATGCCTTACGCGCTTGGCCATGCCGGGCCATCTTCAATGGCAATTATATATACATCATGTGGTACAAATAAACTTTCTAAATTAAAGATAATTTCCAACTTTCCTTTTTGTTATGATTTTATGTTCATCTACTCCTCACATCGATTTCTCTTCTTTCTTCATCCATGGAAGTAATTTCTGGTCTTTCAATAACAAATTGGGTTGAACAGTTATAGCTGTAGAACCAGTGATACCTTGAAGGGACAGTGGTAAGTTCATGAACTTACATCTCTAGAAGTTGGGGATTCAATTTCCTGCAGTAAGAACAGCAGGTAGCTCCAAAGTGGCTTTGTTCTAAAACAAACAAAAGTTGAGTGACAAACAACGTAGTGCAAGATTTTGCACCAATGAACCTATGGACTTGCAGATGAATTTCCTCAACTAATGTATTTATTTTCTCATTTTGGATAGATGAGTACTTGCAGATGAACTTTGTCTCATAATTCCAGCTATTTGTTGGAATCTTGTTATTCATGTGTTGTTTCTCTATTCTGTCTGTTTGGCTTGATAACATCTGTTGATTTCTTATAGTTCTTGGTTGTAATAATCAAGGCTCTCACAAATACAGTAGTTACATCTACATAGTATTGTTTGAAAGAAGTTCTTATTCCCCACAGACCTTTGTTTCCAGTTCCTGACAGTATGTCCATTCAAGATACACTTAAAACATGTATTATTCAGTGGATTATTTCCTATGTCAAGTTTAAAATTTTATCTAAATAATATTTTCAGCTCTTCTACATTATTGATAACATAAACTGATATTTCAGTATCATAGGGTACATTCCTGTAACTTCTAGATGCCATTATTAATAGTTTGTCTGTGATAGGTTCATGTTTCATTTCCATCTGCAGATATTTCTTTAAAAATATAGTTCTAATTTCATTCAGTCTGATTTTCATATTATTATGTACTATAACATCTATAAATTGGTCATGTACCAACACATCAACCATTTCATGAGGAACATCCAGGTATGACAACTGGATTAGCCTTTTCAAATCTTTTGCAAGTTTGGCCAAGGTTTCTTCTTTCCTCTCTACTTTGTTTAGAGCATTGCTATGAATAATTCTTTCTGGAGGGAAAGTCTAATGTTGTTGGATAAGGCAGCTACTAATTCTTGATAGTTGTTACAGCTCTCATTTGAAATATTAGTTAAAGAAGTCAAAGCTGTCCTTTTAGACGGATAAGACAGGCAGTTTGTTGTTCACTATTTCATACATTGACTTTTTAAATGATTTCAAACTAAGCCTCTAATGACTCCCATAGTATCTTCCTATGATAGCCTATTGGGTTCTTGATTGAATGATATTGAACTAGCCAGCTAAATTCTGGAACTTATTTTGTTAATGTTATGACTGAGGTAGTCCAATAAGGTCCTCTGTAACACATCCACAGAAATGGTGTTTTAGGTTAGAACTCTGCATTGAGCCAATGCAGAAAGAGATGTGACTGGTTTAATGTTAGCATTTAACAAATAATTTTCCAGATGTACAATGCTGTCATTGATATTCTTTTCTATGTTTCAAAAATCATTTGTTGTGCACTTCAGTTGTTGTGAATTAACATCACGTTACTCAAAACTTCTAAGTTTTTCTTGTTCTTTCACTGAGCATTTTTACATAATAATGTCTTGTAATGTGCAGAAAGTTATTTGTTTCAGTCGGGCAATATATTGGTAAACAAGTCAAGTGAGACTGCATGTGAATTAGCTGTAATGGGTAATTTTGAAAGTGAGTTTCAAAGCTTGTATTGTAATAATGAAGATAGAGGAGAATGATTTGTCTTGTCAACAGGTGCCCCAAAGCAATTTATAACCTGCCTGTGTGGATTTTGATGAAAAGAAGGCAGTTGTTAAAGATCTGGATACACTGTGGAAGCCAACAGTACAGTGGTGATTTTAAAGTGACTTTCACAGCTTTGTATTGTAATAACAGTTTAATGTTTTGTTTATAGCAAAGTCACATTAGGCTATCTGCTGTGTTCACTGAGGGGAATCAAATCCCTTATTTTGGCATTGCAAACCTGAAGACTTGAGGGACTGTAATAAAAGAGATAAATAATAATAATTGGTTTTGTCAAAGGATGTTGTAAAATAATTGAACTGCCTCTTTTGGACTTTGACAAAGAGGAGACAATTATTTATATCTCTAAATACAGCTGTGATAACCAGTAGTGTAATGTGGGCCAAAATGAAACCATGTGAACCATAAGAAAAACGAGCCAAAATGAAACCATCTGAACCATAAGAAAAATGATTTTTTTTAAGTTAAGGTTAATACTGTCAGTAGCAATAGAATATTACTGTCCTTCTTACATGCTGAAAAAGTTCAGTTTGTTCAAAATATACTCATATGAAAATCTACATATGGGTACTTCTTTAAATAACATGAAAAGGATATGAGAAAAAAATTTAAACAGATGTTGCAAATGATCAAGTTGTCCAGTGGGCAATCCTTATATAAACTGAAAAGAAACAGGAATACATGAAAGTAAAAATGAGACAGTACTTTGTAGTCAGTGAATAATACATAGAACTGTAGCTATGTTACAGCTCACCACTATGTACTCTTGTTAGTGACTTGGTTTGATTTGAATTACAAGAGGACTATCTGACCAAGTCATCCCTAATTTAGCAGTGGGAAGGCATCTAGTTATGACAGCTCACTACCAATATTTGGTCTACATTTTACAAATTAACAGTGGGATTAACTGTAATATTATGATGTTTATACAGCTGAAAGGGCAAAAATGTTTGGTGGGACAGAGATTCGAACCCATGACCCTCAGATTGTGAGTCGAGCACCCTAACCACCTGATCATGCCACACTCATCTGTGCTATGACCATAATGGGTATCAAAAGTCGATTTTCAGAGTTGGGATTTGCAGGCTGGGGGGTTGTTGAGTTTAAAAACCTTGATTACTTCATTTTATTACACAAGATTGTTTTATCTATACATGCAATTTTCTATCTTTACATAAATATATTCATACTTTTACCTCACAGTAATTCAAGCAGATTTAATATTTGTATAAATTACTCTTTTAAACTGAGGGTTTATCTATAAAGGTCTGTAGATGAGAAAATTAAAGACAAAAATGTTAATGTTTTTAACTTTTCTGTAAGAATATCATCATATGTATTTGAAGACATGTTAATATAAATTTAGAATTGTCCAAGTTTCTCCTTTTCAATAATATTCATGGTTAAGATGCATTGAAATTATTTAATAGTCTGAAAAAATGTGTTCAGAAAATTTTTAAAACACTAACCTTAATTTTCTTAAAGTGTTGAAGGATATTCATGACTGAAAGTTTTAGATATTTCTTTCACCAACTGTTTCCAGAACAGATTCTGTATCTACCTGCTGTTGATCATTAGGTAAAAATAGTTAAGTTCTGTATGCTTTTGTAGTTGAAAGTGCATCAGTCTTTCAATAAAAAATGCAAATTATTGATGAAAGCATTGTCTTTCTTGAATACATTTCTTAAGTTATAGTTTACCATAAAGATGATCTGTAAGTGTGTGTGTGTTAGCTCCCATTACCATTAGCTGGCTGGCTCAATTACTTTAACTTTTTGTATGGTAACTGTAAACTGTTTGACAGTGTGTATGGACTATTTTGTTTTGCCTGGGAAGGGGTTTAAAAACTTTGAAACAGGGTACATTTCCATACTTTGTAAAACTTTTGGTTCATATCATTCAGAATTAGCAGGTTCAATTACAAGAAGGGGAATAATAATAATAATAATAAAAATATCCTGAAAGAAGACACATTTCCACTTTTTTCTTTTTACATACTTTTGGCTTTCATCAACCACAACTGGTTGCTCATCATATTTTCTACAGCAACTTCAAACTGTCGGATGATGTACTTGGGCTATTTTTTTTTAAGGATTTTTGCCCAAGAAGTGAGGACAAACAAACAAAACCTGAAATAAGGCATTCCACTTTTTAAGGACATTTCAAAGAATGCATGAGTTTCCAGCTTCAAATGCAGAAAGTTAGTGAATAATAAAAACTTGTTTCTACAACACGGTTAAGAAAAGAATTGTTTTTCCTCTTCAATGGTATATGTAATACAGAATGACTTTTCTCATTAGAATATCTACTAAAAGTGGATTCAGTGTTTTAATTGTAATGTTTATTCATAACTTTGGTATTTTTATGATTTCAATCTTTCAGTACCAACTTTATTAAATGTTGTACAAGACTTCTATATGCATTTAAATGTTATTTTTCCTAGCAAAGATGAAAACTAATATATAAATGCATCTAAATAATACATACTGTGGCATCTGGCACAACATGGAAGTAATCATCAACAGTATGATGACACAAGCTATTTATTACTTCAGATGCATACATTATACAAGACTTTGGTATTCTCAGAGATAATATAAAACACTTCTCAAGCACAAGGTATGACAGTCACAGTGGGGCTCTTCCATGACTGTCCAATACAAGTGCTTTACACACATGACAGTAACAAGCACAGCAGTCACACTTACATATACAGACTTGGCAATATAAACTTTGTCACATATAAATTTATTCACAATGGGTATAATAATGATCTAGGTTATTACACACAAAAAGACACTCATGGATTGTTGCAATATTCTGGAAAAAATTAGAAAGTGAGCTTTCTTAAGATTATAAAAACTGTATGAGCTGTCAATAACAGAAGGAAATGATGTGTAATATCAAGAACTAGAACATGATAGATTCACATCACAAACTTCTATCAATCATAACTGAGACTGTTTTGTACCTTGTGTAAATGAACATATTTACTGAGACAAAGCACCACATTCCTTTGACAAGAAGAACAGAGAATTTATCTTTTAATAAATTAAAACATCTCTTTCCAGAAACTTAAGTCAAATCAAGCATTTCAAAAACCACTGATTTTTTTCTGATGACACATTAATATAGTGGTAAAAATATGTCAAACAACCAAACTTACTCTTATGATATCTGTAGAATTACAACAAACTATTAAATACAAATCAAACAACTTTAAATTTATTATAAAACTAACAAGCTAAAAAGAAAAAATACATGTGGAACATATGTAACAATATTTTTGTATAATCAACACTAATTCATTTACATTGTAATTTACCTAATGACCAACTTGTTTTTCATATCGCTATTGTGTCTTAATTCCATATCAGTAGGAGTCTGGGTCACCATACGTGTATTCATACCAGTAGGTGTCTGAGTCACCATACCTGTATTCATACCAGTAGGAGTCTGGGCCACCATACGTGTATTCATATGAGTAGGAGTCTGGGTCACCATACGTGTATTCATACCAGTAGGAGTCTGGGTCACCATACGTGTATTCATACCAGTAGGAGTCTGGGTCACCATACGTGTATTCATACCAGTAGGAGTCTGGGTCACCATACGTGTATTCATACCAGTAGGAGTCTGAGTCACCATACGTGTATTCATACCAGTAGGAGTCTGGGTCACCATACGTGTATTCATACCAGTTGGAGTCTGGGTCACCATACGTGTATTCATACGAGTTGGAGTCTGGGTCACCATACGTGTATTCATACCAGTAGGAGTCTGGGTCACCATACGTGTATTCATACCAGTAGGAGTCTGGGTCACCATACGTGTATTCATACCAGTAGGAGTCTGGGTCACCATACGTGTATTCATACCAGTAGGAGTCTGGGTCACCATACGTGTATTCATACCAGTAGGAGTCTGGGTCACCATACGTGTATTCATACCAGTATGAGTCTGGGTCACCATACGTGTATTCATACCAGTAGGAGTCTGGGTCACCATACATGTATTTATAACAATCTTTAAGGAATAACCACTTAATTTTAGTCGTTTAAATTGTGCAAGAAAGTTCAGTACAAAATATGAAAGTATTTTAATAATCCAATTGAAAACACAGACCAACCTGGCTGAACCCTTTCAAATGTGCAACTTTTATTCACCAGCGTGGAATAAATTAGTTTCTTTTCAATTAGTATGTTCATAACAACAACAAAGAATTATTGTAATTGTAGAATTAATCATGTATAAGATACTATAGCAAAGTAAAAGTTACTAATAGCTTTTAAGTGATTATAACAAAATATTTTGTGGTTTCTACAACACATGGTGACAGTTAACCAACTATTTGCAATTACTAAAGGTAAACTCGTGACACATGGCAGTGTCTGTTTTACACGGCATATAAAAACTCTTAACTTACTCAGATAACCATAAATATTTTTTAATAAAAAAGTACTTCTCTTTTACTCAAAACATTACATGAGTAATTGAATGTTATTACCCAGGTAGCAGCTTTCCTGACTGAGTACCCATTGAATTTGAGCTGACAAATTTAGATAAAGAATCAAAATTTTATGTCGAAATTAGCTGCTTTACAGCATACAAACCATATCTCCCATTTTAAAACTCAAAAATCTCACAGAAACATTATTTTCTAAATTGGAACATTTGATAACTGGTAAAAGGTGAGAGAATACAACTAATATGGAATACAGTAAAAAAAAGTCTAACAATATGAAAAGTAACATTGCATTCTTATATTTTCTGCTCTTTTATTTTTCCTTCTTTTTTTCTGTAGTTAAGTTAAAGAATGGGAGATCAAAAAATAAAATCACATCAGAATATTATACAGGAACTCTTTTCTCTGAAAGGATTGGCTTTTTGAGAGTGAAATCCCACTAGAAGATAGTCATCATTTTCATGTTCCTGAATATATTTCTGAAAAACAAAACAAAACAATAAAAAAGATGATGAGAGCGATTTCAGTTTAAAAGTTTTCTAACAAATGTTTTACTAATTGATAATTGTACATACACTATAGACAGATGTATACAGTTAGCCACATACAACGCTAACTTAGAATAACACATTTTATAGGCTACGTTTAAACAGACATTTACTGAAATTAATTGTAAGAATTTAATAATTGTTTTCAGCTTTTTCCACAAGTGATTCTTTCCCCATGGGTATGATCAAAATATTTCAATACATTAGAACGAACAAATAGGAAGAATATCAGAATAAACAGTAACAGTAATCAGGAAAATGAATAAAAGGGTTCCAGTAAATAAACAAAAACCACCTACGAATGTAATTAAATTATCAGTAAAGTACAATACAGTAAACTGAAAAACTGTCAATTAAATTATCATTGAAGTACAATACAGTAAACTGAAAAACTGTCAATTAAATTATCATTAAAGTACAATACAGTAAACTGAAAAACTGTCAATTAAATTATCATTAAAGTACAATACAGTAAACTGAAAAACTATCAATTAAATTATCATTAAAGTACAATACAGTAAACTGAAAAACTGTCAATTAAATTATCATTAAAGTACAATACAGTAAACTGAAAAAATGTCAATTAAATTATCATTAAAGTACAATACAGTAAACTGAAAAACTGTCAATTAAATTATCATTAAAGAACAATACAGTAAACTGAAAAACTGTCAATTAAATTATCATTAAAGTACAATACAGTAAACTGAAAAATGTCAATTAAATTATCATTAAAGTACAATACAGTAAACTGAAAAACTGTCAATTAAATTATCATTGAAGTACAATACAGTAAACTGAAAAACTGTCAATTAAATTATCATTAAAGTACAATACAGTAAACTGAAAAACTGTCTAAAAACATCAATCTCACTGATCCACAAATGTTTATTAAACATACATTATGCAAGAAAAAGGTCAAATGATCATGAACGTATTCAAGACAGATATAACAAAGTAAAAAAACAAAACAGAAACAGGTGTTCAATAATGAAATAGATAATATCTAAACATAAATAACAAATCAATTTAAATAAAGATATCAAAAAATATAATGGTATAAAGTAAAATATTCTCAAGTATGTAAAATTCATAAAGAAACTGGTGCTCAATTAAAAAAAAAACCTTTAAATCTTCAATAGCAACTGAAACGTTCACTCTTCTAATGGCAGCTTCTTGACGCAACTGTTCAACAACTTTCTTCTGCTGTTGTAGAGTTGACATCTGAAATTATTAAACATAAATTCTTGTAAAATGCTAAAAAAGATATAATTATTACTGAAAATAAGAATTGCAATTAGTACCATAGATACAAACCATTGTTAAAGTTTAGTTATTATCATAATGCCAGAAAATAAGTTACTTAATCATAAACAAGAATACATTACATGGTTTAACTGAAGATTATTTCATTACTTTTATAAAAGACACTACTTGTATGTATGTATTGTTATTGCCATTAAGTTAGTTGATATCTGGATTGGAGGTTTCAGGTGTATAACAATACACTTAAACCAGTACTTCATTGTTCTGTGCAATATCTACACAACAAATTCCAGGAATTTGACCAGGAATTCAAAGATAGTTTTTTTTTTTTTATAAGTTCAGAGGTTCATTAGGTACCATTCAAGCAGTGTTATATGTTTTTCTCCTGTTAATGCAAACCATTTAATAATGATTGAACAGTAATCACACATTAAATACCACAGACATGGAAAATTTGATCTTTTGGTTTCAATACTGCCTGTTACTTAAATAAAAGTTGTATTAAAAAAAAACAACACACATGCACACCATCAAAATGCTATGTGTAGAATCTCCATCTGTGCAATGGTATTGCACAATGGTACATTATGCTATTGCACTGCTTCAATAAAATATACTGAATACCTGGAGTACAAGGCATAAGGAAGTGTTATGGTAGAATAAATATGAACCATGTTTGAGTTAACACTAATTTCAGTTCTAAACAGCTTAAGACAAAATGAAAATGGTGGAAGCAAAAATAAAAAATAGTGATGGTGGTAAGTCCACTTTCACACACAGTACCCCAATACCTCAGATTCCAAGTCATGGGAGAAGCCAATAAAAACCCTATATTTAGATCTCCTAGCAAGAAAAGTAAGGTCTTGTAGTCTAAACACCATAAGACAGAATTACTATCACCTTATGACAAAATGAGCCAAGATTTATTGGACTGAGTAAAATTTCATTAACCAGCAAACCTCTAAGAACTTCAGAAATCCATTAAAAGCTAACTTTTCAAAGTCCACACCATTTCATTTATCCAGATAAGCAACAACCTTGATAAAAGATAACAGATTAGTAAGGCACAATTTACTTTTGATGATTTCAAAGAGCTTTCATTTATAATATCATATATCAGTAAATGATTTTTCTAAAGCTCCTTTTTATCAGATTCTAAAGTCTACAATTTTTACCACTACAGAAGTGAAGACTAATCAGACAACTCTTATCACCACCTTTCAAAATGGAGTAACACATGATACTCTCCTATCCTTAGGCACATATTGTACTATTAACAAATAATGAGTCTAAATATGTCTAAATCTTTGACCTCCCTTAAAATGCAGAGGAAATTCATGTCTGACTCTATGTGTTACCTTTTTTTTTAACTTCTCAGTCTTCCTACTTACCATTTGCTACTAAAAATTTGTTATAATCCTGAAAGAGTTTTGTGGTCGAAGAAACTTCAGCTGTAACCTTTTTTGTGTCTTTTCTTTGCATCAAATCAGTTTTGAATAACTTTTAAGCCATCTTAAGTATATTTGAATAAGTTAATAGTAAGGAAAACATAGCCTATCAATGGATGGTATACTGCCAGCGTCCACATGTAATGAAACATGTTTCTAATTTAATCAAAAAAACATGAAGGTGGAGGTTTTGAAATTTTCTACATAACTGCACCTACTTCAGAGGTATTGTCATAGCAACAAAAAACAACAAAGATGTTAAAATGATTGTTAGTACAAACACAGCCAAAGCAGGTAGATATATAATGTAAATTCATAATTCATTACCTTTCTATACTCTCATTTCTATTTAATTTTTCTCTGAAAAAGAGGCCAGAAATTTAAAGAAATGGTGTTTTTGAGAGTTTTGATTTTAGATACTTTAATAAGAGAGATCATATTCTGTGATCATTCAGGGTGATCGTGCCTTTAGACAAGATGTCAGGGATTAAACCTAAGCTTTACCCCACATGTAACGAGTTACTCATCCTAGCTAAGTTGTATAACCCACTTACTCTTGTTAGATAATGAAAACACGCTGTCCTACAACAGCAATAAAAACTAATATGTATGTACTAGGATACATCATTTTAGTCAAACTACCAACAATATATGTCACCATTGAATGATTATACTAAACTACAAAGCTATTTATACCAGTAACCAGAAATTATTAGTGTTTGTAGTAGATGTAATAATTATATTCCAAATGTAAGTACTATTATCATTTGTAACAGTCACAAAATGACTACATAAACATCCTCATAAACTACTACCACCAACTTTAAGTACTAAAGTTTACAGCAGTGATCACAATGAAAAGTAAACCTTTAGTGGAACAGCATGAACTGTTTCAATCATACTGTTAGTAACTTTATGTATAGCAATATAAATAGTAATAACACCATTAATTTAATGTATGACAGAACATAAACACTCAGATCATTAACTGCATTTACTGGACTGCAATATATTAATATCTCTATGCACCACCTGCTACGGTTAATCAACATACTCAATAAACCTTGGACTTCTTGGTACAACAAATACTTCACTTCTAGACATCTTAAAGTTTTGGTTTTATATTTCAGAATGAAAATGGATTTCAAACTGGGAACTTACCTCTCAGGTACCAAAAGCTTTTCATTCATCGTCAAATTTCAACTCGTGCTGTCAACAACACAACTCAATTTCTGAATACCCTTTACATAATTGCATATCACATACATCAGTTACCCACAACACTCAACTGTCTCACCTTTCAATAACTGTAGTGGATCTTATACAAGTTCCACTTTCCTGTGATAAATTAAATTTGTTTTAAAATTGCAGTTGTGATGAAAATTTGATTGTGGAAAGGAGAGTACTTCAGTCATATGTATCCCTAAAATTCAAAAATAAAACTGTTGAGACTTACCTTCAAAATACTGAAACCCACAATACACATCACACCATAAAGGGGATAGAAATGAATGACCCACCACTCCAGTGCAGAAAGATAAACTATCTAAACTGCAAAAAGCACAGAATCCAGAAACAGTGAGTGGATTAGATTAGTCTTAAAGAACAAAAAGAGTGGACCTGCATCACATTAAAAAAGAAGGCATTATTTTCAACAGGGTACCATTTCACCTTTGAGGAACTTGTTGATATGACGCAGGAGTCAGTTCTGTAAGCATTAATAACATAAATTTAGGTGTATTCTATACAGGTATTGTGGCATCAACCAGTAGGAGTAATACTATAACCTACCCTTTTTTTTTTTTTGACAGAACAGTCCACACATACATTATAAAAGTACATACTAAAGAGACAGTAGCCCCTCTTAATTTATATCTCAAATGGCTAACAAGTTACAACCCATCAAATCAGTGACTGCTCAGGCATAACCAGGAAAGACTCAGCAAGTACCAAGGAGGGCCTCAATAATGCAAGAACAGGGCAATAGAAAAACCAAAATATTAAAAAACATTGGCAAACCCCATCTTTGTTAGAGTGAAGGTATTGAGTAACATCTCCAATGTTGCAAACACATGCACACAAAATAGGTGACATACCAGCTAAGACATCATCATCCAACTTAGTTCACATCCAACTTTATCATGAAGTGTCACCTTAAAGTATGTCTAGAATGCAAATGAACAGGTGTAATGCCTTTATCTTTTTCTTTGACATATACACACAGACATATACACATTTGAAAAAATATCAAACTGTCAGATATCCCAAGATATGTGAGAAGGGTTGTTGGTAGTTCAGTGGAAGGCAACTACTAACAAGAATCATCTGAGGAGAGCACCAATACTGAATATACTCAGGAGACCAACTGAAGATGTGAATAGATGCAATAATACATAGGGTGCCTAATACACACCAAAAGGGGAGGGTAATAAATGAGAGTGAATCAGAGATAACATTTACACTTCAGGCAAATTCTCAAAGGTCTTACTTACAGCAGAAAGTGCAGCTTACTTAGGATCCAAAGGTACATATAAAATAATTTACTTGGAAGGTGGGAGAGTTGAATATCTTGGGTGACATACAAAACATTTAAGTACATAAAGGAAATCAGAATATTCTCAGCCACATTCTGTTGATAGCATAAATTCAAACTCAACAAGACTTCACATACTTCAGATGTAAGTTTGCCAATTTCAATTGGACTTTTTACATTTTTTTTTTTACAGTTAGTAATCCCTCAAAATTCACTTGTCTACTTAATTTTTTTTATGTTACATTAGTTGTTTTGATCAACTCTCTTTATGGGTATGATATATATATAGATAGATATCGAACATTCTACAGTTATTTACTTGTATGGTACAACTTGTATCCCTTGCCATCATGTCAAGCTTGTACTTGCAGTAGTAACCATTTTTAAAAAACATGGTTTCTATATCAATTACTTTCACAAAAATTTTAATGACTTTCTTTTTATTAAAATTTACAATGTAATAACTAATATTCTACATTAAAATTAGAGTATTACATATTCACACTCAAACCTATTGTATTTTTAGAATATCTTAACTTCAGGCACTTCATTTTTCGCGTGGGACATTGATCCCACACATGATGCGCAAGTGTCCACTTCTCCCCGCATTATGACCGAAATGTTAATTGTTACTAATAATAATATTACTTTTATTAACTCATGAAAACATTTCACTGTAAATTGAAAATATGCTGTAACTTAAGACACACGTGTTTAAGTATCATAATGTTAATAAGACGTGTACATTAAGACACGAGTAAATGTCTTTTCTCTCTCTCTTTCATTTTTTTTTGTAAGTTTTACCTTAAAGGATGAAATTTTATGGTCTTGTACACTGACGCCAGTACTGGCACAAACATTAACCTAAAATCTTTACGAGATCATTAATTATTTAAAAATAAAATGAGATAGAAAATAAAACGAGAACGCTTTGCTGAAATGCAGGCGTTCATTCACACTTAAAGTAAATATTATTGTTTCGTAGAAGTCACAGCCATTACTTACTTTAGTGAAATAAAAGGCAAATATAATGAGAAATTAAATTAACACCGAATATAAAACTTTTCACTTTTCGTAAGGATAATACTGATAATCAAATTGTCTAAACACGTGAAGCCTCTCTTAAAATCTAAATTCTACGTTTATTGTCATAATACAATGATGGCGCTTCAAAAAGAACTCCCTCTTTATCCTTAACCTGAAATAACATTTATTTGTGATTTATAATACAGTCTTGTTACTAGGAATATATCACTATAAGTCTGTATTTTAATCCAAGTGTGTAAACAATAAATGAAAATACTAATGAAGCTTCTAATTCTTAATTTATGCTAAAGTTTATGTGGATCATTAAAACAAAGCGATAAAATCAAATGAAATTTTCTTATTGGATTAGAGATTATAATTGAAATATTCACCAAAAGATGCCAGCACAATCAAAAATGTCATTGACATTTTGTTTTACTTCCTGGTAAAATGTTCGCAACTAAGTGTACGAAGTAAAGTGAGGTGTCATAATCGTGTATCGAAGGTAAGTATAACATGTTCAGAGTTATTTCCTGGGTTAGGTTGACGAAGGTATTTCAAAAGAGGAGAGTTACTAACTTCCAAGAAAGTGGGCGTCGAAATTTGTGTGCTTATTTCCAAAATATTAAGCGTGAACAATCTAAATTAGTAGTTAAAAAGACAGTCTTCAGAACGTGTTGGGAATTTCGATATATCGCCGGAACAAACACAGATAGTAAAAGATTCAGAAATTTGGATACGCTGCCATTGACATTGGTAAAGTTGAACAGTAAAAAAGAAAACGTTTGAATGCTGTTAGTTTTAAAATAGTTAATACTTAAACGTTAAATGTAAGCTAGAAAACACCTTTTGCAATAACTTCATTTGTCGCATACACTCGCTCAAGTACTGAAGATAGAGTGAAATTGAAATGTTAATGTCATTAAATATATTAATTATGGAGTTAGTTGCAATTGATGCATGGTATAAGAAAACCACGCTTAATTAAATTTTAGACGTTAAATAACACATTTGCTGTATCGTTAATAAATTTAAAGTTGAAAAAATGTTACGTTTATAATTAATTGGTCTACTGTACTGTACTTTTCATCATTATTGCAATGTTTGTCTTTTACGTAACGAGTAAAGTTTACTCAGATTGAAGTTAAATCAAAATTTGATCCAATACAAACTCTTTTCTCCTTTTATTTTTTTTTCTTCAAAAGAAAATAAATTATCAGATATTAACTTATTAGTGTAAGCTAACTCTACAACCAAATACTGTAGTAATTCTACTTAGAAACCAATTTCCCAGTATAATTTCTTAGATAAGAAGAACAAAGTTACACAAAATATTCCATATGAACCCTAAATGAAGAAATTATTTGTATAGAGAGAATTATCTATTGACATAATCAGTATGTATCTAAACATATCCGAAAGTTATATTAGCTTTACTTGTAACAATAGAATTGAACTTCAGAATGTTGAGTGATTTACCCATCATCATGGAAAAAATTGGTGTGGGTAAAGGCTGGAGATAGCTCTTAAACTGTGTTCAAACAAACAAAATGCCTTTTTCTTGTACTTCCAAACTCTGTTGTGCAAATATTTTCAGCCACTTTAAATCAACAATGCTTCCTTTGTCGAGTTTGGGTGCTCCAACAGGTTGGAGGGTCTGAGGTTGATTTGAAATGTTTTTTTGTACCTGTTGATCTTGGAAGCAGTTGTCAACCTAAATTGGATGAAAATACACCACCAAAGAGTCTGTGTGAGGAAAAAGCATTTTGTTTGTATAAATACATTTTAAAAGCTACTTCAACCTTTACCAATTACTCAAAAAAATCCTTTTCTCAGTCAATCTTGAGTGGATCCCTTCTACATTATTATGAACATGTAAACAAAATTATAACCCAAATGCATTACCTTGAACTTATTGTAATTAAAAGTTCACTTGCCTATAATTTGATGAACTTGCCAATTGTTCCAATAGTTTAGTGTTATTAGCAAACTTTACTATTTATCCTGTTAATAATATTAAAAGCCCAAACTAGCATTATCTTCTGAGGCACTCAACTAGTAACTAGAGCCTTGCCTCATAGGACAGTGTTAATAACTTCTTGGTTTCTTGCTTCTAACCATCTTGCAGTCCAATGAATTAGACTTTCCTAAACTGGACTAGAATTTCTTAGGTAGTATTTTCTTTGTGGCACTCCATCACAGGCTTTTCTAAATCTTCAAGTTCACACATTTTCATCAGATGGATAACAAATATCTGTATTTCAATGTATACAAGACAGTTAATAATTTTCAGATTTAGTAATAATTAAGTAGTATTACATGTCCTTTCTTAATGATATAAAGTAATGTTTTACTTAAAAATATTAGCTATTATTAAGGAATAAGATTCATATCTTGACACTGAGAACCTTTAGTTCCAACTAATGTGATGTAATGTTTTCTATTATTGGACAGTTTCTGTTTAATTTATTGTTGAAAATAGTGCAAAGTCCAATTCACATAATGAGAATAGATTAAATTATGTTTTTATTCATGTTTACTGGAGCCACTTTCACACTTAGGCATAACTTCAAATACAGAACTTTTGAACAAGTAATACTATAACTATTGTAGACCTAATACTAATACACTTATAATGTTTAACAGAAATTTCCTTGATTAATTGTAAGTATATCTACCTTACAAATAAATTTACTTAGAAAATTTCCTTACTTATTGTTTAAGTAATTGAAAATATATGGTCACTCTTACCTCCAACATTGAACAACATATCTGATGCCAAACTCATAAACTTACTAAATACTACAAGTCACTGTCTACTTGTATTTGTAAGTGATGTATTCTTGTCCATCAATATCAAATTAAGATTCTTGGTTATTACATCATCATGATCTTTGGCTTCCTCTAGCAAACTAGTAAATGATAGCATTGAAAATAGCTTAACAATAAGTTTTCATCAGTTCAGCTATAGTTAAGTTTATGCTAGAGAATATAGCACAATCTGTAAGAAATGTTTGAATATCTTGCACAATCTATAAGAAAGGTTTGAATATCATTATCTTATACAGTGAAAGTATATATATTTATGCACAGGTGTAGGTATTTGTGCACGTGTATGTGTGTGTGTGCAAATAAAAAAGTACTTCTGGCTTTATAAAAAATTAGAAAGAAAATCATTGTGTTTGGCTTGATGTATGGGAGAAAGTTGGTGGTTAAAAATTCAATTTGTGCAATTTGGTTGTGTAGCATATATATGTTCAGTAAAGATCTTTTGTTTATAATGTATTGAAAATGTTTGGGTTATTGGTCTATGTTCTGTATCTGATATACGTATATCCTTTAGCTCTTAATGTCTTTGCCAAAAAAATGCAAAAATAATACATATGTACTTGATTGAATTTAACTTACCATCAACTGACTTTTTCAGAGGTGCAGAAATTTTGAGGAACCTTTGTCTTCCCAGTCCTATTCTGTGTGGCTTTCAACAAAGATGTCTGATGCTGAACAAGATGATTATAGGTATATTTATATGTATACCTTAAAGTAGAGATACCTTTATTATATGTCCATGTATGTGTGTCTGTATTTGTAAATTTATGATGCTCAAAGCTATTTTGATACCTTTTGTGTATGGGTTCAAAGTGATTGATACTTCTGTCTTCATTTTGTTTTTATAATTATCTATATTTTGATCTTAAAAGTCAGTTACCACAATTTGAAGGAACAAAGTAACAGAACTCCATTTAAAACTTCAACTGTTACTCACCAATGCTGAGCAATAACCAGTTCAATCCAAATGTGGTCCTGTGTTTCTGTCTCCAAGCAAACTATTGAAACAAAAGAAAAATAATTGTGTCAGATTGAAACACCTGCCATGTAATCAGAAAATCTATTTCAATAGTTTATTATTATTATTATGAGAAAAACAATACTGCTAATGTAGAGGCCTCGTTCTGAATTTGCCCCCCACTAGTACAGCGGTAAGGCTATGGGTTTACAACGCTAAAATCAGGGGTTTGATTCCCCTCATTGGGCTCAGCAGATAGCCTGATGTGACTTTGCTATAAGAAAATACACAGTTCTGAATTTTTTTAAAGTTTGTTTCCACCATTCAAGTCTGGTGTTTCTTGCATTTCAGGAATGTAATTTAATCAAATTCAGCATTGGTAAACATATAAGTTGACCAAACTCTCACTCCTGTACAAACATGCGAGTTGACCAAACTCTGTACAAACACACTCTCTCGCTCCTGTACAAACACGCGAGTTGACCAAACTCTCACTCGTGTACAAACACGCGAGTTGACCAAACTCTCGCTCCTGTACAAACACGCGAGTGGACCAAACTCTCAGTCCTGTACATTTCAGACTAACAAAGACCAAATGTTTAGGTTTTTTTTTATGGCTTAGTGTTAAATCATTTTGCTTATTCTATAGACCTCACAGTTTTATGCTGTGACCATTGTTTTAAGATGAAACATTGTGATGTTTTATTCATGAATTAGGTCTGTTCAAACTTTTGTGATGTGCAACTTCTTACTTATGAACTATATTTTAGTTCATCAGAGACTATCATTATGTGTAGTAAGGTTTCCTTCAGTGTATGTGAACTCCAAACACAACATTTTATACTAACAGTTCTCTAGTCAAGGTGCCCTTTCGTTTGCTTTGTGTTGATTTCTTTGTTTGTTGTTTTTTTATTGATGAGTTTTCTCAGTTTTTTTTTTTTTGGTTTTGAAACATAAATTCTTTTTGTTATTGTTTTAACTGCTGAGAAGTTTTCACTTCTTTCTTTCAAAACTCCCACTCCCACCCTTTTATGTTTCAGTTGTGATAGACCTTACTGAGTTCTTTACTGTCTTTTCTACTTCTCTGGTAGTTCCAAAAGGGACTGTTTTTAACCGAGGAGACTATTTCATGGTGTGTCATTTAAAACTTTCATTTGTTTTTTTTTTTTGTAACTGAGTGCAGCCTAGGCTCTCATGTATTACATTCTTTATTGGCCTAGATTGTCTTTTGATAAAAGTTTCCTTCATCTACCTCATGAGGATCATAAGTTATTCTATGAACTTTTGTTTTATTTAAGTAATGTGGTGCTGCTTGGGTACTTTAAAGATAGATTACATATCTATGCTGGACAATGTCTAACCCACATTCTTTGTAGCATTTTATTCTTTGTACTAACTTCTTTGTGGTACTTATTTAATTCTTGAGAATTTTTTTCATCCAAAGTTAATCTTTGAAGCCTCTTCCTTATTTCAAATAAACTGAGGTTAGTTGTGAATATCCTGTTTTACTACTCTCCATTCTTCACAAGTTTTAATTGTTCATCATATTAAAGTACAGTGTGTTTCTTGATTTGATTTTGAGCTCCTACCCTTCATTTGTGAATGATATAGTTCAACATCTGTGATGTATGTTTTCATATTAGCATCTTTATAGACTCATGAAAGTTTCATTGTTTAGTCTGTAATGATGTTGTTAATCACTTCTTAGTACACTGTTTAAACAGGCCAAAACACCTCTCATATTCATCAGGACAATCTTGTTAACTGGCTACCTTGCATGTAAATGTTTTGTCACATTATGAACAGCTAGCTTAATCTGACACAATTGTGGGAAGTTGTCTTACTGCTGACTCGGTTGTTTCTTTAATAGGGTAATTAGCAGAGTTTTCCAAGTTTTCTACTTTCCTCATTGAGCAGTCTAGACAGAAACTGACCCTGCATAGGATGCTAAAATAAACTTGGTTTTCCAGACATATGCAGCAGTAACAGTTAGTATATTATCACATAATCTGTTAAGCCAGAAGCAGTCTTTAACACCATTTGTGGTGATGTTGGAAAAGGGAACAATTATATTAAATATTGCAAGTTATTGATTTTATCCCACAATGAAAATGGGAGAAGAGACATGGTTTTCCTTGTTATAAAGCAAAGCTATGACCTACTGCAATTAAGCAAGATACATGCAACTACAGGGTGGCTCGTAAGTCCCTACCCATCCATATATCTTATTTTATACAGGGTGTCACCAGTATTGTGCTCATGTTCCCACGTACTTGTCACAATACACTTTTCTAGTGTAAATGGGCTTACATCGGCCATATTTCTCTGAAAAAAAAAAAAAAACGTTTATAATACATAGTAATTGAATGCAACATAATAAAATATGGATGGATAGGGACTTACGGGCCACCTGGTAGAAACCAAGCAGGTTAAGCCTTTACTCTAAGTTTGCATCTGTGTCATTTTAGCCAAGGATTGAGTATTTATTGATAGCCTACAAAATACTGATACTGAAGTTTTTGCAAACTTGTTTTACCTTCTTGTATGAAATAATTAATCAGAAATTAAATACAGCAGTGGGGGAGATCCACATTCTGAAAGTATTAAACCCAGTTACCATTGCTAGGTACCCACAGTTGAGATGGGGTTTTCTCAAGGACTGCTTTGGTAGTATATCTAGACAGTTGATATATCTACTTTCCTACCTTTTGCAAAAACAAAACAACACCAGGTTTGGTCTTGCCATTAAACCTGTCTTGCACTTCTTATCTTTACTCATGGCAAACCATTACACTGTCTTTCGGTGGGTTTCTAGTTCCAGATGATTGTGCCTGATAATAGTCGTCCATGTAAGCTCTGTTTTCCTTCCCTACAAGTATCACCCCTCATCATTATTCTAGTGGAGCATAGGAGAACCCTTACTTCCCCAATCACAAGCCTCTATCAATGTTGATACTGAGAGTTTCCTCTATGAATGAGTAAGAGACTGGTTTTGCACATTCCTTGTTTGTAGTTCAAAACACCTCACAGTATCTCCCAAGCAGTTCTAGCTGGATATGTCTAGCCAAGTGGGATTTGGGCCTGCCTTAGGATGGAGGTGCAGGCTCCATCTGTTGTTGCAACATTTACCACTTATAAATATCTTCCCAAGACAGAATGGCTTAAAGCCCTAACCGTACTATGCATTATAATATTCCACCCACCTTGGTGACATTTTACCACCAATACTCAATTTCCCTAATTTTCTTGAGTTTTCTCTCTCTCACAACACAAAAATAGATGACCTAGTAAGGTCAAAATATTGTTTTCTGCTTTATTAGTAAAAGTGTTAATACCATACCAGTTGTTCTGAGATACAAATGACAAAACAGCTCATATAATTACTAATTGATTTAATCATGTTCTTCTTGTTTCTAAAAAAGATAGTCCAAAAGAATATTTTATCTGTTCAATTGTGTTCATATATGGTGTTTTAAGAAAAATATCTTTCATCCTCAAGATGATAAAATAACCTGTTAATATATTTAAAACAAGTCACTAAGTATAGCTAACTGGTATCAAAGACCCACTCAAATTTCCTACAGAAAATCTTCAATTGGAATATTTTTCTTTTTTTCTCTCTCTTTTTTTTTTTTTTTTTCATTGTGTACCTAAAACCAAATCATCCTTTCATTCTCCAAGGGGAAATTTAGACTTTTCCTTAAACAAACAAACAAACAAACAAAAAGATTTTGTTAAGGTTATTAAGTTGTGTGAGAGTTCAAGTACCAGTGCATAAAATGTATTAAGAAAATTTTTTAACCTTCCTTGGTCACATGTTCTTGTAATTGTTTGTGTGTACATGCAAGTTTTTGTGTGTAGGTATTCATGAAAATAATTCTTTTGTTATATGCATGTATACATTTCCAAATGAGTTATATATCTTATTTATAATGTGAATTACAGTTCATAATATTCAGGTTGTTAATGTGATTAAGATATTTGGAAATTGCTTCTGGAAACATGAATTCTAGTTTGATGCTAGAGGCTTCTGGCTAATTCTACAAAACATTGTGTTACCAATCCTCTCTGCTTTTCTTAATGTGTCATCATATCTCTTATTTACAAACTAGTTCTTCTACACCTATCTTGATGTGTAACTGTGTGATGTCATGTTTATGAACTAGGTCTGCTCAATTTGCTTTAATGTATAACCTTCTAATGTCATGCTTATGAACTAGGTCTGCTCAACTTGCTTTAATGTATAACCTTCTGATGTCATGCTTATGAACTAGGTTTGCTCAACATGCTTTAATGTATAACCTTCTGATATTATGTTTATTAACTAGTCTTCTCAACTTCTTTAAATCTACAACTTTGTGGCATCTCATCTATATGCTATCCATTAGTTTACAAGAAACTTCAGTTTTTGAAATTCAAATTTTTATGTTCATGAATGATGTCACTTTTAAGACTGTCAATCTGTCTTCATCCCCTTCTTATTAATTACCATTTCCTTTTGAGTAACCCCTTTTGATGTATAGGTCATCAGATGTTTGAGTTTGTGGCCTCTGCTGTTTTATTCTCACCTTTTGGACAGTGAAATAATAGTTTGTAATACTTTAAAAGGACAGTTGCAGTATTGATGTGCTTAGGGATTCCAAAGGAGAATATGATATAATCCTTCCTTTCTAGGAGGCTATTTTGTGATGCTTCCTTTAAAACTATCATTGAAAAGTCTTTTACAGAAAACATTTAACTTCTGAATCAGTTTTGAATTCAAACCTTTCCACCAAGGGGAGATTTTTGTGCAGGAGGGAATATCCCCACTGTAAACCCCTTGAATTCAGGTCAGCATAAATCTATTTTGTTTAAAAAAAAGTTAAAACCTACACACTTTGATTAATTACTGTTTTACATACAAATTGTTCATGATAGGTTTTAATCTTTTCATACAAATAAATGTTTTATATCACTTTAATGTCAAATAATTTGATTTTCAGGAAAAAGAATGTTCTTATTGAGAGAACAGAACAACAAGAAGTGCAAGCCTTTGATCAGCTGTTCCAAGAAATTGTGGCAGAACTTACAGAGGAACAGAAAGAGTTGGAACTTCAAGAAGTTTTCAGGTGGTTTAAACAGGTACAAATAAAAAATCTTGAATTGTTTATATTGTTTAAACTAAAACATTAACTGTTTAATTAATTTGATAAGACTTGAAACATTATCCATTACTAGAACTAAATGCTGGAGCATTTTATATCGTCTTTCAGTTCATAGAAGTATGTTCTCTACTTTGTTTATTGCAATAAATTTTGCTATATTTTATTAATAAATAAAGTAATATTTATTATCAAGTCAGATTTCGAACCGTGAACATAACTATGTAATAATGACAGACTAGCTTTAAGGATTTTGGTGAATATGAAGTTACTTGATTTGTAGGGTTGTAGGCTGTAATCTAATCAATATAAACTGTTCAACTTATTATAAAACTGGTCAACAGTAATATACAAGCTTTTCACAATTAATTAAAGCTTGGTTAGTTATTGTGTACATCTTCATAAGGATTTAAGTTATTAAAGATTCTGGAAAGTTGTGACTTTGGAAATGTGAAATATAATTACACAACTTAAGTACATGGAAAATTAGACTTATGAAGCTTAAATAAATCAGAAGGCTGAAATTCACTGATCATGTTTTAAATTAACATATCCAGCCTTTCTAATGATAGATAAAGGTCTTCAACCTGTGGCTAAAAATTTAAGACATACCAAGTATTCTAAAGAGAGATTTTCTAAAATTGAATTTAAAATTGATCATGCGTGTAAGTGTCAATCAACTACTGCAGATTGATTATAATACTGGATAGGTGAAGACAAGCTCACATGATGAGTTTTTAAAATTGATATCTAGATAACTGGCCAAGCATTATTGGGTAAGCTGTAATACCAAATGTTATCCGAAGTCTTATTTGTAACAACAATGCATGCTAGTTTTGCACTTTGAGTCTTACTTTTTGTTTTTATTTACAGTTACCTGTTATCTTTACTGACTTCTTTCAAATGTTTTTCCTGAAAGTTAGTTAAAACAAGTACTTTCTGGAGCTTAAGTCATTTTTGTTGAAAAATAAATTAAGATATAAGATTCAACCAGTGCAAAAGCTGAAATTGAGGCACAGCTGCAAATATGGATAACCATTAAATATTTTTTGCAATTTGCAATATTTTCTTTTGTATCTCAGGACAGCTGGTATGGGTATTAACACTTTTACTAATGAAGCAGAGGACAATGTTTCGACCTACTTAGGTCATCTTCAGGTTAACAAAGACCTTGCAACTGTGCCAGACACGTGTCTTAGGGACGAGAGTATCAACGTGTTCGGGATTGTAGGGGGCGTTGCAATTAGATGTTAGGTTATTAATTAGTATAGGTATAAAATGTTCCTTTATACTGGTTTAATTTTGGTTTTAGTTGCTGTATAAGTAGGGCTTCTTTGATTTAGTGTTTGTTTATATTTGTTTTCCTACTTGGTATTTGGATGTCTTCTATGGTTATGTTGTGTTTGATTTGCAGTGTTCAAAAATGCAAGGTGTTATTTTTTGTTCTTTGAATCTGGTTTCTATTTTCCTACTTCTTTCTTCAGTAGAGAAGTCATATCAGTTGTTGCATTGTATTTTATAAATAGTGTTGGTGTTGTGTTTGTCAGTGTAGCTTTTTTACATAGTATGGACTTTAGTTTTGAACCTGGTTTCTGATTAAATTTCGTGTTTACTGGAATGTTGCATTATAAGTTTTTTCCAAATGTCGGTTATATTTTTGCTGATGTTGGGAATATATGGTATGCAGCAGTGTAAGGTTTTGTAGTTTGTTGTATTTTGAGATTTAGTATTGTTTATTTGTCGTTGATCTAGGTGTGTGTGTGTGTGTGTGTGTGTGTGTGTAATCCATGATGTTTTTAGGAAATTTGTTGATGTTGATGAAGTGTTGTTTTATTTTGTTGATTTCATTGTTAGTTTTATCAGGTGAACATATTTTTGTGGCTGTTTATTTTGTTTCTTAATATGTTGAGTTTGTGTTTTGAGGCCCAGGGAATGTATAGTCCAGTATAGGTGATTTTTCTATGGATTTATGTTTTGAATTGTATTATTTCTTGTTATCTTGAGGTTGAGAAATGCTCTTTGGCTAGAGTTTCCTGTTCACTGGTGAACTTAATATTGGGGTGTATAGAGTTAACATGGTTGAAAAAAATGTGTTATCTGTTTTATTAGTAAAAAGTGTTAATACCAATACCAGCCATTCTGAGATACATTTTTACTTCAAGTTGGTTTCTTATCATCATGAAATACTTTTTGTTAAACTATAAATTTTGGCCTCTCAGCAGGATCCTGTGCTACATTTTTTGTAATTGAAGGTACAGTTGTTTGAAAAACATTCTATAAGATATGTAATAGTTACAGACTTGTTGATTAGTTTATATTTCTAAAACAAACCTCCACTACTATTTATAACTATTACTTGACTGCCAGAGTTTTTTCCTTTACCAATCTGAGCATTGGTCTGAGTTTCTTTTCTGCTGTCCTTTATACCCCATTCATTTGTTCTTGGTGATATTTACATTTTGATACTCTTGACCTATGTAACTGCACCCTTTATCTTGTTGTATGTATTTCATTCTGATAATGTTATCACTTTTTACTCGACAAAGCATCGGTAAAGGGTTTCACAGTATTACGAACATTTGTAGGGACTTTGAATGCTATTTGTGTTATATAGTTCATTTTTGTATTAATATTAATCATAAATAGCTAACTAATTTTTAAAAAATTATTTCAGTTGGCAAGCCAATTTTATGGTTTAAATACCCAAATTATTATATGCTCTGGCATGGAGGCAAACTGGGCCTCTCCTATGGCATTTCTATGTTGCATTGCACCACAGTCAGTGGTGGTTTGAGACTATCTGTGAGATTGAAACATGTATTTGGCTCTGTGGTAGTTCTCTGGAAGGGTGTGTGAGGTTGCAGTTGAGGGTGATCCTTCATATATTGAAGAAACCGTGTTTTTTTCAGTGCCTTCTTTTAGTTTGTTGCCTTTTCAGTCCTCCTGTAGGATAATGTTGAGTTTACAGACCTGCAGCACTGGGGCTCAATTCCCAAGGTGGATGTTACAGATGGTCCAATGTTGATTTGTTCTAACAAAATACATTTGCCTTACAAAATAATTCATGATGATGAGAAAACCGACTTGTAGAGAAAATTATATATTTAAAAATGGCTGGTATGGGTAGAGAAAGCACTCGTAGAGGAACAAACAACGTTTCGACCTTCTTTGTCATGAACCTGATGATGACCGAAGAAGGTCGAAACGTTGTTCGCTCCTCTACTAGTGCTTTATCTATCCATAGCAGCCATTTTAAATATATAATTACCTTACAAAATGCTGTTCCAGTCAGTGTTAATCAATGCAGTTTTTAAATGATCTCTGAAAAACAAAAGTAAGACTACTTTGAAATAAGCTGCCTTTGATTTGTTTCTTCTGTTCGTTCTTTGACTATGTAATGTTTTGGGCCTTTTCCTAGTTGCTTTTGAGCTTACACCATACTTTATGGCTGAAAGGTTTAGGAGTAAATTTCAAGATCACCAACTTTATTAATGATGAGCTAGATCCATTGTTAGCATGCATGTTGGTTCAGTTTTTGACATCTACATTCCTCCCTATGCATGGTTCCTGATTCTTGACATCAAACTCTCAGTACATTGATACCCAGAATAGATTTTGTCTATATCCAAGGGTTGTAGGGCTTAGATGGATTGTCAGCAACATAGGTCATTATTGTATGCCTTCAGGGTCTGGCTCCAAGAGTTTCTAGATGTGTAGTACCCTTTACCATGGATCCAGGTACTCTGCAGTATCATTTTAAACAATACTATTAATGAAGGTTATAATGAAGAGACAATAGAGTATGCCTTAGTTGAATTAAGAAATTCAGTGCTACGTATATCCATAAAGCAGATTCATTTTATGAGTTAGTTTCTAAAGAATAATGTGTTACATAAGAAACTTGTATATTTCTGCTTTTAGTTCACAAGTTAATATTTCTGTTTCCTGAATACAGGTTTTAGAATACAATGTGTTGGGTGGGAAGAGGAACCGAGGCTTGGCAGTGGTTATGTCATATAAGCTGTTAGCAAAACCTGAAGAACTGACAGCAGAGAATATAAAATTAGCTCAGATCTTAGGCTGGTGTGTGGAAATGGTAACTAATAATATATTTATTGTGTGAGAGAAGCTTTATGTTGCTTTTGTTTTGTTTATTGTTAAATATGAGGGTATGTTGGAAGTAAAACATTTGATAACTTATACTTAGAAGCCATTATTTAATTCAGTAGTCAATGCCTTTTTAAAGTGAAATGTTCAAAAATATGTATGGTTTAGTATAAATATTAGAGGTGTATTATTAGAACAAATTGAATTGAGTCTTTCACTTGTGTTATTGATTCACTTTAAGATTGCATATGTAGTGAAACTGTGTATTACCTGGCTTGATATTAGCACACAAACATCTGCATTATATTTTGTTTGACTGCTAACTACAAACCCAGTTTCTATTAAGTGTGACTGTTGACTACAGACCTTATTACTTTCTAGCTTCAAGCCTTTTTCCTTGTCAGTGATGACATCATGGATCAATCCATCACAAGAAGAGGAAAACTTTGTTGGTATAAGAGGGTAAGTAGACATTCAGTTAATTTATTCTACCTTCTGATTTTACAATTTGTACAGAGGTTACTGTTTTTACATACAATAAGAACTGTTACATTATTCTTGTCCAATGTTGTAGATTTTTGTATATACAAGACTTGCTGGTTTTTGTAATTGTACAGACATTGTCACTTTTCATCCTTGAACAGCAGAATTAAAAGTTCAGTGTGATAATACTTGAAATACTGTATAGGTTTCTTTTATCCTAGATCAGTGAATCAGTGATATATCTTGTTTGAAATTATAAATGCCAAGTTTGATACTGGAACACACATTTTTATTAAAAGTTACCATAGAATAAAATTGTTTTATTAACCATAAGAATAGACATTCATTATAAACAGTTTAAGTTTTTCTTTCTTATTGAAGAAAGTATTTATTTCATTTCCCCTCTTAAAAGTACATCTTGGCTTCACTGTGCAGTAAACTTTCCATTTAGTATCTTGCTATTTAGAAAATAGCATTTCATTACTGTTGATGTGTAAAAAATACTTTTCCTGAGAAATATCTATCATTACAGGCCACGTGTCACATTATTTAAACAGACTGACTGAAGAGTGTGTGACATTGTCTTGTATAGTCAAGGCTGTGACCATTTGAAAAAAGATCCTAAATTTACATTTCAAACATTTGTTTTCAGTAAGACTTCATATTTTTTCTGTTATTTTCTCTAACCTAACCATGTGGGGTTTGTCAGTTGGACTGACCTAGTAACCATCATAAATATGTTGTTTTTTTCATTCTAGAATGATCACAGATTATAACATGAAAATACAAGTGTTTAGTTTAGGTGGCTTATGTCTCATAATGTTATTTGTTTTATTTTACTAACCTTCCAGTCATGCCTACCTAACATTACGTAACTTGCATTGCTACAGTGCACATGCACTCAGGTCACATATCCAATAATATAAAACTGATCTTCAGTCTTTACAAAGTGACTTCGCTGTGTTTTAGTGGACTAGTGTTTTGTAATATGCAGGGAAATTTTAATTATTATACATTATATACAGATTATTACTATTTAGAAATAAGTCATTAAACTTCTTTCTTAAAATGTAAAACAATAAATCAAGAAGTAAAGCAAACAATTATTTCTTAGCTATGACCTTTGAACTTGTTTGCTGCTGGGCATAGAACCTTTTAAAACTTTACATGTAGAAGATATGAAACAAAATATGATTGTTATATACAGTTGAATAACAAAAAAAAAAAATCAAATTACTATATCAGTACAACAGAATCCACTATAATTTACAAGTTTAGTAACTAAGTTGCTTTTGGGTCTAAAAAACCATGAAATCTCGAGTGGACTAAAGACACAACCTACATGTTTGAAATTTTGCTTTTAAATAATGTGGTAGCCTTTTTAACAGATTGAAATGGCTGAGAAAACCACTAGGGAGACAATATAAGCTGTTGATTTGTTATTCACATGTCATATATTGAAGTAAATGTATTTAAAGGGCTGTTTTAAAAAATGCAGAGAGGTTAATGGGGCTGTGTGTTAGTGATACGAGTCATATCTCAGCAAAATAAAAAGATACAAGGTTCTTATTTTATACTGTAGCTTGTGAATATTAGTAATTTGAATTTCTAATTCCTGTTTCAGCATACCGTTTGACTTGCATAAATAAATATTTCGGTGTGTGCTTTTAATATCTACTTTAAATTAAGAAATTAACTTGTTTATAATACTAAAATTTTAATTATAATTTTGTTTGATACCAAACTTATTGACATAAATTCATTAAAATTTTGAATGCGAGTCAACAAATGCAATGACATGGCCTTTGTTCCATGAGCTGTTGCAAAAAGGTTAATGGAAACATACAGTTTTTTCTTTGCATAGCCTGGTGCATATGATGCTTGACTTGTTATCTGAGGGTTACAGGTTTGAATCCCTACCCAACCTAACAAGTTCACCTTTTCCTCCGTACCCCTCAGTGGCACAGATAACCCATCATGTAGCTTTGTGCTTAACTTCGAATACATACATACTTTCAGCTCTGAGGGCATTATAATGTGATGGCTAATCCCAATATTCATTGGTAAAAGAGTAGTTCAAGAGTTGGTGGTGGGTGGTGATGACTAGCTGCTTTCCCTCTAGTCTTTCACTGCTAAATTACAGACAGCTAATGCAGATAGCCCCCTTGTAGCTCTGTGTGAAATTCCAAACTAACATTTATGTGCTTGGTTTTGTAAAAACAGATTTAATTGGATTTCCTGAAAATTAATTCTAGGCTTTAAGATTTACCGTTAGTTTTTATATATAAACTTTGCTAACACTTTGTGTCATGCTAGACTATTAAATAAATGTTCACAGTTTCAAATACACCTTTCATACTGGAAGTGAAGATCGTAAGAATCCTTTGTATTAGATGTATTTTCATGATTATGTATTGCATCTGTTCTCCATTATTCCAAACATGAAATAGGAAGGGAAACAAACACTACATATTTAGAAGAAAGAAATGATAAAATGACAGAACAAATTATTTTATAGTAGTATAATATGAAAATCTTCTGTTAAAATGATTTAAGAAAGAACAGATATTTTGTAATAGGCTTCAGAGTATTTTCTGATGGTAGAAAGCTAATGGTAGTATTTTTCTCTTTCTACTAGAAAGAAGTTGGACTTGTTGGTTTTAATGATGCTGTTTTATTAGAGAGTAGTGTGTACTATGTGCTGAAGAGATTCTTGAGAAATCACTTTTGTTATCTTAACATCCTGGAACTTTTCCTAGAGGTGGGTCTTTCAAATTTATCATTTTTAATTAGTGTTGATAACAACAAAGTGAAACTTAAGAATTCAAATTATGCATATAACCAGTTTAACAAACAAATTTTGTTTGTTACATTTGAAATATGTAGTTGTGATATATCAGTATCATTAAAGTGATACAATGTGGACAAAAGTAAAGTATTTTATATTAATAGTTGTGTGTGAAGCTAATGTTTGATTTCAGTTATATCTCATGAGGTGGTGCTGTGGACCTCTTTTGATTACCAAAACAACTGAAAAAAAAAAACTTTTTAATTCTGTATTTACTATAGACTTCTAAGAAAACGGCTCAAGGTCAATGTCTGGATATGTTATCGACACCCCCTGGAACTCGGCCAGATTTTTCTTGCTTCACTCAAGACCGATATAATGCTATTGTAAAGTACAAGACAGCATTTTACTCTTTCTGTTTGCCAGTGCAACTTGCAATGCATTTGGTGAGTAAAGCAATTTATGGTTTAATTATGTTAATTTATGCAAAAGATATAGATAGTAAATATACAAGTTTTCCATTCTTTGTAGTAACAAACTTTTCTCCCTCTCTTATCTGTAATTTTTATCTTACCCATCTATTGAAGCTTTTCTCAGTTCCAGTGAGACTATTTAACATAAAGTAATTCAAAATTGGTCTGCTGTTTTCTTTGTATTAACCCCAACGCTAGTGAAAAATGAAATGCTATTCTACTTTAAAAATATTAATGATTTTAAATTTCTCAGAATCTGGCTTAGATTTAGACCAGAAGGATCAAGTTACATGTATTATATGCAGTTTTCTTTCATAGTTTTCCATCATTTTGAAATGGAACCCTTATTGTCGATATTCCATTAATTTTGTTTTACAAATAACAATTTTGCTTGTTGTACTTCATCCAGTGGTTTCAGTTTTGATGATAAATGTATGAGTAATCCATGTATCTCTAGATTTATAATATTGTGTAAGTGCAGATGTATTTGTTTTTTTCCAGAGTGATGTGAGTATAAAGAATGATGTTCTCAGTTTCCTACAAAACTTTGCTGCTGCTCAATCAGTAATTCTCTTTTTTCATAAATTTAGTTCATAATTAAAGTGCAAAATTTGTCTAATTACCAAAGAAATATGTTAACATTTATAAAGGTTAAACACACTTATTAATAAACACCAAAGGTAAATCTTGATTTTTCAGGCTGGGTGGACAGACCCTCATTTCCACAAACAAGCTGAAACTATCTTGTTGAAGATGGGACATTTTTTTCAAGTCCAGGTAAGTTTTCATTACGCAGCTGCTGAATAAATTGTTAATAGTTATTTGAAACCAAATTAGTGAGTACTGTAATTTAAATTGTTTTTGAATTAGTAATACTTAATAGTTCTAGTTTAAGTGAAGTGTAACTGTTTTCAACTTTTCCCAATTTTATGCAGTTAGTTTGCTGAATTTGTTCAGTTATATTGCCTAATGTGTGTTTACTTGCTATGGTATGCATATATATGTATTTGTTGAGATTGTTTAACTATTCCAGTGTGAGATTGGTCTCTGAGATCAACTTTGTAACCATTTTACATTTGTTATAGTTTTTATACTATAATTTCTAAATTAGTAAGTGTGTGTTCATGAAACTTGGCAGATTAACAGTAAACATTAGGTTTTCATACACATGATGTCAGATTTTTTAAAACAAGTCTTAAGATTTGTTAAGCAGTCTTTTTTTTCATGCTTTTTATCTATTTTGCATTTTGCTTATCCAACAAGAAATGTAATTTTCATTTAATGAATCAAAATTTCACAAAATATTTATAACTTCCACATAATTATCAAATGTTTTTTATGAAAAAAAAAGTATTTTATCTATTATTTTTACTTTCACTATTGAATCACTGTATGGGTTTGGAAAATTTGACCAATCTTGTAACAACATTAAAAAAATTAGAATTTTTTTTAAGTTTTGCACAATGCTACATGTAGGCTATCTGTGCTAGCTGTCCCTAATTTAGCAGTGTAAGACTAGAAGGAAGGCAGCTAGTCATTACCACCTCTGCAAACTCTTTGGGCTACTCTTTTACCAAGGAATAGTGAGATTGACTATCCCTACAGCTGAAAGGGCGAACATGTTTGGTGTGACGGGGATTTGAACCTACGACCCTCAGATTACGAGTTGAATGCAGTCGAATGCTATAACCCACTTTGCCTTGCTGGGCCAATTAGGAAATAAAGATAAATTATGCTTTTCTTGTTTGAGGATGACTGTTTATTATAACTCAAAGATAAATGTTTAGTCTTAATAGCTTAAGCGTCATAACACTATAAATTTATATATATATTTATATATATAAATTTATATTTATTTTTATTACATTGACCTTTCAGCCATGCCTGGCTAACAGTACAGAAGTTACAATGATGCAACACATATGCACTTATGTTACTGTATCCAGTGTTATAAAACTGAGCTTTAGCGTGAAGAGGGTTGATGGTGGCTGTTTAATTAACCACTGTGACAGTAATAATGGTTAAAAGAAGTCATTAAAGGATAAGTTTATTATGATCTCCATATGTTTATTGTGTTATGATAATTGTGTATATTATAACTATTTAACATATCTTTGGGTCAGGGAAATATTAAGTTGTTTCACAAGCAAGATTCTCTTGTACTCCTTTATTCAGAAAAACAAAACAATATATTTTCCATAAACACAAGTTGAATTGTTCACTGGTGTCCAGGCTATGGAGAAATAAAATGTGTATCAAAAACTCTGATTAAACTTCCCAGTACAAAACATAGTAATAATTATACATGTAGGACAGTATGATGTGTGGTTTTGTCCATGGGAGGATCAGCAAAGCTTAATTATCACTTAGGTACTGTACCTAACAGTCACATTTAACAGCTGAGTTATTTTGGCTATAACTTGAATACTAGAAACTGTAACACTCCCTTTCTAGTCCAACATGTCTTCTTATTTTTACATTTTACATTTGTTAAATTAATACTAGTATACATACTGTCTGTAGCTCATTATTTAGCCTGAAATTATGACATTGTCATTTTTAGAAGGATATGGTTTTGTATTAATTGTGTTCAGAGGCAACATCTGGAACTATTATTGGTAATTTTTATGGTGATTGTCTAACACTTTTTGATGAGTTCTATATAATTAACTGTCTGAAAGTTTTATGCTATAATAACTGAGTCTGTTGGGGTATACAGGATGACTACTTAGACTGTTATGGCGATCCAGCTGTTATTGGCAAACAAGGAACCGATATTGAAGATGGAAAGTGCAGTTGGCTGATTATATCAGCTCTAGCTCATGCCACGATTGAACAACGCCAAATTCTTCAGGTAAGCGTTTGCCCATCTACAGCTTGGTGTACAGTTTAATCATTTTCTTAAAGTTTCTACTATTCCTGTGCATGCACTTTATTTGTTTATGGAGTTTAATTGTTCAAGAGTAGTTTTCTTTGAAGTGGCTTCATGAAACATCATTTTTACACTTCTGACTGCATGATTTGGTGAAAGTGTGCAGTGTGTCAGTGTGTTACAAAGACAAACTCTTTCTTCACATACAAAACATTTTTTGGTTTTGTTAATTTGTATGCATAAATTTTATAAAATGTAATGTGTGTGCTGTGTATTTGAAGTAACTAAAACATAGAGGTGGCCTACCTAGACCACTTGTGTAATAGGTTAGGTGCATAGAGTTTTGAACAAATCAGATGGCCATGTGAGCCACTTTAATGATTACAAGGTTTCCACATCACATGATACCCACTAAATACCTTACATCACAACAGACACTTCTGATCCATTGGTACAATAACAGACTTTTGACACTTTAGCAATCTAAGTATTGGGGTCGAGTACAAAACTTGACAGAATGGCAGTTCTGGTTTTCCAAGTGTCTAGAAACTTAAAATCTTAAAACAAGGTTGACAGATCCATACTTCAAATACCTTTTTCCTTTCCAATGCATAATATTATTTAAACCTTCCTTATGTTTATGGTAATGTCTTTAATTTCTTTTTACTCCTAGTGTCATTTTTGTATAATTTAATGAAGTTTAAAAAGTTTCCCATGCACATTTCTTTTTGGATGATATAGATAGTAATATTTAGTGAATGGCATACAGTAAATTTGTTGTAAATACGACTTGCATTCTTGGTAAATTGTGTCAATTGCTTCACAACTACACTTCATGGATATTGGATTGTTGACAAATTTTATATTCATTGGGAACATAGCACATTTTATATTCATTGGGAACATAGCATATTTTGCCTGAATTTAATGGCTTAGATATTAACAGAATTTCTTTCCCTCTTGAATATTAAGTTTCTTAAAACAATTTTCTTTTTCTACAAGCAGCAATTTTTATCTTTGTTTATTCTTGTATATTAAAAGTTTTTTGTTTTTATTTATAATTGTAAGGTTCTCTTTATCGTCAACTTTCTGAACGCTGAGGTTTTTCTGAAGCTTTTGTTTTTTTCTCAAAACTTCTTGGCAATTTTTTTTGATTGTAGGAAAATTATGCACTGTCAGACTCAGCTTGTATCCAGAAAGTAAAGATTATCTACAAGGAATTAGGACTTTCAGATCTTTATCACAGTTATGAAGAGAAAAGTTATCAGGAACTGACGTCTCTCATAAACGAATTAACCAATTCTTCTGAGCTTCCAGCTGCCATCTTTCATGGGTTTATGAAAAAGATTTATGGGAGAAAAAAGTAACACCATAAAATAAGAAATTGTTATTTGTGAATTTACACAAGAGACTCTTTATTTAATATTAGTTTACTTTATGGTAAATGAATTGTCTCATCGAATACTGTTTTTACATTAGACGTTTATATTTTACCCTTACTAAAGTGATTTTGCTTTTTCTAGCAGTTATCTTTATACTGAGAGGGTCACATGTGGGGTTAAACTTTGTTTTTTTGTTCTTTAGTCTTCACTCAAAAATGTTGGTTTTTGGTTGAGGAAGTTTTCAGTAACAAAGAAATACAAGGGTGTTTCTTTATATGACTTAGTGCAGTGCATTTATGTGAAGTAGGGAAAAAGAAACATTTTTATTGTTGATCAGAAAATGTTAATTTTTCCCCATGTTTAATTTTGTTATGTAGAGTTTTTCAAGAGACATTTGTTGTTTTTAAAGATTTTTCACTAATACTGTTTTGTTGCTTAGTTGGAACATACTGATTGTTTGAAAATGTAATGTTTTTGAGTCATTCTGTTTTTTACTGCAGGAAGAGATTTTACTGACATTTTGGTGTTGTTGAATCTATTTGTTTTATTTTTATTCTAAAGTTTTAAGAATGGATGATTTAGAAAAACAAATTCTCTTTTGGCTTCCTTTCTTCTTATTTAAGATTTGGCCTAATTATTTGAAGATATTTTTACTGGAGATGCAAGAAAAAAGTTGATTTTGAACAAGGATATAATACAAACTGTTTTTTTACTGATGTTTCACAATTCTTTCATTTATTAATTTAATTTAAAAAATCTATGTTGTTACCAAAGTTTGATATCTAACAGAATATGTGAAATTTTTATTGAAATATCTTTTCACATCATTGTGTGTGTGAGAATTTTGTTTTACTTTTTGTCTTTCAAGAATTTTAGGTCCTAGATGTTAGAAAGTAAACTGCTTGTTTTTACATAAACTCCTTAAACAGAGACAGTTACGTAACTGAGACAGTAAGATCAAAGTATGTTAGAGTACAAATGAATGCAGCAAAATGAGCTGCAAGAAAGTTTTAATAAGAATGATCTCAACTTTAGTTCATTAAGAATGAAGCTTAATTATCTACATAGTATTTGGTGTAGACATTTACATCTAATCCATCACTACTTTTAAGTATCAAATAAATGCAGTTGTTCCCAATATTTCAACACTTATTTTTGTTAAAATAAATGCTAATTATACTGCAACATGCATGGAACTAGCTACTTCTGTGCTTTGGTAAACTCGCACAGAAAAAAGCAACAAGAAAACATTAAGAATGTTAAATTTTTGGGGTGTATGTTTTTATCAAAGTGTCTTGAATGTAAATAGTAGTGTGAAGTTCTGTAAAGTGGATTTTGTGGTATAAGTTATGATGTAGTTTGGTAAAGAGTAAGAGACAGTAGGTTCATTGTCACATTGCAAAAATGTATGTTGCAGAATAATTAATGCATTTTTAAAAGAAAGATACTCGGTGAAACTTCAACTTTATAAGGTTGATAGGTCAACAGACTGAATGTCATTTTGGTAAGTCTAAACACTTCAGAAGTTACTTTCAAGGGAATTATTAATATCATTTTAAGAACAATGATTATAACTTTTTGGAGTAGATACTATTATTTTTAAAACAAAATAACATTAAAGTTAGGAGTGTCAAATGAGTTAATTTTAAAATTAATTTATTTATGTAAACTGTGAGGATTTGCACTTACAAATCAGAAGCTGTGTGATAAAATTTATTAGAAAATAAAAACTTGTTTGTTAAAATACAAGATAATTTGTGTTTAGATTGTGACAGTTGGTAGATGAAAAAAATTAATGTTGTATTTGATTAAAAAAAAAGAATAGCAAAATAATGATTTATTAAACAAGAAAGAAATTACTTGTATGTAAAAGAGACTGATGGTAGTTATGGAAGAATGATATAAAGGTTGAAATGAACAGTCATTTAACATCTACCTCAATTTGCATTGTTATAACTTAGAGTAGAGGTAGATAATATTATGTAACTAAAAGTATTATTTGATTATTTGAATATCTATAAGAAAACTGTGTTGTCAAAATTTAATTGTCCAATAATTTTTTTCAAAACCAAACAAATTACTGATCAGTATTAGGCTTGCACATATAGTTACTAAAGAAAACATCCTTTGTCACTCAATTAACATATATTAATGTTATTTACTAATAGGGATTAATCTTGTTTTACTAAGGAATGTTACGTTGTCTATAAGATAAATGAACAAGTAAAGGTTCGAAAGAAAACTTGTTAGATATTCCCATATGGTACCTTTCCTCCACTCAGAAGATTAACTTTTCACATTTTGTGCTGTCCTCTATTTGTGAATTTCTCTTTAATGCATGCCACAAGCCTTCAACCTTCCCTCTGTTGGAATTCAGTTCTACTCATCAGCTCTTTCTTGAAGCTGTTCATGTGGAATGGGTGATCACTTTGGAAAGGTTCTTCCTTCATTCTCCCCAGTACTTTGTACATCTGGTTGTTTTCTTCAACATCTGTCTTGGTCAGGCTTCACATTCTTCTCTCAGACTCCATTCTATGGAGTGGCCATTTGGACTGCCCTGTCTGTTCCTTTACTTCATACTGATGAGGTTCTGAAATAAGAGGGATGACACCTCTTATACCCTTTGGCAGGGCTCATATGAATTTGCTTCAGTGGACATTTTATGACCAGTGGAACTTTGCACCAAATCCCTTGGATGCTCCTATTCATGTCCTCCCTCTCTGCTTGTATATCCTTGTTGGTGTTGGACAGGACCCACATGCTGGTGTGAATCCCACTTGTTCCTCCATGGTCTGAATTACATCTGTTTATGGATGCTCTCCTTCAGAGCTAGGGTGCATGGGTTGATTGCTGAGGGGTTTTGGATCATTTGTTTCTTCTTGCCAGCCACCAGTTGGCTATGACCCATATTAACATTTCCACTGGGTGGCTTCTATTGATCACCCAGGAGGCAGAAGGTCTCATTTCCTGTGTTTTTGCACTATGGATCTTTTTTCTTGGACTCGTAACATGAAATTTTTAATGGTATGTCAAGTGTTCTTTCCTTCTCTTGGTTGATTATTTTTCCTGTCCAAATCTCATTTATTCTACATATGGTTCCTACATCCTGCCAGTTTTCAGTGGCTCTTTCTGCATTTGAATACACCCCTTACCAATGCCTTTGCCATCATCCTGAATCCCAATCACCTTTGTCTTGGTCCAGTTTCCCATCTTCCAGCCATGACTGTTAATGTCTTCAGGCGTGACTGGTCTTGTGTTTATTCTTCTGTCCATTTACTTCTTGGGGTGGTCTTCTTCATTCATGCTACTCCAGGCATGGTCATTCTGGTTACTCCTTCCTGGCCCACTAAACCTTGGTTCCTTCAGTTCCTCCAACTGCAGGTGGTCCCTTCCTATCCTCTTCCGTTTCTGCCCCAATCAGCTCCATCAGCCCAGTCATCAGCACTGTATATCCTCCATCTTCACACTTGTGCCAAATCTTTGGCTAGATTTTTCAGTTTCTTTTGCAGAGTAACTTCATATTAGGCTTGTTTGCCCTTCTTTGGCAATATATCTAAGCAAGCTGTCCATTTGTTGCTCTTGGACATTGAATCATGGTTTCTGGTCTTTTCACCAAATGGTTGTCTGTATCTTTGAGTATCTCACATAGGTCTTTCAGATGGTGTTCTAGAGACTTCTCGATTTTAGGTGTTGGGTGGCATTTTCCCATACTTTCCATTTTTTCTATTACTATATGATCCTTCTTTTCTATGCTTTTTTCATGTTGACCTATTCCATCCAGCTTCATCGGCCACTGAAGTGTCAATCATTTCTGGTCTTGGGACATTATTGTTGTTCTCCCAAATCTCAGCTTACTTCTATTAGCTCCTCTGCCTATCCTTAATTTCTCATGTTGTTCTCCTTCTGGCCAAGATGGACATCTTTTTCTTTTCCTCTCTGTACCCTCCATTGTTATATTACTCATTCAGCTTTCTTTCAGGGTCTATGTTCCCACCCATTTCTTCCTTTGCAACCTTCCTCTTCCTGTGATCTTTCCATGGTTACTCTAATCACTTTGGTTTAATTTTTTAATGAAGTGGCTTATTCCTCCTTGTCTCCTTCTGGGCATGATCTCATTCATGTTTCCTCATGTCAACTAGATCACCTTTCCTTCTTCCTTGCCTCTCATCCTTGTTGGCCATTGGAGGAGATTTTATTATAGGGCATGTGGAGGACTTTGCATGTGCTCCACTCCCACTACCTACACCACATCACTCATTTTGGTTCTTCAGGATGTTGGCTACTGTCTGTGGCTCTTTTCCCAACTGTAGCAAGGATATGACATGAGGTAAGTGTTTATTAATGCTTTCTTTTCTTTCAGGGACCCCTGCTTCAGCTTCACCTTGATTCCACTCTCTGGCGAGTAATGCCTCACCAGGTATTTTGTCTGTACTCTGAATTGGTTCTGCTTAGATGGCTATAACCATTCACAGACATTCTTTCATGAAATCTGCACTGTAGACCATGTTGATTTCTATATTTCCATGGTTGTGTATGTTTACCCTTGAGATGGGTTGTTTCACAAGATCACTTGAGTGTAAATTCTTCGTGATACTTGCATCATAATATGCCCATCCCAGTGTGCACACCTGTGGACAGCATGAGTAGAGCAGAAAGGGATTCTGCTCACCCTGGCCATGCCTCTGTTGAATAAATCGGTCTTCTTTTAAAAATAGAGTTATGTAATCACCCTTTGCATTGTCTCGGGTGTTGCATTCCCATCCAGAATCCTCAATGCACTTTCCCCTTTGTTCAAGTGGAATACGGGAAATTCTTACAACTTACCATTGTTAGGCTGGTTTACCATGTAGATAACCTGCTGAACGGGTTCCACAAAGAGGGAGTTGCAAGATCCTTGGGATGTGCGATTTTCCCCTCATTATGAGGTTGTTAACGACCTGGGTCGTTTCTGGCTTGATCACGGTCGCAAGGGCTGAGTGCATGCAACGGACTTTTTTAGATTTCACATGACGTTCTCAGATCCATGTCATTAGGCCACTCTATGTGTTCCTAGAGTTTTCTGATAAGTTTCCTTTAAACTCTAGGACTTGAGGGGAAGATGGTAGAGGTCCTCATCTTACCCTCGCTAGTATATTAGTACCCAGCGAGTGAAATTTTGCATGTAGTTGACTTGCCGAGTGTGGTCCGTCACGCCATAGCCACTTTACACTTGGAGACATTTCTTACCAATCATCTGTCGTGGGATTGAGTGAATTTACTTCTATTACGTTTCTTTGTTGCACTGTTCTTTCCCGTGCGGAAGTGCTCTCTTGTTTTGCCATGTCTGGTTCTTTTGACCTTATCACTTTTTATTGTGAAGAGATACCTAGGTCAGATGTGCAGTGCCTCTCTTCAGACCTTGTGATCTGTTTCTCTCAATTAAGGGGTATCTTTGACAATATCCCAGGGAATGCACCTATACTTTGTCGCACTAGTCCATTCTTCAATTCAGTGTGGGATTAAAGTTAATTTTGTGAGCTGAGTGGGAGTACCGTGTCGGAAGTTTTAATTTTCTTAAAAGAAAATGCATTTTGGATGGGTACTTCCCTCCTCTCATCTTTTTCCCCAGTATCTTCCGGTGCTTTTGTCTTCTGCCAGACTTCGAAATGATAGTTTGGTGGTGGCGCATAGAGGGAGTCACGTGATGTAGTGTTTTCCTATTGGTGGAGAAGTAATTTACATGAGAGACGTGTTGGAACTTTGGATTTCAACCGAGAAAGGATTGAAGGCTTGTGGCATGCGTTAAAAAAGCGTTTGCAAATAGAGGGCAGCACAAAACTAGAAGTGCTAAACTTGACTGAAGAGAAGTACCAATTGGAAATATATTTTAGTTTAAGAAAATTATAATTTTTGAATGTTATGTTCATATGCAGTATTAAACCATGTTTGACATAGTTTTTCTTTTTTGTTTTTATTAAGCTAAATAGTATCAAATCTGTGTCTACGTATTGTGATATTTTAGTCTGTTGAATCATTTTAAAAAAGCTAAGTGATTCATAACATAACATATTTGAAAAGACTTCAGTTTTTATTTTGTAAAAGAATGTCCAGGGATTATAGAACTTATTTTATCTAAATATCACACCCTAGCTATTTACTGTAACTTATTTCTGACCAAAAGTAAGTTTATTGTTGTTTCAAGAACTTTGACCATCACCGTCGTGGAAACATCTTTATTCTGAAAAACATTTATTTCCACTTCCGCATTATTTTCTTTTCAAACATTTGAAATTTCAGACTAAAATGCACAAAAATAGAAAACCCAAAACAATATTAAGAAGACTTGTAATCCAGCAGAACTTTCCGCCCTATTGTGGATCTTTGTTTAATTTTACTTTAGTCCCGAGGCATTATAACGCTTCAAAAGTGTTTTACGGGAACTTTTGCAACAGCATTAAAAAAAAAGTTGGTATGATGTAGCTGTGAATTAATAAAAACTAACAATCAATAAATATGTTTTAAAAATACTATTCAACAATTTCATACCACAGCACTATGCATTGCACATAGAAAATAGATTAATTTGTTTGGGTTGTATTAGAAAACCCTATGTCATAGAAATATCATGATTTCGGACAATAACTGGTATATACATACATAGGTACATACGAATTTACTAATAGCATGATCTACCAAATTACTGCTATTACCTGATTGTATATCTAAATGTGAAACAAAAAATATTATCAACAAAATGCTTGGAAGACGATGGGGCTACAGGACATAATTATTGGGGAGAGTGGTTCCCAATTATAATCACTGTGAAAGTTAAGGTGAGATAAAGAGTAGCGATCAAATACTTTCCAAAGAAAATAATATAAACATCCACAACATCACGAGTGAAAACTATGTAGAAAAGATACCTTAACATATTACGGTAAAGTTCAATGGCTTCTGGAATAAACAGATAAAAAAAACAGCATTTCATGGCCCGGTGGGTTAAGGCTTTCGACTCGTAATTTGCGGGTTCGAATCTCCGTCGCAACAAACATGCTCGCCCTTTCAGCCGTGCGGATGTTATAACGCGACGGCCAATCCCACTATTCTTTGGTAAAAGAGTTGGCGGTGGGTGATGATGAATAACTGCCTTCCCTCTAGTCTTACGCTACACAATTAAGGACGGCTAGCGCAGATAGCCCTCGTGTAGCTTTGCGCGAAATTACAAAACTAACAGCATTTTGTACTTTTGTGTTTTGATGTTGTATCCCTAGGTGGGACAGTGGTAAGTTATTTCAATGCTACAATCCGGGATTCGATTTCCCTCGGTAGACATAGTAACTAGTCTAATGTGGCTTTTCTATAAAACTAACGCACCCATTTACTGTAATATATTACATCAGTAAACTGTTTTATTTTCAACAATATCTATGCTTTCATTAAAGCATTTGCTTAAATGATTCTCAAATACAACACGTAAATAATTAACTAGTTTTGTCTTGAATTATTTATAATCTTCTTCCTCTAGTGTTGTCTTTCAAAACTAAAATCTAGTTTAACCACTAATGATGCTTTTTGGCTTAATTTATAGCACATATGACAAATGGGTTATTAACAACATCTTATGTAGCAGAGTAACAAAATATTTTGAAAATGTTATTTACAACAATTGTTCTCTGTTGGGAATTTCTTAGTGTACAGTATAGGTAATATGGCGCCATATTTAATTTAGAACTACTAACATCAGGAAGGAAGACATTTGTATTTTTAACAAAACTGTTGAGGCTTTTTTCTACTGTTCCTAATTTTGCATGACCGAACAGAGAAAAGGCAATTGGTAGGCGACACTTACCCACAACTCTACCACACGGGCACTTAGTATCCTTGGGTAAAGGCAAATGATCGGCAGAAACCTACAGTTGTTTTATCTATATCACTTTGTTTTTAACAGATTTATTTTTGCTTTATTTAGTCGTTTATTATTATGTTGTGTATTATTTTTAAAACCAAGTTTCCAAGGTGAATAAGAGGTAATTGCGTTTTTTAATACAAATAAGTGAATATTAAACATTGCTAACCGCTCTCGATGTTACAGCAACAGGACAAACAAATCTAAGCCTTAGTTAGTATGGATAGTGTTTTAAAAAATTACATAATCTAACTAAGATGATACATAATGACTGTTGGATACTAAAAAATAAAAGAATATTTATACGAAATCAATAATGATATTACCTGGGCGTTAACTAAATAAATGACTTCCGAGATATAAGCTTTTTATTGTCTATAACAGTAGTGCACAAAGTCCACCCCGCGATGTCTAACGGGAAAGTAAAACATAGAGAGTTCGCGCCTGCGCGAAGATTAAGCGCTACAGAAGAATATGAATTAGATTAGATACTGGATGGTTCCATATTTGTGCCGAGCAAGAAAAAAATTAATAAGTAAATCTCGTTAATACATAGACATTTAATCATTGGCTCAATGATGTAATTACGAAATCTCACGCGTTCCAATTGTTCTTCGAGATTTACTTACGAGCCCTATTTTGATATTATTTCGTAACAAAAATGGCAGCTAATCGTAAAAGAAAAGGTGACGACGAAAACCGGCAGTTTCATGATGATTGGACTGTACAATATTGTTTTGTTCAACAACAGAAGAACGTGATTTGTCTGCTGTGTCATTCGACAGTAGCAGTGGCGAAAGTATCCAATATAAAGCGTCATTATGAGTTGAAGCATAAAGATTTCCACAACGCTGTCGGTGATGAAGGAACAGCTCGAATTGAATCTCTGTGGCAGTTGTTGAATCACCAGCAGAACGTTTTCTTAAAACAGTCAGCAGATTTAGGTGCAGCATGTGAGGTCAGTTACAATATAACGTTGATGAAAGCAAAATCTGGCCGACCGTTCACTGATGGTGATTTTGTCAAGCGATGTATGATTACTGCATCAGAAAAGTTGTGTCCGGAAGCAGTTCGCAAGCTACAGACGGTGGCTTTGAATCGTATGACAGTTCAACAAAGAATTTCACACCTATCAGCAGACATGACAAGGCAGCTTACAAATAAAGCAGCCAACTTTGTCTACTTCTCTTTGGTAGCAGACGAGTCGACTTACATCAGTTCATCAGCACAGCTACTAGTTTTTGTTTGTGGTGTGTCGTCATCGTTTGATAGCACAGAGGAACTAATCGGCATGGGTTCCATGAAGGGTTAGACAACTGGGTCTGCTCTATTCGAGGAGACAGTACGACTGTGTAGTAGTGTTTTATTGGATTTCACGAAACTGGTAAGTGTGACAAATGATGGAGCACCAGCCATGACAAGAGAAAGTAGCGGGCTGGTTGCACTGTTGATGAAGCATTGAGGAAAGCAGAACAGACAGTTGGTGAAGTTGCACTGTATTATTTACCAACAGAACCTGTGCAGTAAAGAACTTAGTTTTCAGGCACTGATGGCATTATTGACGAAAATCATTAATTTCATCAAATCAAGAGGACTCAATCACCGTCAGTTTCGAAGTCTTCTTGAAGAAATTGATTAAGACAATAGTGACCTTATATATCACTGTGAAGTACGCTGGCTGAGTCGAGGGAAGATGCTCAGAACATTCTAAGACACAGAAGTGATTTCCATGACTGATCCAGCATGGCAAGCTGATTTGACCTTTCTGGTCGACATGACACAACACTTGAATGATCTGAATTTGAAGTTGCAAGGCAAAAAATCAGCTTGACTGTCAGTTTGCAAATCACGTCTCAGCTTTCAGGACAAAGTTGCAGTTGTTCTGGCAGAAAGCAGCATCAGGCAACTTCGTGCACTTTTCATTCACAGCTACAGAAGAATCAGTACATTGACACACAAGTTTATGTTGTGAAGCTAGATACCTTGATTCAATCTTTCAACTCACGGTTTCATGACTTTGACCAATGCAGATTGTTGATGAAACGTTTTGCTGATCCGGTCAGTGTGTCAGTGGATGACTTGTCAGCAGAATATCAGCTCGAACTTACTGATCTCCAGGCATCTGATGAACTGCGTGCTATTTACCGAGAAAACAGTTTGCTTGACTTCTATGAAACGTTGCCTGATACAGTTGCTAATCTGAAAGAGAATGCACTTGTCCACACCAGCATGTTTGGCAGCATGTACTGCTGCAAACAGGCTTTCTCGCATATGAAACTGAGCAGAAACAACACTCGCAATCAACTGACTGATGATCATCTGGAAGCAGTCTTGCGTCTTTCAACGTCAAACATCAAGCCAGATATTTCTAAGCTCGTAGATGATATGCAGCACAATCCATCGCATTGACTTTCTGAAAGTTGACACATAACATTTCTTAGAATTATGTGCAAAATTTTTTATGTACTCGTTATTTGTGTGTTCTTAGATGTGATGTCCATCTTGTGTGAAACAACTGTGGACGATTTTAATCTTCACCATTTTGTGGCTCCTGACTCAAAATGTTTGTGCACCACTGGTCTATAATGTTATTTCGAAGTTAAGCACAAATCTGTGTTCTGCCCACCATGGGTATCCGAAACCTCGATTATAGCGTTGTAAGTCCACAGACATAACGCTGTGCCACTGGGAGGCCGTATATAATAACCAACGAGATGGTTTGTGGAACTGATAATAAAAACGATATTTTTATCACTATAATTAGTAAGTAAATTGTATATAAGTATATCGTGCGGATAAATAACAATATTCTTTATATAATGAATAAACTTTTCTGTAATTTTCGTATATGATGTGTGTAGATCATGAAAGTCTAGTCAGGCCTAGCAACTCAGACCTGATGGTAAACTGCTGAAGAAGAATGGATGAAGAGCCCAGCATGGCCAGGCGGTTAAAGCACTCGACTCGTAATCTGAGGGTCGCGGGTTCGAATCCCTGTCACACCAAACATGCTCGCCCTTTCAACCGTGGGGACATTATAATGTGACGGTCAATTTCACTATTCGTTGGTAAAAGAGTTGGCGGTGGATGGTGATGACTAATTGCCTTCCCTCTGGTCCCACACTACAAAATTAAGGACGTCTAGCACATATAGCCTTCACGTAGCTTTCTGCGAAATTCATAGAAACAAACAATGGATGAAAATATATGGAAGTACCACGAATAATTATATGTACCACCATCGCCATTCTAATGTACATAAAATAAACAAATACTCAAAATGCCATTAACGTACATGACAATAAATTAACACCGAACATCTTTACACCGTACGATATTCATAATAACGAATTTAGAAACAAAAATTTTACAAACATAGGAATTCATGGTTACTACAGACAAACCAAACGACAGAATGTCAAACGTAAACAGTTTCGTTCTATCATAACATATTACGAAGTGTTGTTTTCATTTTTTACTGGTGTTTAAGCAACACTAACTTTAAAACTGCACCCGTACCTTATCACCACTAACTTTCTCTGTGTACATATTAAAGGCATGATGCATCCTTATATTGCAGTAACAAGATAACATATTTTATGATCTCGAATACATGGTTATTCTCTGGTGTCGTATGAAACATAAGAGTTGAAGACTGTAGTGTATGTCAGTTGGTGTAGTACCAATGTCGTGACTGTTGGTGCCATGTTTGTGGTGGTGGTTTAATACCATTTATCTTTAAAACCTGTTGAAAACATTTCTCCATCTTCTCGCACACCTTGATGACACTGAAGAAAGCTTTGGCCAACCCACTTCTATCTTTTTGGTCCAGAAGAGAGAACTTTGGCATAGATTTCATAGCGGTTACATCATTAGCATATAAAGCTGCTGTATAAATGGGGCACTGAAAACGACGTTGGACCACAGTGACAACATCAGGACCCAAACATTTTAGACAAGTTCAGTTGCCATCTGTGAAGTTTCATAAAGATCCGTGATTGCATGGCAGATAATTTCACACACAACAAATGGCCAAAGGCAAATTTCTGATTGAACACTCTTTTAATACAGCAAGTTTTGTCAAAACTAGAGAAATACAATCGAATATCTATGAAAGGCTCAAACGCTTGTTCGTTCTTGCCAGGACATCTACAACACAGTTTGGTTCAACTTTAATATCACGGTGAATGTATAATGAGGCCAGGCCATTCAGTCGATCTTCAATGGTGGTATTTCTCAAATATGTTTTGAGTCTCCTGAGAGTTCAAATTGTCCCAATTTCTGGCTTCCAACACCAGCACCATTAGGAGCAAAATGACTGCAGTACTTGCAGAAAACACCCTTTGCATGTTGACTGTAGAGTAGCCATCTCCACTGTGAAAGCCAACGATGCTGAAAACGCAGCTTTCTTGGACCACACTGGGGAAAACATAATCACTCCCTGGCTTCCAGGCATTTTTTTGGTTTCAGCGTTTATCTGAAAGAGACAGAAAGACATAGTTCTAATTAAGTTATTTTGCACATAGGAAAGTTTATTATGAGATTATAATAACTTCGAAGAGAAAGACTTAGAGCTGTTCTTCACTTAGCAGGCCTAACATCCTGTGGTTGTAGGCCTACAATCACTAGCAGCAATGAATATTCAGTCTAAAACTCATCGGAGTGTTTGCATGAGTTTAAATACAAAATTAATATAATGAGGAGTCGACTTACCTGTTTACCAATGCTGACATCATCAGATATGTAATTCCCAATGTTCCAGACTGGATCTGAGGTGGTAGTGGCAGCACTGATAGAAGGTCACAGTAATGACTCTGACAATTCTGATTCAACCTGATTGGCTGAAGCAGATTGATTAGGTTCAGCCTCATGAATGGGTTTAAAGAACCCATGCAGTGTCTTTTGCTTTTTCAGGCTTGACATAGTGAATGATTGTTTATCGCAAATTCTGTTTGTCAACGTCACATTCACAGTACCATTGGCGTTATCTATAGTGAATCATTCACTATAGATGGCGCCAATGGCACTAGGTTAGTGCCACGGTACCACATACTGTTTATTTGTGAAGTTAATTCTTGAAATTCAGGGAATCTGAACATATACTGTCCATGATATTTGAATACAGATTATAGACACTATACATATAGTTCGCACTCTTCTGAATGACTCTATATTTTATATGTTGATGACAGGACTGTAGAACTACTTTGCTGGGCCTGATAACTTTAAGTTATATATTATATGTATAGGCCTATATATTTATGATTATAAAAATAAGACAAACACCTCAGTGTGCCATTCTGAAATTTGCCAAAAAGTTGGTGTCAGAATGCATAATTTAGGCTTTTCTTTTATGTTTTTTATTAAAAATTTCCCGGGGACAAGACCCCGGATCCCTCCTAGCATAACTTCGCGCCTGCGGTACTTGCATTAAGCACTCAAACTAAAAAAAAACAAACCCAGTGGCCATTTCTGGCTACACCCCTGGACAACATAACCTGCGATATATCCTATCGAAGCTCCCTTAACATTTGAGAGAGAACTGAAGTTAGGAGCTTCTTTTACTTCGTGATCACTTTCCTGTTCTGTTGCAGATATCTTCAAACTATACTGCTTTGCTGTTGACAAGTCATATCTTAGTGTTGTACATCTTTAGTAACATAGAGTATACTGGTGTTATCTGTTATTATGCAATTACATTTGGAATTCTTGACTTCATGTCTTATCAGAAGGCGTTTGTAAACAGCAACAAACTGATGAACCTTTGAGCTGTTGTTACATCCTCCTGCCGATCGAACCACCCCTAAAGAAAGCTCCAGATTATCCTGGTTCATCTTGTGTATTAGTAGGTATTTCAATGGAGCTTTGATGTCTTTTGCCAACTCGTTGTACAAGGTAATTACACTTGAAATTGCAGTTATAAAACCAATGAATGTGGTCTTTTTTTTTCTGGTACTCGTCATGGACTCTCCAGTCGAGTCCTACAGTTGGGATATGTAAGTATAAGCAACATCTAGAAAAGGAGACGAAATCTACATTGGGTGGTCTCACTGGCACCTTGTAATATTTTACAATTGGTTTTCTTGAGTTTAGTATGTTAAAGAGCTATCACAAATGTGAATAAACCCTGAAATTGTTCTAAATTTCTATCATTCACATAAAATTGAATGGCATCTGCTATGCTGGGGCTTAGAGCTTGAGCAGCAAGGTTTTCCTTTATTTTCTATTTATGCTACATTTGATATGCTGAGTTCAATTTATTGCCTTTTCTCGATTTTTATAACTATTCATCTTCTCGAAAAATGACCATCTGATGGTGTTATTGTTGTTATTTTTTAAGACAAGAGTATTTCTAGTGAGCTTTAGCATATGGCCTACATCAAGTAATATGAGAACCTTGGTGGACTGGTCAGTTGGATGTGGAAAATGTGGAATGATATCTGATTCTTTCAGTGAAGTTCCCAACTCCGCCATTATTTTGAAATGAGAAGATGGTCCATCGTATGTCAGAGACACGGTCTTCATTCTAACATTGTGCAATTACATGAATTACTTTATCAGGTTAGCATGATTTGTGACTAACATACCCTTCAGAAGGAAATATACACATGGAACTTTCCAATTGCTGGTCAACTCTACCACCATGAAAACAAGAACTTCACTTGCTATTGGAGTGGAATCATTTTCTATATTTTTTCCAACCAAGAAATGGTTTTTAATCCCATTACATATGCTTTCTTGTGGTTATTTCATCTATTATTGGGACTACATCCTGGCCTTTGGATTTGGTCTCCTGTAGCTTGTGACACAATGCACAGAATGCTTCTTCAGTGAATCCTGATTTACCATTCATCCTTCTATACCAACCTATAATGACTGATGAATGGGGCAATGCCAAGCTGAATGTCTGACAGATGTAGTCGTAAGCCTTAGTTGAATAGAATTGTAGTGTAAGAGCAAATGAGCTCAGCATAGTTGGATAATGCTTGCGAGTCACTCGGCCATTCGTTTGGCGGAACAGCTTCTTAATTAATGCCAGTGGAACTCCAGAAAAATTTCTCTCCAGAATTTCAGTATCATCATCAGATACAAGTTGTTTGTTCTTCAGAAATTTGACGTATGTTTTGAGAGAAATAACCTGCTTACATAGCCTGCTTGATTTTTGCTGGGTAAACTTCAGTTTTTCTTCGTATGAACACACTTATCCTATGTTTTATTCAGTTTTATTTTCATAGATCGCAGACTCTCTTAAACATGTTAGCTGTGCTCTAGTTGTATCTTTGGGATCTGTAGTTGGTTCTGGTGTAGGTGAAGGGTTTAGGGGGGACCTACTACTGGAATTTTAAGGGATTTGAATGCTGAAAGTGAACACAAAATATATATAAGATTTAAATTGTGAGTTTTAATTTCCAAAATCTCAATAATCGTACTAACTTCAACACGTATTATTTATTGTCTGACTGGTTTTGTAAGAAGCTCTGGGAATTGAAAGATTGTTGAGACAGGATAGAGACGTAGTCCAGTAGTTGTACCTGTGCGATCAAAACATTTGTTTTCATTGAGACTCGAACTGAGTACAGCACACTTTCAGGGATATAACTCGTTTTTCTCTACATGTTCACAATCCTTCTTTTCATAAGGTCCGGTTACTAAGAGATAATCTGCATTGATTGAGTGATAAAACGAATAAATAGCTACGTGGAATGTTGACTGGTATGTACAGTGTAATTACTTCAACAAACACACAGATAAATAACTTCAAAGCGTATACTTACATTGAATAATAATTATATGAAATGGTTCTACATGTTATGACATTGAAGATTATACACTATCTGATTATCATTACAATGTATTATCATCGATTATCGTAGGTATTAACAAAGAATCTGAAAACGATACACATATTAGTTTAATTGTATGTAAAATGTAAACATTTTTAGAGTATAGAAAATAGATAATTAGATAGCTTTCATTTTATGGCCCGTGCAGTGATAGATTTTCTTGTTGACTGAAAATTAAACATACTACACATGAATGAAACCTAACGAGTTTTATTAACATAAAGCTTACAAACAGGTGAAAGGTATTGCCACGTATAGCCGTTTGTTTACTAATACAATTCAGTGCTTTGCACAATTCAAATGAAACAAAACAACATCCAAGCAAAATAACTTATTAGCGTGTAATAATAGCGACTACAGGATAAATTTTTGGAGTGGTTCAATGGTTGCCGAACTGTTTCATGCGACATCAGACGTCAGGAAGTAGAAATGCGATCCACGTCAATTACAGATCAATGGTGTGAAATAGCAATAAATGAAAGCCTATTCAAATACGCAAGAAGTGTTTGTATCGGACGTTGGTAATACGTCTGTTCCAAAAGATTTTTATTTTGCTCAATGAAATGCTTGATTTTTTTGGTTCAAAGGTTAGTGTGCGTGTGAAATACATTGTGGCAATTCTAACAGTACTGCTTTGCTAAGTGATGTTACAAGTACCAGTAAAAGTATCCACCCTCCGGGCAGACATTACAGTTCCTGTGGAAGATTATTGAGTTAGCGGCCCTTTTATTGGAATTATCTGACAATTCTACAACAATGTACTCATATTTGTCATTCAACAATATCTAACGTCTCTGAGAAAATGAGCTATCATCACAACATTACATCACAGAGCAGATTTTATTGAAGTATTTCTTTGTAGACACGGTTATCAATTAAAGTTGCCTTGTTCTTCTGTTGCAACACTCATGAGATTTTCACTAAAGGAAAACGAATAATTTTTTTAAGTTTGTTTATAATTGTTTTATATTTGAAACTTACTCCTTTTTTACAACTATTATTAGTTAAACCTGAAACGTTATGCTGTTAGTATTTATAACTACGGTTTAAATTTGAGCTTGAACTCGAATTTACAACCTATATTTTTATTTTGAAATTCTTAACATAGAATTAACAAAAGTGCAGTAAATGTGTTTTGTTTGTTTTTGAATTTCGCGCAAACCTACGCGAGGGCTATCTGCGCTAGCCGTCCCTAATTTAGCAGTGTGAGACTAGAGAGAAAGCAGATAGTCATCACCACCAACCGCCAACTCTTGGGATACTCTTTTACTAACTAATAGTGGGATTGAGTGTAAAATCATAACGCCCCAAGAGCTGAGAGGGCTAGCATGTTTGGTATGACGGGGATTCGAACTCGAAACCCTTAAATGAGGAGTCGAGTGCCTTAACCACCTGACCACTCCAAGCCTAGGTTTTTTTGTGCTAGTAATTAATAATCGTAGTATTTATACCTCATTGCATGAAAATAATTGTATACACACAGTTTTCATAATAGTTTTACTGATGTAAACTGTGATGTTTTATATATTAAAATAATTTTTAAAATAACTCCAGGTTTTAGTATTACATCGAAAAATGACATCAATAAAAATGTAATTAAACCCTTACGTATAGTCCTAGTGAAACTCATGTTTGTGTAACAGTGTGGGGGGGAGTATTTTTACTTAAACTTGTGTTCTGTAATAAATAAATGGTTGTTGCACCCACCGTAGTTATTTTTCTAAGTGTCTGATTCTTGAACACTCAAACTGTAAATTTTTTGTGGAATTTTTTTATTGTAACATTAAATAGATGACGCTACATTTCATAAGCCTCAATTCGCCACTTCTGGCAATCAGACCGTGTTGGTGTTTCTTTGATGTGCAGATTTCAAGTATGTCATGTGAAAACTAAAAACATTCGTTATTCACCTCTCATTTGTTACTTCTTTAATAAGACTCATTGAACCTATTTCTTACTAAAAACTTGTCTAATGAGGTTTGTTTCTGCCTGCATTTTAAAATGTTTCTGAAGTAAGACATGGCATTGTCATTGAAAAGGTTTATGCTGCGGTTTGCTACAGCTTTGTCATGGTGAAATTTTTCCACAAAACTTTGTAACTCTCCCCATTTTCCACACATTTCCTTGATTAGTGAACTAGGAACATCGTCTCTTCCCTCCTCCTCATCTGAGGACACTTCCTCAGCTGCCTTCTGTTGCTGCTCCTTCTGAAGGTCTTGGAGTTCTTCCGTGGTGAGCTCAGTGTTGTAGTCTTCCACCAACTTTACCACATCATCACCACTCACATTCAAGCCCATACACTTGCCTAGTGAGACAATATCCTCGACAACAGGCTCAGCCTCAAAGCCTTCAAAGTCTCTATCTGCTACTGAGTTTGGCCACAATTTCTTCCAGGCTGAGCTCATGGTCCTCAAAGATACTTCCCTCCAGGCTTTGTCTATGATCCTCAAGCAATGGAGGATATTAAAGTGATTTTTCCAGAACTCTCTGAGGGTTAACTCTGTGTCAGAGGTCACTTCAAAGCACCTTTGAAACAGTGCTTTGATGTAGAGTTTCTTAAAGTTCAATATGACCTGCTGGTCCATGGGCTGAATGAGAGGAGTCGTGATAGGGGCAAGAGCTTCACCGTAATGAAATTGTACTCCTCCACCAACCCGTCCTCCAAGCCTGGTGGGTGAGCAGGTGCATTGTCCATCACAAGAAGGGCCTTGAGTGGCAGCTGTTTTTCCGTGAGGTAATTCTTTACACTTGGAGCAAACACTTCATGGACCTACTCCATAAAAAATTGTCTGGTTACCCATGCTTTACTATTAGCCTCCCACATGATATTTAGTTTACTTTTCAGAACATTATTTTTCTTAAAAACCCTCGGGTTCTCAAAATGGTACACAAGCATAGGCTTGAGTTTTAAGTTCCCACTTGCATTACTACATAACAATAGAGTTAAACTGTCCTTCATTGGCCTGTGTCCAAGCAGTAACTTCTCCTCCTTGGTGATGTAGGTCCTCTTTGGCATTTCTTCCAAAAGAGGCCTATCTCATTCATACTAAACCATACCAAACTGTGTAGCAAGGTCAGACACACGAACACCACTCTCATACTTCGCTATAAGATCTTTTTTCACCTCTATTGTGGCTCTAACAACTTTTCTTTTTGGTTTGCTGCTTTCATTATCCTTCTTTGACCTCACGGTGGCGTATTTAATCAGAATATTTAGAAAAACAACAGAAAAAAAACAAAAAGGAAAACGAGAACGTTCACAGCAGATTTTAGCGGTGGTGTGGACTGAGCGACTAGTGCGGGTAAAATGTTTTGGGCAAGCTTGGCGTGGGCCAAAAACGCCACTTCTCTTCCTAAATTTTTCAAACCACCCCTACTAGCCTTAAAAGCATCATTTGTATCAGCACTCGTTCCAGGGGTGTTTTTCAGGAGGTCAGCATGCAACTGCTTTGCTTTCTCACAAATGATGGTCTCAGAAATGCTAACACCAGCTAACAGTTTTTCGTTTACTCAAATCAACAACACTTGTTCTACCTCTTCCATTGTTTGTGATCTTTTTTTCGTAAGCACTGTCACTCCTTTTGCAATATCAGCTCCTTTGATGACCTCTTTATTTTTCAGTATGGTACACTGTACTTTAGTGTTTGTATATACAGTGGTACCTTGGTTCTCGAACGACTCCCTTCTCGAACAATTCGGTTTTCGAATATATTGTTTGAGAAAAAATGTCTGGGTTGTCGAACATAAACTCGGTTCCCGAACCAAGCTGTCGTGGCCCGAATCCCCGAAATAACCCAATTAATGACACAAACGACTCTTCGACCATTTTTGGCCCACGTCATCTGGCCATGCCGGGCCTACCAGCGGTGGAAGATCAATTAATTATGTGACGCTTCGACCAGGGATGGAGACAGTTACAGGTTAAGAAACACTAAACACTTAACCACCCGGCTCTATGGAATATGGATATTACTTTAATTACATGCTGTGTAATTGTTGATTGTAATACATGTTATAAAATGTAATCTTGTATATGCGGCGAATAATAGTTAAACTTGTTTCGTAGTTTGTACAGAATATATTACAGTTCTGAATTGTATTGTTATTTTATATATTTTATTTAATTCACTGTATTAAACTGTTATAACACTACATACCACCACATAACACTACACTACATATGTTTGTACTGGAATATTTGAAGCTCTTTCTAAGAGAAGGCCCGGCATGGCCAAGCGTGTTAAGGCGTGCGACTCGTAATCTGAGGGTCGCGGGTTCGCATCCCGTCGCGCCAAACATGCTCGCCTTTTCAGCCGTGGGGGCGTTATAATGTGACAGTCAATCCCACTATTCGTTGGTAAAGAAGTAGCCCAAGAATTGGCGGTGGTTGGTGATGACTAGCTGCCTTCCCTCACTGCTAAATTAGGGACGGCTAGCACAGATAGCCCTTGACTAGCTTTGCGCGAACTTCAGAACAAAGTAAACAAACCAATCAGAACCTGAGAGCTTAAAACTAAAATACTTGTCAAGCAGTCTATGTTTTTGCTAGAAAATCTTCATAGCAAACTACCAAACATCTAATGTGCAATGTTCAGGAAAGAGCAAGTCCCCAGTGGTACGGCAGTATGTCTGTGGACTTACACACCTAGAAACCGTAGCTTTGTAAGTCCCCAGTGGTACGGCAGTATGTCTGTGGACTTACACACCTAGAAACCGTAGCTTTGTAAGTCCCCAGTGGTACGGCAGTATGTCTGTAGACTTACAAAGCTAGAAACCGTAGCTTTGTGCTTGATTACAAACAAAAAAAACCCGGCAAAATCTTCATAATGAACATAACGTGTAACGGTTCACATCTGTGTTTCATATCATTACATCTTTGTTTTAAAGAATGGGTCTACTTAAAAACACAGTTCAACACAAATTTGTCTTTAGTTATGGGTCTACTTCAGAAGTCTGCACAAAACAAATTCGTCTTTAATTATGGGTCTATCTGTTCGTTTATATTTAATGAAATTAAGCCACTTGTCTGGTTATAGAGGATAATAAGCTGTTGTGTTGAGTACATTTAATCACTTACGGGTTTTTTTCTGTAGATTTAACAATAAGTTAAGATTCTAGAGACAACAATATGTCCACAGACATACTGCCATACCACTGGGGACTTTATTTAACAATAAGCTAAGATTCTAGAGACAACTAATAAACATTGGAATATTTATGGCACTGCATGTGAACAAAGAATTACTAAATGGATATTTTTTTGGATGTTTCATTAAATAGAAATGTTATATTTTTAGATGTACCTGTGGAGTGTGATATTACTATGTTGGTTTTATTGTTGTCTATCTACATGCATGTTCACCGTAAATAGTACCTTAGTTATTAGTAAACTGTTTCAAATCACATGGTGGCAGGTAACAGAAAGCAATTTAATTTTGGCTACGCTTAAATAAAATCATTTGTTTTTATTAAGTTTGTTTGTTAAATCTACACGTTATTTACAACATTTGAAGCGCTAGTTTCGAATACAAGTTATTACCAGTGATATATACATTTTGTGATGTTAATCATAGAAAATGAATATAAAAACACACTTAGAAGTTCTTAGTATATTTACAGCTGAGAACTCTAATTAAATGGAAACAAAAATATCAGGTTAATAAGCTAAGGTAATCAATTTGCACAAAAACATGGTTAAGTCATCACAACTTTTACAACCACTGGATGATGTACTTTTAAGTTAAAAATTAATACCAAGAGGTGGGATCCTCAACCCCTCATACTGGGCTTGAAACTGCATTTGAATAAAGTTTTTATTTCAATAATTACCAAATGTAAACCTAAGCTGTTAACATTTATTTTAATGTAGTACGTGTACAATCTTAATCAGTAGTTAGTTACAAGTTAAACAATTGTACGGATATATATCATATGTCTTTAGGTACAAGTTAATTACAAGTTAAACAATTGTATGTATGTACATCATGGCTATGTATAATTCAGGTAGTTACAAGTTAAACAGATGTACGTATATATATATCATGTCTTATGTATAAGTGAAGTAGTTACAAGTTAAATAATTATATGTATGTATATCAGTGCACCAATAACAATCCAGTTGTAGAAATTTGTGTGTATGATGTAATATTATTTTGTTGTACTATAGCCACAGTAAATAGGGATTTGTTAACTATGAGGAAAATGCTAAACGAATTAAGATATAAAATATCCTTACCTTTTAAAAAGGTTATTTAAGAGAGATAGTTTTATTTAATGGATATTGAGTAAAGGATCTAAAAGAACTGTCAAACAGGACTGAATAGATATATACGTTTCATTCCACAAGCTATAGAAATTGATTGGTTGGTTGGCGTTTGTGGGCACGAAGCAACTAGGCTATCTGCGTCAAACAACCGGTTAAAATATAAATCAAAATAAAAGTAAACTTATTGTCACAACATGTAAAAAGAAGTCAAGTTAAAACAAAACAATGGCCAAAACTCGGATAAAAGATTTAAATAGTATTTAAAAGTTTAAAATCATTAGTAAGGCGGACATTGTCACCATCGCCGACGATACTGTCCAACGTTGGGGCAAACATGGAAATAATATCTAAAATGATACCATCGCTCACGGTCATCGACGGTACGACAGTAAAATGTGAGCTATTGTAACTTGAGTGTCACACAGATCACAGATTAGTGCACCAGTCCCAATCAACGATGAGTTAAAAAACTGTGACCGATGCGTAGCCGAGTTAGAACAACTTCCTCTTTCCGATCCTTAGGAAACGAGACAGACAAACAGAAGCAACGGAAGGGTTGATCGAGAAAAGCTTGTTATGACGTTTCTCATTCCAAGTCCACTGCCAAATGGCGTGGAGTCGAACCTTGAATATAGGACTCCAGTCCATGTATGAAAAAGACACGGTAGTGATAATACCAGATAATACGGACTTAGTTGCTGTGCCAGCGAACTCATTCCCACGAATACCAATTGGATAGAAACGAAAGATAAAACAAAATGGGCCGTCTGTTTTGGATATCCACAAGAACATGGTTAGAACTAACGTGAAGCGATCCAGGGACCAGCAGAGAACTAAAAGAGTCGGTATAAGTAGTACAATTGGTATATTCCATTGCTTCTACGTGATACAGGGCAAGAGAAATAGTATACAACATGTCAGTGAACACAGAAACTATAGAGGGGATCCTGTGAGCAACCACTGAACTGCAACAAGCCATAGCAAAGCCCACAGAGTCACCTGAATTCAAAACATCTGTATAAATGGAAATGGAAGGATAGTTCGAAAAATGTTCAGCAAATAGAAGAAGTTACTTTCAATCGGAAATATCTGCTTTCCTCAGATGACTCAAAAAAGGTTTTCAGGTGGGATGGTAATAATCCATGGTAGAATGGGCTGACCAGTGGAGAAAGCAACATCATCCAAGGACAGACCCAATTCAATCGGCTGCATCTGGACACAAAGGCCAAAAGAAAGACTAGCTTACCATATATTCTAAAAGATCATAGCCCACTGAAGAAGGAAACACAATTCCAGGTAGGATACAGCGATAAAGAACGCAGTTTAGTAGCATACTGCAAAGAAAGTTGCAAACTACAGAGATAAAGAGGAGGTTCGTGGAACTCAGTGTACAAACTCTGGACTAGAGAAGTGTGGAAAACTCTTCTGCAGAGCTGAAGCTCCAGATGATAAAAGGAACCCAACATCTTTAAGGCCTAGATCCTGACAGAACCATAGACCAGAAACCCATAGTTCAGTTTTGATTGAATGAGGGCACGATATATTTTGGGCATGGAAAATTGAACCCTTCCCCAAGAGATGGAAGAGAAAACACAGACGATGTTCAATGCTCTTTTACACTTGACACATAACTGATTGATGTGTGGAATGAAGGTCAGCTTACACTCAAAGACAAGCCCCAAGAACTTTGCCTCAGGGACACGGGAAGAACAACATTGCCAATGTTAGAGAAAGAAAAGGTAACACCGTTTGCTGTGGTCCACTTCAGTTGAGGGCAGTCTGAAGCTATTACTCGATAAACCTTATGCTCGATGACTGACACAAGATGTGGAAGTTGTCAACACAGAGCCCATTTTCAATGGTAGAAGGATGTTGTGCAATGATAGTATTAATCTTTACACTGAAAAGTGTGACACTCAGGACACAGCATTGAGGGACTTCAAGTTCGTGTGAAAAACAATCGGAAAGCGTCGAGCTCACATGGACTTGGAATCGCCAATCCATTAAAAAGTTCTAGATAAAAGTGGGTAAATGGCCATGCAACCTAAATGGGTGGAGATCTCGCAAAATGACACACCTCCACATAATGTTGTAAGCCTTCTCAAGGTTAAATAATATGGAAACAAGGTGTTATTGCTTGAGAAAGGCTTCCCTGATTGTAGTTTCAAGTCGAATAAGTTGGTCCACGGTGGAGCGCTATCGTTGGAACCCACACTGGATGGGTGAAAGGAAGCTGTTTGATTCGAGGAACCAAATAAGACAAGAAGTAACCGTCATCTCTAAGACTTTACAGAGACAGCTCGTCAAAGCAACTAGATAACAGTTAGAAGGAATCACGGGATTCTTCCTAGGCTTAAATAAAGGGAGGACAATAGCACAGAGCCAAACATCAGGAAAAATATTATTCTGCCAGATCCAGTTAGAAACAAGTAGACGAATAGCAAAAGAGGCAGAAGAGATGTGGAGCAGCATCAAATGGTAAATATTATCAGATCCAAGTGATGTACTGCCAGACAAATGAAGAGCAAAATAGAGTTCCACAGTGTAAAGTGGTGATCATAGTCATAGAGACAATCAGCCTGAAAGGAAAGAGGCAATCGTTCTGTCCAAGACCTGATGGCCAAAAAGGTGAGGGTCAAAACAGATGTACTAGATGTACGATAAAAGCGCTCCCCAAAAGTATCGGTGATGCTCTGAGCATCTGCAACTTCCTGGTCATTGTAGAGATGAGAAGTATACTGCCTACTGATCTTTTGAATCTCGTCCTAAATGATTTTGGATCTGGTGGTAGAAGAGATGCCAGTTGTGAATTAATCTAAGATTCCTTTCGGCTTTGACGTCTAACCTGTCGAGCATGGGCGTGGGTCTGTTGGAAAATAATGCAGTTCAAAAGTATGGGATACCTGCAAAAGATATCCCAGTTCGCACTCATAGGCATCATGGTCTTTGTCACCACAACGAGTACACTTCAAAGAACCACGACATGGTGCCTTTGAATGTCCCAACCGCTGTCACTGGAAACTTCAGAGAGGGTTAGGAATGTATGGTCGAAACTTGCAGTTCAGATAACCTGTTGGACAGAGATAGGTGGATGTCGTGATGCAAACGTCAAAATTAGAATATTGGTCCACTAATGATTCCGTCCTTGCGAGTTTATATATGGTACACAGCAGAAACGCCTCAGAATCGAAGATGTTTTTAAAATTCCTCTCAACAATCACTCATCGAGAGGAATTCAGACTACCATAGGGAGTATCTATCCCAGTGGCCTCAGGAGTCAGACTACCATGGGGAGTATCTATCCCAGTGGCCTCAGGAGTCAGACTACCATGGGGAGTATCTATCCCAGTGGCCTCAGGGGTCAGACTACCATAGGGAGTATCTATCCCAGTGGCCTCAGGAGTCAGACTACCATGTGGAGTATCTATCCCAGTGGCCTCAGGAGTCAGACTACCATAGGGAGTATCTATCCCAGTGGCCTCAGGAGTCAGACTACCATGTGGAGTATCTATCCCAGTGGCCTCAGGAGTCAGACTACCATAGGGAGTATCTATCCCAGTGGCCTCAGGAGTCAGACTACCATAGGGAGTATCTATCCCAGTGGCCTCAGGAGTCAGACTACCATAGGGAGTATCTATCCCAGTGGCCTCAGGAGTCAGACTACCATGGGGAGTATCTATCCCAGTGGCCTCAGGAGTCAGACTACCATAGGGAGTATCTATCCCAGTGGCCTCAGGAGTCAGACTACCATGGGGAGTATCTATCCCAGTGGCCTCAGGAGTCAGACTACCATAGGGAGTATCTATCCCAGTGGCCTCAGGAGTAGTTTAGTGTGTTTTGGTGTAGATTTTTTCCACTAAACTGTCGCCATAGCTCAACTTTCTGATCGATTTTCAAGATAGATTGACAAAAAGCAGGATTAGGTACAACAAAGCACGTGAAAATAACTTGTATATGGTAAAGCTATCTTACTGTCAGCTTGTCAACGTTGAATGGTAGTCAGGGTTGTAGGTGATAAAAAGTTAAGTTGTATTATGTGTATATTCATTACACTACAGTTTCTTACGGCACTGGTATTCACTCAAACCATCGAAGCTCTCAGTTGTATACTGTTTTATACTTCAATGGTTTTACTGTAATTCAACTTGGAGATAGTTTTCTAAGATCTTATGCGTGAAAGTTAAGAAGAATGCATAATTATATTTCGATCACATATATCTGTTATATCCAGTGTCTACCAGGCATTTCGCTCAATACCACGGTCCCACAGCCTAGTCAGGATACAACAGGCACCTGTTGTGACGTCATTTGTATTATTAAATTGCATGAACAACAACTGTTATGATGTGAGCTAAGTTAGGTTGGCGAAGCGTAAATTTTATCAATTTCGTATTAGTCATTTACAAATTAGAAATATGGTGGGGATTAACACTAGAATTTTATTTATTTAGTTTTCACTTTAATTATCTCCATTTTTCATTCAGAAGGAACTACGAACTAACAAGCCAGTTTTGTTGTTCTTGGAATGGGTCTTTTTTTTTATCCCAATTTCAACAGATAATAAAGAAGAATCATGGGTTTTAAGACTTTGTCCTTCTATTTGATGTTCGTTCTGTTAGAAATCTGGTAGTTGTGTGCTATCAAGCTGTGTGCTCTGGTGGTGAACATCTCATTTTAAACATTCAGCCAGAAGCTACAGAAAAGGATGAAAAGAAACGAACCCTTGATAAGAGCCAACCATCCTTTGTATATGATATGAGTGTTAGTGTTGTTAATAAAAAACCAGAGCTAAGATTTTATAGAGGAACTTTAGCAGACCTACAACTCGAGTTTTCTGATAGAGCTGGTAGTTATGCAACGGTAGTTGGCTCCAAGCTAGCTATAAATGATGTTAATGATTTTAACAAGTTAACATCTTGAAACAAGTGGCTACCAGGGTATACAACCAAGTTTGTTTTTTTCAGTTTGCTAGCTGGTTTAAAGATTAAAACGTGTGTGAGGAGTGTAACATATATTAGCTACTGTTTAAGATATTGTTATAATTATTACAGTAACTATGCACTAAAAACGGTGAATTATTCGGGAAAGCTGCGGATTTCTTAAATGGAAATGCACGTGTATTTGTTTTCGGTGGGTGGAGGATATTATTTTTTATATACGGCAAAAATATTAAGGCTATCTATTGCTGTTCCTAATTTGGAAATTCTGACCATAGAGAATACAACCAGCCAAAAGTGCTTTACCTCCCACCATCCACCCTAAGAATGGACTATCATTCTTATAATGTATCTACAACTTATACGAATAATATTTAATTGTATAGCGCAGTTTCGAACCCGGTTTTCCAACTCGCGCTCTAAGCCATTAAAACCTATATTTCATCTTATAAAGTACGCGATTTAAAGCATGTCTAACAAACAAAGTGAATATTCCCTAACCTAAATATTTATCAAAAAACATTTGATTAAAATCATCTACCTATTAAAATAAAATACAGTTAATGAAATAGTCAATTCGAAATTCCATTCTAATTTACAACGGTTAAATGTGTTGATTCATCTTTTGTGTTCTTTCGCTGCAAAATAATCGTTATAATAGAAAGTCAAATATACAAATATACTGTATATATTTATCATTGTAACCAGCACTACTATTGGTCAGTAGACTATAGTCAGTCTTCAGTCAGGTACATCGCTAATACCGACATGTTTTGCTATAGTCCCAGCTGAAAAGATACAGGTTAGCATTTAATCCGTATATTAATTTAATAATGCAAAAAAGCTCCTCATAAGTGTCTTAAATAGAATTTAGAAAATTTCATAAGAAATAAGTAAATAAATATGTATTTATAAGTGTGGTAATTTTAGCCAGTAATTAAAATGAAACTATAAAGAATGGAATATAACTTTTCTTGTTAACATTTGTATTTAACATTAAGTGGCAAATATCTCCAAAATTCTGTATTAGTAAATAAAATAAAAAACGAAAAAAGAAAACGCGTTCCTACAGTGACTGTCAGAATAGAGATAATCCAAAGCCCTTCCTTACTGTATACTGAGTTCATACCTTCAGGCACCAGATTAACACACTCTACTAAAATAAATCCCATGAAGTACAGTTAGAGTACAGGGTTGTGAGTAGATAAGAAAACGTGATTTGTAAGAGGAATGAAAGTTATAACACCACGACTCATCCCAATCACTCAAACACACAAAACAACCAACAATGTTATGATCTAGGCTTAACAGCGGCTGTAGGAGGTATGCAGGGAAGCGACCTGCCTGGGAACGACTATGAATGAAAAGTTATTTCTATGTGTAAAAGAGAAAAGTTGATGGAGAGAATGTACATTCTGTGGGCGGAGCTATTGCCTTGACCTTTCACAGTTGTCCTTGGATATCTGCACTTTGAATCTGTGTATGCGGGCTGGTGATAACACTGAAAGAGACCAAAGACTGGCGAGCTCAGTGATGTAGTGTGGGAAATAACGACAGCTGTTTACTTTAGTTTTTCACCTAACGGTGTGACCTCTACCAAAAAATGTACACGCGAAATCTGTGTAATGTTGGGGACCATCTAAAAAGTTATACGTAGTTTGTGCCAAATAGTCCTTATATTGTTCTCATCTTATTGAACAGTGGGATTGTAAAGAAAGTTTATTATAACACAGAGTGAAACCTTAATAACCAAATTATAACACAGAGTGAAACCTTAATAACCAAATTATAACACAGAGTGAAACCTATTTCTGGTAATAATAACCTAACCTAATTACAATACAATGTAAAACCTTTTACTGATACTAATAACCTAACCTAATTATAACACAGAGTGAAACCTATTTCTGGTACTAATAACCTAACCTAATTACAATACAATGTAAAACCTTTTACTGATACTAATAACCTAATCTAATTATAACACAGAGTGAAACCTATTTCTGGTACTAATAACTTAACCCAATTATAACACAGAGTGAAACCTATTTCTGGTACTAATAACCTAACCTAATTACAATACAATGTAAAACCTTTTACTGATACTAATAACCTAACCTAATTATAACACAGAGTGAAACCTATTTCTGGTACTAATAACCTAACCTAATTATAACACAGAGTGAAACCTATTTCTGGTACTAATAACTTAACCTAATTATAACACAGAGTGAAACCTATTTCTGGAACTAATAACCTAACCTAATTATAACACAACGTGAAACAGTTTTCTGGTAATGACTTAATAAGCTAACCTAATTATAACACAACGTGAAACAATTTTCTGGTAATGACTTAATAAGCTAACCTAATTATAACACAACGTGAAACATTTTTCTGGTAATGACTTAATAAGCTAACCTAATTATAACACAACGTGAAACAGTTTTCTGGTAATGACTTAATAAGCTAACCTAATTATAACACAACGTGAAACAGTTTTCTGGTAATGACTTAATAAGCTAACCTAATTATAACACAACGTGAAACAGTTTTCTGGTAATGACTTAATAAGCTAACCTAATTATAACACAACGTGAAACATTTTTCTGGTAATGACTTAATAAGCTAACCTAATTATAACACAACGTGAAACATTTTTCTGGTAATGACTTAATAAGCTAACCTAATTATAACACAACGTGAAACATTTTTCTGGTAATGACTTAATAAGCTAACCTAATTATAACACAACGTGGAACATTTTTCTGGTAATGACTTAATAAGCTAACCTAATTATAACACAACGTGAAACATTTTTCTGGTAATGACTTAATAAGCTAACCTAATTATAACACAACGTGAAACATTTTTCTGGTAATGACTTAATAAGCTAACCTAATTATAACACAACGTGAAACAGTTTTCTGGTAACGACTTAATAAGCTAACCTAATTATAACACAACGTGAAACATTTTTCTGGTAATGACTTAATAAGCTAACCTAATTATAACACAACGTGAAACAGTTTTCTGGTAATGACTTAATAAGCTAACCTAATTATAACACAACGTGAAACAGTTTTCTGGTAATGACTTAATAAGCTAACCTAATTATAACACAACGTGAAACAGTTTTCTGGTAATGACTTAATAAGCTAACCTAATTATAACACAACGTGAAACAGTTTTCTGGTAACGACTTAATAAGCTAACCTAATTATAACACAACGTGAAACATTTTCTGGTAATGACTTAATAAGCTAACCTAATTATAACACAACGTGAAACAGTTTTCTGGTAATGACTTAATAAGCTAACCTAATTATAACACAACGTGAAACAGTTTTCTGGTAATGACTTAATAAGCTAACCTAATTATAACACAACGTGAAACATTTTTCTGGTAATGACTTAATAAGCTAACCTAATTATAACACAACGTGAAACAGTTTTCTGGTAATGACTAAATAAGCTAACCTAATTATAACACAACGTGAAACAGTTTTCTGGTAATGACTTAATAACCTAACCTAATTATAACACAACGTGAAACAGTTTTCTGGTAATGACTTAATAAGCTAACCTAATTATAACACAACGTGAAACAGTTTTCTGGTAATGACTTAATAAGCTAACCTAATTATAACACAACGTGAAACATTTTTCTGGTAATGACTTAATAAGCTAACCTAATTATAACACAACGTGAAACATTTTTCTGGTAATGACTTAATAAGCTAACCTAATTATAACACAGAGTGAAACAGTTTTCTGGTAATGACTTAATAAGCTAACCTAATTATAACACAACGTGAAACAGTTTTCTGGTAATGACTAAATAAGCTAACCTAATTATAACACAACGTGAAACAGTTTTCTGGTAATGACTTAATAACCTAACCTAATTATAACACAACGTGAAACAGTTTTCTGGTAATGACTTAATAAGCTAACCTAATTATAACACAACGTGAAACAGTTTTCTGGTAATGACTTAATAAGCTAACCTAATTATAACACAACGTGAAACATTTTTCTGGTAATGACTTAATAAGCTAACCTAATTATAACACAACGTGAAACATTTTCTGGTAATGACTTAATAAGCTAACCTAATTATAACACAGAGTGAAACAGTTTTCTGGTAATGACTTAATAAGCTAACCTAATTATAACACAACGTGAAACAGTTTTCTGGTAATGACTTAATAAGCTAACCTAATTATAACACAACGTGAAACAGTTTTCTGGTAATGACTTAATAAGCTAACCTAATTATAACACAACGTGAAACAGTTTTCTGGTAATGACTAAATAAGCTAACCTAATTATAACACAACGTGAAACAGTTTTCTGGTAATGACTTAATAACCTAACCTAATTATAACACAACGTGAAACAGTTTTCTGGTAATGACTTAATAAGCTAACCTAATTATAACACAACGTGAAACAGTTTTCTGGTAATGACTTAATAAGCTAACCTAATTATAACACAACGTGAAACATTTTTCTGGTAATGACTTAATAAGCTAACCTAATTATAACACAACGTGAAACATTTTTCTGGTAATGACTTAATAAGCTAACCTAATTATAACACAGAGTGAAACAGTTTTCTGGTAATGACTTAATAAGCTAACCTAATTATAACACAACGTGAAACAGTTTTCTGGTAATGACTTAATAAGCTAACCTAATTATAACACAACGTGAAACAGTTTTCTGGTAATGACTTAATAAGCTAACCTAATTATAACACAACGTGAAACATTTTTCTGGTAATGACTAAATAAGCTAACCTAATTATAACACAACGTGAAACAGTTTTCTGGTAATGACTTAATAACCTAACCTAATTATAACACAACGTGAAACAGTTTTCTGGTAATGACTTAATAAGCTAACCTAATTATAACACAACGTGAAACAGTTTTCTGGTAATGACTTAATAAGCTAACCTAATTATAACACAACGTGAAACATTTTTCTGGTAATGACTTAATAAGCTAACCTAATTATAACACAACGTGAAACATTTTTCTGGTAATGACTTAATAAGCTAACCTAATTATAACACAGAGTGAAACAGTTTTCTGGTAATGACTTAATAAGCTAACCTAATTATAACACAACGTGAAACAGTTTTCTGGTAATGACTTAATAAGCTAACCTAATTATAACACAACGTGAAACAGTTTTCTGGTAATGACTTAATAGGCTAACCTAATTATAACACAACGTGAAACAGTTTTCTGGTAATGACTTAGTTATGTTGAAATTAGTTTTATTTTATTTTCCTCAATATTATGACCCCCAAATGTACCCGTAGAGTTTTTTTTTTAAATTTTTACCCAGAAATCGGTCTATAGTGAACAATTCTTTTATCTAACGGCAACAGTGTGTTAATGCAAAATACACCTTGTAAAACAAGGGCAGTGTTACTATCGCAAAGGTATTCTGCAATAATCAATACATACATACTCACAATACAAAGATGACGTGGTGAACCTAATAAACAGCTAACTACTCTTTCTCAGAGGAAAGGTATGATTACCAAAGAAACTTCTTTTCTCATTTAAAATGTCAAAATTTGTGTTTTACTGTAGACTTAGAGATTCAGGAACAGGTACACTAAACAAATAAGTTAAATGGTTCTTTGATTCTAACGTCTCCAAAAACTATATATATTGCTTTCATAAGGAAACACTCGTGGAAGTAACACAGTAAGAGATTCAAATTCTCTCCTGGATACACACGCAGCCGCAATGGTATTTTACTTTGTACAACTTATATCCTGTGATATACTGTCGACATAGATGCATATGGCATCTGCACCTATAACCTTGAGAAAGTATCCAAGTAATTCATAAAGATATCCTATAATGTAGCATTTACATTAATTATATTATAACCTAAAACTCTGAAAAAGTAAAAATCTGAACGAAACAGTTTTGTTACGAGCATGCGTAACGCTCAAAGTTGTTTTGCTGTTAAAGTGAACGTGATTTTCTACATGTGACGACAGTGTTGTTATGAGATAATACATGACGTCATACAACATTAAACCTTTACAAAATTGTTTTGTTGTTAAAGTAGACAAGAGGTTTTATATCTAAAAACCTGGCAAAGCGTAAGAGTAGTAGAATTTTAACACCGATTACCACACATTTTTTCTTTACATAATTTTAACCTGTTATATCTTCGTTCTGTAACTGCATTCGAGAAAGTCACAAACTATAATTCTGTAACTCTTAATATTAGCGTGAAGTTGTATCACATTTTTCAACGTTCTTCCACCAGGCTGAGGTATGGTGAAGTATTTGCATAATATGATTTTTTCCTGTTTAAAAATACATAATGTAGGTTAATTAACACGTAGAACTAGGAGCTTTAAGCTTATTAAGATAAAATGGTTTCCAAGGAAACCATCTAGACAGACTAAACAAAACGGAGTGATTACATACTCTCGCTTCTCCACTCTTTTTCGAGATTGCACGTGATTACATTGGATAACGTCTAATTTACCTTCGAAAACTCAGAAAATCGTTCTCAGATCCAGAACGATCAACGATCCTGATCAGTTTATGTTAACGCATGAAATTTGCTACAAATGCGATCACATTTTACAGAGTTATTAACCCAAACCGCGAAAATGCTTCATAGTGATACAGGACCAGGATATAGACCAAATTTGTTTATAGGGGGGACTGTCCCATACTGACTTCCCATCTTTTTGTAAAATGTTCGTGTACGTCGGTCTAGTGGTTTTGAAGACACGTGCACGGAAACACAGACCTGTTGTTATTGTTTTGAATTAAGCACAAAGCTACACAATGGGCTATCTGTGCTCTGCCCACCATGGGTATCGAAACCCCAATTTTAGCGTCGTAAGTCCTCAAACATACCGCTGAGCCTTTGGAAGGTCGGAAACACAGACACGAACACGGACCCGACTGTAACACCCTCGCATCCCCTTCCTAGGATGATTGTACACCTACTTTACATTAAAATACTATTACTTCCAAGCTTTCTTATACACCTACTTTACCTCAAAAATATTTTTACATGCAAGCTTTCTTATATGCCTACTTTACCTCAAAATATTTTTACTTGCAAACTTTCTTATATATCTACTTTACGTGAAAATACTTTTACTTGTAAGCTTTCTTATACACTTACTTTACGTGAAAATACTTTTACTTGTAAGCTTTCTTATACACTTACATTACGTGAAAATATTTTTACTTGTAAGCTTTCTTATACACTTACTTTACGTGAAAATACTTTTACTTGTAAGCTGTTCTTATACACTTACTTTACGTGAAAATACTTTTACTTGCGAGTTTTTTAATAAGGTTTAGAATGACGGTTTATATGTGTATGCACACAGATTTTTAAATTTTGGTGCCTATTTAAACACTAATCTCCATAGTAATATGTAATTGAAAAAAAAAGATGAAATCAAATCTTATGAACGTATACACTGAACATGTTTCACACGTACTGAACAAAGAACTTTAGTCAAACTCATCATTCTGTTAACATGATGAACGCGTATGATTTGTTTATGTGAATAAATTTATTGTTCAATCTGTATTTAACAAAACAGTAACACATTTAAATCTATCAGGTTCTAGCAGTGAAACTATCTTGAATACCGGAGAAAAAGACGACTTTATCCAAGATTTACCAAAAATGATTGTACAATATTATCAGTAAGAACATATATTGTACCTATCTACGTCCAGAAAAACAATAATTTGAACCAATTGTAACGACAATTTTAACGTTTATTACGTTTTGTACGTCGTTGTTAAAATACTTTACTAAATAAACAATTCAATTATTGTAAAGAGCTGACCTACAATTTCAGTGGAAACGATTATTTTGTGTGTAAGAATCTACAGCAAAACCTGTCAATAGTCAGTTGGATTAACTGTCGTATAAAATGTTTGTGTTTACATTTCTACTATATTACTAAGAATCTTGTAAACAATAAATGTATGGACCTATACGCCTTTTGATGCATGAATAATTATGAGATATGTATTTAAAAGGACGATCGTGTATGAACCACAATCTGTAATTCTAGGGTTCAACAAATATGTACATGTATATAAACGTGAACTTTACTTACAGCTTATACACTAAAGTGGAGTTATTTTTATGTCAGTGACTGTACATCCTTAATTTTATACGGTTATGTTAAATGTGATGTACCCTTGTTTTTACGGAAAGGCTGTAGAGAGAAAAAAAAGTTATATTAAATAGTCTCACATACAAGAGGTCATCTAACTGTGAGCTACTACCAGGATTACGTAACTCATCCCAAGCACGAACTTTTTGTATTCTCCAAGGCCATGTGATACTCTGAACACCAAAGGACTTCAGTCGCATTAGGAGTTAAAATTTTTGACGGGCGAAAGCAAAGTTCTCAAAATCATTTCAGTAGCTTACTTAAAGTTAATATTAATGTTTCTTTCAGCGCTTTAACTAGAATAACTACACGACTAATTTGTTTCACAAGATAGCATGAGTAAGGCTCCCTTTTAAAGAGGTAAGAGTTATTAATGTGCCAGTGTTAAGGGATGTGAAAATATGTTACTCATGTTAAAGTAGTGGTTAAGAAATTGTCAATACCGTGCCAAGAAAATAGAGAGAGTTAATCGAACTTTGTAAGAACAATTCTTATGTTTTAATTCATCGAAATTGTCGGTCGCTGCATATGCTTAACATAGTTCATCATCTATCTGTATTAGTATGTATATTTTGCTTGTGGCTAATTTTCAACCATTTTGTTTTTCACAATGTGGACGTCACTCAAGTAGTTTGTGGTTGAACGTGTCACACTTCTTCCTTTATACGATATTAGTGAACAATTTAAAAGTAGAAGATATAATATTTTGAAGAATGGAGTCTTTATTGATCTCCATGGAAGCGAGGATCTCCCATGGTCTAACGTTAAACCCTCCTTTGGCAAACTAGAAACATTTCTGTGTGTTCCAACTGCCTGGCATGGCCAAGCGCGTAAGGCGTGCGACTCGTAATCCGAGGGTCGCGGGTTCGCGCCCGCGTCGCGCTAAACATGCTCGCCTTCCCAGCCGTTGGGGCGTTATAATGTTACGGTCAATCCCACTATTCGTTGGTAAAAGAGTAGCCGAAGAGTTGGCGGTGGGTAGTGATGACTAGCTGCCTTCCCTCTAGTCTTACACTGATAAATTAGGGACGGCTAGCCCAGATAGCCCTCGAGTACGAAATTCCAAAACAAACAAACAAAACAAAGTATGTTCCAACTAGTGTACCAAATGCCTGTTAAAAAGGTTAAACAAGCAATGTTCTCTGAAACCACACTTTAAGCTAATTCAGTATAATGTTTCTTATCTACACAAAAAGAGAATGATATGGTTACGACAGAAAACCCTTTGACTAGTGGAATACACTGAGTATATTTTCCAACACAGTTAACAAAGTAATAAACAGAGGTTTGAGTTGACAGAAGTTAACAAGCCAAAACTCAAAAGTCATACCTGAATTATTTCGGTTCAAGTTGACGTCTTGTGTTTTTAGTATGAGGAAAGATGGTTTTGGAGTGTCTTTGGAAAGTCTATCTTTATGTGTAATATAAAACGTACGTTACGATGGTAATTGCGGTTGCGGGTAAAAATTGATAAGCAAGACCATTACATGAGGCAGAAAGAACGATTGGAGTGGCAGTTCTGGAGACGGCGAAGAACCTGGAACATGGTTCTTCTAAACTGTGACTGAGCCACAAATTAGATTCTGGTGTAGGCATTTTCTCTCGAACCATTTCTTCACGGGTTTTTTGAGTCTGTTTAGATAAAATTTACATTTGAGCCTTTTCTCTACGAATGTTTGCGTCTTACATAATGTTTACACTCGAATCATTTGAGTGCTTGAATCTGTTTTATAATGTTTACACTCGAATCATTTGAGTGTTTGAATCTGTTTTATAATGTTTACACTCGAACTATTTCGTCACGAGTTTTAGATTCTATTTGCATAATATTTACTCTCGAACTATTTTTTCACGAGTTTTAAAACTGTTTGGATAATATTTACACTTGAACCATTTCTTAACGAGGGCTTAAGTCTGTTTTCATAATGTTTACATTTGAAACATTACTTAACGAATGTTTGAGTGTGTTTACATAATGTTTACACATGAATCATTTCTTAACGAGGATTTCAGTCTTTTTAAATAATGTTTACATTTGAGTCTTTTATTAACCAGTGTTCAAGCCTTACATAATATTTATACAATTTCTTAACGAGTGTTTGAATTTGTTATTTAATGTTTACACTCGAAATATTTCTTCACAAGCTTTTGATGCTGTTTGGATAATATTTACACTTGAACCATTTTTAACGAGTATTTGTGTCGTTTTACATAATGTTTATATTTAAGCCATTTCTTAACAAGTGGGCCCGGCATGGCCAGGTGGTTAAGGCACTCGAATCCCCGTCACACCAAACATGGTTGCCATTTCAGCTGTGAGGGCGTTATAAAGTTACGGTCAATCCCACTATTCCCAAGAGTTGGTGGTTGGTTGTGATGACTAGCTGCATTTCCTCTAGTCTTACACTGCTAAATTAGGGACGGCTAGCACAGATAGCCCTCGAATAGCTTTGTGCGAAATTCCAAAACAAACAAAATACTCAACGATTAGTTTAACCTAGGTTACTAAATCAAACAGCTTTTTTATATTAATGGTCTTTTATTACCTTCTGTTGTCGAAGATCACTTTAAAGATGCTGTGATTGTGAGTTGTGTGCAGCCCTCAAGGCAGTCGTAACTCCGTAGTGAACATCTTCGGCAAAAAAAGTGTTTAATTATTATCCACAGAACAAAAAAGTCCTGATTTTCAAAGATGCACCACATAAAAACACTGTCATACCTTCTGCACATCTATGTTGCTTCCATTCAAAGACATTAAAAATGTGTTTTTTATATTTTTGAGTCAAACCAAGAAACAAGAACTCAGGAAGTGAATTATTCCTCGGTTTATGATTTTAATGATAAAGAGACAGTATTTAAAGGTTATAATGCATGTGATGAGTGTGAGAGTTTTTATTTATATTTTTTGAAGACCATAAAAACTAAGCCATAGCTCATAAAATGAAAGATTTTAATGACAATTTCACTTTAAATTATCTTATCCATCAAGGGCTAAAACCCAATATTATTGTTAATGGCAGAAGGATAATGGCTAAAATTAGGGTTTATTAACAGTATCTTTATCTTGTGACATTATCATCCTTTCCTTCACCTTTAGTTTAATAGAGCTACAGAACCGATTTTTTCTTCATCAGTTTAATACAATATTAAACGAAACATATCGAGACCTTATATCCAACATGGGTTTCTATTCATCTAACACCATAACAGCACCAGTAAGAGAAATATTCCTGGACTGGCACATTCAAGATGAGATGTACTGGTATGGTGCATCATCTTAACATTCTCGTTATCAACAGCTATTATATAACAAGATAGAAACTATAGGGAGAAACTTTATATGGTGGTAGAGTCAATTCTACTGGACTTTTGTACAATCTGTAGGAGGGTGAGAAGATCAAATCTGTTGGTCTTATCTCGCCATATTCATGGATAAATAAGTACTGTGAGTACCCAGTTGGTCATCCCATAATCATCACAACAAATATTTCAGTGGTACATAATTATTTTGGTTTCATTAAGTGCAAAATCTTAGTCCAGAGAAAACTGTATCATTCTATTTTACCTCTGAGGTGTAAATGGTAATTATATTTTGCTGTCTCTAAAGCGTGGTAATATAAGAATATCAACACCATGTAATCACACCGATGTGGAGAGATATTTTACTGGCGCATGGATTACAGAAGAGGTGAAAAAAAATAGTCGAATTTGGCTCTCGAGTCCTAAAAATATGTGAAGTTTGTTATTTTCCTGAAGAATCCACAAAACTGTTTAAACATTAAATAGATTGATTTCTAAAAAAAATAAATAAATAGGAAAGTTTAGGACGGTCTCTCATTGTTTCACATCAAAGGCAAAACAGGGATATATTGAACAGTATGATTAAAAGAAAATAGAGCATCTGTCCTCTGAAAACACAGAAATTGTAATCCTGACAGAAGGTCTGTCACAAAACGTTGTATTAACTATTTTTGGTGTCGTTGGGGACATATCTGAGAACACATCGCACCAAGATTATAACAAATGTTACACTAGTTAAATACGAAGTTACTGGTCTTCATTGGAGACACAAATACGACTATATCCTCCAGAAAGATCAAGCAAGCAGCTTTCACCACTTTTCAAGTGCATGTGAAATTGTACCTCTCACTACAAACATTAGGTACGTCTATTTTGTACTACAATATTGATAGTGTTGTTTACATTTCAAATGGAACTAAGGATTCCCCCTTTAAGTGTTTATCTTGGGGAATTTAGAGATGAGATTAATGGACATTAAATGACATCTTGGGTCAGTGATGGTTCCAAGAATTATGGATACTTACGTGAAGGTGGAAAATCCTCTTCTAAAATGAAAGGATTTGTTCTTAAGTTTATCAATAGTGTGAGTTTAAACTCTTCCTTAATGAAGACAAAAATCATAAATATATTTAACCTTGCTGAGCATGTTATTACAATAATGAATTATTGGAAAATATGTGAGATATTAACATTCCATCGATCACTAACAACTCACAAAGTAAAAAGTAACATTCTGTTTACACCAAATGGCACATTTTATGAGATTTTACACACTATTATACAGTATTAAATTATTTATTCATTTTTACTTCGTGAGACGCTGGTCCTGTGTATATAAAACAAACCATATTGTATTTTATATCATTACAGTTTAAGATGGATTACTATTTATGACACCCTTTAACTTACACCCTCATTAAGTGGTTTGGGAGGAAGGGCTATTGGTAAAAACGGCCGGACTTTAAAATGGACCATACAAAACGATTCTCTTGTCTTTCTAAAGAACTAGTGCACCCATTGTATGGTTTATGAAAGACCCATTCGTAAAACATTAAAATATTTAGATAAAGATATTAAATCTGTTATACATAATGCAATGCTCTCTGTGGACGATAAAGTCAACATGTTAAATCTTATACATAATGCTACGCTCTCTGTGGACGATAAAGTCAACATGTTAAATCTTATACATAATGCTACGCTCTCTGTGGACGATAAAGTCAACATAAAATGCATAATACGCTCTCTGTGGACGATAAAGTCAACATGTTAAATCTTATACATGATGCTACGCTCTCTGTGAACGATAAAGTCAACATGTTAAATCTTATACATGATGCTACGCTCTCTGTGAACGATAAAGTCAACATGTTAAATCTTATACATAATGCTACGCTCTCTGTGGACGATAAAGTCAACATGTTAAATCTTATACATGATGCTACGCTCTCTGTGGACGATAAAGTCAACATGTTAAATCTTATACATAATGCTACGCTCTCTGTGGACAATAAAGTCAACATGTTAAATTAACTGTAACAACGTTACAGTAACAACGTTATTAAACTTTTCAATCACAAGCCTTGGAACCTATTAAAATGAAAATGAAATTGACGACGAAGAAAACGTCACATAGAATCGAAGGTATGCCATTAAAATAGTAAAATAAAGCTGAAATCTAATACCTTTATGTGGAGATTTTATATGGAATGACCGAGGACCGTAATGGTTAATGAAGAATATGCCTCGAACAGTAAAATTGTGGATCTGATCAAAAATATATCATGATAATAAAATAACTTTAACCCTGCCAGATGGAAGAAATTTGCATATTAATTACAGGTATAGAATATCACATAGGAAGTTGTTAAACATGTAGACCGATGGGTTTATATGAAGCACGAAGACCGTATTGTTAAAAGATCTAAATGAACTGCATTTAAATGTTCCCATTTTTAATACATGAATATTGTATTACATAATCGCATGTTTCTTGCTAAAGTCATCATTCGTCTAAGGTTTAACTACGCCTGCTGTAATGATTAAATTAATCAGATTTTATTATTATTATTTATCATTAATGCCACTCGATTCCATGAAGGAACATAGGGCCGCAATCTCTTGCGGATACATCAACAGGCTGTTTTTTTAAGTGGGTGTTAGCCCACCGCACAACCCCCAACCAGGAAAAGAAACCTTAGCCGTCCCTAATTTTGCAGTGTAAGACTAGAGGGAAGACAGTTAGTCATCACCACCCACCGCTAACTCTTAGGCTACTATTTTACCAACGAATAGTGCAATTGACCGTGACATTATAACGCCCCCACGGCTGAAAGGGCGAGCATGTTTAGCGCGACCGGGATGCGAACCCGCGATCCTCGGATTACGAGTCGCACGCCTAGCGCGTTCGGCCATGCCGGGCACAATTAATCAGATATATAAATAATATCTAATACGGATAAAACTCTGCAATGTGTTTATTATAATAATTGGCATCCTGCTTGTTATGGAAGTGAACAGCCTTTATATAGGTCAGTGAAAGCATTATGTAAATCATTGAACCTAAATCAGGTGAAGGAGTGGTTAAGGCATCAAGACACATACCCTGTAAACAAATCTGCAAGATATAACTTTTCAAGAAACCGAGTGACATGTTTTTCGATGAACAGTGGCAAACTGACTTAAGTCACCTCAACAATCAGTGGTGAATGTTTGCTGATGTGTATTGACGTACATTCCAAATATGAATGGGTTGTTCTACTCAAAAAATGAAAGAAATTACACTCGTAATAGCATTTAAACAAATTTTAAAATTACGTCAAAACCCTGTAAACTTCAGACAGATGCTGGAACAGAATTCACTAATCGACTGTTTCAATGTTATTCGTAGAAACAAAACAATAACTTTTTTATTATGCATAATGAAACAAAAGTGTCTATAGATGAACCTTTTAATCATACTATTAAGACTGTGGCGCTGTTTAAACCATTATGGAACATATGAGTACATCACAACGTTGAACAGTTTAGAAAGTACGTGTAGTGGTTTGTATTTTCATATTATCAAATTGAGGCTGACAGACTCCAATCACTGTAATAAGGAAGTGATGTGGAAAAACCATGTACAAACCACCCTGTTCCCCTGCGGGGAGAGCAGTAAGTTTATGGAGTTACAACGCTAAGATTAGGGGTTCTATTCCCCTCGGTAGACGGAGCAGATAGCTTGATGTGGCTTTGTTATAAGAAAAACACACACACAAACCCTCTGCAAAAGTTAAATTTCGATTCCAAATTGGTGATCGAGTTGAAATTAGTAAAATAAAACATCAATTTAAGAAATGGCAAAAACCTGGGTGAACAGATGAAATATTCACAGTTCATAAGAGGTTGGAGAGAAACCCGCAGTTAGAAACTATGAGATGCCTTGGAGAAAAATTAGGTGGAACATTTTATAAATTTGAATTACAAGCCCCTAATGATGTTTATGCTGTGGAAGAAATATTACATGAATGAGGAAGGGGTAAAAAGAAAGAGAATTTCATTATATGAAAAGGATTTTCAGATAAGATTAATAGTTGAATCACTCAAGCTGATCTGAATCGACTACCATAATAAAATGTATAATTCTATTATATGTTATTTGACATCGATCAGTTGTACATAAATGTTACCTAGCAATATATTTCTATGAACTATTTGTCAGCAATACTCTGTCGAATTATATCACACATCTTCTGAAGTATTTTTATCTCGAGGGTTCATAGGACGTAGTCGTAGCAGAACTGAAGTATCTACATAATACAATGTATCTGATGGTATAGGATGGTCACCTTCTTTCCTCACTCTAAAGTTCAGAATATAATAATTAACACTAGATCATCTCATTATAAAGAGCCTGAAGCATACTCAACCAATTACGAAATGAAATAGAAAAGATTCTGTATTTACACATAATTCATTCACCAGAAAAGTAAGTATGAATATGAAAGAAGCACCATTCTATTCATTCCTGGATTATCTGTACTAAACGGATTTGACTCTAACATATGCTATAGTACCAACTATGACTCCACATACTGATAATAATTACCGTGAATTTATTGACTGTATGTTTACTCAGATAATGTGTAACCTAGTATTGTTAATGATTTACATATCCTTGAAGTTAAAGGTAATGATGGAGACATTACATCTGCAAATCCTCATTACATACCAGTTTCTAAACAAATCTCCAGAGTTTTGAGATCGAATAACATAGGTCGACCTATTCCATACGAACAAGGGAGAGTCATCGTAACAATACAGTTTCATCACTTGTGGTAACATCAGAGTACTTTACTCTCACACACCAGTCGTCTGTGACGGATACTACGATTACCATATGGGAAATTGTTTACCATATATTGTTGGTAGTCAATGACAACGGGTTCACGGATTGAGAACAACTTTCATCCAACATTGCTTTTTCTGAGAAAGAAACATTAGCTTTATAGAACAAGCAGTTGATCAGTTGTACATATAGCATTAAGTGCCATACAAGGAAAATATCCTGCTGATGCTGGAAAACGATGAGTAATACAAGTAACTTGGCTCAAGACATTAAACAGATTGATGACAAGGAATTGGCTCGAGTCATTAAACAAATTGATGGATACATTAAACAAATTGATGACAAGACATTAAACAGATTGATGATTGGCTCGAGTCATTAAACAGATTGATGACAAGGTATTGGCTCGAGTCATTAAACAAATTGATGACAAGAAACTTGGCTCGATACATTAAACAGATTGATGACAAGGAATTGGCTCGAGTCATTAAACAAATTGATGACAAGAAACTTGGCTCGATACATTAAACAGATTGATGACAAGGAATTGGCTCGAGTCATTAAACAAATTGATGACAAGAAACTTGGCTCGATACATTAAACAGATTGATGACAAGGTATTGGCTCGAGTCATTAAACAAATTGATGACAAGAAACTTGGCTCAAGACATTAAACAGATTGATGACAAGGAAGTGGCTTGAGTTATTAAACAAATTGATGACAAGAAACTTGGCTCGATACAATAAACAGATTGATGAGAAGGAACCTGGCTCGAGATATTAAACAAATTGATGACAAGAAACTTGGCTCGATACATTAAACAGATTGATGAGAAGGAACCTGGCTCGAGATATTAAACAGATTGATGACAAGAAATTGGCTCAAGACATTAAACAGATTGATGACAAGGAAGTGGCTCGAGTCATTAAACAAATTGATGACAAGAAACTTGGCTCAAGACATTAAACAGATTGATGAGAAGGAACCTGGCTCGAGATATTAAACATACTGATGACAAGAAATTGGCTCGAGAAATTAAACAGATTGATAACAAGGAACTTGGCTCGAGGCGTTGAACAGATTGATGAAGCTTATAAAAAGAATAAATGAAAAGATCCCTTGTTCAGAATCACTAATATTAAGAGACGAAGAAGATCGACAACTAATTATGCTTCTCATCCACCAAGAATGTCCTGTACAAACTCTGAGCTATAACTAGTTTCTCTTCTTCATACAAAATTTGGGAAAGGAAATGGACAGAATATTATCCTCAGTCATCAGTGACTGACAAATGACCCATTGTATTTTTATCTCATGTTCAGGCGACGAATACCTTGATCTGGTACAATCATATCTTTGTGTGAAAGCAAAGATTGTCAAATTTGATGTAGCTAATATAAAAGATATGTGTTCACCCACCAATCTGTTTCTTCATCTCTGTTTTCTCAATTCGATATACACCTGAATGACAAACTCATTCCGTCATCTCACAATATTTGCTTATATAAGTCATACATAGAAACTCTATGGAGTTATAACACAGAAGCTGAGAGCAGTCATTCCACATCGTCTATGCTAGTAAAGAATATGGCGGATAGCTTTGAGGATTCCTATTTTAAAGATGAAGATAACAGTGGAATCAAAGACCGGCACATAGGTATTCAGTTTAGCCAGACATTCGACAAACCTGGCTATCATATATGCCCGAGGTAGTCAGACTGTTGACATGACCAGCCATCATAGATACCCGAGGTAGCCGGATTGTCGACATGACCGGACATCGTACATACCCGAGGTAGCCAGATTGTCGACATGACCGGACATCGTAAATACCCGAGGTAGCCAGATTGTCGACATGACCGGACATCGTAAATACCCGAGGTAGCCAGATTGTCGACATGACCGGACATCGTACATACCCGTGGTAGCCAGATTGTCGACATGATCGCCCAAATACGGACATCATTTTGCAAAACACTTTTCTTGCACAATGGTGAAAACTTAAAACTTCGTCTTACAAGAAGTGAAGACGCATTTCGTATTATGTCAATGAGGAATATCATTTAAAGGATGCTTTACAACACGTTTCTTTCTGCATTGAAAAAGTCAACACCAGTCCGTCATTCTATCACATAAAAGGAACAGCTAAATATCCTTTGAAGCATAAAAAGAGTGCAAATAATTGTCAGTCCCTCAGGGAAACTTAAAAAGCATCTATTTGTAATTCAGTTTTAGGTCAGGTACCAACACGTTTTGTTGTAGGGTGTGTTGATAACAACACATTTAACGTCAGGTACCAACACGTTTTGTTGTAGGGTGTGTTCATAACAACACATTTAACGTCAGGTACCAACACGTTTTGTTGTAGGGTGTGTTGATAACAACACATTTAACGTCAGGTACCAACACGTTTTGTTGTAGGATGTGTTCATAACAACACATTTAACGGATCTTCTAAGAAAAATCCATACAATTTTAAACATTACACTATCAGTTTCTTGGCAATTAACGAGAATGGAAAATAAAATATTGTTCGATCAGATTCTGATTCTGAGCTGTATGTATAATTCGGTGAAATATTACTTAATGGAACAGGAAAACAGCTCGAAGACCAAGGAGTTGACATAGGGTATGATGAATACTCAGGAGGATATACATAGTTTTTCTGTATTCTTACACTGAGTCTGTGTACTAGAGACTGACACTTTAACTTGGTGAAACAGGGAAATTTATTAATAGAAATAGTTGAGCGTCAACACACACTATAAATGTTTACTTCCATGCTGAATTTCAGTCCAGTTTTAGAAACTGATCAGTCTAGGTACATCATAACTGATATGTAAGAAACTATGAAAACTATAGAGTTATTCGATACTCTCACTAGAGTTATGCACGAGATAAACAGAGATGTTTCTACCAGCGATCGATCAATCAACTACCTGAGCAGGCAGACAAATAGTTATGCGTCATCAACGTGGATCTAGGTCACAAACTAAAGTCACTGGATCTGTTTCTGCTCTGGTAGAAATGAAAACGTTTTAATCCACCAGGTTTACCTCTATATAGCCTCAAATTATAATGCGCATCAAACAGAACTGTTAAACATTGACTTATAACTAAAATCACTTCAAGGACCTTATTCGTATGTGTGTGGAATATATTGTGTATATTATGTTTATTACCTTTGTAGACATGTTAAAGCGCAGACTGTGCTAACGAAATTTAAGTCTGATGATAATATTAATGGTATAACCGTTTTCGCATTAATGTTCCTTTTATGGATTTAATATCGGTTGTAGTCCAAGTGGTCATGTCATTACTGTGAATTAATATAAATAAAACACGTTATCACTGTCTTGTTCTTTATTCAGGAAAATGATGTAGTATACTTGTTTGTTTGTTTTAAGTTAAGCACAAATCTACACAATGGGCTATCTGTGCTATGCCCACCACGAATATCGAAGCCCAGTTTCTGGCGTAGTAAGTCCGTAGACGTGCCGCTGTGCCTCTACGGGACGATGTACTATATACAAACATGTATGATAGTAAAATAAATTAACTGTTACCTTTTCTAACATATTTCGATCTTGTGATATGTAGATTTGCAGATCAAATTCTGATCACTCGTGAACAAATTAATTGTCGTTATCTGTACTTCAGAGATTCGTATCAGTAAATTTAAATACTGTTTATATTTTGGAAAAAAAAAGTTAGTGTAATAGCTTGTTAAGATGTTAACAATTCCATCGTAATACTAATAAAAAATACAATATAATATCCATGGATGGAGCCAAATGCTGAACCGAACGTACGTAACAGTATAATAAATTATATTTAGTAGGAAGAAAAAGTCTCATTTCTTGAGAAAACATCCTTCGACGTTTAGAACTTGGATATTAATTATTGATATCAAATTTGATTATAGCTTGCACATTAACTGTCTATTTAACTAACTTTAATTAAAGAAAATTAATCAGGTAAAAATTGCTTTCAATTTCTATATTAATTTTCTAATTGTTTAATTAATTTTGCATACTAATCACCCTATTAATTAATTAACTTGTAATTCATAAACCATTAATTAGACATGAATTACTGAAAAATAACTAGCAACCATGTGTTAATCCCTTCAGAAGTTAAGATCAAGGGCTGACGGTGAGTATAATTATACGTATGTGTGCGTTGCGTAAGCCTTTTGGCTTTGCTATCATTACAATATTACTGTTTCAATGGTACTTTAGAAACACTTTCATTTTCCTTGTTATATATTTGAAAATTATATATATATAGTAAAGTTATCAACTTTATTTATGGTTACAAGTGTAACAACAAAACATAAAACTAAAAGGCTGTGTTATAGATATAGTCATGTGAACGAGGCTGCATTGCCGTTGGATGTGGTCTACAAGATTTCGTGCCAGGTTTGTGAATTCAATAATTCATGTTTTACGTCCCGTTGCTGTAAACATCCACGCTTCATCTTTTGTCTATTCGCTCAAAAATAGGGCTGCTATGCCCTGTGCAGCTCTGGGTGACATTTCTAAAACAAAAGACATTTCATTGAATCAACTTTTGTCAGCTCAACTGTTATACAAATATCCTATATCAGGCACTTGTAGTTTTGGAATGTCGAACCACAGATTATAATAAGTAGAGAAAATGTTTGATGAACCACATGAAACACATTTTTTTTCGGGGGGGGGGGTGCAGCATGGCCAGGAGGGTTAAGGCGTTCGACCAGTAATCTGAAAGTTGCGGGTTCAAATCCCCGTCGCATCAAACATGGTCGCCCTATCAGCTGTGGGGGCGTTATAATGTTACGGTCAATCTCACTATTCGTTGGTAAGAAAATAGCCCAATAGTTGACGGTAGGTGATGATAACTAGCTGTCTTCCCTCTAGTCTTACACTGCTAAATTAGGGACGGCTAGCGCAGATAGCCCTCGAGTAGCTTTGCGCGAAATTCAAAAAACAAGCAAACAAATTTCTTTTTGATCAATCACCAGTCACCTATATTGATGTTAATAGACGCCGTTGTTTAAGAAACTTTGTATTCATTCCTCCCAAAAAAGCTCCAATCACTGGGTTTAGTGTTCACGTCTTGTATTGACGTTTCGCTGTCTATATAACGTTTTTATGTTATAATTAAATTGAAAACTTACAGATCTCGTATTGCCTGTTATTGTTCACTCCAGTCCAGCGTTTATTATTGTTATTTAGTACTGATTATGAGGGTATATTTATAATAGGTGATTTGCTTCCGCCCTCTGCACAAAGTCAATATTTTGATACAATGATAGTAAAAAGGTCATATTTTCCATCTGCTTCAACTTCTCAATTAAACACGTAACAAAATCTTCCATGGTGAGCTTCTTTAGTTCTCACCCATATTCTACATTTTGCTTCCTCTTTTGGTCACCGGTAACTTTACGAACTTATACCACTAGGATCGGGGATTCATTTTTTCTGATTTAACAGAGAACAGATATTTTGTTTTGTGTGTGTAACTTTGTACTCTAACATAAAACACTACAAAAATATGAGTAAACCCATTAGCCTTATCTCTAGTTACTGATACACCAAGATCCTTGTTTCGTTACTCATTTAACGAAATTCCAGTCTTGTTGCTAACGTATAAACATCTCAGTTTCGTTGCTTACTTAACAAGAGTGGCCTAGCATGGGTAGGTAGTTAAGGCACTCGACTCGTTATCTGAGGGTCGCGTGTTCGAATCCCCGTCAAACAAATCATGCTCGCCATTTCAGCCGTGGGGGCATTATAACGTGACGGTCAATCCTACCATTTGTTGGCAAAAGAGTAGTTCAAGAGTTGGCAATGGATGGTAATGACTAGTCGCCTTCTCTCTAGTATTACGCTGCTAAATCAGAGACGGCGAGCGCAGATAGCCCTCGAGTAGCTTTAATCGAAATTCAAAACAAACAAACAAACAATACTTAACAAGATACCGGGCACGTTATTTACTTTATATCCTGGTGACATTACTTACATAACAAGATACCAGTCTCGTTACTTACATAACAAGATACCAGTCTCTTTACTTACATAACAAGATACCAGTCTCATTACTTACATAACCAGATACCAGTCTCATTACTTACATAACAAGATACCAGTCTCATTACTTACTTAACAAGATACCAGTCTCGTTACTTGCATAACAAGATACCAGTCTCGTTACTTACATAACAAGATACCAGTCTCGTTACTTGCATAACAAGATACCAGTCTCGTTACTTACCAACAAGATACATAACAAGATACCAGTCTCGTTACTTGCATAACAAGATAAGTTACTTACATAACAAGATACCAGTCTCGTTACTTCAGTCTCGTTATAACAAGATACCAGATACCAAGATACCTCTCGTTACTTGCATAACAAGATACCAGTCTCGTTACTTACATAACAAGATACCAGTCTCGTTACTTACATAACAAGATACCAGTCTCGTTACTTACATAACAAGATACCAGTCTCGTTACTTGCTTAACAAGATACCAGTCTCGTTACTTGCATAACAAGATACCAGTCTCGTTACTTACATAACAAGATACCAGTCTCGCTACTTGCATAACAAGATACCAGTCTCGTTACTTACATAACAAGATCGTTAGTTACTTAACAATAAAGTGTAAGAATTAAATAATGTAATGCTTTTAACAAGCTTGATTTCAAACTTGCTTCAACTACGAGAACCAAGTTTGTGTCCCCGTGGTTCTATAGTAGAAAGATGAGTGGTTCTATAGAAGAAAGATGAATCATTCACTGATGTCCCTAGTAATTGTTTTGTATATCCGCATTACTTTCCTTCTTTCACGGAACGTTTTCTTATTTTTCCTGATTTAAGAACCTAGTTTAGGTGTCCGAGAAATTGTTGTTATATTTATTAAAATTTGTCAAGTAGGTGTAGATATGTATGGTGCAATGTTGACCATGATGTTTGTCACATGTGGCGAAATGTTTCTCGTCATCTCTTATACCGTTTCTATTATTTTTGCGTTAATATTAAAAAAAATCATTTATATTTTGATACTGTATTTAACTGTATATTAGTCTTGGTTGCTTACAGTTTAAGATATTAAACCGATTTTCAAAATATCGTGCAGTTTTTAAATAAATATTGCACATATTTTGTATCATGTGGTGAATGTAGTAAATCGCCAAAGTTCGGAGAGCGTCAAAATTCAATTGAACACCTGTGTTCTAAACGAGCGTTTTAAAGTTATGTTGTTACTTCAGTATTAATCAGTCCATTCCAACAAAGTAATGGAAGGAGGAAAAAGTCTAGTGTACCTGACCCTCCTGGGTATACAAATATATATATATACCCAAACACCAGAGAGAGAGAGGGCGTGTGCAGTACGTTATAACTGTGTAACATAAAACAGTGTAGCTCATTTTCAGAACGTATTGTAAACATGTTACGTTGAGAAAAGGTTCAGTTGGACGTGTTTGTATATAAAACTGCTCTTTCACGAGGCTAGAGTTATTAGTTTAAACTGTCTTCAAAAATTAACCCTCAATTCACTTTCATCAACTGGTGTACGATTTCTTATTTTTTGCTCCGTTTGTATATGTAACTTGCAGCAGATTTTCGTTTTATCAAATTCGATACGCTCGAGTGACTGTTGAGCCTTGTTAGTAGTCAAGTGTAGGCCAAAGTAACCACGCCCACTGGTGTGATGTCATAACACGAGCTCACTCACTGAAACGTGAGATTTGATATCGACAATATTCCCACACAGTTCTGATTATTTTTTTCTTTAAACTTTTTGTTTCAGCATTATAATAAACTAAAGGTTGTAATGTGGTTTTAGCGTTCTCAGGTTTAGCTCTTTAATACATAATACTTTACATATAAATACGAGTCGGAACTGACGATAATTCTCATCTTTCGTTTCGGACATTTTTAAGTAGAAGGTTTTGAAAGACATTACGTCATGTTTAATATTTAAGTGTAGACTAAAGTATTGTGAAAAACATAATCTAAAGATACTCACAATGTCAGATATTGTTGTCAAAAATAGCAGCAATGAAACAAGAAGCTAACAACCAATAAAAACACTTCTTTCTTCATTCATGTTAATTCAAAAGGAACTCATACAATTAAGTAAAATTCAATTGATGTCTTTCACATCTGATGTACCCTTACCCTACACACCGATAATAACTACAAGAATTCGTGAGAGAGAATATGGCAGTGTTAACCCTCATGTGTTAAAAAAGAACTTTGAGTTTCAAAAGTGTGAGAAAGTTTGTTTTTTTAACATTGGTCCATTGATTATAATGTGACGGTTATTCAAGAAAGAATGTGTTACATGTTGAAAGTCAGTAAGTTGACCCTAAAAATAATCACGTCTTGAAAAGTTTTCCACTATATTGTGGTCTAAAAATATTTGTCATTAACCCTGAAGTTAGTCACGACAAGATCTTTACGGCCCGATGGTTAAGGCACTCGAGTCGTAATCCGAATATCGCGAGTTCGAATCCCTGTCACACCAAGACCCTTTCAGCGTGAGGGCGTTATAATGTGACGATCAATCCCTCTATTTGTTGGTAAAAGAATAGCCCAAGAGTTGGCGGCGGGTGATTATGACCAGCTGCCTTTCCTCTAGTCTTACACTGCTAAATCAAGGACGGCTAGCGCAGATAGTCCTCGTTTACTTTGCGCGAAATTCAAAACAAACAGCCAAGTGATTAAAACATTAAGTTCTTGGTGTAACCTGTTAAAGGCATAATTGTTAACACAACCAATATGAAGAAAAAACTGCAAGTCAAAAGAACAGATTTTGTCGAATGTCATATTCCACACAGTGTCTAGTCGCACGTAAACACAAACAGAATCGATTTAGGTTACAGAGTTTAGCTACGCTGTCGTCACAAACTGTGTTTCAATGCAGATAATATAATATATACAGTAAAACCGGAAATATAAAAATTTGCAGCATTATCTTAAGATTTCTCTTATAAAAGGCTTCCTCTATATGGCAGAACCTGCGTAACTTTCACGTATCTCATCTATCAACAAGTAGGATTAGAACCTGAGTAAGGCGGGAAATAATGTTTTTCATTAAATATTAGTTTCTTATTTAATTAATTATTTCTTTAAATATTAATAAATTCTCAGACATTTTGTTACAGTAAGTATTGGTTAAATATATTGTGTTCTTTTTTCTGCCGTCATTATTCCAGATGTCGCTATTCGAAAGAACGATTGGCTGTATGTATTTTTGGTCGCATTTGATAATGGAAAACTAGATAAACCTTGGGTGATTGGTAAAAGTGAAAACCCGCGTTGTTTCAAAAACTTAAGGAAAATCAACTTCATATGGAATGAAAAACGAATAATAAAGCCTGGATGACAAATGCTATGTTCGAGGAATTTTTGAACAAATTAAACAAAAGAATGGAACACGAGAATAGGAATATTCTACTTTTTCTATATAATGCAACTTGTCACCCAAATGTCCTACCTCCATGTACAACATCTGTTCTACAGTCACTAGATAATGGAATTATACAGTGTATAAAATTGAAATACAGAAAACTGATGCTTCAGCATATTATTGTAAACATGGACGACTGTAAGAGAACATCTGAAATGACCATGAAAATTGACGTGTTAGATATAATTGAATTTTTAAGTCATTCAATCAAATACGTAAAAGATGAATGCGTGATAAAGTGCTTTCGAAACTGTGGATTTATTCTTGATAATGACGGAGATTGTGGAGAAGTTGTTTGTTATGACGATTCTAGTGAAGTCCAAACTCTGACTGAGAAGATTGATGCAGATGATTCTGTGAACACAGAAAGTTTTGTGAACGTTGACAAGAATGTTTTAACAGAAACTAATGAAATTTATTTAAAATCTATAATAGAATCGCAAGATGGTAACAGTGTGAGAGATTCAGAAGGTGAACAAAATGGAAAAGATTATGAGGAAATAGAAATTCCTACTTCATCGCAAATGTTAAGTTATATTAACGTTATTACATTATATGCAATTGTGAAGGGGGAAAATGAACTCCATGAAAAGGCCGTAGAATTAGCGTTCTCTTTTAACCACATGAGAAAGCTCATTAAAAAAACGAAACAGTTGAAATTGGACACTTTCTTCAAATGAATTTGATTAGGATATTTGTGTACTTATGTATATTTTGAATGTCTATTTTTGTTCTTATTCTAATAAATATAACATAAACAGTATAATAACTTTATTCACAAACATCTTACTTCCACTGAGTCAAGCAAGTGTAACGTTCCTCTTGAAACTTATATATAATTATAGAAATGCATGTCCACCTGTTTAAGCCGGAAATTTTACTCAGGCACGTGCGATTCCGCTTTAGACAGGTTTTATTGTATATGTATTTTTCATGCAATGTGATGTATCGTTCTGTGTTGTGTACTAGCCGTTTCGCTTTCCAGTGAAAAGAATGGAGGTTCAAAATGGTTATTAACTTATATTTTGTATAAGTATAAAACTGATAAATTAGTTTTACAAGATTTCATTCTCTGCTGTTGTTTCGAAATTGTAGCAAAAAGAAGTTAGTCAGTTGTTATAATATTCAGAAGAGTGGAAAGGTCATACGGTGATTTGGTAAGAGCACTCTCGTGGTTATTCTCCAAACACTGTGATTGACGTTTATGGTGTTGTTCTTCTGTTAAATTTTAACGTTCCCCGGTAGAACAACGGTGAGTTTACGGGTTTAAGAGGCTGAAAACTGGGGTTCGGCCTCCCAAGGTGGATACGGTACATAGCTCAACGTGGTTTCCCTGTAAAACAAACCATAACTTGTAACAGCGTTATCCTAAATATAGGTTACACACCCGTAAAATAATATATTTGTTGTTAGGTGCCCCAGTCATGTGCAAAAACTAGTTTTTAATTGGCCAATCGTTTTACAGTTTTTGTGTCATAAAGATAAACGTCATAAGTGTCACTCTTGAGAGCCATAGTCCTGACATTATGCTGATCATTGTGGTGACATTTGATATGCCATAGGTTTTTCAACCTTCTTGTTATTTTAGTGACATACACATTGTTTCACCACATATAACTAGGTGAGTCTATATGTGCACACAAACATACATATATACTATTTCACCACATATAACTAGGTGAGTCTATATGTGCACACAAACATACATATATACTATTTCACCACATATAACTAGGTGAGTCTATATGTGCACACAAACATACATATATACTATTTCACCACATATAACTAGGTGAGTCTATATGTGCACACAAACATACATATATACTATTTCACCACATATAACTAGGTGAGTATATATGTGCACACAAACATACATATATATATACTGTTTCACCACATATAACTAGGTGAGTCTATATGTGCACACAAACATACATATATACTATTTCACTACATATAACTAGGTGAGTCTATATGTGCACACAATACACATACATACTATTTCACCACATATAACTAGGTGAGTCTATAATGTGCACACAAACATACATATATACTATTTCACCACATATAACTAGGTGAGTCTATATGTGCACACAAACATACATATATACTGTTTCACCACATATAACTAGGTGAGTCTATATGTGCACACAAACATACATATATACTATTTCACCACATATAACTAGGTGAGTCTATATGTGCACACAAACATACATATATACTATTTCACCACATATAACTAGGTGAGTCTATATGTGCACACAAACATACATATATACTGTTTCACCACATATAACTAGGTGAGTCTATATGTGCACACAAACATACATATATACTGTTTCACCACATATAACTAGGTGACTATTTCACCACATATATGTGAGTCTATATGCACACAAACATACATATATACTGTTTTCACCACATATAACTAGGTGAGTCTATATGTGCACACAAACATACATATATACTATTTCACCACATATAACTAGGTGAGTCTATATGTGCACACAAACATACATATATACTATTTCACCACATATAACTAGGTGAGTCTATATGTGCACACAAACATACATATATACTATTTCACCACATATAACTAGGTGAGTCTATATGTGCACACAAACATACATATATACTATTTCACCACATATAACTAGGTGAGTCTATATGTGCACACAAACATACATATATACTATTTCACCACATATAACTAGGTGAGTATATATGTGCACACAAACATACATATATACTGTTTTACCACATATAACTAGGTGAGTCTATATGTGCACACAAACATACATATATACTATTTCACCACATATAACTAGGTGAGTCTATATGTGCACACAAACATACATATATACTGTTTTACCACATATAACTAGGTGAGTCTATATGTGCACACAAACATACATATATACTGTTTTACCACATATAACTAGGTGAGTCTATATGTGCACACAAACATACATATATACTATTTCACCACATATAACTAGGTGAGTCTATATGTGCACACAAACATACATATATACTATTTCACCACATATAACTAGGTGAGTATATATGTGCACACAAACATACATATATACTGTTTTACCACATATAACTAGGTGAGTCTATATGTGCATACACAAACATACTATATATATACTATTTCACCACATATAACTAGGTGAGTCTATATGTGCACACAAACATACATATATACTGTTTTACCACATATAACTAGGTGAGTCTATATGTGCACACAAACATACATATATACTATTTCACCACATATAACTAGGTGAGTATATATGTGCACACAAACATACATATATACTATTTCACCACATATAACTAGGTGAGTCTATATGTGCACACAAACATACATATATACTATTTCACCACATATAACTAGGTGAGTCTATATGTACGCGCACACACAGTCTTTCTCTATTTTTTCCTTTTCGTAACATCACTGGAACGTTGTCTATGACGTCACGAAACCGACAGAATAAAGATAAGTTTAGTAAACACCAAAGGTTCAAACTTTCTTGTGTATACGTGTGTGTGTGGCGACCTGTCTGTCTTTTAACTTGTCTGGTTGAATATTTATGAACCTATTGTTTTTTGTGAATCTTGTTTCCAGCTCACCGGTGTAAAAGTATCCATGTACCTAATCTTAAATATTAATCTGAATGAATAGAACCTTGAGAAAGTCTAACACAATGATTTAATTATTTTTTGTCGCTTAGTGCAACGATCGATTGTATCGTTAGTATAGATTTATGCAAATTTCAAGACACAAAAGGTGCCGATCATACATAGCCACGAGCCAGTTGGTGGGGTTTTGTACACCGTTTTACATATACGAGGTGAAAACACTTTTACAGGCGTGTGTGTCTCGTTATAAAAAAGTCGGTTCTAGAAACTTGGATTAATTATTTTTATTTCATAGGTTTAATGTGTACAGATCTTGCCTAATGATAAATGTAAGGAGGTTCATGAAAGATTTATAGAAATAATTAATTTTGTTAAACTTACCTGGATATTGATTGATAATGTATTATTTAACAAACATTCATCCTTACTTGATAGCTCCTAAACTCTTTGAAGACAACAATTCTATTATTTGAAACTGAAAAACAAATACATCGTAAAATAAATTATTACACAGCAGATAAATATCTACACGCAGAAAGTTTCAAAGAGTTCAGTTTAAGACAAACTAAATATGACCAATAGTCAAGTGTCTTTGAGTTGGAAGGAAGGCTTGGATCAGTGGCTTATATTTAGACTAAAGCTGAAGGTACGTTAATTTTAAGTGACTTTATATATAATATGGATAATAAAGGCATTTGAGAAAAATGTAGTTTATCATTGATTTACTATAAGGCTGGGCGTGTCCTGCAAATTAACATGCCTGGACTCTGGACCCAAAGGTTCGTGTTTTGTGCTCCACATTTTCAGTTAATAGGTGTTACGTATTATAAGTTATCCCGGGCGAGTTCCCGATTTATTGTGTTAAGTATTAAGATTTTTAATAGCCTGAAAACTATTTAACTTGTAATTCAAATTTAAAAACTATTTAATTGTCGATATGTATCAAATTTATGATATTTGCCAACAAGATTGATACACACAATTTTTTTCTTAAAACAATTGTATTTTATTATACAAACAACAATACCATTTACAATAACGGTTATTACAAATAAAGGTTTATTTTCAAGACTTTACAAACTTACAAACAATACTGAGCCTTCTATCTGGTTTGGAACCAAATCTTTAATTGACGGTTCACGGAGAGCGAATTAATTTTGTGTAGATATACTGGTACAATTCTCTTGACAGCTTGCTAGATAGCTGCGTCAAGACCGACGACAATATCTAATGAACTGATAGAAATACTAACGTCTGAAGCTAATTCACTGAAGTCAGACGGTTTGTAATGTTTGAAATCCATAAACTTTCTGGTCAAATATTTGTAGTTTTCCGATTAATACGCGTTTATCAAAATTATAGCTTCCGAGATTCGTAGTGTACTAACTGTAACAAACCAACAATATTATTAAACTATTGTGACTTTTAATTAAGGCAAAGTTCAGAAAGTTCAGTTGGCCCAATATACATATACTTGTATTTACATGCATTGTTGATTCTTACACTCGAGAATCTTCTACAATTTTAGAGAACATGCGAGACTTTTGCAATACACTTTTAACAATATAAGCTACATGCTTTTACACACACACACACACATATATATATATAAATGAAAACACAGATATTAAAATAACTATACGTTGGTAAATCTGTTACAAATGTAACACTAACGGTTAGGTCAAATCTTACTATTCGGTCAGAAAGGAATAGTCAAAGACGTAACGGTGGGTCCTATTCACTATCTACTTCCTTTTAGTCTGTTAGTTCAGGTGTTAGAGACGAACTGCGCAGATAGCCCTGAATTCGATAAGCGATTTTGAAAACGATTCTCTGAACTTGAATGCTTTGGTAGGCTTTGTATGAATATTCTAATCAACAACAAACCTAAATCTGACACATGATTTATTCAGATTTCTTAATCGTAGAGGGGCCGATGCCCTTGCTCATTTCTTTTGTTTCTTCCCCAATATTCCTTTTAAACTTAGTAGATTAACTGTTAGAATTATAAATGGGGAGAGAGGTTGAGATGTTTACTTTATTCACTTCATTTCCATACAAACAACTTTAAGCAAAATGTTCGGAGTTAATACACCTTGTGTATATATATATATACTAACATTTTCAATTTACCGTATTTTCTAATTAACAATATTTAAGTGTAAAATTAAGTTCTGTAAAATAAACATTTATTTGGTCAACGGTAAAGTTCGCTGCGAGATAATCTTAGCGTTTTTTGTTTAAATTTTAAACAAAGTTGTTAGTTTAGACTATAAAACGAAACGTTTTTCCATTTCTCGTTAGTTTTAAACAAAGTTGTTAATTTAGACAATCAACGAAACGTTTTTCCATTTCTTTTTAGTTTTAAACAAAGTTGTTAGTTTAGACAATCAAACGAAACTGTATATGTCCTGCGCATGTTTCCATTGTTAGTGAGGGAAATAAACAGTCAGTAATGAAAGGATTCTGAAATACGAATGACTGTTTAAACCGATAATAGCAGAAATACATCATTACTTTACAAATCGTGTAAACAGTATAAAGGTGTGTTGCACGTATTATCCTTAAACACCTTAAAGTTGCATTTTATTAGACTTAAAATGTAGTTTTTATGTTCTCATAAAGAACAAACGGTCATTTTAATCTAGTGTATAATATTTCCTGCGTGAACTCAGAACCTAAAAGTTTTGAATTTATTTTTAAAGGCTAAATGTGGAATGTTTCGAATGTGAGCAACATATTTCGTCTCATCCTGTTAATGTTCATCAGACTAACACATGAATTTGATAAGCGGTTTTGAAAACGATTCTCTGAACTTAAATGCTTTGGTTGGCAGTATTACCACGGAACGTTTTGCTTTTCACACGGACTAAGAGGTTTTTGTTGGATTCTCACGTACAGGTGTGTGAGTTTAACGGTGGCGACTTCTTGCGTATGGCTCAGATTAGTACCTAGTTCATTACTTAATGTGTCGCGTTCTTTCTGTGTAGGTCTGGCATGGCCAAGTGGTTTAGGCACTTGACTCGTAATCCGAGGGTCACGGGTTCGAATCTCCGTTACCCCAAACATGCTCGCCCCGTCAGCCGTGGAGGCGTTATAATGTGACGTTCAACCCACTCTTCGTTAGTAAAAGAGTAACCCAACAGTTGACGGTGGGTGATGATGACAAGCTGTCTTTCCTCTGGTATTACACTGCTAAATTAGGGACGGCAAGCTCATATAGCCTTCGTGTAGTTTTGCGCGAAATTAAAAACAAACCAAACTTTCTGTGTAATAAATAATCTTAGTTTTTACCATGTACTGCTTTGTTAAGGTTACCGTAACAACATATTAACATTTTTGATTGGCCGCTTTCGTACGCTACGTAATTTCCCGTGTTCGCTGGTGAGATTGTATGGGAAAAGATAAGGAACTTAAGGCTAGTGTTCTACGGATAGACGTTTGCCGATATTCCAAGGAATCGTTTGTGCGCATATGTATATTAAATTATAATCTTGAGAAGGATTTTAGTGTACGAGTGGGTAATGAGTGTGGATAATTCGTTTTTCGTGCGTATACAGCCTTGTTAAAGTGATTCAGAAATCTTCTGTGTAATGCGTTTGTGGTATTCCATGATGCAACGTGATTGGCTCTGTATAGTATGTAACGTTTTTGTTTTGTTTTTTAATTTTGCGAAAGCTACAGGAGGACTATCTGCGCTAGCCGGCCCTAATTTAGTAGCAGAAGACTAGAGTTAGTAACCACCAACAGCCAACTCTTGGAATACTCTTTTACCAAAGTATGATGGGATTGATCTTCACATAATAACGCCCCCACTGCTTAAGTGGCAAACATGTTTGGTGTGAAGGGAAATCGAACCGGCGACCTTTAAATTATGAGTTGAGCACTCTAACAACCTGGCCAAGCCGGTGCAAGTGGTTTAAAGTTCTATATTATTTGCTAAAATTTGTTATATATGTGTAACTCATAGTTTATGGGTACTTTAATGATCTCTAGTCTTTTATAAAACACACATATTGTCTCAAACCTTTCATTAATACAAATTTCGAATTCTCTCTTCACGTGATGCCGGGTGATGGGTGCTGCATACAAGAAAACTAAAGACCAGTAAATTAGTACTTGAAAATGTTTTCTGAAACTTGTCTTAGATAATATGTACCAGAAATATCTGTGGGTTTGTCTGTTTGTTCCTTATCTAACATCTAATCACTGGGCTAATCTTAATCAAATTTTGTGAGATGATAGTTTGTAATAAAGGGCATATTTATGGGGGATTACAAACCGTCAACCCTCATTATTGTTGTTACTAAGTATTTATTATTAACGTTATTTAACATTAACTACAATCATAGGTAACTCCACATTTTTAAATTGAAAAAAAATTACATTTTCTATAACACAATATACATACAGCGTAGAGAAGGACATACAAACGTCTTATATATCTCAGAGAGTCTGCGAGCACTTCCTATGAAATAATATAATGAAAACAAAATGACCTCAACCGTTGTAATATTACGTAAACTCAGTTGAAGTTTCTGTAACCATCATATGAAGTTTCCACTTGTGTGACCATCATATGGCTGATATGAAGAGCCGTTTTTTTTAATTACACCAACTTCCTACTTTCATCTATAAATTTCGGCTCATAAAGGAAGGACATTAAGCTGGGTGTTGAAAGTGGGTTGCATCCCATAACACACTGTGGAAGGACATTAAGCTGGGTGTTGAAAGTGGGTTGCATCCCTATTACCAGTACTTTTGCTCTTTCTTCGTCCAACAAAGTCACCCTGACCATCGCACAGTCTGTATCATGTTTTAAGTACATACACATTGAACTTTTAAATCTTACACAAAAATTTTGATCAATTAATAATGAATACTGTAATAATATGATATATAAGTAAGTTGTGTGAAAGTTAGGATTTTTGTGTTATTCGTCATAATATCCACCCTACGTTTTTTTTTTTTAAAGTTCACAAGTTGGACAAAAGATGGGTGTCTCAGCTTGTATTATTATAAATATTGAATCCAACTAGCTAATAAACGAGTTTTGAAGCTATTTATACTGTGATTGATGATGGCAGCATAGCTATATGTTGAAACCCTGTTCATCAACGAAAGTGCACGTGAGAATGTTGCGTGCTCCGAGACCAAATTAGCATACATACTCATGAAAGGTGTTGGGATCCTTAAAGATGAATCATCTTTGTGTAGTTCAACATTTAGACGTTGTTCTTGCGACCAGAAAATGATGTGCATAATAAAATAGATCTTCAACTCGGAAGTGTTTCGGTTCATGACGTGAAACGAAGTTTTTATATTTTATAATTTCTTTACTCGATGCGATAATTCACAAGAAAGTCACTTGTTCGCCAGGTTGTGCTAAAATGGTTTGTTTTCTTTCTTTCTTCCGGATGTTTCAATTATCAAAAACTAGGATCCACACCATACCCCACATCTACTCATTAAGACTTATCTATACACATGTATAGTTATTTATTTATTTATTACGTATAAGTTAATCTGTCAACACTTTATCACAAAATTTTATTTCTATGTTTTTCTTAATTTAGGTTTCGTGCTGGTATAACAAGTCTTCATTATATCATCTTTCAAGATGTTTTCTAGCATTGGAGCGTTTACTTTCCTCCTGTTGGTAATTCACTCAACGAGTCGCTCTACCACATCGACTGATGGTAAATAAGTTTTCTAATATGTATGTAAAACAGAAATTTTTCTCATTTGCCAATATTTATAACCATTATTTTCTAATTTAGTTGTGAATAATATAGCACTATCTATGATATCACATAACACTATCTATGAAAGAATGTCCATTATTACAAACCGTTAATTATGTATGTGTCTGTGTGATATAATGATACCTTTTATCGTCATGCGAGAAACAACACTATTGGGGTGAGGGGTTGGTAGAATGGGAAAAATAAATGTCTTTTTCTTACCAGAAACAGTTACTGGAGCTTTGCCATTGACTAAATTAATATCCAAATCTAGTTAATTGTCGAGGATGTAAATATTATTACGTTTCTTCCTATAAAAGTTAATTTGGTTTTCACAAAAACAAACTGGCGATATTTGAACAAAACTTCGAATACTTACTGTTTGTTTATATACCTGTTTAACTAAAGTAATATAACTATTATACAAACAGTGTTTTAGTAAATTCGAATTTTGAAATATTTACTTCTGTATCTATAAAATTATCAAACCCACTGTCAATGGCGTTTAACATTTTGATATATTACCCATTTCTCGTCTCCAGCACTAAGCTGTTCAAAACGAAGCTTGAATTTCACGAGAGTGAAAAGATGTGCAGATGTCTACTCGTTCTTTCAGATTATCAGCTGACAACTCATGTGGTGCCCATTTTTCCAACTTTGAAACTCTACCACATTGTTGCAATTGTCTATGGACATTAGAAGGAGATGAACTGAGTTTCTGGGCTAATTCTTCAATAGTTACAGTACAATCCTCCTCAAGTGTTGCTACAAGCAGGTCATTACCAAACTCAACATGGCTCCCAGTGCGAGCTACATCTGTCAAACTACAGTTACCTTTTCTAAACTTACTGAGCCACCTTTGACACTTTCTCACATTCAGAATGTTATTGCCGTACACCTCTTGAATGTTTTGCGTAGCTTCGGTAGCACTTTTCCCTTTTCTAAATTCGTAAAACATTATATGCCTTATTTGCTCCTCTGACATTTCCGTGATAACTGGGGCTTCTAGAATAAATAAAACAAAAACTAGTAAATAAACGAACTGGTTTACACTTATATGACTTTCAGAAAAACTTCATTTAGCCAAGAAATATGCATTTAAACTTATCCTCTTCCAAAAAACGACATTATGTATTGTTTGTTTGTTTTTTGGAATTTCGCACAAAGATACTCGAGGGCTATCTGTGCTAGCCGTCCCTAATTTAGCAGTGTAAGACTAGAGGGGAGGCAGCTAGTCATCACCACCCACCGCCAACTCTTGGGCTACTCTTTTACCAACGAATAGTGGGATTGACCGTCACATTATAACGCCCCCACGGCTGGGAGGGCGAGCATGTTTGGCGCGACTCGGGCGCGAACCCGCGACCCTCAGATTACGACATTATGTATGGAGTGACCAGATATCTTAATAAAAATGTGTGTGTAGTAAAGTGAATATATTACAAAGTGGACAGAGTTCGTGTAGTTGATTTACATGTAGTGTGAAAACCTTTTATATAGAACCACCGAGACCGTCAGTGTTTGGGTCAATGTCAGTGAACTGACAGGTGGAGTATCATACCGACGTAAACTTAGAAAACAATCAACAATTTTCAGATTTTGCGGCAGTCACTGCTGATAAGTAATAATTTTTTTTTTTAGATTTTATGGCATGGTCACTGCTGACAAGTAAGTAATAAATATTTTTTAGATTTTATGGCATGGTCACTGCTGACAAGTAAGTAATAAATATTTTTTTCGATTTTGTAGCAGTGACTGCTGATAAGTAATGAATATTTTTTTAGATTTCTAGCAGTCACTTGTGATAAGTAATGATTCTCTCTTAGATTTTGTAACAAACTTATACTTATTTGATAAATAATGAATCAACCTTCGATTTGATAACAAACTTAATTTGTTGATAAATAATGAATTTCTTAAATTTTGTAACATAATTCCTATGATTGTTAAAACAAAACTGAATAATGCTACCGCGTTTTAACACGAGATTAAACATAATGATAATAAAACGAGGTCCCTGAAATAAAACATTAATGTTTAGAGCATCTTTCGAATATTTTTTTCCGTTTACAAGTGTTTTAGTGTTTCAGTAACTATTTTCAATCTTTCCATCAGGTAGATTCCGAAGTTCGACCTACAGATCTAAGACACTATAATTTTCAAATATGTATTTTTATTTATGGCAAAATTATTAAGCATGGTTACCTTCGTTCCCATTTCCGAGCTACTGTGCAGAGGGAAGGCGGCCAATCAAGGCACAATACTTCCTACCATGTATAGTAAGGGATTCATTGTTGTTCTCATAATGCACCGACAGATGAAAATACGGGGTATATTTCTGTTGGATGGTACATCTTCACAATCCTGACCTATACCCGCCACTCACGTTTATCAAACACGTATTTGATTGAACTCTTTGTTTTTAATATTAATAACTTATGTTTTGGTAGTGAAAGGACTGTTAAAACACGACTAAATGATTAATGTTTTCTAAGACACACGTATTATATATGAAAACCAGAGTATAAAAAAATATGAATTTTAAAATGAAGTAGGAGTCCAACCACAAAATAGTACTCAAACAAGAATTAAAACCGCAGTAAAATATTTATAAGTTCTAAACCTGACGTTGGCCTACAGATAAGTGTATAAAGCTATCAAAGTAGGAATTACTAAACCTTATAAACTTATGATTACGGTTTTTATTTCTCGTTCAGTAGCACGATTTTTACTTCATTTTAAAATCCACAATTTTTTAATACTCTTGTTTGTTTATATTTGTTGTACCTGTATATGTACATATATATACATACACCCTGGGATTCTTTCTATCAGTGCAGCGGTAATTGTTTTTTTCTTTTTAATTTATTTTTGTTTTATCTGTTTCTGATCATAACAAACTAAAGTATACATACATACACACATATATATGTACATATGAACTTTTATCGGAAGGGAAAAGCGGAAGACCACCATGGAATCAAGTACTGTGAGAGACTATTAAACAAATGTTTTATTTGTTTTTACTTTATCTCTCTGGCGTGAACAGTTAGTTCGTCAAAATAGTCGTAGTTTTTAATTAAAAGTATTTAATTTGTAGCAGAGCGATTTTCGAACTATTGCCGTCAAGACACAATGTCGTGTTTGTTGTGTCTATGTATTCGAGTAAGATTTTGGTTGAAAAGGTTTTACAGAACGGTTTTTGGAAAGCGTTTTTCCCGCTACCAATTATTTCCTTGTCGATCCCCAGTATTAAGCGAGGCCCGGCACGACCAGATGGTTAGGTGTGTGTGTGTTTTTCTTATAGCAAAGCCACATCGGGCTATCTGCTCAGCCCACCGAGGGGAATCGAACCCTTGATTTTAGCGTTGTAAATCTGGAGACATACCGCTGTACTAGCGGGAGGCCAGATGGTTAGGGCGCTCGACTCGTAATATGAGGGTCGTGGGTTCGAATCACCGTGGAACCAAACATCCTCGCCCACTCAGCCGTAAGGACGTTATACTGTGATGGTCAATACCACTATTCGTTGGAAAAACAGTAGTACAAGAGTTAACTGTGGGTGGTGATGACTAGCTGCCTCCAGCCTTACACTGCTAAATTAGGGACAACTAGCGCAGATAGCCCTCGTGTAGCTCAGCGCGAAATTCTAAACAAACAAACAAACAAATCCTCCTGTAGCTTTATGTGAAATTCAGAAATCAAACAAACCATACTGTTGAGCACTGCTGTACTTATTGGTAAAATCGAAATACGGGCAATGTCTCCTTCTCAGTCGTAATTTAATAAGTCTCCTTATCGAAGCTAGGTATACAGTTGCTTGTATTTCCCCTATCGAACCGGCAAAAGGTGTGTCCTGTTCTACAAAACAGGCGATTTCTTTTGTTTCTATATAATTAGTATGTACTACAAGACAGAATTGAAGGGATTGGATCAGTTGAAGAAATGTTATCTCACTTTATCGTAAAGATGTACTCGTTGGAAGTAATGTTAGAGCCAATAGACTTTACTCGATTCATAAATTATTCCTTAAACTGCAGAGATTCAAACCGATCTCTTTCAGACTTTCGAAGTCATATAGCGTTTCATGCGTGATGATAAACATCGTGACTGATTAAAAGAAATTACTTTTCTTTGTTATGCTGAAACCGAAATACACAATTGGATAGATAGACAGATTGTTGGAACAAGTAGAACATGATAGCAATAAGCAGTTAGGAAAAGAAAGATGAATGGATTAACGGCTAGAAAGGACAGATAATTGATTCGACATAGCGTATATTAAAGAAAGTGTCGAGTTTTTTTATGTTCTGGGGGAATTATTACGGTTTAAGTTAAAAATGGATCACTTCATAAATTACTGTGTTCTCTCTCGGGTACATCTGTCCTTCACAAACATACCACATAGATGTTTCTTTGAAACATAACATGTTCTTGTATATGAGCTGCCAACAGATTGTGATACAATACTGCAGTTGTAGTTTTAATAACACACTGGTGGACTGGTCATTTGGAATGTTTCTTCTTATTCACTTTCACTAATTGAGTGTCAGTGGTGGATACAGAATTTTTTCGTAGGGGAGGGATGATCGACTAAGTAACAGTAACTTAAACCCGACCCCAAGTAAACTTTTCCTTGTTACCGCAACGTAAATTTCATGGAATTAATTTAGAAACAAATAAAAGAAACATATATGATTATGAACTCTCATTTATTGATTTTATTCTAAAATATCAAGTTACAAGTGATCGTACAGCACTATACTGAATCACACAACATAGTGCATGTGACAATGAACTTTCATATATTCTTAAATAACACGTTACAAGTAAACATACAACACTTAGGTCTATAGCAGTATATCAAGTAAACATACAGCACTTAGGTCTATAGCAGTATATCAAGTAAACATACAGCACTTAGGCCTATAGCAGTATATCAAGTAAACATACAGCACTTAGGCCTATAGCAGTATATCAAGTAAACATACAGCACTTAGGCCTATAGCAGTATATCGAATCACGTACACAACATTATTAACATGAACACTTTAATACCACAGTACATATGACCATGTACTCTTGTTTGTTTGTTTATTTTGGAATTTCGCGCAAAGCTACATGAGGGCTATCTACGTTAGAGGTAACCTATGGGTAGCTTAAAGACGTAACGAACATCTAGTTTGTATAAATGGAACAGGCTGAGTTAAAAACTATCACATCTTCCTCTGTTATCTTTGTAGAAAAGTAAAACTCGCACATAAATTATTTTTATGTCAAACCGTATTACATGAACAATAAAACATTGTATATTGCTCAAAAAATGTTATTTTCTCGAAGTAAACAAACACTACCTGTATATTTATTGTTGGCTGGAAACGTCTGTTCACTTGTTGAAATAGATGATATGGAACAAAACGACAAAAAGAATTCATACATTTGTTTCACGTTAATTTATTGTATCAGATAAACACAAGCTTGCTGTTTAGTATTGTATAGGGTAGTAGATGAAAGAGATTTTTTGACGTGTTAAAATACCTATATAATAAGATATATATAGTAAGAATCATATTGATTTATTAAATTACTGTTGGTCACTGTTGAAAGACGGTTATTTGCCACATCTTGTTACAACGGGAACTGGAGCTCATTTATCGTTTCTTTTATTTGAGAAAGAGAAACTGTTGAACATGAAACATTAGTTAATTATGTTTTTTATTCATTTGTGGCTGTTGTTAGTGTAGAATAAGAAAAAAAACTTAATATTATTCAGTTCAGGTTGCCATCACAACCACAGTCGAACCGACGTATCAACCACGAAATGTTATTATTGTTGAGCCAAACGTAGCTTGTGTTGTGTTCTGTGGAAAAAAAAATAGTAGTTGTTTCATTCGACAGTTGACAACAACAGGTGATTGTCATGGTATATTAATGAGCGGTGTTAACCCAGTTGTAGTAATGACAGCATTCGATTAGAATACAGATTGAGTAAATCAGCATCTTAGCGAAACTCAAATAAGACATAATTTAAATGTTTTATTTGTCTTTCGGTAATGTTGTATATAAATCAAGATTGATATACACTGATTGAACACATAATAAACATAACAGTATACCTGTGGGAGTTTATCAGTAATACTTTGCACACCAGCCTTCCTGAGATAACCTGCCGATTAGCAAACGTTAGTACACTAGCTTTTTTGTGTGTTAACTATAAGTGTTGTGACACTAGCATTTCTGTGGGCATTAACTACGAGTTTGGGTCAGTCATTGACATTTTCTCATAGCAAAGCCACAAGTGACTATCTACTGTGTTCACTGAGGTTAATCGAACCCTGATTATTAGCGTTGTATCTCCGAAGAGTTAACGTGGTCCAGCAGGGGGCAATATGGGCTATACCAACAGCTTCCCAGAGGCTGTTATTCATCAGATGTTGTTTAGCATCTGGTGGGTCTCACTATTTAGTACATCGATTATTCTGTTGTGAATCCATCTACCAGTTCTATACCATACCATCTCAATTTATTCTCACATGAACTAACTCGTAACGAAGTAGAAAAACGTAGAATAGATTATATAGATGCGAGCATATATCGTTAGTATTGAAATATTAAAAATACTAAGTTGTTTAATAAGTTTTGAAATATTATAGATAACAGAATGGTTAGTAAGTCTTGAAATATCAAAATAATATTCGAGGGTGAGTTTTGAAAATGACATTCTCAAAAGTACATATATATTGTTTACATAGTTACATGCAAACAAATCACCAATTCGTCTGTGTGAGAATGTATTAATTAGAAACTTATGGACGTAAATAGCAACAAACAGTGCACATGTGTAATGTTAGCTATCAGTAACAGCTAGAAGATCAGACTTCCTGTGGGAGCTGATCTCTTGTAAGCGTTATTACACAAGATTATATGTGTGTGCTAAATGTCGGTGTGGGTCAGACCCACAGCTTCTTCGACGGTGTTAGCTATCAACAAGAGTCAGTACTCTAGCTTTACTGTGGGTATTAAGTATCGGTAAGAGTTGGCACCCCAAACCACCTGTGGGAATTTATTAACTAGTTGACTGCTTTTCAAGATATAAACAAGAGGTTTGTTTCACGGCAATTATTCCGATGAGGATCAATGTAGATATCCATCAGTTGCTCTTCTAGAGAAAGGGGGTGACAAAGTGACAAAGGTTTATTTAATTGTTTTCATTTCCAGAACCTCCCCGAATTGTGACAGCTCCCAGAAACCAGACAGTTATCAGTGGTGGTGTCGCTAGTTTCGTCTGTACAGCTTTAGGAAACCCAAACCCCATAATTGAGTGGCGGAAAGGTAACCGACGACTGACTGTCCCTCACTATACTATTCAAGAAATACCCAATGGCTCAGTGCTTCGTATAGAACCTGAACATCTTAAAAGAGACAAATCTGTCTATAAATGCTTAGCAGAGAACGGCGTAGGAGAACCAGCTTATGCAGCGGTTGAACTACGTGTCCTCCCAGGTGAGTTTTACTTTTTTTTGTTTGCACTCTATTGTTTAAAGCTCCACTTTAGGTTGTTACTGTTGCTAAAATGGTAGTTTGTACAATGAGGTGCAGGTAATTAATATTAGGTGTAATATAATGTCACAGTAAGACTGGTAGTTACTGCAATAACATATTTTTTTAGTGGCCTATTAAGGACTTTGAAGGCCATTTTAGCACATGAATATTAGTTCATGTGTGTTCCGCTGCCCATGAGAATTTTCACTCGATACCATATGTCAATAGAACGGCCGAGTCCAAAATACAACAGGAAAATAGTACGAATGAAACAGCTGAAAAGGGACATTGTAAAAATCAAGGACAGACACAAGGCTATGTGTTTCGTTGAGACCAACATAATTAACCATTGATGATATTCTATTTTATTCTACTGTTTATTTTATATTGAAATGTCTCCAGGTTTTATTAATTTGTGCAGTAGATGGCATATTGATAAACTATTATTAGATGCTTGAAACTCATATTGATATGGTAGAGAGAGGTTGAAAATATTATCACTTTAACACCATCTAATAAATCATGCTTCGTCAGCTGATGTATTATAAACCATGGAATATTTCATGGCCCTGTATCTTCCACGAACCTCTCAGATTTAGAAACTTGTCACATCTTGCATTAAGATATATACGTGTAATTAGTGAAAGAAGGCTATATACGTCTTCTTTTTGTCAATGTGTAAAAATTAGATTGTTGTCAAAACATTGTTCTATTTTTATCAGTGATTTTTTTAACTATAAGAAACATTAATCAATCAGAATCATTATTAGTGTTAATGTCACATTGTTTTGTTGTTAATTGTATAGTAAAATGAGGGGCCAAGGTTTAACTTTCTGTCATGTTTTTATAGTTTCGTCATCAAATTTATTTTATTTTCCTTTGCTTCTCTTTGCAGAAGACCATATACCACTAGGCTTCCCACAGTTCACTGTACATCCTAGAATGAAAGCAGTAGAAAAAGGTCGAACAGTACTCTTAAACTGTCAGGCTGAGGGTAACCCAACCCCTACTATCACCTGGTTAAAGAACATGATTCCTCTTAACCTAGATGACCCACGGCTAAGCATCATTCAAGGCAGTAAGTACTAAATTAAGTAATGTATTTTGTCTTCTCCACTACTTAACGAATATGGTTCATCTTAACTTAGTTGCCCCATTGTTAACCGTAGTTTAAGGTAGCAATTAATTTATATTTTAATGTATAATGCTGAAAAGCACCATTTTTGCAGCTGTTAATAATAGTTTAAGATAATTCCATTCGTATGAATTACGAGATTTGGTTGCAAGTTTGTAGTGTTGTGTAAGGAAGGGTCGAAGGCTCGAAACACTTTTACTATTGAATATATTTCATATTTTCAATTGTGAGTGCATATTAGAAATAGCACTAAGTCAATTTATTCGATACCGTAGTGCCGGACGGAGTACTTATGGTGTCCATTTAGCACTCTTCACTTTGTTTAACAGTTCAAAGTTAAGGATGGTAGTACCTGAATATTATGGAATCTCTTACCAGACCGTTCAGCATATATACTCTTAAGTTACTGTTCAGTTTGATAATTTTTATCCGAATAACTTTAATGACACCTTCGTAGACGTGGTACCAGTTTAATATGAAATTCTCTGTAACCAGTGACCAATAGTGTATCTTTTTACAAAATCCAAATCAAATCATCACGGTCTCATCTCTGGTGGCTCTGGAAAAGGTTCAAATTTAGAACAATCTTCCAAGCTGGGATACCGAACTATTTGTAAGTTTACATTGTTTTTAAATACATATAATGTGTATATATATATAAAGAGGGCATACATACATAGAAATATGAGAAAAATCTGCAATTATTTACAATGTTCAACGTTTACCACTTGCACTAAAAATTATATATACGTTGTAACCACTGTAATGTTTTTTAGCTTCCAATATAATTATTATTTTTTTAATCTTTTGTTTACTGTGGAAAATACCTCGTGTAATGGTTTTCTCATTTAAGCATATTTGTTGTTTATATTATAATAATATCTAGAAGATTTTGTTACTTTGAACTCGTATTGTTGTAATTACCCTAACTTCAGTTACTGCTGCGGCTACACAGTGACCTATAACTATGTCTATAACTCGTTATCTGGATGTTAAATACCCACAGTGGTCATTTATTCACTATACATATATTTAAATGTATTCATATCACCGGTTGTCTCTTCATTCAAAGTGATAACCGTTGTTTTATTTCCAGGCTGATAATAATATATTAAACCATATTTCAGCCTATCTTCAAATAACACAAGCAAAAAAAGAAGATGAAGGAACTTACGAATGTTTAGCAGAGAATTCGATTGGTTCTAGCTTCTCTGAACAGGCGTTGCTCTTCGTTAGAGGTAACTTATGGGTAGTTTATTGACGTAAAAAACAAATCCAGTGTATGTAAATGGAACAGGCTTGGTTAAAAACTATCACATCTTCCTCTGTCATAGAAAAGTAAAACTCGCACATAAATTATTTTTATGTCAAACCGTATTACATGAACTATACAATATTGTATATTGCTCAAAAATGTTATTTTCTCGAAGTAAAGAAACACAACCTGTATATTTATTGTTGATTAGATACGCATGTTCACTTGTTGAAATAGATTATATGGAACAAAACGACAAAAAGAATTCATACATGTGTTTCACGTTAATTTATTGTATCAGATAAACACAAGCTTGCTGTTTAGTATTGTATAGGGTAGTAGATGAAAGAGATTTTTTGACGTGTTAAAATACCTATATAATAATATATATATAGTAAGAATCATATTGATTTATTCAATTACTGTTGGTCACTGTCGAAAGACGGTTATTTGCCACATGTTGTTGCTACGGGAACTGGAGGTCATTTATCGTTTCTTTTATTTGAGAAAGAGAAACTGTTGAACATGAAACATTAGTTAATTATGTTTTTTATTCATTTGTGGCTGGTGTTAGTGTAGAATAAGAAAAAAAATCTTAATATTATTCAGTTCAGATTGCCATCACAACCACAGTCGAGCCGATGTATCAACCACGAAATGTTATTATTGTTGAAGCCAAACGTAGCTTGTGTTGTGTTCTGTGGAAAAAAATAGTAGTTGTTTTATTTGACAGTTGACAACAACAGGTGATTGTCATGGTATATTAATCAACGGTGTTAACCCAGTTGTACTAATGACAGCATTCGATTAGCATATAGATTGAAGTCAATCAGCATCTTAGTGAAACTCAAATAAGACATAATTTAAATATTTTAGTTGTCTTTCGGTAATGTTGTATATAAATCAAGATTGATATACACTGATTGAACACATAACAAACAATGATGACCAAAGATTCCTGAATGCTATATTCTTTTTCATTGGTACCCTTCCTTTTGTTAATGGTAACAACATTACTTACTAAGGTATTCTCAGAGTTTTATCTCTGATCAAAAGAGATATCAAGAACGTTATAAATTATCTAAATAATTTTATTCAAATTTTAAATAACAGTAGCACGTATTAACTTCTATAAATTAAATACATTATAATGTCTTGTTTATGTTGTTTCCAAGTATCTTGTATATATACCGCAAAGTTACGCTATAACTTTGTTAGGAATCGGAGGTCGTGTAGCGATACAGTTATCAAGAGATTGGAAGAATATTAACTACTAGTTATTATCAAGAGTCAGGAAGACATATACCACAGTTGTTACCAAGAGTTTGGAGCATAGGTAATCGTACTTATTAAAAAGGTATTGGATTTCTAGTAATCATACTTTTACCAAGTTTTTAAATGAATGTTTGTTTGATAGTTTTACAACAAATATGTATATTTGTAATTACTAATCATTTGATATAATTAAAACTGTTTGCAGTGCGCCTGGTTCCTCCTCGCTTCTCTACACTTCCAGAACCTATCTACAAAGTAATGCCAGGGTCGAACCTGAACCTAACCTGTGTGGCCGAAGGTTCTCCCGTGCCGTATGTCAAGTGGAGAAATGGTTCTTTTGATTTGACACCCGAACACTCTATCCCTGTAGGGAAGAACGTGCTACAGTTAGAAAACATACAGGAATCTACTAACTACACCTGTGTTGCAGCTTCTAAGTTGGGCAACATTGAAAGTGTCACAACAATTCTGGTACAGGGTAAGGTGATATATTTGATTTAACTGTTTTGTTTGTAATATTAGAGTATGTTCTAATTTCTTATATGTCGTAATGAATTCTCACAGTTGTTTCCAACACATTATACCGTGAGTTGATTAAGTAACTTAACTGAGTATCATTCTTGTGTTGTGTGTATCGGCTCTCGTGTTTAGTTTTGAAACGTCTCTCATTAATCTAACAATTCAGTATATATATTCAACATATTTCATAAGTTCTCGACTAACAAAATTAAATTTTTCTCAGTTAAAAAAACAAGAAACTTTTTTTTTAATGTTGATATATTAGCCAAAAACTTGTGTGGGTTTTATTTGCTAATAATAGGTGACATTATGAAATGTCCCTCACTAGTACAGTGGTAAGTCTACGGATTTACAACACTAAAATAAGAGGTTTGATTCCCCTCGGTGGATTCTGCCACTAGCATAATATGGGTTTCTTATAAGAAAACACACACACACCTTATGAAATTTCTAAAATATATATTAACAGGAAAAAGGTACATAGGGTTCACACACAAGTGATAAGTGACCAAGTTCTCACACTAAATCACTCTTCTGTTAATTTTTCTGAAAGTAGTATAAGGAATTATGCAATAATTTGTCGGCTATGGTTTGTACATTTGCGCATTTGTATATCAATTTAATGATGTGCTGTGAGAGACTTTGTATGCTACAGTTATTATCGAGTTTTGTGTTGACTGTATTTTATTTATGTTTTAGGCGCTACATTTATCTATGCTGGGTACCAGAGTGTGTTACATTTATCATTTATAAGAGTTCCTCATTTCGTGAATATTTGAGACGTAACACACGACATTCTTTCAGTTTCGAAATGTGCAAAATGTTTAAATTTACTTAGCAAACCAAATTAAAATTATGTGTAACTTACAATTGATCGAAAGTAACTTGAGTGACAAAGGACACATAAATATATAACTCACCAAAGTCCGTGCACATGTGACATAAAATATTAATTGCTTCGTGGGTACATAAAGGTAAAACCACACGAAAGGCATCTGAACTGTGAAATGTAAATATTGAAAATTAACCACAGGTCCTCTGAGAGAATTGGATGTAATAGGAAGTAAGTGTAAAAAGAACAGTTCTCCATCAAAGTGAATGACATGGCGGTATGTTAACTGGAGGAAGATGAAGACTCCTGATAGGGTGCAGATGGTGACCAATCCAAATAAGGAGGTCCGAGAAAAAAAAAGAACAAATTGTCTTCTTATGTATGAATATTCATTATATATTGGATGTATATTCTGATCAAGTTTTGTGACTAATTCAGTAAGTTTTTATGCTTTACATATATAAGGAGGGCCGAGAAAAAAAATAGTACTAATTGTCTTCTCCTTGATCAACATCTTCTTCAGAAAAAATGCCATGCTCAAAACAAAAAGACATAACCCGGACAAACGTATCAATGTTAGTCCCTGTGAATTAAGGCCTGTACGTCCTTTTTAAATAAATTTGAACCACATTCTTGGAAGTCATTCCATAGAGTTTTCAATTGTAAACCGAATTTCCATAATCGATACATAGACCTCAAATTTATTTTAGTGTCTATCATATATTGGTAAAAAGAAAAAAATCCAAAAATGTTGGAAAATTTTTATACAAGGATTGTAAAATAAAACTGTTGACAAAATGGCACTGAAGTATTTTATAAATGATAGACATGTACAGATAAAAAGTGTGTAAACAGTTCTGTGTCAATTGAGAAAGTGAGACAAAAATTTTCAGAACACATTTAGACAAGTTTATTTAGGAAACTTTACATGAAATTAATGGATTTTCATTTAATCTTGCAAGTCTAACGTTAATTAGATGCTGTGATTTTTAATCAGAATGTACTTATTCACCTTATTTTTGGAAATTTGCATGTCCGTTATATATTTAGACGTGTATTCTGATCAAGTTCTGAGACTAATTCAGTAACATTTTATGCTTGATATATCAAACAACGTTAATTTTGAATATAAACATAAAATATTCATCAGTATATATTGGTGTGTGTGTGTGTTTTTTAAATCTCAAATGTCACATAATTAATTTTGTAAAGCAATTAAAGCCATAGTTCAGATAGTTTGCAATATTTTTATGGTAATGAAGTATTTTATTTTTTATTCCTCCGTCAGAATTTGTTGGTGTCCCAAAAAACGTCCAAACTTGTTCTCTAGGCTCAAGTACAGTAGTTATACAGTGGGACTCTCCTGAAGAACATAATGGACAAGTTACTGTAAGTATAAAACCTTGTGAACTAATCATAACATCACATCATGGTATTGGTATAAAATAACAAAGGATTTAACACTCTGATGCATCTGATTATGTAGGCTGTAGGACTTGGCGTCAAGGACTTAAGAGATACCAGGAACTAGTGGAGGATGTACCTTTAGGAATACAATGAATTTTTGGAGGTTTACTATTGTGACATTATTCATTCTAATATTTTGTACCATGAGGGAACAGTTGATTTAGTGGATTGTAACAAGATTTGGTATTATATTTCCTGTCGCACCAGAGGTTAAGGTCTTACTGGTAGTATGTATCAAGATCAGGAGTGTATACGAAAGATTCTTTTTAAAACATAATTGATTATTTGTGGCCTTTTAAACTGAGAAATCGATTTCGAAAATGTCCAACTATTCAAATAAAAATATAATTTGAAAGGAATTGTATCAAATATTGAGCTAGTTGCTTTTGAAACAATTGATCTAAGAATTTATAATAATATTTAGCATTCAAATTAAAGAATATACGTTCATAAAATCTTGTATTGATTTATAAACAACACCATTTCATTTATCATTAGTGATACCAATTCATTACTGTTTAAAGGGGTACAAAGTATACTTTACAACACGTCCCAAACTTCCTACAACTGACTGGAACACCCAAAATATTGATAACGGTACACTAGCAATAATCAGTGATGTGACACCTGAGACTATCTACACCATTCGCATCCAAGCACTTACCGGCACAGGATCTGGTCCACTGTCTGATCCTGTACAAGTAGAAACTCAAGAAGGAGGTATGCATGCATACTAATGAAACTAATTAAGAAGAAACGTTTTAACTCTATAATAATATAATTTTGGTTATTTATATTGCTATGAAATGTAAATATTTATTTATTTTTATATATTTCTGTTCCTTTATAAACAGTGCCAAGTCAACCATTAAACTTGCTTGTCAAATTCACATCATCTACAACTGTCGAGCTGGAGTGGAGCCATCCAGAACACTCAAGTGAAAATGTTATTGGTTATGAGTTATACTGGAATGACACTTTTACCAAGAAGCAATATCACCGCTCCATTCCACCCATCACTTCTTACATCATGAGCAATCTGTACCCAGATATATTATATCATATCTGGTTGGCAGCAAGGTCAAAACATGGTGAGGGAGCTCCCACTCAACCAGTCACTGTAAAAACTGACCAATATCGTAAGTCCAACTGATTTAAGAATCAGTTATCCTTATAATAATGGAACACTAGTAATTCCTTTCAGCAAAAGTACAGTAATTCATGGTATATTTAAAATAATTCATAAATTTGATGCATAAGTTAGGATATTGTACAGTAGTGCAATCATGTCAGGGTATTAAATAATATCCCGATCTGTTGGTGAGACATATTTTTATATAAATACTTATACACAACAAGCTGTGAATTTACAGCTACTAAACAGATTTTACGAGAACATAATGATTTAGAGAAAGTGCTACCACAAAGCTATGTGAATGATGATAATGAATTTACAGTCCAACAAAGATTTTAATAAAAAAGACAAAACTATCGATTATATAGATACTATTAGGACTAATTCATGAAGATACTGTTTATGAGTATTTAACACTTTCTTTCACTGTAAGTCTTATTTCAGGAATACTTACTCCAGACTATTATGTGAAGACACTTTTCACTTTGTAAAGTTAGTTTATGAAATCATAAAACTATTAAGAGTGAAGTGTCCTCATGTTGTAGTTGTCCAGAATTCATGAATTATTAACTAAGTACAAATATTATTTGCTTTGGAGTTGATGTAAATTAGAAAAACAATAGTTGATCAGTTACATTATCTTTATTGTAGTGATGTAGGAGAAATATGTTAAATCTTATATCTTTTGTAGTTTGTCCTTTAGATGTCAAACATTACATTATCTATAGTAAACAATCTTATAGATGAAACATTTCATTCATTTTTTCCCAGAATTAGTTTTCCAATGTTTAGTGAAAGAACAGTTCTAGAAGTTAATCTATGTGTATTATGAATGTGTTTAAACATTCCATTAGTTCTTGGCAACCAGTTTCTTTTGTTTAGTTTTTATCTAAAGTTTTTTACTTTCTTGTTAGAAGAGAAATGAGTTGATTTGCTACAATTGTAATTATGCTGCAGTTTGAAATGGTATCAAAATTTACACACTAAAATTTTATTTTTCATTCGTTTAGTATATTCATTTACTCAGAAACTGACTCACAGTGAAAATGTAATAGTGGTTTATTTTAGAAATGGTCCAAATTTCATGTAGTGAACGTTTGTTTACATGATATTTTAGTTAGTGCCTTGAAACTGACTCTGTTTGAAAATTTAATGCTGTTGTATTTCATAACTTTTTTTTCCACCCTTTTTCCAATTTTCATTTTTGCTTTTAGTGCCAGATGAACCAATGAATGTGAAAGTAGAACCTATTAGTAGCACCAGTCTTCAAGTTCAATGGAAACGTCCAGCTAATAAAGATAAAAATGGTCTAATCAGAGGTTACCAGATCCACATCCAAGAAAGAGATGAAAACAATGGTTCAGTAGGAGCAGCCATCAGGTTTGATGTAACTAATGAAGTAGAGGAAGCCTATAACGTTACAGGTCTTCGACCAGATACAACCTACACTGTACAGGTGGCTACTGTCACTTGGAAGGGTGATGGAATACATAGTCATCCAAGAACATCAAAGACAAAAAGAGGAGGTGAGATAGTTGACATGTAACATTCCTGTATTTATCATAGAGTATAGGGGAAGAGATCTGAGCTTTCATAAAGGACAATGACATAAAGAAAACAAGTCATCTAAAGTAACATATGTATATATTCAGGAGGTTAACAAAAACAAGAAGCCGCTATGAAAACATTGCTGTGTTATTGTATATTTTATTATGTAACAGAAAAGTATGTAAAAGTATACGTTTTCAGAAAGCACTTATCAAAATGAAAATAAATCTTAATTTTAACACTGGCTTTCGTAAATACCAGAACTTTCATGATTTTAGTTGCAGTTTCTCATAAAATGTGTTATAAACCTGCTTCACTTTTTTAGATCTTCTTATTCCAATTAGTCTACAAAATAATGAAAGAAGTGATATTAGAGTGTTTTATCTATAATATTTTTTGAAGTTATTAAGCTCAAAATTTATCAGATATTTTGTGGACACCCTGCATTATCAGATACAAGATCTTCTGAGTAAATATTAAGTACTGTGTATAATAACGTATCAATGACACCATACCAGGTATTATTCATTGAGTCTCTAGCACAATATCAGGTCTCTTCAGCTCGCTCGTATGCCATACATGTGCTATTTGTTGAGGTTAGGAAATTTTTGAATGATCTCAAGGTAATCACAAGTGCAACATTTTGGATCATTGTTTATCTATAAATTGTACAAGGTGAGACGTTAGAAGTTTCTTACACTTTAACAATAGCAGTCAAACCTGAACTGAATCCAAGTGTCATCTTGGAGATTTCTCAGTTAATAGTAGAAGTTTGGTGAGATCATCCTACAAAATGTTATGATATAACATGTTATGATATGCAACCAATGTTTTTGTTATAGAAACAGTTTTATATTATGTGGTTGGGAGACACTCTACTGGGCTCTAAACCTTATGGTAGAGATATAATCTACTAAATTTAACGTAAGATTTAATTTTTCCATTTTACTAAAAGAAAGGATTCTATAAGAACAGTTTGTTACAAAGTACTAAAGAGAGAACAGAACTACATTATGAAATTTAATGTTGAGACTCAGGTGGTGCTTAAAGGTATCCTAACTTTATAAGTAAACTCACCCCTCAGACGAGGGCTATCTGCGCTAGCCGTCCCTATTTTAATCGTGTAAGACTAGAGGGAACTCATGGGCTACTCTTTTACCAATGAACATTGGGATTGACCGTCATATTATAACGCTCCCGTGACATTCAGGTTACGAGTCTTAACCCACCTGGCCATGCCCATACTCGTTAAAACACTCTTGCATCTTACGTTTTATTTACATTTTATATTTATTTGCGATATTGGATTATTTCTTATTGATACGGAGTTAAAAATGAGTTGCATTCTAAATTTCAGGTAAAAAGTGTGTAATTCAATAACGGATATTGTTTACACGACCTATAATTATAACGTATAATTTATACGTTAATTTAAAATTAATGTTCATCGTCACGATCTTAGGTAAACTCAGAAAAATATTTATCACAGAAAACAAAAGTTTTGTCTTTCTTTTTATCTTTTCATACTTTACATTACTGTGACGTGACACATTTCCTGAAACAAATACTGAAAATTTAAAATGCTCAGAAAGTTTATGGCGATTGAGGCGTCTTGTGTTTCTTTGTCAATGTTGAGGAGACAAAAGAAATAATGCTGTCTCACAAGCTACACGTCATCTTTCATGCTCGTTGATGAATGATAAGTGATGTCAACCAAAGATGTTGACAAAAAAACTCCCTCCAAGTGAAAGAAAAAAACATGAATTTAAAGAGTATTGAGAAAGATGTGCATATTTTTGGCACGGCTACCAAGTCAAGCTTTCGAAAAGAAATCACTGACTCTAAATGGCTGTAATCCCTTTGTCACTTTTTCTAGAATACTTTCATGTTCCTTTTTTTCATAACACCCAACAGTATATATTGTTACTTAGGAACAAAACTATCACCTGGTGTTTTTAGGCCATCTATGATGCTTTGGGTCAATTCAGAACATTCGTGTGGATATGTTAGGAAGGTTTGTTTGTATTTCTTCATTTTTTTAGTTTAATTCAGAAGTTTAATAACATTTACTCTAGTCAAAAACAAAATAAAATTTACAAAGTTGTCTCTCCATTAAGCCTTACGTTACGTGTTAGGCGTAATACTTGAATTGGACTCTCAATAGGCCAACTGTCATTACTAACGTCAATGTTTAAAAATGCTTACGTTGTGAATAAATGTTAATTGTTGTTCTTCTAAAGAAAGAGGGTGACAAAGTGACAAAGGTTTATTTAATTGTTTTCATTTCCAGAACCTCCCCGAATTGTGACAGCTCCCAGAAACCAGACAGTTATCAGTGGTGGTGTCGCTAGTTTCGTCTGTACAGCTTTAGGAAATCCAAAGCCCATAATTGAGTGGCGGAAAGGTAACCGACGACTCACTGTCCCTCACTATACTATTCAAGAAATACCCGATGGCTCCGTGCTTCGTATAGAACCTGAACATCTTAAAAGAGACAAATCTGTCTATAAATGCTTAGCAGAGAACGGCGTAGGAGAGCCAGCTTATGCAGCGGTGGAACTACGTGTCCTCCCAAGTAAGTTTTTTTTTGTTTGGACTCTATTGTTTAAAGTTCCAGTTGTTACTGGAGTTGTTACAACATAATTAACCATTGATGATATTCTATTTTATTTTACTGTTTATTTTATATTGAAATGTCTCCACGTTTTATTAATTTGTGCAGTAGATGGCATATTGATAAACTGTTATTAGATGCTTGAAACTCATATTGATATGGTAGAGAGAGGTTGAAAATATTATCACTTTGACACCATCTAATAAATCATGCTTCGTTAGCTGATGTATTATAAACCATGGAATATTTCATGGCCCTGTATCTTCCACGAACCTCTCAGATTTAGAAACTTGTCACATCTTGCATTAATATATATACGTGTAATTAGTGAAAAAAGGCTATATACGTCTTCTTTTTGTAACTGTGTAAAAATTAGATTGTTGTTAAAACATTGCTCTATTTTTATCAGTGATTTTTTGAACTATAAGAAACATTAATCAATCAGAATCATTATTAGTGTTAATGTCACATTGTTTTGTTGTTAATTGTATAGTAAAATGATGGGCCCAGGTTTAACTTTCTGTCATGTTTTTTATACTTTCGTCATCAAACGTATTTTATTTTCCTTTGCTTCTGTTTACAGAAGACCATATACCACTAGGCTTCCCACTGTTCACTGTACATCCTAGAATGAAAGCAGTAGAAAAAGGTCGAACAGTACTCTTAAACTGTCAGGCTGAGGGTAACCCAACCCCTACTATCACCTGGTTAAAGAACATGATTCCTCTTAACCTAGATGACCCACGGCTAAGCATCATTCAAGGCAGTAAGTAATAAATTAAGTAATGTATTTTGTCTTCTCCACTGCTTAACGAATATGGTTCATCTTAACTTAGTTGCCCCATTGTTAACCGTAGTTTAACGTAGTAATTAATTTATATTTTAATGTATAATGCTGAAAAGCACCATTTTTGCAGTTGTTAATTATAGTTTAGGATAATTCCATTCGCATCAATTACGAGATTTGGTAGCAAGTTTTTAGTGTTGTGTAAGGAAGGGTCGAAGGCTCGAAACACTTTTACTATTGAATATATTTCATATTTTCAATTGTGAGTGCATATTAGAAACAGCACTAAGTCAATTTATTCGATACCGTAGTGCCGGACGGAGTACTTATGGTGTCCATTTAGCACTCTTCACTTTGTTTAACAGTTCAAAGTTAAGGATGGTAGTACCTGAATATTATGGAATCTCTTACCAGACCGTTCAGCATATATACTCTTAAGTTACTGTTCAGTTTGATAATTTTAATCCGAATCACTTTAATGACACCTTCGTAGCCGTGGTACCAGTTTAATATGAAATTCTCTGTAACCAGTGACCAATATTATGACATTTAAAAAGCTTACTTACTACACCCAGTCGTTGCCATCACTTACACACTCTTATGCCACATATTTGTTCAATTTATCTGACTTGTGTCAAAAGTTCGAGTCTCCGTTATCGGTCAATCCTACAGTTCGTTGGTGTATGGTATTCACTAGCTGCCTGATCTTTGATCTACCAGTGGTAAGTTAGTAATGTCTAGCTCGCTAGACCTGGTGTATCTTTTTACAAAATCCAAATCAAATCATCACGGTCTCATCTCTGGTGGCTCTGGAAAAGGTTCAAATTTAGAACAATCTTCCAAGCTGGGATACCGAACTATTTGTAAGTTTACATTGTTTTTAAATACATATAATGTGTATATATATATATAAAGAGTGCATACGTACATAGAAATATGAGAAACATCTGCAATTATTTACTATGTTCAACGTTTACCACTTGCACTAAAAATTATATATACGTTGTAACCACTGTAATGTTTTTTAGCTTCCAATATAATTATTATTTTTTTATCTTTTGGTTACTGTGGAAAATACCTCATGTAATGGTTTTCTCATTTAAGCATATTTGTTGTTTATATTATAATAATATCTAGAAGATTTTGTTACTTTGAACTCGTATTGTTGTAATTACCCTAACTTCAGTTACTGTTGCGGCTACACAGTGACCTATGACTAAGTCTATAACTCGTTATCTGGATGTTAAATACCCACAGTGGTCATTTATTCACTATACATATATTTAAATGTATTCATATCACCGTTTGTCTCTTCATTCAAAGTGATAACCATTGTTTTATTTCCAGGCTGATAATAATATATTAAACCATATTTCAGCCTATCTTCAAATAACACAAGCAAAAAAAGAAGATGATGGAACTTACGAATGTTTAGCAGAGAATTCGATTGGTTCTAGCTTCTCTGAACAGGCGTTGCTCTACGTTAGAGGTAACTTATGGGTAGTTTGTTGACGTAAAAAACAAATCCAGTGTATGTAAATAGAACAAGCTGAGTTAAAAACTATCACATCTTCCTCTGTCATAGAAAAGTAAAACTCGCACATAAATTATTTTTATGTCAAATCGTATTAATTGTATATTGCTCAAAAAATGTTATTTTCTCGAAGTAAACAAACACAACCTGTATATTTATTGTTGACTAGATACGTATGTTCACTTATTGAAATAGATTATATGGAACAAAACGACAAAAAGAATTCATACATGTGTTTCACGTTAATTTATTGTATCAGATAAACACAAGCTTGCTGTTTAGTATTGTATAGGGTAGTAGATGAAAGAGATTTTTTGACGTGTTAAAATACCTATATAATAATTTCTATATAGAAAGAATCATATTGATTTATAAAATTACTGTTGGTCACTGTTGAAAGACGGTTATTTGCCACATGTTGTTGCTACGGGAACTGGAGCTCATTTATCGTTTCTTTTATTTGAGAAAGAGAAACAGTTGAACATGAAACATTAGTTAATTACGTTTTTTTTATTCATTTGTGACTGGTGTTCAGGTTGCCATCACAACCACAGTCGAACCGACGAATCAACCACGAAATGTTATTGTTGAAGCCAAACGTAGCTTGTGTTGTGTTTTGTGGATAAAAAAATAGTAGTTGTTTCATTCGACAGTTGACAACAACAAGTGATGGTCATGGTATATTAACCAGCGGTGTTAACCCAGTTGTAGTAATGACAGCATTCGATTAGAATATAGATTGAAGTCAATCAGCATCTTAGTGAAACTCAAATAAGACATAATTTAAATATTTTATTTGTCTTTCGGTAATGTTGTATATAAATCAAGATTGATATACACTGATTGAACACATAACAAACAATGATGACCAAAGATTCCTGAATGCTATATTCTTTTTCATTGGTACCCTTCTATTTGTTAATGGTAACAACATTACTTACTGAGGTATTCTCAGAGTTTTATCTCTGATCAAAAGAAATATCAAGAACGTTATAAATTATATAAGTAATTTTATTCAAATTTTAAATAACAGTAGCACGTATTAACTTCTATAAATTAAATACATTATAATGTCTTGTTTATGTTGTTTCCAAGTATCTTGTATATATACCACAAAGTTACGCTATAACTTTGTTAGGAATCGGAGGTCGTGTAGCGATACAGTTATCATGAGATTGGAAGAATATTAACTACTAGTTATTATCAAGAGTCAGGAAGACATATATCACAGTTGTTACCAAGAGTTTGGAGCATAGGTAATCGTACTTATTAAAAAGGTATTGGATTTCTAGTAATCATACTTTTACCAAGTTTTTAAATGAATGTTTGTTTGGTAGTTTTACAACAAATATGTATATTTGTAATTACTAATCATTTGATATAATTAAAACTGTTTGCAGTGCGCCTGGTTCCTCCTCGCTTCTCTACACTTCCAGAACCTATCTACAAAGTAGTGCCAGGGTTGAACCTGAACCTAACCTGTGTGGCCGAAGGTTCTCCCGTGCCGTATGTCAAGTGGAGAAATGGTTCTTTTGATTTGACACCCGAACACTCTATCCCTGTAGGGAAGAACGTGCTACAGTTAGAAAACATACAGGAATCTACTAACTACACCTGTGTTGCAGCTTCTAAGTTGGGCAATATTGAAAGTGTCACAACAATTCTTGTACAGGGTAAGATGCTATATTAGATTTAACTGTTTTGTTTCTAAGATTATTGTATGTTCTAATTTCTTATATGTCGTAATGAATTCTCACAATACTAGTCAAAAATTTATGTGGGTTTTATTTGATAATAAAAGGTAGCATAATGAATTGTTCCCCGCTGGTCCAGTGTTAAGCCTACGGGTTTATAACGCTAAAAGCAACGGTTCGATTACCCTCGTTGGACACAGCCGACAGCATGATGTGGCTTTCTGATAAGAACAGACCTTATGAAATTTTTATTTCTAAAATATATATTAACAGGAAAGAGGTACATAGGGTTAACACACACCACGTATGTACTAGTGACCAAGTTCTGACACTAGATCATTCTTCTGCTAATTTTTCTGAAAGTAATATAAAGAATTATGCAAGAATTTGTCGGCTACGATTTGTACATCTGTGTATAAATTTAACGATGTGTTCTGAGAGACTTTATATGCTACAGTGATTATTGAGTTTCGTTTTAACTATATTTTATTTAAGTTTTAGGTGCTACATTTAACCGTGCTGGGCATGCATGTCCTCTGATTAATCTTACATATACGTTTTGTAGATTTTTGTTATATTGCCATGTTTTTACCGTTTAGACTTCCTGCATAATTTGTATATTTCCAAATTTCTGTAAGTTTATTCTCTCTCTTTAACCCACGTTACCTTCGTGTCGATAGTATAACCTTGACACTTTGATGAAGTCGTTGTCTGGAGAAGTGTTCCGTTCATGAATAATTTTGTGTGATATTTTTCAAGTTTCTTTTTTTTTTGTGAAAGCTACTTATTAATTTTTGGACGTTTTTTTTGCGATATTTTTGGCACCATTTTTTAATATTATTTATTCACAAATGTGGATTTGTCGTTGCTATGGGTGTTGTAGATCACTTTTTCAGACCTTATCATTGTCCGCTAATTGTGATATATACAAGTTTGGTACTTTTAAGGGCATATTGTTCACATACATGATGAACAGAACAGGGCTAACTACTCCTCCTTGGGGAATGCCATACTATGGATTAAATGATTATGAGAATGTTCCTCTGATATTTATTTTACGACTTGTACCTTTCAGGAAGTTGCTTTGAAACCTTGAGTTCAGTACTGTAAATTTCAAGCTATTTGACAATAAATATGAAAGTGTTGTAAGTTTTCCATAAATAAGAACAAGTAAGTACTCATTTAATGAACATCAACAGCTCTGGCAAAAATTAATGTAATTATAGTTACAAATGTATTTGATAATTAATGTTTGTTTTCAAATGAAACTTCAAGAATGTAGCATAGAGCTCAAAGTAACATAGTTAGATAGCATAAATAGCATTTAGTGCCACCTTCCATTAACTGTTCTACAATACAAGTTTAAAGTATAGATATATAGATGTTTAATTTTCTAATATTCTAGGTGGTACCAGAGGGTATTACATTTATCATTCATAAGAGTTCCTCATTTCGTGAACATTTTAGACGTGAAGTAAAAGTAATGTGTAACTTACAATTGATCTCAAGTAACTTAAGTACGAAGGGGCATACACAAATACAACTTACCAAATTCTGTGCAGTTTTCACATAAAATATTAATTACTCCGTGGGTACATAAAGGTAAAACCACACGAACGGCATCTGAACTGTGAAATGTTCATATTGAAAACTAAGCACAGGTCTTCTGAGAGAACTGGATATAATAGGAAGAAAGTGTAAAAAGAATAGTTCTCCACAAAGGTGAATGACATGGCGGAATGGTAACTGGAGGAAGATGAAGACTCCTGATGAGGTGCAGATGATGACCACTCCAAATAAGAAGGTCCGATTAAAAAAAGCGTCCAAATTGTCTTTTCATGTGTGCATATCCATTACATATTTAGACGTATATTCTGATCAAATTTTGTGACTAATTCAGTAAGTTTTTATGCTTTACACATATAAGGAGGGCCGAGAAAAAAAAAATAGTACTAATTGTCTTCTCCTTGATCAACATCTTCTTCAGAAAGAATGCCATGCTCAAAACAAAAAGACATAACCCGAACAAACATATCAATGTTAGACCTTGTGAATTAAGGCCTGTACGTCCTTTTTAAATAAATTTGAACTCAATTCTTGGAAGTCATTCCATAGAGTTTTCAATTGTACACCGAATTTCCATAATCGATACATTGACCTCAAATTTATTTTAGTATCTATCATGTATTGGTAAAAAGGAAAAAATCGAAAAATGTTGGAAAATTTTCATACAAGGATTGTAAAATAAAACTGTTTACAAAATGGCACTGAAGTATTTTATAAATGATAGACATGTACAGATAAAGTGTGTAAACAGTTCTGTGTCAATTGAGAAAGTGAGACAAAACATTTCAGAACACATTTAGACAAGTTTATTTAGGAAACTTTACATGAAATTAATGGATTTTTATTTAATCTTGCAAGTCTAACGTTAATTAGATGGTGTGATTTTTTTATGGTAATGAAGTATTTTATTTTTTCTTCCTCCTGCAGAATTTGTTGGTGTCCCAAGAAACGTCCAAACTTGTTCTCTAAGCTCAAGTACAGTAGTTATACACTGGGACCCTCCTGAAGAACGTAATGGACAAGTTACTGTAAGTATAAAACCTTGTGAATTAATCATAACATCACATCATGGTATAAAATAACAAAGGATTTAACACTCTGGTGCATCTGATTATGTAGGCTGTAGGACTTGTCATCACAGACTTAAGCGATACCAGGAACGAGTGGAGGATTTACCTTTAGGAATACTATGAATTTTTGGAGGTTTACTATTGTGACATTATTCATTCTAATATTTTGTACCGTGAGGGAACAGTTGATTTGGTGGATTGCAACGAGATTTGGTATTATATTTCTTGTGGCACCAGAGGTGAAGGTCTTGTTGGTATTATGTATAAAATTCAGGAGTGTGTACCAAAGAATCTCTTCAAAACGTAAATGATTGTTTGTGGTCTTTCAAACTGACAAATCGATTTCGAAAATGTCCAACGATTCAAACAAAAAAATATAATTTGAAAGGAATTGTATCAAATATTGAGCTAGTTGCTTTTGAAACAATTGATCCAAGAATTTATAATAATATTTAGGATTAAAATTAAAAGATATACTTTCATAAAAAAATCTTACTGATTTACAAAGAATACCATTTCATTTATCATTAGTGATACCAATACATTACTGTTTAAAGGGCTACAAAGTATACTTTACAACACGTCCCAAACTTCCCACAACCGACTGGAACACCCAAAATGTTGATAATAGTACACTAGCAATAATCAATGATGTGACACCTCAGACTATCTACACCATCCGGATACAAGCACTTACTGGCACAGGATCTGGTCCACTGTCTGATCTTGTACAAGTAGAAACTCAACAAGGAGGTATGCATGCATACTAATGAAACTAATTAAGAAGAAACGTTTTAACTCTATAATAATATAATTTTGGTTATTTATATTGCTATGAAATGTAAATATTTATTTATTTTTATATATTTCTGTTCCTTTATAAACAGTGCCAAGTCAACCATTAAACTTGCTTGTCAAATTCACATCATCTACAACTGTCGAGCTGGAGTGGAGCCATCCAGAACACTCAAGTGAAAATGTTATTGGTTATGAGTTATACTGGAATGACACTTTTACCAAGAAGCAATATCACCGCTCCATTCCACCCATCACTTCTTACATCATGAGCAATCTGTACCCAGATATATTATATCATATCTGGTTGGCAGCAAGGTCAAAACATGGTGAGGGAGCTCCCACTCAACCAGTCACTGTAAAAACTGACCAATATCGTAAGTCCAACTGATTTAAGAATCAGTTATCCTTATAATAATGGAACACTAGTAATTCCTTTCAGCAAAAGTACAGTAATTCATGGTATATTTAAAATAATTCAAAAATTTGATGCATAAGTTAAGATATTGTACCATAGTGTAATGACGTTAGTGTATGAAATAATATCTCAGTAAAGTGGTTGTATATGTTTTTATATGCATACATATACACAACAAGCTGTGAATTTACATCTACTAAACAGATGTTATGAGAACATAATGATTTTTGAAATTCTAACTGCAACACATGTAGTGGTAGTGTAAAACACAAGTTACCTATTTTAGAACTAAACCTTCGTGACTGAAGAAGAAATGTATTACAGTGTGGCTCATATAGGAAGTGCTACAACAAAGCTATGTGAATGATGATAATTAATCTACAGTCCAACAAAGATTTTACTAAAGAAAGACAAAACTATCGATTATATAGATATTATTAGGACTAATTTATGAAGATACTGTTTATTAAGATTTAGCACTTTCTCTCACTGTAAGTCTTCTAATTTCAGGAATGCTTACTCCAGGATACTGTGTGAAGACACTTTACACACTGTCATCAAAGTTAGTTAAAAAATCATAAAACTATTAAGTTTGAAGTGTCCTCATTTTGTAGTTGTCCAGAATTCTTGAATTACCTATTACGTACAAATATTATTTGCTTTGGAGGTGATGTAGATGAGAAAAACAATAGTTGATCAGTTACATTATCTTTATTGTAGTGATGTAGGAGAAATATGTTAAATCTTATATCTTTTGTAGTTTGTCCTTTAGATGTCAAACATTACATTATCTATAGTAAACAATCTTATAGATTAAACATTTCATTCATTTTTTCCCATAATTATTTTTTCAATGTTTAAAAGGTGTAGTGAAAGAACAGTTCTAGAAGTTAATCTGTGTGTATTATTAATGTGTTTAAACATTCCATTAGTTCTTGGCAACCAGTTTCTTTTGTTTAGTTTTTATCTTTTAATGGGTTAGTAGTTATTTCCTTTTTGATTCAGTATTTTGTGGTTAATGAATAGATTTTCTATGGAATATTTTGAATGTTTAACTTATGCATTTGTTCAACAATATTATAAAGATAGTTTTAACCCAAAAACTTAGAATTAATATAAATTGGTTTTCCCCATATGAACTTTAAAAACCTAAGGTGAAATGGAACTGGTGGTTTTGTTTTTATTTCAAATATTTTTGTCTCACTTATATTCATTCTCCAGTGCTTATCACCTTTCACTGCTCCCAGTACACCTACCAATATTGCCAGGTGCTCTTCCCCCATAAATTAATGGTCATGCATCAAGTTCCCAATACCTTCTGATCACCTTGTAACCCCATGGCTTGGATCAGAAAAGTGGCCAAATCACCTATCTTACAATCAAATATATGAATGACAGCATCTGTGGTGAACTCTACAAGACACATCAGATATAGACATGTCTTAATGATTGTTCTTTTATCATTGATGAACTTCTTAAGTGAACAAAGTACCTATTTGGATTACTACTGGTACTGTTGTGAGCAATGCTCCACTTCCTACACCATTAATTGTCCACATAAGGGCGATAGTTAGGGTGCAATCCAAAGACTTGAGATGCACCCTAACCTTCATATTGAAAGCTGTGTAATAAACTTTTTGTCTGATGTGAATTTCTGTCAAATCTTACTAACTATTTTGTAGTGGAACCAAACTCTTCCAGAAGGATTAACTGCTTCTTATATTTTACATTACCAACATTTATCAACTAAGTGAGTCACATGGTATAAATACATTTATTGTGAGTATCTTGAAAATTTGTATCGAATTGAATATGACGTGTTGTTTGTTCAATGTTCCTTGACTTATTCTCTAGGCTAAATATTTTAACATGTTAGTAATATAACTATTTCGTCCTTAGAAAGGAAATTAATACTAACAGGTTTTACTTGAGAAATATGTAAATAGCAGTGTGGGAGAGAATGTAAAGGATGTGAAATTTAGTTTAAATTATATACCTGAAAATAAAATTTATAAAATTAGGTTACAAAAATATCTCGTTTGAAATATATCCTAAATAATTTGGTTTATGAAAAAAAAATGACGTCTGGTTCTGTAGCTGCTGTTTTGTTTTATTTTTAAAATCTGTGTTTACGAGTTAAAAAGAAAAACGTATTTTCTGTAGAAATGTGTGGAAACAAAATGTTTATCTTTTGTATTCTTAATGACTGATTCCCAGCACTGGTGTTGATATTTTCATTAATATGTTGTTTTTCACTTCATTTCTTATTACAGTGAAGAAATTGAAATACAAATAAAAACTGACTCTGGTGATACATAAATTATAAATTCTGAATGTTTTTCCAAAGCGTGGTTAAAACACAGAAGAGTGAATTTATCATTTTTGTATGAGAAATTGTGTTTTTGTCATCAACTTTATATGTTTTAGCTCCTGGATATTAGTTTTGTGTGTTCAGTAGGATCTTTCACTTTGTAAAAATCACAATATTGCATTCATTATTTTTCTCCTAAAACAACTACCATAGAAATGTAGAAAAGAAAACTGGTGATCTGAAAGTTTATTACTTCCTGGTTACAAGATATTTGGATTAACTTGCTGCAGTTGTGATTATGCTACATTTCATTATTGTTTCAAAATTTCCATACTAATGTTTTGTTATTTTTCATTTGCTTAGTATATTCATTAACTTAGAAACTGACTCTCTGTTAAAATGTAATATTGTTATATTTCAGAACTTATTCCATATTTCTGTTTTATGGTTACTGTATAGCTAAAAGCTAAAGAGTTACTTAAGCTGTAAAAGCTTTACTATTTCAAATGAACCTCCCAGTTGTCATTTTTGCTTCTAGTGCCAGATGAACCAATGAATGTGAAAGTAGAACCTATTAGTAGCACCAGTCTTCAAGTTCAATGGAAACGTCCAGCTAATAAAGATAAAAATGGTCTAATCAGAGGTTACCAGATCCACATCCAAGAAAAGGATGAAAACAATGGTTCAGTGGGAGCAGCCATCAGGTTTGCTGTAACTAATGAAGTAGAGGAAGCCTATAACGTTACAGGTCTTCGACCAGATACAACCTACACTGTACAGGTGGCTACTGTCACTTGGAAGGGTGATGGAATACATAGTCATCCAAGAACATCAAAGACAAAAAGAGGAGGTGAGATAGTTGACATGTAACATTCCTGTATTTATCATAGGGTATCGGGGAAGAGTTCTGAGCTTTCATAAAGGACAATGACATAAAGAAAACAAGTCATCTAAAGTAACATTAAACATATGTGTTCGTATCACTGTTTTTATCCTTTGTCTTATTTTTTCAAAATTATACATGTGTACACAATAAGTTATTAACAAAAATAATTATAAAGGATGGATTGTATTAAGTGATTAGTAAAACAAGATATAAAAAGGTATTGTTGGGAGAATTAAGTAACTAGTAGAAATAGTAAAAAAGAAAATATTGTAGATAGAATTAAGTGACTAGTAGAAATAGTTATAAAGAAAATATTGTAGATAGAATTAAGTAACTTGTAGAAATAGTTATAAAGAAAATATTGTAGATAGAATTAAGTAACTTGTAGAAATAGTTATAAAGAAAATATTGTAGATAGAATTAAGTAACTTGTAGAAATAGTTATAAAGAAAATATTGTAGATAGAATTAAGTGATTAATAGAAATAGTTATAAAGAAAATATTGTAGATAGAATTAAGTGATTAGTAGAAATAGTTATAAAGAAAATATTGTAGATAGAATTAAGTGATTAGTAGAAATAGTTATAAAGAAAATATTGTAGATAGAATTAAGTAACTTGTAGAAATAGTTATAAAGAAAATATTGTAGATAGAATTAAGTAACTTGAAGAAATAGTTATAAAGAAAATATTTTAGATAGAATTAAGTGATTAGTAGAAATAGTTATAAAGAAAATATTGTAGATAGAATTAAGTAACTTGTAGAAATAGTTATAAAGAAAAAAGTATTGTAGATAGAATTAAGTGATTAGTAGAAATAGTTATAAAGAAAATATTGTAGATAGAATTAAGTAACTAGTAGAAATAGTTATAAAGAAAATATTGTAGATAGAATTAAGTGACTAGTAGTAACAGTTATAAAGAAAATATTGTAGATAGAATTAAGTGACTAGTAGAAATAGTTATAAAGAAAATGGTGTTTTTAGAATTAAGTGACTAATAGAAATAGTTATAAAGAAAATGTTGTAGATAGAATTAAGTGACTAGTAGAAATAGTTATAAAGAAAATATTGTAGATAGAATTAAGTAACTAGTAGAAATGGTTATAAAGAAAATATTGTAGATAGAATTAAGTAACTGGTATAAATAGTTATAAAGAAAATATTGTAGATAGAATTAAGTAACTAGTAGAAATAGTTATAAAGAAAATATTGTAGATAGAATTAAGTAACTGATATAAATAGTTATAAAGAAAATATTGTAGATAGAATTAAGTAACTAGTAGAAATAGTTATAAAGAAAATATTGTAGATAGAATTAAGTAACTGGTAGAAATAGTTATAAAGAAAATATTGTAGATAGAATTAAGTAACTGATATAAATAGTTATAAAGAATATATTGTAGATAGAATTAAGTAACTAGTAGAAATAGTTATAAAGAAAATATTGTAGATAGAATTAAGTAACTAGTAGAAATAGTTATAAAGAAAATATTGTAGATAGAATTAAGTAACTGATATAAATAGTTATAAAGAAAATATTGTAGATAGAATTAAGTAACTAGTAGAAATAGTTATAAAGAAAATATTGTAGATAGAATTAAGTAACTGATATAAATAGTTATAAAGAAAATATTGTAGATAGAATTAAGTAACTGATATAAATAGTTATAAAGAAAATATTGTAGATAGAATTAAGTAACTAGTAGAAATGGTTATAAAGAAAATATTGTAGATAGAATTAAGTAATTGGTATAAATAGTTATAAAGAAAATATTGTAGATAGAATTAAGTAACTAGTAGAAATAGTTATAAAGAAAATATTGTAGATAGAATTAAGTAACTGGTAGAAATAGTTATAAAGAAAATATTGTAGATAGAATTAAGTAACTGGTAGAAATAGTTATAAAGAAAATATTGTAGATAGAATTAAGTAACTGGTAGAAATAGTTATAAAGAATATATTGTAGATAGAATTAAGTAACTAGTAGAAATAGTTATAAAGAAAATATTGTAGATAGAATTAAGTAACTAGTAGAAATAGTTATAAAGAAAATATTGTAGATAGAATTAAGTAACTGATATAAATAGTTATAAAGAAAATATTGTAGATAGAATTAAGTAACTAGTAGAAATAGTTATAAAGAAAATATTGTAGATAGAATTAAGTAACTGATATAAATAGTTATAAAGAAAATATTGTAGATAGAATTAAGTAACTGATATAAATAGTTATAAAGAAAATATTGTAGATAGAATTAAGTAACTAGTAGAAATAGTTATAAAGAAAATATTGTAGATAGAATTAAGTAACTGATATAAATAGTTATAAAGAAAATATTGTAGATAGAATTAAGTAACTGGTATAAATAGTTATAAAGAAAATATTGTAGATAGAATTAAGTAACTAGTAGAAATAGTTATAAAGAAAATATTGTAGATAGAATTAAGTGACTAGTAGAAATAGTTATAAAGAACATATTGTGGATAGAATTAAGTAACTAGTAGAAATAGTTATAAAGAAAATATTGTAGATAGAATTAAGTAACTGATATAAATAGTTATAAAGAAAATATTGTAGATAGAATTAAGTAACTGGTATAAATAGTTATAAAGAAAATATTGTAGATAGAATTAAGTAACTAGTATAAATAGTTATAAAGAAAATATTGTAGATAGAATTAAGTGACTAGTAGAAATAGTTATAAAGAACATATTGTGGATAGAGTAAAGTAACTAATAGAAATAGTTATAAAGAAAATATTGTAGATAGAACTGAGTGACTAGCAGAAATAGTTTGAAAGAAACTATTGTAGATAGAATTAAGTAACTAGTAAAAATAGTTATAAAGAAAATATTGTAGATAGAATTAAGTAACTGATATAAATAGTTATAAAGAAAATATTGTAGATAGAATTAAGTAACTTGTAGAAATAGTTATAAAGAAAATATTGTAGATAGAATTAAGTAACTAGTAGAAATAGTTATAAAGAAAATATTGTAGATAGAATTAAGTAACTGATATAAATAGTTATAAAGAAAATATTGTAGATAGAATTAAGTAACTAGTAGAAATAGTTATAAAGAAAATATTGTAGATAGAATTAAGTGACTAGTAGAAATAGTTATAAAGAACATATTGTGGATAGAGTAAAGTAACTAATAGAAATAGTTATAAAGAAAATATTGTAGATAAAACTGAGTGACTAGCAGAAATAGTTTGAAAGAAACTATTGTAGATAGAATTAAGTAACTAGTAGAAATAGTTATAAAGAAACTATTGTAGATAGAATTAATTGACTGGTAGGGATAGTTATAAGAAATAAATTACTTGTTAACTTCACGTACATAACACGAGACATATGATAAAAGTAGAACAGGTAACATTCTGTATTTAGTTTTCATTATATATTTTCATCTCCTGTATTTACGATTTTGAGCTAAAATTCCATGCATCTATCTACTAAAGTATAAAGTCATTTATAATTACTTACACTGCTATCTTGATGTGTAATGTATTCATAGATTTTTCTAGTATTTCATCTTTCATAAATGATTTTTGAAATTTTAAATACCATTGCGTCATACATATTAGAATTAGTTAGTTAGTTATCACCATTAGATTCCATGAAGGAACATAGGGCCGCAATCGCTTGCGGATTCTTCAAAAGGTATTTAAGTGAGTAGGTTGTTAGCCCGCTGCACCGAGCCGTCCTTAATTTAGCAGTGTAAGACTAGAGGGAAGGCAGCTAGTCATCACCACCCACCGCCAACTCTTGGGCTACTCTTTTACCAACGAATAGTGGGATTGACCGTCACATTATACGCCCCACGGCTGGGAGGGCGAGCATTTTATTTAAAACTCAGTTAAAACGTCGTTCAAAAGTACACAATAATTACTGATGTCATTAGGCCTTAATAATATTTCTTTCCAATTAAGCACAAAGCGACATAATAGGATACTTGTGCTTTGCCAACCGCAGATATGAAAACCCAGTTTCTTGCATTGTAAGTCCGCAAACATGCCGCTATGCCACTGGAGGACCAGACCATAATAAAACAAAATATACATGTACTGGTAAGTCACAGATCCGTCATCATCAGGAAGGTTAATGCTGATAGATGTGTGACTCTTTATAATACTTTTTTTATAACTGGAGCCTGGCATGGCCAAGTGGTTAGGGAGGTCGACTCACCGAGTATGTTCCTCTTTTAAGTCGTAGGAGCGTCATAACGTAACGGTCAATCCCACTATTCGTTGGTAAAGGAGTAGCCCAAGAGTTGGCGGTGATTAGCCATTTCAGTCAGTTATAAATAAGTGATAAATTAGGGACGGCTAGAGCAGATAGCCCTTGTGTAGCTTTGCGCGAAATTAAAAGCAAGTTATTTATAACTATATCTGCAACTCATCTTATTCGTGTTACAATGGTACTCCTTATAACTGTTTCTGCTAATCACCTTACAATGTTTTCTTTATAAGTACTTCTGCTAGTCACCTTCTATTTACAATACTTTTAATGTTCTATCCCACACACTTTACTCTTTAGAGAAGACAACTTACTGTATTAAGCTGTATGTATTTTATATTAGATTAGGTTATTTATTGTAGTTTCATTACTATTTATATAACACACAGATTAGAACACTTTTAAGGCAGTCACACAGTATTGTAGAAGGATTGCAATTCTGTAAGGCCCGGCATGGCCAGGTGGTTAAGGCACTCGAATCGTAATGTTAGGATCGCGGGTTCGAATCCCAGTCACACCAAACATGCTCGCCCTTTCAGCCGTGGGGACATTATAATATGACGGTCAATCCCACTAGTCGTTGGTAAAAGAGTAGCCCAAGAGTTGGTGGTGGGTGGTGATGACTAGCTGCCTTCCCTCTAGTCTTACACTGTTAAATTAGGGACGGGTAGCGCAGATAGCCCTTGAGTAGCTTTGCGTGAAATTCAGAAAACAAACAAACAACAATTCTGTAAGAACGACATGCACGTACCACTCACTACAATAGTGTATCGTTTTAGATTCGGGAACGTATAACATACTAAAGCAACTATATTTTTAGTTCTCACATATTTCTTTATCATTCAACTGTGCAAGACGGACACGGTAATAACTTAAAGCCCTGTCAGTGCGAAATCTCGTACAACATAGTTTGGGACAGCAACAGTCTCAGAGAGCACATGTAAACAAATGCGAGCAATGATCACATCTACAAAATGAAGACTATGTTTACAGGCGAAAAACCTTCAGGTTGAAGTAAAACATTGTGATGAAGCCGAACATATCTTTTGAAAATTAAAACTGATTACCAAATAATTAACAACTGTTTAAAGTTGACAAAAGCTTCATAGGACAAAAGATTACGAATGTCCAGCACACCATGAAATCAACGGCTATTTGCTGGAGGAAAATGGCCGAAGGGAATGGAAGCACAGTCGTATCATTGCAGTTCCAACAGACTTTTGTTTGTCTAACAAACGGAAGGCAATGCTCACGTACAAAGTTTGTTCAGATGTGTGGTCTATGTTCAACGTTGCAGAAGTTTCTTATGATGGAAACAAAGAGATTATCTAGTAGTTCGACTGAACCCGACTAACAGTGTATGAAGTGGTTTCAAGGCTCTTATAAGAGCTGGGTTGTTGGTATTGTGAAGAGGATCTTCTCAGCGTGCTTAGTGTAGTCAGTTTATTTTTTTAATTGTACTTATACTTAAAATATTCTTAGGTAATTTGTTTCACATGTTTATTCAGTTGTTCCTTTGAGAAACATCTCATTATAACTGCAGTTTAATAAAACGCTATAGTATTCACGCCAGTCGTTTCTTTATTTCACAGAAAGCTTTAATTCTATTCTTGCCCCCAGCGGTATGTGTGCGAACTATAAATCGGATAGGCATAGCACCAATAGACATTTGCGTAGTTCTATGCTTAATAACAAACAACAATTTTTGTGCTAATAAGCAAGTTAACTTTTTTGTAACAAACATTTTAAAATACTTTTATTTACAAATCTCTAATTTCACTCGTCCATTCACAACATGTTACAGTTCTCACCTTATTCTCGTTATAACAGCAATTTTTATAGAGGGATCCGTGGTGTGAATTTATTTTAATATATATAATAATCTGAACTGTGACCAGGATCGGTCAAAAACTCAAGTTTCCCTTCACCCTACTACGTGAGTTAAAATTAAGTGGCACCTAACTTTAGAGATAAATGGATTATCGTGGGGAAGTTAAAGAAAGAAGAAGATTCTGACACAGAGTTAACCAGTGGGGTTATCTCAAGACATCTGGAGAAATCGTGAGGAGAGGTAGTTAATGACAGCACTGCTATTACTTGAGACGCTGACTGCCAAAAAACGTAGAGTTAGCTGTGGTTGAAGCACGTGTTGATGTCAATCAGCTTGAAGTGACGTGGAAGGAAGCAGACCAGAGAGATGGAAGCCAAATAAGATGCGTTACTGCTAGAAAGATCATTAAATTTACATTGTAAGATTGGCATTTAACACCGATGTTATCATCTTAATTCGCTAATTTAAGTCTGATTTGTTTATTTTAAATAAGTGGTCTGGTATTTAATTATTTTTGTATCACACAAAATTGAAAAATGGAATTTATTTTAAGCATACTTACGATGCAGTCGTTTTCAGGGCTTGGCTCTATGGATCCAAATCTCGATAAAAACATTTGCTGTTGCTGTGGGGAAGGGACGGCAGTACCCCAAGAAAACCCACTTTCAGACTTAGAGCACTGAATATTTTAACCTACCAGTGCCCGAAACTGTAAGGAAAGTCAAAACGTCTGATTAGATATTAACACTCAGAGCATATTGTGTTTAGAGCTGAGAGGTATCGTTAGCAAGTTTCGGTGATGGCGACTACTAATGGAAAGTGATTTGTCAGTTCGGTAATATTGATTTATTTTTTTTAAGTATATAGTCGCGAGTGTTGTTACATGTTTTCTATTTGATAAATTCTGTGCCTGTTTAAACTTCTGTTTGTGTAATTGGTTTCCTGTACCTGCTTTAACTACTGTTTGAGTAGTCGGTTTCCTGATGAATTTGGCCTGTTTTAACTTCTGTTTGTGTAATCAGTTTTGTGATGAATTCTGTGCCTGTTTTAACTTCTGTTTGTGTAATCAGTTTTGTGATGAATTCTGTGCCTGTTTTAACTTCTGCTTGTGTAATCAGTTTTGTGATGAATTCTGTGCCTGTTTTAACTTCTGCTTGTGTACTCAGTTTTGTGATGAATTCTGTGCCTGTTTTAACTTCTGCTTGTGTAATCAGTTTTGTGATGAATTCTGTGCCTGTTTTAACTTCTGCTTGTGTAATCAGTTTTGTGATGAATTCTGTGCCTGTTTTAACTTCTGCTTGTGTAATCAGTTTTGTGATGAATTCTGTGCCTGTTTTAACTTCTGCTTGTGTAATCAGTTTTGTGATGGATTCTGTGCCTGTTTTAACTTCTGTTTGTGTAATCAGTTTTGTGATGAATTCTGTGCCTGTTTTAACTTCTGCTTGTGTAATCAGTTTTGTGATGGATTCTGTGCCTGTTTTAACTTCTGTTTGTGTAATCAGTTTTGTGATGAATTCTGTGCCTGTTTTAACTTCTGCTTGTGTAATCAGTTTTGTGATGAATTCTATACCTGTTTTAACTTCTGCTTGTGTAATCAGTTTTGTGATGAATTCTGTGCCTGTTTAAACTTCTGTTTGTGTAATCAGTTTTGTGATGAATTCTGTGCCTGTTTTAACTTCTGTTTGTGTAATCAGTTTTGTGATGAATTCTGTGCCTGTTTTAACTTCTGCTTGTGTAATCAGTTTTGTGATGAATTCTGTGCCTGTTTTAACTTCTGCTTGTGTAATCAGTTTTGTGATGAATTCTGTGCCTGTTTTAACTTCTGCTTGTATAATCAGTTTTGTGATGAATTCTGTGCCTGTTTTAACTTCTGTTTGTGTAATCAGTTTTGTGATGAATTCTGTGCCTGTTTTAACTTCTGCTTGTGTAATCAGTTTTGTGATGAATTCTGTGCCTGTTTTAACTTCTGCTTGTGTAATCAGTTTTGTGATGAATTCTGTGCCTGTTTTAACTTCTGCTTTTGTAATCAGTTTTGTGATGAATTCTGTGCCTGTTTTAACTTCTGTTTGTGTAATTGGTTTCCTGATGAATTTTGCCTGTTTTAACTTCTGTTTGTGTAATCGGTTACGTGGTGAATTAATTATGTGTCTCATGAGTATCTGGAGGTTTTTTTTTTCCTGTTGTGTACGGGAATAAGTGGCTGGAATAGTTCTTAATTATTATGAATAAATTGTTTTACACAGTCAAAGTGTTGGCTATCAGTTGTTTGGGAATTTGTAGTTTTGAAAACCTGTTTGTAATAATCTGCAAATAACTTTGTCTTGCTCTTTTTCCCCTTTCTTGTTACTATTTCGATCTCAGGTTAGATGTATTTCCAGTGGAGTTTTTGTTACAAATAGCTTTCAATTTGTTCCAGAAGAGGGCTGGATATTGGTGAAAATTATTCAGTAATTCTCAATAGTCTGCTCAGTTTCTTTCTCATTTTGGTTGAATATCAGGTTTTTGATCTGGTTATTCAATCGGTTAACATTTGATTTAACCTGCGGATAATTAAAGCTACTTTATTTTGTTAGTTGTGTGTCTCCGGTTCGGTTCGGAACTATTGTTTGTTCAAAGGAATTTTCCTTGTCATTAACAGTTTTTCACCTAAACCTTACCCATGTATACACATATATATTATTTCTAAAAATAATAACACAGCGCCATGTATGCTCACCAGAAAATGCTCAGGGCAGTAATGTTTACGGACTGTTACGTATCCCAGGATCTCTCACAATACACATCCAACAGTGTACGTCAAACTGAAACACACGTAGGTATTAAAATTACTGAGTAGCCCAGTATCACATAGCATACGTATTGGTATAGGATTACCCGTGTCATTTGTGAAAGACACAGAACCAACAGATACAAAAGGTATAAATTCCTCTTTAACGACATCAGTCTTTATATCAGTGGCCAAACTAACAACATTGGGTGATGTAGTGAAACTACGTTTATATGTTGACACAAACACACTAGTTGTTGTCTCATTTTCTTTTCTTTTTTTCAAACTCCAACAATCGGACATGAATAGTTCTTTTTTATTTTTGTGCAAAAACGGCAGACAGGTCTTTATGATTTTGATGAAGTTTCATCCTGACTGTCTGAATATTTCGAAGTAGAAGGGCCCGGCATGACCAAGCGTATTAAGGTGTGCGACTCGTATTCTGAGGGTCTCGGGTTCGCATCCCCGTCGCGCCAAACATGCTCGTCATATGGGAGCGTTATAATGTTACGCTCAATCCCACTATTCGTTGGTAAAAGAGTAGCCCAAGAGTTGGCGGTGGGTGGTGATGACTAGCTGCCTTCCCTCTGGTCTTACACTGCAAAATTAGGGACGGCTAGCGCAGATAACCCTCGTGTAGCTTTGTGCGAAATTCAAAAACAAACAAACAAACGAACTAGAAGAGCTGAATTCTTTTAAAGGAATCCTCAGTTTTAGTGGAATGAATAGGTACAAGTTTTTGCTGAGATAGCGAGAAGATATATTTATGAAAAGTGGTTTTATGTGTTAAAATATAATTATCGGAAAGAGCCTCTGCTCCCTGTAGTGTTTAACTTTCTTTTCATCCAAATAAGTTTTGAGGTTGTCACTTGTACAATGTTTAAATTCCTCAACTAGACGCAAATGCCTTAGTTTTTCGAAACTGTTGTCAATATGCATAGAATTACACAATCAATCAAAATAAACCTCTTTTTCGTGGGCGAATTCCATATAAGTTTGATTATCTTGCGATATTCTCGAAAGTTTTGAAGATAAGTCTCCGGTACCTATTCGTATGCTTTGAGGATAGCTGTTTTAATCATAATTGGTGCAATCTTCTAGAGAGAGAGAGCAGTATAAGCCTCTTGGGCTTTACCAGTCAACACATGTTATAACAATAATAACCACTTTCCGGTGGGCCATTCTAAGCTTTGGACAACTTTCTCCAACTTATTATGTTACGTATTCTAATTTATCCCAGGACCTCTCGCATTAGACATCAAACAACATACGTCGCATGCTTCAAGCTGAAACAAATGTAGTTATTAAAATAAACGTACAACGGTAAATCCGTTATAGCACACACACACACTTATATATAATTCACATAGCCTGGTTCTAATCCTCTGTTGTGTAGACTTGATGTGTCATCCTCTGGAGATGAGAAGAACAGGCCTTGAAATCATAACAACTTGTTTTATTAAATGCCTCTTTTGCAGAAAAGGAGTGCGACTCGTAATCCGAGGGTCGCGGGTTCGCGCCCGCATCGCGCTAAACATGCTCGCCCTCCCAGCCGTGGGGGTGTATAATGTTACGGTCAATCCCACTATTCGTTGGTAAAAGAGTAGCCCAAGAACTGGCGGTGGGTGGTGATGACTAGCTGCCTTCCCTCTAGTCTTACACTGCTAAATTAGGGACGGCTAGCACAGATAGCCCTCGAGTAGCTTTGTGCGAAATTTCCAAACAAACAAACAAACAAAAGCAGAAAAGGATTCCTTTCAGTGTTGTTCTTCTGAGTTGATTTTTAGTTTTGGTTTCATCAAGTTGACTTGCGAGCCCATTCTATCAACAGATACACTGGACTGAAGCAAAGTCAAGAGTTCCTTCATACGATTTTCAAGTAAAGGAAATAATGGAAAATTGTCTTTTTTACTGTTGCTTTCATGAAACCAGAACTGAGAGGTACTTTAGGGCCTTACTGTTGCTTACATAGAACCAGAACTGAGAGGTACTTGAGGGCCTTACTGTTGCTTTCATGGAAACAGAACTGAGAGGTACTTGAGGGCCTTGCTGTTGCTTTCATGGAACCAGAACTGAGAGGTACTTGAGGGCCAATTTTAATGTAATCTCCCCCTTCACCGAAGTTCCAACAACTGAAGCCTGCAAGATAGCTCTAGAACTTTATATCCAAAACTCCAACCCATTAACACACATCCCCAGCAACCCTTATAGAATTCACTACCACCAAAGCCAACTTTATGTTCAATGAACAAAACTACTTATAAATAAAAGGCCGAAGTATGGGCAATCCCGTGTCACCAGTACTAGCCAACATTTTCATGACACAGATTAAATCTCAAACGATTAATTCAGCCTTACACCCTCCACTTTACTGGTACAGATATGTTGACGATGCAATTGTTGGATTAACATCTACAGAACACACACTTAACTACGTTAATTCTATACATCTCAACATTAAGTTCATCTGTGAACGGAAAAAACACACTAACCAAATAGCATTTCCCAACCTCAAGATCACAAGAACTGATACGTAATTTAAAACAGAAATCCACCAAAAAATTCTCTACTCTATTTTAATAAAGGTTTTAATACCCATATCAGCCGTCTTGAGATACATTTTTACTTCAAATGGATTTCTCGTTGTCACGAAATACTTAAGTTACTTACCATTCCACGTTGTATATTCCTTAGCAAGCGCCATTCAGTGGGTAAATCATTTATTGTCAGACATTGGAACTGATTTCAGAAAACGAGTTGTCAATGTAACAATAAGATGAACAGTTTTATCAAAAAATACTTTCAGGGTTCATTGATTTTAGGTTTGTAAACAATGTGTTCCAACAAAATAAATCTTTTTGTTATCTTAGAAATACTTTCAATGTATAAATCTAGACACAAACGAAGTTCACGAAGTCGTTATTCTGACTGAGGGGAAGCTACTAATCTGCCACCTAGGTGTATTTTTTTGAGTGAGCGAAATTAGGTGGAACTTTGAAACTGACACATGATATTGGAATCCTTTTTTTTTTAAGTATTCTTGTTTAAAGTAACACTCTGCTAACGTAGACAAAACAGAGGTAGCCCTACTGTGTAGTACAAATATCTTGGGTCCTTGTCGTTGTATTTCCTGATTTAGATTGTTAAACAGAGACAAGTTATAGACCAGAAATTCAAGTTAAAGTTAAGTTGTAAGATCATTCAGTTTATGTTAAGTAGATACGCTGTAGTTAGTGGTTCGGTCCTCAGTAGATGCATGAGTAACAAATAGCTTTCGTGCTATCAATTAATCAAGTATTTGTACAACACTGTGGAGTTACAACGAACGAGTGTGGCGTTAGTACAACACTTTAGTCACGTGTAGTGCATATTGAAGGGATTTATACATTTTGATACAAAAAAGTTTAGAAAATCTTATCTTTACACTACAGAAATATACATTTTTTAAAACTGTTAACCAACGTTTCGCCCTTGCATCTTCCTCAAGGTTAATATACACAACTATTAGAATGGTCTTTAAATTATAGTACTGCTTGTAATGTTCTATTTCTCTAGCCAACTGTAACGTGCGTCTCACAATATGTACATTAATTATAATTGTTTCATTGCTGTTCTAATATTATAATATAGTTATAATACTAAGAGTACAACTGTACTGACATATTACACATATAATTATGTCATAAGATATAAAAATAAAGAGAAGTACAATATGTTTTATGCTAAAAAAATCACAGACGGTAAATACAAGCTGCGAAGAACAATAATAAATGGAAAAGATACAAAGTTTATAAGCAGTGTTAAAAACAAATAGTAAGACTGTGTGATACTCCAGAGTACACAAGTGTTGATGTAATATTGTCGTGTATTGGTATGACGTGTTGGTTTTTGATTGGTGATGTAGTTACGTGTCCTACTCATTGTCTCTGTTCATTTTCGGAATTTGTTTTCGCTAATGAGTGCATCTTCCATGTATTTTCTCTTTTCAAAATTCTTCGCTGTTTATAAGGTAGAAACTTAAGGGTTTGTGTAAGAAGTGTTTTGCTGGAGTGGTTGTATATTAGTTATACATATATAAGCCACTGATTTGTTTTTAATATGCGTGTGTAAAGGTCTTCCGGTTTCACCTACATACACTGCTGGCCAAAATCTTAAGGCCAATGAACATAAACAAAAATTTGCATTTTGCGTTGTTAAACTCAACCACTTATTTGAGTAGAGCTTCGAAAGAAGAAAATAAAAAAGGGAAAATAAAAATAAAAAAACTTTTGGAATTAATAGGGAAAATGTGAACTAAATACTACTGGTCAGAAGTTTAAGACCATACCAAAAAAGAAGTTCTAAACAGGGTAGGAAATGCCCAACAAGAGGTGTCAGTAGTGAGTTGCACGGCCGTCATTGCAAATAACTTCAAACATTCGCTTTGGCATGGTCGATATAAGTGTTTGCAGACGGCTGGCTGGAATGTTATTCCAAGTGATGAAGATGGCTTCACAAAGATCATGCACTGTTTAGAATTGGCGTCCATTTCTATAGACTTACCTTGCCATCCACCCCAAACATTTTTAATTGGGTTTAGTTCAAGCGAATACGCTGGATGGTCCAAAAGAATCACGTTATTTGCTATGAAAATGTCCTGCGGGCATTATGGATTACAGTGTTGTCCTGCTGAAAGATTCAGTCATTTTCACGCAAGCGAGGGCCTTTAGTCAATAAGGATGCTCTCTCCAACATGCCAATGTAGCCAGCTGCTGTTTGACGCCACCCCTATATAACCACAACTCCATTGTTCCATGGAAGGAGAAAGCAAATAACGTTGGAAGCCATCTGGACCATCCAGGTTAAATTTTTCTCATCAGAGAACAAAACCTTCGTCTACTTTGAATACGTTTACAGTTTTTAAAGCCTTTCTCTCGTAGATGCCGTCTTATTGTTCTTGAGCTGCATTCTGCGTCCGTAAGGACCTTAATCTGGTTCGACGATCTGCTGGTGTCTTGCCGAACAACCCGTTGAATCCTCCTGCTCAACGCCGGCGAGGTTTTCTTGGTCCGACCACTTGAAATTCTTGTTCAGTATCCCTCAGGGTTTTTTAAGAAATTTGAAACAGCAGTTTTACTATGCCTAATCTCACCAGCGATGGCACGTTGAGAGAGACCTTGCTTTTGCAGCTTGACAATTCTGCCACATTCAAACTCTGTTAACTTTTTAGCCATTGCCATGTTTTTACCCAATGTAACACAGGAGATGTCAGTGGGAGATGTTGACAACGCTAATGCTTGAACACAAATGACTAAATTTCGTTACGTGTTTACTGATTAACGCTTTGTTTCAGTATGGTCTTAAACTTTTGACAAACACCACACCAACATTATTTATAAAATACAATGTGATAACTGCCACGACTTCTATATTGTGAGAAACAAGACAAACACCACACCAACATTATTTATAAAATACAATGTGATAACTGCCACGACTTCTATATTGGAGAAACAAGTAAAAAAATGAAAACCAGATTCAAAGAACACAAAAAGTCACCTTCACACCTTTTCGAACACTGCAAATTAAATAAACAAATCATAACCAGAGAAAACACCCAAATACTAAATAAAGAAACAAGCATAAACAAACGCAAAATTAAAAAAACCTTACTTATATAACAACTCAAGTCCAAAATAAAGCAATACAAAGGAACACCTTTATACTTATATTAATAAATATAATCAAACATCTAAGCACGCCCTCTATATCCCTACTCTCAATTACACAACCCCCTTCAAACATGTGGTCAGCTATCGGTCAGTTACCTCTTTCTTTCTTTGTGAACCTGACGATAACCGAAGAAGGTCGAAAAGTTGCTCGCTCCTCTATATAAAAATTTTCTCAACCCAAACCAGTCGTTTTTACATATGTATTAATGAAGTCAGTTCTAATTGTATACTGACCTATGATTTGGAAAGGTAAGCGACTGATCATTCTTTCAACAAGGTCATTTTTGTTATCTCCAAAACGTATCAAAGGCGCCGCTTCCTTTTCGATTTTGTTTCGTGTTGCCACATCTACAAGTACGGTCAGCAGTCACTTTCCAGATAGAAGCAACCTCATTAAGGAAGTACGAATTTACATCAATGAAAGCCGAACAGATTTCTGTAAGAATACCATACCCTTAAGAGGTTTGATATGGTAGGACAGATTAAGAGGGTAGATTTATGAAGTCAATGAGAACGTATGGAAAAAGAAAGATGGACGATATAATGGGTACCTGAACACAAGTGAAAGGCTCAGTCTGACGTGAGGATTTGGGTATATCGGGGAAATAACACGTGCAGCGAGTGATCCTGTACGAATGAAAGGTTAAATATTCGAAATTTTCCACTGAAAAACCGAAATACAAACTGATATTTTTTATCGATTCGAGCTCGAATTTCAATTTAAGTTTTTAAACAATTTTGGATACAGTTTTTGTTCTCATTTCGGTTCATCAAAAACTATCAGTTTATCGATTTGCGTTTGATTTAGTTTCCCCTCCGTGACATTATCTACGCCTTCTTGTATGGGTGGAAGACGATCACGTCTAGGGAAATGTAATTAAATAGAGTTTGTCAGATTGTTTGTGTATATCCTTTCTAACAAGTATTGAACAGGTGGGATGGAGCATGCTTTAGACACAGTTTAAACAGTTAACCAACTGACCAGGATATGACTTTTGTTGCAGAGTCGTACGTTGACACTAGGGGTCTTAAAAGTGAATTTTGTTTAGGGTCTCCATATAGCTAAGATATATGGCTATGGAAAGGTTTTAATTTCGTTAGTCATTTTTCCAGCAAAGCATATTCTTTTTTAGATACTTAGGTATTTTTTTTGGCGTCTTCTTCTACTGCCTTTGTTGCACTTTTTTTAATGTTGCACGTGCGGAAGTGTCTTGAAGATGTTTCTCTGTTTTATTTTGACAACTGTTTTTTGTTAAGACCATACAATCTTTCCCTTTGTCTGATTCTTTTATCATTAGATTGTCGTTCGGTTGGTGTTCTTTTTCAGCTAGTGAGACGTTATCTTTTTCTTCACGATTTTCTTGTGTACTTTTAGGTGATTTTTTTGTCTGATGCCGTAGGAAGGAGATTTTTTGTTTTATGGCTGTTGATACTTTTGTAAGTGAAATGTGTTTGGCTTGTTTTGAATTTCGCGCAAATTTACACGAGGGCTATCTGCGCTAACCATCCCTAATTTAGCAATGTAATAATAGATGGAAGGCAGCTAGTCATCACCACCCACCGCCAACTCTTGGGCTACTCTTTTACCAACGAATAGTGGAATTGACCGTCACCTTATAACGCCCTCATGACTGAAAGGGCGAGCGTGTTTGGTGCGACGGGGATTTGAACCCGCGATCCTCGGATTACGAGTCAAGTACCTTAACCACCTGGTCATGCCGAGCCGAGTCAAATGGGTGATTGCTGATTGATAGGTGATTTTTTAAGATAATTAATCAATTTTTTAGTTTCGTGATGTTCTTCCCAGTGGATGCTGTATATATAGCTTTTAAAGTGATCTTAAACTCTCTAGATGGGTGTTGTGTATGAGATGTCAACTTAAAATAAAATTGGAACATTTCGCCAGAAGTGGCACAACATTGAGCTGTAGTTTTATATCATTTTCTATTGTGACTGTTATTAGAACATTTCTGAGCCTTCGTGTTCTTGCTTTTAAGTAATAATATGGTTCATAGCTTTCTTTTAGAATGTATCTGACAAGCGTTCAGACTCTAGAAATAGAACCCTACAAAGAGGATTATCATTGACCGACTATTCTAATCTCAAATGATTGTATACATTGACAGTGAAGAAGCCGCAGGCAAAACATTGGTTAAAATATTTTTTAAAATTATATACATCTGGAATATAAAGGTCGTTTTTCTAAACTTTTTTGTCACAAAACATTTTATATGGCTAAACAGTAACAAACTCTTTAAACTTTTTTCAAGGCAATGTTTTATATACATACGATGCACAAAAATAGAATGAGTGTCGTTACTAAAAACATTAGGTATATCAGCTTTGGACCCAGCATGGCCAAGTGTGTTAAGGCGTGCGACTCGTAATCTGAGGGTCTCGGGTTTGCATCCCCGTCGCGCCAAACATGCTTACCCTTTCAGCCGTGGGGGCATTATAATGTGACGATCAATCCCACAATTCGTTGGTAAAAGATTAGCCCAAGAGTTGGCGGTAGGTGGTGATGACTAGCTGCTTTCCCTCTAGTCTTACACTGCTAAATTAGGGACGGCTAGCACAGATAGCCCTCGAGTAGTTTTGTGCAAAATTCAAAACAAACAAACAATATCAGCTTTGAGCAACGTTTAAATAGAGTGGTTTTACCTATCGTTACACTAGCTCCATCTGCAGCAAAACCAGTTGTATTTTTTCTTCTATGATATATCAGAATAATTTTTTACAGATGTTGTTTACTCACACAGATTAGTAGCTGTAGCATTTTCGACATGTCGTAATGTCAAGGATGAATCTTGAAAACCCACACTTGTCAAAACTTTGACAACAAGGGCTAAATGTTTGATACAACCCTATGTGTTGACTCATCAATAACGAGAGAAAATCACGAGTTTTTAATCCTGTGAACCTTAAACAATTTATCTAGAATTAGAAACAGTCTTATTGGTTAAGACGTTTCTATAATGTTTGCCTGCACAATCATCCAAGGCAGAAATAAAGAAAGTGAACTTATTGTAAGTATACAAGTAAACTGGAGTACCTATTGTGTACTAGAGGCGTAGACAAATATATTTCCACGTATGAGTGTATTTGTGGGTACTTACCTAAAACGTAAACAGAATTCTGTCAGTCTGTTGTTGTTGTTCATTCATACATGTAGACAAAGAGATAAAACAAACGTTCGGTAAACATGGGATACCATGATATGTAGTACATATTCCTCGGATTTATAAACAAAATGGAAAATGGTGTCCTTCAAATATCTACAACATAGAAACTGAAACAGAAATGGGACTGTAGCATAAATCTACGATATTTATTATATTACATCCTGAGTATGACGAACATGTAAATATAATGACCTTCAATGTTAGATAATAATCTAACTATGCTTAACAAAGACAGGTTTAGATGAACATTTTCTGACATGTGACGAAAGAGATTTCTTAACTTTTATAACATAAACAAAAATACACGAAAAACAGAACTGAATAAATACTATCTGTTCGATTTATCCATTCTTACACAAATAACTTTAAAATGTTTCAGGAGATTTACGAGAATGACAGAGAAAAGGAAAAACATACAGAAACTACTGATAATCGTAAAAAGAGAAAATAATACTAGTTTCGTAAGTCATCAAACACTCAGTTGAAACTCTCGAGGCCGGTATAAACTTGATGAAATTGGAATTGACGTCAGTGTGAATACAAGAGATGTTGAAATATCATAAATCAATTGGTCCACGTCAGTCATAAGAACCAATGTTTAAATAAAGTAAATTATGTAAAGCTCCTACATAGTTTGGTGTTTGCTTTGAATTGGAATTGACGTCAGTGTGAATACAAGAGATGTTTAAATATCATAAATCAATTGGTCCACGTTAGTCATAAGAACCAATGTTTAAATAAAGTAAATTATGTATAGCTCCTACATAGTTTGGTGTTTGCTTTGAATTGGAATTGACGTCAGTGTGAATACAAGAGATGTTTAAATATCATAAATCAATTGGTCCACGTTAGTCATAAGAACCAATGTTTAAATAAAGTAAATTATATAAAGCTCCCACTTAGTTTGGTGTTTGCTTTGAGTTTTATGTTCATTTCCAACGATTTTTTTTATACATTGTGGAAACTGTTATACATAAAATTAATAGCTGATATTATGTCATTGGTTTTTCTTCAATCTGTAAATGAATGAACTTTAATACATAAGCTCTGTTCATCAATCGCTAAACTCTTAAGTTAATTACAAAGATATGTTATTCTAGGTTTGTTCAAATACACTGAATGCAGTAGAGAATGTAAAATTTACATTTTTTTAGACCAGAGTTAACAATTTTCTTTCAATTTTTTCAGTTAAGAAACTGATTCTTAATAATCAAAGAATATTTACCTATATTTCGTAAAGTAACTACAAGAAGATATTTCAAAACTTGAAATGTAGATGAGTTACTTGAGTTATTCAAATAATCAAGTATTCTATCCATGACATAGATGAGGGAAAAACATTTCTGCATAATAATTACTTGATGTTATTGAACTCTGATCAAAACTTAATATGTGCTGAAATTTCATATGAAGGAAGGAATAATATTTCAACCTATTTTCCTTTAAAGATCTTTTACACAAAACTTGTAAAACAAAAGTTCAAGTTTGTGTTGTTGTTTTTATGGTGTACTTCTGCTCAGAAATGTCCATTATTGTTATGAACACAAGTCAAGAAACGAAAGTTTGTGTTCTTTCTGATATTCTTCACTAAATTGTATACTCCAATGTCTACTACTCAATGTTAAAAACACTGAGATTTCTTAAAACGCAAACATGTCTTCCACATATTTATGGTGATAAAGCGGTTTTAACGATTAAGGATACTTTTCGAATCATTGTTTTTTTTTATATTATGACATCAAAACCATCTGGTCAGAGAAGGTGCTAGTCTACAACCTATGGTGACACTATCAATTTGATCGTACGGATCGCCATCTAGCATAACATTAGACTTCTTGATAGCAAAGTTAATTAATTTGAAAAAAAATATAGTTGAGAATGGTCACATTGTTCAAACATGAACTTCACTGTATAGTCTTCTCTTGTGGTATGTTTGAGTTCAGTGATTCAACATCCAAAGTTGATTGATGAACATTGTTGTACTGTTGTATTTCATTAGAATAGAAAAGTCAAAACGTTTTTACATCAACGTACATTTACTAAAAGCAAACGTCTTCAAAAATTCTATAAGGAACACAACAAGAATATTTTACAAGTTCCAATGCTATAAACTCAATGTACATCTTTTTTTGTGTGCATTTTTGGAAGATGATAAGATCCTTGGATCACTTACTTAACTGGTAATCTAGTATTTAATTAATGTTTTCCTTGAAGAATATTATACCTTCTCAATTCTAGCAAGTGCCTTTATAAGTTGACTTCTTTATCATCAATAATATCACGTTGTACATTTACAGGCTTTGTTTGAAATCACAAATACTGTTTTCTTTGTGAGATTTCGAAATAATAATAATACTATCATTTTTACTTATATCCTTCAAAGTTGTTAATTTTTCCGAAGTTAAATTTAGAAAACTTTCATACACAAAATTATAATTATTAAAACAAGTTAACCCTAAACCACTAATAATTAAAATGAATTAGACAAAACTGGTCGATATAACAATAACATTGTTCAAATTTTACAAAATAATCTTTAAACTTTAATAATTTTCTGCGTAAATTGCGACCCATTCAGTAAGAAACAAATGTATAGACATAAAATTAAGCGTATTCAGTTTTATTTACACCAATCAATTAATAAAACAAATAAGAATAAAGCTTGTTTATCCAATAAACTAAAAATACTGCTCACATAATGGATGATTTGAATATCCCAGATCAGCATAGTACTTATAGAAAGAAAAAAGTGATTGCAAGTAAAACCAAAACAAAACAGGTTGTGTCTGAAAGAGTGTTAAGAAATTTAAATTGACTAATATAGTGACAGATTTAGAAGATCAGGAAAATTGGTCAAATATGAAACTATAATGTCAAAAATTGTGTGAAAAAAAGGTTGGCCAAAAATGTAAAAATTAGCCGCAAGGATTTCGTTAAATATACCAAATAAGGGTCGGACATTTAAAGAATAATAAAATCTTATATCCAATAATTATGAGGTGATTCGATTATTAAATTCTATTTTTATTTTCAGTATTCACTAACAAATGTTTAAGTAATATCTTTCATCTTGAACAGTTGATAGATGGAAACTAGGCTGAACAAGATGATTGTATTAATTCTTTGTTGATTAAGAAAAAGTGGGGAAGACTATAGAATGATAAGACTACTGTGCCAGATAACATTTCTACAAGGGTTTTGAAGGAGGTTAAGGATTAGATATGTGAGCCACTTGCTACTATTTTTTCCAAGTCCTTGAATAGTGGGCAGGCGTCAAAGGAATGGAAGTTGGCTAATGTAACTCTTCTTTTAAAGGGAGGAAATAAAAAAATTGTCCCAGTAATTATAGACCGATTATTCTTGCATCAATTGTGGGAAACGTTTTAAAAAGTCTAATGAAATATGCTTTGCAAAGTCATTTAACATACTTTAGAATTTTTTGAATAGTCAACATGATTTCATTAAGGGAAAGTCTTGCCTTACAAATCTTTTGACATTTTATAAAGATGAGCTTAAGGGTGTAGATTTAGATTATTTGAATTTTCAGAAAGCATTTGACAAGATGCCATATAAACGGCTTGTGAAAAAGTATCCCTGTAGATTTGGAAGATAATTTAGTTAATTGGATAAAAGAGTGGCTGGATACAAGAAAGCAGAGAATTTATATATATGGTGTTCAGTCAAACTGGATTACCGTTACAAATTGGGTACCTCAGAGCTCAGCCTTAGAATTTTGCTATTTCTGATTTAAAACAATGACATAGATGAAGCAGCTGTCAATAAACTACTTATATTTGCTAACGAGTGTTAGCTGGCTGAGGGAGAGATACGGCTGCTTTACAAAAGGGTTTAGATCATTTAGTGAATTGAAGGAATAAATGGCAGATGGATTTTAATATAGTGAAAACAAGGTAATTCATACGGGGATGTAATAATTTGAATTGTAAGTATAATTTGGATGGTATTAACCTTAATAATGGTATGAGAGAAAGTGGCCTTGAAGTAATAGTTGGTCGACCTTTTAAGTTATCCAAGCAGTTTGCTGTTGCTAGTGGTCGGGCAAATAGGATTTTAGGTTGCATCTAGAGAAATATTGAATTCAAGTCTAAAAATATATAACTTGCTTGATGGTTAATGTTGCAAAGAAATTCAGGCGAGAAACAAAATCTACTTCAGTGCTCAACTTCCTCTTTCCATGTTAGTCTCTACTATTTTTGAAGACTTGAATAATATGTTTTAACTGTATATCGTGACAGATTTACTATTACGCATTTGTTTCAATACTGATGTTTATTTGAGCTAAATATGTATTTTAAAATACATGTTACTTCTACTGTTAAATGTGTATTGTAGAATTACTGACTATTCACTAAAACTGAATAAGATTCTCGAGTGTAAGAATTAACACTGCATATTGTTGTTTTAACTGTAATTTCTAGAATATAGCTTAACGTTTATAAAAGGTAACAACAAAATGCGCAGAGAGACTGTATATTGTTAATCGGCTACAGTTTGTATACTATAAACCTCAGAAGCCATAACTTTGGCTAACGCTTATTAATCTGGAACTTCAGATGTTTGACCAGGAACATTTATAAATTTCGAACATTACAAACCATTTAACTTCAGCAGATTAGTACCGGATGTTAGTATTTTTACAAAGATATTATACAACTCCAGTTGTGAAAAACTCAAGTGTGATCAGCGAAGAGCTAGCTTGCTTTCCATTAAGTGAATTGTACCTGTATCAAATAGAAAGTATTTCGCTCATCGTGAACCCTCGATAGGATATCAAAGAAGTTTTGTATCAGATAGAAGACTCAGTATTGTTTGTAAGTTTTGTAAAACTTTTCTTTATAAATCATTATTTGTAACAACCCTTATTATAAACTGTAATATTGTTTGTATATTAAAGTATATTTGTATTAAGAGGAAAAAAAAGTGTGTATCGATCTTGTTGACAAATATCACAAATTTGATACGTATTGACATTTGATTAACTAATAAGTTTAAATTATTCTTTAACTTAGTTTCAGTCTATTTCAAATTGTAATATAACAATATAAAATAACACACCCACCCAACAACTCCTTTGATTTTTGTCAAGGTGGCCCAGCATGGCTCGGTGGTTAACGCATTCGATTCGTAATCAGAGGGTCACGGGTTCGAATCCCCGTCACACCAAACTTGCTTGCCTTTTCATCCATGGAGGGCGTTATTATGTGACGGTCAATCCCACTATTCGTTGGTAAAGGAGTAGCCCAAGAGTTGGCGGTGGATGGTGATGACTTGCTGCTTTCACTATAGTCTTACACTGCTAAGGAAGGGACAACCCATTTATAGCTTTGCGCGAAATTCTAAAAACAAACAAACAAATCATCACTGGCGATGTAAACTCATTCCACAAGCTAACCACCCTGTTGGGAGAATAAAATGGTTTTAAGTGACACGTAATCTTCTATAAAATTTTAAATTTTGTTCATTTGTTTTATTATATTTAAAGTATGGCTCAACGAAATCAGAAGTCTTTATCATATTGATAACCCAAATACCTTGTATGTTCATTAATATCATCAATTACCCTATTTACTCTAAAGAAAATACATAATAAAACCCAAAAAAACTAAATAGATCTTAAAGAATTACTTCATACCTTTGAAATTTACTTAAAATTGTTCATTTAATTTTTTATAACTATTTATCGTTAACAAAAGTACAGGGATTCCACCATAAACAGAATTTTAAAATTGCCTAAAGCGACAAAATATCTGAGGCCGGCCTTACATCCTAAAATTATTGTTTTGAATTTCGCACAAAGCTACTCGAGGGCTATCTGTGCTAGCCGTCCCTAATTTTGCAGTGTAAGACTAGAGGGAAGGCAGCTAGTCATCACCACCCACCACCAACTCTTGGGCTACTCTTTTACCAACGAATAGTGGGATTGACCGTCACATTATAACGCCCCCACGGCTGAAAGGGCGAGCATGTTTGGCGCGACGGGGATGCGAACCCGCGACCCTCGGATTACGAGTCGCACGCCTTAACGCGCTTGGTCCTAAAATTATATAAGTTTACTGTTTCATTGCTCGATGACTAGAGAAATTTATCTACTGGTATTCCAACATCTTTTTCTTGAAGCACTCTATAAGAGGTTCCCCATCTTTGTGTGATCCAACCTATTCTTACACTGAATTAATTTCAATTTTTGAGGTGTATGTTTGTAAGTAAGCACAAAGCTACACAATGAGTATTTATACTCTGCCCTCCACGGGTATCGAAACCAGGATTTTGGCATTGTAAGAATATTCTACATGAGACGCTAAAAACTAAATAATTTATTTACGGACTAGGAACTGAAATCTGATCAAGATAAGTACATTTATTCTTTACAAATTCGTCTTTCTATTTTTAGTAAATGAATGTAATTTTCTTTGTTTTTTATAAATAGGAAGAGTGTACACTTTTTGTTTAGAAATGAGCACAAAACTACACAATGGGCTATCTGTTTTCTGCCCACCACGGGTATCGAAAGCCGGTTTACAGCGATGTGAGTCCGAAGACATATTGTTGTGCCAGTGGGTGTAACTTGTATGCAAATAACTATAAGATCCATATAATCAACTCATCTTCAAATGAAAGTTTGTAATTGCAAGAAAACATTAATGAAATTATTCATCAAGTGCATGACTTCTAGCATCTTAATTTGAAATAAAAAAAAAACAGTTTGATTTTGTCGATCAGTCAAACAAAAACAACAACAAAAATAAACAAAAACTAAGAACTTTTATTCAATCTAACAGAAACGCCAGCTTACTGGTGACTGTTCGCACTAGTAATACTAATTGTTTGTGTGTGTGTTTTTTATTGCAAAACCACATCGGGCTCTCTGCTGAGTCCACCGAGGGAATTCGAATTGTAACAGTAAAACAAAGTGTAAGAAAATTGAGCATTTCCTTTAAAAGTTTTTCTTTTTTTTATTGGAAACTCTGAACGGGAAAAATGTTCGGAATGTGCTTCTTGGTCACAGGCATCTTATCGCATCGAAATCATTCGACGTACATGGCTTAAAGTTTCATATATTTTACTGTTATAAATTGATAATATTTTATGTATTAAAAGTGATACCCTTTATGGAAAAAATAATAAATTTTTAAGAACTTCAGAATTTTAGTACTACATTTAAAGATTACATCTATAAAAATATAATGAAGCCCTTGTAAAATACCGTGTTTCTCCGATAATAAGACCTACCCATAAAATAAGAACTAGTGTGATTTTTGGGGATAGTTTTAATATAAGCCCTACCCTTAAAATAAGCCGTAGTTAGGAGTGACAGGAAGAGGTAAGAAATAAAAAAAAATTATTAATTAATTTAATAGTTAGTTAATTAGTTTGTTTAAGTATTAATCAGTTAGTTTAATAGTTTAATAATAGTTTATTTTAAATGGTTAGTTTAATAGTTTTACTTTGTAACTTCATTTTTTTAATATATCAAAATAAGATATCCCCCGAAAATAAGCCCTAGTGTCATATTTTGGAGTGAAAATTAATATAAGCCCTGTCTTATTTTCGGAGAAACACGGTAAAGACCCTACATTCTTGAACCTACGTGTTTTTAACATTATGAATGAAACCCTTACGTACAGTCATAGTGAAAATCATGTTTTTGTTGTGAAAAGAGTAATTTTACTTACAATTGTATTTGTTTTAAAGAAATTGTTGTTACACTACCATTGTTATTTTTCTAATTGTCTGAATTTTGAAGACTCAAAGTGTAAATGTTTATGGCATATTGTTTGTGGTACTATTCAACAGATGGAAGCACACTTCATAGGCCTTTGGTGTTGAGATCTTGTATTTCTGCGCAACAGATGGCTCTTTGGTATTTATTATTATTTGACCATACATAGATATATGGTCTCTTCATTCTAGGAAGATACAGTGGTACCTCGGTTCTCGAACTTAATCCGTTCCAGAAGGCTATTTGAAAACTGAATCAATTTTTCCCATAAAATATACTGTAAATTAAATTAATCCGTTACAGACCTCCAAAAAATTTCGCAATATGAAACATTTTAAGTAAAAATATTGCTTATTTATACCTGTATAATAATACTTACATGCATAACGTCAACCACAAAAACTATAAACACAATAAAAAATAATAAATGATAATTTAACTGCACTTTACTTGTGTTGAGGAGAGCTGATGGCGTAAGTAAAAGGTGGTGAGGAACGTGGAGAGTAGGAGGGTTATTATTGTTTAGAAGGGGAGTCATCTTCCATAAAAACGTCAGGTAGCTCTCCTTCTGAGGTTCTTTCTTTTTCTGTCTTGTTGCACCGCTACAGCCTGCTTGAGACTCACTGGACCTATTTCTCAATAAAAACTTGTCTATCAGCACTCGTTCAAGGGGTATTTTTCAGGAGGTCAGCATGCAACTGCTTTGCTTTTTCACAAATGATGGTCTCAGAAATGCTATCATCAGCTAACTGTTTTTCGTTTACCCAAATCAACAACAGTTTCTCTACCTTTTCCATTGTTTTTAATCTTTGTTTCGTAAGCACTGTCACTTCTTTTGCAACATCAGCTCCTTTGATGACCTCTTTATTTTTCAGTATGATGCAGACTGTATACTTCGACATACCAAACTGTGTAACAAGGTCAGACACGCGAACACCACTCTCATACTTTGCTATGAGATATTTTTTCTATTGTGGCTCTAATAACTTTTCTTTTTGGTTTGCTGCTTTCATTATCCTTCTTTGACCCCATGGTGGCTTATTTAATCAAGAAAAGCAAAAACAAAAAAAAAGAAGAACGAGAACGTTCACAGCAAATTTTAGCGGGGGTGTGGACTGAGCGAAAGGTGCGAATAAAATGTTTTGGGCAAGCTTGGCGTGGACCAAAAATGGTCGAAGGGTCGTTCGGGTCATCAGTCGGATTATTTCGGGGGTTTGAACCACGACAGCTTGGTTCGGAAAACGAGTTTATGTTCGACAACCGAGACATTTTTTTTCTCAAACAATATGTTCAAAAACCGAATTGTTCGAGAAGGAAATCGTTCGAGAACTGAGGTACCACTGTGCTTTTAAATGTGATAACCTTCAAATACTAAATCTATTTTATTGGGACAGTCTTTACAGACTTCCAATGGTAAAAGTAGGTACTACTGATATCATAGTGCCATTTGTGGATTTTTCAAGTATTTAAGGTATAGGCACTTTCAATTAAATTAAAAACTCCTACTCATATAAAACTACTGTTTTGCAAAATTAAATATTTAGTAAAATATCAAGTATATCATAACTTATATAAAATTTGACATTTAGCTGTAGTTTTACAAATTAATTATAGTTTTGGTGTTAAATCAACAGCTGACAATAAAATCCCTTGTTGTTGTTATTTCTAATTTCTGTGTTGCATATCGGTGTATAGAAGACATTATAATACTAGATATAAACGACCATACAGCACCGAATTGTCGTTTTTCTTTAATTATACACCTAAAACACAAACCATAACTGACAGTACAAAGCTTAACATATAATGGTTTAAATAATAAATTCTAATCGAATGTCTATAGAGTGTGGCTCAGCATGGCCAAGCGTGTTAAGGCGTGCGACTCGTAATTTGAGTGTCGCGGGTTCGCATCCCCGTCGCGCCAAACATGCCAACCCTTTCAGCCGTCGGGGCGTTATAATGTGGCAGTCAATCCCACTATTCGTTATTTGGTTAAAGAGTAGCCAAAGAGTTAACGGTGAGGGGGTAATGTCTAGCTGCCTTCCCTCTAATCTTACAATACTAAATTTGGGACGGCTAGCGCAGGTAATTTTTGAGTAGCTTTGGACGAAATTCAAAACAAACAAGCTATAGAGTGCGTTTGTATAGCTTTTGTTGAAAGAAAAGTATTATTGAAATAATTAACTGTTACCAATAATGTACAAAAGATCTTTCAAAATTAATGATTACAAAAACAAAAATTAGATATGATGAAAAAATAAAATAATTGAAATTATGTGTTTGTTTTCTTTTAACAAAGCTACATCGAGCTATCTGCTAAGTACACCGAGGGAAATTAAACTCCTAATTAATATTATAGGCGCCAGCCTTTATTTCTTGCATTATAAAATTCTACTTCGATTAGATATGCTGCTATATACATCTCTAAGCGATTCGGTCCCTCATGGCCAGGCGGCTCAGGCACTCGACTCGTAATCCGAGGATGCGGGTTCAAATCCCCATCATACCAAACATGCTCCCCCTTTCAGCCGTGAGAGCGTTTATGTGATGGCCAATCCCACTATTCGTTGTTAAAAAGAGTAGTCCAAGACTTGGCGGTAGGTGGTGATGACTAGCTGCCTCCCCTCTCGTCTTTACACTGCAAAATGAAGGACGGCTAGCACAGATACCCCTTGAGTAGCTTTGCCCAAAATTTAAGCGATTATTCGGTAAATTATGGGTAAGTTTTATCGCACTGTAACCGGGGGATCAATAGGTATTAGATAGTTTTGGGCTAAAATAAATAAAACGTTTGTAGTCAAGGTAATTTTTCGTCATTGTCTTTGATTTTTCGTAAGTGTCATTCTTTACATTTGGCTCTTTGTACAAGTGCTTCAGCTATTGCTTTAATGAAAACAACTATAAACGTAAGAAATAAATACATGAAGATTGGTTCGTTTTAAATTTCGCGCAAAGCTACACGAGGGCTATCTGCACTAGCCGTTCCTAGAGGGAAGGCAGCTAGTCATCACCACCAACCGCCATCTCTTGGGCTATTCTTTTACCAACGAATAGTGGAATTGATTACACAATTTTAACGTCCCCACGGCTGAAAGGGCAAGCATGTTTGGTGTGACGAGGATTCAAACCCGTGACCCTTAAATTACGAGTGAGTACCTTAACCACCTGGCCATGCCGAGCAGAAAACATGAAGAAACTCAATGAATATCCTCCTATTTGGAGGGAAATATTATAACTGAGTTAGCTTTTCCGATATTGGGGTTTTATAGTTTTCCTAGTAAGTTGTGAACAAAGTTATATGATGTACAATGTTTTAGGATCGTTCAAAAATTTATTGTTGTAATAAATTTGTGTGTAATTCCAAGTATATTTCTACAAAACTTTGAATGCTAAAAAAGTTATATATATATTTATATGCAAAAACGGCTCGTTTGGGTTGAGAAAATATTTTACAAACGAGCCGTTTTTGCATATAAATTTCTCAACAAGTGGGTTTCTCGACATCACTGATAGTTATATATATAGTTTTCTATAAAGGTAGCGCTCTTATCAGGGCGTATTTGTTTTGAAACTCGGTAGGAGAATTAGAGAGAGAGTGGTTACAGTAACGTAATATAAAGTATTACTTATAAATTTGTAATAACAGTTATCGTAAAGTGTACATCTGTAGTCAAGGTGTGAAGTTAAGGCTTAAATTAAAAATGGGGTTTTGACGCTTTTTTTTTTGTAATGTAATTGTGGAAATTTTTTTTTTTTTTTCGAAGAAGTTATTAAAACGTGTACTTGTAAAATGTAATTCTACTGTAGGCTAAAGTAAATTAATTGTATTTCAAAATGCCTTACTACTGCTGATGTTATTAGCGTTACTCCTTATTCTGTCACTATATTAATTCACAATGTGTCTTTCACCAGTTCTTTTTGTCTGTATAATTCTGCGACAGTTTTGAATGTATCTCTATTAATCTTACTATTAGTAATGCAAACTGAAAATAAAGCCTAAAGTAGACTAGAGTTAGAGCTTACTTTGGAAAGAACTTACAAGTAAAAAAAATTAGAAATTATTAAAATAGTGTTTGTCAGGAGACAGGAACTAAAATTTAAGTTTATTACGCTTTAAAGTTTAATATTGGAGTTTAATAGAAAAAGGACAAATTATAACAAAATTTTATTAATTTTAGTAAGTGCCATTATAGTTTAAATTAGTTAATACCAATTAGCTTAAGGCACTGCAAATAAAGCCATATAGATAAAAGTATATGACATATTGTAACTTTATGGTTCTGGCTGTTGATAAGAATGGGAAGATTAATCCTATAGTGTTCACAGTATTACTGTTGTTCCCTAAGTATAATGAAAAGATATGTGGTGGAATGCTTAGGAAAACTAAGGGTGTGCTTACAATGTTACATTACTAGTAATGAATTGTTAAGGATTAACAGTTTAAACTAGTGACAAGAACAAAGTAAGAAATTATGTTTATAGTGCATATCAGAGCTAATGTTATTGATGATGGCAGCTCTATTCAGTTGTGTATACATCATGTCTTGGGCTTAAAGCAGAATCAAATAGTTTTCATTTAATCAGAATACTAAGTGAGTACATAAGTTTACCAAGTATTAGTTAAGATTTAATGTATTAAATACAATTTAATAAAACTACAGACACAAAACTATCTGGCTCAGTAAATAATGGTTGGGCAGTAAAACAAAATGCAGCAGTAAACTATTGAAAGACATGTAACATTTAACTGAACACATGTATGTATGTATATAATGTAAAATTTATTCCTCATAAATGAACATGAAAAACAAATAAAGAAACAAGATTAATAATATTTGTTAATTTGTAAAAGAGGGAACAGGGATCATCTAAATAATGCAGAAAGAAGTTAAATGAAAATGCAAAGTTTATGTTTGTAAATCTAGAGCTAAGAATTCTAAAAAAAAAAAGGCAAACAAACTAAGTTGGAAATAGTGTACATTATTTTCTAAAGCTATAAATCCATATTTTTACTCCATGACTAAAGTACTTTTAAATTTTAGTGGAGTCAAAGTATGGATTTATAACTTGAGAAAATAATGTAGACACTACTTCCAGCCTTGTGTGTTTCTGTTTTTTAGAATTTCTAGTTCTAGGCTTGAAAATATAAACTTTGCATTTTGATTCAGTTTCATTCTGTACTATTTTGACTATCCCTATTACCACTTTTATATTAACTTTTACTCATTGTTAATATTAGAAGTCTTTATTTAAAAAAAAAACATTGCTCTGGTTCCAGTTAACAATGTTTATTTTACTGAATCTTTGTAAAACAATTATATTATTGTAGATGGTTTTAAAGTATCTTATTAGAACAAGCTAACAAAAACAAATGAGGATCAGTTTTGTTTGTAAGAAACATGGTGAACTTTATGAATCAAAGTATATTGTTGAGATTTACAAAAGAAAATTGAAATTTCTGTTTTGTCTATAAATCTCCTTTTCAGTTCATTAACACACACACACACACAGAAGACGAAATGGGCTATCTGTGCTATGCCCACCACATGTATTGAAATTTTATCATTGAGCTAATGGAGGGTAGAAAAAAAGTGAAAAACCTTTGGTCTTACTAATGGAGTAGGTTAACTTTGGTCTTACTAATGGAGTAGGTTAACTTTGTTCTTCATACAGATGTGATTGTGTAAACTTTAGGTTTTGAGAAAGAAGATTTGAGTGGTAAATGTTAATGATAAATATGTTAATAAATATTGTGATGTTTTTGTTAGTTCAGTAATGTAAATATTCTTTACTAACTTTGTATTCTAATAAGAAACTTTTTATCATCCAAATATGTTCTTAGAGGAATTAAACTGCTAATAAGTATCAAACATTGAGCTTACAAATAATTATTTCAGTTCAAGTAATTTTATACTCTTTTTATGAGGTAGGATATAGTGGAGTTAAGGATCATCTTGGTTTTTAAAAACAGGTGGTTTAAGTAATTGAAGAATATTGGAAAAGGTTAAGACTTTAACTAGTAAAAAGAAAATACATTTTAGTGTATGGATTGAAAGTCTGAGTGAGGGAGACATGGATTATAAGGAATAAAACCTTAGTTATAGGATGTGCTCTCTCCAAGCTCAGTGGACTTGATGTGTTGGAGGAGAGACAAGAAATGTGAACTTTCAAAGATGAATATTGGGAAAGTATAAGAAAAATTTGCTAATTTTACACCTCTTTTTCAATGGAGAAAATAAAAATTGTTCCAGTACTTATGTATAACAGTCTTACAACAATGGTGTGAAACATTTTTGAAAGTGTAACAGAAGATGTTTTGTAAAGTCATTTAACATAGTTTGATATTTTTGTAAGATGGTTTCATTCAGGAAAGATCTTGTTGTACTGAATATCTGATGTTCTTTAAAGAGGTTCCTGATTATGCAGGTAAAGATGTGTATGAATTTGATGGCAGTCATAATCACTTTTTACTTCACTATTTTTTTTTGCTAGGTTTATCAACATAGTGTGAATCAGCTGTATTCTAAAGAGAATGGATACCACATGGGAGCTTTATGAAATGTTCCAAGCTTTTCTAAAGGTAAAAATGTGTGTAACTTGAAAAATTAAAATATTGTTGACTGTCTTGTGTATGGTACATGTAAATCCTTATACAATCTAGATATTATATTAGTTTTTTTGTTAAAATTATATAAACCTTTCAGAAAAGTTACCTCTATCACTATGTGGAATAAAATTTGGGATTTTTTTAAAAAAACCTTGTTGATATACTGTCGAACTGTAACCACTGTTCCTAACTCTCCCACTACACACAATATGCCCTCTTTAAAAGCATTGCAGTGATATTGGAGTTTGGAATTTTGTACCACCAGAAAGAAAGGGTGTTACCTCTCAAACTTCCTGTAATTTTTCAGTTTCTGATAAGTAATGAAATATTGGAATATTTATTTAATTGTTATGTATAAAAGATACATCTGGTATTAGGAAGGTGTTTATGAACATACTGGTAAAAAAAGTTAAATGTTGTCAAATGGATCTATTTGAAAGTTGCTCTAGTAGTACTCTATCTGTATATCTTAGGTATTACATTATTAATTGTTCTATATTGCCACAGTATAAATCATAACTTTCTGTTAACAATTTTCATTCATAATTCTTAGCATGGTTTTAAGAAAAGTATTTTCTTTCCTTACTGATCCATTTGGGTTTTGTGAGAGTGGTTCTGGTTGATATTGTACACCTTAATTTTCAGAAGGACCATGGTGAGGTCTCACAAAAGATTTATTTATTAGTTGGATGCTTGTGAGATTAAGTTAAAAACTAAGTGAATAGTGTGTGTGTTTTCTTATAGCAAAGTCACATTGGGCTATCTGCTGTGTCCACCAAGGGGAATTGAACCCCTGATTTTAGGGTTGTAAATCTATAGACTTACTGCTGTCCCAGCAGGGGACAGTGAATAGTAAGTAGACTAAGATACAATTAATGATGCCTCTCAAAAACATTTGTTAATCGTTATTTGTCATATGGGCATAGATAACGTGTTAAAATGGAATATTTATAAATTTACAACTGATTCTGAAGAATAAATTCTGCTGAGAATATTCCTCTTATTTAAAATGTTCTTGGAAGTCTTAATGAATGAACAAGAATGTACAAAACAAGTTTTAATGAATGAACAAGAATGTACAAAACGAGTTTTAATGAATGAACAAGAATGTACAAAACAAGTTTTAATGAATGAACAAGAATGTACAAAACGAGTTTTAATGAATGAACAAGAATGTACAAAACGAGTTTTAATGGATGAACAAGAATGTACAAAACAAGTTTTAATGAATGAACAAGAATGTACAAAACGAGTTTTAATGAATGAACAAGAATGTACAAAACGAGTTTTAATGAATGAACAAGAATGTACAAAACGAGTTTTAATGAATGAACAAGAATGTACAAAACGAGTTTTAATGAATGAACAAGAATGTACAAAACGAGTTTTAATGGATGAACAAGAATGTACAAAACGAGTTTTAATGGATGAACAAGAATGTACAAAACGAGTTTTAATGGATGAACAAGAATGTACAAAACGAGTTTTAATGAATGAACAAGAATGTACAAAACGAGTTTTAATGGATGAACAAGAATGTACAAAACGAGTTTTAATGGATGAACAAGAATGTACAAAACGAGTTTTAATGAATGAACAAGAATGTACAAAACGAGTTTTAATGAATGAACAAGAATGTACAAAACGAGTTTTAATGAATGAACAAGAATGTACAAAACGAAGTTTTAATGAATGAACAAGAATGTACAAAACGAGTTTTAATGAATGAACAAGAATGTACAAAACGAGTTTTAATGAATGAACAAGAATGTACAAAACGAGTTTTAATGAATGAACAAGAATGTACAAAACGAGTTTTAATGAATGAACAAGAATGTACAAAACGAGTTTTAATGAATGAACAAGAATGTACAAAACGAGTTTTAATGAATGAACAAGAATGTACAAAACGAGTTTTAATGAATGAACAAGAATGTACAAAACGAGTTTTAATGAATGAACAAGAATGTACAAAACGAGTTTTAATGAATGAACAAGAATGTACAAAACGAGTTTTAATGAATGAACAAGAATGTACAAAACGAGTTTTAATGGATGAACAAGAATGTACAAAACGAGTTTTAATGGATGAACAAGAATGTACAAAACGAGTTTTAATGGATGAACAAGAATGTACAAAACGAGTTTTAATGGATGAACAAGAATGTACAAAACGAGTTTTAATGGATGAACAAGAATGTACAAAACGAGTTTTAATGGATGAACAAGAATGTACAAAACGAGTTTTAATGGATGAACAAGAATGTACAAAACGAGTTTTAATGAATGAACAAGAATGTACAAAACGAGTTTTAATGAATGAACAAGAATGTACAAAACGAGTTTTAATGGATGAACAAGAATGTACAAAACGAGTTCGCTTTTCTATGTAAAATATTTTCTCAACCCAAACGAGCCGTTTTTGCATATAAATTTCTCAACAAGTGGGTTTCTCGACATCACTGATTAAAGACTGGAAGTATTGAAATTTGGATAGTACCCATTTTAACATGGAAAAGAAACAAATTGGGGAAATATTTTGGTAAACATCAAAATTCATCAGCTGGAATGATGTTTTTTAAGTTATCTAGGTTGTGATGAAAGATTGTGAATTTGTTTTCTGTAAAATTTGAAAAAGTAGAGGAAATTTAAAGTAAATTCTAATTGGCTTGGTAGTAATTTAGGTGTTAAATTATGTGGGCTCTTGAGGGGCCAGCAAAACAACCTGGGGTGCTCAAAAACTTTCATGTGCCCAAAGATGTTAAATGTTTAAATTGTTCCCTAACATATATATGCAAAAACGGCTCATTTGGGTTGAGAAAATATTTTTCGTAGAAGAGCGAACAACATTTCAACCTTCTTCGGTCATCGTCAGGTTCACAAAGAAAGAAAGAGGTAACTGAACCTTCTTTGTGAATCTGACGATGACCGAAGAAGGTCGAAACTTTTGTTTGCTCTTCTACGTAAAATATTTTCTCAACCCAAACGAGCCATTTTTGCATACATATTTCTCTACAAGTGGGTTTTTTCAACATCACTGATGAGTTTCCTAACATATTGGCCATTTCAGAGATTGAATCAAAGTTCATACTCTGATGGATTGGTTGTGTGAGTCATAGATTCACAGGTTGTATTCTGACTGATTAGCTATCTGAGTGATAGAATCAAAGATTGTATTCTGATGGATTGCCTGCTTGAGTGATAGAATTAAAGTTTGTATTCTGATGGATTGGTTAGAGTGATAGAATAATTAAAGGATATATTCTGATGGATTGGCTATTTGAGTGATAGAATCAAAGGTTACATTCTGATGGATTGGCTATTTGAGTGATAGAATCAAAAGTTACATTCTGATGGATTGGCTATTTGAGTGATAGAATCAAAGGTTGCATTCTGATGGATTGGCTATTTGAGTGATGGAATCAAAGGTTACATTCTGATGGATTGGCTATTTGAGTGATGGAATCAAAGGTTACTTCTGATGGATTGGCTATTTGAGTGATGGAATTAAAGGTTGCATTCTGATGGATTGGCTATTTGAGTGATGGAATCAAAGGATGCATTCTGATGGATTGGCTATTTGAGTGATAGAATCAAAGGTTGCATTCTGATGGGTTGGTTATCTGAGTGACATAATGAAAGACTTGAAACAAATATGGATATTAAGAGTAATAGGTTTGAATTGCTAACTTTTTTCACAGTTTTCAAGTTACAAACTTGAGAAATTATTTACTTTAAGATATGGTACGTGTAGTTAATTTCAATTATTAGAATTTTGTTTTATCTGAATAAGGAAATGTGTGAAATTAATAGTTTAAAATATTGTTTGATGTCTTAGTTCTACTATACATAAACCATTGTTAAAGCTATAAATTGCTCTGGTGCTTAGTTAAAAAAATAAGTAAACCTCTCCAAAATTACATTTGGATCAGTTATTAATTAATTAATTACCTTTTACAATGAGTGAACTGACTTGGACTTGTAATTTTATTTTTCCTTAAGTTTTTGAATTTCAAAATATAAGTTTAATGATTGAGACAGTTGGTACATTTTGGTACTTGTATGTGTGTGTGTGTATGACCTGAAACATATTTCTTAGATTAAATGTATTACAGATAAGGTTCATTTCAGCTTGAAGTTTATGTTTTTTTTTACTTGCTTACCATTATACACAAATTTGTTTGTCAGGCACCTTCTTATCATCTTGCATTAGAAGCATTTTTAATCGTGTGGGTCTTATGGCTAATTTTTCACAAGAGTTACAAACCAGAGCGGTTAGAGCTGACTGAAAAGGTGAGTCTGTGAAGTATTTAACAGTTATTCAGATTTGTGTACAATGTCTGGCCACTGATACCTTTTATTTATATTTTTTGTAATTGTTGTAGCTGGTTTAGGTTATAAATGTAAATGCAAAAAGATGATGATGGAAAATCATAAAATATCAGCCTCCCCATTTATTTTTTATTCTAGCAGATTTGTGGTCCTTATTAGTAAGATTGTAATTGTTATTCTAATAGAACTATTATAAGACTGACATGTTTTAAATATTTTAATTTGTACAAGAAATGCAGTAGTAAAATAAGTTTCATTGTTTTTATCATATGTCCATTGATTTCTTGTTTTTATAATATGTCCATTGATTTCTTGTTTTTATAATATGTCCATTGATTTCTTGTTTTTATAATATGTTCATTGATTTCCTGTTTTTATAATATGTCCATTGATTTCTTGTAGTAACTTTTCCATATTATCATGAAAAGCTTTCTTGTATCAAAAGTTAACAATTTGGCATTTTTCTCTGTACTATGAATATTTTTGAATATTTATACACTTGTCCAACAGTGATTTTCTGGCATTTTGTATGAATATTTATACACTTGTCCAACAGTGATTTTCTGGCATTTTGTATGAATATTTATACACTTGTCCAACAGTGATTTTCTGGCATTTTGTATGAATATTTATACACTTGTCCAACAGTGATTTTCTGGCATTTTGTATGAATATTTATACACTTGTCCAACAGTGATTTTCTGGCATTTTGTATGAATATTTATACACTTGTCCAACAGTGATTTTCTGGCATTTTGTATGAATATTTATACACTTGTCCAACAGTGATTTTCTGGCATTTTGTATGAATATTTATACACTTGTCCAACAGTGATTTTCTGGCATTTTGTATGAATATTTATACACTTGTCCAACAGTGATTTTCTGGCATTTTGTAATAGGAAAAAGAAGAGCTGATAACAGAATGGAAACCAGAACCTTTAGTTCCAGATTCACCTAACAGCCATTATGCTTTAAAGCCAAGAGTTGTGTCAGGGTAATTTTTTTCCTGGAAAAGGAAATAATTGTTAAAAAAAAAAAAAAAAAATTGAAGGAGTCACTAAATTTCCAGCAGTACCTAACAATTTTTACTAGAATTAAGATAAACACCTGATAAAATGGTTAAAGTTAATGTATATTTTAATAATTTGAGGGTATTTAAACATTTCTAGTTTTCATATGTGATTTCAAGCTGTTAAAGACTAAAACAAAACAATTTCTCTTTCAGGGCTTTGGGCAAAAAAATTATTGTCAATGATAAAGAATGTCTGAATATGGGCACACACAATTATCTTGGTTTAATTGATTCACCAGAAATAAAGGTGAGGTTTTGAATATTTATAACATGCATGTTGAGTTTTTTGTGTGTTATTTCAAGCTCGGTTTATTCTGTTTACCTAACTTTCTCAACATGAGCTCAGTCAATTTGACTGACCATGTGACCTCTTTGTACTCATTTGAAATCTTTATAGATTTAATACTTGTATCTTTCAATATACAGTGTGTATAATGTCACAAAATTTGGCAGTCTTTTAGTTGATGTTATAAATATTTCACATGCGAAAAATTTTTTTAGAGAAATATTTTTAATAAACAAAATAAAGATTTGTCCATAAATATGCTGAGTGCTTGTTTTGAATGGTTCGTGTGAAAAGGATTTAAAATATGCTAAGTACATTTCAAACTTTTTTTCAATGTAATGTTATATTTTATCAGTTATATTCTCTATTCTATCTTTATGTAGGGGATAAGTCAATTTGACCAACCAGGTAACCACAAAAAAATTCAAAACAAATCTATATTATCCTTTTTTATTGATAGAATGACTTCAGATTGTAACATTAAACTACATCTGTTTATCCTAAGTTTATTTAAGATCATATAATTATATATCTATTTTGAATTTTTGCCCTTTGAACTATGTCTTACTGCTATCTATGCCCAATCTTTTTTTCTTGCTATCAAAGAAACTTAAGGCCTATTTTTATGGTATAGTACACTAAATTTTTATGTAATTAAATAATGCACCAAAGAATATAGACTAATAACATACAAAAAGCAAACGATTTCCTGTAACAATCACAATTTTTCTGGCCTCCTATGAAACAAGAGCAGTTTCAAATTGATCAAAACAGGCTGTTGTGATTCTCAGGGTAACTGAAGTTATAAGTGAAATTGATGCTTATCAATTCAGAAAACATTGTAATATACACATACTGTTTGATAGATGAAATTTTGTCATTCCATTGGTTATAGTTAATATTTAAAATGTGAGAGAGAACTACTAATACATCAGGTGGGTGTGGCAGTAGGGGTCTAATTTTCTATCTGATAGCTCTTTAACCAAACAAAATTGAAAGGTATAAAAATTATGATATGTCTGAGCAATGACAATTTTATAGTGAGCAATTTGCATTTAATTTTGTACTTTTACAAGGGGTGGTAGATAAAATAGAGAAGATGGCAAGATAAGAGCAAATGTATCATACTAGCAGGTATTGAGGAATATTATTAATATTGCCTTTTAGAATTAGGAACTCAAAACATATGTACTATTAACATGTATATTATTGGCTAAGAGTTTATATTATTATAATTGATATAACATAAACAAATAGTTTAATAACATTTGTAAGGCACTAACTTTGTGTTGTGCATAATAAATGATACCTGGGATGAGATGGTTAAAATTGTTTAAGAACACCTTTCAATTTGCAGTGCTAATTGTTGTAGCACTACTACTACTTACAAAGCTTCTTTTGTTTCTAAATGTTTATTACTTAAGAATTTACTTATATTGTGACAGATCTAAGAAATTCAAACTATGATATATTTCTAAAATTTCGTACAATAATTGTGCCTGATGGTTGTCTCTCTACAGTAAAAAACCCAAAATAAGAATTCATTTGATTTGTTAACATAGCATTTAGTAATCCATAGATAAAGACAGTTTTCCTCTCCAGTGATTTAACTGTGAGGGTTTGTAAGATCACATTTTAATTTAGGAGTATATGTTTGGCTGAGATGTAATAACGTTTTACACTGCTGACATAAATGTAGCATATTCAAAACTTTAGACTTTTATTAAACTTCTGTCAATATTTTTATGTTCTTAACCAAAGAGAGTGTACCAGTAAAATAACCACAAGGACAAGACTTCCAAGGATGTTTCTTCTTAAATGTAAACTGTCAAAGCAATATGTTAATGTACATGTGTTTTTATATTTTACTTCATACTTGCTCATTCAGAAAATAGTTTGTGCTTACTGACCAAGAGACAATTAAGCTATAATTGCATCAGCTAAATGTGACTTTATTGTTGAATAGAATATAAAGAGCAATGTTAAGTTAAAGAAGTTTTTAGTAAGTTATATATTGGACCTTCCTGAGAAACAGTTGAAGTCAGTTGTTTTTAGTTTACTGGGCTAGTTCTGAATTTATGTAATTTGTATGATATTGACAGGAAGCAGCAGTCAGGGGACTCAGGAAGTATGGTGTAGGCTCTTGTGGTCCAAGAGGGTTCTATGGAACTGTGGGTATGTAACATTGTAGAAATGTATCTTGTTAAGCTGCTCTCACAAATTATTAAGGTGATATAATGCATATTAATTTTTTCTGGCCTTAGAAAACTAATTCTAGGGACATTTAACATAGTAGTAATTTTAGCCTCACCAAGTAAACTTATTTTGTGAGAAATGTCTTCTGTTATTTTTGTTGTAGTGTTATTTACAAGTAATCAAACTATCATTTGGTTGGTTTTGATTATTCTACCTGTGATTTAAATCCATTTAAATTTGTTACTATTAGTAGATGCTGCTGTTTTAAATGAATATAATTGTGGTGTTTTTTTGTTTTTGTTTATTTTTCAAACCTTTTATTGTCTTACAGATGTTCACTTAGATCTAGAAGCACAGTTGGCTGAATTCATGGGTGTTGAGGAAGCTATACTGTATTCTTATGGATTTTCGTGTATGCCAAGTGCCATCCCAGCCTATTCCAAACGAGGAGATGTTATTTTCTGGTAGTATTACATATTAAATAATGATGTTGTGGTCAATTATATATATAATTTTACACCATATTATTATACAAAACCTAACTTGTCAGTGCATTTGAACATACAGAACTTGTTTATCTAGTTAAAATTGCAAATTCTGAGATGATAATTTGCCTCGCACAAAACAGCCATCTTACTTGCACATCTGCCAAGGAGATTGGCATGCCATTAACCCTGAGGCAACTCCAACGTAATTTTATGTGTTACAGCATTAACCATTAAACAGTGGGAATGTTATAGGTGGCAGTGACAGCTGCCATTTAAGGGCTAAGTGCATTGCTACTCAATGACATTATTGTGAAGCAAAAACCTTCCACCAACAGAAGAACAATACAACCTCCACATGCACTTACACTTTTTTCTTTTTGACATTGCTTTATACAGACACTTTTTAAAATTTTTGTCTGAGTTTGGTTTATTGAGATTTGCATTTATTAATGAAAGTTTGGTTCATTTTATGTGACTTTTATTTCAAAAGCTATAATTTCTTTTAATCTAACCCTCGGTGTGGATTCCTATTCATGGTGAGGGGACCTCCCAGGGAAGGTTCTGTTCTTTCAGTTTACCTCCTCTGGGATCTAAACATCTACCCATGTGTTTGCTGTGTGTGGCGACCCATGAAGGGGAGGAGAGGATCCTGGTGATTGAAGGGTCCAACCCTAACACACCACTTTGGCCTTGAATTTTTGTAGACGGGCAGTCTTTGGGTGGCCCCCTTGGGTCAGTTGGCTGGTTCACTTGGGCTAGAGTCAACCAAGTACCAGTGTTGGAAGTTCTCAGCGGGTGTTGTGGACATTGTGTCTGATGCTGGTGCTTGGGTATAGTGCTCACGAAACCCTGGCGTTGCTGCAATGTCCTTGCATGACATTGCAGTACATCCCTCATAGGGCTCCGTGGTGGGTGGGGTCAGTGGGTACCGAAATTTTCCTATGGATCCTCCAATAAAAAATTTAAATAAAATAATGAAAAATAGTCAATAGGTAAACGACCACATCTTGAAGACTCTGAGCAGCAATCTTTAACATCTGTAACACTTGTACCTCATTTTCTTATATTACATTCTCTTTCAGAAAAACCTTTAGGGCAAATGTCCCCCTTTTGTATTCAGAAGGGACTAGAGGGACTTGCTGGCTCTCCAAAGTCAGTAAAGAAGCTTAGATCTGGAGATGTATTGGTTGAAACATCCACAACCCAACACAGTGAACTCCTCTTGAATTCAAAGGCAATTGGGGATGTACCTATTGAGGTTACCCCTCATGCTACCTTGAATTCATCATGAGGAGTTATTGTTGAGAAGGATTTGAAGAACGTCCCCGAGTCAGATTTTCTCCCTGGTCTCTCCACTCAAGGAGTTTCTGCAGTGAGGTGCATCTCCACTCTCAAAGATGGAATTACACTGCCGACAAATATCCTCGTTTTGACATTTACATCACCACGTGCACCTGCCACCATCAAGGCAGGTTATCTAAATTGCAGGGTACGGCCGTACATTCCAAACCCTCTCCAATGTTTCCAATGTCAGAGGTTTGGCCACTCAAAGATGTCATGTTGTGGTTCCCTGACATGTGCTTGTTGTGGTGGCAAGGACCACGATGCCTATGAGTGTGACACGTACCCACATTGTGTCAACTGCAATGTTTCTCACCCTTCCTACTTTTGTTTTATCCCAAAATGGTTGGAGGGAAAAGAGGTGCAGCAATTGAAAATAACTCATAACATTAGTTATCCTGAGACTCAGAAATTGCTGTCCGCCACTTCATCTCAGACATATGATGCTGCACTTCGTTCCACAACTACAGTGGGAGTGCAGACAGATCTCTCTGTGCCTCCAAGAGAATCATTTTCAAAACAAATGAAAAGCCTTTTGACCTCCATGGTTAAAAAGGTTGATGAATCAGCTTCTACACCCATCTCTGTTCCTCCCATACATTCCAACAAACCCCAAGATCCACATCCTTTGGTTTCAAATACAGGCATTTCTTCAGATACATCTTTTTCTCCCACCGAAGATGCAAAACAATCATTCGTTCGCATTTCTAATCCTGGGGGACTTTAATGGACATCATCCCCTCTGGGGAAGTGCTGTTATTGATAGGAGAGGCTGCTCTGTAGAGTGTATGCTCTCTGATCACAATCTTTCTCTTTTCAGTACTGGTTCTTCCACTTATTTTCACACACCTAGTCCGTCCTTTACCGCTATTGATCTCTCGGTTTGTTTCCCTTCATTATTTTCCCATTTTTCATGGAGGGTTGACAATAATCCACTAGGCAGTGATCATTTTCTTATACTTTTGAGAGAGACTGGCACCCTACCTGCGTGCCCCAGTGGAAGCTGGACCAGGCAGACTGGTCCACTTTCACTGCTCTCGCAGATCTTGATCCTTCCATCATGAATCAGCCATCAGTAGACGACTGTGTGGCAGCGGTAACTGCTGTATTACACAAGCAGCTACTCAGTGTATTCCTAAATCCTCAACACGTTTTCCACGATATCCTCTTCCGTGGTGGAATCCTGCCTCCCACGTGGCACTAAAGGCTCAAAAACGGCCTGGGATATTTTTCGTATATATCATATCCCACACTTTCCAACGGACCAGTGCACATGCCAGGTGGGTAAGATGTCAAAGCCAGAGGGAATCTTGGATTAAGTTCACAATTAGCATATCTTCTACCACTAGTTCCAAGGTCATATGGGACAGGGTTCAAAAGGTCAGTGGGCACTACAATTTTGTCCCCCTCTTGATCTTACTCTCTAATGGCTAAGAGGTAGCTGATGTTCGGAGCATCGCCTATACTCTTGGTGAAAGCTTTTGCTGGGTATCTAGCACTTCTGCTTGTTCCTCCACCTTCTTGGTCATCAAGACTCAGGCAGAGTGTTCACCTCTTTCCTTTCGAACTGACTGTCTTTTTGACTGTAATTGTCCCTTTACACTGGTTGAACTGAAAATGGCCCTTCATCGGTCTGGCAGTACATCTGTTGGACCTGATGATGTACATTATGACATGCTGCACTATCTCTCCTGCTTCTCTTGATATTCTTCTACTTGTTTTTAACCGGATCTGGCAGGAGAATGTTTTTCCTGATGCCTGGTGCCAGGCTATTATCTTACCCTTCTCTAAACCTGGGAAAGATCCCAAGATTCCTTCAAACTACCGTCCAACTGCTTTGACGAGCTGTCTCTGTAAGACCTTAGAGAGGATTGTTAATGCTCGTCTTGTTTGGTTTCTCGAATCAAACAACCTCCTCTCACCCACCCAGTGTGGGTTCCGACGACAGCACTCCACCATGGACCACCTAATTTGTCTTGAAACATCAATCAGAGAAGCCTTTCTCAAATGCCAACATCTTGTTTCAATATTCTTTGACATTGAGAAGGCTTATGACACAACATGGAGGTATGGCATTTTGCGAGACCTCCATATATATGGTTACATGGCCATTTACCTATGTTTATTGTAAATTTTTTAATGGACAGGAGATTTGAAGTTCGTGTGGGTTCGACACTTTCCCGTTCTTTTCTACAGGGACTTGGAGTTCCTCAGGGCTGTGTTTTGAGTGTCACACTTTTCAGTATAAAGATTAATGCCATCACTGAACAACTCCCTCTCACTGTTGCAAATGGGCTCTGTTTGACGACTTTCACATCTCGTGTCAGTCGTCGAACATGAGATATATTGAGCGGCAACTACAAACTGCCCTCAATCGTGTACCGAAGTGGACCATGGCGAACTGCTTTAATTTTTCTCTCTCTAAAACCGTTTGCATGCACTTTTGCCGCCAACGTGGTATCTACCCTGATCCTGAACTCCGTATCGGTGAAGTTTTGCTGCCAGTGGTCCCTGAGATCGAGTTCTTGGAGCTTATCTTTGACTGTAAGCTGACCTTTATATCACACTTAAAGCAGCTATGGATCAAATGCACAAGAGTGCAGAACATCTTCCATGTCTCTCTACTGCCAGTTGGGGAGCAGATCGATGTTCTATGTTAAAGATATATCATGCTCTTATTCGTTCAAAGCTCGACTATGGAGCAATGATCTATGGCTCTGCTAGACCCTCGGCCTTAAAGATGCTGGACCCTATTCATCATCAAGGACTTTGACTCTGCACTGGGGCATCTCCCCAGTTCAGAGCTTATATGTGAAATCTCACGAACCTTCTCTGCACCTTTGCTGTTTGCAAATGTCTTTACTGTATTCTTCGAAACTTCACTCCTTACCAAAGCATCTCACCTGGGAATGTGTTTTCCTACCTCAGTGGGCCTTATTTTTTCAAAACAGACGATCTGCTATTTCTCCTTTTGGCCTTTGCATCCAGGCGCAATTGGATGAATTGGGTCTGTCCTTGGAAAACATTGCAAAATCCACTGGTCAGCCCATCCCCCCATGGCTTATTACAGCCCCCAAATGTAACCTTTCTTTCAGTCATTTGAAAAAGGCAGATACTCCCGTTTGGAAGTACCATCTCTTATTTACTGAACATCTTTTGAACAACCTTTTCTATTCCAATTTATACAGATGGTTCAAAATCAGGTAACTCTGTGGGCTCTGCCATGGTTTGTTGCAGTTCGGTGGTTGCTCGCAGAATCCACTCTAAAGCTTCTGTGTTCACTGCTGAACTGTACGCCATATCTCTTGCCCTGGATCATATTGAAGCTGAGCAGTACTCCGACTGCACTATTTATACTGACTCCCTTAGTTCTCTCTGGCTTTGGAATAACTTCACGTTGGCTCACACCCTGTTCTCACTGATATTCAAAATCGACTGGCCTATTTCTCATTAACATCTACTTCTATCCAGTTTTCTGGATACCAGGCCACGTTGGTATTTGCGGGAACGTGCTTGCAGACATGGCAGCTAAATCTATCTGCTCTGGCACTATCACCACTGTGCCTATTCCGTACATGGACTATGGTCCTGTATTCAAGGCTTGGCTCCATGCCAGCTGGCAGTCCACTTGGAGTGTGCAACGTGACAACAAGCTTTTTCAAATAAAACCATATATTGGGCTTTGGCTCTCTAGCTTCTGTAAGGTTCGGAAGGAAGAAGTTGTTCTAACTAGACTACACATTGGTAACAGTTTTTTAACTCATCGTTTTCTTTTAACTGGAACTGTTGCACCAGTATGTAGTTTTTCTAACACTCAAATCACTGTAAGCCACATTTTACTTTCCTGCCATCGTTACGACTCTCATTGACGGCACTATTTTAAACGTTTTGTCCCAGGGTTTGTCTGTAACATTGGACAGTGTTATTGGTGATGGTGACACTGTCCACCTTGATAAAGTTTTTAGTTTTCTAATGGTCATTAATCTTTTTAACCTTATTTAAGTGTTTGATATTTATTCATTACACCTTTTTAATTGTGGTTCCCTTTTCAGTCTCAATCTCTTTAGTTCAATTTGCAATTGGAAAATGTCATAACATTAAATAACTCGACACCAGGACTAGAAAGGCCAACTTCAGGTGACTAACGCTGCTGTTAAACTACCCGTTAGTTGTCCTGGCGAGTTGTTATTACACTTTTGCTGCATGTCTTTTAACACTTTTATTACTTTACCTTTTAGTTCAGGCTATAATGACACATAACCCAGAACCAGGACTGGAAAGACCTACTTCAGGTGACTGACGGTGGTTCTGGTACTTACCTGTTAGTCTTCCTGGCAGGTTATGATCATTACCATTCTGCTACAGGAAGTCCTTTACAACTTTGTAGACTGGATGTCAACATTGGTTTTATGTCATTTTATGTTTTAATTGCTGTTTTGTTTTTACCTTTGTTTCCTTTTACAAATTTTACTACATTTACTTTACTTTTACCTTTTTACAGGACATTTGGCTACTCATTATTATGATTTTGCTATATGTCTTTTAACACCTTTCTTATTTTACCTTTTGATAATGGCTGTTATGACAACATAACCCGGAACCAGAATTGGAAAGACCAACTTCAGGTGACTGACGCTGGTTCTTGTACTTACCTGTTAGTCTTCCTGGCAGGTTATGGTCATTACCATTTTGCTAGAGAAAGTCCTTTACAACTTCTCTTACTCTGCTTTCTCTCTTAACATTGTAGACTAGGTGTCAACATTGATTTTATACTTTTTCTGTTTTTCAGTGATGTTTTGTTTTACCTTCATTCCCTTTTATGTATTTTACTACATTTAATTTATTTTTACCTTTTTACTGGACATTTGGTGCAGATAGCCTAGCTGCTTTGTGCCATAAAACACTAAATCAATCAATCAATCTTTTGATCTAAAATTCTCAAGAAGTGGTGACTTAGTTCTGTGCAAGTGATTATATTGCATGTAAACAAATCTTCTTCCTACTATGGCTTTCTGGAAGCTTATTAATGGGCAAGAATGTTGCAGCTATTGTTCAACATGTTGTGGATTACCATATGCTTACTGGGCTTCCTACTCCTGTTCCAACAGCTAGTTCTTTCTTCTAACTCAGGAATGATCAATTGGACTATGAATTTAACTCTATGAGTACAGACTGTGTGACTGTACCTAGACTGTACTCACTAAACTAAGTATGAGAGAAGTTGTACTGTAATTTTTTAAATGTACACATATTTTCATGAAATTTCAAATGTTATCAGTAACTGTTGTGAGGCTTTTGTACATAAAATACCATATTTTAAAATTAAGGTTTAAAATCTTGTTAAAGATTTGCTCGTCAATCTTTTTTTTTTTTTTTTGGAAATATTGACCTTCTAACTGCAAAATTATTTTCTGATTAAAAATACTTTTATTAACTTGAACGTTGTTGAATTCCATTTACAAAATTTCTATAATTTTCAAATAACCTCCAGAAAACTGTCAATACCCTTGTTTGTTCTTGCAGGAGAACATTATAATTTATCTGTTATTTTCTCTGTTTTATCTCCATACAACATTGTTTGACTTGATGCTTCTTGTAATCAGCATAAAAAAGTTGGAAATAGATCTAATTATTTTCTCACACCAGTGTTTGGTACTTCTAGTTGTTTATCTTTTCTTAGACAAGCTCAGCCTTTTTCTCTTCATGTGTGAGCTTTGGTACATATTTCCCTCCACTGGTGGTCCTTATGAATTCAAGAGTTTCTCAAGTTCCACTGTCTTCATTTGTTAACCTCTCCTCAAGGAATCTTCATGTTGACTTGACCATGCAATTGGTATTTTTAGCATTCTCTTACCAACTTCAAAGCTGAATCACTCTTCTTACCAGTGTTTCTCTCTCTGATTTAGTTACATTTCTGGATAAAGGCATTCCTTTTGGCATTTTGGTGCAAGATGAGCATTTACTCCAAACAACATGCTTAAACTTGTTGCTGTTCATTAAGGATGGTCCTATCCCTGCTCCTAGTGATGAATCACTAGATCATGATCTATTTTGTCATTTCTTACACCAATCATCCAGGAGGTTTCCATTCCAGGACCCTTTGCTATTGAGCATTGGACATAATCTTGTGGGCACATTCACATCATGTTTTTCTTATCTGTTATCTGTCATGTGCCAAGAGCTAAGAACTTACACTGCTTCTCTTGGATAACTTATACCAATTGAGTGGTCTCTACACCTTCAGGTCTCTTGTTGGGTTTGCACTCATTTAACTCTACACAGGATGGGTTGAATTGACCAACTGTGTGACCACTTTGTACTCATTTAAAGTCATTATGGTTTTGATGCAATGAACTTTTAATGTGGAATGAATATCTTCACAAAATTTTGCAGGCTTTCAGTAAACATTAAGAATATTTCACATACAAAAAAATCAGGCTTTTTAGTGAATTATTTTTCATAAACTTAAAAAAAATGTCCATAAATATATCAAGTTTTTTTTTCTTTTACTGGTCTGAGTACAAAGTATTTTTGTATTAATATTAAATATACTTTTCTTCATCTCAAAAATCTCAAATTTCAGTTGTGTAATCTCTGAAACCCTAACTACATATAAAATGTTTGTTTTTGGTTTTTTTAATACTTATTAGAAGGGGTGGTAAGTAAATTAGAAAAGAGGTAGGTAATGCCCAGAGAAAAGATTTCTTACAAGGAGAAATTCAGAAATTTTGTTTTCAATATTATCTCATAAAATTAAGAATTTGAAACATATATACTATGAAATATGGATTATAAATTCTCCATTCATGCCATAGGAATTGGTATAACATAATTAAAAGGAGTTTAACTTTTGAATGTAAATCACTAAATACCTCATGGCATGAAGTAAAGGATGCCTGAGCAGATAAGGTTAAACATACCTTTTTCAACTGGACACTGATCTCACCTTTTTTTTTAAACTTTGAGAATAGTGCATACAATTTCTTTTTCAAGCCCCTTTTTGATTTCACAAGATTCCTTCAAATAGCTCGCTCCTTCTTTTCCACAAAAGATTTTTTAAGCAGGTGTCTGATAAGCATCTTGATACTTTTCTGGGTCTCCCTGATGAAATACCCCCCTTTTTTTTCTTTGTCATCTTCAATTGCAGCATGGAAGACCCTTGCAACTTACCATTTTCTAACTACTGAGTAATTGGGGGGGTGAACCAGAGAAAGAATCCTCAGTGGTTGGGCTCAGCACAGTGCACTTAAATGTGGAGCTGTTGTTACACTATTAGTATAGTATGGATCATCCTTCATGTATTTGTTGTGTCCTCCTCCTTCAGTCAGCATGTGTTCAGTAGAGCTGAGGTGAGCACACAAACATTCTTCAACCAAACTATACATTTTGGCTGTCTAACTCTGTGTGTGTGTGTGTGTAAGTACATGGTTGGTCATGTTCTCATTCCACCCATGTCCCTGACACATGGGGCTTAGTTGCCACTTTTTCCCTACTTTCAGGGCAAAAAACATTATGCTGTGGTGAAGATGAGATGCAGTTTCCCCACAGATGTACCCCTATGGTACCCCTGCCTTCAGATGTCACACTCCATGAGGTTTTCCTCAGGTGCTTTTGTAAGATAGCTCACCTCAATAACATTTTGTATTAGTCCCTCCATGCATTTAACACTGGATTCTAGCTATCCTGTGTACTGTGGAGGTGTATTAATGTGTTAAAAGTTAACATTTTCTTCATCCAAAAATGTACTTTAGATAAGTACCTATGTCTGCAAACTTTTACATCTGTTATTTCCATTTCTGGTACACATTTTTGTCTTGCCTTGTCAGAGAATTATGTTATTATAAGTGCACGTTTAGAGGGAAGCTACTGTTTGTGGGGGTTATGTTATTCTGTTATTGGTGGAGGGCTTTTGTTACAAGATAACATCATGCAGTACTGCAGCTTGAACAAAGTTTGGTGAGAGTTACCTCAAGGCTAGTGGCATGGAAATCTCCTGGAAGATGTATGAAGAAGGTAGTTTTCCTGTGTGAACAGATGAGTATCTATCAGAAATATATTTTCAGATTAGAAAATTAACATTCCCGAAAATGTGTAGTTACTTAAGGCCATCTGTCTGCAGTATTTTCATTTAATTGGTTATTAAAGTCACCTTAAAACAAGAAGTTGAAAATTATAATATTTTTTATTATATATAACTTTGAATTTAATAGTTAAAATAGTACTGTTTCATGACAAAGTATAATTTGTTAACTTTTGAAACATTAGCAGTTGAGTCTTATTCACCAAACCTAATCTGTTTATATCTGTCAAAATTATTGAAACTAATTAATACGTTATGATTTTTGTGGGTGGAAAGAACCTTGTGTCAAGGTTTACATCATATGTTTTGAAAGTTAAACAGTAAACTCAATATAAGTAATCCATCACTAACTGGGAGTGTTATCTTAGAATAAAACATCTCTGATATTGTTATATGAATTATAAATTTTAGCAGAAAACTGAGACACTTTCTGATTTCTTTAGTGATGAGGGAGTATCATTTGCCATTCAGAAGGGACTAAGTGCATCAAGAAGTCGAATTGTTTTCTTTAAACATAATAACATGGAGGATCTGGAGCGCTTGCTCTTGGAGCAGAATGATCTGGACAAGAAGGTAAATGTTTGTGGAGTTAATAGTGTTAGTATGAGTTCTTACTAACAGTGTGTATCTTTTCTGATACTCTACATTCTGTTAGTATTATGGTAGATTTTTGCTGATGTTAAGTATATCTATCCAAGTATAATAAGTATTACATTTAGGGTTATATTTGGAAATTTAAAGATAATTCTAACATTTGAATTATGCCTGTCAAACCTTTAACTAATGTCTTTTTTGTTGTTGTTGTTTCGTTAACAGAAACTATTTGACATGTACAAATTATAATCAACATTAAATATCATTTGCATGGCAAATGCATTCTTTCTATTCATGTAATACCCTGTACTTAAAAATTATTCTGTTAAAAAAAATATCTCTTGCATACGAGTGATACATTGGAACAGCATTATTGTCAAGCACAAGGTAGTACATTTAATTTCTGCATTACTTCAATAAAATGTACTGAATACTTAGTGTATTAGATGTAAAAGAATTGTTATTTTAAACAGTGGATGTTTTTAACAGCTGCATTGTCTCTCCTTTAACTTTGTTGTACTTGAAGTTCTGTATTTTTAATTCAAGAGCAACTGCTACTGTTTTACTGTTTTCTATTGTTATTATTTATTCTTTTGGCTGATGTCTTTATTCATGGAATACTTTTCATTAATCAGCAATGTTGATAAAAAGTGTAACTTATAATAATATTCTCTCTTGTAATATTTTGTTCTAGTTGAAGATGTGTATTTTCTAGTTAGATTATTAGGGCTACTTTGTCCTATTTTGCTATTTATTTATTATGCTTATATTAACAAGACTGATTATTAACTTGCCTTGAATGGTGATTGTTAAATAAAGATTTATTTTACTTAAATTTGGAATCACTTTTGGTTGTGATTGTCAGTGATCATATTCATACTGAGATGTAGACGTACATCTAATTTGGTGGTGTTCTTGCTATGGGCTCTGTGGCTGCAGTTGAGGACAATCCTGGGCATTCTGGAGAGAATCTCAATTTGCTTTTTCCTGTGTCTTCTTTTATTATATTGGCTTATCAGTCCCCCTTTGGGACAGTGGTGAGTTTACAGACTTGTATCACATAAATCTAGGTTTGATTCCCAACAGTGTACATAGCAGATAGTCCAACATTACTTTGCTCTAACAAAACATACTTACCTGACTGAATGTTGATCCAAACAATGGTAACCAGTACAGTCTTTAAAAGAAATAAAAATAGAGTCAACTTTGAGATAAGCTGTCTGATTTGTTTTCTTCAGTTGGTCATAAAGGGTGTGTTGTTTGGGTCCTTCTCCAATTGCTTTTGAGCCTAAACCTTACTTGATGATTGTAAGGTCTGGAAGAGAATAAATATTTTTTCCATTTATTCACAGGCATTGTGGCTCATGCAGGAAGGTTTACTGTTCAGTTATGTGAGAGGATATCTATGCCTTTTCCACCATGGTGTTTGGAACTACATAATTTAGCCAATCACCACCAGGTGGAAGCATATTCTAATTCTCAAATAAGATATCTGTCCCTTGAAATTAGGGATTATAAAGTGGAGTTTGTAGGTAATCTGAATAGATCAATGTCTCCTGGTGGGAAAGGATAAGTCTATGGATTTACAACTCTAGCATTCACAGTGTTGTTTTCCTAGCACTAAACTTAGTTGAAAGACTCTCTTCACCATCAGCTTCATTGATGATGATTTGGAACCATTGTTTGCATGCATAGTTTTTCCATTGTCATCTTCTACATTCATCCCTGTTATTGTTGGTGTCTCGATTTTTATTGGCTTATACAAAGGGGTATAGTTCCAACCTTAATTGAAGGTCCTAACCCCCAACATCAGCCTCTCAGTACACTGATATCTAGAATAGATTGTCCATATCCTGTGGTTCTATCAATGACATTGATGATTATTGTGTGCTTTCATGGTCTGTGGGAGCTCAGCTCCAAGAATTTCTGAACATGTGGTAACCTTAACCATAATTTTTTTTTTTTAAAAATACTTCACTAAAAAAATATTATTTTTGTATGTGAAAGATTTACAATGTTTACTGAAAGACAGCCAAATTTTATGAAGGTGTATATACTATATTGAAAGTTAAAAGTATTAAATCTACAAATATTTTAAAGCAAGTACAAAGATATCACATAATTAGTAAAACTGAACAGAGCTGTTGAGTGAGTTAAGCATCCAAGACTCTCTACACAAGTGTCATGCTAAAATAGACAGCTTTGACCATATCACCATTGTCCGTTCAGTTGGATTCATCCTTGTTGATTTTTGGAAGTTGCATATTGATCCTTACTAATTTCATAACTGCCGTTTGTGATATATTAGTATTTACTGGTTTTATGTTTGTATTTCTTTTATAATGAACTTTGCTGATGTTATGTACATAATCTGATACTTAGATAAATCTTTAATATATGAACTGGAGTTTGGTTGATAGAAGTCATTGTTAAACTTTGTGCTCACATGTATATTCATCAAATATTAGTAATTTTAGTTTTATTCATGTACATTTAATAATGATTTATTTATTTATTATTCAACAGAATCCAAAGAAAGCTAAGGTGACACGAAGATTTCTTGTGGTTGAAGGTCTGTACATAAATTATGGGGATATTTGTCCTCTGCCTGAATTGGTAAGCTTCAAGATTACAAGGTCCTTTAAATTAGTTTGTAAGATACAGACTGTGTAAGCAAAGCAATAAAAATGAAATAATGTGCTATTCATAAAATGTTTTCATCTATTTTGAATCTAATTTTTCAGTAATCTCATTAAGAAAACTGTATATTGGAGACTGCCTTAAGGTGAATGAAAAACAGATATTTACATGTGTGATCTCTGCATAAAGATGATGGTGTTTTGTCAAATAAAAAAGAAATCCTATACATTCAACCATTAGTGATATTTCTGACACGTTTTGTGTGTGTATGTTTTCAACTGTGTCTTTTAAAATGTAGTAAATACAACTTTGAGTAGGTTAAAGTGATTGTTTTATCCATAAAACATGTCTTATGTATTAACAGATGTATGTACCTGCATATAATTGTGAATCAATGGGTTTTTTTTATAACTTTGTAATCATTGGATATACCTCAACAACTGGCAAGGAAATCTATGTTTTACTGTTTGAACACCCTTTCAATCTACAGTGGTTATAAATACCTCATTAATTTCATAACGTGGTCTTGTATGTTGCAAATTCTAACGTAATGTGGTTTGATATGTTGCATATTCTATCATAACATGATTCAGTATGTCACATATTTGAACATAACATGTTCCAGTACATTGTATCTTTGAATATACCATGGCCCAGGATGTTGCATATTCTGACACAATGTGGCCCAGGATGTTGCATATTCTGACATAATGTGGCCCGGTATGTTGCATCTTCAAAGATAGGATCAGCCTTCTTATTCTTTCCACACCTTATTTTTGTTAGTATAAAGATCAAATTCAAGGTCACTGTCACATTCATCCCTGATCACATTAAGTAGTTCTGAAAAAATTAAAATAAATTGTTTTTGTAAGTTCAATGAATTCATTGAGCATACAACCAAACATTTCATATGATGACTTTAACACAGTTAACACAGACAAGGGAACATTTCCTAAGTTATGTTTATTGTCTTCAATTTGATTTGCTAGTCTTTCTCCAGGAAATGCAGTTTTGTGGAAACATTTCATGTCTGTAGACTTATCAACCTGTATTAAATGAAAAGCATGTGGTAAACATGTGCTCATCAAAGTTAAGGGGCTTTTCATAGTTTTTATTTTTTGACATGAGCTTTTACATGATAGAGTTGTAGGTATTGCTTATATAATGTCTTAACTTAATTGTCGAGGGTCAGAACAACACTTATGAGTAAAAATATATTAGTTTGACATTATATGATATATAAATGAGATAAAATATTGTACAAAAATAACGAGTTATATTTATTTTAGCTTTTTTTTTTTCTCTCTCTCTCTCTCTCTCTCTCAGAGCACGACAGCTACTACATAAAGATGTCCAACATCTTTCATGCCTTTGAACAAACCCTAATAATTACAAGTAATTTGTGGATAATTATTGAAGCCCATAAACTTTAGTGTCTCTTCAATTCCCAGATCAGGCCATTTTTCTCTTGTTATTGAATAACACAGTGCCATATTTACATACATTTTCCTGTCTCTACAGTCTTTTTCCATTACATCATGAAACAACAACCTATTGTGACCTTATTCTTTAAAAAAAAGTCTTAATTTATACCTTCACATGGTTGTACTACAAACAGCAGTATAAAGCTTCAAATGAGATATGTGAATGTTTGTCAATCAAGTTGAAACTGACTTAATGTATAAAATAGGGGTTTTCTGATTATTTATAAACAAAATTTAAATTTTAAGATGAAATGTTATATTTTAAATTGGTTGTCCAAAGAGTAGTTCACCTAAAGTTTTTGAAAGTTCACAACCTAATAAGTAATAAAAATACTAAATCAAGTTGTGTATACTTTATGAAGCCAAACTAGAGACTTAAATAGTAAGTCCTATGTCAAAAGGAAACATCCCTTCTCTTCCATATGGGGCTAAGAGAAAATTATATTTTAAGTTTTAAATCACACTTACAATTTTCAGACAGAATAACATGTACAGTATTTTAAAATAAAATTCATCGTGTGAAAAAATGGCTAATGTCTTTGTATGGGAAAAAAATAATTTTATTATAAGCATCTTACCCTTCGTTTGTGATCTGACTAAAATAGCAGATTCAGCTCTTTTGTTTTATTATAAACTGTATTACAGTTTAGCAATGGTTGTTAACTGTAAAAGACTGATCATTTGTGACAGCTATTCTATACATGAAACATTTGCAAACAACCAGAAGAGTAAGAATAGTTACTATTAATGAAGTGAGTATCAGATTTGATTCATATGATATTTGTACCCAAGTATCATACATATATGTAAGTTACTAACAAGTCATGAGTTTGACTCTGACAGACAGTACCTTCCAGTTAAAATTAAAAATAAAATTATATTAAAAACTGACTGGTTATTTCCAGTCATTATTTGCAAGGTTTTGAGTGCTGTGCTTAAAGAATGAAAACATTATTAAACCTATAAGTACATGGTTGCTCTACATTGTGGTGATTGAATTGAGACAAACATAAAGTGGTCACTGGATTTAAATAAGTGAATAATACATAGTTTCTTTAGTAGTTTAAAATAAGTTTGTTAAGTACAGATATTTGTTAACACAGTTATGATTATAGCACACTAAAAGTTGATTATTTTATTCAGAAGAAATTGTAAATATTTTAGAATAACCTAATGGATATACACGATTTCGTTTGTTAGACACCTGTAGGTATTCTTTCTCCAGTGCAATGTATTGGTTTATTTGTAGCTTGAGTTAAAGAAGAGATTCAAAGTGCGATTATTTATCGATGAAAGTTGTTCTTTTGGTGTTCTTGGAAGAAATGGTAGAGGAGTGACACAACATTTTAATATACCTGTAAGTTGAATTTTAACTTCTGTATAATTTATTCATAAGGTTATATTTCATAACTAGTTGTATGTGCTTATATGTATATGCAATTTTGGAAGTATATGTGTAATAAACATGCATTCATTGTTTTGGAAATAATGATGGAAATGGTGGGAGAAAATAGTTTTTAGACAAATATTATGGAAATTGCATCTTTTGTTTATTTCATGTGAAAGTGAAATACATTTGATTAAATTTATTGTTTCATTGACCTTTGTCTCATGATTAACTGATAATCCTGTCACACAAGTTGTTAACTATTTCACAAATGTACATCTTGTATAACTGTATTGAATGATGCATGAGCTGCTTGTGAGCACATCTTATGAAGACTATTGTTATTATTCATATCTGATCTAATCTAACCTAATAATTCTCTAATTTTTACATTTTAGTTACTTTTATTATAATACATAAGGAAGATACATGAAAACAAGAAAAACATTATTTAATTGTTTATATGCAAAAATGGCTCGTTTGGGTTGACAATTTGTGAACCTGACGATGACCGGAGAAGGTCGAAACGTTGTTCGCTCTTCTACGTAAAATATTTTCTCAACCCAAACGAGTCGTTTTTGCATATAAATTTCTCAGCTATATTGTTTCAGTGATGGGTTTCTCGACATCACTGATTATTATTTAATTGTGACTTTTGTTTGTTTGTTTGTTTTGTTTTCTGTCATTTACCAATTAACTTTAAGACTACATTTATATACTAATGCTACTGGTACACAAAATATTTTTTTATTTACTTACATAATGCACATAAAAACACAGAATAATAATTTGCCGGGTATCTAGCACTTCTGCTTGTTCCTCCACCTTCTTGGTCATCAAGACTCAGGCAGAGTGTTCACCTCTTTCCTTTCAAACTGACTGTCTTTTTGACTGTAATTGTCCCTTTACACTGGTTGAACTGAAAATGGCCCTTCATCGGTCTGGCAGTACATCTGTTGGACCTGATGATGTACATTATGACATGCTGCACTATCTCTCCTGCTTCTCTTGATATTCTTCTACTTGTTTTTAACCGGATCTGGCAGGAGAATGTTTTTCCTGATGCCTGGTGCCAGGCTATTATCTTACCCTTCTCTAAACCTGGGAAAGATCCCAAGATTCCTTCAAACTACTGTCCAATTGCTTTGACGAGCTGTCTCTGTAAGACCTTAGAGAGGATTGTTAATGCTCGTCTTGTTTGGTTTCTCGAATCAAACAACCTCCTCTCACCCACCCAGTGTGGGTTCCGACAACAGCACTCCACCACTGACCATCTAATTCGACTTGAAACATTAATCAGAGAAGCCTTTCTCAAATTCCATCATCTTGTTTCAATATTCTTTGACATTGAGAAGGCTTATGACACAACGTGGAGGTATGGCATTTTGTGAGACCTCCATATATGTGGGTTACATGGTCATTTACCCATGTTTATAAAAAAAATTTTAATGGACAGGAGATTTGAAGTTCGTGTGGGTTCGACACTTTCCCGTTCTTTTCTACAGGAACTTGGAGTCCCTCAGGGCTGTGTTTTGAGTGTCACACTTTTCAGTATAAAGATTAATGCCATCATTGAACAACTCCCTCTCACTGTTGCAAACGGGCTCTATGTCGACAACTTTCACATCTCGTGCCAGTTGTCGAACATGAGATATGTTGAGCGGCAACTACAGAATGCCCTCATTTATGTACTGAAGTGGACCATGGCGAATGGCTTTAATTTTTCTCTCCCTAAAACCATTTGCATGCACTTTTGCTGCCAACAGGATATTCACCCTGATCCTGAACTCAGTACTGGTGAAGTTTTGCTGCCAGTGAGCCCTGAGACCAAGCTCTTGGGGCTTATATTTGACTGTAAGCTGACCTTCATACCACACTTAAAGCAGCTACAGGTCAAATGTACAAGAGCACTGAACATCCTCCGTGTCCTCTCTACCACCAGTTGGGGAGCAGATCGATGTTCTATGTTAAAGATATATCGTGCTCTTATTCGATCAAAACTCGACTATGGAGCAATGATCTATGGCTCTGCCAGACCCCCGGCCTTAAAGATGCTGGACCCCATTCATCATCAAGGATTTTGACTCTACACTGGGGCTTTTCGCACCTCCCCAGTTCAAAGCTTATATGTAGAATCTCATGAACCTTCTCTGCACCTTTGCCATTTGCAACTGTCTTTACTATATTATTCAATACTTCATTCCTTACCAAAGCATCCCACCTGGGGATGTGTTTTCCTTCCTCAGTGGGCCATACTTTTTCAAAACAGACGATCTGCCATTTCTCCTTTTGGCCTTCACATTTAGGTGCAATTGGATGAATTGGGTCTGTCCTTGGAAAACATTGCAAAATCCACTGGTCAGCCCATCCCCCCATGGCTTATTACAGCCCCCAAATATAACGTTTCTTTAAGTCATCTGAGAAAAGCAGATACTCTCGATTGGAAGTAACATCTTTTATTTACTGAACATCTTTCGAACAATCTTTCCATTTCAATTTATATGGATGGTTCCAAATCAGGTAACTCTGTGGGCTCTGCCATGGTTTGTTGTGGTTCAGTAGTTGCATGCAGAATCACCTCTACAGCTTCTGTGTTCACTGCTGAATTGTATGCCATATCTCTTGCCCTGGATCATATTGAAGCTAAGTAGTACTCCAACAGCACTATTTATACTGACTTGCTTAGTTCTCTGCTGGCCCTGGAATCACTTCACGTTGACTCACACCCTGTTCTTGCTGATATTCAAAACCGACTGGCCCATTTCTCATTAACATCTACTTCTATCCAGTTTTTCTGGATACCAGGTCATGTTGGTATCCGCAGGAACGAGCTTGCAGACACTGCAGCTAAATCTATCTGCTTTGGCACTATCACCACTGTGCCTATTCCATACAAGGACTATGGTCCTTTATTCAAGGCTCTGCTCCATGGCAGCTGGCAGTCAACTTGGAGTGAGCAAAGCGACAGCAAGCTTTTCCAAATAAAACCCTATATTGGACTTTGGCTCTCTAGCTTACATAAGGTTCGGAAGGAGGAAGTTGTTCTAACCAGACTACACATTGGTCACAGTTTTTTAACTCATTGTTTTCTTTTATCTGAAATTGTTGCACCAGTGTATAGTTTGTGTAACATTCAAATCACTGTAAGCCACATTTCACTTTCTTGCCATCGTTACGACTCTCAACGACGACACTATTTTCAACATGTTCTGTCCCGAGGTTTGTCCATAACATTAGACAGTGTTATTGGTGACATTGGCACTGTCCACCTTGATAACGTTTTTAGTTTTTTAATGGCCATTAATCTTTTTGATGTCATATAAGTGTTTGATATTTATTCATTACACCTTTTTAATTGTGGTTCCCCCTTTTAATAGTCTCAATCTCTCTATTTCAATTTGCAATTGGAAAATGGCCATAACATTAAATAACTCGACACCAGGACTAGAAAGGCCAACTTCAGGTGACTAACGCTGCTGTTTGAACTACCCGTTAGTCGTCCTGGTGAGTTGTTATTACATTTTTGCTGCATGTCTTTTAACACTTTTTATTACTTTACTTTCTGATACTGGCCATAATGACACATAACCCGGAACCAGGATTGGAAAGACCTACTTCAGGTGACTGACGGTGGTTGTTGAACTTACCTGTTAGTCTTCCTGGTGGGTTATGATCATTACCATTCTGCTACAGGAAGTCCTTTACAACTTCTCTTACTCTGCTTTCTCTCTTAACATTGTAAACTAGATGTCAACATTGGTTTTATGCTTTTTCTGTTTTTCAATGCTGTTTTGTTTTTCCTTCATTTCCTTTTATGTATTTTACTACATTTAAATTATATTTACCTTTTTACCAGAAGTTTGGTGCAGATAGCTGAGCTGCTTTGTGCTGTAAAACACTAAATCAACCAACCAGTCAACCAACCAACTTTCTGATAGGTCATGACATTGCACTTTGACCTACAACAGGGTTAACTAACATTTGGCTTACTTCATATTTAGAGTAAAATGTTCTTCTGTAAACTGCAGCTGTTATACCTTATTTTGAAGAAGATTTGCAATGTAATGTTGGTCAATTAAGTGTATCTGAAATTTTAATTGTATTTTGTGTAAACTAGTAATTTTTTTGTGTTGTGACCAGTTGTTCACGCTTTTTTTTGCTATAGACTTTTTCTAAAAATAGTTATTTTCATTTTAGAATATTTGGGCAATTGATATGATGGATGAAAAGTACTTCAAACAGATATATTCTTTATATGCAAAATGAGAAAACACTTTACATAGATTCAGCGAACAACGTTTCGATGTCGGTCATCGTCAGGTTCACGATGTTCAAAATTTGTGAACCTGACGATGACCAAGAAGGTCAAAACGTTGTTCGCCTTCTATGTAAAGTGTTTTCTCAGCCCAAACGAGCCGCTTTTGCATATAAATTTCTCAACAAGTGGGTTTCTCGTCATCACTGAGATATATTCTTGATTTTTAATATCGCTGAAGAATTTATGATAAATTGGATACACAGTGTTCTTTGGAAACATTCTGTACATTTTTAAAGTCGACTAAATTTTAAGTAGAAAATTAAATATTATTAAGCTTTAACCATAAGTCAGTATTACACAGGCTCATGAGAAAGGAAGCAGTAATATTGCATTATGAGACAATAAATATGTTAAAATGTTTAATGCTTTATAGACAGAAGATGTAGACCTGATTTCAGCTTGTCTAGATTATGCTATTGGCTCATATGGTGGGTTCTGCTGTGGCTCTTCCTATGTTGTTGACCACCAGGTAAGTTTGCATTTTTGTATGGATGAAAATCAGATTTGTTTATTTCTTTGTCTTTCAGTTTGCCCAAGTGGTAAATAATTTGTGAAAATGCACCTTCAAATTCCTGTAGTAAATGATGATGTAAATATAGCTTGACATTTTTAACAACAGTCATCATAATGTGAATAAACTAGCTTTATGAAAGTGTACTCTCAAGGCCATTAATTGAAAGGTATATTTCTAATTTTCTGTCTTTACTGTTTACTTATTGTTATATATATATTTTTACCATTGGTTAACAAAAGTGTAAAAAGTAAAAATTTGTTTGGTTAAATAAGAAACTTTTAATAGGAAAGTTAAATTTAGACTATCCCTGTGATCACCTGGTTTCATAGTTCTCATGATGTGAGGTTGCAGGATATAACTTGATCTCTTTGCTTAGAGCAAGCTGTGTCCCTGTGGTGTATTGTTTCATGTACTGATGTGTAATAACATTCTAAATCAATTAAGGTAAAAAAAAAAGCAGATGTGAGAAAGATAAGAAGCAGAAGCTATTATTAAGATAAATATTTGTATTTGACTGTTACAGTCTGCAGTCATTCTGTTAAAGAAAAGGTCTTTTTTTGTTTTAATTTATATCTTCCAAGTTTTAATTTCATGTAAATTGATGACTTTGATACAGTTGGAGACAATAAGAAAGAAGGTATAAAGTTTTACCAAATCAAACTTAGTGTGCATTAAGGTTTTAAAACCTAAACAATGTGAAAATTGTAAGATGAAAAAAGTATTTCTGTTGTAGAAATGAAAATCAGATTTCACACGAACTCTCATTAGAAGCTTTATAACTTGTAAATATTTTATTACTTTTCACGTACAACATAACTGTAATGCTCACTCAAAGCTTCTAACATTTTGTAAATATACGTGTGGTATGATTCAGAGTTATATTGTCTATAGTTTGTCTTATCACATTGGTAAAAATTATCGGAACCTTATGCACGGGGTTAGCATACATTCTGTATAATATAAACAAGTTTTATTTGAAGTCCATGTGTGCTAACATAAATGCCTTGTGATATAGAAACAACATTAGTTTGAAGATTCTATATTTATATTTAAATAAAATCAGACAGTTAAATGTTACTATATTCAAATGCTTTGATTTAATTTTGTACAAATTTTTGTGAAACTTTGTCACTGTTTATAGCCTTTTGTTTAATATTAATCTTGAGTTACAGAAAAAAAAAATTATTAGTTATTATTTTCATAATCATTTCTATGTACTTTTGAAACCAGGTTAATTTGAATTTTTGAATGTATACTTAAGATGATCCCTATGTGATAAAGAAATTCATAATTTTCTTAAGTATCATGAATATGGGACTTCATGTGATTTTTTAAAACTTAAAAATTTACAGAGACTGTCTGGACTGGGGTACTGTTTCTCAGCTTCTCTGCCACCCCTTCAGTCAATTGTAGCTAGTGTTGCTGTGGATATCCTCAAGTCAAAACCAGGTGTGTTATTGTTTCCTTGTGTAATTGTACTGCTGTGTTATAGGTGGTGTGATGTAGGTGTAATGAAGCCAAAACCAGGTGTGTTATTGTTTCCTTGTGTAATTGTACTGCTGTGTTATAGGTGGTGTGATGTAGGTGTATGAAGCCAAAACCAGGTGTGTTATTGTTTCCTTGTGTAATTGTACTGCTGTGTTATAGGTGGTGTGATGTAGGTGTAATGAAGCCAAAACCAGATGTGTTATTGTTTCCTTGTGTAATTGTACTGCTGTGTTATAGGTGGTGTGATGTAGGTGTAATGAAGCCAAAACCAGATGTGTTATTGTTTCCTTGTGTAATTGTACTGCTGTGTTATAGGTGGTGTGATGTAGGTGTAATGAAGCCAAAACCAGATGTGTTTTGTTTCCTTGTGTAATTGTACTGCTGTGTTATAGGTGGTGTGATGTAGGTGTAATGAAGCCAAAACCAGGTGTGTTATTGTTTCCTTGTGTAATTGTACTGCTGTGTTATAGGTGGTGTGATGTAGGTGTAATGAAGCCAAAACCAGGTGTGTTATTGTTTCCTTGTGTAATTGTACTGCTGTGTTATAGGTGGTGTGATGTAGGTGTAATGAAGCCAAAACCAGGTGTGTTATTGTTTCCTGTGTAATTGTACTGCTGTGTTATAGGTGGTGTGATGTAGGTGTAATGAAGCCAAAACCAGGTGTGTTATTGTTTCCTTGTGTAATTGTACTGCTGTGTTATAGGTGGTGTGATGTAGGTGTAATGAAGCCAAAACCAGATGTGTTTTGTTTCCTTGTGTAATTGTACTGCTGTGTTATAGGTGGTGTGATGTAGGTGTAATGAAGACAAAACCAGATGTGTTATTGTTTCCTTGTGTAATTGTACTGCTGTGTTATAGGTGGTGTGATGTAGGTGTAATGAAGCCAAAACCAGGTGTGTTATTGTTTCCCTTGTGTAATTGTACTGCTGTGTTATAGGTGGTGTGATGTAGGTGTAATGAAGCCAAAACCAGGTGTGTTATTGTTTCCTTGTGTAATTGTACTGCTGTGTTATAGGTGGTGTGATGTAGGTGTAATGAAGCCAAACCAGATGTGTTTTGTTTCCTTGTGTAATTGTACTGCTGTGTTATAGGTGGTGTGATGTAGGTGTAATGAAGCCAAAACCAGATGTGTTATTGTTTCCTTGTGTAATTGTACTGCTGTGTTATAGGTGGTGTGATGTAGGTGTAATGAAGCCAAAACCAGGTGTGTTATTGTTTCCTTGTGTAATTGTACTGCTGTGTTATAGGTGGTGTGATGTAGGTGTAATGAAGCCAAAACCAGGTGTGTTATTGTTTCCTTGTGTAATTGTACTGCTGTGTTATAGGTGGTGTGATGTATGTGTAATGAAGCCAAAACCAGATGTGTTATTGTTTCCTTGTGTAATTGTACTGCTGTGTTATAGGTGGTGTGATGTAGGTGTAATGAAGCCAAACCAGATGTGTTATTGTTTCCTTGTGTAATTGTACTGCTGTGTTATAGGTGGTGTGATGTAGGTGTAATGAAGCCAAAACCAGATGTGTTATTGTTTCCTTTGTAATTGTACTGCTGTGTTATAGGTGGTGTGATGTAGGTGTAATGAAGCCAAACCAGATGTGTTATTGTTTCCTTGTGTAATTGTACTACTGTGTTATAGGTGGTGTGATATAGGTGTAATGAAGTCAAAACCAGATGTGTTATTGTTTCCTTGTGTAATTGTACTGCTGTGTTATAGGTGGTGTGATGTAGGTGTAATGAAGCCAAAACCAGATGTGTTATTGTTTCCTTTTGTAATTGTACTGCTGTGTTATAGGTGGTGTGATGTAGGTGTAATGAAGCCAAAACCAGATGTGTTATTGTTTCCTTGTGTAATTGTACTACTGTGTTATAGGTGGTGTGATATAGGTGTAATGAAGTCAAAACCAGGTGTGTTATTGTTTCCTTGTGTAATTGTACTGCTGTGTTATAGGTGGTGTGATGTAGGTGTAATGAAGCCAAAACCAGATGTTATTGTTTCCTTGTGTAATTGTACTGCTGTGTTATAGGTGGTGTGATGTAGGTGTAATGAAGCCAAAACCAGATATGTTATTGCTTCTTTGTTTAATTGTACTACTTTCTAATAGACCGTGCACTAAATTCAAAGCAAGGTGTGTTATTGTTTCATTGTTTAATTTTACTACTCTGTCATGGATGTTGTGATGTGGGTATATTCAAGTCAAAACTAGGTGTGTTATTTTTTGCTTGGTTAATTTTATCAGTTAATATAAGCTCATTGTAATGAAACCAAATTGTGGTATTTTATTGACTTTTAAACTTCTGTTCGTAATCAATCATAAAAATGCCAGTGTTGTATTACTTGTGAAGTATATGTTCCCTTTTATCTTGTTTGGTGCCACATGTTACAAAGTAATTTGTTGTAAAAGGACTATTTTTGTTACACTTGTATACTAACTTTACATGTAGAACTGCATGTCTAAGTTGATATGATACTTTTATCTCCAGTATTATATATCCTTTTAATAAATTTTGTTTCGTACATTAATGGAAAATCTTTTCAAATTTTATTGATTACATAATGACTTAATTCTTGAAGAGCAATTGCTATTGAAAATGTTTTGCTTAGTGAAAATTTGGTTTTATTGTGCATAATTATTATGATTACTATATTGTTTGTACAGAATTAATAGAAAAACTACAGAAGAATGCAAGATTTGCTCACAAAGAACTCCAAAGGTATTCATATTCAATGTGTTACAGTATGTACATAGTTATAGACTACTTACAAAGTCTGTTAGATGTATCTATATAAATGTAGTAATAACACCTATATACCTATGACGAAAGATTAACAAATTCTTTAAAGATTCAAGAAACATGTAAAGTATTTGTGAGTCTAACAAAGATATAAAGTAATTTGGTCATTCTGAATAAGTTTAGTACTTTCTGAAATCTCAACAGTTCAGGAAAGGAGATTTTATAAGAACCTCCCAAGAAACTTTCTTACGAAAAGATTCTGAAAAACAAAGTTCAAGAATTATGTGAAGTTCAGTGTAATATTTTTTTTACTGGTTTTTATTCAGTCAAATTTATGTTTTTAAGAATTTATTCAAACTTAATAAAGCTTGTAAATCAAAAATAATGTTCCTGTTGTTATTTGTTTCAGGTTAACCAAAATAGTGGTCTGTGGTGATGAAGTGTCTCCAATAAAACATTTAAGATTGACAACAATCACAGATCAAGCAGAGGCACAACACCTCCTGGAGCAGATTGTAGATTATGTAGGCATTTATTTATTTTTATTTTATTTTAAGTCACATGTGATGGTTTTAAAAGACACCCAGATATTTAACTTTTTCACTGTGACTGGGATTTGCATTTCCAAATGTATGCGGGAAATGTAGGTGTCAGCTATATTGAAAAATTTAAGTGTTTTTAAATTTTATAAATACAGGTATTATACTTGGTGGAATTTTATTTAGTCAAAATATGTCATTTTTCTTTTGACTAGTTGTGTACAATAGTTAAAAGTAATCAGTATGTTGATGGAAAGAAGCTGTTGACAAGCAGTTATTGTTGAAGATGCTCTGATACTTTCCAGCCATGCAGTGTCTACACTTGAGTTTTAGGGTTTAAAGACAACTGTGCCCTGTATTATATGTTATTTTAAATATTTTTCATAACACAAAAATCTTTCTTTTCAAGAATTAATATTTTAAAGGCCTACTTAACAATAAAGTATAATACGATGATCATGAAAAGAGGTGTTCATTTAATTCAAATGTTGACACATATTCAAAAATATTAAATATTTCTGTGAAACATGTTGAAGAGAAAATGTACTCATTACTCTTGTTATTATACTTTGGATGATTTAACTTGGATTAATAGAAATTTACCACTGTTTTAGCTTCGGGAAAAAGATTTGTTCATATCTGTGATCTTAAAGTTGTTTTTTTGTTGTATTAGTCATAGAAAAAAATGAGATTCTAACTATATCCTCATGTTATTGTTATTTCCATGATTCAGCTTGTATACCAAAGTTCACATGATTTTCCTTGTTTCAGATGCAAGAAGAAGGTGTGGCTTTGACTGTAGCTAGATACCTTGAAGAATATTTTGTCCCTCCACCAAGCATTCGTATAATTGTCAGTGCAGTTCTAGATGAACAAGAAATATCTTCTGTAGTATCTCTTTTAGAAAAAGCTAGTGACACTTTAGTTTGATGTTGCTTGGACTTTTCTTGGAGTACAAAACAACAGTGTTTGTACATTTAGGGAAGGTTTTTGTCAATTCTTCTTTTGAATGTAATGCTGTACACTGAAGTATTTTCAATGTTAACACTGTTCTGATTAAGGTTTTTGGCATCCAGAGTATCAGTTTGCCAAAATACTGTAAAACTTATTAGGCTTGTAATTTTTTTTTATTTTCATAAGTGGCGTTAAATGTACGTTTCGTATCAAACCAGTGTTTTTACAACTGTATATGATCATAAGAGAAGTGGCACAATTATGATAATATTGTATTCAGTAAAGTTTTTACACATTTCAATTGGAAAGTGTATAACATCTAGTCAGTTTCTCAAACGTCTGATGAGGTGATTTTGAACCTAAACTGCACATATAAGATGTTAATTATCTAGAACATGGTGAGAGTTTTATACTTAAAAAATAATAATCAGTGAACAGTTTTTAGAAAATATTGTTAATATTTAACAAAATGAAAAACCAACACCTGTTCAGATCAAAGCATGTTTGGTTTTTTAAGAATAGAATGAAGGAAAAGATCAAAACAAACTATTTATGAATTTGTTTTCCAGTTCCTTAAAATCTTTTTTTAGGATATGTTTATTACTAAAACTGTTTTAAAGGAACTTTGAAAAATGTAGCTAGTATTAGACCTGATGGACTTACAAACAGTAAGAGTTCTGCATACAAATAATGCATTTTACTTTCACTCTAGACAATCTCTTGATAATATGAAATCAGAAGTAATGTTTTAGCAAACCAAAGTTGGGGCAGACATAAATGTATTCAAACGTCCTTGAATGTTTATCAATGTAGACTTTCTGTGCAAAGTAGTTGATGAATCATGTGTTACGTATCAAATCCAGAAGAATATGTGTGATATGTGTGTAGGGTTTTTCTCACTTCATATAATAACACAATTTGCATTTAAAAACATACCATATTTTAGGCCTTGTAAGGTGCTACATCATGGAAGACAGACATTAGTATTTTGGAAAGACAATACTGAGAACAATATATTTTGACTTGGTAACCAACACCTTGATTTTATTTTCAACCTAGTGAGTAAATACAGTCAAACACATCATATTCTTCACAGAATCTTGACATATTAGTTAAATGTTTTATGCTATTGACAATACTTGTTATTGATAAGTAATGAGATTACAATCTGTATGTGAGGCCGTTTTGAGTACACCCTAAGCTAACCTCTTGCCTTAACCCATCACTTTTGTCCTTGAAGACGTGCAGATTTTCAGGGGATTTAAAAAAAAAGTGTCTTACAAGGCGTAAAACACGATAACTGTTTATTAAAAATTAAGAACTTTCAAATTGGATAGTTAATTTGAAAATATAAATTTTTAGCCACTGTAATCTTCAGGGTTGTTCTTGTCAAAACACCTTATAAATTGACTTGTTTTTTCATTACTAGAATGCTGTTAGAAGTCTAAAAAACAAGTTGATACTGATTTTCATACTCTGAGAGATTCTGACTTTTATGTTTTTCAATCAACTATAAAATTGTTATCAGCTAGCCAAACCTCAAAAATAAAATAACTAATTTTTTTGAGTTAGCGTTTGTTAGCGTCTGTTTTTTAAGGGTTAAATTGACAAATAACTACTGTCACTTTGTTAAAGAGTACAAAATATTTTCAATTTAATGACTAGAAATTTTGCATGTGATTTCAGACTGAAACAATCAAAGCACTTTTCTGCTATGAACGTCAGAAACTTGGGAATTCCTTACAAATATAATGTTAATAGTTTTGAACAGATTTAGACAACTAGATTTTGTATTTATATGAGGAATTCTTACAAATACAAAAGTTGTGCACACTAGTATCTAAACCAATTTACGGATCTTTGTACAAACATTTTAGTTTTCTAAGAAACTTTGCATAACTAGCAGCAATAACTACAATTATTAGTTGCTAAAGAATCTTAAAATAACAATAATTTTCTGGGTGAACTGATGGCAGCTGTTCAACCCAATTTTTTTTATTCTAGGAGGATGAAGACTTGTGACAATAACCATATTCTGTTGCCAATATGGCATTCTCTCAAATTCACTGTTTTATGTGAAATAGTATAATATTGTATTTCCATATTTCTTCTTGAAATTACAGTAAAGTTTATTCATTTTCTTAATGTATTAAAAATACATTTGTACTCTTCATCCACTTGGTAAAACAAAAGTCAGAAAGAAATGTAAGATGTAATTAGAGTATTCATGCAACAATCCTATGTCAAAATTAATCTTACATGAGTAGATAATAATAATAAACAATATACTGTTGAGTAAATAATATAGTTTTAATTTTTTTTTTCCTAAATTCTACTGTTTGGTGACACGAAAAAAAAAAATTACGTGCGACACATTTAATCCCCTTTGTACCATCACACTTCCATTTTACCAATATAGTGGCCCAGTTAGTACAATTACGTTTATCATATTCCAGCTGGTCTCAAGAACCATGCTAAAGTGTAGTAAACACCAAAATCTCTCTACTTTGATTCAAGTTGCATTCCAGTATCTCTGTTCCAAGTCTGATGGTTTAAATTGCCGAAAAACAGGTTTTTGTACTTGGTAGACACACTACAAATATCCCATTGTCTATCTTTGTGCTTAACAATAAAATAAATTCACTCAGGTTATCATTCATGGTTATATGTAACCACTAGATTTGAATTTGTGAAGGTCCATCTCTTTCTAAGTGTTAGATATATACGAGTGTTTCCATTTAAATTTAGTACAAGAGTCATGGTTTAGATAGTTACGTAATGCGAGAATCAAATCTTGTTATATTTAAAAGGGGAAATTTCATTGCAGGTTTATTTACGAAGCATACGAACTGTAGTTCAATTATTGTGAATTACTCTGTCATATTATTATAACCTTAAGTTTTTTTTCGAAATTGAACATTATTGCATCATTAAAATATTGTAGTGTGTGTGAAAAGGTTTTGGTCTTTGTCTAGCTGTTTATAAATCCAAATCCAAAATATACTTCAAGTGAAGTAGTGAAATATACATCTAAATTGAATAACTGTATTTAGCCATAATAAGCCTATGGTGGCGATTTCTAAGATGAACTTGTGACAGATTGTATTACAATAACAGAATGTAGAAGAATAATTTTTGTTAAAATACGTTCTAAAGTAATTGGTCTAGTGTGTATGGTATTGGACGAAAAAGTTACAACTATGGTGATTTTAAAGTGAAATTATCCATTGATTGCAGTGTGATGAGAGAGTACAGGATGATAATTTTTCTTGCCATAGTGTGTTCTAAAGTAATTGAACCAGAATGTGTGAACTTAAAAAAGTGACAATTATTTAAAGTTCTGGATACAACTGTGACAACCAGTAACGTAAGAAACATTTGTGTTTGTTTTGTTTTTCATTTCGCGCAAAGCTTCTCGAGGGCTATCTGTGTCTCTAATTTAGCAGTGTGAGACTAGAGGGAAGGCAGCTAGTCAACACCACCCACCACCAACTCTTGGGCTACTCTTTTACCAACGAATAGTGGGATTGACCGTAATATTATAACGCTCCCACGGCTGAAAGGGCGAGCATGTTTGGCGCGACGAGGATGCGAACCCGCGACCCTCAGATTACGAGTCGAACGCCTTAACCCACCTGGAGCATTTGTGTATATATTTAATTAGTTTAAAAATATTATTTATTTTAAAACAAGTGGGCTGTGTGGTGTCTGTTTGTTGTTGGAATTTATCACCAGTAAGTCACAGACACTTATGAAGAATACAGCCCATCCATACTGATATTAAGTTCCCTGGATGAGTGCTCAAATTCTTACCGGTGATAAAATGTAACAGTTTCAATACCCGAGTTTAAGAACCACAATAGGTGAAAATAAAAATGTCAAATTAACGAAAAAACTATCGGAATGAAATCTTAGTACAAAGGCCAGGTAACTAGTTTTGATACTTGCGTGTCGCCTTACCAAATCTACAGTCTTTTGAGAAGTTTACTCACACAGATTAGGTGGTGTGCTATTGTGAAATTCCAATGAGAAGGCGTGATCAACGAAACTGTTCAATTACAGTTAACTTTCAAGACATAGAGGTGTTAAAGTCCGGTACACCTTTAATGACAGTTTTCAACTTTTCTTTAACTTATGTATCAATTTAGCAGTTCATAAGGTAGCCTCTTTCTCTTGTATCAATTTTTTTTTTAATTTCTCGCAAAGCTACACTAGAGAAATCTGCGCTAGCCGTTCTTAATTTAGCAGTGTAAGATTAAAGGGAAGGCAGCTAGTCATCGCCACCCACCGCCAACTCTTGGGCCACTCTTTTACCAACGAATAGTGGAATGGATTGTAACATTATAACGCCCTCCATGGCTGAAAGGTCGAGCATGTTTGGTATGATGGGGATTCGAATCCGTGACACTCAGTTTACATTTCGAAGGCTTTAACCCTCCTGGCCTTGTGTGAAGAAATATTGCGTTCCTTGTTATCCACTTTTAAATATTTCCTTAAGTATTCTTTTATTCTTATGTTTAAAGTATTACTATTTCGCTAACGCACACTTCTCACATAATAGTGTTGGAACAATACAGAAAAATTGCATTTTGTTTTCTTTTAGTTTCGTATTGTGGTATTTGAGATATTTTTAAGAGACGTAAAATCATTTTGATTTAGGATTTTCTCTCTGTATCATTTCAAATTTTGCGCTGTAATTCAAGCGAAATGCTTTCTTTTTATTCTTTTATGTGTGTTTTTTCTTGGGGGGATGTTCAGGATTTCATACGAGAATTTTTGAGCAACTGAACAGAATATTAAATTCTTCAAAGTGGACATGATGTTTAGAATTTTTTATTTAATCTTGAAGTATGACATATTATTTAAGCTCTTAGGAACATACAAGTTACAATAGATGTTTTAACATTTTTATGGTGGTATCGAATAACTATAATAATGAGATGATTGTTGGTTTTCAACGTATAGAAAGAACAGATCGTTCTAGTGATAACTATACAGAAAAGAAGAAAGAGAGTTATTTGTTTCCAATTCAATTTTAAACTTTATGCTACTCTAAAAAGTTAAATGTTTCGAAAATCACTTGTGTGATTTGGTCAAATAAACTTTCAGATAATTATCATATGTTTCTATTTAGAAAACTTCATATTTCTTCCACTGTTGTATCTCTGTATGAGTTTAGCCAATTTCACCTACCTTGTGCCCACAAGAAGAACATAAATATATATAAATTCCTTCTCTTTTTCGTTTTAGAATGACTCCTATTATAACAAAAAATCACAAATGTTTAGTTTAAACGGTTTAAATCTTGTACAGTATACAACTATATATATAAATAAATGTATATATATATATATTATTGACCTTTCAGCTGTGTTTGAGTAACATAAAATTGCAATGATGCGGCATGAATATTTAGTAGTATAAACTGACCGTTACAAAGTTACCTCTCTTATCACCAACAAACTGAATAACAAAATATCTGATCAAATATCTGTAATTTTCCGATTAATAAGCATTACTCACAGCTGTAGCTTCCTAGGCTCATATTTTACTGGCTGTAGCAACCAAACAATATTCTAGTACTGTCTCGGCGTCTTATGATAGCTTGCTTTTACGACCAGGCGAGATTCTCGAACGTTCAACAATATTCAAAGATACACTAGTGTTTTCGTAAAACATATATTGTTGATTCTTACTCTCGTGAATCTTCTACAAATCTAGAGAGCAGGTGGGACTTGTGCAATACACATCCAACAATATATGTCACATTCATCAAATTGAAACAAACGCAGCTATTAAAATAAATATATAATAGTAAATCTGTTACAGGTATATGAATGGGGTCATTTTGGTTGATTCACTGCATTTAATAATATCTCGGCAAATTGAAAAGATTAGAGATTCGCATTTTATATTCTAGCTTATTATTATCGCTAATTTGAGAATATAAAGATCCACATTGTAAGAGAAATTTCTTCTATGCATACATTTTCTTGTATATGCATGTAGGTATATCGAATGTATTTTCTTGCTTGGGTAAAAAATTCGCAACTGCCTAATCTGCGATTAACTCAAACACGGCACTGCATTTAACAAAATCCGCAAGTGTGATACCCCTTACTAGGTAAATAATCGATAATAAATAATTCCAATTACAGTGGTACCTCGGTTCTCGAACTTAATCCGTTTCAGAAGGCTGTTCAAAATCCGAATACATTTTTCGCATAAGAAATACTGTACATTAAATTAATCCGTTACAGACCACGAAAAATTACGCATTATGAAGCATTTTAAGTAAAAATATTGCTTAATTATACCTATATAATAATACTTACATGTCAACCACAAAAACTATAAACACAATAAAAAAAAACAATAAATGATAATTTGACTGCACTTTACCTGTGCTGAGGAGAGCTGATGGCGTAAGTAAAGGTGGTGAGGAACGTGGAGAATAGGAAGGTTATTATTGTTTGGAAGAGGAGTCATCTTCCATAAAAACGTCAGGTAACTCTCCTTCTGGGGTTCTTTCTCTTTTCTGTCTATTTGCACCGCTACAGCCTGCTTGAGACTCACTGGACCTATTTCTCACTAAAAAACTTGTCTAATGAGGTTTGTTTCTACCTGAATTTTAAAATGTTTCTAAAGTGAGACATGGCATTGTCATTGAGAAGGTTTATACTGCGGTTTGCTTCAGCTTTGTCAGGGTGAAATTTTTCATAAAACATTGTAATTCTTCCCATTTTCCACACATTTCCTTGATTAGTGAACTAGGAACATCCTTTCTTCCCTTCTCCTCATCTGAAGACAATTCCTCAGTTGCCTTCTGTTGCTGCTCCTTCTGAAGGTCTTGGAGTCCTTCCATGGTGAGCTCAGTGTTGTGGTCTTCCACCAACTCCTCCACATCATCACCACTCACATTCAAGCCCATACACTTGCCTAGTGAGACAATATCCTCGACAACAGGCTCAGCCTCAAAGTCTCTATCTGCTACTGAGTCTAGCCACAATTTCTTCCAGGCTGAGTTCATGGTCCTCAAACACACTTCCCTCCAGGCTTTGTCTATGATCCTCAAGCAATGGAGGATATTAAGGTGATTTTTCCAGAACTCTCTGAGGGTTAACTCTGTGTCAAAGGTCACTTCAAAGCACCTTTGAAACAGTGCTTTGATGTAGAGTTTCTTAAAGTTCGATATGACCTGCTGGTCTATGGGCTGAATGAGAGGAGTCGTGTTAGGGGGCAAGAGCTTCACCGTAATGAAACTGTACTTTTTCACCAACCCGTCCTCCAAGCCGGTAGGTGAGCAGGTGCATTGTCCATCACAAGAAGGACCTTGAGTGGCAACTGTTTTTCCGTGAGGTAATTCTTTACACTTGAGGCAAACACTTCATGGACCCACTCCATAAAAAAAATTGCCTGGGTACCCATGCTTTACTATTAGCCCTCTACATGACATTTAGTTTACTTTCCAGGACATTATTTTTCTTAAAAACCCTCGGGTTCTCAGAATGGTACACAAGCAAAGGCTTAAGTTTTAAGTCCCCACTTGCATGACTACATAACAATAGATTTAGTCTGTTCTTCATTGGCTTGTGTCCTAGCAGTGACTTCTCCTCCTTGGTGATGTAGGTTCTCTCTGGCATTTTCTTTCAAAAGAGGACTGTCTCATCACAGTTGAACACTTGTTGAGGAATAAAACCCTCAGCTTCTTCGTAGACCTTAAATTCGCTAACAAATTTATCAGCAGCTCTTTGTTAGAACTGGCACCCTCCCCATGTCTCACCACACTATGTATGCCATTTCTCTTCCTAAATTTTTCCAACCACCCCTACTAGCCTTAAAGGCATCACTTGTATCAGCACTCGTTCCAGGGGTCTTTTTCAGGAGGTCATCATGCAATTGCTTTGCTTTCTCACGAATGATGGTCTCAGAAATGCTATCACCAGCTAACTGTTTTTCGTTTACTCAAATCAACAGCAGTTTTTCTACCTCTTCCATTGTTTGTGATCTTTGTTTCGTAAGTACTGTCATCTCCTTTTGCAACATCAGCTCTTTTGATGACCTCTTTATTTTTCAGTATGGTGCAGACTGTTGACTTCGCCATACCAAACTGTGTAGCAAGATCAGACACGCGAACACCACTCTCATACTTCGTTATGAGATCTTTTTTCACATCAATTGTGGCTCTAACAACTTTTCTCTTTGGTTTGCTGCTTTCATTATCTTTCTTTGATCCCATGGTGGCTTATTTAATCAGAATATTTAGAAAAACAAAAATAAAACAAAAAGAAAAACGAAAACGTTCACAGCAGATTTTGGTGGGGGTGTGGATTGAGAGACAGGTGAGGGTAAAATGTTTTGGGCAAGCTTGTCGTGGACCGAAAATGGTCAAAGGGTTGTTCGGATTATCAGTCGGGTTATTTCGGGGGTTCGGGGCACGACAGCTTGATTCGGGAACCGTGTTTATGTTCGACAACCGAGACACTTTTTTCTCAAACAACATGTTCGAAAACCGAATTGTTCGAGAAGGAGTCGTTCGAGAACCGAGGTACCACTGTATAATAAACTCCTGTTTTATATGATTTAAAAACAAATATTTACTATTTTTAAATTCTTTCTTTAGTTCCTCATTTTGTTTTTCATATTATCAATATTTAGAATAAAGAAATTTGACCTCCTAATTTCAGCCTGGTTTGAAGTCAAGAAGAATAAAGTATGTTGGAATATTAAAGGTACAAATTCTTTGTATATTTTTCGTTCTCTGTTGAATTAAAAAAAAAAAAAAGAAGTAAATATACAGCACTATAATTATAAACGAAGTATTACTTAATTTATTCATCAGAATTATACATATTATATGTAGTATTTAAAATCGTCAAACACAATCATGCTTATTTCTTGCATACGTTTATACTAAGATTATAAAAAAAAATATAAGATTTCTGTTACATTTTAAAATTAAATATATTTACCTCATATTTTATATTGTCTATCTTAGCATGTAAGCAACCTACACGGTTAAAATCATTTGCACAGGGAGTTGGACCTTTCTTCACTATTATCCTGTAATATTTTGTTAGGCCGAAATATTTTCTGACTTGAAAAAACAAACAACTAATAATATTATTAATGTCGTACTGGTAGTAGGATTTTGACAAATTTTGGACAGAACTCAGTTGACTTGAAGTTGGATTTGTGTTCCTGTGGGAAAATATTATTATTATTCACTTCTTATTTTGTATCAGTTTTTATTAGCACTGTAGCGTACTACTAATAAAACTAATATAAGTGATTTATAGGTGTTATAATAATGTATTTGTAAATATTAGCATATATACCCGTGTGTTGCATGGTTAGGGGTATTCCAATGGCAGTATAAAGATTGAAAGTATGTAAGAATAAAATTGTTCTTGTACACTAGGCTTGATTATTTAAGTAGCAGTTTGTTTAGTATTTGAGTTTTTTTTAATCAAAAAAGCATTATAAGTAAGTTAGTATAAGAGAGTGTATATAAAGAATTATCTTAAATGACTTATGGGAAATGAAATACATTTGTGGAATTAATGTTTTACCTGTTATGAATGTAAAATAGTGTTTTGTCCCAAGTATACCAGTAGTGATTGTAGGTGCATAGAATCTATGTATGCTCTATGTAATGAAAGAGGAAACTGGAGAAACCCCATCATTATCATTTAAGGCCACCCCTACTTTAGTCATCATTGGAGCTATTAAATTTCTTCATTTTAAAATAAAAGTAAATTCCTCTTGATACATTTAGAATATATTCCAGTTGAATAAACCTATTTGAAAAGTCCAAAGGCAAATCTTAGGAGTAGGAAGAGTTAAGAGGACAAACAGATTTCTCTTAAATCACATTAAATCAGTGCTTCTTCATTACAAGCAAGTTCTCTGTTATTTTATTTGGAATACTGTGATGGAATTTTTTTTTCAGTTGTCTTATACGTGATACAGTACTAAAGCAAATTCACTTGACTCTTTAAAAAATGTTTACGTTGTATTATCTCTTCATTACAAGGATTTTGAGGAGACTTAATTTTTTCTCTTTGTTCTGACTATCTGTAGTTAATGTACGTGATTTGCATTTCATATTTATTCCATATTAATTCTCCACATTCATAGATTAATTGAAGACTAATGTTTGCCTTTATAGGAATAAAATCTTGGTGGACGTAAGTCATTTCAAGTTTGAGAAAAAATAGACTATCCCCCTTTCCATAGAAAATTGAAACCACTATGTGGGATTTTATGTAACATTCTTTAATATCAGTGTTTCAACTATTTTTGTCTTTGCCTAGTACTCTGGTAGGACAGCAGTAAGTCTACAGATGATTTATGATGCTAGAATCCAGGGTTTAATTCCCTGCAGTGGGGCATAGTAGATAGTACAATGTGGCTTTACTCAAAAAAACAAACATTATATCTCGCATCAAGAGTAGTATTAAAAAAATTACTTTAAATTCACTTTTCAACAGTTTTATTTATTAATTCAAGTACTTATGGTAAGGTTGTGGTGATCGGGTTTCATTTGTGGTTATAGTTGTGTATACAATCATTAACTGGTATTTAGTCTTATACAGTCATCTAAGTCTAATTATCAGTTAGTAAAACAATGTTTTCAATGAATATCTGTCAGAAAATAGTTAGTAACTAACTAAGTCATCAAATTTTGTGATCGTGATAAGCTGCTAACGGTTGCAAGTTTTTAAACCAGTTCAACTCAATTGGATATGATGTATACATACTTTCTGATGGTGTTATCATATACTTGGATATGATGTATACATACTTTTTGATGGTGTTATCATATACTTGGATATGATGTATACATACTTTCTGATGGTGTTATCATATACTTGGATATGATGTATACATACTTTCTGATGGTGTTATCATGTACTTGGATATGATGTATACATACTTTCTGATGGTGTTATCATGTACTTGGATATGATGTATACATACTTTCTGATGGTGTTATCATGTACTTGGATATGATGTATACATACTTTCTGATGGTGTCTGATCATGTTATCATGTACTTGGATATGATGTATACATACTTTCTGATGGTGTTATCATGTACTTGGACATGATGTATACATACTTTCTGATGGTGTTATCATGTACTTGGATATGATGTATACATACTTTCTGATGGTGTTATGTACTTGGATATGATGTATACATATCATGTACTTGGATATGATGTATACATACTTTCTGATGGTGTTATCATATACTTGGATATGATGTATACATACTTTCTGATGGTGTTATCATGTATACTTTCTGATGGTGTTATCATGTACTTGGATATGATGTGATGGTGTTATCATACTTGGATATGATGTATACATACTTTCTGATGGTGTTATCATGTATGGATATGATGTATACATACTTTCTGATGGTGTATCATGTACTTGGATATGATGTATACATACTTTCTGATGGTGTTATCATGTACTTGGATATGATGTATACATACTTTCTGATGGTGTTATCATGTACTTGGATATGATGTATACATACTTTCTGATGGTGTTATCATGTACTTGGATATGATGTATACATACTTTCTGATGGTGTTATCATGTACTTGGATATGATGTATACATACTTTCTGATGGTGTTATCATGTACTTGGATATGATGTATACATACTTTCTGATGGTGTTATCATGTACTTGGATATGATGTATACATACTTTCTGATGGTGTTATCATGTTATCATGTACTTGGATATGATGTATACATACTTTCTGATGGTGTTATCATGTACTTGGATATGATGTATACATACTTTCTGATGGTGTTATCATGTACTTGGATATGATGTATACATACTTTCTGATGTTATCATGATGTATGTATATATGATGTATACTTTCTGATGGTGTTATCATGTACTTGGATATGATGTATACATACTTTCTGATGGTGTTATCATGTACTTGGATATGATGTATACATACTTTCTGATGGTGTTATCATGTACTTGGATATGATGTATACATACTTTCTGATGGTGTTATCATGTACTTGGATATGATGTATACATACTTTCTGATGGTGTTATCATGTACTTGGATATGATGTATACATACTTTCTGATGGTGTTATCATGTACTTGGATATGATGTATACATACTTTCTGATGGTGTTATCATGTACTTGGATATGATGTATACATACTTTCTGATGGTGTTATCATATACTTTTGTAATATAATGTTATCAAAAACATTTTAGTTCAATAAGACTTCAGTTCAAAACATAAAATATTAGAAGAATTTCACACAAACAAAATGGTTATAAAACTTATCGAACATGTTGACACACTCATGTCTTTTTGTTAGTAATGATTAGGTGTTGTAATTCACTGTAGGTTATTAAATGTGATTATAGTACTAAAATATGAATTTTTTCAGTACATTTGTACTGGTTACCTGTAGGCTATGTACCTGTAATTTTTTCCTTCTAAGGTATGCCAGTAAAATTTACTATTGGAGTTTTTAACCACTTAGTTTTAATGAAAGTGTTTTAACCTTTTGCATTTAAAACTTAATATATTCTGATATTTCACTAACAAAAGTTGTTAATGTTACTTACCAAGAAGATCTTAACTGCCCTTCATATTAATAAACTATAAATTGTGCACAAGATGTTTGTAAGTCAGTGAACACTGTCAAATGTTCTGTTGGAAACTTGTGTCACTATAGTGGACTTGTAAGATAAGATTTCACTTTTACAGTATTGATGCATTTTGAATTTTTTTCTTTTTTTAACTTATTTGAAAATAATATTTTGACTTAGTGGTCAGTATGGTATGGTCAGTACTATAAATGTATGGATAAAAGTCATTAGAGAGGTTAATAATACATTTTTCAGTCATGTGGTTTTAATAGTTTCATATGTTTCAAAGCTTGTTTTTATTCAGCATCTTTCTACCCAGAAATCTCAATATCTCCAAGTGGAAGTTCTCATCACAGTATGGTGGTACTGCTGTGGCTTTATTTATCATTTTTTCCACCAGCAAGCTTCATTTGCTAGCCACCTCTATTGTGATTCACATCTAAATTACTATACTTATAAATGTTTGTATAGAGTTTAAGGTTTATAATATTTATTATAGTTTAAAACTCTCACAATTATAGATGATGTAAAAATAATCTACATTAGAACACCACAGTGTTAATAGTTGTCCTTTATGATATAAAAGAAATGCTTTAATAACTGGAAGTTTTACCTGTCTGTCACTGGCCATGTCTAACAGATATAAAGTACTGATGCTTTTATTGTATTAAGATTGTGTAAATACGTTTTATAAACTTGATATGATAACAAGGTACTTCATGCACATACACAAATAAATTAATGAGAAATTCCACAATGCAATGGTGAAAAAAAATTGTTTAATTTTGTGAAATAGGCCATTGTAATTGCGGTTTTTATTTCAAAATTCCTTCTGGAAGAGGAAGTATAACACTTGTATTCCTGTTTGCAGTGCATTCTGGAAGCAGTTTGTGATGGCATCCAAGATTTCATCCATTGTTCCAAAATTTCGGGAGTCATATACAGTTGCAAATAAAGATTTATCGAAATGGTTCCCAGGGCACATGTATAAAGGTTAGAATTTTTGTTAGCATACTTTGACTTGCAGTGGAAAATAAAAGGAAGTTATTTCTTAGTTAGAATTCTTTTCTTACTTAGAGTTATTTTGTCAATAGTTTACTTTACAATGTTAGGTATTTCAAAATACTGGACTTATATGACAAATTTATCAGTAAGAATGACTGGGGTGGTACAGATTTATTATTTGTTACAAGTACTTTTATTGACCATGTACTCAACTGTGTTTAAGATATTACATGCAACATTGTTTATTTAACTTCTGTGTCCTTTTCTTCATGAAATTCTCAGATCATTTTAATGTTAAAATTCCTTTATAATTGTTTGATTTATATAGCATTTGTTTTGTTTGATAGAAGAAAGCAAATGAGAATAGAACTCCAGTGACCATGTTTGATATTTCCACATGGTTTACAACCTTACTATTTAATATTTCCAAGTAGTTTACAACTATACCATTGATATTTCCACATGGTTTACAACCTTACTATTTAATATTTCCAAGTAGTTTACAACTATACCATTGATATTTCCACATGGCTTACAACCATACTATTTAATATTTCCAAGTAGTTTACAACTATACCATTGATATTTCCACATGGCTTACAACCATACTATTTAATATTTCCAAGTAGTTTACAACTATACCATTGATATTTCCACATGGCTTACAGCCTTACTATTTAATATTTCCATGTAGTTTACAACTATACCATTGATATTTCCACATGGCTTACAGCCTTACTATTTAATATTTCCAAGTAGTTTATAACTATACCATTGATATTTCCACATGGCTTACAGCCTTACTATTTAATATTTCCATGTAGTTTACAACTATACCATTGATATTTCCACATGGCTTACAGCCTTACTATTTAATATTTCCAAGTAGTTTATAACTATACCATTGATATTTCCACATGAGCACACAGCCTTACTATTTAATATTTCCATGTAGTTTACAACTATACCATTGATATTTCCACATGGCTTACAGCCTTACTATTTAATATTTCCAAGTAGTTTACAACTATACCATTGATATTTCCACATGGCTTACAACCTCACTGTTTAATATTTCCAAGTAGTTTACAACTATACCATTGATATTTCCACATGGCTTACAGCCTTACTATTTAATATTTCCATGTAGTTTACAACTATACCATTGATATTTCCACATGGCTTAAAACCTTACTATTTAATATTTCCAAGTAGTTTACAACTGTACCATTGATATTTCCACATGGCTTACAACCTTACTATTTAATATTTCCAAGTAGTTTACAACTGTACCATTGATATTTCCACATGGCTTACAACCTTACTATTTAATATTTCCAAGTAGTTTATAACTATACCATTGATATTTCCACATGGCTTACAACCTCACTGTTTAATATTTCCAAGTAGTTTACAACTATACCATTGATATTTCCACATGGCTTACAGCCTTACTATTTAATATTTCCATATAGTTTACAACTATACCATTGATATTTCCACATGGCTTACAACCTTACTATTTAATATTTCCAAGTAGTTTACAACTATACCATTGATATTTCCACATGGTCAATCTTACTATTTGATATTTCCAAGTAGTTTACAACTATACTATTGATATTTCCACATGGCTTACAACCTTACTATTTTGATGTAACTATATTTACACTTTGTAATACTTCCATGTGGTTTGCAATCATACTGTTAAGTATTTCCATATGGTTTATAATCATACAATTTATTATTTCCATGCAGCTTACAATTGTACTATTTTATATTTCTATGTAGCTTACAACCTTACCATTTTCTTGTAATTCTATCTACTCTTTTGGTTTCCAGGAATGAAACAAATGCAGCAGAAATTGAAAATGGTGGACTGCATTCTGGAAGTCCATGATGCAAGAATATCCTTTACCCATTAGCCGGTTCAGTCATGGAATGAATAATTTTTAAATAGTTTACAATATTTGTTAAAATAATGTATGCTCTCTTTTTCTGCATAGAAACATTAACACTTTTTTGGCTTCATTTTAGCCTCATAATTCCAACCATCAGATTTGATTGGATGTTTTCTTTTGGGTTGTATTACCTGTATAAAGAAATTGAAGGATAATATTTGAGAGGAAATATTATGGTGACAAATTTTAAACATTTCATATGGTGTTTTGTAATGATATATAGAGAACAGATTCTGTAGTTTATTAATATCTTTCATAGTGGAAGGGAACATTCCTTAGAGTTTGTACTTTTGTTAAATAAAAAGTAGCTTCAGAAGAGTATGGAAATAATGTGGCAAAAGTATGTTCCAGCAGCCCTTGCAACTGAGCAGTGACTGAAAAGGTCCAACAGACTTAACACTGCTGATAAGGGAAGTTACTTTTTACAAGGGTGGAGAGCATTTTTTGTAGTTACCCAACTGTTCTAGATTCTTTTAAAATAATTGAAATTAAAAGTATTTAGATTACATTATCTCTGAGGCTGGTGAGATCTGTTTTATACTGTTGAGCAATTTTGGTCTTCTGTACTAAAATAAGGACAGAAGAGAGCACAGAATGACACTTCAAGAAATTTAAAAGGCTTAAGGATTTTGACTCTTTAAGAATAAAGAAGACTTTACTTAGTGGTTTTAAATTGTGATATTTCTAAATGGAAATGTATGGGCAACATTAGAAACTTTGATGCAGAATTGCTCTGTAGTGTGATTACCAGTTTGAAATGTTTAAACAGTTTGGTTGTTATGAGGAGTAGTGTTAGCTTAGGTTTCTTTAACCTTTTCTTTAATTGGTAAAAGATTGTGGAAGGAAGCATATCTTCTTGTTCTGATGCTTTAATTAGGGTTGGTGGATAGAGAGATCTGGTAGGCTGAGAATCTTTCTGTTATCTTCCTGTTCACTATATTGTCATTAATTTAGACGTATATGCTTAAATCAGTATTAAATTAAAGGGTTATAGAGTATAAAGCTATAATTCTATATTGTTTGAATGATCCCTTATGTAAAAGTATTATAATAGTTTTCTTCATGTTTAACAAAACAATGATGTCTTATTTTGAATTATTGGCCTTAGTTTTTATGTTCCTGCAATCAACTAGAAACTCGGTGTTAGGATCTTTGCTCTATTTTGGGTTATGTTAGTGATGTCGATAAACAAATTGTTAATAACTTTGTTAAATTTGTAGATAATGTTAAGATGTTGGGTGATGCTAGCTGTGAAGATACTGTTGCTTTGTCTAAGACACTTGATGAGTTGGGTAAATGGCAGGTGATTTTTGAATATAATTAATGCAAGGCCATGCATGTAAGTCATCATAATGTAAGCTTTATCTTTTATTTTGTCACTTATTTCTTAGCTAAAGGGTTCTGTGTGTCATAAAGTTTAATAAAGTAGGCCTAGAACACCTAGGAAGTTCTAAATATTTGGTTTTAGGTTCTCCGATAAATTCAAGGGTAGAGGGTCTTTTCTATTTAATAGAGTGAATAAGTTTTTTGTGTATTTTTTAAGGAAGTATTTGGATCTGTGTTTGTTATCACACATTGAGTCATCTTGTAAAAGTAAGTAAGTTTTTTGCAGTAGTGTTTTACAATTAGATTGTCAGTAAACATGGTCTGTATTTTATCACACTGTTTAAACTGTGGAAACATTAAAGGAAGAAATAAAACAATTTGACATTCAATCTATGCTTCAACAAATCTAAAAGAATGGTCCAAAGAAAGAGCAATGTTACAACAATTATAAGAATAAGTTTAACAATTTTATGGAAGAAAAGGATCTTGGTCTCTCAAGTCATCCAAGCAGTGTTCTGTAGTTAAGGCAAGTAAGATCTTAGGTGGTGTTTACAGAAATATTGAACATAGGTTTAAAGAGCCTATAATTTATTTTGTATACATCATTGGTTAGGCCTTACCTGGAGTACTGTGTTCAACCTTGGACTTCTCGCTTTATGAAGGAGATTGGATTGTTGGTTCAGAGGAGAGTTATAAAGATAACACTTGTTTTTTTGTGATATAAAAGGTGTCGTAGGAAATTTTCTCTTGCAAAACGATGAATTAGAGGGGATCGGATTGAAATCTTTAAACATTGTTGAGGGAATTGACAGTATTGATACATTGTACATTATTTTCTATTTAATAATGAATACAGAATTGGGAATAAAAACATACATTTTTGACACTTATATTCAGCTTAGATAAATTTATTTTTCTAATAGATTGATTGACCTTTGAAGCAGTTTTCCTTCAGATGTGGTAAATGCAGTAAATTTAATGGAGTTTATGAGTAGGCTTGATAAATATTTAAATGAAAGCCTCTGGCTTTGTGTTTTTTTTTTGTATGTTTAAATGCCCTTAAATCACATGAGATCAGAATGAGTTTGGTTATAGCTTTAACTGTATGATAAATTCCATTTAGTGGAAGAAATCCTAACTTCTACCATCTTCTAACAGCTGTTAAACCTCATATTCTGGTGTTAAACAAGGTGGACTTAGCAGATGTAACCTCTCAGAAGCAGATTGAACAATCTTTAAAACAACAGGGCATAAACCAGATCATCTTTACCAACTGCAAAGATCAGAAAGACAGAGGACTGAAAAAGGTTGTTTTTTTTAAATACTTCCATTGCATAATTTTGAAAGAGCTAGTTTGTAAGTAATTCAGTTAAGGCTGTAATTTTATAATGGTCTTTTAACTAGATTCTATAGTGGTTGTTCCACTATTAGTGTAAGTTAAAACCAGATTCTCTATTTTTTGCAACATTATACTCTCAGTTTCATGCCAAAGTGCAGTTTTGTAGCTAATGAAATAGAGTTGAGAAAGAGGACTTGCTAGAATAATATTAATAAACCTTATAATGTTGAGCATAAAGATTGAAGAAATAATCTTAAAATAGTGACCCATTAACTGTACTTACTGCTAATCATCAGTTTCAAGAAAATTTGAATTTTCTCTCTTGAGTTATGACTCTTATTCACATGTAAGTATGCTGTCTACAAACTTTCTTAGTTTCAATAGTATTTTTAACAGAAATTACTGGAAGCTTTTAGGCCTACCTTTTGGATTGTGCACTGTTTATATCATTCTAACTCTTTATCAAATAAAACAAATATTCATAAAAATTGCTGACAAAAATTATATCCTACTCCGTTCATGTTATCTCACACAGTTCTTTTTCATGGTTGGATTGGATGAGCTAGTATTGTTTGTGCAATTAAAAAGAAATAAAAAATAACTTAATAATTTCTTAAAAAGAATGTATAGTTAATGTTTAATTGGAAATGTACATTTTAAGTGTTTTTTTTAGGGGTGATGTTTGATTGGTGCAACCAATTAAATATTACTATTCTATTTGGTTTTATATTTGCAAAATCTCTAGTGTTGGTAATTTTATCAACAAAACTGCTCAGAAATAAACCCAAAGAAAGGTATAGAGATAATGTTTACATGTTTTGTAGGTTCTACCAACTGTTACAGATCTAGTGACAAACAGTGAACGATATAATCGGACTGAGGTAAGCAACATACTTGCTAAAACATTTAATGAGAACAAAAATTTAAATTAAAAAGAAAGTAAATTGTAAGAAAATGCTTTGAAGATACACTAATGTTTGATGTAAATATGTGAGTGTATCAGATTTAAATTATTTTTTCGGGAAGTTTTAAAATAGACGGATAAATCTCAACCTTATCAAAATATATATGGTTAAAAAATTTCAAAAGTGTTAAAAATTTCAGATTCTAGAGTTAAATGTTGCCATTTCATTGTCAGATTATCAGAGGACTTCATGGACTCAGCCTGTTCTATGTTTTTGTACCATATTGGTTTGCACATTTTCATAATAGTTTCATTGTTTATTTTAAGGTTTTTAAATTGTCTTTTCTTTCATTATTTAACTGTTAGATCTTTGGTAAACTATCAACAACTTTTACCATGGTATTTTGTTTAATAGATTAATCTAGAAACGTAGTCTTTTCGTTCATAGTTTAGTCAAGAAGTTCCCACATGGTTTTGATTTTACTGTTTTAATCTATAGATTTCAGTCTTTCACTGTTTTTATTGCAGAAAATGTGGTGTGATCTGTTTCTGTGTATTGTGTTGCCACATAAGTATTTGTTTTTAATTTATTATTTAATTTGCTCAAATAATTTGTCTTTTTTTTTTGTTCAAAATAATTAATTTGGGCAATTTTATTTAGTTTACTCATTAGAGAGTTCATCTTTGAGTTTTCTCCAAAGGGTTTTTCTATTGGTTTTTTCCACATTTAAAAGCATCACATAATGTGTTTTATTTTGATTTTTGTTGGGGATTTTTTTTCAATGGTTTGACTCTATTTTTTCATTGTGTTTGGAATTTCATGTATACTTTCATTGTCTGTAATATAGATTGTTTGACATGTAGTGCTTTTTATTACTGAGATGGTTGCATACAAATTTGCTTTTATTATATGTAGTCTTAAATTGCATTACACATAATCTTTTAGGTTACTGCTTTGAATCAGTTTTTCTTTCATTCTGTTTGGTTCAGAGAGTTTAATAAGTGGTCATAAATCCAGAAAATTTAGAAAGTGAGGGGAAATTGTGCCTTCTCTGTTTTACTTAAGAACATGCACATTAAACATACTGCTTAACTATATCACTTATTGGTATATTGTGAAATAAGCATATCTATCATTCTGTGTTTTTTTTTGTGGTGGCAATCATGTAGTTAGAAAAATTTTGTTTTGTCAATAAAAATGTAGAATTGCACTGTTTACTGTCGAGTTACAATGCCTGTTTTTAATGAAAAACATAGATTAAATTATTCTCTACATATTTCATTGTTATTTATAATAAGAATAAATGTTAAAGTGGTGGTAAATAGGAGGATTTAAGGAGAAAAATTTGATATCAATATGTCATGTATGTGCATATGCAGGTCTGGAAGTATGGATCTGAAAACTTGGGAGAAGAAAGGTTTAAAAAGAATATTTATTTCAGGGTTGAGTCCAAAGAGATTCAAATTTTTTTAGTATATTTTTTGTTATATTCTATTCAGAAAGATTCACTTGGTATTTTATTTCATTGTACAGAAAAATTCAGTTTTCTTTTTAAATAATTTTAGACCGTTAACTTATAATAGTATTTATCACTATTTAATTTATAGAATTGCACACAGCATATTGCTTTGTTGTGTGTAGTCTAGTGAACTTCCTATTAGTAGTGCTTTAAATTTAAAACCAGTTAGAAGATACCCTATTAATTTTATGAGGTACTAAGTAGGCAAAGGGTATGGGGGACTGCCGAGGCCCCTGGTGGATTCAGAGCAGTATCCTGGTAACAGGCAAAGCCCTCCTGAAGTTCTTGAAAACATGCTTGGTTTCTTTTACTTTTTTCCTTCCAGTGGACTGGTGGTATGTCTGTAAACTTGCAACAGTAGAATCTGGGTTTCGATATCATACTGGGTAGAATGCAGATAGCCCATTGTCAAACTACAAACCTTTTACTTTTTTTTTGTAAAGTTTTAAAAGTGATAATTCATAAGACAACACATTGCACATTATTTAGAGAAATTTAACTCTGATGTTCAGATCTACTACTGAATTAAAAATGTACATATACTCTTCAAAAAAAGAAAGCATAAAGGGATATTTTTTTATTTTAAAGAGAAATATATGTAATAACGTTACATGCTCAGAGTATGTGATGTTACATGTGTTGAGGCACTGATTGTCAGACCAAAATGACAATAAAAGTTGTGCACTTTGAAAACAGAGGAAAACATCAGATTTTTCGCCAAAAGCGCATTCGTGTCCAATAAATTTGTTTGAGAGATCTACATGTTCTACAAGTGCAACATGTGTAAAATCCTATAAAGTGATGGGTTCTCGGTTTCCATAGCTCAGTGTTAAGTCACCGACATGCAATACAGTTACACCAAGACTGACAGAAGCACAATGCAACAACGCCATTGGTCGCATGGAAGCAGGCGAATCTCGATCAGATGTTGCCAGAGCTGTGAATGTCCACCCAAGCACCATCACAAGGCTATGGAATCGTCACCAACAACATGGATCAACTCGTGACCGTCCACGATCTGGCAGACCTCGTGTGACCACGCCTGCACAAGATCGCTACATCGGTTAAGTCACCTTGGGATAGGACCACCACTGCGGCGTCTACTGCCTCAACCATACCAGGGCTGCATAGCATTTCCAATCAGACCGTCACGCAACCGTCTACGAGATGCAAGAATCCGACCTCGGCGTCCAGTCAGAGGCGTCATCCTCACCCAGCAACATCGTCAAGCACGGCTGCAGTGGACTCAGGCACATCGAGTATGGCCTCATCGATGATGGAGGCATGTTTGGTTCAGCGATGAATCACGTTTTATGCTTCGTAGGCAGAATGGAAGGACCTGCGTTTACCGTCGCCGAGGTGAACGTTTTGCAGCAAACTGTGTGCAGGAAGCTGACAGATTTGGTGGTGGCAGCGTCATGATGTGGGCTGCCATCGCCTACAATGCCAGAACAGACCTTTTGCACATTGAGGGAATCTTACGGCTCAGCGATCGTCGAGCGAGATTCTTAGGCCCCATGTGCAACCCATCATGGTGAGCGTCAGCGACATTTTTCAACATGACAGCGCTTGTCCTCACACAGCCCGACTCACCACTGTCTTCTTAAGACACTAACAACATCAACGTTCTTCCCTGGCCCTCCAGATCACCAGATTTAAACCCCATCGAACATCTTTGAGAGGAGTTGGACCTAAGTCTGCGACGGCGACAACCTCAACCGCAGACTCCACCTCAGCTTGCAGCAGCTTTGCAGGCTGAGTGGACAGCCATTCCACAGGATGTGATTCGTCATCTCATCACTTCCATGGACAGGAGATGCCAAGCAGTTATTGATGCTCACGGGAGGCATACTCGTTATTGACGTTGAGTGATGTTAAACTTCACCTAGTGAGCGTGGACTTCGCCTTTGCAGACTTTGAATGTTCAGCAGTGAATGTGTAAAGTTTCACACATGTCATACAGAACTACCCGGAATAAACTTCTTAACAATTTGTCTCAAATTTTGCCTTTTGCGTTTCTTTTTTTGAAGAGTTTATATTGAAAAGGACTTCAAAAACAACAACAAAGAACTTCAGAATAAAAGTTTTATTTATTTAATTACTTATATCAAAGTGTTTTAAAAATCAAAATTTAGATTTTGGGTTGATCTCAGCATGTCCATAATGAAACCATTATAGTGTCTGGGAATTTTCTGAATTTTTTGTTTTGTTACACTACACTACAGTTACAGTGCTGATAATTTTGTAAAGCTTTCTTTATCATTTTAAACATCTGTTTGAATTATTGTGTTGCAGCCAGATGGGAAAAGAAATGTATTTTGTAGAACTAAATGAGATGGGTGTAGTTATTTTGTATGCAACCACATGAAGATACATTTTACTCACAAAGCTGCTTTGTTAGGCCTTGTTTGATCAGGCTTCATCTACTAAGTAAATGCTTGAATGAGCAAAGAATATTATGAAAAAGAAATATGCAAATAAATATAAAATTGGCTTAAAACATAAAATGTTTATTAAGTTAATCTTTCTGATTAACAGATACAAAAACCTGACCTACAGTCTTGGCATGGTTAAAATGTTATTTTTATTCAACACCAGTCATTTTATATTAGGTGAGGCTATGAATTGTTTTTTAATTAAAAATGTGTAATTTTTATAAAATAAAAACTTGTGTGAAAGTTTTAAAATAATGTAATAAAACAAATCTAATTAAAATTACAAGAAAGTTAAAAAGTTGTAGTTGTTTCTTTAAAAAATGGTATCAAATGAAATGTTTTTAAAGTTTCAGGTTCACAGGGTTATCAGTTATAAAAATAAGATATTTTAACTGCAGAAGCGACATATTTTGTACAAAGTAATTCTGAAGTTTCAAACTATTTCATACAGTATCTTTTCTGTAATGTATTTTAACAAACCATACATTGAGTGTATCAATTTCGATGCACCCATGTCTCAGAGAGTTAGTATACAAATATGAACAGTGCAACAAGGTGCAGTCAAATTTAATAGCCAATGATTATAAGTTTTATTAGGCTTAAAGCAGTTTTCAACAAAATAAAACTTTAAGGATTACAATAGCGAAATGTTTCATAACTTAAATAATTATTAGAAATTTTATTGTTAAAGAGGTTATTTAATACATAGTGCAGTTTTAAAACATAAAATATAATATTTTGAAATCCTTTTTTTTTAACAGAACTGTGTGTAGACTTGAATAAATCCTTCCAAAATCAAAGATTATTTTGCAAACCATATGATGATGTTGCGAAAATAATGTACATCTGTGTTATTAAAAATGTTCCATACCCACATATGCTCTTTAATTTCTATTTCACAAACGTATTACTGAACAGCTTAGACCACAACAGATCAGGTAAATTAGTCACATTGTGTGAGAGCTTACAACCCTAAAACCACACATGTACAGTTTTATCATTATATGTAAGAAATAAGCACCACGAACAGGAAAGAATTATTCTAAGTAGAACTACACTCCAAAGAAAATCGTGTGGTGTCTAAACAATTACTTAATAATATTATTAATGAACAGTACTAAAATTTGTATAATATTTGCTGTAATTGTAAGTAGATGTTTTTCTGTTTTTAAAGGCTGGAAAATTAAAAAACACATGCTTTTATTTTTAGCTGTATTTGCCATTGCCTTCAAATAATGCATATTGTACTTGAAAGGAATAAATAACTGGTCAAGTATGACTGATATTACAAGTGTCATAAGTAACTTGAAGAATTTTCACTTTTGTTCTGATGAATATAAGGACATTCTACAAGGAATTTTGATTTAAAAATTTAAACTTACTGATTTATATTGAATATGCAAGATTGATAACAGATAGGTAACAATAGTGGCAACTGGCCTATTATGAAAACAGTGCAAAATTTCTTTCATTTTCCTAGCCAGAGCATTTATAAAAATCTATTCCAGTGGGCATAGTCTATTGCATTTTACCAGTTTCACTGTTTTGTTTCATGAAGCTCTTTATAATCACTTTATCCATATTTATTTTATAATGTTTAGTCCAAGGAATTTCATTTGATGGCCATTGGAGTTCCAAACGTTGGCAAATCTTCCCTGATTAATATGTTAAGGAATCTCCATCTTAAAAAAGGTAAATTTATGATATAAAAGCTTACTTCATTGTTGACGAAACTTGAGGGTTTACACTGCTGACATCTGGGACTTCCATTTTTATAGTGTGTCCAGTGCAGATAATCCGATGTGCAACTAAAAACATATAAATTTATTTTATGTTGTATGTGAAACTGGCGTGTTTAATCATTAAATATTATAGTTTGATTAAAACATTTTTTATTGTATACGGTGTAAAATTTCACCTCAAAAGGTATAATTCTTTGTATTTCTTCTAAATGGAGGTTCAATTGTATATTTTTTCTTGAGAGTAATCATTATAGCTGTTATTCAGTTTAAACATTTATTTTCCTCGTCTGTAGAATTATTTGAAGACAAAACAGAAGCCTTGAGTATAATTCAGTAGTGTTATTGCAAGTACATAAAAATATGGTTTGTGTTGTTTTCCTTGAAAGTAATTTGGGGGGGGGGATTCTTAGTTCTCAACAAAGAAGGGTGAGCAGTAGACAAAATATGCTTTTGCTGCCAAAGAATATGAAGGTTAAATAACATAGTGGTAAAATTGGATCATATGTGTGCAACAAAGTACTCAAAGTGAATGTTATATTGAAACTTCCTGATTTCAGGAAAGGCTTCTAGAGTTGGGGCTTTGGCTGGAATAACCAGAAGTGTATTGGAAAGAATTAAAGTAAGTTTAACTCTCTCTCTCTCTCTGTTTTTTAATTAATTAATTGTGTATGATTTGGAGTCAGGTTACATTCATCTCAGCATTGGCTATATTGGTGACAATCTATGTTCAGCACAACATAGAAGACAAACATTTTAAATTTTGAGAAATACACTTTTTACACTCTTAGTTAAGATAAAAGAAATTTAAAAAGCTATTATTTTATATATTCTTACATTTTAACCCATAACAAACACATATTTCTAGAAAATCAAAACAGAACTAATTTTGGTCCAGGAAGAAAAGTGTGTTTTATTGTATGTTTACTGCTGCATCTACTCTTTGTGACATTAGATTTAGAAGAAATTATTATGTTGATTTAATCTTACACCAAATAAAGAAAACGTGTGGCAAAGTTTTACAAAATTATTAGCTTCTTCTCTTCAGTAAAGTTTTAAAACAAGATGTTAAATATTTGTTTAAAATTAACCAAGTTTAAATATTTTTATTGTGGAACATGCCAGACAAACCTAGGTAGTTATCTCGAAGATACAGAGAAAATTTCTGAGACACCATCTTTATCATTGATATTGTGTATACAGACTGTTAGGCTACGTTTAAGATCTTTTACAGTTTTCATTGAAAAAACAAATATGTTTGAAATATGTAGCTTAATAAATTGATGATTTTAAATATTGTTTTGTGGAAACTTCTAAATCTGTTAAAGAACAGTTTGTAGAAATGCTTCTTGTATTGGAAAAGTAACTTCAAGAAAGATTATTTGTTATACATTTACAAATTACGTTTACACATTTATTGTTTTCTTTAGATATCTGAAGATCCTCCAATCTACCTTTTAGATACCCCTGGAATATTAGCTCCAAATATAAAGAATGTAGAGGTGGGCCTTAGATTAGCCTTATGTGGTATGTGCACCTTATTCTACTTGTAAACTACATGAAGTGATTTTCTCTTACTCGTTGGTGTTTCTGCATTTAGATGTTTTGGTGTAAATGTTGTCTGCACACATTAAGGTACTGTGGTACTTTCACAAAAACTGTTTCATTCAGCAGATGGGTTAAACCTGTTAACAACAAGAGGTTTGAGTAGAAAATACTGTGCATAGTTAGACAAAATTTTGTGACTCTAGTGTGAAGCAAGAAATCAAACACAATGAGTAAAAGTGAAAAAAAGAAATCCTTAAGGTGATTGGGTGACAAGTATGTAGGACAAAAGATATATCTTTAACACTCTTGCTTTGGGTAACCTTTTCTGCACAGACACAAAGTGTTAATGTTTCAACATTCAAGCTTTCATTAAACTACTTTTTGCTTTTGCTATATGTTATGTATTATAATTTTATTTCATAAGAATCTTCAGTTTATCATGTTTTGTACGTTACGTATTACTACTTCAAATAACCAGAAATTTGAAGTGGATCTTAATAGTTAATCAAATGTTAATATGTATTAAAAGTATCATTTGCCAACAAGATTGATACACACAATTTCCTTTTTTAACACAAACATATTTTAATATACAGACATAAAAACAATACAATTTATAATAAAAGTTTTATAATAGGTATTACAAATGATGGTTTATATACTACAGTTTTGCAAACTTACAGACAACACACAGTCTTAAATCTGGTCTGGAACTAAATATTTTATCAACAATCCAAGTCCAAACTAAGCAAATTAATTCTTAGTTGATACATACAAAAAAAGAAAACTATATAGAAACGAGCATAGGTGTAATAAATGTGGTAAATCTGTTACATCTCTCACCTTAGAGAATTAAAAAATTGGTGTTAGATAATTTTTGACCAAGATATGATATTGTAATCAATACATTAGGTGCAATACATTTTTAAAGAATTATACAGTTTCAAAAATCATAATAATATGTAACACAATTAATACAAATAACCTTATGATAACAAATTACGTAGCACATGAAAGTGTTTTAATACAAATGCTATAGTTCTGGTTTAACATAATCACATAACTGAGGTGTTCTTTGAAAGCTGGGATGGGTTTCAAAAAGTAACAGAAATTTTTGTAATAGGTTATCCAACCAGTTGATATATGTGACAAGTTTTACAAAAGTGGGAAACATCTTGCCAAGTTTTTGACCGAAAGAAATGTCTGATAATTTTGTCTCGCATCTTGTTGACTCCTAAATGAGCTCCCATGGGAATTTCATGGACAACCTTCAATATTTCCAAATGATATGCTTTTAGAACAACAATTTCATAAAATACAGCCCCATCCTCTGAAATTGGTGCACTTGATGGTCTCTATTTTTCTCATGAGCACACCATTTTTGCAAAAGTGACCATCTAAAATCTGCTCCAATTCATTTTTTGGGAGCATGTTTAAAAACATTGTAAGAGCTTCAGATCTTTTTTCTTGTTCATGGATCAGTTTGCTTTTAGCAAATAGAATTTCACCAGATGAATCAGTTCCTTCATGTCTATCATTGCCATTCATCAAAGCCTTATCAATAAGAAAATCATTCACAAGATCCATATCAGACCTAAAAATTGTCTGTGACAAATCTGTAATTCATCCTATGAACATATCTATCATTATTGTTTGGCTAACTTTCTTAGCCTGAGCTCGAGTTACATTACACAAGAGAAACACTTCTGAATTCTCCTCAACAACGTCATCCTTAGATGAAACAGTGATTGGCTAACTATTCATTTTAGGATCAGGAACAACTTTTCCATCAACCAAATCATTTCCCAACAATAATGATACACCCTTAATTGGCAGAGTAGGTCTTACTTCAACAACAACTGGTCCTGAAACCAAGTCTGATGTTAAACAGATGTTATGAAGAGGAAAATTAATAAAGCCACCCTCAATACCCTGAGCATTAACAGATTCACCAGTGGCAGAACTCAAATCTAAAGGCAATACCTCTTCTAACAACAATGACTGAGCCACTCCAGTAACACATAAAGTCAAATAAGTATAGGATTACCAGTGTTATTTGTGAAAGACACAGAACCAACAGATACAAAAGGTTTAAATTCCTCTTTAACTACATCAGCCTTTATATCTGTGACCAAATAAACAATATCAGGCATTCTGTTGAAACTACATCCAGATGTAAAGGGTGTTGTCTCCTTTTTTTTTTCCTTTTTTTTTTCTTTCAAGCTCCAACATTCGGACATAACATTACCAGTCTTTCTACAGAAATGGCAGACGGGACTTGATGAAGTTTTATGACGTGTAATATGATTTTGAACTACATAAGTTGGATTTTTCAAAGGATTATTAGCTTTAGTGAATTTGACAGATACTAGGTTTTGCTGAGATGACAAGAATTTCTTTGAAAACTGGCATTATGTGTCAAAGTTTTAATCATCAGAAAGAGTCACTGCTTTCAGTAGTGTTTCAACATTCTTTTCATCCAAATAAGTTTTGAGGTTGTCACCTATACAATGTTTAAATTCTTCAATTTAGACGTAATTGTGTTAATTTGTCAAAACTGTTGCCAGTATGCATAGAATCACACCATTGATTGAAATAAACCTCTCTTTTTCATGGGCTAATTTCATGTAAATTTTCTACCTTGCTTGCAATAACATTAACCTTTAGTGATAAATTTCTGGTACTATATCATATACTTTGAGGATAGCTGCATTAATCTTATCATAATCTGTACAATCTTCTAGAGAGAGTTGAAACTAATTTCTATTTCTTTCAGCCTAATTTCCTTTTCAGCTTCAATATGAATATTATCTTTCTGGGCTTCAAAACAGACTTGTTTAGCCTTGAGACATTTACTTTCTCTCCTTCCTTCAATATGGACTTCTTCAAGTTTCAAAATGTGCATACTATCCACTGACACGAACTATTTCTTGACATCAGCTTTGGCTATTTAAGCATTGGTCTTACATTCTCCAGTCTTTTATAACTCACTTTAATACCCTTAGTAATATATAATTTACAAATCTCTTCATCCATGTCAGTGTACTCTCTATCCTGGTATTGTATATAATCAAAGATAATGTAATCACCTTTTCTCAACAAAGAATTGTTAACAGATTCATTTGATGAAGTACTGTGTCTCATTCCATCATGGATTGCAATTTTCATGCCATCTTGTGGATTTCCATGTAATATCCTTTCAAAAAATAAATTAGATGTGATATTTGTGAGTATAAATTCCAGTATTACTGTTGTTAGCATAATAGCTAATTTGACCTCCTCTATTCCTCCCTTGTTACCTAGCATATCTCTACAGTTGTGTGTGTGTGGGTCACTCTTAATTGAGGCTGTTAGAGTTTTGATCCATTCAGAGATGGAGACGTACAGTTGGATTGGGGATGTTTTCTTCTGGGGCTTATGAAACTGTTTTTTTGTTCTTATTGTTTATCCTGGTTATTCTAGGGAGAATTTGGGCTCTATTTTTCTGACCGTTTTCTTTATTAAATCAACTTTTCACCTCCTTCTTCTTTCAATTAATCACTTGTTTTATGAGATTTTGGGACTCTCGTTCGTGTATTTTGAATCTACTCCATCCTTGATGATGGAAAGGCAGGCAGAAACTATTTAGTTTATCATTCTTCACCTGATATTCCTGGTTCATGCTGGGAGATGTACTGCTTTATTAAATAATGGGATAGGTAGATCATGTATGCTCATTTGTCTGTTTGCATGCTTTATCTTTCCACCTCTTGATGGACATATATTTTGTTTCTGTGGACAGAAACCATTTTTATTTGTGTTTTAATATGTTGGGTTCCAGGATGGCTCATGTGGTTACTTTGGACCAGTCACATTTTCTTGTGTTTGTTTTGTGATGTTCCCCAAACAATTGTTGGGAGCCTTGGTAGAAGCAGCACCTGACTCCACAGTAGTCCACTTGTAATACTGGCTCATATTTGACACTAAGTTATCTGGTTGAGTTGTGCATAACTGTTACTTTTGATTAATGTTGGTGTAGTGTTTTGTTGATAGAAAGGAGATCCACTGTCTCCACATTATTTCAAAGGACCTCTCCATAATTCCAGAGGCAAGCAGAATACTCCTTGTCAACTTGGTTGGAGAGTGAGGATGAATGCTTATAATTCCAGACCAGGTGAGTTGTGTTCCTTTGGTTGATTAAAGCATACACAATACCATCATTCTGAGCCTGGGATGTTGCCTTTTGGACATTTTCAGTTGGAGGTGAAAGTTTGTCCATTTTGGTATTACTTACTTCTTGTAGTGATTCTGATGGTTTAGAATGCATCACTTTATTGATACAAGTTGGGATCCAATCAAAAATATATCTATATGTAACACTGGAGTTTAAATTGCCTTAGCTATCAACATGGGATCTAGGGACCAACCCTTTAGTTCCAACCTTAAGTTGTGGAATCTTGTCTTTCTGGTTGGAGCTGTCCTATAGTGGCGATTACTCATGTTCTGTTCCACCTATGATACTAAAACTAGTTTCCAGTTAAAAAGTATACCTGTTCTGGATGTAGTTAGGTTCCCACACCTCTGTACCACTTATTTTGGCACATCCCTGTTCTATCCCTGTTCTGTATGGATAATACCTGTACTGGCCCCCACACCTTCTCAATGTAGGATTCTAACTGTGGTGTGACAGGAGGTAAGTATGTTTTAGAAGTTAACATCTTTCTAAACTGAAAATGTATTTCCAGTAATACTTACCTCTGCTGACACTTTCCTATCATTACTCCCTGTTAAGAGCCAGTGTTAGTGACTCAGATGTTGTAAGTCTCAAAAAAGTGATTTCATTATCTGAGTAAGGTGCTTATATGCAGTACCAGGATAGAGGGTGCAATGACATGGGTGGAAAGATTTTTAAATTAAATATTACCTAGGGCATTTAAATGGGTGTAATATAATGGATCATGCAAGGTCAAAGCATAAATAAGCAAAGCCAATTTCAAGGGTTAACTATAATGTCGGGGAAGGTGAATTACTGGAAATATATTTTCAGTTTAGTAAGATGTTAACTTCTGAGATTTAATTTTATAAAGCAATATTTTAAAAAGTCCTGAATATCCACTAGTGTTACACATGTGGCATATTTTCTCTAAGTATCTTCTCATTTCTACTTTATCAACTACATGACAAAATTAAGTGTAAATTACTCACCATAAAATTGTCATTGCTCAAACAAACTATAATTTTTGTAGCCTTCAGTTTTGTTTGGTTACAGAGCTATCAAATAGAAAATCAGATCCCTCTTATCACATCCTCTCTTTTATGATTTTTTAATAGTTCTCTCTTACATTTAATTATATGTTACCTATAACCAATAGAAAGTCAAGGTTTCTAATTATCAAATGACATACTGTATGACATTGTGTTCTAAACAGATAATAATCAATTTCACATGAGAGTACAAGATCTGTTCCCATAAGAAAACTAATGACTAGCCTGGATGAATTTGCAATGACTCTTATCAAGTAGTTGGAAAGCCATAAAACTTTTGAGAGTTAGGGGAAAGTTTTTACTTTTTCCATTGTATTAGATACTTCACAGGGTATGGATGGATCTTCACCACAATTGGTATGAAGGCTCATTAGATCCATGGGGAAATACACACAAATTTTCAGTTTTTCATTTTGCAGTTTTTATGAATGCTTTTGCAGGGTTTTTTTAACCACTACTTTGATCCTGTTGATGGATCTTCACCAAATTTGGCATGAAGGTTTGTTGAGCACATGAGATACACACAAATTTACAGTTTTATATTTTATGTGTTGCTATTTTTATGGGTGTTTTGGATTTTTTAAATTATATATAAAGGAAACAACTTTTCATATCCTAAGATATCCTTTCATTAATCATGGATGTACATTACTTTCATCCAGGGTACTGGTACTCCAGCTAGTGAACATTAATATTAGTTTTAATGTTATATTCAACAATACAGACATAGATTTTATATTTCCAGGGAAAATATATTCAAACAAGTTAGCATAATGACTTGTTACATTATAGGTAAACATTACTGATACTATAATTTTCTTTCTTTGAAGTTTTCAAATCTCATCTGTTTTTGTAATACCAAAATTTACAGCCTTTCAAAAGATGTTCAAGATATAATTTAATTAATATATTAGATGTTAATTTTACTGGTTACGTGGACCATCTGATAATATATTAAATTTATTTTGTTACAATTTCAACATTTATAGACATTGTTTTGGGATAAAATAGACGTACTTGAGTATTAGAAAACATTAAGGAAACTTTTGTATGCAATTGAAACAACATACAAAATTAAGTGTTTGTGAACTTAATTCAAAACCAATTCATAAAAGAACCATAAGATAATTAGTATGCAAAATGAGAAAAAACAGACATTACTGTTTTTATTTATTAGGCAGTTTCCAGAAATAAAAGCCAACAAGACAGGTTTTCTTTCCTTTTTTGTATTAGTAATAATTATTTTCTAACATTGCTGCCTTGTTTTTTTGAGTTAAATATGTGTCTGTTTAATTTTATAGTTGTTTCTTTTATACTGAATTAAGTTTTCTAAACTCCTGTTGTTTGTTGTTATATGTAATTTCTTTTTGATAGTTAAAGCTTTGTACTTTTTTTTGTAAGTAAATTGAATAACAATCATTATTCATTTTTGTAAGGTGTGTTTAGGCAGTGCACTGAATGTGTGTTATGTTTTTTGTGTCATTCTGTACTAAAAACCCACTTCAAACCCTAATAAAGCATTACTTTGAAACTGAAGACAAGGGATGTTCATAAACAACATAGTCTACAATTAAAGTTAGAACAAATCGTGTTGTATATGATGCACATATGTGTATGTATATATTCTTTTACAGCCACTGTTAGAGACCATCTCATTGGGGAGGATTTAATTGCTGATTACTTATTATATTGGCTGAATAAACATCAGAACTTCTCGTAAGTTGTAAGATTTCTGTATTATTTTATTAACCTGGCAAATCTAGTTTAAAATGTGTTTAGCAGTTTTTCAACCATAAAGTGAAAAACCAAGTTAATAATGTGTGGCATTTTTACAGCATTTAGGTATTACTTTTAGTAGGAGTGAAACTGTTATTGTTGTAATTAGAATATTTAACTTTATCCATATTTAAATGGATAAGTGAATAATTTGCACAAAAGCTCAAAATTACAATTTGTGACACCTCCTGAAAAAAAAAACACAAAGAAAACATGCAGTCTATACATACCCACCCACACAAGGCAGTTGAGAAGTCCATTGACAGACAAATAATTCAGAGATAAAGAAGTATAATAAAGTAATTCATAGTGATATGGGATGAAGTCCTGTGGTGTACATTGTTAGAATGAGTATACATACACCAGCTGATTGAGGTGTGTATTGTTACAACTAAGTTAACAAAAAGGTTTCCTTCACTAACTAGTGTATTATATTTTCTGCAGAACTGTATTAACTTGTATAATAATTTGTTTACAATAAGTTTTTATTAACTATAAACACAAGTTTATTTTTCTACAACTATAGGAAGTAACCTTCTGAACAATAACTTTTACATTTTTTGGTAGAGAAAATAAATTTGCATCGTATATATCTGTCCAGTAGCTTATATAGGAAAGAACACTATATTTCACAGTATATATTTTCTGGTTGTTGTATTTTTATACCTTAATATTGTTTACATTCAACATTGACATCAGCCAGTAAAGTTATTTTTTTTCTCTTAATAATTCCAATTGGTCATTTGAAAAACTAACTTGTCCAAAAAATACTCTTCCATTAGTTAAATATAATACCAATTGACACTTCATTCTGTGTTTATTAGTAACTTTTTGATCAGTCATTATTAGATGTAATTTTTAACATAATTTTTTTAATTATCCATTAAGAGAAATAAAATTTTCTTATTACTTTTTGTGGTGATATCATAGATTGTAGTTTTGTGTAAGTTACTTACTTAACCATTTAAAAAATGATACTAACCATTCACCGAGCATAATTATTTTGCTTATGATTTGAAACTGAATTTTTAAACTCTAATTTTGATTTATCACATTTTAATACAAGCCATAAATAAACTTAGTATTCTGAAAATTATTTAATTTCAAAGTTTGTGGTTAAAGAAGGGATCCAGTTCAATCTAGATGTTAATTAATGTGTGTTATTGTCTTAAATACCAGTTTTGGAGAGTTCCACTCTTCATCAGTAACCCTGAACAGAAGTTAAAGAGAGATGAGTTAGACCTATACTATAGTGAAAAGTTTCAAATATACAGTTGGTGTGAATGTGCTTTGTAGTCACTACAAGAATAACCTACACTCTGGAAAGGTGAAGAAAAAGTGAATTTCAGCTGTTAAATTAAACAATTTTCAGAATATTGTGTTTATTTATTATATCTGCTCTTGTACAATATATAATATGAAGAACTGAATAGTGGCCAGTGACACTTTTTCTTCACTTATTCAGACTATAGGTTGTTCTCATAATGACTATAAAGCATGTTCACATCAAAAGTATGTTTGAAACTATGAATATTTGTGTTTGTTGTTACTTCTAGGTATGTACAGTATTTGTGTTTGTTGTTACTTCTGGGTATGTAAAACATTTGTGTTTGTTGTTACTTCTGGGTATGTAAAACATTTGTGTTTGTTGTTACTTTTACATATATAAAAATATTTTTGTTTGTTGTTACTTCTAGGTATGTACAGTATTTGTGTTTGTTGTTACTTCTAGGTATGTAAAATATTTGTGTTTGTTGTTACTTCTGGGTATGTACGGTATTTTTGTTTGTTGTTACTTCTAGGTATGTACAGTATCTTGGAATTGAAGAGCCTAGTGATGATATTCGATTGGTTCTTCTAAAAACAGCACTTAACCTTGGTAAGACAGTGAAGGTTCTTTCATCAGAAGGTAAGTACATTATGTCTATACAACTTAGAAAACTTCTTTGTGCATAGCACAAGAGATATGGAAAAACATATTTCAATCATAATTTATTTTAATAATAATCATGTATCAAGCTTAGTATTATGTATTCTGTGAGATATTATCTTTACTGAGGGAAAAATTAATTAGGTATTATCTACTGGTAGTATTCCTGGTATACTCTTGTTCTTCTTTAGTCTGTCATTGACTAATTTATACAAGTTAGGTTTGAAGGAGTAGTAGTAACTTTTTGTTTACTTTATCATTTTCTGACAAACTTCAAAATGTTTGAGAAAAACTGTAGAAAGATACAGATGTGTTTTCTCTTTTAAGGCTCTTGGGTGCAGATGCCAAACCTACAGGCAGCTTCTAGCCATTTTATCAAAGGATTTAGGCAAGGAAAGTTTGGAAGAGTTCTTCTTGATAATGAATTTCTCTGACAAAGAAATGTTGCTGTACATTATTTCCAGTGTAGTTTGATGTAAATATTTTAATAAATATGATAATGACAGATATAACAAATATTGTAATTGTTCAGTTTTAGTTGTACCTGTTTATATAGTTAAAGTATGAGACATCTGAAAATTGGATATAAAATAAAATACATGTTCAGCTACTAACACTCACAACAGTTAATCCAATAGTAAAAAGTCATTTATCTCTGTATCATGTATTCCTTTAACTTGTTCATACTAAACAACACCTTTCTTATTGTTGTGGCACAAAACTGTCAGTATCTATTTTGTGATGAATGAAAATTTGTTAATTAGAGTGAAAAATTTGAACTACATTTAACAAATTAACTTCCACCAAAGATGGAGATTTTGCAAAGTACAATGTATTAAAAACCTAGTGAGGTATAAAAACATATTTTTTTTATTTCCAGATATCTTCATTTATAACAAAAATGATACATTTAAATGTGAGGTGTTTTGCTGAAAAACTTTGTTAGTTTTACACCTCTGTAATCATTTTGTGCTTGTTATTATTTTCATACTATAACTTTTAAATTAGTCAGAATATCTTCATAAAAATTAGGTAGATTATCAGCAAATATTACAAGACTTTAATATGCAGAATATCAGATTTTTTTAAGTAATGTTTTCCATATGCCTTTTTTTTTTCTTTTGGAACGTTGTTTATCAAACATCCAAGGTAATTTTAATTTCAAGAAAAAAAATACTTTTATGCATCAGAAATTTTTTTAACTTTGCATACTCATTTTTCGTATAAGGTCCACATAATTATCAAGTGTTTGTTAAACAAAAACTTTATACTTTATCTGTTATCTTTACTGTTGAATCTCTGTACAGGTTCAGTCAGTTTGATCAACCTCGTAAGCACCATAAAAGATTAAGGAATAACTATATGTTATGCTTTGTTGTTTTTGTTCCATAATAACTAAATTATGAAAGCACAAATACTCAGTTTATATAGCTTAACTCTTACAACATTATAAATTTATATATTTTTATTATTGACCTTTATTGCTAACACTGCAAAGTTGCAAGGACAAGTATGTGAACTTATGTTAACATTTATAAGAATTTAAACCTGGCCTTTGCAAATTGACCTGTCTTGCTGTGATTTTGTGGACTGGTATTTTGTAAAATGCAGTCATATTTCAGTTATAATACATTATATATGCATATAGATTATTACTATTTACAGATAATTTTTTAAACTTCAGACTACTGAAGTATAGCAAACAATTATCTCTTCTATTTATGAAGTATGTACTTGTTTCCTGCTTGCCATAGGTTGCTAAAGCTTATCACATGTGGAGGATGTGAACCAAAATAATTGTTTGTAGGTTTTATATATACATTTTGAAGGAACCAAAAATTATTAATTAGTATATCAATGCCATAGGGTTCCATTATAATTATCAAGCATAGTAACTAAGCTATATATGGGTTTAAAAATAATATTTCAAGTCCCCTAATATATTACCTTTACTGCTTGAAGTCTGCCATGAAAAGAGAGGATTTACCACATAAATATCTTCAGAATGCTCAGAGAACTGTGGGACACATTCTGAACTTTTGAACATATCATAAACAAAAGTAGGTGTATGTGAGCAAATGTTTCCAAAAACGTAAAGAGGTGGTGGAGCGACTGTGTTCGAGTCAACAAATGTAGTGATATCTCAGCAAATACAAAAGACAAGAGGTTCTTATTCTATATTCTAGCTTGTCATTATCAGTAATTTGAGTTCCTGATTTGTATGAAGCTGCAGACTTTGTACGTGGACAAAACAAACATCTAATTGGAACAATACTATATTCAACATACCATGTGACACATAAAAATTGATACTTAGGTGAACTGGTTTAATATTTATTTTTATATTAAGAAATTAACTAATGTATAATCATAAAGTTTGAATTATAATAATTACAGTCACAATAACCTATAATTCCAATTTGATACCAAACTTATTAATGTAAATTCATAAAATAATAGCTGAAAACAATTTTGGATGTGAGTTGACAAACATGACATGGCCTTTAACCTGTGTTAATAGGGTTAAGAAGAACTTGGTAAAAATGTTAATTCATTAACCATAAAATATGAGTAGTATTTACATTTTTTTGCATAAAAAAATAGAAAATATTAAAGAGGGCTTGAGTAATACTGTATACATGTATCTGAGGATGGCTGGTATAGGTATTAAACACTTTTACTAATACAGCAGAGAACAGCATTTTGATTTAGCTTATCTTTAGATTAACCCACTTCAAGTGGGTTTCTCATCATAACGTATCACTGTATACAGGTAAGTAAGCAATTAAATTATGAGTCAATAAAATAATCATTGAACCTACTCATGAATTTAATGGAAAAAAAATGTCTGTGTAGCTGAATGTAGATTACATTTTTTTCACTGGAATGTGTATTTAATACTTCAAATTGTAAGTATGGATTTACATATAAATGTTTTTAAGTTAAATTGGATCCACTAATAGGTGACTTTAAGCTTGTATACAAATTTAAAATTCGCATCATTTTCATGATTAAAAATACTGCATGAAACAAACTGTAATACTTTGCAGGTATTTGTATTTACAGCAAATCTATCTTCTTCCCTCCCAAATTTTGAATTACAGTACATTAAAACACACTAGTTATGCTAAGGGATTAATTCTTATGGAAATTTTGTGATATTGCCCTGAGGCAGCATATTGTTTTTCGTTCTGCAAGAACTTTAAGCCTCCAGAATGTTAGATGGATTTGTGCTACCAACTGATAATTCTTTCATTGGCTGTCTTGCATTTGTGACATTCAACAAATCAATCACACCTGGCCAGATAGGATAACCTCCATCAAAAAATGTTGGTTTTCTTGTAAAGAGAATAGCTGAGTACATTTTCAATTACATTCCCAAAACTGTTTATATGGTTACTTTTCAACAAGTCAGATGAGGAAATGCGTGAAGAAGTGAAGTTTTGGTGAATGTACAGGATATGGACAATGACCTGAACAACATGACTCAAATTAACAAGAAGATTGGACAGTTGATGATTGTAGAATCACAAGCTGAAAGGAAAAGAAACCCTAACTTTCAAAAAGTTATCAGGTGATGTCTACCATACAGTGTATGCACTACCTTGTGTGATTTACATGTCATTATCAACAGCGAGAACAGTTTGCTTGAAAAGGCTTTCCAAAATTGCTTACCTAGATATGTAGTAATTTTCCATAGTGAAACAGTTGTAAAATGTTTTGTGAAAATCACTAACCTTTAATGGTTGTTCTCTGAAACAAACCACAGGGTGGTTCAGAAAAACTTAACATGTTCACTTAACTGTGTAACTCATCCACGTGTAGTGTCTTTTACCAGTTCACATCCCTCATCCAGTACGACCTTCTTGAAGTTACATGATGAGCCTAACTTCACAGGGTGAGAAGATATGCAGCTCTAATCATGACCATGGAGATATAGCTGAGATAATAGCTTCCATCAAATATTCTATGGTGTCAAAGTTATCAGAAACTCTAGAGGTGATGCTGAATAATTTGGAACTTCACACCTGGTATTGTACAACCACCAACATAGCTGGAAGAGTATGTGTGTCATCGTCAAAGGATGGTCTGTAGGATTTGCTTTTTAGGTTCCCATAGGCAAGGATTTCTAGCTTTTCTGTAAATTGTATATATATTATATAATGTACTCAAGTATTAATTTATTTCTTGTATAGTTTATTTATACATACACTGCCGGCCAAAATCTTAAGGCCAATAAACATAAAGAAAAATATGCATTTTGCGTTGTCAGACTCGACCACTTATTTGAGTAGAGCTTCGAAAGATGGAAATAAGAAAAGGGAAAATAAAAATAAAAAACATTTTCAGCATTTAATAGGGAAAATGTGAAGACTATGAAATTAGCCTAAATACTAGCTGGTCAAAAGATTAAGACCATACTGAAACGAAGAGTTAATCGGTAAACATGTAACGAAATTTAATCATTTGCGTTTAAGCATTAGCGTTGTCAACATCTCCCACTGATATCTCCTCTGTCACATTGGGTAAAAACATGGCAAAGGCTAAAAAGTTGACAGAGTTTGAACGTGACAGAATTGTCGAGCTGCAAAAGCAAGGTCTCTCAACATTCCGTCGCTGGTGAGATTAGGCGAATTAAAATTGATGTTGCAAGTTTCTTAAAAGACCCTCAAGTATACGGAGCGAGAATTTCAAGTGATCGGCCAAAGATAATTTCGCCGGCGTTGAGCAGGAGGATTCGACGGGTTGTCGTCGAACCAGATAAAGGCCCTTTCGGATGCAGAATGTAGCTCATGAACAATAAGACGGCATCTACGAGAGAAAGGCATTAAAAACCGTAAACGTCTTTAAAGGCCATGCCACGAAACAGCTCGGTTAAAAGTTGCTGAGATGCACTAAACATGGGGTGTAGAAAAGTGGAAGAAGGTTTTGTTCTATGATGAGAAAAAATTTAACCTGGATGTTCCAGATGGCTTTCAACGTTACTGGCACGATAAGGATATCCCGCCGGAGACATTTTTTACACGACACAGTGGAGGAGGTTCCATCATGTTCTGGGGTACTTTCTCTTTCCATGGAACAATAGAGCTTCAGGTTATACAGGGGCGTCAAACAGCAGCTGGCTATATTGGCATGTTGGAGAGAGCATCCTTATCGACTGAAGGCCCTCGCTTGTGTGGAAATGACTGGATATTTTAGCAGAACAATGCTGCAATCCACAATGCTTGCAGGACAAAGGCATTTTTCATGGTGAATAACGTGATTCTTTTAGACCATCCATCGTATTCGCCCGAACTGAACCCGATTGAAAATGTTTGGGGGTGGATATAAGGGAAGTCTATAGAAATGGACGTCAATTCCCAACTGCATGATCTTCGTGAAGCCATCTTCACCTCTTGGAATAACATTCCAGCCAGCCTTCTGCAAACGCTTATATCGACCATGCCAAAGCAAGTGTTTGAAGTTATTCACAATGACGGCCGTGTAACTCACTCCTGAGACCTCTTGTTGGGCATTTCCTACCCTGTTTAGGACTTCTTTTTGGTGTGCTCTTAATCTTTTGACCAGCTAGTATTTAGACTAATTTCATAGTGTTCACATTTTCCCTATTAAATGCTAAAAAGTTTTTCTCTTCCCTTTTCTTATTTTCATCTTTCGAAGCTCTACTGAAATAAGTGGTTGGGTCTAACAACGCAAAATGCATATTTTTCTTTATGTTCATTGGCCTTAAGATTTTGGCCAGCAGTATATTTATATACACATGTGACTAAAATATGATTTTTTGTAGTTTTATAACAAAGGATGACCTAAACTAAAGGACTGAGGACGTGTTTGTTACTTCTTTAAGTTAAATGTAACTATTTAAAAAATTCTGTTTTCTTTCAGTTCAGTTTAAACACTGAATGTTGCTCAAGTAAACAAATTTCTCCAGCTGTGATTAGGACTAGAATTCATTAATTTGTTCTCTTGTAGAAAAGACTCATGACTTCACTTAATATTCCAGTGAATTGTATACTGTTGAATATGTATGTGTATGTGGTGCATAATAAGAGCAAATTGTATTTGTTTAAATACTGCACTTTTATATATAAAGCCTGACTCTTCCATGTTAGACAAGTTTTGTTTTGTTTTTTGTTTTTGCAGATAGAATTTATGTACATATTTTTAGTTTTAGAGTTTTCACAGAGTGTGAGATCTGATAAAAATGTCATGGTAAAGATGTCAATTAGGGCTTGTTTTGTTTGAAAGGATGTAACTTATATTAAATTTAAGATATTATTTTCAGTTCTGTCTTAACTTTTCTCTTTTTAGCTTAAAGGGGGTAACCTCTGTCTCGTGAAAGGGAGCCAGTGACGGTTAGTTTTCATATTCTCTCTTGTTAATTTCACATGTCAACAAACATTTGCCCCTTTATACGTATTTGTACTTTAATCACTTATTTATTGAAAATATGGTACTTTTTACGCTCTGTTTTAACATTTTCTTTTTTGATGGACTCAGTGAAACGTTAGACAGCAATGGAACCATACTCTATCGTGTGATAATCGTTGGCCACTTTATATGTACAGCCCAATATTCATTTCTTGATTTGACTCAGTAGATTGAAAATGTGTTAAAATTTATCTCGCATTTGATTTAAATTTTACATTTAACAACTTTTGTTGTTCGTGTTTTTTAATGGTTAAAAATTGTTCCTATAACTGTTATTTTTGTTATCTATTCTTAGTAGAGTTATGAATTCCGACTTTTAAACCGTCACTACCACTGCACCTCAATCTGCGGTTTCTCGGGCTTTTAGTTCGACACTTTTGATTGAGGAAGTTCTGGTGTTTGCAAGTCATGAATTGGAGTCAGTTTTGCAGCTTGTGGTGTCTCCTATCCCAGATCAGATATTTCGTTTTCTGGTAACTCTGTACAAGAAGGTGATGACTTGGATCTTTTTTACATGTCCTACCCTTACCATGCAATATTCCTCCTCTGGATGCTCCCAGACTGTTTTCGGCTTTTTTGGATATGATATCACAGGTATGTTATTTCTTATCTGTGTCTTCTGTGTTGTATGATTTTTCTTTTACCTTTTTACATTCTGCCTGTTTCTATAATTACCAAGTTTTTCCACCTTCTCCAGATACTGCATCCCATGTTGAACAGTTTGTAGCACGGCTATATTCTTGGGTTAACATGTCTTTCTTAGATTTTCCATTTATTGACTCAAACATCAGAGTATTTTATTCATTTGTGAGATTCTTATCCTGATACCTATGTGAGGTTTACCCAAGCCCAATTGTCCCACCTTTATTTTTCACTTTCCAGCCAAATGAGATACCTCTCTTCCACCCTTCTGTATAAGGCTATCCACCACTACTGTGAGGAATTGTCAGAGGATACTCACTCTCTTATGTATTCCACTTTTGCTCATATGTTGTTGGGACCTCCTGAGTATGGATATACTTTTAACTCATGTGCACCTCCATACAACTTACATATGGGACCTTTATATGGCCGTGTTTTGAAATAGAACAGTTTTGGAGATATTCTTGACTCTTTGGAGTCCAAGGTGGAGGCTGTTCGTTAACACTTTTCCTTTATGTCCGTGGCCTCTTGTCTATCACAGCCTTTACCTGCTATTGTTTTCATTTCTCGCTCTCCTTCTTCTACACTTTTGCCAATTCCTCTTCTTTGAGCTTTAGTAGTAAATCTCCAAATTACTCATTGTTAGGTCGCTGCTTTTAGTGGTACCAGTGACTATACTATAGGTTCTGGTATTGTTGATCGTGATTGGTCAAGTTTGTGAATCTATGAAAGCTTTCATTTCGGATCCTTGGGTACTTTAGTTGTTGTTAGAAGATTCTTCAAGTTCACAACCCTCTTCTTTATGCCTACATTACATCCCTTACAGTGTCTCTTCAAAGCAGTTCAGAGTGTTATCTTATGGGTGCTATAGAGCCTGTCAGTCTTACTTTCCAGGATTCTATATTCAGCTTGATCATTGCTACCAAGAAAACAAGCGATTAGTATCCTGTTATAGATCTTTTCGGATTAAATTGTTTATCGACTTTCCTCGTTTCACTATGAAGTCCCTCCTCACCCTTTGTTACTTATTCTGGGTCTTTAGATAACGAAGGTGGATATTGCAAATATATACCTTCCAGGGATGAGGCAAATACTGGAGATCAGTGATAAAATACAAATATTAATATTTTATATATATATTTATTAATACAAAAACGAATTCTGAGTATACAAATGCATGGGAAGCTGTTTATAAATACATTCCTGAATACTTTATTAGGTAATACGTAGCAATGACGAAACAGCTGGCGATAACATTAATGCTTTTATTTCATGAAACAGATTTTTTTAGAAACTGAAAAGAATAATTGGATAAATAATAACATTTCAATAATTTGAATTTTCAATTATATAACAAAATATATTTTTGAAGGAGGCACAGATATTATAACAGTGTTATTCTTTATGAACATCAGTCTCTCAAATTTCTAGGAGGCAGTGATCAGGTCTGAGGGTTTTGCCTGTAATGCTAAATAAATACTCAACGAGACAGAAGATGATGGAACATTTGAGTAGCAGTCGTCTAAGGCTGATAGTTTAGGAAAGTTTTTCATGTATCTTTCAATAATCCCGAAGGTTGCTTCCTTGCAAGGATAATTGAGATATCTGTTGAATTTTGAAGATGAGGCGGTCTGTTTCTTGGAGACAGCAAAAAAATCAAATATCTTACTTATTTTTCGAGTAAAAAAATGTATTCTCAAGACGGTTGTTATGGGTATTAAAACTTTAATTAAAATAAAGTACAAGTAATGCTTTGACCTTTTTAGGTCATCTTCAGGTTATCAAAAAGGAGGACGTTGAGGAAGTTTTTTCCCTTCTTGCTGCAGGAGCATTTGATTGAATCTATACCATAAGTCTAGTGAAACAACATTCAAGAATTCAATGCCACAGCCAAGCAGAAGAGACTTCTACTATCTCTTTCTACAACCTCAATCACCAGTGTATCATCCCAGTGTCACCACAGTACAGTTTTATGCATGGTATTTGTCTGGCCTCTTTGCAAGTGGGATGGTACAAACTCTCTACGTAGGTAGCTTCCATTCTTTCCCATTCCATCTGTCCTTTGGTCTTACTGGTGTATGAAAGAAAATGGCGTGTTTTTGTTGGTGATCTCTGTGCCATTGTTACCTCTCTTTCTATCTACCTTTTCCTCACTTTTCTGAATTTTCAATCTGACTGGTCAACAATATTGTTGTTTTTCGTATCTACTATTTACAACAACATGGTTGCCTGGTCCAATACTTTCTCCCATTGAATGTTTTTCTCTCCAGTCCTTTATCTTTTTCGTCCTTCTCATCCTATGCCCTTTCCTGGTTGGAACACGGCCATTGTTCTCCCTATTTCCTTTCAAACCCTTGCCCACCTTTTTTCTGGATTATTTGTACCCCAAAACCTACTCTTTGCTCCTTTCTGCCTGTATTCGTCATAGATCAGACGTTTTCACATTCAGTGTATCGTGTATCCTTTTATACCATTCTATTTTCTCCTGTATCCAACTTGTAGTTTTCCCATGATGTTAGTAGCTTGTGAAAGGGACGTCTCATTCATTCCTCTTTCCCTCCTTTTCATTTCCTATATATATATTCCCTCTCTGATACAGATCGTCTCCTCTGTGCTGTTCATTCTCTTTAATGATATATTGCCTGCACAGCTTCTTTCCATGGTTTCTGTTCGTATACCCCTTTAAAACCTCCCTCTCTTCTTGATATTTCCCTACCATCTTTACAGGATAGATTCACCAGCTTATCAGATTGGTTTATTACTCCTTGTTTTCTGATTAACAATGTCTTTTCTATGTGTCCTCTCATGGATTCAGCATCTCTCTTTCTCTAGCTACACACTTCCATCATCACTTGGAGAAACTAATTTCAGCTGGTATGTGGACCACACCTAATACATTCATCCCACATTACACTCATAATGTGGTCATATTTTCTTCATTTTGATATAAACACCACCTGTAGCCATTCCTCACACCTTAGTTCAACTGCGAGTGGGTAAGCACATACAGTAAAACCTGTCTAAAGCGGAATCGCACGTGACTTAGTAAAATTTCCGGCTTAGACAGTGAACATGTATTTCCTTAATTGTATATAATGATTAAGTGGAACGTTACGCTTGCTTGACTCAATGGAAGTAAGATGTTTGTGAATAAAGTTATTATATTGTTTATGTTATATTTATTAGAATAAGAACAAAAATAGACATTTAAAATATACATAAGTACACAAAATCCTAATCAAATTCACTTGAAGAAAGTGTTCAATTTCAACTGTTTCGTTTTTAATGGTCTTTCTCATGTGGTTGAAAGAGAACGCCAATTCTACGGCCTTTTCATGAAGTTTATTTTCCCCCCTTCATATTTGCATACAATTTAATAACGTTAATATAACTTAACACTTGCAATGAAGTAGGAATTTCTATTTCCTCACTATCTTTTCCATTTTAAATCAATTTCATCACTTTATGTTAAAAAATTCTTGTCAACGTTCACAAAACTTTCCGCGTTCACAGAATCATCTGTATAACTCTTCTCAGTCAAAGTTTGGATTTCACTAGAATCGTCATAATAAACAACTTCTCTACAATCTCTTCCATTATCAAGAATAAATCCACAGTTTCGAAAGCACTTTATTACACATTCATCTTTTACGTATTTGATTGAATGACTTAAAAAAGCAATTGCATCTAACATGTCAATTTTCATGGTAATTTCAGATGCTCTCTTACAGTCGTCCATGTTTGTAATAATATGCTGAAGCACCAGTTTTCTGTATTTCAATTTTATACACTGTATAATTCCATTATCTGGTGGCTGTAGAACTAATGTTGTACGTGAAGGTAGAAAGACTAAACGAATATTTGAAAGCTGAACTTTTGGGTGATAAGTTGCATTTTCTGGGAAAAGTAGAATATTCCTATTTTCTTGTTCCATTCTTTTGTTTAATTTAACTGCAAAAATAATGACGGCAGAAAAAAAGAACACTATATATTTAATCAATACTTACCGTAACAAAATGTCCGACAATTTATTAATATTTAAACAAATTATTAATTAAATAAGAAATTAATATTTAATCAAAAGTATTTTTCCGCCTTACTCAGGTTCTAATCCTACAAGGTAGGCGAAAGACAGTTTTCCGTCCGCATTACTCAGGTTCCGCCATATAGAGGGTCTTTTATAAGAGAAATCTTAAGATAATGCTGCAAAATTTTGATAATTCCGGAAACTGCATAAGACGAAAACCTTCACAAGCCATTCATCACAGAGCAAGATCCAACGTGTACATTACTGGCCCTGAAATGAAAATAAAAAAATACAGTAAAACCTGTCTAAGCAGGAATAAATCCATGTCGTACTGGCTTTCCAGTCTACAATGCCCAGTGTTTAGATGGATTGTTCCACAAGACTGCTAGTGGGTTCATCTTCGATTGTTTTACATCATTATTATGTCCATCCCAAACCATACTAACTCATGGACTATCACGAGCAAAGTAGTGTCAGGATGACTGTCCATCTCTCCAATTATAGTTGAATAAATTGAAACCAGCCTGTCTTGAAAAATGTAGTTTTATGGTCCCTCATTGTTGTGTTCCTCTAGAGTCTAGACCATGGTTTTTCAAACTATGCTCGGCTCCGCCATAGTTATCTGGGATCCCACGAGGAAATTTTAGAATGTTATTATTTTTTCCTAGCTTCCCCTCTAGTCTTACACTGTTAAATAAGGGACGGCTAACGCAGATAGCCCTCGTGTAGCTTTGCGGTAAATTAAAAAAAAGCAAGTAAACAAACAAACAAACAATTTTTTCCTAAAACTATAAAATTGAATCAGAATACGCTGTATAAAGAAGTAAAGAGTAAAATATATCTTTAATATAACACGCTTATCGCGTATTTGGCCTTTTAATATTTTATTCTGCCTAACAGTAGGCGATTTTATTTAGCTTAGGGGAACTTCTCGCGGTGAAAGTTTTAATACAATCTCAATTAACTTCGATAGTAACACCATCTAAAAATTGCATGTGTCATTGGAGATGCAAGATAGCCAAGTAAATTTCGTGTGAAATTCGGTCAACCCTGGGTAGTGATGACAACTGCCTTTTAAAATCCAGATCTGTATTAGCGATAAATCTCGAACGAATATTAGCGATAAATCTCGAACGAAATGAAACAAAATGAAACATGACGTCATAGCTGAAACTTGTCCAAATTTGAAACATTGTGATGCAATTAGATGCAGTATCAATTGTTTTAATTGCAATATATAATTATGTGAAGTATGCAATTAGATGCAGTATCAGTTGTTTCAATTTCAAAATATATTTATATGAAGTATGATTACATTTATGAATATTATAATTGGTAATTATTAAGTGAGGTTAGGTTCGTTGCAGTTTAAATTAGACAAACTGGGTACAAATGAGCTGTATGACGTCATACGCTCGCATGACATCATGTTTCATTTCGTTCTAGATTTAGACGCACATCAGATTTGGCTCAATATTTTGTTATTTTGCTTAAACATTTCTGTTAAAAATATATAAAAACTGTGTTATGGCAACACTGATCTTAGTCAGCATGTATATTTAATTTGAATTTCGCACAAAGCTACAACTAGTGCATTGTATGTTGAATGTGGAACAGTGTTCAGTAACAGTAGTTTGCATCCAGCAAAGCTGAAATGGCATCTACAGACTAAACACTCCCAATTAAAAAATTCAACTTCCGAGTATTTCAAAGGAAAGTGTTTGAGTTCAATGCAAGTAAAGCTACATTTCATCCGTTTGTCCATCAGGACAACAAAGGTGCACTTATTGTTTCATATCGTGTTCGTTACCGCATTGCAAAAGCAGGTGAAGCTCATACAATTGGAGAAAATTTGATAAAACCATGCGCAAAAGATTTGGTAGAGTGAACAAATTATGAGAATTTTTTTTAAAACATTAACTCTTTGTTCTTTTCTGACAACTCGGTTTCTTGAAGAATCAAGAATATGTCAGCAAATTGCTTAACGGAATTATTAAGCAAGTCCATCTTTTACGCTTCGAATGGATGAATCAACAGATGTAGCAGGTTATGCGCTGTTGCTTGCATTTGTTTTCTATATTCACGAAGCTAGTTTTGAAGAAGACATGCTAATTCGTAAACCTTTGCCTACACAAACAACAGGCGAAGAAATATTTAAACTGATCGATTTATTTATGGAAAAAACATGAGATCTAATGGCAGCTTTGCTCAAGTATTTGCACTGATGGGGTTGCAGCTATGATTAGAAAATTTTCAGGGGTAGTGGCACCCATAAAAAGAAAAATCCAGACATCGAGAGTAATGAAACGAATGTCGGAAGACTTAAAAGAGGTATTGGGTGATGTCATAAAAATAGTTAATTCTATAAAATCAAGCCCACTTAATGCGAGGATTTACAGTTTACTCTGCGAGGATATGGGAAGTTTGCCTAAAAATTTGCTGCTTCATACTGAAATCCAATGGCTCTCTCGAGGAAAAGTGCTTGTTCGGTTTTACAAACTGCGTGATGAGATGGGTTTCTTTTTATCTGAATGCCATTTTAAACTTGCATACAAACTAAGGGACAAATGCTGGACACAGAAAATGGCTTACCTTTCAGACGTATATGCCTATCTACATGAAGTAAATGGTACAATGCAGGGTAACGTACTTCAAAGCTCAGAGTAAAATGGAAGCACTTCAACGTAAGCGAAAACTTTGGGGTGGATGTATACTTATGGAAGAGCTTGATTGCTTCCAAAATCTCGGTGGTTTTTACTTATAAATTAAATTTCTTTAAGTGAAGATGCAAAAGTTTCAATCTTGTAACACATATCTGATTTGTGCATAATTATTGGAGAGTATTTCTCTCCTCATTTAGGAAAGTTGCTGTGGATTCAAAATCCCTTTGTTGACTCTTCATATACCAAGGATTTGCCTTTAAAAGAGACAGAACACTTTATAGAAATTTCAGCAGGAAGAAATTACAAAATTTTGGATTCAGATGGTCATGGAATACTCTGAAATAGGTAACCGAGCTTAGAAACATTTGATGGGTTTTCTAACAACAACTATTCTTGTTTGGCCTAACGTGGTTTACAAGCTTACTATTTACAGAAGAAGATAGATATCTAATGTCTTCATAGAAATACTAATATTCAAAGTTGAACGGTTTATGGTGTTCAAAATCTATAAACGTTCTTGGTCAAATTCTGTAATTATTGATTAATAAGCGTTAATCACATTTATAGCTTCCGAGGCTTATAGTATATTGACTATAGCTGACCAATACACATAGTTTCTTGGCGTCTTGTGACGGCACTTTTATATGCCAATCACACGAGATTCTCAAACATTCAATAATGTTCGAAGACATGCTAACACTGTCGTAACCAGAATCTTTTATAAACTTAGAGAACAGGCGGGACTTGTGCAATACACATCGAACAATATAAATCACATGCATTAATAAACTATACAGAAATAAACGTAGGTATTAAAGTAAATGTACAATGCTAAATCTACTACATTTGATATTTATTAGCAGTGCTGTCAAACAGTTTATATGTGATGATAATTACAAGAGCATATGCAAAATTTTCAAAATGGGGCTCGAAATGTAAAGAATCGGAAAATCATTTATGGGAAGAGAAATATTTTCTCTCTCTCTCTGAGAAGTTGAAAACATTTTGAAATTTGAAACCTCGCTGAGGTTAATCCTCGACATTTCCCATTGACTTCTGTTGATCACTTCGACCTGCAAATTAACAATAAAAACCGATTGACCAACACTTCCTTTGTTACCATCGAAAACACCCATTACTTCATTTGTGGAGCTAACTGTTAGAAGCAGGATATTGGAGCCCCCAGAAATCAGCATATATCATTCATGATAATGAGAAACCCACTTGAAGTAAAAATGTATTATAAAGACGACTGGTATGGATATTAGTAACTGTGAAGGAAATTCAAAACAAATAATCAAACATAATGTGACCCCCGAAAAAAAAAGCAACAACAAACACCACCACCAACAGTATCTTATCAATAGAAGTTAGCCGACAATAACAGTATCAACATAATATAATACTCTATCCTCGGAGACATTTTTAAATACAAAACAAAATTAGAAGAAAAATTAAATACAAATAAACATAAAATTAGAGATACGAATGGTAGATTTCTTGGGACTCGGCACATGAGATAAAACAAAAACTCAACATATTAAGAAACTAAGTCAACACAGCCACAAAACCTTACTCACCCGATAAAATTAATGATGAAATAAACCAAATAAAATAACATCAACAAATTTTCTTCAAAAAACAATATCAAACAAACAATGATAAATTAAAATAAACAAATTATAAAGCCATGCAGCCTGCATACCATATGTTCCCGATATTAGCGAAAAAGAAACAAACATTTGAAAAAAAACTTATAACAAAACATAACATGCTAGTAACCACTAAATTTATTCAAGAACCAGGTATAAAACTAAAATCCATACCATGTAAAAACTATACTGACAAACACAACACCAACATTATTTATTGGTTAAACAAGCAGAAAAATGGAAATCAGATTCAAAGAACGCAAGAAAGCACTTTCGCACGGTTTTTTAAACACTGCAAATTAAATAAGCACAACATAACCATAACTAAATACAAAGTAGAGAAACAATTGCAAACGAATGCAAAATCAAAAAAGTCCAACTTAGACAAAACCTCAATCCAAAATTGAACCAATACGTATTTATATTAATAAATAACCTAACATCTAATTGCAAACTCCCCTACAATCTCGTACCAGTTTACACTCTCCTCCCTAGGACGTGTGCCCAGCAACGTTAGTTGCAAACTTTCTTTGTTAACACGAGGATGTTTAAAGAAGGTCAAAACGTTGTTCTGTACTTTATTTTAATATCCATACCAGTCGTTTTTAGAATACAGAGTATATCGAGTGCTATTTAATAATGGGCGAGAGAGAGTGATGGAAAGTTTAGTAGTCGTACCAGTCAGTCAATGTTTAAGATCGTCTATAACTGTCTTCAGTTTTTACACGTTACAGATGTTCTAGACCCCTTTCCATACAATATGAGACACAACTAATCTCAAAATTGAATAAGTAATATTTTTACCACTCTGTCTATTCGTACTTAATTTTTCTTTTAATTTTGTTTTATATTTAAAATTATCCCCGAGGATACAGTATTGTATTATGTTGATACTGTGATAGTCGGCTAATTTCTACTGATGAGATACCGGTTTTTGTTGTTTGTTTGTTGTTGTTGTTTTTTTTGTGGGGAGACTTACATGATGTTTGATTATTTGTTTTGAATTTCCTGTAGAGTTACTACATGACTGTCTGTACTATACGTTTCCAAATTTAGCAGTATAGACTAGTTGGAAGACAGCTAGTTAACATCACCCATCATCAACACTTTGACTACTCTTTTACTAATGGTCAATAGTGAGTATATATTTAGTTATGGGGATCCGTAAGTTGCCAGGCCCCTGTATTTGATATACATGTGAATCGTGATGCGTTTGCTTTGTCATTGTTCATTATCGGCATTTACTAGGCCTGGCATGGCCAAGCGCGTAAGGCGTGCGACTCGTAATTCGAGGGTCGCGGGTTCGTGCCCGCGTCGCGCTAAACATGCTCACCCTCCCAGCCGTGGGGGTGTATAATGTGTCAGTCAATCCCACTATTCGTTGGTAAAAGACTAGCCCAAGAGTTGGCGGTGGGTGGTGATGACTAGCTGCCTTCCCTTTAGTCTTACACTGCAAAATTAGGGATGGCTAGCACAGATAGCCTTCGAGTAGCTTTGTGCGAAATTCCAAAACAGCATTTACTATATTTTGGTTAGTAAGGCAATTGAAGGCATAAGCCGGAAGTGGATATAGCACCCACACTTCATAATTTTTGTAAATCGTTGTTTGACAACTTTTTTGTATAGTGGTGCGAATGGAAGCGAATTGTGTCATAGCTATGTGGCCTTATGTTTCTCTTTACTATTTTTTACCGCATAATAGAGCGGTAAATCCACATAAACGTCGCAGACTTTGTGAAATCAGAATATGGATTCACGCTCAAGTAGACCAGTTCAGTAAAGAGCTTCATTTGAGCTATGAAAATTACTGCTACAGTATTAACGTTGGCATGACAAAGCACTATTAATTAGCTAAGAATTGTTAACGTTTTTCACAAACTTATTCATTGCGTACGACGGTGTACACAATATTACACTAACAGTGCTAACAACTGTGGTAAAGACGGTTGCCGATGTTATACTGAAATATTTTGATTTTTTTTAACTTTCTTTGTATTTGTTTTCAGTTTATTACATAAAGATATTGATTGGTGAATAGCATGACATAAATTAATAGATGGAGTAATTTTTTCAATTAGGGTTACAAAGAAGTGTTTTACTTTGATGCTGTAGTAAAATGCTGATTGTACTATTTCGCGGAAGATGTCATCAAAGCTGTGTTTGTGACTGAAGCGCCTTAACGCATATTGACGTCAAATCTTTTACTTTAATTTAATTAATCTGCTAGTTATTCTGCTACAGTTAATCAAATTTACCCTGATATTATTGCAAAACAGTGTTGTTGGTTTTGTGAGTAAAGGTACACAACTGTAGAAAAGCGCATTTTTAAACCTAAGTTAAAAGAGTTTTGATAAAGAACAGTTACACTAAAAATATTATAAAAACGTCGAAATGTATGTTGAAAATATACACATATGATTAATTACTGTAAGTATGACTATTAAGGTTCACCGAAAGATCAGAAGTAAGAAACGTATTTAAAGTTTATAAAAGTTGTGGAGCTAATAAACGAGTAGTTATTAATTATTATTTTTTGAATCCATGTAATGTAGACGTTATTTTTCAAATCAATATAAAATACACAATTTAAATAGAATAGTTTTAAGTAAAATACTTAAATGGAATATAACACATTTAATCATAATCCACAGTTTGAGTTTCCACAAGCTGGCAGACTTCACTGTGTGGCAATATGAGGTTGATGGGTGATCTTGGTAAATTAAAAAATTAAAGTGAATTAAAATACAAAATAAAATACATTCAATATTGGAGCCCAACAGCCCATTTTTCTAGCTCTTCATAATAATAAAAAAATTCAAGATGTTTTTAGGTTAACTATTTAAACATTGTTACCAAAAACTGGAACATACAACAAATCCTTGGCTTATATATATTAACACAAGTATTAACATGTGACAAAAGGTTATTAATCTATTGAAAATTTGAAATTAACTAGCTAAATAACTAAACTTTCCATGCAGTAAAAGTTTGAAAATTATGCATTGTAACAAATGAATTCAGTTACTAACCAGTCCAAAATTAATAACTATAAATAACAGAAAAACATGTTTTCTTAAGAGCAAACTATATATAGATTCTTTAAGCTTAATGTTTTACAGCTGATATGTACAGTTTTACAGTAAAACTTAATAGATTAAAAGAAAATCTTATTCTAATTTTTTAAATCCATGAAAATTATTTTTAATTTATTTTTGAATGTGTTTTACCACAGTTCATCTTTTTTCTGAAGTGAACAAATATCAGTCAGTTTTTGAACTTGTCTCTATATTTTTATAAAAAAACTTTTCATGTATTAATGTAAGGTATATTTTTAATATTTTAATTTAAATATTTGTTGAATGCTCGTTACAGTCTTCAGTCTGTTCCAAGAAAACTTAGTTGATGTTTCAAGCAATTTGTGTAGAGGACAAGCTGTGTTGGAGAATTATTTTATAAGTTGTGATATATAATGTACTAAGAGTATAATCTTAAAATATTTTCTTTCTTCACACAAGTTCTTTGATGTTGGACAGTTACTAATTTTATGATGCATCTGTAGACATTCTGTATCTTCTAACTATGTGGCCCAGGAAATTCATCTACTGATGAAAATGTTTTTTTCCTTCAGTTGGCCCAGAAACTTTCTTAGACTGTCATAAATGTTATCAAAGAGTATACTGTATTAGTCATTAAAATATAACAGTTGTATTACGTAATCCAAATGGCAACATAACAAATTACCATAATCCATTTCTAGCAGTTAAAGCTGTTGTCTTTCTATTTTCTTCATTGACTTGGACTTGTCAATATCAACATGTATCATCCAATGTAGAAAACCATTTTGATCCAGATAGAGCAGCTAAAATAGGGTCAATCCTTCTTTGTGATGTCAGTCACCTTCTAGTAATCTACATAGAATTATATGGACCCATCCTTCTCCTTCACAAGTTTAGTAGGTGATGTCTAAGGACTAGTAAATGTTTCTATTACTCATTGTTTGTTCATGGCTTCTGTTTTAGAAATAGGAGTTGTCTAGCTAACTGACACATTATCCTGCATATACAGTATCAGTTTAATGAAGTATTTTTAGCCTAATTAATATAATCTGTAACATTGAAAACCTCCATGGATCTGGTCACAATTTTGTACGTGAAGTGGTACGTTGCCCTCTTTTAAGATTTTCACAACAGACTTCCTATATCTTGTCTTCAGTGTGGAAGTTCTACCTACACAGCTTCATGTCTTGCAGTGTCACATCTAGACTAATTATGTTTTGTTTTCTTCATGACTGTTATTTATGATATCATTATTCCAAAGATTTGTGAAAGCTCTTCCAACCATCTGTCTTTCAGGACATGTTGGAATGTTTGGTTGTATTATTGCCCAGCTAAACATAAATGTATTCTAAACAACTCCAGGTATGAGTCATTTACCTCTTGGTGGGTACATTGACTGCTCATTTTGTTGTCACTGAAAGTTAGGCTTATGGTATAGTATTGTTATGTGTTGCACAATAATTTCTTATTCATAAACTGTGAAGCTCTTTGAAACTAGCCTTACCTCACATTCATGTGTCTGTCTCAGACAGGCTCCAATATGCATTTTTCATCAACATTGAAACCCATAGATCATAGAAAAGCTACCAGTTTTTTTCCTTGCTAGAACTTTTATGGCTATTTACTCTTTGCACACTTTTCCTTCTTTATCTCTGAAGACAATTTGCCACTTTTAATTACCTGATTAAGTCAAGTTATTGTAACTGTAGAACTAATATATGTGTTGGTCAGCACACTCCAAGGCTTGCCATAAATATACTCGTTGACTTGCAGACTTATTTCTTTCATCATTTGAGTCAAATGGGGTATACTCAACTGAACTTTGCCACATAAATCTAGCTAGTTACTGTTTTATGAGATGATACCTCACCTCTGTACATAGAATAACTATATCTCTTGCACATTTACCTGTTGAATTTGCATGCTACTATTTCTAAGCTAACTCCTACCTAAAATTAATATATTTAATATAAACTGAACTGGTTCACGATGACAATGATGCAACAGTAACCCTCCACTGGTAGGAAAGAAACACAACCTCCATGCACAGTAACTCCTCTCAAGCAGTTACATGCAAAAGAACTTCATTCTTTTCTTTAGCATGTGTTTATTACTTTGTATTTATGTTCAATTTACCAAAATATGTAATTGTCAAAGACACTTGAGTTTTCATTCTGCCTTTGCCTTTTTTGTTTTCTTCTTTAAAAGCACTGTTTAACATAGTGAATTTTGTACAGACTAGGTTTCCTAATTTATCCTGTGAAAGTACCCAAGTTACAGACATATTTGAACAATGGCACCTGGAGGCTTACAACCATTATATAGCATGTTGTGGCTTCCCTCATGCATACTGGGCCTCCTCTCTTTGTTTCTTTATCCAAAGTCCTCGGTTTGTGAATAACCATGATGTGCTAAATTTAGTTGACTGTTCCACCCCTTTTGGGTTTACTTTAAATACCAACTTGCCAGTCAGGGAAAATTCTCATCACTTTCTCAGGTTTGTTCCATTCTTTATAATTTTTTCTGCATCTTTTGATTCTTTTCATCTTTACTCCATGAATCAACTTTTTGGGATTATTTCATCTTTCCTCCTTCACCTCATATTAGGGATCATGCTTGTTTCTTTTACAAACAACTCTACACTTTTACATGCATGTCCCAAATTCTTGACTCTTTTGTCCTGATCTCCAACTATTCTTTTTCTCTTTTCTGGATTTCTAGTCCTTAAAATTTTTTTTTGCTTACATACAGAGTGCACATCTTCTCTATTTTGCTCTCTAAGTTTCCAGTTAAGATCTTTTTCATATATCTTTGTCCTCCTATATTTCATCTCTTCCCTCCACCTTTGGTTAGAGACACTTCATTGTACTCCATAGGTGTTTTCCTGAGAAGTTTGTTCCATTCTCTCTACCATCTTAGTTTGTACTACTTTTGCCTTGTTGTTCCATATTTAGTTCCTCAGCTGTTGGGACTTGTTGAATAAGGATACATTCCTCACTAATTCACACCTGCCTTCCTTTATATCTTTGTGATGTTAGTTTAGCTCTTTTTTTTCTGCCCAAAATTCTTCAGTAGTGTTCCTGTTTTACTGAAGACCCATACTGAAGTGGTCCAATATCAGTCACCCTTATTATCTCTGATTTCTTGTCTTTCTCAACCTCACTCTTTGACTGCTGTTTGTCAGCTGAGTTAGTTTAAAACCACCCTTTCCATTCCAGCTTTCAGGTCATTTTCTTCCTCTCATTCTGCTACCTGGTTCATTGCTCATCTCATTGGTCACTGCCCTATCGATATTCATCTGTCTCACTTCACTAGCCTTTTGTCTCAGGTTTCTACTGACAGATGGTTTTTTATGCTTTCACCCATGGTCTCTCTCCATTTCCCATTACATTTTTTCTTCCATATGACCAATATGTTATTAGGGTCTTTTATACATTATTTAATTAAATAAAAATTAATTAGTGCATTACTACCATTAGCATAAAAAAGTAGGGTTAAGTGGTATAAACTATCAACAGTAAAAAAAAAGAAAAGGTTGGGTAATTATTTTATTTCTTATTTTTTATGTTCATTATTCATTATTATAAAAGTAACTAAAAATGTAAAAATAAGGATCTTTTTAGGTTAGTTGAGGTTAGATTAGGCAAAATAAATAATAATATAATGAAAATATTTCATGAGGTATGCATGCAAGCAGCTTGTTGTAGCTTCTGTGTAATGTAATTCGATAGTGTAATGTAAGTTGCATGTTCCGAGTAATTTGTAGCTTCTAATGGCATGAATAATAGTTAGACAGGGTTCAAAGAGTAATCAAAAGGGCAATGAAACAAGAGTTTAATAATAAAAAGATGTATACTGTTTTGAGCTTTAAGCTACTTAAAATAAACGAATGTTATTTCTTGTTATGACTTGAAGTCATTCTAGAAAGAAAAGTGTGATTTAAAATTTTTTTTGGTGGTTACAAGGTCAGTTGACCAATATTCTATTGAGATAAGATACAGAAAATAGAAGGTTGTACTGAAAAAAAACATTTGAAATGTATTTAGGAGGTTTTAGGGATTACACAAAGGAAATTTGAGATTTTTGAGATGAAGAAAGGTAAACTTAATCATAACATAAAACTTACTTTTCACTCAGACTATTCAAAACAAATACTCGAGATATTAGTGGACAATCTTTTATAGAAATACTTCATTAAAAATATTTTTTTATATATGAAAGACTTATAATGTTAAGCAAAAGACTGCCAAAGTTTGTGAAGATACAAAAACTATATTTAGACATATTAAATCTATATAGACTAAAGAGTACAAAGAGGTCAAGTGCTCAGTCAAATTGAGTTAAGGGGCATCCACTTCAGGACTCTGCCTTTGGATATTATACCTTCTCTACTGGGCTCTTTTCTCTTGTATCTGTCTTGTCACTTATGTGTTGTGGGAGCTTTGTACTTGAGGATGGATTGCTTCTTTCAGCTGAACTAGGCTCCATTCTGGTTTCTTGTTGGTTGTGCTCTCAGTTGAACACTCATCTCATGGATGGCTTTGCCTCTTCAATCAACTCCAGTTTTTTCTCCCCATTTCTTCACCCTTTGACTCTGGTTGTCAATGCTTTCAACCAAATTAGTCTCACCTTTTGTTGTTTGCCTGTCTTTCTCTTCAACTCATCCTTTGGGTTCTCACCTGAATATGAAAAACTTCTTGTTGGGTTCTATTAGTGGTGCCTCTTTGGCTAGTTCAGCTCTGGTTTACTTCTTTGTTTGGGATCCAGGCTCATTCCATTCTCTATGCAGCATATTCTCTGTTGCTTCCACCTCACATGTCTCTTTTTCATCTAGGAGTATAATTCCTTCCTCTGAATGCATAGGATTTGTCTGGTCTATCATATGTAGTGGTAGATTGTAATCATGTAGTCTTCTTAGTTTGTTCCTGTTGCCATACCACCCAGAGTTGGCTTTAGAGATCACAGGGCCCAAAGCAGAACTAGTTTGAAGGGGTCTTCTATTCCAGCCAATATAGGCAAAGGGTGTGGGCCACTAGAGTTCATTCTTAGATTCTCTAGGGTTTGAGATGCCCTGAGATGTATTCTGGACTACTTAAGATGTCTCTTTTTTTAAAAAAATAAATCAGAATTTTGATTTTTGCTCCATTTTAATTCAGTACTTACACATGGCCCTTTAAGGTTGTATTTTAAACTGTATAGATCAGTGTGATTATTTGGTAAAACACAATGTATGTAAATCTGCATGGGTATCTATGTGCCTACTTAATCACAATTGCTATAATAATAACTCATTGATACACTCTGAGTTGAAATATTTTAATTAAAAACTGGATGACTCATACTTATTTTGAACAACATATGGAGACATCCATCATGTAATAAATTTCATTTGCAATTCTCTATTGATTTTTATGTATATGAGGATATAATATTTAGGAGAATTATTATAATGAAATTAATACTAAACAACTAACTTTAGGGACCAAATTGTTATTAAAGATAAAATATGCACTCACCAGCATGTCCTCTTAAATTTGGACCTTCTGAGATTTTATAAAATTGAAATCTTTGATGAGATAACCAAAGTCCAAGTCTCTAGCGTGTTTTCAACAGACAATATAGTCAAGTTATTTAGCCACTTTTTCAGTACTATTGGTGTCTGGTCATTTTTATAGGTTTTAGCTTGGAAAATCTTTTTTTATTTGATGCAATGGTCATTGGGATGGTGAGCAGAATCTAAAGAGAAATCCAAAAACAGAAAACATCTGTTGACTGTATCTTTGTTATATGAATTTGGAGAGACAGATTTCAAACATTCCATCTCTTCAGCAAGCATATATACATCAATATTACAATTTTTTGTCATTTTTGAGTACTTTATTTAGTTCAGTGTACATTGTTTTCACCTCTGACTTTTGTAACTGGTGAAATTTGTATGTAAAGTCAAATATCTCGTGTGTTCTCAGTTATTCAAATCTGCTATTGAGAGATGAAATAGCTGTGCCCAATACTCTATTGAAGCAGTTTATATGGAAAAATCTGCTGTGCACCTGTGACACTGGGAATGCCATTTATGCTTATCACACTTTATTCCATACCACTTTTCCCTCTTCTACACAGACTAGTTTGTTTCTCCCCCAGCCTTTTCTGCACAGGAGGGTTTTATCTGTGTCTCAACTTTATGCTCATGTAGACATGGATTGGCACTTATGTCTACTTCAAAGTTACTTGGCATGAACTTTCTCCTTTTTGGATCCCTACCACTATCTGTTTCCACTCTGAGACCCTTCTTCATCCAGGAATGTATTGTCTTCTGCTTTTACCTGATGGACCTGTCAACTCCTCCCATTGGTATTTTCTTTCCAAAATGTTGATGCACAGAGGAACTTTCATGTTTAATTGCATCAAATTCATCACTTATCTTATTCTCTTGTTTCTCATCTTCACCAGCCCAAATCATTCAGGCAGACATGTGAACAGCTTCCCATGTTTGTTACTCATTGTCTGACATCTCATCTCTGGCAGGATTTCATATCCCTCCAGTTTCCATTTTAATCCACTTGCAATCTTGGAGATAGGTATGTTTCCTTTTTTTTTCCCCTTTCTGTCTACCATGATCCTGTCAAATGTCTGGTGTTGCCTCCCAGGGTATGATTGTTTCTCAAATCTGAACCAGGCTAAGGGTAACATAAAGCACTCAATTTATCCAACTTGACTTTACTAGTGCCCACTGTTGAGATGGGATGTTCCACAAAACCATTAGAGGTATCCTTATTGCATATAACATTACTCAGTTGCCTGCTACAGACTGTACAGTTCCAAGGAATACTGCAGAAGAAGCCACACCAGGGAAGAGGCTGCTCACTTCTTTGGCTCATGCTTGCTAGCTTTTAAAAACAGGGTTCCTTGGTCACTTAGTGCATTTTCTTCAGTAAAAAATCTTTCTGGCAGGTGTCTGATGGGGATCCAGGCACTTCTCCATGCTTTCCCAATGTGAATTCCCCCATTTCTAATGGAGCACTAAAACCATTGTCATCTACCAGTTTCTAGTGGCTGGGGCAGTAGACTTTGGAGAATTCTTCTTTAATTGGACTTAGCACAATATGATGAGAAGCAGGGAGGTGGTGATGACACTGTTATTGTAGTGGAGGACAACCCTACATCTGTCTAGTTCAATTGAGGTGAGCATGACCTTTATAGCCTGATAATGTCCTAACCACATTTCATATATTAGTTCAATGTCTACTTGGATGGATGGTCATGTTATTCTATCCATCCTTGCAACACTTGGAACTTTGTGTTCTGGTTGAATAGCATACCCTGGATGAGATAAGATGTGGTCTTCCATGTGCATGCCCCTGTCTTTTGGTGTCACACTCTGTAGACTTTCTGTTTGAGTACTTTCTGAAGGGAGCTCATCTAGATTTAATTTTGCACCATTCCCCATCCTTCAGTTCAGTGTGAGATTCTAGCTAATATTTGTACTGAGAAGAGATACTGTTTCAGACATTAACCTTTTTTGTAATTTAAAAATGTGTTTCCAATAGATACTCATCTTTCACACATTACTTCTACAACTTCTTCTCATCCAATTTAATAATGAACTTATTTTGAGTGCAAGTGCTTAAGGAAAGTTATTGTGCATGTAAGTTGTGTTACCCTCTTATTGGTGCATTGCATGTGGATGTTGTCATTAATAAGCACAGTTCATGTTAAATACATACACTTTAGAGAGGAATCAGCCCAAGACTAGTGACATGCAAATGTATGAGAAGGTGAGTATCTATTGGAAATACATTTTCAGATTAGGAAAATGTAGATGTAGACTTTTTAATGTTTTGTTGTTCATGTGTTCTGATCAGGCTTTGAGACTCATCTTTAGGCTGTTGTGTCCTTCTTTTATTATTAGCTGTTAATTACTAATTTTTCTCACATTTATAACAGTTACCTTTATCAGATATTCTTTAGAAAGACTTTTAAAGTTACTCGTGAAACACCTGTTGTTTTATGGTTCATTTTATCCATTTTCTTTATCTGGTTCTCTAACCAATCCTTACAGTTCTTCTGCACTATCATCAGGGGCAGTTGATTTTTCATTACTACTCAAACTATTGATCATGTAACTTAAATGTTCCACTGCTAACTGTGGATATTATTGTAAAGATCTACAGTTAATTAATTTCAGCCAAATTTATATATCCTTGTTATTGGTATGTATTAATTGGTCATGTTTTAATTAATCCATCATTTGATATGGAGTATCTGGGTAAGTTAATTAGGAAAGCCTTTTGAAATCTTCTGCAAGTTTGGCTAGGTCTTATCATTCCTATCTACCTTGTCCCAAAACATTGCTCTGGATATTCACTTTTAATGTGTCATTCTAAACCTGTTGTGTAAGGCAGCTAGCAATGCTTGATAGTTGTCACAGCTCTCAAATGGATAATTGCTTATGGTTGCTGAAGGTGGTCATCTTGAATAGCAGAAAGTTAAATAGCTTGTTGTTCACTGAGTCTGATATGTCTTCCATAGTACCTTTACATCATGGTCTGTTAGTTTCTTGATCATATAGTGGTTTTAGACTGACCAACTAAATTCTGGAACTTATTTTGGTAATATCATGGCTGGAGTAGTCTTGCAGTCACAGATGTCACAGCAGTAATGGTAAACTTGTGTAGATCAAATAGCTTTTCTTATTCCACATTTAATAGTAAATGGGGTTTGAGGTTGGAATTCTTCAGTAAATATAGAAAGAGGCATGTTTGGTTTGATCTTTGTGCTTTTCAATTAATTTTTAAATGTTTTATTCTATCATTGCTGTTCTTTTCTACTCCATTGCTGGTATAATATTTGTTCTTTTGTACATTGCTTTTGACTTCATTGATATTCTTTTGTACTTTCTCAGTTTTGTCATCACAGGTTTTTTTGTACTTTTTCAGTTTTGTTATTGTAATTCCTCTGTACACATCTAACAGCTTCATTGTAACATCACAGTTACACATCTAACAGCTTCATTGTAACGTCACTGTTAGTTACACATCTAACAGCTTCATTGTAACGTCACTGTTAGTTACACATCTAACAGCTACATTGTAACGTCACAGTTAGTTACACATCTAACAGCTTTATCGTAACATCACAGTCAGTTACACATCTAATGGCTTTATCCCTTACATCATATTCTTCTGTTAATTTTTTCATAAATGTCTTCTTGGTCTTTTGTTAATTAATGTGCTTCATTCTTCTAATTTTACATCTCTTCTTATTTGTTTTGTAAGTTTCTGTCTTGTTTTTATTTAAATTTTTCATCTTTTTCTTCTTGATATTTCTTTAATACTTTGTCTCTGTTTTGTTTACTTTCCAATGTTTCATCATATCCTGTAAACGTTTGATTTCACTTCATTCTTCTGACATCATCTTGAAGATTTAGTGCAAATTCTATTTTATTTTCACCAAAATAATCCCACTTCTGATACTGGAGTTGTAACATGCTCTATCATTATTTGATAAAAATAATGTGGAGACTTGTATATGTAATGATCACAAATTAATCTTCAATAATATTTGCTGCATACTATATTTACTAGTAGAACTAACTTTACATAGGTTAGTATAAATCCCTCAAGTGTACACTACAAATTATGATACAAAAAGTTAAAAATAATTGCTCAAATTATTATAAAAGTACCTTATATTTTAACCAATATTTCACCTTTGCAGCTTCAACAGGGTTAGTACATTTACAAATATACTCTGTAATCAATAAAATATAAAGATTCAGACTGACTTACTGTGTACTTAGCTAACTGAACTACTGTGGCATTTTAGATCACTAATTGTTTCCTACTTACTACATTAAGCTTCTGTATGTTGTACCATCATTACATAATGACAAACACCCTCTAGCAAATATTGAAATTAAGATATTAAAAATATTGTTTTCATTAATATTACTGAAAATATTCTGTTGGTATTGAATGTTTTATCTTAGTTTAACTTTTCCACAAAAATATTTATTTTTACCAGTTATGAAGTTAACTGTTGGTATGATGTGTTATCTTTTTCAGCATATTCTGTTTTTTCTTTTATAGAAACAGTATTATAGAAATGAGGCTTGTAACGAACTAAATGTATATCAAAAATGTCCTTTATCTATGAATTTTTTTGGTTACTAAAGCTGTTGACATGTTTTCTCATAACAACTTCAAGTATTTCCTTCTAATATGTGTTAACTAAAGTTTCATTCAGATCTTATACCTTTTGTATTGTGTAGTGTTTAAAATTAGTGAAACACTTATTTTAACTGATATAAAAGTTTTGTTGTATCAGTTTGTGTTCAACGATACAAATTTTACTTACCACTATATGGAACTGTATCCCACTTAAGCACTGTTAAATCAATGGCTCTGCATAAGTCCACTTCATTTAGACAGAGATTAATGAAGAGTGGATCTGTCTAAGCCCAAAGCTCTTTGCTTTGTTTCCACCATGGAGAATCAAACCCTAAATTTGAGCATTATACCCTAAATGAAGCTTATTGCTGAATTATAAGAAGATATAGAAGAAGAGAAACTTATCTGAAGCAAGAAACGACAATGAATTTGTTTACAATAAAACATTTTCAAACTGCAAATCTTTACTTTGCCTTTGTGGTCTTGGTGAGTGTGTTTTAATATTTGAAACATTTTTTTATCCATCTGTCTAGATAGATACAATTTTTTTAACCCTCTGTCTAGATACCGTATTTTCTGCCTAATAAGCCGAATTTCTGGCCCTAAATTTTGGACCTGATTTTTGGGGGTCGGCTTATTGGCCGATCATTCCTTTCGGAAATTTCTTCTTCTTAGGAAATGTTTTTATTTTGAAAATTACCATAGGCGGTAATTTTGTCCCATCAGCAAAGCACGTTAAGACTACAGTGAAACGTTGTTTCTGGAATTTCATTGGTTACCTAATTACAGTGAGTGGAGCCAATAACGAATGACATATTGATTCCATCTCTGTCTCAATATGACACGTTCTGCTTTACTACAGAACGCCAATGATCACACACAACATGCATGCTGACGCTGAAACGAGACTAAGAAATCATTTTGAAGAAACTTGTCACTTCTTAAAAATGGCTTTGGCTTATTGGGTGGTAATAAGCAAAAACCCTCATTTTCAGAGCTGAAAATTGGCCTCGGCTTATTAATCGGAAAATACGGTACATAGTTTTTTTTTTTTTTCATCTATCTAGATACATAAAACAGATTGCATAAATTAATTTTCTGGGTTATGTTAAAACAGCTAGAATAAAATACCTGTGTAAAATTGAAATAAAGTCTGATATAAAACAGGTAATGTACATCTCTGCCACAAATATAAGAATTGTCATCTTACATTATGCATATTTTAAGTTTAGTTCTGTAGTTGTTCTAACATGTAATATTTGAATAGTTGTGAACAAAGTGTTTTAGATTTTAATGAAGTTTCATTTAGGTTTATTTCATATACAAAAATTGATGTAAAAATATACATCTTAAGAGTAGTTAATTTTGTCATATTTTTAGGGTATGGCTCTTGCTATCACAGGTCCAACTCTTCTTGACCTGGAACTTGCCCTAAATACAGACACAGAACATATTTCCTATATCATTGTAGGACGAGGTATTGGCTACCTAAGTGGATCTTTTGTGGGAAAGTTTTGTTTTTCTATTTCATTTAAACTATAAACAAAAAGTTAAGTCTTATAAATTGTGGTTTTGTGGTCATAATATGTATTTTTTAAATATATCTCACTGAAGAATGAACATGTGCATGATTTATAAAAGTAACATTCATTAGTTTGTACCTCAAAACTGATATGAAATATATAAATACTATTAATGTTACTCTCATAAATTGCTTGTTTTGAAGTTGTAAAATTAAGGATAGTTTTAATTAAAGAAAAAAATACAGCTCTGACATTTCACACTTTATAATCATTTATTTTTTTCTCTGGATATAAGAAGTTATTTTCATTTACTTTTCAAAGAATTCCACAAATTGTGTCATATTAGAGTAATGAATAAATGTAAGAACATTCATCTTCCACACTCTCATATTTTAGTTTAGTATGTGTACATGACATGAACACTGGACTGGGAGATTATTGTTTAACTGAAGTGTTTTTGTGCTTTCAGGAGGTTTACTGTTTGACCGGTTTAATAGAGAAGTGCTGTTTCTTATTAACCTTTTGTTTCTGGTAATCACAATAACAGCTGCCCCATGGTGCAGAAACCTGATTCTGCTTATTGCTATAATGGTCATTGAAGGTTTAGTCCTGGGTGCTATAGACACAGGTGTGTTAGTACATTCTTTCACCATTGACATGTATGTAACCGTAGAACACGTAAGATCAAATCCCCCTCACTTTCAACAAATGAACCTTTCTTCATTAGGAATAAAACTATTGTTATTTGCAGTTATTTCTTGCTCTGTTAAAGTATGAGCAGTGATGTGCATCTAAAGTTAGGGCATCTATCATTGAAATTAAAAAAATGGTGTATATATCAAGGTAATCCTTACACAATGAATTAAAAATACTGGTATGTACCTTCAACAGGTGAAATATATATAGATAACTACTTCATTGTTTTTATAGGCCTGTAATGTTAGTTCTTTTAACAATGGTGAATAAATCCTGATTTCCATATTAATACTTTGGCTTGTAAAATTCAAATGTATTCAGTTATCCCACTAGTAATATATATACATATGCAGTAATTAGATTGTAAATTCTTCTGCTAGTGAAGTATAGAGTCTGTGAAGTTACACAATTCTGCCAGTAAAATAATGTTATATATACTTTTTCTTCTAATTATTAAAAATATGGTCGACTGTAAAAACTGTTGTTGTTTTTTTAACCTAGATTATAATTTCTAAACCTTTTGTATTATACAGTGTACACTTTCAGTATTTTGAGCTTGACTCCAGTTTCATATAATAATGTGGGTAATGCATGACTGGTTTCAATAAGGTGTGTCAGCACACACTTGTGACACAGAAATATTAACTATCCAATCTCATAATAAATTATTTTTCAATAAAGAAACAAATTTCTTAGCTGTGAATGTATTAGCTTTTAGCCAGAAAAATAAACAGACCTTATAGCTTTAAATAAGGTATTTGATTAAATGTTTGTAAATACTATATTGATGTTGATATATCAAGGAAATAAATATTCTTTTTATTTTCCACAGGAGGGAATTGTTGGTGTCTCCATCTTTGGGGTAAAGAAAATGGGCCTTACTATCAGGCTTTGCACTTTTCATTTGGTGTGGGAACATTTATAGCTCCTTTACTAGCTGAGCCTTTTCTCTCTCGTGTAAAAGAAAGTTCAGAAACTTTGAATATGACAAATTCATCAGCAGTTTGGGAAGTAGAAGCAAATCTTTCAGAAAAGAACGATACTAACACGTTTCTATACAACAATTTATTTTCACCAGCAGGATTGGAAAATCATGACAGATTCCAAGTATTTGGCTTTGAATATGCATTTATAGTAATTGGAGCATTCACTTTTTTTTGTGTTAATTTTGTTTTTTGTTGTTTTTGTGTACAAAAACATAGATAATGTCCCTGTACAGACACAGAAAGCTGAAGGTTCTCAGAAAGTGGAATTACGAGTGATAGTTTTTATTCTTACTGTTTGTACTATTTTCATGATTTTCTATGCTGGGTTAGAGGTTACGTACGGGCAGATGATTGCAACTTTTGTTGTTGTTGGACCATTAAAGCTATCCAAATCGAAGGGTTCTTTTATTACTTCTTTCTACTGGGGCACCTACACTTTTGCCAGAGGAGTAGCAATCTTTATCTCTATGAAACTAAGTAGTTTTGTTATGTTAATGATCGATATTTTCATTGTTCTTGGAGCTAGCTTACTTCTTGTCATTTTTGTGAGCTCATCGGAAGAAATTCTTTGGGCTGCTTCAGGACTTCTTGGAATTGGTATGGCATCCATTTATCCAAGCATTGTCTCATGGTGTGAAAAATACATTGTAATGACCAACAAAGTGACATCCACTTTTGTTGTGACCACCTCACTTGGTGAAACAGTTTTGCCTTTATTGGTGGGTCATTACATAGAGCACACCCCCATGTTTCTAATGTATGTGATGTTAAGTGGCATTATTTGTGCTTTCCTAGCATTTCTTGTTATTTGGCAGTTTGTATACAGACAAAAAAGTAAGTATAATATTGATGAGAGAAACATGTCAAAAGGAGAAAATAATCATTTTGAAACAGTTCCGACTAAAGTTACCTTACTCAATGAACTAGCAGCACCAGAAGATTCTAATAAAGTGGAAGGATCTGAACTAGTACCAAACATTTATAATACAGCAGAAACTGTTTAAAAAATTCTTTACTTAAAAGCATTCAATATAAAGTTTTCTTAATATTGAATGTTAAATACTTGGTTTGATTGCAAAGCTTAAACAGTGTAATTCTTCACTAATAGATTAATAAATAGTAGAAATAGCAAAGCATTTTTTTAAGCATCAGTGTATTGGTTTCATTAATATAAAGGAAACTAAATTTGTACTACTAAACTTCTCACTACAGTAGTTAGTTAAGAATAATAAAGTTTCCAGATTTAATTTAAATACAGTTATTTATAGGGCAGTGAAAATGTAATATAATACGTATTTTGTGTTTCACAAACATCAAAACATTTAAAGTTTGAAATATTAAATTCTGCACATTTTTTTTGCCATCAGAATTTCTTGTAGTTATTTGCCATAGTAATGAGTAATTAATTATTCATACTGTATTATTTTTTTGTCATTTTGATTAGTATTGGTGACCATATTTGTTAATAAGTTGGATACCAAACCTATTTTGCCAATACTTTCCAGGGTTCCACTAGTCATTTACAATTACTTTTTTTAGGAAGAGAGTATATGTAGTGGTCATGTCCCAGCCAATAACTAGCCTTTTAAAACGAAAATAAAACATGACTCACCAAACTAGCATGACCCCCAACATCTTAATTACTTGCTCACTGGTGAAATGTTTTTATTTGGAGCCAGGGGAATAATCCCACTGAAGGATTGTACAACATAAGAATGCTTTTCATGACCCACTGTGGTCAGTACATGATACTTATGTAATAGTGAGTAACTCCAAAAGGATAATGAAACTGCAAGGAAACACCTCAGCTTTCTTAAGATGTTTTCCATAATGCCTCAAATGAATAATACTTTACTTCCATCTCTGTAATTACTTTTTTGTTGTTCTGAACATTTATTTAATAGCCTGCTATACTCTGAGAGAGGTGTTTGTCCTCTAACTTCTCCTAAAGCTTTTGCATTTGAACCTATCATATATGATTTAACCAACTAGGGATGATTTGGGACGTTTCAGAAACAAGTAACCTTTCTTTCATAATCCATAGATTTCATAACTGAAGTTCTAGATAAATGTAGATCAGTCAGTATGGTTGGCCACTAGGAGGCAGTGATGGAATTTCTTCAGTTTCCTCTTTCATTAGATGGGGTATACCTATAGCCTATTTACTTTTAACCATTACTGATATATTTAGGACAAAAACACTATATTCATAACTGGTGAAACATTAATTCTAGAATTGCATTTAATTTTCAAATCCCATCAATCATGTGAAGGATTTCTATTTTACACACTTTATACATATCTCAAGAGATAATACTGGGTGGTGTTGACTGTCTTCCTTCTAGTCTGTAACTTCAAAATTAGGAATGGCTAGTGCTGATAGTTTTTGTGTAAAGGGTACTTCTATGTAAAAAAACAACAAAATTTTCTTGTTCTTACTTTTTTATGCAAATTCTTTTCCTAGTGCATTTTTAGAGTTCACTTTTGAGTTGTAATTATTATTTATATATTTTGACAACAACACAATGCAACCGTTGTGCCAGTTCTAAGAACAGAACAGAACATGAAGAATGTGGCTCTAAGTAGATTGAGTAATGCTTTATTTAAACAATGTTTGTATATGTAAGATATTAGGTTGTACAATTATTTTGATCCTAATATGCTGTTTTCTGATATGTATCTTTTCTTGAATGTTAATTTACATCATATGTTAGAATTTCAGTTGATTACAGTTTAAATATTAAATTTGGATTCTTCTACAGTTCTAGCCAACTTAGAAATACCACAGAAAATATCTGACGATTGGAATTTTAAACCTCACTGGTACCTTACATACAGATAGCTATATAGTCGAGAATACAAGACCAGAAACCTTTAAGATTCATATATAGCCATCCTGTTGACTTCTTTCCATTAGTTGTTCAAACTTAAGAACTTTCTAACACATGGGCTTTGTCCAAGTTTTTGAAATAAATAACAAAATTGGTGGTTACCTTTTTAATGTGCTCAAAGTATGAGCCACGTTCAGCAGCATTGTGTCTTGAGTTTTAGACCTTTTGAAGTGTAGTATTACATAACTATCAATATTAGTGAAGGGTAGGCTAAAGTGTGTTAGTATCAAAGGCAATAAGAATTTAATGGAAATGGTTTGAATTTATAAACAAGAGTAGAGAATAGGAAAAAGCTAGAAACAGCTCCTCATCAAAAGGTTTCTGACTGAAGTTATAGTGCTGCTTGAAATTAAAGCAGTCTTTCTCAGCTTATTTTTTGTGTGTGACTTTATAACAGGACTAGCAAAAATTAAGCTCTTTATTTAGAAATCAGAGAATTCTATAAAGATTATGTTTTTGTTTAAACATTGGAACAGGGATCCATTAACAAGTTATTAGGGCCTCTAGAGAACTATAGTTTATTGTATATTGATCAGTGATGAGCCACATGGGGGAATGACTTAAAAAGTATTTCATAAAAGGAGCATTACAAGGTACATATTTTCTTTTACTTGGACTTTACGTGATCAAACAGATAAATGTTTTGTGTATCACTGGAGTCTGTGAAAATATTAGATCTTTCTTTTAAACAAACTTGTATATTTTAAAGTGTGAATAATTTGTTCACAAAAGGTAACATACCAATTTTCTTACCATGTCATATTAGTCCTTTTATTCTGCCAAATGGTTAAGACTCTAGGCATGTAATTTAATGATTTTAAGTAAAGAGCCTGAATTTTGTGTTCTGAATTTCTTAGAATCACATCATTCTGGACCAATACATACTAACATAATGCAGAATATGTTAAGACATTTTTGTTACTTTGGTTTGTTTGAAATTTGAAACTAAATACAATGTCCATTTTTGTTTAAAAATGATGTCCCATCCAAAGTAGAAATTTTTAACTAAATAAAATTATAATTCACACAAAAGCAATTGTTCAAACAGTTAGTACTATCATTAAGTGTCTCAACCCATACTATGTCTTTTGTACCCCAGCTAGCCTGTTGAGGCTGGGTAATGGGCAAAAGGCCTCATTGGCACTGGACACAGCAGATGTAGTTCATATGTTATTATTTCTTGACTTCAACCTGCAAGTTCTTATACTTAATAATGTTGCCTTCTCCATTTTTTGTTGTGGTAACATGAGATATTCTAGGATAAAAAATAATAATTACTACTTTACCATCTCTCCTGAATGTTATATTTGAAGGTTCAATTCTATTTTCTAATGGAACTTTGAGTGTTATTCTTCTGTTTATTTATTAATTAATCAATTTTATGTCCAAAAGACGTTAACTTTCTTGGAACAGTGACTGTTGAATAAAGATTTGTTTCACTTGAGTCAGCTTCCATTAACTGGCTATGACATGATGCTGTTGTAAATACAACCTTACTGTATGTTGCTATATGAATATTGTACATAGAACTGAATGCACATACATGAATGACATGTTTATTACCATGATCGCTGTTCCATATAAACTACATGTAATTACTTTATATCCCCCATAAAAAGTTACCTAGTTTTTCAGTCAGATATAAGCTAGTTGTTATGGTGATGCCATCAGTGTGTTTATGCAAACTAATACATTGCAAACACATGTTAAAAACAGAATTTCTAGAATAACACAAAATAATTCTAATTGTAGACAACTAAAATCTGTTGAAGTCCACTTCTATTAGACTTAACATGAGTTTAGCCTATACCTGATAAAAAGAGAAGAAACTTGTAACTTGTATACGTTTTTGCTTTATTTTAGTTAAGGCTGAACGTTATCTCACTTAATACTATCAGTAAATCAACTTATTAATGTTATTCTATGACCTAATGCTAGACCCCTTTAAGAACTTTGATAAGTTTTAATATGTTGTACAAAAGAGTACTAAAGTATATTTACATCAGCTGAAATGAAAAACTGCATTTTCAGGACAGACAAAAACTGAGTAATATAACAGTTTCTAATTAACATTTTTGTTTCTATAGTGATAAAAGTTGTGTTATATTGCTGTTGAACACTTAGTTTCCCACAGACCTAATCTGCTTTGTTAATTTGTAGACAACAGGGCCAAAAACATGAATCTCTAAATCTGAAAAAAGGATAGCAGTAGTAAAGAAAAAAAACACTGCTTAAGACATTCTATAAAAGGCATTATTATTGTTTATTCCACTCTTCTGGGTTTACATCATAATCAATCATCATTTTCCTAAGGTTCCACCATGTTCCAAAAATTCCAACATCCACAATCCTTTCATAAAATGTCAAGTATCTTGGTTTTAAATAGGAGCATCTGGCATCATAAAGACTACAGTCTGGGTGGTAGTCGTCTACCCATATTACAGAAAATGGTCCACAACTTGCCCTGTGGAGAAGACCCTGATTGTAACAGTTCAGTAAGTATTGCATGTGACCATCTGACCTGGGGTTTCGAGTGGAATCACTGACCAATGAAAGTTCGTTTCTACACAAGATAAGACTATTCTGAAAAGACGTTTCATCTGGATTGGTTTGAATAGCGTAAACTAGCATTCCAAGAGCTGAAGAAAAAAAACCAAAAACATTTTAATATGACAGGACTAACTAAACCTAAAAATATAATACATTATAATACTATGCAGAAAAATGTGTTAATTATCTAAGAAGTTAATGCAAACTAAGATATATTTTCAAAATTCCACAAAGTATATTAAAAACCAATGTATACCAATTATGTAACTTGGAAAAGTAACCTTGTTATTTTCTTCTTAAAATTTATTATCAATAAATGGTACTAAAGTAGTTCATCAATTATAGGAACAAGACTTCAATTTTTAGTGTTTAAAACTTAAGGAAAAAAGAGCAAATAAAACAGAGTTTACTGCAAAAAATAAAGTGTTATGAGTAAATTAATACAAGTCCTACCTCAACTACTTGTTTATAAAAAGTGAATGCTTTCATGGCTGCCAATGGTATATGTAATAACTGAAATTCCTTACTAACCTAAAGTCATACCTTAAAGTTTTTCTTATTTCTCACAGAATAGTTGTAATGCTGTATTTAAAATAGTGTATTCAATAACTAGCCAACTAGAATACATTTTCATTGGTCTTCCATATCACACAGGTTTGACATTTAATACAGTTTGTCTTGGTTGTTATAATGTTGCTGTCAGAAATATGAGACATTTTATAACATTTATTACTTAATAAGAATTCGTGGAAACAATTCAGTTGAGTTATAAAAGAATAAATTGTTATATTTAATGTTACTGCTGGTAAGTTCCACATCTTCACAACTATTTTAAACAATAGCCCACATCTAATAAACTGTTACATTACCTGACAATACCAGTACTGTTTTCTTAGGTTTAGCCTTGGACTCTTCCCATGTTTCAAAAGCCACTGTTCTATAGTCTTCACCAAGGGACTTCCAGAACCCAGCTTTAAATAAATCATTTAAGTATTTACAGACAGTGAATCACAGAAGTGAACATTTCAAATGGAATATTAAGTATCTTTATAGTCATATTAATGACCAACAACCAAGTTTTGGAAACAAGTGTTTTTAGTTTTTCATAACTGCAGATGAAGTTTGAGTTCCACTAATACAACTATTTAAAGTCTACTTAAAGGTTGTGCCATTATATCAGTTCACTGTTTGGCATTTCTTCTAGTCTAAGCTAGTTTAAAATACATCACAAATGACCAAAAAATATTTTATAATGCAAGGCCACTTAGTGTTTTTCTCTAACTATTTCATACAATTAGATTAACAAGTATTACCAAACACAAAAGGAACAGCTAATCTATTTGTAGCTATTCACATCCATATTAGGATGGTCCTTATTTGCAAGTAAAATGTCAGATTAAGCAATCTCTCACCTCCTAAATTTGTTCCAATGTACAAAAAACATGAAATGTCAAACTTCATTTATTCTGGACAATATCTTATATTTTAGTATTATTCTACAAATGTAACTGTCCAAATAATTGTCAGAACTGTTTACATAAATAACAAGCAGTGGCTAGTTACTTGACAGCCAAGAATATTTCAAATACTGAATACAAGAGTAGAAATATTTTAATACTGAGAAGTGACAACTAACTCTTTACTTGGTTTAAAGGAGTAATATATGTAATAAATTAGTCTGATTAGGCTTCAAGCTTGATGAAATGATCTGAAATAAAACATTGTACTCAAAAAATAAGCATCCATTTTTATTATTGTTTAGTGTTAATTGAAATGTTTTGGCTACAAGCTCTGAGGTACAACTGTCAAAATACTAATTATCCAACAGTCCATAATTTTATCATCATAAATACTGTTAAGCTTCCAGTTAATTTACATCATTTATAAAACATTTTTTGTAATTGTCACTAATATCTTATGGCTATTAATTATCTTTATTATTGTTGTAGCCCATGAATATTTAAGTTTAGGGGCTACCAAGTAGTTATAACTGAAAGATCTTTTCCAGCTACTAGGTATCTAGCCATTGTGTAAATAATAAACACAACAGACTGCAAATACCTCTAAAGCTCTAGTTTTTATAGCATAAATTTCATGCCAGTGTTTCACTTAAAACAGTATGATGGACTATGGTATAAAAATTTAGTGATAATGGTATCCAGTGAATGAACTCTTACAATAAAATGAAAATACTACAGCTTATATAAAATTATAAGGTTGGTAAAATAAGAAATACCTTTTCTTTAGTTGCTGTGAATGAAAAACTCACCATCTGAAAGTTTTATGACTTTAGTCTTCAAACCAAGCATGGACATGCATGGTTAGTATAAAAACTACAAGACACTGGGCGCGATATTCATATTACACCTAGGGGGTTTCAGTAGTCATTTTCAAACTCTCAATCATGAACTGTTGGTTAACTTTCTTGTGAAGCTGTCTAAATACCAGTATTTGAAAATCAACATATCCACTGAAATACATCTCAAACTAATCAAAACTGTAAAGTGCAATGAAGATTTATAAAATATACTTCATAACGATAGAACTACAAACACGTTTATACTACTAATACCTAACGTTAATATTTAATAGCACTGCTAACTTTTACTATAACTAATATCTCACCCCATTTTTCTACTCTTCCTCCTTTTAGTTTTTGTGGTAAACGCAATTTTTCCTCTCTATATACCTTTAAACGAGAAATACTGTCTTGAAACCTGCCTTTAAGACCTCCAACATATTTACTAATAATATAGTTAAGTTTATACTGTTCATAATTCTTCGATCCCTTTGACTTTGAGAAGTTTGAAAAATTATGGCGTAAGCCTACTTGCCATAATTTCGCTGCTGACTGATGCAACATTGTTAACGGTATACCTTAAACAAAAAACAACTAATTAAAGTTATATAGCCTTTGATTCACAGAATTTACAAAACCATTTATACTCTTCTAACAACAACAAATATATCTATACATAAAATTGTGGTTTCCATTACACAGTTGTAAGAATAAGAGTACCACAACATAAACCACAGAATACTTCTGGCAGCATTACTATGGCCCTGTAAATGAACCAGTGATTTCACACAATTGTAATTAACATGATACCAGTACGAACAATGTGGCTATAGCTTCTTTTTTTTTTTTTAATTCTACTGTTGTTCATAAAAATCATAAAAAAATCCACTAGTAATCTTAAATTAAGCTCTACAGTAATAGAATTTATTAGAAACGCTTTTTAAGCATTTGAGCACTTCATCTGTTTTACGATAAATTAAACTTCCATTTGGTTAATTTCTATCACCAAATATGAAATAAAAAACTCAGTGGAAATCACAAAATAGCGAATTAAATGTTCGTAAATACTACAACCAACTAATTTTAGCCTTAGTTGCATGAATGATTAAAGCCACGATAAAAGATGTTCATTTATGTTTAGAATTAATCACAAAGCTGCGTCTATCTATTATGCCTGCCATGGATATCGAAACCCTATTTCTAATGGTACGAGTCCGCAGACAAACTACTGTAAATGTGTTCATACAAGAATTAATAATAAAATTACATATTCTGTATTGTAATACCAAGTACAATACACACGCACACAATTAGAAAAGTTACGCTGGCACAATAATTGATATTGGGTAATTTCAATTGTGATTTAATGATATGCAGGCATATCATCTGTTTTCCAACTATCTTTTGTAACATAGAAATTCGTTAATATTTTTATACGCAGGTTTAGCATAAACACATTGTACAGAAATCCTTTGAACTTGTTTCGTTTTAGCTACCTTTGTATCTTTGTTGTTCCCAATTGCTGGTATTATCTGTTCAACCTCAGGAAATGTTGTAGTAAACCCATAAAAAGGGTCAATGACTGCAATATTTTTTTCTGGCAAAGTTGATAATGTTTATATGTTACACAAATAAATATATAGAGAGAATGTCTAATCACATTGTAAAGCTATCACAAAGAAAGAGTATGATGTTTTGTGCGAAGTCAGAATTTCTTTGAAAAGCTTTTGTTTAGTTAATTTCAATGAAATTTTGGCATAAAGTACATGATGCAAAAAATCGTTTCTTTGTCCTAGATGTCATACTCGTGGGAAGTTTAACAGTCATACCTCCATTATTCTAAGGGAGGCAAGCCACTTCAAGGGAATTATGAAAAATCTTTAAATCCTTTACCACTCCAGCAAACATCTTGTCCACCTGAGTGTTTTCTTCAGTACCTTTCTCAGTCGTGCACAGCCATCTCTTCTTTGTCTACGACCGCTGGAACATTCCATTACCAGAATATGAGTCTGACATAGTCGTAATGCTCTATCACATTTGGGGACCATGGTTTTATTAGAGCCACATCTCCCTCTAGGTCTAGCTAGTATGCATCTTCTCCGATGGTCTTTACGAGACCAGTGGAACCTCTCAAGGGATTCTTTGACCTCACCAGCTTATCTGTCTCCTCTTTTGTTTAAAAAAATTTTGTGGTGGCTAGATTGAACCAGCTCCCTTATTTCCACCCAAACTGGACTTACACCTTTTCAGAGGCACTTCTTTTATTGGTTAGGGTGCGTATCAGATGACAATCTTATATCAGGCTGTGAATCCAGGGTGAATTATCCCTCCACACTGATGAGCTCAAACTTTGGATAAGTTCGCATTTCTTACCTCTTCCAGTGCATTATTTTGTTATGATCCATTTCAACAATTTCACAGTTATTTCATACATCAACCACCAAGAATATACCACATCCCACAAACTTTACTTCCAAACTCTCTACCTCCTTTAATGAGCAACCACTCAACCTATATGCTTAAAGTTCACCATATCCCAGCAGCAATAAACTTCATTGCAGATCATTTCCCCAGCCAGATTATGTTTTGCCTATCAAATAGTCGCTTTACACACAAATTGTCTGATGAGTATATTCTCCTTTTTGTTATGTCTTAGAAATACATTGAGATTGTTTAACAACAATTGCTTATATTAAACTGTTTCTATAAAACAATATGACTCACAATATTCATGCTGCAGTTTAATATCTTCAATATGTTTTTGTTTGTAACAAATTGACTGCAGTGAAGTTTCACAAATCTTCAATCTTTTCTTTAATACGTTTTGGTACAGGTATTGTGCTGTTTGACAAACAGTTACCTGTTTCCCACTCACTTCGATACTAGTATTATGTAAAATCACCTTTTCTACATAACTGTTCTAGTATGTAGCTAATTTATACATTCGTAAGTTTGTTCACCAACTCAGTTTATCCTACCCTTTCTCTTGCTGTATTTTTATCTCAAGAGAAAACAACTTTATGATCACATCTTATTAACTTCCAACAATTACTCGCTTCTATAGTAATTTTCCATACTTACCAGAAACTTACTATTCTACATAACAATAAAACTAAAATAACATTATTTCCAGTGGATTCCTTGACCAATTGGTGAATAAATCCATCTTGTAACTATATACAACCTCACTACTTAGCCGTCAATGCCAAGCTTTCCCTTTTTGGTCATCTGTTTCCAATTGCTCAGCTCTGGTTATTAATGCATTCAGTCACGACCGGTCACGCCTTTTCTTGTATGTATGCCCATCTCTCGGCCTTTCTTCACGTGTTGTGATGATGATTTACTACATTCCTTGTCTTGTCTTTCTGAGGGGCACTTCTTTAGTCAATTTAGATTTGTTTTTTCCTCTTTTATGCCACTTGTCTAGCCATTCACCCTTCTTCTATGTCCCATGCTGTCCCTAACACTTAAACTTCATACATAATTGTTCTATTCAGGAATATCCGCCCTACACTTTAATGCTTGTTATTTGTCCAGTCCATGGTCCACATGACTAGACTTTCTTATTGGATTGCTTTTTACTTTCAAGTTCCTGTCGTCCTTCTATATTATTCATCTACCAGTATAAGTGATTCTTCTGTCCTCACCCTCTGTTCAATATTTCCAAATAACTCTTGCCCTTACCACTATTTAGTCCTAGTTTTAAACTTCCCTTACAGCTGAGTTCTTTGCAAACATGTCAGACCATTTCCTACTTAAGTGTAAGCCATCCATTCCAAAAAGTTGCATCCTCCTCTCACTAAACTGATGCCACATGTTCAACTAGTTAAGGTGTTCATCTTTATGTACTATTCTCAGCTTATCATTTAGCCCTAGTGACTTACTCAAACTGTCATTTACACAATTAATTCTTGGCAATATCCCTGACACAATTAATTTATGGCGTTTATCATGAAATGCTTTTTACCAACCCCCTTGTAGTTATTAATTAGCTCCTCTGACTTACTTCTCCTTATGTTGTTAACTCTACGTGTACAACAAAGACTGCATCATTACTGGACCCCTTCATTATATTTCTTGCACTTTCGTTTATGTTTATCCTCCTGTGTTCCAGGGTTGCATAATCTAACTCCTTTTATCCTTATTTAACCCACAGACTATTCTTTCTGCATGTTATGTCAAGGAATCACCTATAACTATAACCTATTTAAGTTCATAATCCATATTCTTGTCTATTCCTTTTGTTTTCACTCCCTGTAACAGTTCCTTGTCTACATAAGACAGTATGAAAAGTTTAGCACGCTTAATAAAGGGCTACATCTCGATAGAGTATCAGTTAGAGCTTTAGTCAATGTCAAAAATGTGATTTTTTACCAACAAAATCCATCTAAAAGTAAAATATATAGAACAAATAAAACAGTAATAGTGTGACACAAAATATACAGTCAATCCCGTAAGATATAAAATACAAGTTTCAAAGTAAGATGTGTACTTAATATCTAACAGTTTCCTTTATAAAAGATAGTTTGGAAAAACACACAGAGTGACAGCCATTTATATTAAATCAAACTAAACGGGTATGGTAAATAGTCTCGTAAATTTTTAAAAAAAATCCAAATAAAATAAGTTGTTTCTTTACTGTTCAAAGCGATACAAGAGTGAAAGGAAATTTGTGTGATATATAGGTATATTCTATCTTTTCTTTCACCATTAGTAATTTCACGATGAAAAAACATACGACAACAACAACAAACATTTGGCACATGTGCGAACGGCAATAAACATTTAATTTTTGAACATTCCAGAATGTATTTTATTTCATCTTCAACGAGTTATATTGATCAAGATAAAATTTTAGGTACATTTTTTTATTTTTAAAGTTTCAATATTTTCTAAAGAGGAATTAAAATACAGAATGTAAGGATAGTGTCGATTGAGAAAACAGCTTTTACTTCAATGTCATTGATGACTACGTAGATTTTTTAGTTTGCATATCTAGAGTGTGAACATGTTATACAAAATACCTTTACACTGATTTTTTGAAGGGTGATAACCAAATAAAATGGCCCGGCATGGCCAGATGGGTTAAGACGTTTGACTCCTAATCTGAGGGTCGCGGGTTCGAATCTCCGGAGCACCAAACATGCTTGCCCTGTCAGCCATGGGGGCGTTACAATGTTACGCTCAATCCCACTATTCGTTGTAAAAGAGTAGCCCAAGAGTTGGCAGTGGGTGTTGATGACTAGCTGCCCTTCCTCTAGTCTTACACTGCTAAATTAGGGACGGCTAGCACAAATAGCCCTCGAGCAGCTTTGTGTGAAATTCAAAAACAAACAAACAAACAAAAAACAAACCAAATAAATATTAAACTTCCTGGATGGGACGGAACTTGAATATTTACATGCAACCTATTTCTAGCCACTTGACTAAATAATCGCCCCCCAGTGGCAGAGCAGTACGTCTGCGGACTTACAACGATGGTATCCAGGTTTCGATAACTGTGGTTAGCAGATCACAGATGGCTCATTGTGTATTTTTGTGCTTAACTTCAAACAAAGAGAGAAACAGACTAAACAATCATGTTGTTAGTGTTCAGCTGAACTGCCCGTGTTTTCAAACTAGTTTCATGAGTGAGGTGCTTTTCTCTCACACTTTTCGTGTTCCATGACATACAGTATTTCTTGTGTATCACAACTATAATTAATTTATAGTTTTTACCTACTCACACAATGTTTGTTGTCTATTATACCATGCGGGATTCACTATAGTGCAATTTATAATTCGTGACTGATGATTCAATTAATACAGAATGATTCGCTATAATACAGCTATATTTATATAAGTCCTTGGGTCCTTTTTCTTATAACCGACATTTTTCTAAAATTTTCTAAAATGATCCCCACGAACTTGCATCACTTGCTTATTCTGGATCTTTCTGCAAGCTTGTACAATGCGCATGCGCATTTATATACTGTACAGTATAAATCTGAGCATCACTTGCTTCTAGCTGTAGTGTTAGTTCAGCTTTTTTTTTTTTCGTAAAGAAGGGTGTATCATTTTTGCGATCTTTATACAGAGACCCTTTTATCATGAGAGTGAAACGTAAATGACTGACATCAGAACAGGAACCTGAAATCATCAAATGCCATGAAGAAGGTGTTTCATTTGCTAAACTCACACTAGACAAAGGAATAAATGAATCATCTGTGAGAAGAATTGTAAAAGAAAAACATCAGTACAAAGAGTATGGAATGGCTACCAAATTTTTTACCTCAAAAACAGTAATAAAGAAAAGGAGCTCTCTAATGGTGAGTATGGAACGTCTACCATTGATATGGGTAGAAGCAAATTCGTTTAAGTCAAACGAAAATTCAAATGAAAGCTATGAGTCTTTTCATCGCCCTTAAAGAAACGTAATGGAAGAAAACAATGGAGAAGAGACAACTAATGAAATATTTTAGACAAGCCTTGGTTAGTTCTTTTGTTTTAAAAAACGCTCGGAGATACAAATGTTCGCATTGTAGGTGAAGTTCAAGTGCAGACAAAGATGCTGCTGAATAATTTCCTAATGAATTTATAAAAATTATTGAAAAAGATAACCAAATTTTTAATGTTGATGAAACGTGTTTATTTTGGAAAAAATCTTTCTAGAACTTTTCTATCAGAAAATGAAAAAACTCAGCCAAGGCGTCAAGAGATCGTTTGACACTTTTGTTAGGCGGAAATGCAACTGGATTTTAAATTAAAATTCATGTTTATGTATCGTGCGGAAACCCCCCAGGCACTTAGCGGCTGTGCAAAGAAGGCTCTTCCAGTTGTTTGGCGATAAAATAAAAAGCATGGGTCACAAAAACTTTGTTTCAAGACTGGTTAAAAAGTTATTTTTGTCATGCAGCTGAACGTTACTGCAAAGAAAACAACTTGGATTTTAAAGCTTTGTTATTATTAGATAATGCACTAGGTCATCTAACGGGACTTTGTGACTTTAATTAAAATGTCAAAATTCATTTTCTTCCAATCAATACAACATCTCTACTGTAACCAATGGATCAAGGTGTCATTGCGACATTTAAAGCATATTATTTCAGGCGAACTTTTTCTCAAGCAATAAAGACTACAACTAGAGAAGCTGCGTTATCTTTGGCCGAATTCTAAAAAAATTACAACATCAGAAATGCTATCATAAACCTCAACAAAGCGTGGCTCGAAATTAGAGAGACTAACATGAAAGCAGTGTAGAAGTTTTGCTTCATTGCGCAAACGATTCCTGCGGCTTTGAGTCCGAAATTGGAGATGTTTCCGAAGAGGTTGTCAAAATTGCACACAACCTTGGATTTGAGTCTTTGGAAGTGGCTAATGTTCTGGAGTGCATTGACACACATTCTCAAGCTCTCGACAATGATACACTCCTTATTTAGACCAAAATCGGGCATATGAGGAAGAAGGAGAAAGTCCAGAGTGTAACAAAGGTGCTAGTGAAGAGCAGGAAAGTAATTTCCATTACAGGAACTTGAAATAATGTTTAGGGCAGTGGAAATTGCTATAGACGTAATTATGAATCATGATCCAGACACAGAGCATAGCATTAATGCCCTACAAGCATTAGAAAATGCTATTCGATGTTACCGAAAAATCCATGAAGAAAAGAAGAAAACGAAAATGGTGTCACTTAGATTAGATAGATTTTCCTTAATCAGTAAATGCTTACAGTTTTCATTTTTTCTAAATAATTTTTTATTGTTTTAATTTTTCAAAATAAATTTATCAATTAATTTCGTTTTTATTTTACCTCATAACTATTTATTTTTCTATCCAATCAGGCTTAATTATTTCTTCTATAAAGAAATTCCTTATGATACTCACGTATCATTATTTTTACCTATTAAAACTAGGGCCCGGCATGGCTAAGTGTGTTAAGGCGTTCGACTTGTAATCCGAGGGTTATGGGTTCGAGTCCCGATCGCACCAAACGTGCTCGCCCTTTCAGCCGTGGGGGTGTATAATGTGTCGGTCTCTCCCACTATTCGTTGGTAAAAGAGTAGCCCAAGAGTTGGCGGTGGGTGGTGATGACTAGCTGCCTTCCCTCTAGTCTTGCACTGCTAAATTAGGGACGGCTAGTACAGATAGCTCTCGAGTAGCTTTGTGCGAAATTCAAAAACAAACAAACAAGTCTTTCGAAATTTATCTTCCACATGATAGACTGTGATCTATATATTCCCTTATAACCCTTTACAGATCTTTGCACTGAATACTTCTTTCTAGTGTGTCACTACAAACTTGTTGGATAGAGCAGCTACCAGTGCTAAATAATGGTTATGGCTCTCAGCTGTAGTGTTCCTTATTGTTGTTAAAACTATCCTTTCTGAGTGGATGTCCAGCTTTTTTTTCGTTGTTCAACCTATCACTCTGGAAATCATTTTAAACTGAGACTGGTATGATTTTCATGGTGCTTTCCCATCACAGTTTACAAGTTTCTGGACTGGCTAATGTTGGACTAGTCAGCTAAATTTTGGAAGTTGATTTGATAGTGTCATCAGCGGAGAAGTCCAGGAAGGTGGTTCAGTAACAGACAGCACAGTAATTATAATAGCTGGGGATCAATTAAGTTATTCAAGCCTGTATTTTATAATAGATGGTGTTTTAATTTGGAACACTTGCGAAGGTGCAGAACAAGGTGTGCTTGATGTAGACTTTGCGTTTTCCAAGTATTTTATATTGTCACTAATGTTATTTTCCAATTCTAGTTTAGAAGGTCCTGTTCATAGGAATGGGGGACGTCCACAAAATTTGTTTCCATTTGAATAATGGTGGGGGCAAAGTTTTGTGAAATTATGAGTTGAATAATAAAAATCATATATAGGTATATGGTGAATGAATAAATAAAAGAATTGTTTTTATCTTCCAGATTCATAGGGATCTTATTTTATAAGTTCGCTCAACCCTCATTAAAATATAAAGTTTGATTGTCCATTAAGGGTTAATATGTGCTGTTTAAGATTTGAGTGAGCGTCAAGTGAAATAGTTGTATGTTGCTGCAGGTCATTATACATAGACCGACGGCTTGCTGCAAAATGTTTATTGCTACCAATCACAGAAATTTGCGCCTCTATGCTTGATGACCGTGAAAGTCCGAACAACATCACATGCTTATAGTGACGACGATGACCATGATGAAAACGTAAATTAAATTGACAAAATTATGTATGTACGCCTTACCTATAAACGTGTATGTAATGTGTGCTGTTGAATTAGCGGTTAAAATGTATTTAATACATCATATTGTAATCTCTTTGTGTGTCTGTAATTTTTAATAATATTTACGAGCCTTATTAGCGTGAGTTAAGATACATACGTTAAGAACATTTATAGCATTCAAACTGTGTTTACGATGTTTATTGCACATGTACTGAAGCTAAGTGATTGGTCAAATAACGCGTTAATGGAACTGCTATCTCTCGAGGTGCAATGTATATCGGTAATCAGCAGTCATGGGGTCAAGGAAACCAACGAAACGTAGAAAAACAGAAGCAAGAACAACAAAAAAAGGGATGTGCTGCCATTTAAACGAACGTATGTAACTATTGTTTGTGTGTAAACACATTGGTAGAGAGGAAATGTGAATCATCAGAGTGTCAATTTCAGTTTTGGGTACTTAAACAATTTTTCACTTGACATAAGCACTTTGACTAATTAATGATTAGAAAGAAGATATTACAAGTAATTTTACCTTGTTGATTTCCAACAATGAAGAATTGTAGGCATCCAAACATGCCATAAAGAAAATACAGTTCAACTGTGGGTGGCTTTGGGCAAGACATCATCCAACACGTGGATCATTCAAAATTAAAGTTTCAGACAGGAGGTTATTTTCAAACTTCCCCCAGCAGATTTGAAGTATCAGAAATATAGGTTTCCAGAGCATTCTATTCATGGAATATTAAAAAACAACAACATATTTCTAAAGTATGTACTTTTTAAACAATATTCATTTCTTCTTTATAACTTTAAAGAAAGGATATTCTGCGTATAATATTTCTGAGACACTTTAAGAAGTCTTTTGTTTTGTTTGTTTTGAATTTCGCACAAAACTACCTATCTGTGCTAGCCGTCCCTAATTTAGTAGTGTAAGACTAGAGGGAAGGCAGCTAGTTATCACCACCCATCACCAACTCTTGGGCTACTCTTTTACCAACGAATAGTGGGATTGGCCGCCACATTATAACGCCCCCACGGCTGAAAGGGTGAACATGTTTGACGCGATGGAGATGCGAACCCGCGACCCTCAGATTACGAGTCGCACGCCTCAACCGGCTTGGCCATGCCGGGCCTTTAAGAAGTCACAAAAATAATTAATATAATTTTAATTCTTTGCCACCTAATGTTGTGTGCTACTAATAAAGAAGCAAACCTTAAAGCCATATAAGTGGCGTACTGTCTTCAAGCTTTACTAAAATAATTGCTAGACAAAAATAGCATTAACCAAATCAAACACCCATCACTTTAGTTGTACAGAATGTTGAGTATATTATACTAAAATGATTTTCAATATACACATCAGTAAACCACGTAATAAATACAATTGCTATAAAGTTTTGGTGGAACGGCATTTATCAGAACTATATTTTAAATTGCTTGGCATTTCTGTGATGTGAACAAAACCTCATTGTTTTTGAAAGGATATCTAATTGTCGTTCAAGACGCAAAACATTCATATAGATAATACATAAAAACGTATTGAGTAATAATAATCAACTTGGAGCATCATGATCATCCAATAAAAGATCTGAAATAAGTCGTATCGCTGCCATGGAAACCAATGAGCGACATCTTGAAACAAACGAAACTCATAAATACAAAAGCGAATAGTACCACAAGCAACAGAACAAAACATAATTAAGAATGACATATATCTGGAAAAACGACATCCGTCACATCCACACAACACACTTATATAACATATGATAAAAATCAACAAGAATGACAAAATGGTCTTAAATATAAGTAACTACAAAAGAGATTATATAACCACTCTGCCTTAAGTCATCATTTAGGTATCCTCCATATTAGTAACGTTTTGGCACTTAGCGAATACACTGCTGGCCAACATTTTAAGGTCAATGAACATAAAGAAAAAATTTGCATTTTGCGTTGTTAGACTCAACCACTTATTTGAGTAGAACGTCGAAAGATGAAAATAAGAATAGGAAAAAATAAAATAAAAATACTTTCTTTAGTATTTAACAGGGAAAATGTGAACACTATGAAATTAGCCTAAATACTAGCTGGTCAAAAGTTTAAGACCATACTGAAACGAAGCGTTAATCGGTAAACACGTAACGAAATTTAGTCATTTGTGTTCAAGCATTAGTATTGTCGACATCTCCCACTGACATCTCCTGTGTTACATTGGGTAAAAACATGGCAAAGGCTACAAAGTTGACAAAGTTTGAACGTCACAGAATTGTCGAGCTGCAAAAGCAAGGTCTCTCTCAATGTGCCATCGCTGGTTAGGAGGGATATGGAACAAAAATTTCAAGTGGTCAACTCAAGAAAATTTCGCCGGCGTTGAGCAATAGGATTCGACGGGTTGTCAGGCAAGACACCAGCCGACCGTCGAACCAGATTAAGGCCTTTACGGATGCAGAATGTAGCTCATGAACAATAAGACGGCATCTACGAGAGAAAAGCATTAAAAACAGTAAACGTCTATAAGGCCACGCCTCCTTCCTCACCACGAAATAGCTCGGTTAAACTTTGCTGAGAAGCACCAAACATGCGACGAAGAAAAGTAGACGAAGGTTTTGTTCTCTGATAAAAATTATTTAACCTGGATGATCCAGATGGCTTCCATCGTTACTGGCACGATAAGGATATCCCAACGGAGACATTTTCTACACGACACAGTGGAGGAGGTTCCATCATAATCTGGGGTGCTTTCTCTTTCCATGGAATAAAGGAACTTCAGGTTATACAGGGCCGTAAATGTTGTATGGAAATAACTGAATCTTTCGGCATGACAACGCTGAAATCCACAATGCCCGCAGAACAAAGGACTTTTTCATGACGAATAACGTGATTCTTTTGGAACATCCAGCGTGTTCGCCCGAACTAAACCCCATTGAAAATGTTTGGGGGTGGATGGCAAGGGAAATCTATAGAAATGGACGTCCATTCCAAACAGTGCATTATCTTCGTGAAGCCATCTTCACCACTTGGAATAACATTCCAGCCAGCCTTCTGCAACCGCTTATATCGACCATGCCAAAGCGAATGTTTGAAGTTATTCGCAATGACAGCCATGTAACTCACTACTGTTTGGAATTCTTTTTGGCATGGTCTTAAACTTTGACCAGCTAATATTTAGGCTAATTTCATAGTGTTCACATTTTCCCTATTAAATGCTAAAAAAGGTCATTTTTATTTTCCCTTTTCGTATTTTCATCTTTCAATGCTCAACTCAAATAAGTGGTTGAGACTGACAACGCAAAATGCATATTTTTTCATTATGTTCATTGGCCTTAAGATTTTTGAGATTTTGGTTTCTTTTAATATCAACTCTAATCTTAATCAACTTAATCATAAAGCCCTAATGGCCAGTTTCGATGTTATATCCCTCTTTACAGAAGTTCCAACCGCTGAAGCCTGCAAGATAGCCTTAGAACTCTATATCCGAGACCCTAACCCATTAACAGACATTCCCAGTAACCAGCTGGCAACCTCACAGAATTCACTACGAAGACAAACTTCATGTTTAACAACCACAACTATATACAAACAAATGGCCTGAGCATGGGCAACCCAGTATCACCAGTTCTAGCCAATATTTTTATGACATAAGTTGAAACACAAGCAATTAACACAGCATTACATCCACCACTATACTGGTACAGATATGTAGACGACACGGTTGTGGGATTCAGATCTACAGAACACACACTTAATTTTTTCAATCACATTAACTCTATACATCCCAACATTAACTTCACATGTGAACAGGAAGAAAGCAATCAAATATCATTTCTTAACCTCAAAATTACAAGAACTGACACACAATTCAAAACAGAAATCCACCGAAAAATCACCCATACTGGACTATACATTCCTTGGGACTCGGCACATGAAACAAAACAAAAACTCAACATACTAAGAAACCAAATAAACACAGCCATAAAACTATGTTCGCTAGATAAAATTAACGATGAAGTAGACAAAATAAAACAATACTTCATCAACATCAATAAGTTTCCTCCACAAACCGTAGAAAACATTATACGCACACACCTGGACAAAAAGCAAAATCAACTGACAAAAGTAAATGTATCTCACGAATTAAAAAATCACGAAACCATATACTGCTGCATACCATATATTTCCGACATCAGCAGAAAAATAACCAACATTTGGCAAAAACTAGTCACAAGTGTGTGTGTGTGTGTTTTTCTTATAGCAAAGCCACATCGGGCTATCTGCCCAGCCCATCGAGGGGAATCGAACCCCTGATTTTAGCGTTGTAAATCCGGAGACATACCGCTATACTAGCAGGGGGCCACTAGTAACAAAATATGACATTCCAGTTAATACCAAATTTATTCAAAACCCGGCACAAAACTGAGGTCTATACTATGTAAAAACTACACTGACAAACACCACACCAACATTATTTATAAAATACAATGTGATAACTGCCACGACTTCTATATTGGAGAAACAAGTAGAAAAATGAAAACCAGATTCAAAGAACACAAAAACTCACCTTCACACGTTTTCGAACAGTGCAAATCAAATAAACACAACATAACCAGAGAAAACACCCAAATACTAAATAAAGAAACAAACATAAAAAACGCAAAATTAAAGAAGCCTTATTTATACAACAACTCAAGCCCAAAATAAACCAATTCAAAGGAACACCTTTATACTTATATTAACATATATAATCAAACATCTAAGCACGCCCTCTACTTCCTACACTCAGTTACACAACCCCCTACAAACATGTGGTCAGCTATCGGTCAGTTACCCTTTCTTTCTTTGTGAACCTGACTATAACCGCAGAAGGTTCGCTCCTCTACATAAAAAATTCTCAACCCAAACCAGACGTTTTTACATATATAGTAGCAAATGGCTCATAAATCCAATTTGTAATCTCCTTCAAAGCCCTTGGGTAAATGTTATTTGGCCCAGAAGCCTTAGTAATTTTTAAACTTTCTAATTTCTTCTGAACAAGCTCAGAATTGATGCAGTCATCTTGTTTCCGTCTATCAAATGTTCAAGATGTGGAATACCGCTTAAATCCTGTCTTTGAAACATATATTTTAGGATGTTCTCATCATTTTAGAACATGCATTTTAAGTGAATTTGAAAAACATTTGAGTCAACATGCAGTATATATTTTAAACCATAGAAAAAAACAAATCAAATAATAGCAAGAATGTTGTAGGTAGCATCATCAATTGATGATGGCCACCATTTAAGGGTTAATACATCAAGCCATAAAAGAACGTTTTCAGCCTGATTTCAGAGCATTACTCACAAATAAAAAAATGAAAATCTTGATTAACCAAAACTACCCTCGTGTTATTTATTACTGGATATTTTAATTAATTGGTGCTGCTACAATTTTAATGTTATCATTAATGTTCTATGTGAAGTTAAGCCTTTAAAGAAGTAAGATGTTTTAGACTAATGCAAAACACCAATTAAGTAACGATATTAATACTGAATTTTATTAAATAATTAGGTAGATATACACAGAAAGAAATATTATTGAAATACATTTAAAAATAAATGAGGCATTTTAAACATGTACATATACATATAAATTATGCCAAAAACAACATATATATAAATTAGTTTAATAATAACAATGAACCTATTGTTATAAATGAATAACAATTATGAAAAAAAACACACAATAAACCATTCCATTTGGATATCTAAAACTATTTAACCAGAAAAAGGACAACTTTAGAATAAAGGATATTGGGAAACCTGAAATATCTTGTTCATAAAATGGTCAGTTTTATTACATGAGAACAACAATAATTCTCACACAATTCAATCGGGAAAATACAGAATGACCATCACAGAACACCAAGAAATTTGAGAAAAGTCAACTGAAGGAAAAAGATGCTGCACAATTCAAGTTACATCATGATATGTTTAAAAAGACTGTACAAAAATAACAGCCTTACTGTAGAAGAACATCAAGAAATCTGATGGATCTTGCCATGAAATGAATACTTATAAAAGACCACCAAAAATCTGAGTGACTTCAATTTAAAAATAATACTTTTATTCTACAAGACCACCAAGAAATCTAACTGAGCTAAACTATGAAAAGAGCACTTATTATACAAGACCACCAAGATATCTAAGTGAGATCAACCATGAAAAGAGCTTCATGCATTATAGAAGAACACCAAGGATGTGATAAGAGTTCAACTATAAAAAGGGCATTTGTTATACAAGAGCATAAATTAAGACTTGAGAAAGCTCAACCAGAGAAAGAACACTTGTTGTGCTAAAAAAAAACAACAAGTTCTTAATAAATCCAGAAGAATAGATTTACTCTACAAAACCACCACAAACTCTGAAACTGCATTACTGAAAAGGTAAAGAACAACTACTTAATGGACAAACACTCCATGAATCTGAAAAACAATTTATAACAAAACAAGTTACACTATGAAATGGCAAACAGTATGAAAAGAAAAATAACAGACTTGTTATATATGTATAAAAACACAGTAAAAAATGAAATATTTTCATAATAAAGATGTCTTAACAGGCCAAGTAAGCTAAGAACTCTAAACAAATAACCAAAAATTTATTTCAGGTATTCAGGAAAAGGTACTTGAGATCTATGTGTACCAGCTGTTCAGCATTTAAACTGACACATTACAGGGAAAATAACTGTTCAATAACACTGAATGACAACTCTTGGGCTGGTCTCAAATAATGGAGTTTGAACATCACTTACATTAAACTCACAGTTGCAAAGTGCAAATTTGAAGCAACAAGGTATGAAATATGGACAAACACAAAATAAAAGCAAAAACACCACATAGTGAAATGTAAAAATCATAAGCAAAATATTGAATTAAAACAACTGGCCACATGGAACACATATTCAAATTCACAAGTAATTCTGAAATATTTAAAAACAAAAATTCTATTTAAATATAACTGAAACTATAAGCAATATATAGCAATTACAAATTCTTAGAAATCAAATAAAACAACTAAAATATGCAATTACTGTACAAAAATATTTCTGTTAAATAAATAATATTAATTGTATCACAATATGGTTACAAACCAGCAATAATAAAACATTATTATTCAATGATATAAATTAGCTGTAAAATAAAAGAAAACAGCATTATTTTGTCCTGTTATTGATACTTACGTAAACAACTCCTGTTAGTATCTGTATAAAACACATACATACTGATACTAATTCTAATTATTTACACTTATTGGGTTGTAATAAATATTTAAAAAGTTTTAATACACATTAAAAGATCTACATGTTTTGTAAAACATAATAATTATGCATAAATTATGCAGTAATCTTCTCTTTATACGTTATAAGTGAAATTCTATAAATTATTTATATTATATTTAATGTTAATATGTATACAAATTAAGAGATCATTCAAGGTTGTGATTTTTGTAAAACCACTACTTAAACTAAAAATGACCCTGTAAATAATTTGTGTGTTTTTGAATTTTGCACAAAGCTGCAGTAGCCATTCCTAATTTAGTAGTGTAAGACTAGAGGGAGCTCAGCTAGTCATCACCACCCACCACCAACTCTTGGGCTACTATTTTAATAACAAATAGTGGGATTGACCGTCACATTATAACGCCCCACGGCTGAAAAGATGAGCATGTTTGGTGCAATGGGGATTTGAACCCACGACCCTCAGATTGCGAATCAAGCACCCTAACCAACTGGCCACGACAGGCAATATGACCCTGTAAAAGTGTGAGTTCTGTACAACATTACTGTTATGCTGAGAAATCCAATTCTTGGATGCAGGTTGCAATAAAATATTTCTTAAATAAACAAGATGGAGTCCTCTATAACTTAAGCACTTAAAACTATTTTAGGAAGGATTAGAGGAAATTAATCTATGAGATCTTTTTATTAGCTATATTTTTGTGCATCCACAATACAAAGCATGAGTTGCACATATACCCAATTTGATGTTTTTTACTGATCAGGGTCTAAACCCTCAAACTGAAATTCTTTTATGCAAGATTAGAATAAACTAATCTATGACTATAATACATCAATGGATAGGGTTTGACCTTGAGTACAAAATTAGATCTCAAATTGGTTGAGACAGCAGAGCTCCGAGTTAAAAATTTGTACTTTAAATAAAACAAGTTCATGAGTAAGATGATTTTCTTCATCTTATAGTTTTCATTTGCATAACCTGTGAGACCTTCTGAAAGGATATTAAAAGTTTTTGAAAGGTAAATGCTTATATTTTATTTTTCATTTTCTCTATAATTTCATCGACTTCTGTTATAATTACCAATATACAATGTAATGAAATAATTAAAATTAGAAAACAAAAAAATATACACACCTTTTACTTTTTATGTAGAATATCTCTGAAGATTCTCCTTTTGTGAAATTTGTAATTTTAGTTTTTTTTCCTTTTCACATATAGTAATTTATAACATTTTTCGTCTTATCCTTTAGCACTAACTAGTTTTCAACACAAGTTAACATTGCCCTCAAGACATACTGCAGTTTCATTGAGAGACACGTGCAACCTTCGGTAAATGTTTTGTTCAGCATATAATATTATAAGCTATTGTAAGTCTTGAGAACAGAAGTTTTAAAAAATGTTTAAATCTTTTAATTATGTATTTTAAAACACAACATATGCATAATTAACTCAAATATAATAAGACCTAAAAACAATTAAATAGTACCTCTAACTATAATATATTTAAGTAAGAAACAACCATAAGTGCTATGGTCAATCAAACAACCAACAATACTATAATGAGTTACATGTAACAATAATTGCATGCTAATTTGAAAGTAAATGTTAAATTATAACATAAAAGGAGCTTTTTCTAATGTCCACATGTGGCTATAAAGCTCAAACAAATCTGTTAAAAGTGCAAATGGCATTTGTCAGGGGTTGAAACATTTATTACTTGGTTCAACTGGATTTATTGAAAGAATTTTGAAATGAACAAGTGAAAAGGTTATGTAATTTTGAATGCAACATAGTGACTTGTACAGAAAACATTTCAAGGGGCACCAATCATAGTAGAGTTGAGGAAGCTTCATGTTAGATATGGTAGATTCAAGATTAACATCTACACTAGGTTGTTTTGTCCATAATGTTCCCATCCCCAACAATGATATTAAGTTTACACCTTTCATCTTTTAATTCCAGTACTATTCTGAATTAACAGTATAGTTTAAGATACCTGCCCTTTAGAAGGAAAAAAATTTGATTAGATAACTGTTTTGAAAATTCAAATAAGGTTACACCAGCTGTTCCAAATTTTGAACTGATAGACTAGACAGAAGGTAACTAGTCAATAGCACCGACATTCAATTTCTAGACTACTGTAACAGAATAGTGGGGTTCGACAATTCTCTCATGACGCATATTCATCATCACAAAGTGTAGATTACATTTATGTGGCAACTGTATGAAAATCAAAGGCTCCCAGATACACATTTTAACAGTTTGGCAACACACAACCCAGTAATACACAGAACTGATGTTTTAAATATGGCCACTTCCTCCCATTGTTTGGCACTTTTATTCTGTACATGATACATTGTTATCTTGTTGAAAGTGGCATATTTTAAATCAAAATTTCTGTATACTGTATTTCATTTCAAGCATGAAATATTGCATAAAGACTTTAAATCTGAAAGACTTGTATGGCTACTCCATCAAGAGGATATAACTTTTGGAGGTATCTCTCCAGCTTAGATAGATTCTACTATTCCAACTCTGTAGCACCATTGATTTATGTTTATTTTCTATATGTGATGTTTTTCACCTTTTTATTTGAAGTTATATCATATATATTTATATCTTTCATATTTCTGACAGAAGTTTTAAGTTTTACAGATTATAACACAAAAACATTTTGATAATGAATGTTACTAAAGTATTAATTCCAAAAATCACAAATTCAAAAACCTCCATCTGTCAAGTGTTTGTATATCCTTGACAAATGTTACCATTTATTCCAAAACCATAAACTACCTAGAGAAACTATATGAAAGTTTACAAAAAAATAAAAAATAAATAATTTTATAGTTCTTACAATTTATTACTAATTTGTATTAACAGTTTAGCAATGACCACAGGATCTCTTCCCTTCAGCACCAAAGTCCTGTCTTAACACTTTAACACCAAGTACCCAATGCATGAAAGAATTTTAATACAATCACTTTTACTGCTATTATACACTTGAAGAGTTTCGCACAGGCTCTTGTCTGTCCATCAACCTCTTCAATGTTCTTCTAGTAATAATATTTCTTTAAACACGAACCAGTTTTCAGTTCAAGAATAAGAGCATGCATCATTATTAACACAGGTGTTACTATATGTTATTTACAATAACATATTTTCTGATATTCTAATGATTTTGAAGTAGTAATATACATTAATTATCTTGAAAACATGGCAATTAATATTACAATGCACTTTGAGTACAGGTTATCCCAAAACAAACATACCAAAAAGAAAGTTGAATAACTTTGAATGTTATTATTTATGTCATTTATCATTATTTATGAATGTGTTTTATTGTAGATTTCAAAACTGACCCTGTTTTTGAGTAAAATAACAACTACTTGAAAGTTCCTCAGAGTTCAACCCTCTGGACTTTTATCTTTTGGGCTTTTTGAAAAGAAAAAGCTACCATTCCTAAAGCTGTGTTGGAAAATATGTTCTTAGAATTTTAATGCAAAATTAGGGGCGTTTTAACTAATGATGGAAGACATGTACAAGTTTACTGATTAAAAAAAAAACACATACAAAGCCTTCAGAAAAGATTTTTGTTATCTCAAATAATATAAATGTTATTCAATGGTATATTAATTTTGGATCATCCTGTATTTTCCAAAAGAACTTTAACAACTTCATAATGGATGAAAATTTTTACAACAAATTTTACTAAAAATTATTCATTCTATCTAAACTGTTCAAATATTTTTATGAGCTACAACCTTTAATGGAATACTTCTAATTTTATACAAGAGGAAATAATTCACCACACATACTGCTAATAGTGAACAGCAAATGTGAACTTCATTAAATTCCTTACCAAGTATAAATTGAGGTTTTCATTTGAACTCAATTTCTCCAAACATTTTAACTTGAAGAAATTTTCACTAAATGTCTAATGTAAAAGTATAGCAAAGATATAAATAGCATATTACATGATTCAGCAAATATAAATCTTGCCAATGTTTCTTCACCAACTGCGTGGGCTGTTGAATGTATTATTTACGTGGTTGTCACCTGATTTCTACTTCTAGCAGCTATTCATGGTAGAGAAACTAAACATTAAACAAACACACATACAATTAAGTTACTTAAAAACACCTTTCGTGGGTACCAAGAACAACTGATATACCAGATTGTTTATTATTTTGTAAGTTCCATTTCCTTGTCTATTTCAAAAGGTTCAGTAATAACCTCTTTCTTCATGCTTTGCTCTTTTATTCTCTTTTCTGCATTACTCCCAACATTTTCTTTTGGTCCTGGGATGTATGTGTGACCAATCATTGGTGTTGTGTCTTCTTTTGCACTACAGAATTCAGGTGACTTGTCAATGGCAACACATCTTGATAAGGTACTTCTAACCATACTTTTAGGAAGACTCACTTCTTCTGACATGTTCTTACCATCTGTATGTTGTTCCAAGATGGTTTTAGGCATGCCTGACGATAAAGTACATCCTCTATTTTTAACTTCCATTTGTTGTTCAGAGACAGTTTCAGTATTATTTGACAAAGACAAAACATGTTTATTTTTATCTTCTTCAACTTCCTTGCCAATTATGTCTTCTCTGGTGATTTCAGGTATGATATTCGTTGAAGTGCCAGAAAAAACTTTATTTTCAATGGATGATGAAAGATTTTCTGGAAAAGGATGAATACTAGATGTTGTGGCAAGATCTTCAAAACTACCATTTTTTAGGAGTAAGTGATCTGAATAGCCATCCTTGGATTGATCTATTTGTTCAGTGTCTAATTCCAAGTGTTCCAGCTCTTTGCTTATGCTGTCTTCCGAGTCAGTTCGAGTGTCATTATTCTCACTGATTTGTCCAATCACTTCAAAGCTAGTAGTCTCACATGATTCTCTTTCTGCACAAACTGAAACATTTGTTGGTGTTGTAGGAATAGAACCAGTCTCTGAAACCAGTTCATAGTTGTCAACATCAGGACTGGAAGTCTGGTTTTCTTCTTCTCTGTCTGATTCAGTCAAGGTGATATTTTTCTGTTAAACAGTCAAAACTCTCAATAAAGCAAGATGTACTGAGAAAAGTATTGTAAGTTATATAAAAATAATAACTATTTTAAATTTAATATCAGGTAATAGTAAGACAAAGAAAAAAAGGTTTAAAAATGTTTAACTCCATGACACCCAAAACAATCTCAATAGATTTTAACATGGCAGAGCATCAACATGAAATGTCAAGTAACTGAAATTAAAACATTTATGTCTATATGGTATATGTAAAATAAAATAATTAATATAATCACAAGTATTAATAATAAAATATGAACAAATTTCTAAAAAATTTTAAAAATATAAAGAAAATTATAAAAAATAATTTCTTTGTTTACACAACCAGGGGTGTAACACTGTTGAAGTACAACTCCTGCACCTAAAATTAGACTTGGGTCCTGAAACTTCAAAACTAAAAATATTTATAAACAAATACATTATTCAACTTACACCATAAATTAAGTGTTTTTCAAAATCAAACACACAAAGTGTCATAGAACACTCTGGTAATTTCTTATCTCCCAAGTTCAGTGGTAGAGTTCTCTTGGATCTCAAGAATTAGCATCAGGCATTGTGCAACTACTGTAGCTCAAGAACAGTTGTTAGGGTGTTAAAACTTTAGTGTTTTTCTGTCATGCAGTAGGTGGTTAACACATGGATGATGGAATTAAAACAGTTAATAAAATATGTTTTATAATAACAGTGTGTGTCTAAGATATACACAATTTTAAAAGACTTTACAAAATATCCAATAAAATTTGCAGTTCTTAGATATTTTATTGGCAGGAAAGAAGGTGTGCAAACCATTATAAACATTGTTAATACTGTTGCTGTTAAAACTGAAGTTGAAAAAAACAAGAGTATTATATATATCCAACCCTTGTGGTTGTTTCTCTTGCTGTTTAATTAAAAGATAGTTGAGTTGCGTGTTTATTCTCAGTAATATATGGATATTCAAGTTATTACAAAGTCATTTCAAATAATTTGTGCTTTATATGTTTTTCAATCCAAAAAATAACTCAAAGAATTGGATATTAAATTTTTAATATGCAGTATCTATGCTGATGGCAATGTTATACATTTGACATACTTGGCAGGGATCCAGCACTGAACATAACTTTGTTAACACATGATTTTTACAGTTAACAAAACACACTGCACCTTCATAGAATGAATTCACTTTTTGTCCTCTTAAAATATTTTTATGTTCATTTGTCTCCAAGCTTACAAATTAGTTTTAGTTCCAGTGTTACTTCTTAAAAGTCTCACCTTTTTGTCTTCACCATCCATGAGAAGATCTCTGTTTTCTGGGTCCTAAATTTAAACAATATACTTATGTTAATAAAACTATAAAATTTAAAAGTTATGGTATTAACTTTCAAAAGTTGGTAAAATATTAGAAAACAATGGTTTAAAATTTGCAATAAAAATCATGTTAATTGGAAACTTTTTTTTCTCTTCATAATCTTTTCAGTTTGATCATTGTGGATTTAGGGTCAGAAATATTTAAAATCAGTATTTCATATCTGTCTTTTTTTTTCTTCCATAAGCTACTGCTAAAAAGACCTTTTGATTAATACCATAACTCATCAGTTAGGCTGAATATTCTGAAAGGAGTACAGGAAAAATACATTTACTATTAACATGATCCAACATATTTCAATTATGTTCATTAACCAAGAAAAACGAATCATTAAAATAACAGAAACAAAGTGACACATAACGACAGTTACACTATATTTAACTACCAGGAAAATACATTATATCCACTCACTAGAACAAACTGTTATTTACACAATAAATCAGTTAGACTAAACATAATAAATAAAAAAAGTTTACAACAAAAACTATCCAACAACCTCAGGTCTATATCATACACTACAAATCACCATTCTAGAAGCCAGCACACAACAAATAAAATTGTCCAGTAACATAGGTAATTACTAATTATCAGTTACCACAATTCAATATGATGTTTTAAGTTAGATTATGTGTGTACTAGAAACAAGACAAACATTTGGTTAAGTACAATATGTACGTATGAGATGATACTTGGATGTTTGTCAACATTTGCACAAATGTAGAGGTAATAAACATGCTGCCCAAGTATGTCATCCTAATTACTCTATCATAAACATTATTGGTATTTTGTGCCAAAAGAATTAAGTTATTTTGTTTATATAATGTTTCAATTAGAATTAACAAATATTTCTTCAAGAATTTGGGATTTTTGCATTTCTTTACTTGTAACAAATGTTTTGAGATAAATAGAACTGTAGTGTTAGTGTTATATGCTAAGCTTAATTTTTAGCTACCGGTGTAGAAGTTCTAGCTGTTGAGTTTGGTAAACAAGCCATTCCTGCTGCCAGGTGCTCAGTGACCACTCCCATGTGTTTCATGATTCGTTCCATTGCAGCCTCTGTTTCTTCTAGTCGTTTCCTTAGTTCACTGATTTCATAGTCTTCTGTACTGACAGAAATTATTTATTAAATCAACTTGTATGCAGTCAAAACTCTATTGTATAGTTCTTAATGGAAACCTAAATAAAGCCAGGAAAGAAAATTTGTTCTTAATTATTATCCATCTTAACATGATGTCATATGAACTACATACTTGTAGATTTCATTTTATTTAAAGAAAGAAAGAAAGCGTAAAGCTCAAAACGTTAGAGAAAAAAAGAATCTTTTAGTATTCTTACTTGGCAGTTGATATTCTTAAAAATATTGTTATAACTTTAGAATGTTAAGAAAAAAAGAATCTTTTAGTATTCTTACTTGGCAGTTGATATTCTTAAAAATATTGTTATAACTTTAGAATGTTAGAGAAAAAAAGAATATTTTAGTATTCTTACTTGGCAGTTGATATTCTTAAAAATATTGTTATAACTTTAGAATGTTAGAGAAAAAAAGAATATTTTAGTATTCTTACTTGGCAGTTGATATTCTTAAAATATTGTTATAACTTTAGAATGTTAGAGTTGATATTCTTAAAAAAAAAGAATATTTTAGTATTCTTACTTGGCAGTTGATATTCTTAAAATATTGTTATAACTTTAGAATGTTAGAGTATTCTTACTTGGCAGTTGATATTCTTAAAATAAAAAGAATATTTTAGTATTCTTACTTGGCAGTTGATATTCTTAAAAATATTGTTATAACTTTAGAATGTTAGAGAAAAAAAGAATCTTTTAGTATTCTTACTTGGCAGTTGATATTCTTAAAAATATTGTTATAACTTTAGAATGTTAGAGAGAAAAAAGAATCTTTTAGTATTCTTACTTGGCAGTTGATATTCTTAAAAATATTGTTATAACTTTAGAATGTTAGAGAAAAAAGAATCTTTTAGTATTCTTACTTGGCAGTTGATATTCTTAAAAATATTGTTATAACTTTAAATTTTAGAGAAAAAAAGAATCTTTTAGTATTCTAACTTGGCAGTTGATATTCTTAAAAATATTGTTATAACTTTAGAATTTCGTTTTCTTATAGCTATTTTCTGTGACCACTAAGGGGAATCGAGGCCTTGATTGTAAATTTAAAAACCCACTTGTCCCACCAGGAGGCCTTTAGAATTTACTGAGAATGAGAGCACATTAAAAAGAAATTTTTGATGTGTGCCTGTATACACACAATGATCATTTTGTACCACAATAAGTTTAACAAATATCCTTAAGCATTATTCTACAAATATCTGAATTTTAAATAAGTATATGTAAGTATAAACTATAGTAGTTATTAAGACTTTAAACAGTGCAAAATTTAGTCACTTCACTAACTTTCTCTGAAAATCAGCTGTATGATGAAGAACAGGCCTGTGAGTTTAAACTTAATAAAAGTTGTTTTGGTTTTAATGATGGATTTTCCATAATTCAGCTACACAGATTTTGAAAATAATTCATTTTTTTTCTTCCATCTCATAAGTATTTTATACAATTGGGAAGAAACACTTATTTACATTAAATTATTATTTCATTTACCATAATGAACATTTTTTATTATTATGTTTGTTAACAAAGATAGAAACAAACTGAAGATAAAGGGAGAGCATTGATGTCAAACATGTATCCTCATTCATCCTGATTTTTTTTAGTGAACTCTACATCTTTTACTGTCAAAACTACATGTTGTGGTCTTTCTTTTACATATTGTGTGTGTGGCATCTTGTTCCAATGACCAGCACTAGTCAGCCATCATGCTGATGTTCCTCTTCCTTGATACCTATTCTCAATTTCCCTGATGTCTTGATGAAACCTTTCCAGACATTTCAGGTTGAAGAAAATCCCTAATATTATTTCTATTCACATCAGATTGGCTGTGACAAGAGTCTCCAGTAGAGTAAGTACAGGTACATAAGGTCCATGAGCAACAGGTTTTATAACAGATTGATGATTCAGACAAGAAATTTCTATTTTCTTTAAAGTGTTGTAGCCGTACATATCACATGAGCAAAAATAACAGTCATCTGAATGGTTTCTAGTCTTCTGCAAGACAGCTGTATTTCCAAAAGGCAATTATTTCTGCTTACCTTTAGTCCATTCTCTCAATTCTTCGATAAAAACAGAGAAAACATTGTGCAGAGTCAGTATCATCTTTTGGTCCCCAATTTTTATTCCAAATTATGCCCAAGACATTAGTTTGACCAATTCTGTAATGTTTTGTTACTTTACAACAAATTTACCACAAATATAACAATATGTTTGTATCATTTAAACAACCTATCATTGCTGTTGCAATCAATAAATAATATTGACAAAAAAATGTTAAAGTGTACACACAAACAAATACTATCCAGAAATGACATGTTGTGTAGTCTATTAAACATTTATATACTAGTGGTGTGTTTCTTGTGGGTTCTAGAATGATTGATAAGACACATGTTGCAACTGGTCCTCAGAAATTTATAGCCAGTGGCTGTTGACATCTTAAGTACAACAAAACGCAGCCCAATTTCATTGAAAATGATTTACTTACGTAAAAATACAGGACATTTTGTGAAAAATCTGTATGTGATGGTGAAATTGGATACCATTTCTATATGTATCATACAGAAATTACCATAGAACATGTAAAAATTTCAAGACAATAAAATCATCACAGGCCTGTGTTGTTCATTATACTATTAGACTTTCTTATACCTCATATAATCAAGATATTCAAAGCTTTTAGAAGAGGGTGTACTTACTTTTAGCTAGTTCATCCTCTGCTACAAAGTGAGCATTAGATAAAAAACAAACACATTACTCACCGATTATTGATTATACTTCCAAGTATAACATAAAAGCAGCAAAATGTCTTTCTTTCAGTATGCATTTCTACATTCTACTATACCTGAATGTTAGGTTTAGTACTGTTACATTAATAAATGCTGTAAATGGCTGAAACCTCAATCAGTCAGTAACTTGGCCAGATAAGCTCACGTACATAAAAATCGTCTTTAAGTAATTTTATATATATATATTTATATATTTTGAGATCATTAACTTAGAAGTATAAAGAGAATTATTACTTCAGCCATTATACTAAATTCTTGTTATAACAAAATACTTGAAACACTGGTAAATGTGGAAGGGCCACAAATATTTACCTCTACTTAAAAGCACTTTCTAAGTGTTTTCTGAACACTACAAGTAACTTTTATTTCAAATATACTTCATTCACAGACAATGGTAGGTCCATTCGAAACTTTGAGTGTGATTTTAAAATCAAAATACATTCAAGTCTGACAATATATTCCAGCATTTATAAGTTATATGTTTGATTTTGAATAAATTCAATAACATTTAACTATAGAATTTAATATTTTTTTAGTTGAGTTAGCACACTGTAAATATAAATTTTGTTTCACCAAAGGCCTACACTACTTTGTTATTCTTAAAACAGAGTACAGATAAGCATTCCACAAAACATTTAGGATGAAATAACAAATGTTTAATGGTGAGAAATACTCTTTAAGAATAATAAAACTTGGAAACAGATTGATGGGTAATAAAAAAACTTCATTACAAGGTTAACATAGTAACAAAAGGCACAATGATTTGACGAGGTTTTATGAATTAAAATTGATGGCATATTGAGTGCTTGCTGAAAAATACAACCAATTATTATCCATTATGTCTTTCCTTCAGGAAAACACCTGTTGGAAAGGAATTCATCTTCCAAAAGACAGTGATACCAAACATCCAGCAAAGGTGGTGTAACAATACCTGAACACTTGCAATTGTGGCTTGGTCTGACGAAGTCCTGATATAAATATTACCAAGGGTGTATCTTTGTAAATAAACATCACTATTCATATGTATAAATTTATTTACATATCTGTTCCTTATACTTTTCAAAGTTGCTTGATCAATCAGAACCAAATTTGACACAGTGATATAGGATGACAAGAGAAAGGTCACAAGGCCCCACCCACCCATTTAATTTATTGTTGAGAGAATTCTTGAAAATAGTATGTATTTCTTTTCAGTATTGGTAGCTTAATGTATTTTATTGTACTTTTAATGTTTATTATATTAATAAATAAAGAAGAAACCCAATTTCCTATCCTTTGTTACAAATTAATTGTTATTTCACTTGTCCAATGGACAGGAACTCCAGCAAGGTTAACTTATTTGGAAACCATTAAGATCAACTAGTACCAACACAATTTAGTTGAATTGTGGGGAGTAGATGTGAGAAAATGTTAGTAGACTCATCTACAAAATTAAGAGGACACCACGTTTGACTGACTGACTGAATATAGGAAATTTGAAATGCTATTTCACAGTCAAACAAATAGAAGCATACAAAACAGAGTATTACACTGATGATAAATTAATTACTTATTTGTAGTTACTCAGTGTTTGTCATTGTTGATCATATATCAAGTGTTTTCGTCACTATTTTCAATATTATATATTTTACCAAAAAGGAAAGCATAAAATAAAATATGTCGTGGAAATATACCACCAAATTGGTACAAAATGTCAAATGCTTTGTACCTGACTCTTTATAATAAGTATTAAAAACTGTGCTAACACCTTTTACTTTTCCAACGTTCTGTAGAGTTTTCTTTGTTTTATTTTTAAGTCTGGTTCCATTCTTCCTCTCTTCCTTGTATTCATCCAATAGAATGTACTTGTGATACTCAGGGTCCATGTGAAAGTCTTTTACCATTGGTTGTCTCAAAGCTTCATCCTCAGAAGGCTTCTTGAAGACAAACTAAATAATAATAGTAAAAGGTAATGAATATTTCTTCTAAATGAGATAATAAAAATAAATATTTTTAAACTAATATACCTATGGACTTGATATGATTCTTAAATGCACAGTTTTTCAAAAATACCAAGTTACTATTATAAACTGGAAAAATAAATATTTTAGAAGTACAGTCATTTTAGAGTAATGTGGTTAAGGGCTAAAATAGGCTATGGATAAACAGCATTTACATGTTATTTTGTGAGTAAAATAACCACAAATAATAAATGTAGATTGAAGAAAGTTATTTATGTGAACTAGTAACAGATTCTATATTTTGTAAAGTTAGGCCTTTAAGTGTATTTTATTATATATTGTATATACATACTAACATATTACTGAAAAAAACTCACCTTCAGACTTCACTAACGACAGCTTATTATTTGACTGAAAATTAACTGAAATGTTAGTTATAAATGTTTAATTTGTCTGGTTTAATATTAATCCAATTCAACATATTACATTCGGAAAAATTTCTAACTTTCCTTTTACAAACATGTTCACATAAAAAAGGTTGAAGATATATCCTGCTCACACTTTAAAAAATTTCACTAACTAATAATACCTCTTCCAAAATCTACTCTTTAAATATAAGTTATAAAAAAACCGTGTATGTGTAAATGCTTTATGATATGTAGCAAAATATGAAAAAGGGAAATCTTACGAAAATTAGTTATTATTATTGTGATGCCACACCTTGAATATATATAAATAAAGAACTAATTATTTAACTATTAATAACATGTTAATAGATATTATGATGTCCTACCTTAAACACTGAATATAAAAAACACAATAAAAAAATCATGTGTAAATAAACATTATTATATGCAACTTAATACACAATATATTATGACATCCTACCTTAAATATAGAATATATGAAGAAAACAATGATAAACAATGTATAAATAGGCATTATGACACCCATAGCTCCTCCACTTTTTGGTTGAACTTTGGGCCCTTGATTTCCAGCAGGATGCATTAAAGGCTAGAAAGAAACAGGTTTATTAACTGTAAATATTTTAACTTTTAAAATGTTTAGACTGAGAAACACGTATTAACAAGTTTATACCCAATAAAAAACACATGTAAGCTTTGTAAGAAATTTAAAGAAAAATATTCACATACACCCATTGTTTTATAAACAAAATCTACTTACATTTTCACATAGTATGAAATGACTAAACAACTTTAGTTACTTATCAAAATAACATCTTAATCACAAAATGTTTTATTTTTACATTGTTTGTGTCTTAGCAGTGATTACAAAACTAATTGAACTAGTTAGAATTACTAATACCAAATACAGTATGTAACAGTATGAAATGTTTGAATTATAGAACATATTACAAATTTACTCAATATCTGTTTTTTACCTAAGAGCTACAGCAGTAAAGTTCAATTTTAAAATTAATAATTTCAAACATGCAAATTCAATCATGTTTCCCATACCTAATAATCTTATACTTTTCAAGGACATATTTTAAACCTCACACTAACACTAATAAATTGATATTATTAAAGGAATGCTCATATTAAGCGTAATACCTATACATCAAAAATACATCTTCCAAAACTTTTATTTTAGGAGATATTTACCCTGCCATCTCGAATCTGTGGTCGAGCTCCTGAATGTCCTTCTTCCATTGCTGTTCTGATTTGTGGAGGAAGCATCTCAGGGTCAATGTTTGTATGTCTGTTCTCACCAAAACTCTCTGTTTAAAAGTTAGGCACAAGTTTAATAATAAATATAGAGAATGTCATCCTTCAAGGTTATCCTTACAGAACTAAACAAGAGATTAATAATATATAATGTATGGAAAATGTGACCTTTCAGGTTTATCCTTACAGACTTAAGTAAAATTTTAATAACATATAAAACTTGATCAACAAAGAACCATATGCTCCTTCAAGACAGTTTTTGCAGACCTACTCTCAAGAAAACAAAAACTGAAATTTATTTTTCAGGAAATCATCAGTTCCACTCATAAACTCTGGTAAAAAAAACAACAAAAAACTACCCTCCATTACTACTTATGGCAAGTCATTCCATACTACATCCATCCTGTTAGAAAAACAGAATTGTCTTAACTGGATCCTAATCCATCTTTTACAAAACAGAATTGTCTTAACTGGTTCCTAATCCATCTTTTACAAAACAGAATTGTCTTAACTGGATCCTAATCCATCTTTTACAAAACAGAATTGTCTTAACTGGATCCTAATCCATCTTTTACAAAACAGAATTGTCTTAACTGGTTCCTAATCCATCAGAATTGTCTTTGGACAAAACAAAAGAATTGTCTTAACTGGATCCTAATCCATCTTTTACAAAACAGAATTGTCTTAACTGGATCCTAATCTATCTTTTACAAAACAGAATTGTCTTAACTGGATCCTAATCCACCTTTTACAAAACAGAATTGTCTTAACTGGATCAGAATTGTTTTAACTGGATCCTAATCTATCTTTTACAAAACAGAATTGTCTTAACTGGATCCTAATCTATCTTTTACAAAACAGAATTGTCTTAACTGGATCCTAATCTATCTTTTACAAAACAGAATTGTCTTAACTGGATCCTAATCTATCTTTTACAAATCTGAGCTCTTTCAGTGCAGATAGCAACCAAAGTAAACATCTAAACAGAGCATGGCTGACAACGTCATTGACAAAACAATCCTTTGTCCACTTGGCTTGACTGTGTGAAAAGTTTGTGGTAATCTGGATAATCTTTGAAACTTTAAGAGAAAATAAACTTAGCAATTTTAAGTTATCTCTATGAGGTAACTCTTCCATTTGCAGAATAGTTCTCATTGTTCTCTAAGTCCTTATAAAATTCTTCCTTAGATGAAAAGACTAAAATTATACACAGTATTTGAAGTGAAGCCCAAGAAATAACTTTACAAAAAATAATGACTTTCTTTGACTAGCAATCAATACATGTAAAAAAAACACCTTAAAAATTATATTGTTGGTATAAGCAACAGAACAGTGTCCCAGTGGTTTGAGCAATTTCTCCACCATTATGCCAAGATCCTTTCCTTCTATCACATTATTAAGAGGGTTCCCATTCTGTATTTAAACATCTGATCCAAGTTATTGTACTTAACATAATTAAAGGTCACATATGCCAAACATCTAATAACTTACCAATTAATCCAAACCATTATGTAGTTCTTCAATACAATAAGAAATAATGAATAATTTAAATATATTAGCAAACTTCACTAATTATATCTTGACTGAAATCAAACAACTAATCTCTTCTCATCTTCTACCAGTGTGATTTTCATAGTTAATACTTTGTGGCACCTTAGCAAAAGAATTTTTAAAATCTGAGTACAACAAATCCATAACCAATGACTGTTATGATAACAAGTAACATTCTCAAAAAACAATAACATTTTCCCTCACTGACCACATGTTGGATTTCTTTTATATCATCTCTGAGTAAATAATTGCACAAAACTCATTCATTAGGCTCAGTACAATGTTTCCCAACAATGAAGCAATGAAAACTGTCCAACAATTTATAGAGTAACTATGCTTTAAAAAAAAGACAACAAACACAGATGTTATATTAGCAACTCTCCAGTCCTCAGGCAACAGTCCACTACTATTGATCAACTAAATCTGTATGCTTTCCTTTCATTCTACAAATCTTCCAATGGAACCTAACCTACTTGTCAATTTAATCTTTTATCTATGACTTTCTCCTTTATAAGTTTAATAAACTAGTTAACTTTGTCCTCTACTGTTATCTTTCACTTCTTTTACAGAATGTGCCAATGTTGAATTAAAAGTAATTTACTCCTAAAAAAAATATTCCCAGCTCTCTTTCCCATCACCTTTTAACTTATTATCTTAATTCACTGATGAAGAATCTTGTTTCATGGCCAAAAACTGGTTTCTGAAAAGTTTGGAATTAAAATGTAATTTCTTCTTGTATCAACATATAGCAAAGTATCAAACGTAACTGCCCCACTTCCACTCTTGGAACCATATCCTCATTTTATTTCTTGTGATTAAGAAGTTAGCACACAGGACCAAAAGATGTAATGGTCTTCAAACATGACCCAAAACTCAGGCACTTTCAAATAGTTCACTATTATCCTTAACAGTAGGTCTAAAATTGCATCCTTCTAGTTGAATTCATGATCTTTCAGTATAGAAAACCATCCTGAACCACTTTAAGAAGTCTCCATATGACACCAGTCAACGCTTTTAAAATTAATTACCATTAATTACTGTCTCAGTATTATTGTTAATAACAACCTTGATCACATTATACAGTTTCTCATCAGCCATTGTTCAATCTGGGAACCGATAACAAATTTAACTTAAATATTTTCTTGCTATGAATTCCCCAGTTTAACACATACAGATTCAAACTCTTACAAAAAGAGCCACCCTGTGCTCTTAAAAAAACATACCACTATTAAATAATTTGCAACTTTGAATCTCAAAATAGTTTCTATTACCAATGTTATCCTAATATAACTAAGTTTCAATAATTCCCTTTATATTATAGTTTTCATTTCAGTTTAAGCCCTGAATTCTTTCATTTTGTTTTTAATACTCTATACATTAGAATTAAGCTTATTCTTGAATCTACAAGCACTAATATTCAAGAACAAGCTTATTTGCTAATGTAAAGAATGTTAAAAACTATTCATTATTATTTTACTACTTCCAAGTTCCTTTATACAGCTCCATCCATAATGTTAATTAATTTGCAACTTCCAAAATTTCCTCGCCATAACATTCATGATGTACATGTTTTAGAAGTACTTGTTCATAAATTATATTTAAAACAAGAAATAGTTATCTTCAAATAATGTTAGTTTTCACTAGCAATAAACATGATCCAAATATGTTCATTGCAGCTTTCAATTAATACTTAAATTTTCCGTAAGAGGGAAATAAATTGAGATGAAAAAATGAAAGTAATAAACGTTCTAACATACACAGGTAATGAGTAATGTATTTTATAAAAGTTAAATCTAAAACCCATCCATGTGGACATAAATATAGCAATATAATAATATACTCTTGTACACATAAATAAAACACAAGCTATTAAAATATTGAAAAATAATCACGGATAGTTAACTTCACTATACTATATTAGAATATTCAAATGATAAACGACAAACTGAAGAATAACTTAAAATTTAGTCTGATATTTAACTTGTTATATAACATTTACGTAAATATTTTAAATATTTGTTAAACTGTATAATGTTATAATATATTAAATATCAAGACAATTTACTGATAATTCCTTCGTAAGTTCTGACACACTGTTGCCACTTTAATCTAACGAGTTCTAGCTACTCAAGACGTAACTAACTTACTTGTAATCAAAGTATAACTTCTAATGAAGTTAATCCACAACCTACCTTCATCGTGATCGTATTTGGGTGACGTTATTGAAAATGCAGCTTGCATCATTGGATAAAATATTTTCGGCCACAAAACAGCAAAACATCCTATCACAACAGCCAGAACAAATACGCTCTTCCCTGTGCTCAGATCAGAACTATTCGCCATTGTAAAACATCAGAATATTTACGAAACAATATTGAGAGTTTGCACTCCACTAGTTATAGCACTTCTGCTAGCACGTATGAGAAACCTAATTCATTCTTTGAATAGCTCAGCCCTCATATTTAAGCGCTACCTATTGACAACTTAGAGAATTAAACAAATGAATCGTAATCTATCGATATAAGCTTCACTGATATAGAATAATTTTGCTAAGAATTTCTCTTGCCGTTTTTCTTTATTTCTAGATCAAATTTCAAACAAATGCATTAGAACATGTTTACAACGTTAAGGCATTCTGTCAACAAGTGTATCACGACTATATGCAAAAACTGCATGGAAATTTAGAAAAAAAATATATCATGCTAAAGATATATTTTGTATTAATTAGTATGGAAAGGTGAAATCTATAACTGTCCGGCCATGAAAATCAAGGAACATAGAACGTCGTCTGGTTACAGATAAAGATGGCAGAAGCCAACAGAAATCCCACTCCATATGTGGAATTTATAAGCTACAAATGTACTACTTTTTAATTAACACTTTAGAAGAAAGTATAAAACAAACAAACAAAAACAAAGCGATATAACATCTAACCGAGCTAGCAGATGTAATTTGTAAAAAATAAACATTTACGCAAATAATCAAGTGTTTTGACTCTTAACATAAAAACACAACTGAAAATATTTTGTTCGTGTTTACACAACTATTTATATCATCAATAAAACGTTTATTACGCAAATATTAAAACTTTCAGTAGTTTGTGACAAAATAATTTACACATATTACTTTGTCTTATGTTTTAAATTTCCAAATTAGTTTCATGTCCTTCAAGGACAATGGGGTAATTAAAACTTACTCAGTGAAATGATTAACTATTTTCAGCAGTAAATTATAAAATTTCCTGTCCTAGAAAGATTACATCTTACTTAATCTGACGCATACAATACATGACTATATGTATAAATCGCCCTAAAAAGGGGCAACGCACGGCATGGCCACGTGGGTTAAGGCGTTTGACTTGTCATCTGAGGGTCCCGGTTCGAATCCTAGTTGCACCAAATATATTCGCCATTTTAGTCGTGGGGGCGTTATAATACGATGGTACTTACAGTCAATTTCGTTGAAGGCTGGCGGAACAATAGTTAATAATAACAAAGAACAAATGGATGATCCCTATTATGAATCACTACTGAGATTCATGATCATTCTTAATTTTGCACTTTTTGCACCAACATAGCGTCTCTTTCAATAACTCTGAGTTTTTGCTGTACGTTTTTCAAGACCAAACTTTTAGTTAATAGCTCCGTCATCTACTTGACCAATTTGAGATCTAATTACAGTTTTGGACTCAAGAGGTCAAATTCTTTTGATTGATGTATTCGACCACGCCCAAGGTCTCATAGATTAATTTACTCTAGTTCTGCTTAAAATAATTTAAATTTGAGAACAGGCTGGTGACATCCTGATGAGTAATAAAATTTAATTGAGTACACGTATGACCCACGTTAGGTATTACTGGTGCACAGTAATATAGCTAACAAACAATAAAGAAGAAAAAAAGATATCATAGTTTATTGAGGATTCCTTCTGGTTTAAAGTAACAATAGGGCTTAAATGGTCTTTCGGAAATTTAGTCTTAGTGAAAGTGTATGTCATCATAATATTGAATTACCTATCTAATATTTAAGATCTATGTATTTGAACGTCTAAATCATACATTTATACACGTTTGGAACAATATTGACCCTCTTCCAGTGGCACAGCGGCACGTCTACAGATTTACAACACTAGAACTTCGTTGGTTAGAAGTTTGTTTAAAGACTTATAAAATTAAAATTGGGGATTCTATATCCGTAATGGACAGAGCACATATAGCCGATTGTGTTTCTTTATGCTTAACTGCAAAACAGACTTTGAACAATATTAATAGCTGCATTGTGCAGCTGTTAGAATGGCTTCACTGCCTTACCACAAAGCTGAGCAGACAAATGTCACTTTTGTTGGCGTAAAATGTTGCGTGTAAAGTAACTCCATGAGGGAATGTCAGTCTGAAGTCTGCAACAATCTACTTAATAAAAAAGTTAAAATTCTGATTAGACCAACTATCTCTTCAACAATCGATCAAGATTAAGTTTGAAAAAAGAGTCGATAGTTTTTTTTTCGATATCTAGTGAAGCAGGTTAAAATAATTTAAAAAAACATAAATGTTAACTAGAATGTTAAGTTAATAATGCTTTAAGCACTATTCAGTTTAATACTGTTCTCAAACACAGTATAATTCACACCTAATTTCACGAGCACAAGATAGGTAATCATCACATAGATAAATTAGGTTATTTTTTTAGGTCAAGCACAAAGCTACACAATGGAATATCTGTGCTCTGCCCACTACAGGTATCGAAACCTGTTTCTAGTGTTGTAAGTTCATAGGTTGGGGTCCATAGGTTAAATTAAAGTAGCTCTTCATACATAGAATGAAATTTTAATGATCATCTCATGAATAGATGTAAAGGAAATTATGCACGTTTAATAACAAGAATTTCTATAACCTATTAAAAGAAAAAAGTTAAACATTGACAATAAGAACTATAAACTCTTCGATAAAGGTATATGGTGTATCGTAATAAAACTGAAGAGTATTAAGAAATACAGAGGCTCTACTTCATGATTCAGGTTCGTGCATCAAATGAGCTAATCTTTTACATAATAGTGTGAGACAGAAACTAAAAAAACCTGGCTACATCTGCCCACGAACAAAGTTGAGAAAACAGTAAGAAGAGATTTGAACAGTCGCCAATTTACATGTACTGTGAGAAATGTTAAAACTCGCAATAGCGAAAAACTAGTGTTAACTTGTGATATCCCTTGAGAAGACATTTCTTGAATTTTAGGGGAAAAAATACTTATACAACTGTTATTTTTTGTAACATCGTATCTAAAAATACTTCACATTTCTTCAACTGTTTACGTGAAAAATCATTTCCCCAAAAAAGTCACAAGAATTTATTTTATCTACTCGTAATGTACTGTTCTCCAAATACACTGAAATGTTAAAAATGGTGTGCTACTGTTATAAAGTAGCTGAGAATACATGAAGATTCTGATTTATGTTTACGAAGCGTAGAAAGTTTATTGGACTTTGTATTATCTGAAATTTTTTTCCCATTTGAAAATTAGTTTTATCGTCAGTGAGTGCAAGTTCCCGTAAAATGTCTTTCATGTGTTCTTACCATAATTTTAACACTAGCTAGAAACAAAAGTACTTTATGAAAGTCTTAGTAAAACCTACTGTGTCGACGTGTCTGTATACTTTTTTATATCTGTACGCAAGTTTAAAACTTATCGGTATTTTTTAAATTGACAATTAAGTCTAATCTGAACATTACATTTACTGTGATATTTCAGCAGAAACAGATAAGTTGGACTTCCAGATATAGGGCTTACATTGGACTGGGATGGACCTCTAACTTATGTACGCACCAAATGAGTATGTTTTCACACTAATTACGTGTTAGGTTTTTACAAAGCAGTCCGTAGCCTTATTACAATAACTGAGTCCGTCTCATTGTCTGCTACAATATGAACAAACAAGATGCGTTCAATGTAACGGGAGAGCATGCGCAGTGAACATAATGAAACGTAATTCTAAGATGAAAACGATCATTCAACTCACGCTCACATTATATGTTTTACCTTATTTCAGTGACATCTGTTTGTTTGTTTTGTTTGTTTGTTTGGGAATTTCGCACAAAGCTACTCGAGGGCTATCTGTGCTAGCCGTCCCTAATTTAGCAGTGTAAGACTAGAGGGAAGGCAGCTAGTCATCACCACCCACCCACAACTCTTGGGCTACTCTTTTACCAACGAATAGTGGGATTGACCGTCACATTATACACCCCCACGGCTGGGAGGGCGAGCATGTTTAGCGCGACGGGGGCGCGAACCCGCGACCCTCGGATTACGTGTCGCACGCCTTACGCGCTTGGCCATGCCAGGCCTTCAGTGACATCATTAGTGGAATAAACCTTCAAACACATTGATTTTAATGTGAAAGTAGCAGAGAACTGAATTATGATCACACTAGAGTCGCACATTGTGTGTAAGTTTTTTCTACGGAAGATATGTTTTTAGAACATTGTGAGTACATCGTGGCAACACACGGACCTACTTCAGAAAGTTTATAAAATACAACAGAGATACAAATTATATTACACCTCTTATTTCAGTAATGAAATTGCCAATGACGTTAATGGTAAAACGACAAGAAATTGTATAGAAGTTCAATTCTTGATTGAAACGTAACGGTGAGTATTTTCATCATGAATCTGTTTCACATGTTTCGTAACTTTTGTTTGTTTGTTTGGGAATTTCGCACAAAGCTACTCGAGGGCTATCTGTGCTAGCCGTCCCTAATTTAGCAGTGTAAGACTAGAGGGAAGGCAGCTAGTCATCACCACCCACCGCCAACTCTTGGGCTACTCTTTACCAACGAATAGTGGGATTGACCGTCACTTTATACACCCCCACGGCTGGGAGGGCGAGCATGTTCAGCGCGACGCGGGCGCGAACCCGCGACCCTCGGATTACGAGTCGCACGCCTTACGCGCTAGGCCATGCCGGGCCATGTTTCGTAACCTACTAACTTCAGTCATATTCCAGCTACTAACCTTTTAAAATGTTTTTTATAGACACTGACATACCTATATGTGTTGTGTATTTTTAGGTTCTCGTCTTGTTTGTTTCAAATTTTGCAGAAAGCATTTATCGTTATTTAGATATATTGAGGTTAATATTAATTATTTGTTTTGTGTGTTTTTGAAATTAGCGCAAAGCTACACTAGGGCTATTTATGCTAGCCGACCCTAATTTAGCAGTGTAAGACTAGACAGAAGGCAGCTAGTCATCACCACCCACCGCCAATGCTTTGGCTACTCTTTTACCAACGAATAGTGGGATTGATCGTAATTTATAACGCTCCCACGGCTGAAAGGGCGAGCACGTTTGGTGTGACGGGGATTCGAACCCGCAACCCTCCGATTACGAGTCGTGTGCCCTAACCACCTGGCCATTCCATGCAGAGTTAATATTAATGCTGATGAATTTCCCGATTAGTATTATGAAAATAAAATGAATTGAAAAATAAACGAATAATATAATAAGCAGATAAATAATATTTGTGTTTAACACTATTAAACTGAGAATAGTGTGTCCCTTTTCGGTTGGTTAAAAGTTTGTTTAAGGACTTATAACATTAAAATTGTGGATTCAGTTCCACATGGTGGGCAGAGCGCAGACAGCCCATTTTGTAGCTTTGCGCTGAAACAAACAAATTAAGAACCCTACTTCCTCTGCTGGGTTTCAGTGTTGTTTCTAGTGGGCTCCAGTGTTGTTGTTTCTTAAATCGCCTAGTTGTGTTTTGTTGAACATGGAAATGTTTTTAAGAACGAAATAATTCCTCATTAAACAAGTTAAAACTGAAACAACTCACGTAGTTTTAACATGTGCGAGTATTTTAAAGGGAAACAAAGAAAAGTTTTATTTTATGAAATGTGAGAAATATTTGTACTCTTATTATCTATTTAATTGTTGTGTAGTGTTATTAATATTAGGAGGTATACGTATAAACATCATATTTCTGTTTGAAAATACCAGTTTTACAAATTAATTATCAGGTAGTAACGAATTAAATAATCGCATCTTATCTCGCTTCTGCCCGGCATACCCAACTTGTTAAGGCGCTCGACTCATAGTTTAAGGGGTAATGGTTCGAATCCCAGTCGCACCAAAAAATGCTCACCCTTTCAAACGTAGGGGCGTTATAATGTTTGGTCAATCCCACTATGCGTTGGTAAAAGAGTAGCCCAAAAGTTGGCGGTGAGTGGTGATGCCTGACTGCTTTCCCTCTAGTCTTATACTACTAAATTAGGTGACGGCTGGCGGAGACAGCCCTTGTGTAACTTTGCGCGAAATTAAAAAGTAAACAAACATTTCACGTTTACACGACAAGTGTAACAGTAAAAAAATTTCAAATAATATATATATATTTGGTTGCTATTACCATACATGTTATTAGCTTCAAATAATTTATGTATATATACTTATCAGATAGTTTTTCTTTTGTTTAATCTTTCATTGTATTAAGTTTATATGAAATATTGTTAAAGAGTTAAAATAAAGTTAAAGATCGAGCGCCCTCTCACAAACCGTTGCAAATGACTCACGCTTTTCTAAAATATCAACAGCCTTTCCTACCTTTGTTACCATAATAGACGATTCCAATACTCCACTGGTCATGTGTTATGTGCCGCGGATGTTCTTAAAATATATAGGTACCGTACCGCTTTTGATTTTAAAAAATGATGACAGTAAGAGACGTTTTTAAATTGTTTAGGCCTAATCACCGATTTGAAGCGGTTTTCCTATACACCTTCTAATGTTGTTTAAAGAAAGCCATTAGGATCATGAACATTACGCATCCGGCGAGAAGAACAGATATTTAGATAGAGGTAGATTATACATTCGACAAACTAACCATTTCGGGTTGTCCAGCCTTGTTTGAACAGTGAGTGCCATTATGTCAGTATGTCAATGGTCTAAGATATTATCATAAGGTACAGTTTTATTCACAATTTTAACTCAGAAACGTATTTTTTAAACTAAAATAAAATTAGCTATATCGAGGAAGGAGTGTATTACAGATGATTCTATAGAAGTGAAACACAGGTTTCCAAAGTGCCAAAGATAGAACAATACTTATTAACAATAAACATTTGGATTTTCTGGTGGTAAAAATAATGATTCGAAAATATCTTATAGCAGACAAGATTCGTGCTTTCTGACAGAAGGAGAATTACTGTCAAAAAGTAATGTTGTGTCCTTATATTTTGTGTTTGTATACTTTTGAATAACCTAAATAACATACTTTTCTATTTTCGCCTAAATCGTTTTCTGTCTCATTTTCCTCTTTGTAATTTATTTTATCGCGATTTTTTTTCATTAACTTTAGCAGACGTAGTTTTTTTTTCACTTGTTTATTGGATATATCTCCACTTTATTTTGATGTGTCTAGTTACAAAAATTTATGAAGAGTGCTATTTTTATTTTCCGAACCTATCTCTTCTGGCTCTTTCCTTTTCTGATAATGATTTCTAGAAAACTTTTCCACTTGCTTTCCACGGCAGACTCGCTTGTTTAAGGGTAGCGTGACATCACAAGGAACAGTTACACAAGTGGTCATGTGCCAAAGTCTGATAAAGTGTGCGGAGTAATTTTTAGTTCGTGCAATAGTATTTATATTTTTGAATACTTTGAAATCTAATCGACCAAGATACCAATTCATAACTATGCAGACCAGTCAGGATAACAGCTTGGTGAGTAAGAACGTTGTTCTGGGTTTATATTGTAGAGAAACCATAAAGCAGCGCTGTTTCGGTTTTAAAATACGTTTTACATACATCTGTGTGTCAGTATAGTTGTATCCTTATTTATATGCTAGAACTGGCATGGTCTTGGGGTTAGGGCACTCGACTCATAATCTAGAGGTCATGGGTTAGAATCTCCATCAATTAATAATGTTGCCCTTCTAGCTGTGGGGCGTTATAACGTGGGAGTCAATCCCACTCTTCGTTGGTAAAAGAGTAGCTCAGAACTTGATGGTGGATGGTATTGACCAGCTGTCTTCCCTATATAAGAGACAGCTAGCGCAGATGACCCTTGAGTAGCTTCGCGCAAAATTTGAAAGGAGACAAAACAAGTGCTTTTATTTGATTTTTTTTTTCTGCCCGGCTATGTCTTGTCTTGTTTCTCTGCTGTGGGTACTTATTTGTCTGTACTTTACTTATTACAGAATGTACATCTATACATTTTTTTAAAAATTTACAAGTGTCTTTCACTTCATGTATACACATTCTAATCTAGATGTTTCTGGTCGAAGTGTTAACTCTTATTTTTTAAATGTTCAACTCTTTGTAAAAGTATGTTGATTGAAGCTGGTTTCACAATCACAAAAAGCTAGTATTTTAAACATTAGATCTGGCATGGCCAGGTGGTTAGAACGCTAAACTCGCAATCTGTTGTTAGCGGGCTCGAAATCCCCACCAACGAGCATGTTCGCCCTTTCAGCTGTAGAGGCATTATAATCTGTTGAGAAATCCTACTATTCGTTGGGAAGAGGGTGGTGATGACTAGCTGCCTTCATTCTAGTCTGACATTGATAAATTAGGAACGGCTAACGCAGATAACCCTGATGTAGCTTTGCACGAAATTAAACAAAAACAAACAGCTGTAATAATACACATATTTGTGTGTATGTGTAAATTCTGGAAAGAACATTATAGTAAAATAAACCTTAACAGTTTTCGAGTTGTTAACTTGTAAAAGTAACACGTAACATTTAAAAATGATACTGTTTATGTTGCTTACTGTTTAAAACTGAACTTGTGAGTTTGTAAAAGGAATAGCGTACTATCATAAGGTGTGAAACTATCAGAAAACTGAGAATTTTTACCATTGGAGATGTAGTTATTTTTGTAAACTATTTTATGTTTGATTAACACTCATCGGAGTAAGGAAACACAACATTCTCCCATGATCATAAGAGCATAGTTTTAGCGACTTTCTGCTTATCTTTCTTATGAGAGATGTTTTCTTGGAATATATGATATAACGATTTACGTTTCTACCCGGTAATTTTAAATGAAAGAAACGCGGAATTAATTTTACATCTCCATTTGGTTACCGTCGAAGGTTCTTTCTTCAACTTCTATCACTAGTATTAGTATCTAAACTGCAATGCTCTTCCCTTGGCCTTTCTGCCTCTGCATTTGTCTAGTTACATGTATATCCAACAACTGAAACATTTTGGTTTGATTTGCGTGTTTATGTTTAGTTGCACTGAAACTCCTATTATAAAAGGTAGTGACAAAGAATATGATTTTATGTTATTATTAACAAAAATTGTTCGTTTTGCAAACCTTCTGCTATTGTTTTTAGAAAGATTAAAAAAGAAAAGAATTACAAAATATTAGAAATGCAATATTATTCATACTAATTTTTGTCATTGCTTGCAGCTACGTACGATAGAAGAAAATTGTTTTTGTGTTTGTTTGTCTGTAATTGAAACTAGTATATGAATAATAATTTAATAAACCAGGGGGTAGGCAATACAAAAACCACGTAACAAATTTCATGATGTAAAATAAATACTATTTTTTCACACTCAAATATCTTAGTTTATTACTCTATATTTAAATCAAATTACATAATCTAAAGTTAACCATCGTGATCTTACATAATTAATATCGTATAGATTGTGTCTATAGTTATGCAGTTGAATCCAGATTCAAAATCAACATGACATCGAAGTACGTCTCTGTAATCAGACAGTGACTTAATTTTAAGAAAGTTTATATTGGTTGTGTAAACAATCCAAGTATTATTATATTACTGATTACAAAGTCACTTTATATTTAAGTATAGGTAATTATGTTTTTTATTATTTAGGTTAATCAAATGGAATAAATTAAATTATTATTTGTTTGTTTGTTTGTAACTTCGCGCAAAGCTACAGGAGGTCTATCTGCGCTAGCCGTCCCTAATTTAGCAGTGTAAGACTAGAAGGAAGGCAGCTAGTCATCACCTTCCACCGTCTACTCTTGGGCTACTCTTTTACCAAGGAATAGTGGGACTGACTATCACTTTAGAATGTCCCCACGGCTGAAAGGGCAAGCGAGATTGGTGTAACGGGGATTTGAACCCGCAACCCTCAGATTGCGAGTCTAGTGCCCTAACCACTTGGCCATGCCGGGCTCTTTAAGAAAATAAGTTCACCCGAGTGTAAACACGATAACTCCAGTAATTATTCTAATAATTACATAAACTATCCACATTACTAGAGGCCACCACAAAAACTACATATGTTAGCAGGAATTCTTATGCAAAATAAACAGGCTACCAGAAACCACATATATACACGTACACAGCCAGTAAATTTCAGATCAATTGTACAAACTACTAAGGCCAGACAAATAAATTTTTATTCACTTTCACAATTAAAAGGGCTATTAAGTAAATCACAAAACTTATAAATGCAGACATGAAGATACCGAATTCCAACCCTAATGATCAACTTTTTATCCCTAAACGGCGGCTGTCTGTTGTGACGGTTCAAGTCAACGGTCTCCGAAAGATTCCAAGGCAACGTGCTCTACCCCGAATATGTCAGGTATGCGTGTAATTTAAAGTAATGGACTGGTTAATTGAAAAAAAAGTATTTCTTTAAAGGTTTCGCACTATTTTTATTATAAATTTTCGAATAAATTGATAGTTAAAATAAGAATATATTATGGTAAGCTTTTAAACAGTATTGAGTTATTTATGCTTTGTACGGTGATTTTTTGCATTACAAATTTTTCATAAACTTCAGAACGGATGTTCCAGTAAAATAAATACACAGGTTAGAAAAAAGCGCATGACATGTTAATCATAATTATCTGCTTTAGCCTAAAATTAAACAGTAATGTTCAAAACAGGCTGTTGTTTTGTTTGTGAATTTAACATATTTATTAATATACCTAGCTATAATAAAGGGAATTTTCTCTTACATATTCATACGTCATAAACATGAAATGGTTGAAAGTGAACTGTAGTTTAGTTCAGATTAGCTTCCTACTGTGTTGACCTTTCGAAGTATAGGCTAAGGACAAACTAAACATACACCTTACTTTAAGCTCTTGTATATTTGAGAGATTTTTTAACAAGAAAAAATAAAATAATAATGAAAATCCACAACTCTCTGAACACTGCTTTTTCATGGTAATGATATTAGTGTACTAAATGATTTTTATTTAATAAAATGATGCAATAAAGAACATAGAATAATAACATGCAACCTTTTACATGTCTGGTGTTATACTTTCACGTAAGCAGCTATAATAATACGTATGTATATATAAATGGGCGTGTGTGTGTGTGTCTAAACTCTAAAAAAATATATTTGTAGTAAACGAGTAAAAGCATTATGCTTCATGAGTTTATGTTTACATGTATTTTTACAAATTTATGATTATAACAATAACATGCAACAAGCAGACAATATCCCATAAACAATATCGTCCTCGTGGTTAAGAACATTTTCTTAGGAAACGATCTACAAATCTCTGTACAGAAAACATCGTAATACGTCATTTGATAAAAACAACAACAATTAGTTATAACTAATTTAGTCTAAAACGTTAAGGATAACTACTAACATTAATAATTCCTGAAAATGAGAATATAACAGGTGGGTTTTGCAGGAGGGGTCTGATTTTTCTATTTAATGGCTCTGTAACCAAACTGAATTGAAGGTTAATGCAAATTTGCTTTTTTTCTAGTAATTACTGTATTATATTGACTTTACAGTCAATATGAAAATAAGGTAAATAAATATATATTTGCATAAAGCACATGTTAGTTTATGCTTATCCTAGTATTACAAACAAGAAAATCTCTTTCACACAAAAAATAAAAATAGTTCAATTACATATTGAATATTCACTACTACTGTAGTACCAAGACACACAGACAGAAGTGTGTCTTGTGACAAAAACAGTCCCCAAGACACGGTGTGTGTTATTAACACGAGTAATAGTTTAGCTGTTTTCTTCCTTCCGTAGCTCTGGCTGTGGCAATTCAAACTTTCACATATTTTTAGTAGATGTGCCCAACTGGAACCTTACTTAACATAGCAAATGTCAAGGTAAAATTATTTGTTATTTGCAAAGTCGATAGTATACAATAATAGACATAAATAAGCAGGATTGTTAGAACAATACAAAAGTAGAATTTATATGTATGTTGTTTTTTTTTCTTTCAGTTTTTGTTACTGTTGGTACTGACCATTACAGTTGGGATAAATATTTTCTTTATTCTTGACACAAGCCAAAAACTGCAGAAGACATCCGATACAGGTACGACCTCTATTTATCAAATCACTTTAAAAATAAAATTGCTGGAGTTTTCCAAAAATACTCTCACACAAATGTTAACTAGTAGCGAAATGCGTAAATAGAATGCATACGTATTGCATCGTGTGATGGACCTGCTACGAGGTTTTATAATGCATTTTGATTTTTCAACCCCAAAGATTATAACGAAGGCACACACAGCATAGAAAGAAGACGTAATAGTTTTCATCCACAAGAAAGTCTACCGAAGAGTGTTACAATTGAAGTATGTTCCAGTCAGTCTAAAGTCACTGTCTCTGTTGACGGGACAACAGTAAGTGAAGTTTTGTTATAGTTAAAAAGGTTCAAGTGACTACAAAGTTATAGTGTCCTTGGATAGGGCAGTAATATGTTTATAGTGTTTAGAGAAACTTTTGTCTCTCGCTATCCAGCCCAGCTTACAAAATCTGGTATTGAACAAAAGACCTCTTATGCAGAGACTTGTTGAGACAAAGAATACTAGAATACATATGAAATTCTGTATTTTACATGTATCTGATTTTGAACTTAAAATGGACAAATTAAAAGGAATGTGGGGAAAAATATCTGTAGTACTTAGTTTTTGACATAAAGAATAAGTAACTACAGTTCTCCAGTGTAATAGATGAAACATGCTTTATGTTCCTAAAGTTACAATTTGTATTTAATTATGAATTAGTGCAATATTACTACCTTTGTTGATTAAACAACAATAAATGTAGCCTCTAGGTTTAAAGGAAAAAGTATTTTAGAAATAATCAAAACCCACCCTCCTCTCTGTGTGTAGGAAACACAGTTTTTTTGTTTCGTTACAAAATAACAATTTAACGTATTAAAGAGACTCATGGCTTATTACATTCCAACGGGAAATGAATATTTCATTTTTAAGATAGAACATGTGTACCTTTTTATGTAGATTTTAGAGGACCCAGAGGAGAGTAAAGGAAGGGGTATCCATGTCCTCGTGCTTAACCAAGCAACTGTAAGTTCTGCTTGTTCTTGATTAAATGTTTCGAAATTAACTGGAGTATTACTAAACAGAAAAGGCTTAGTACCTTTGTCACTCCGTCGAGAACACTTTGTGTTCACTCCTTTTTTATTAATGCTTAACAATATACATCGTCACTCAGCAACAAAACTATCACATCATTGTTCTATGGTGTTTATGTAGAATGCTCAATATTCACGTTGATTTGTTAGAAATATCTGTTTTTTATTCTCCTTTTTTAACTTCATTTATATCACAGCAAAACAGCTTAATTCAGAAGTTTCGTGACATTGAGTTGTAGCAAAAAGCAAATTAAAACTTATCAAGTGGTGTTTCAGTTAACCCTTACATTATGTTTATCCATTAAATTAGTCTACAAGTAGGCCTACTGTTACTAATGTTATAGAGTCAGTTTAAAATGTTTTATGTGATGAATAAATGTTAATTAATAAAACTTCTTTTGGTATTTTAACGCGTATGTTACATATTTGGCCTTAAAATGTAAAGGAAAATAAATGTTCGTTACTCCCAAATATCTTAGGCTTGCTTTTTTGTTTGTTTTTTAATTTCGCGCAAAGCTACTCGAGGGTTATCTGCGCTAGCCGTCCCTAATTTGCAGTGTAAGACTAGAGGGAAGGCAGCTAGTCATCACCACCCACCGCCAACTCTTGGGGTACTCTTTTACCAACGAATAGTGGGATTGATCGTAACATTATAATGCTCCCACAGCTGAAAGGACGAGCATTCGAACCCGTTACCCTCAGATTATTAATCAAGTGCCATAACCCACGTGGCCATGCCGGGCTTAAGATATATAGGCGCGGGTTCGCATCCCCGTCGCGCCAAACATGCTCTAGTCTTACACTGCAAAATTAGGGACTGCTAGCGTAGATAGCCCTCGTGTAGCTCAGCGTGATATTCAAAACAAACCAGAATACAAATCTTTTATCCTTTGTATCGTCAAAACAGTTAAAATTTTGTGTCCGAATGTTTCTACTATGGTTTTTACTTCTTGATCGAGAATATAATAAATTGGCTCAAGAGTGCTGTGTGTGTGTTTTATAGCAAAGGCACATCAGGCTATCTGCTGAGTCTATCAAGGGGAATTGATTTTAGCGTTGCAAATCCGTAAATTACCGTTGTACCAGCGGGGGACTCTAAATATTGCTATTTACATCTCTTTCAGAGTGCACACGCATCCGCCCGCGTTGCGCTAAACATGCTCGCCCTCTCAGCCGTGGGGGTGTATAATGTGACGGTCAATCCCACTATTCGTTGGTAAAAGAGTAGCCCAAGAGTTGGCGGTGGGTGGTGATGACTAGCTGCCTTCCCTCTAGTCTTACACTGCTAAATTAGGGACGGCTAGCACAGATAGCCCTCGAGTAGCTTTGTGCGAAATTCCAAAAACAAACAAGCACACGCATCTCTGTTCATTATAACATTTCATTTTCTGCGTAGTTTTTACTAAATATTTGGTGACTAAAGAATTAGTTCACGACTAATGAAGAGTAGTTGCCTTTTGGAGATTCAGACAAATTCATTATTGTTAAATACTTTAATTTTCGTTATTCATTCCGAAATGGTTATTCGTCATTTTTTTACGTTTTTTACACTAGTCTACCATAAAAAAGCATTACTTGTCATCTTTGTGAATGAATGTTAGAAACTGTATATAGAATTATTTCTTAAAATTTCTTACTGTGACTGCTGTCGAACACCCTGACGTTGTGCAAAGAATCCACAAAACCTCGATTACAGATAATAAAGGATAAATTAACACAATTTCCAGAACTAGCCACCTAAAACACCAAAAACAATTGAGAAAAGTTGATACTAATGTATATAGGTGGAAAATGTTGAGTGCCACATAAAACCATTAAAAAACTTTTGAAATTTAAAAGGTTTATGTGGAATCTAAGAAAATGAGTTAAACGGTCTGATTATTAAATGTTCAGGAAGGGGTCCATAAACCTCATCTTCTTGCAATCAATGTGTTTAGTAAGGTTTATAAACAAATATACACTAAGTATTCCCTTACCTTGCTTCTGAGTCTTGTACATCATCGTTGGGTATCCAAGCTGATGAAATATGCTGACCAAGAATTTATGTATTTATATTTAGGGTAGTGTGATGGCACAACGTGTATTCGATACCTACTCACCTCATGAAGACGAAGCTATGGCACTCTTTCTTAACATGGTTTCTGATGGAAGGGTATTTATCTTTACAATCAAGGTAAGATGTTACCATGTAATCATTCTGACGGCACCATAACCGTTTCGTGACATGATCTTTGATAGATTTTTATTCTTCTAACAATTCGAGTAGAATAAGACTTTATATAGTTTCCATTTTTAAGATACTGTATGTGCTTGTCTTAACATAGTATGTGGTGAAAGAATACAAAGGATACCAACTTGTTTACAGCTGAGTTATGAGAAAATAAAGTATCTATTTTACGAATGAATGTGTCAATTACATTAATTGTACTCGTTGATAGTACTGTTGTATCTGCAGTCGACGTTTTCACAGTTTTGTTTGTTTGTTTGTTTTGGAATTTCGCACAAAGCTACTCGAGGGCTATCTGTGCTAGCCGTCCCTAATTTAGCAGTGTAAGACTAGAGGGAAGGCAGCTAGTCATCACCACCCACCGCCAACTCTTCGGCTATTCTTTTACCAACGAATAGTGGGATTGACCGTCACATTATAACGCCCCCACGGCTGGGAGGGCGAGTATGTTTGGCGCGACTCGGGCGCGAACCCTCGACCCTCAAATTACGAAGTGCACGCCTTAACGCGCTACGCCATGCCAGGCCTATTTTTTACAGTTAAAAAGGATAGTAGACAAGTTACCTGTATTTAAGAATAAAATATTTTAATATGATTTTAATTTGTGAACACTGTTTATAGTTTTAAACTCGAATAATTGAGATTGTAAGTTTTCGTCTATGAGTATGAGATTAAGGAACGTTTCGTTTTAAAATGGCGTACTTATGTTAAGAATTTTTGCATAAAGTCCATAAATTACAAACATCCTGTTATTCAGTTTTTAATGACAGTTAGTTTATGTCTCACTTCGTGTGAAGAAACTTCACACATTTCATTTCACTTTTTAATCAGGCAAGTACGAGTTTTTGGTGAATATTTGTTTTTGAATTTCGCGCGAAGCTACATGAGGGCTGTCCCTAATTTAGTAGTGTAAGACTAGAGGGAAGGCAGTTAGTCATCACCACCCACCGCCAACTCTTGGGATACTCTTTTACCAACGAATAGTGGGATTGATCGCACAATATAACGCCCCCCCCCGGCTAAAAGGGCGAACATGTTTGGTGGGACTGGGATTTGAATCCGCTACCCTCAGATTACGAGTCTAACGCCATAATCTGGCCATGCCGGGACTCTTTTGCTGAAAGAAAAAAAAAATCACCACAGTTACGCGTAGCGATTTATAGTTATCGTACTTGGATAGTATGTTTGGCTATCATGAACTAAACATTGTAATGTTGAGTGTAAGGTTTTTGGGTCTTGCAGCTAACTGTATTTATGGCATTTTGAAACAAAAGAGCAAGGTTTTGTCTTGAACGTTATCATTTTTAACCTAAGAACAGATCACTTGAAGATAGCCACCAAGATTATGTTATATAGTTTGAGAATTAGATTAAAAAAAAACACAATGAAAATAAATCTGTAGGGAAAACGCTTGCTTTACGTTTTAATATCATCAACGTTATCCGCCTACAGGTTATATTCGGTAATGGCTGTTCCATAGAACCCTGAACTGATTTAATCCTCTTTGTGGTCACTTCTGGGTTGGGGCAAGCCAATCTTTTAGAGTGAAATGGATACTTTTACAAGTTAGGCTTTTCTCTCCCTTGAATATTTCATTTGGAGTAGTCGTTGAGGTAGGTAATTTAAAGACTATGGAATGCTATCTGATTTGAGTGCAATATTTTTTATTCTAGGTGTTGCTTTGTATGGGTTTATTTGGATAGTCGATTTGCTCCAGCAGATAGTTGAATTTGTAATTAGAAATAGAAAATGGTTAGTTACTAACCAACATACATTACATTTCTTTGAAAAGAAAAAAATTGTTTTCTTGCTCACTTTAGTGTGTAGTATGCAGGTATACTGTGTGTTTACTTTCCCTTTAATTTATTAATTATGCATTTTTGAAACATTTCCATTTATTCAAGTCTATATGCAGTTTTCACATAACACTAGTGGTAAGTTTATGGACTTACGTTGCTAAAATTAGGGGTTTGATTCCATGAGGTGGACACAGAAGATAGCACAATGTAGCTTTGCTCTCAAACAAATGAATAATAAGCATATAACATATTAGTCAATGAAGTCTTTAAGCTTCTTTCACTTTAGTTACTTATTGTTCTGAGTCATTCACTTCAGATATGAACTTTTATCTTTTCTGGGAAGGACTCTTGCAAGGCTAACAGTATTCTAAGAAGTTGGGCAACAACATTTTCCACTGGTGGATCAGATGATAATTTGATGTTGTGACTTCCATTATTCTGATTAAAATGAGCAGTCTTTTGAGTAGTATGTGTAATAAAAATAGTACTGTTACAGAATGCAAGATGTCTTAAGCTAGATCATTTTCTTAAGTAGTAATTTACTGTCCATTAAAGTTAATTAGTTTTTAAGCCTATTAATGAGTTCTTAAGAAAATGTAGAAAGTTAATTATCCAGTTAAGGTGCTGTTTTTTGCCTTGAGCATATATTTAATTTAGGTTGCTTTGTAATTTTAAATAAAGAGTTACACTATTCATTCTCTTTTGGATAATTCAGAATTACTTAGAGTAAATATCTTAGTTAAACCTCATGCTGTCTTGTAGGTCTATCACATTTACTTTAGGAGACAGTCACTTTTACTTGAGAATACTACAGAGTAGGTAGGAAGAACAAAATGTTGTTGCTGTGACCACAGAACACATGTTGTTACATAGTTTTCATTTGTTGTTGTTTTTTCTGATAGATGTTTTGGCTTGAATTTCTTCTGTTGTGTTACTAAGTTTAAAAGGGCTTCTTTCTTATGTAAGTTGCTAACATGTGGTACAACTAAAACCGCTATTGGAGGTCTCTTCCTGTAGATCAGTCTGAGTGTGAAGAAAGCAAAGATAATTGAGAGAGAGTGAGACTGGAAGTGCCACTGAGTGATGAAGTCCACTAGTCAGAGCTGCTCCACTTGTGAAGGTGGTGAACCATGGCAACTATGAGCCTTTGAGGCATCCTGTGAGGGCAACCTGTGATCATGCAGAACAAACTGACAAGCTGCTGATAGCAAATTCTGACTCTGCCATCTAGACCAAAGACTGACATGTTCTTTGAGCATCAAAGTCGCTGAGTACAGCTACAACACTGTAGCCTCAACATTAAAGATATCTCAGCCTGGTGTTAACTGAGAAGTTTACACTACCACTATAGGTTCCTGTGAACAGGACTAAATAGATTTATCTACTGAGTTTAAATAAGAGTAGAAGAAAGTCTGGACCATTCTCTTAAACATTTCTAGTATATTACACTGAATGAATGAACAAGTTGATGCTGAGTTTGTTTCAATGCTGAACTGTATTAAGTTTTTGGATGAGGAGAAAAAAAGATTTATGATTAACATACTTATCTGCACAATGAATCAGAGTTAGAGCTGAGAGACAGCTCCAACAGTTGATTGAGACATCAGTGACAGCCTCTTGATTGATAGAGAAGCAATTAAATGCATCTAGGATGGTTATATTGTTGAAAAATTAATGACTGAAAAGAAGTATCATTTCTTGATTTCTGAGCTATCAGTTCATGATATCTTATGAAATATATTTTCTACATTTTGTGATTATTACTCAGTTACATGCAAATACAATGATCTATCAGTCATACAATTAGGTTTGCACCTTTTACTTTCTGAACTATCAAGCAGAGTTTCAAGGTATCAGATGATAGCTGCTCGATTATCACATAATTTTGGATATCTGGATGCTACTAGAACATTAACAGGTGCATGATGACAAGTAGCACTAAGAGTTTGAAACCTCAGCTAGAAGAATGTTGTGATCCTTAATTTCTGAGGTATCAAGTGATTTGCTGTGGTAAAATGTCATCCATCATTTTACAAGAATCATGAACCCATTTTATATGAATGATAGCAGTTCCTCAGAGCATAGTACATGATCCTCACTAGATTTTCTCAGCACACTTATTTGTATATATTTCTCCAATGTGCTGAGGAAGTCATGTTCTCCTAAACATAAATTGATGGATACTGTAGTAAGAGCATATATGTTAAGCTAGACTGACAGTTTTAATTGAAAAGTCTCAGTTTGGTTAAATTAAACTGGTGATCATTTTATAATGATGAAAGAAACATGTTAGGTTCATGGTTAAGATGTAGCTAGCATGAGATTGCTCAAATAGTCTGCATGTGTCTAAGATGGTCCATTTTAAAGTACTAGTGTATGTGACAATGTTTATAACAAAATGTATATATGTACAAATATGCATGTGTAATCTTGTAGACATTTCATAAAGATATTCATGACTATTCTATAACAAGTGGATCAATTATTCAGAGAACACTGATGTTCTTTTCTAGGTCTCTGTCTTATATTTTTTTATCATTACAGCCTTTCTGTATTTCTTCAGTCTTAATATTGTAATTCTCGTTTATATCTTCAACAGCTTTATCAGTTTTGTCTTTAATCAGTTTTATTTTTATCTTAAATCTTTAAATTGTAGTCTCTCTCTTAAAAACTTATCCACTTAATTTTCAGTATATTTCTTCTTGGTCTTCCTTTATTATTTCTCGTGTTTTGTACAATGTACTTTTTGCATATAACATATTGTTTTAAGGGGACTTTTCATTCAATTTTATGTTGTAATCTTATTTTGATTTTGAGATTGTATGTTTTCAATTTTGCTCAAAGCTACATGAGGGCTATCTGTGCTAGCCATCCCTAATTTAGCAGTGTAAGACTAGAGGAAAGGCAGTTAGTCATCACCACCACTGCCAACTCTTGGGCTACTCTTTTAACAACAGATTGTGGGGTTGACCATCACATTACAACACTTCCATGGCTGAAAGGAGGAGCATGTTTGATGTAATGAGGATTCAAACATGTGACCTTCAGATTACAAGTTGAGCACCCTAGTTACCTGGCCATGCCAGGGCTGTTGTGAGATTTTAGAAATGATAAATAGTCACTGTACTCTATTTATTTGTGACAGTGTTGTTATTATTTTAACATTTTCCTTGTTAAGTTATTTTTTTCTTTGCAATATAAATCCAATAATTGGATTTTTTTAAAATCTTATTTTATTTTTGTTGAAGGGTATTTATGTGAGTATACTGTATATTAATTGGAAGTATTAAAGAAATAGTGAGGGAAAAAAAAAGACAAATATTATAGAAATACCATCCAATTATCATGTGAAAATGAATTTCAGCAGTCTCTAGTCACATGTTAATAATCTTCACTCTGGTTGATTGTCATTAGAATGTGCTATACTGAAATAAAAGCTTTTAAAAGTGCAGGTTCTCACATTATGTACAGTAAAGTTAGTATCCCAGTCATGGCACACATAACTGAAATACAACATGACAAGCATGAACAAATTATAGGTTTGGCTGGTTAAGGATACTGCCTTCTTGAGTAGGAGATGTATGCAACACTGTAGAGAAAGTATGTGAAATTGTGAAATTTCAAAAGTGACATGAGGTGTCTTAGGGGTGTGTTCTTTAAATGATACATGACAATCAAATTGAGATCTTGCCAGTTAACTAAGTGTAAGCATAGGTATAAATGCCACCTCTAAAACAATAAAATACACATTAGCATGAAACTATCTTGATATAAATGTAGCTGCTGGAAAACTTCGACTGAGAAGAGGAAACTAAACCAAAAGACTGAAATGGATGTTGGACGTCAGATTACAAACAGTGGAATGAGGAAATCTGGACACATTTTATTTACAATGGTGTACAGAACTACTTTTATTTTTCTGTTTTTTATGGTAATGTCACTTTTTGTTATTAACAAATTCACCATCTAGTTGTCATTTCTTATTGTTTGCAACTGCTATGTGTTTTTCCATAATCATTTCCATTAGTGCATGGGTGTATGTAAGATACACACTTTATTATGGTATATATTGCTTTCTGTGTCAGGATGAAGGAACATTCCATATGAAACAACCTGCAAGAGACTTACTGAAGAAGCTTGGGAGTAAGAAGTCACAGGTGATTGGTTGGCGAGATATGTGGGCTATGGTAACCCAGAAAGGAGGTAGTTTGTTTGAAATATATTTTTTTTACAAACAGCAAATACCGAGATTTGATGCTACTATCTTAGCTTATTTTAATAAAAAATTTCTGTAAAAAATCAAGTTTAGTTAAACAACAGTGATTTTGTAGTTTGATTTTTTTATTTATCAAGTATATTTAAGATATATACATGAAATTAAAATTTAAAAAAATTTAGATAGAAACACATTTTGGAATGAAGTTGCTTTGAACTACTTATATATATATATATAGGGATAATCATAGTAATAATAACCATAATAATTATCCCAAAGTCTTGAAAAATTCACATTTGAAATTATGACTAAAAGATTTTACTTTGTGAGCATTTAAACCTACTTTTAATATTGAAAACTGTATTTATTAATTATAATAAAGTTTAAATTGTCTTTATCTATTGTTGAAGATGAAAATTAGTGCTTTATGGATAGAGAGGGTGTGTAGTTACAAGATATTGAGGTGAAATATTAATTTTCATTAATATAAATAAAAATTTAATCTGATTAGGGTTGGTGAGAATTTCACTTTTCAGGAATAAATAACACTCATACCATATATATACACACACACATATAAGCCTACAGATATCATCATATTGAAAGATGGTACTCAGACCTGTACTTTTACTGATTTCCACTGTACATGTTGAGGAACTATACATTTCAAAATCATATGGTATGTCTTGTCAAAGTGTATTTGAACCTTCCTATGTGGACTTTGATGAAAAAGAGACAATTATTTGAGTCCTGTATACCATTGTGATAACCAACAGTGTAACAAATTTTTATACTTATGTTTGGCTTGTTTTGAATATATTTTTGTAAAACAATGGATTGTGTGTTATCCATTTATTACTGACATTTGTGACCAACACATCAGAGACTTACAGTAAAGAATCCTACCCATAAGTTATTACTATTATTACTATTTTAATTCCCAAATAATATTTAGCGCTGCAGTCCCATTAAACCTTAATCCAGCCCTTTGTGCCAGAATGGTATCAAATCCAGAAGTAGACAATGAATAACAGTATTAATTACTTTATATGATGAATTCATTTTACTGTTGATTCAAATTTTGATATAGAAACTGATATCATGTAGAATTACAATGAGCAGTTCATGAGCTGCAGTCTTTATGTGGTATCTGGTAATATGGAACTCTGTGTACACAGTGGTTATATTTACCTGCCCTTTTTAAGTGTTTATTCATGCCCTAAATAATGAATTTAATGCAATTTGGAAGTTAGCATATGAATTAATGAATGGTTGTGTTGGGGTACCTGGGCATAGAATACACAGAAATACATTTGTTTTCATTCCTTTTTTCAGCATATAATCCACAGTGGATATTGGTAGATGGGTTCACTTGTTACAAACATTCATACCATCAGTACTGCATCCAGTTCCATTTTATTTGATGGTTTTTTTTAATTGACTGTCTGTGCTATTTCCCAATAACTGCCTTGTTATAAAGTAAGAGATAGTTGGAAATAAGATAAATCTCTTCAATCACATAAGACTCACAGCAGCTGCTTATTTTTGTAAAAATCTATGCAGCAGTGCATAAGATTAATGCACAAGTTCAGTAGGAACTGGGCCATTACTGGTAATGTAGGGTACACTATTTTCCATTTTTATTATCTGCACCAAACTGCATTACACTTGTAAGAAATTTAATATCTTCTGTTCTATCCTCTTACTTCACCATTACATCTTGTTGCTTATGTTACATTCTACACCTGGCATGTATGTTATTTACACTAACACTGTCTCCTTCCATGTTGTTATTACTATATCCTTGCTACTTTTTTCAGTTGTCGATATGGCAGTTTCCCTATTGTCTATATTAAATCTATAACCATATAATCATATGGTTTATAAATGCCAAACATATAATCTGTTCATTCAGTTTCTGTCTGAAAATACATTTTTAAGTTGCATTAAACTTGCAGCTTATAGTGTAAAGTATTTGATTTTTTATCCTGTTTTCTTTATCTGTTGAGAAGATACATCCATTAATTCAGTAGTGATTAAGTGCATCAAAATAAGTGGACTTGCTACAGAATGTAGCGGCTTAGTGTATGCCACATCAGCATAAATTGTTGGACATAAGAAAAAACAGTTGTGATTCAAGTGTCTAGGTGTTGCTTTTCATTATAGGTATAAAGTGGTTAAAACCAGCTATTCAGTATTTGATAAACGTCAAATATATATGTTTGATATATATTTGTATGTGTGTATATGTGAGATTAGAGCAAAATGTTAGTGTTTAATATGTGTACAAATTAGGGTGATTTTAATTCATTGATCAATATAATTGATTACCTATAATATTGATTATTTCTATTTTTAAATTACAATTAATAAAAATTAGCATTTTCAATTATTACTGGTTTTGATTATTCCAACAGTTGAGTAATGTAATTATACTTAAATAGATAGTTATTAAAATAATGAACTAATTGGAATTAGGGTTTAGGTTGTTACTGTTTTTGATTATTCCAGTTATTCAAGTAACGAAAATATTGCTATTATATTTGCTTATTGTTAAATACAAAGCTACATAATGGGCTATTTGTGCTTTGTCTAATGTTAGCCATATAAAATGTTTGTTTTTTTTACTTCAAGTTTGTTCAACTTTGGCAATTCATGGGTCTTTGGTTCAATTCACTTTGCTATTAAACTTGCTTGTCTTGTTATGGAAAAGTTACTAATGCTATCTGTTACTGTTACTAATTTTGAACTTTTAACTAGAGTGAAACCAACTGACTGGCATCACCCAGAACCAACTTTTTTCATTTTGAGCTGCTGGCTAAATGGAAGAAAACTGTCTGATAGCACCTGACATAAAATGTAGTTTCATTTATTTTCCATTTCTGAACTGATTGAGGGACCCACTGCCAACTTTTTTGTTATTATTTGTGAAACACTGTACTAATCAACTGATTGAATGTCATTTATTAAGGGGACCATTGATTAATCAATTATCAAATACCATAAATCACTAATTTCTGTGTGTGTATAAGTACAATTTGTGGTGTTGTGTTCTAGGAAAAATGTATGGTGAATCATACAGTAAAAGTCCAGAGTTCAACACTTGGGGAGCTCCAGTCTTCCTTCGTGTCGAAGTGCCATTAGTTCCTGCAGAAAGTAAGTTAGTTTCAATGAACAAGTGATCTTAGCTCATTAGAATATTTGTTCATTATGTATAAATTCTAATTGATTTTTTTTTTTTAGTTTTCACAAATTTGGCACCTGCAGTAAATGTTTCCCACTTCTTGTAGAATGTTCATGTTTTGATTGTTAACTTGTTGTTCTACTTATTTACAACTATATCAGAGTTCATAATCAATACTACTGAAAATCAGGATCAGTGCTTTTAATGGAACAAGACAGTAGTGTTCGTGAGTTTTAAATAAAATTCGTATTCAATGAAAGATACTTGGTTTATTGTTTTGTGCAGGAAATGTTTAAAATGTAACATTCTTAAGTATTAAATTTCACATATAAAACTTAAATTTTCCATGAAAACGTTATGTATGAAGCATTAGACTTGAAGTTGGCATCAGCTGTGCCATGTCGCTTGGTACATACAACTGTAACTGTGACTATTAGTGTATTTTTTTCATTTTCTCTTAGTACCTCAACTGTTGTAAAGGTAATTTTTGTTTCTGAGCATTTTTAACAATTTTTAGGCATTTTTATATCTTATTGTTAACTTTAAGCTAGAACTGATGGTTTTTACAGAGGGAGGGGTTACAAAATATACAGATTATAGGTCCCTATTTGTTCCTGAGCTTCAGCTATGCTCCTATTGAATACCAACACTGTTAAAAACACTATATTTACAAATACAAAACACTGCAGAATGTTATATTACACACAAAAAATATCTGAACATATGTCAAAAAATATTAAAAAATAATTTCAGCACACCTTTTTTAGCAGGTGCTTTTCATCAATTTTGACAGCAATATAAAAATATGTATAACAGTGAAGTTTCAGATTACAAACATGAGAGAAAGAAACTTATTTAATTATTTGTACATGAAACAAATGAAAGGATAAAAAGCTGATGTTTACTTTTTATGCAGATTTGTATTATTAACCTCATTTTACAACAGTAAGAATAATAGTAAGTTTACATTTAGAAATTAAATAAGTGATTTAAGTGTTAGTGTTTAGAAAGCCAAGTAACAACATTTGTGTCTTTATCTCCATTGTAGGTGTTTAAACAAATTTAATATGTTTGTATTTTCATCTCAGTTATGGGAATGGAAAAAAGTGTAACATGATTGTGCCTTCACCTCCATTAAGGCCTTTAAAACTGAAACATAATTGTATCTTCATTAACAATGTAGAAAATGAAATATCATACATTGACATCTTTTCTGTTATAGCTTTGGAAACTGAATGTAACGCACTTGTGTCTATCTTCAATATATATATATATACATTTGTTTTTTAATTTCCATTAAAAGTGAAGTATAACACATCTTCATCTCCATCATTGGGAACTGAAGTGTAATGTACTGTTGTGTTCAAATCTATTACGTTTGTGGGAACTGAAGTGTAATGTACTGTTATGTTCAAATCTATTATGTCTGTGGGAACTGAAGTGTAATGTGCTGTTATGTTCAAATCTATTATGTTTGTGGGAACTGAAGTGTAATGTACTGTTATGTTCAAATCTATTACATCTGTGGGAACTGAAGTGTAATGTACTGTTATGTTCAACTGTATTACATCTGTGGGAACTGAAGTGTAATGTACTGTTATGTTCAACTGTATTACATCTGTGGGAACTGAAGTGTAATGTACTGTTATGTTCAAATCTATTATGTTTGTGGGAACTAAAGTGTAATGTACTGTTATGTTCAACTGTATTACATCTGTGGGAACTGAAGTGTAATCTTCTGTTGTGTTCAAATCTATTACGTTTGTGGGAACTGAAGTGTAATGTACTGTTATGTTCAAATCTATTATGTCTGTGAGAACTGAAGTACAATCTTCTGTTGTGTTTAAATCTATTTCATCTGTAGGAACTGAAGTGCAATGTACTGTTATGTTCAAATCTATCACAGCTGTGGGAACTGAAGTGTAATGTACTGTTATGTTCAAATCTATCACAGCTGTGGGAACTGAAGTGTAATGTACTGTTATGTTCAAATCTATCACAGCTGTGGGAACTGAAGTGTAATGTACTGTTATGTTCAAATCTATCACAGCTGTGGGAACTGAAGTGTAATGTACTGTTATGTTCAAATCTATCACAGCTGTGGGAACTGAAGTGTAATGTACTGTTATGTTCAAATCTATCACAGCTGTGGGAACTGAAGTGTAATGTACTGTTGTGTTCAACTCTATCACAGCTGTGGGAACTGAAGTGTAATGTACTGGTGTGTTCAAATCTATTACGTATGTGGGAACTGAAGTGTAATGCACTCTTGTGTTCAAATCCATTACCTCTGTGTGAACTGAAATATTCTTGAACAGTTATGAAAACCAACATTCAGTGTCCTCATTAGCTTTGATACATGAATGCCTATATATGGTGTAACAGATGCAGGAAATAATGTACTGCAAGGTGAAAGCACATTTATGTTCAGTGTAGTAACTCTAAGTGGGTGAAACAATATTGATTTTGCACATTTATATGACACACTGAATATTTTAATCATGTATATTACAGTATATATATTCATATCTTGCATTCTTGTCATATTTAAAGTATACAATTAGAGGCAATGTTGTTTTTCACATCTGTTCTGGTCTTTACCATTCTTCAAATGTCTGTAATGTAAGCACATCCACATCATAATTAATATTCATGTATTCCTTGGATTCATTGTGATACTGCTGTATCCCACACATTTACCATGACATATTGTAAGTTTGCATGCCGCTAAAAGTGAAATTTTCTTTGTATATTTGTGATGTTTATGGACATTTGATGTCTAAGTACATTTTTTATGGTTTTTTTTTTAATCCTTGTTCTGTATATTTTGTTTTAAGCTTTTGAGATATGATCTGCCATTTTTATGTAGTTTTTTTAGTAATTTATTAATGTATCAGTTGTTATTTATTTTGATTATTGAAAGTGCATTTTATCTTGCTTCATTTTTACACTACAGGAAGTGTGAATATATGCATGGAAGTCATGAATTTATTTCACCTTTATTCAAATACAGTTGAATGTTGTTTCATTGTGAAAATAATAAAACTGTTCATCTCAGATTAGTCAGGAAATGTTCTCAATTTGTGGAGACTATTACCTTGAAATTGTCATTGATGTGTTTACATTTAACATTCAAATGTTAGGAAAAAACCAATCATTCACCAAGTGGCATAAACTACATTGTGTTGAATTTTATAAGCACTTTTATGTTTGATCAACAATTGTTAATGTTTTATTTTGTTCAGATAGTGAGTGTGGTTGGCCTGAGACAGAAGAAAATGAAAGGCGTCGGTCATTCTGTAATCACATTGAAGGTTATGGTAGTGTCTGTAGCTGTACTGACCCAGCACCTTTAAACTTTAACCCTGAACCAGTAAGTCTGTAATCACTTTGAACATTATGGTGGTGTTTGGATTCATATTGATCAAAGTAACTTCATTTTGAAGTGGTGTATCAGTAGCCATTTTGAACATTATAACAAAGTCTTGAGGTATTTTGAGTCACTTTCTTCAGTCTTTATATCTGAACAGTTGAATTCATAATCATATAAAATGTTAAAATAGTATTTGTAATTATACTAAATTGATCACGTGATTACATTGTGTGTAATTTGACTGATTTAGTTTCTTTTTCAACCCCCTAGTTTCGTATGTTAAACATTTCTTTTGGAGTTAACCATTTTTCAGTTTTTTTATACTTTTTTGTGAAATTAAGCTTCTGAGATAATTACAAGTAAAACTGACTTATGTACATATATATTGGGTAGATCTGCTGATAGTAGCAGAGCCAACAAGAAAATTTACAGAATAGTCTGTATTTCAAAATGTCTAATATCACTGAAAGTAGTTAGAAAACATATATCTGTATGCCACATCCTCATGTAAAAATACTTGTATAAAATCAGTTATTTTCACTCTATTATAAGTTATACTGTTATAAGCTTAGTTTATCTAGAATAGTTTTATTTTATTTTAAGAATCAATAGTTCATGTGTGATGCTAATATATTTTCTTTCAGCTGCCAGACAATAAAGTCTATGATGTACCTATTGCAGTTGTTGCCAGCAACAGACCTCATTATTTGTACAGGTATGATTGTAGTCTATTATTTTATTATTTGTGAATAAATTAACTTAGTCCTTTATTCTTAGTGTATCATGGTAATAAAGTGACAAATTCAAAATATAAAGTGACATTAAGTGTTCATTAGTCAATCAATTTTGGAAATGTATATTACTTTTAAATCAGAACTATTCATAATTAGAATCTGTCTCTAGTTTGTAAAGTTAAAATGAGAAATTTCCAAATCTGATCCATAGTTGTCTGTAGCTTATAATTATTTTAAACTAGGAAAGAAAAATAATTTAACAGATGTAGACAATTAACATTTTTTTATTTGAAAAGTGAGGAAAGTTAGACTTATAGTCACTTCTAGTTTTCTTCTTTATTACACCTGAAAATAGTTTAAAAGTTCAACATATAACCATTCCAAGTTACTTTATTTTAACAATGGAGAAACTGACAAAATATGTATCTATTCTATTTGTCTAAATTGAATAACTCAAAATATTCTTAGCTTCATACATTCTATAATAAGTTTAGTATCTTTATAATAACTATTTACATCAAATATTGTTTAAAAAGTAGTCCATAACTATAGATGAAAATTATTCATAATTCATATTTTTTAAATAGATGGAATAACCTTTTATTTCATATGTAAAGATGTCATGCCAACATTTATTCACCTTTAGAAAAATGTTATAATTATCTGACATCTTGCTTTCCTAGAATGCTTCGATCTCTACTATCTGCTCGTGGATGTAATCCAAAGATGGTTACAGTTTTTATAGATGGCTACTTTGAAGTAAGTAACGTGAAATAAAGTGGTTTTTCACTAAGCCACCTAATTAGAAAATACATAAGAATTACTCAATATTGATTTCTATACACTTGAACTACTGCAAGGTATTTTTAACAAAGGAACATTGAGTAACTTTCAAACTAAGCCAATATCGTCATATAGCCATGCAAAAATTGCAGAAGCTCGTTTATTTTAAGTTTCATACAACTGTTTTCTGTGTAAGAGTTTTATCTTATTTTATGTAAGAACTCATATTCTTTATAGCGAAATAATTCATAGATATTTCTCTTTTCTAGGAGCCATTGGAGGTGACAAAGTTGTTTGGTCTAAAAGGAATTCAGGTAGTATGCTTGGAAGTTTTCGTTGTTTACTGAGTTTTAAATTGTTCAATATTTATAGTTGTATTGGCAAAAATTAACGTTTTTAATAGTGTTAATTTTACAAAAAGTCATATTTTGCTTTTAATATTTAACATAAACATTTAGAATTAATTCAAGAATTAACCCTGAAATGTAAATGATAACTAAAAACAGCGTAATATTCATGTGAAGTTCACCCAAGATCACTGTGTGATAATGCTGAGTGAACTCAGGTACAACTTTGCTTCGTGTTTAGTATTTTTATCATTTCATCCCATTTTATACATTATAAATTTTTATTTTAATCCAGAAAAAAGAGAATGCTTCATCATATTCATATATTCGTTTATAGTGCTGATTTAAAATATTTGTATATAATTACAAGTTTTGAATTTGAAAATAATAATATGGTACTATTTTTAAAATATATAAACATTTATAATTGAGTATGTTACAAAATCCAATTTCACTGTCAAGATAAAGATCCTCAAAAACATATATAAACCAGATTTATTACTAGTGTTCATTGAATTGAAAGTAAAGCTACCATAAGGTTTAAGGTATGAAAACTATCAGAAATAGTTCCACTGAATCTGTGTGTAAAATAGATGTTTTGATTTATTTTAGCACACACCAATTGGAGCCAAAATGCTCGAATCTCCCAGCATTACAAAGCTAGTCTTACAGCAACCTTTAACCTGTTTCCTGTAGGTTTGATTTATTGCTTGTTCAGGTTTAAGACATTATACAATAAATTACATTTTTTAGAACCAATAGTATAAAATAATATAAAAGTAACACTTTAAAACAGACATACGAAAAGTAAATATAATTTTAGCAAGTAAATTCTTAGTGAGAGATTTTATTATTTCAAAAATAGTTATTGCTTAACAGCATCTTGTAGTGTTGTTTGTTTCTTATTACAGAAGTTGACAGATGTTGTGTTATTTTCTAATTTTAATATTTGCTGATTAATTATTTTAATTATGATTATAAGTTTATTCAATAAGTGTAATTATATGCTGTTACTGTATGACAATGGTATGAATTGTGTAAACATTGATTATGCCTAGACTAACTGAGTTTTGAATTGGAAAATTTTGATAGTAACTAGTATGTTTGAGAAATAGCAGTTTCTATTTTATATTTAGCTATGATATTATTTATTATTTAAATTTTTTTGCCATGATTTAGTTCAATTATATTTATATTTATCTTAAATCCTAGTGAGCATTAAATATTAAAGAAGTCATTTTTATATTAAAAAATGGAATGTTGTTTCTCCTATTGGTGATGTATGGATACAAAGTTTATTATTAATTGTGTAAAATAAATGTCAAACAATCAATTACTTGACATGCAAACTTGTGGTCTGGCAAAACAATAAAAAGTCTTAAGACTTGAATTTAGATTGATGAATGTGAGAGATAGGGGTGTTAGGTTAGAGATATGTAAAACTATAAAGTGTAACATATTTTACTTGTTAAAAGATACTGTTGCTAATAGTTACTTAATTGTTATTTTGTATTTTAGTGATATTTCATTGTTATTGTTACTTTGAATAATCCTTAAATTAGTTTATCATCTTGCACTTTTTCCTGGTTCATTATTACTGCTGTCAAAACTTGTATTATTTTTAATAAATCTTAACATTTTGTACCCAGTCTGTAACTAAACTTTACGTAAGTGATTAAGTCATAACTATAGAATCAATGAACTATCCCACAGTAAACATCTTGTGTGATAATTATATGCAAACAATTTAAGTATACCATTGTCAGAAATTGATCTTTAAATGTATTTAAGAAAGGAATTTATAAGTTCTGTATTTGCATAGTCCATCATGCTTACCTGTCCACTTTATTTCTCTATTTGGTGATAATATGTATTTAATGAATTTTTTATCAACTGCTGCTGATGTGCTTATATAAAATAAAAAGGGGAATTTCCTTCTTTGAAGCACATGGTTGTGGCAATAGGAAGTGATGGTATTTAGAATTTCAGGGATTCTGTTAGTTAGACTCTTGACACATGAACTTCAGTTGTTTCTTTTATTTATGAACTACTGTGTAATGTTAAATTAAAATAATTGAATTACTGTATTTTGCAACAAGTCTGAATCATCTTGAATCCATAAAAGAATTCACTTGAGAGCCAATACTTTACTATCTGCTAGATTTTGAACATAAACAAAATTTCCAATAAATCCTGAATTGTACGTTTTTAAATTTTAAATTTCTTCTTTTAGGTTAAGAATAATGAAAATTAGCTTTGTATTGTCAAGTATCTAATATATAGTCCCAATATATATTTCATCACAGCAAGCCAGGTATGGTATTGTTATAGAAGAAGACCTGGATGTCTCTCCTGATTTTTTCAGGTAGGTCTCGTTAACGCACTACTGTGTATCAGCATGTTTGTGATGTTTCAAAACATCAAACGTATATGTATGTATCTGCTAAGCTATCTTTAAAAAACTGCACTTGTTAAGAATTTATCCTCTTATTTTTATCCATCTGTATATATTTATTTTATTTTTGGCAATATTTGATGTATTTTTAATAATATTTGGAGAAATAATACCATTCTTATTTACATATTCAGGCTATTGAACACTCTCTCTGTTTGGTTAAAATTTTGGAAGACAAAGGTTCAATTGATGAATCGAATAACCAGTGCTTGTTGGAATAATGCAGGTCATTTGTGAGGATATTACTGGGGAGATTAATATCTGTTGACAACAAAACTTTTTTTTTTCCTCAACTTAAAATTGTACATTACAATAGATAATATAAATATAACAGAGATGCCAACCCTAACGATTTGGCGTAATCATTACGATTTTGGTGTATACATTACGACTATATGCTCATACAGACAAATATTACGACTTGTTGCAACTCCCAAGTTATTATATATTATATAGGTCTATACAATAAAGTGATAAATTGTTCCCCCAGGGCTTGAAAGGGGTGAAAAGAAAATTTCTAGTGAGATACAAATAAATTTTGATAATAAATAAAAGACATAGTCCAAATGGCTACTTGCAATAATCATGTTTGTGCTTGAAATAATAAAAAATATATACATGTATTTGTATCTTTGACGTCTACCAATAGTTTGAATGCGGTGTTTCTCAATACTGGGTTCGTGGGAAAATCCATAGTTACGTCATCAGTGCTTGTCAGCCAATCAGTGCTTGCGTAGATGGGTATTTCTCGTTTTCTAAGCAGCATAGAAACACCAATGTGATTGTTCACAAGATGCAAAAAAAAAGAGGCCTCGTTCACCAGATTGTCTTGTTTAAAAGGACTAAAACTGTGAATCAAAAATTTAAGAAAGAGTATAGTGCAAAATATCCGGTCATTGCATCAAAAGTCAGTGACAGTCGTGCGTTTTGTATAGTTTGTCACATCGATTTTTTTGTGGTGCATGGTGGGATAAATTATTGTTCCAGATATACAAAATTGGCATCTCACCAACAAAAGGCTGTGGCGAAGACAAAACCAATGCAGATAACGACATTTATCAGTAAGAATTCAGAATATGAAACCATAAATTCAGAAGTGATGTTCACGCAATTTGTCATTGCTCATAATTTACCCTGAGCTGTAGCCGATCATGCAGGACATCTATTCAGAAAAATGTTTTGAGACTCTGATATAGCGAAAAAATATGGCTGTGCTAGAACCAAAACTACAGCCATTGTGCAAATGTTGGGTTGTGAAGATGACAAAATGATTTCAAGCATACTTACTAACAGTGTTTACAGTTTAGCCACAGATAGATCCACAAACATGGATGACTCAACACTGTGTCCAGTGGTTGTACGATATCTTGACCCTTTGCTTTGAAAAATTGTTTGTTCTCTTTTGACAATGGTGGAATGAAAAGAAGCTTTAATGGGAGAGAATATTTTCAAGCTTTTGGATCACGAATTGACAAAGAGGAAAATTCCATGGGAAAAGCAGACAAAGAAACATTTATATAACTCAATATATGTTTAGACAGTCTGACCTAGAACTGAAGAAGAGACAACAAATGAAAAAAAGAGAAGAAAACGAAGGCTAGCAAGGAAGTAACCAAGAAAAGTTATGTGCAGAACAAGTTAGGTAAGTTAACAGTTTTCTTGGACAACAAAATAAACTTGTTATTTTGTCTTTTTCTTCAGTCTGCAATTCCTCTATTTGAGTAAGCCAATTTGATATTGCAAAGAGAAGAACCTTGCATACATATTATACCTAGAACTCTGATTACACAAGTTAAAAATATACTTGTCAGATACATCAAGCCAGAATATCTTGAAGCAACATCACTGAACTTGACTACAACAATGAATCATTATACAAATCTGATGAGGCAGTTTCTATTGGAAATGCTGCCAAGGAATGCATTGTTAAATATGAAAGGGACCTGGACCTGATCAGCTTCTACACCAGTGTCAAGAAATACTATATTGCGGCTACAAATTACATGATGAAACATTTCCCTCTAAATGATGAACTTCTGATTCATGCAGAGGTTGCTGATCCGAAACTGAAAGTCAGCAAAGATTTCTCTTCTCTACGCTTCTTCACAGACAGGTATCCTGTCCTTGTCAATACACATGAGCACAACACTATTGACAAGTTGGAAGGGCAATATTTGAACTATCAAATTCATACTTTCTCAGAAACTGTCCTTCAGTTTAATGTTGACAAGTTTTGGGTTCAACTGTCTACAGTTAAGAATGGAAATGGCAACCAGAAATATGACATTCCGTGTAGGGTTATGCTTGGAATTATTACAATCTTCCATTCTAATGCTGACAGTGCAAGAATATTTAGTTTAGTGACTAAAAACAAAAGCAAGTTCAGACCAAACTTGAGCACCTCAGTTTTGAGCAGTATTATAACACACAAGATGTGTATGCAGTCAAATGGACAATGTTGTTGTAACTCCCAACATCCAGAGACATTTTCATGAAAGCAAAGTCTGCAACAGCTACAAAACTATTACAATAAGTGCCATAAACATGATATAAACTAGTCCTTACACAAAGGCTTTTTCTGCTTACTGTTTGTTCATGTTCAATGTTGTTATACCAGTATGTTTGTTACTCTGAACTAAATAAAAGACATAATTTAAAATAATGTTTTTAAATTTATAGAGACATTGGTCAGGCCTAGTAGCTGCAAATGATAAAGGGCTCTGTCTACAGTCATTACACTCAGTCATTTGAAACAGTTGGCATCTCTGATTATATTATTTATGAATTTCATGCTTATGTAATAAAACCCCTGTTATTCTAGCTATTTCAGTCAGACATTACCATTGTTAGATGAGGATGATTCATTGTACTGTATCTCAGCTTGGAATGACCAGGTAAATACACTTCCTTATGAACAACATAGGTTAAGGCTCATCTTGTATAGTTGATCATTAATAGTAAATACATAAATGTTTGAAAGTCTGGTTCACTGCATTGACTTCTAGAGGGAATAATATGTTTTAATCTATAGAGTTTATAACAAAATCATGAGACTTTTAGTTGGCATCTAAAAATTTGTTATTAGTCTACATATTACAATGTTTAAATTTTATCATACATGTAGAGTGAAACTTTAGGAAATTATAATGCTGGACTTGGTAAATATTTTGTGAATGTTAATATAAAATATTATTCTTATAACATTATTATAAAAAAAAAGAGTGAAGTGTGAAACTAATATATAAAAATATCTTGTGCTATTTTTTGTCAGTTACTTATACAAACAAAAACAAGCTCAGAAACAGTTTTAAACATGATGGAAATTATGAACCACTGCAGTGTCACAGAATGTTTATGGCTGTTGGAGAAGTAGTTGTTGAATTTTGAACAAAACCTACTAACAGATATGCTTCAATTTTCCACACAACTTCTGAAATACTGAGGTCTATTTTCAGGGCTATGAACATACAACTGGTGACCCAAGTCTCTTGTATCGAGTTGAAACTATGCCAGGATTAGGTTGGATCTTAAAACGAATTTTATACAAGGAAGAGTTAGAACCAAGATGGCCAACTCCAGAGAAGGTTAGAATCTTCTTTGAATGTTACATTTTAAGTTCTGTTTCTACTTTATTCAGATTTTTTTATTTGTTAATTATAACATGTTTGGTTTAGTTAATATACTTATTTTTCATAATTGAAAATGTTATATGTTCTATTAATTTATCAAACTTTCTTTCTTGTTGTGTTTTGCATTTTAATTACTGTGTTTTACTTCCTTGTTTTTCATGTTCTCCATGTTGTTTTTACGTAACAACAGTTACAAAATAAATATATACAGGAATACCTCACACAGTGCAGTTAATGTGTTGGAAAAACTACTGCATTGATTGAATCAGCACTGAAAAGGGAATAATTTCAATAGGAAAAATAGTAATATGTGAGTGTCATAAGGAATTTCTTCACAGTAGAAATAATTAAGCCTGATTAGTTAGAAAAATATAATAAACACAAATAAAAACAAAATTAATTGATAAACTTTGTTTTGAAAAATTAAAACAATGAAAATTTTATTTTGGAAAAGTGAAAACTGTGAGCATTTACTGATTAAAGAAAAATCTATCTAATCTAAGTGGCACCATTTTCGTTTTCTTCTTTTCTTCATGGATTTTTCGGTAACATCGAATAGCATTTTCTAATGCTTGTAGGGCATTAATGCTATGCTCTGTGTCTGGATCATGATTCATAATTACGTCTATTGCAATTTCCACTGCTCTAAACATTTTTTCAAGTTCCTGTAATGGAAATTACTTTCCTGCTCTTCACTAGCACTTTGTTACACTCTGGAATTTCTCCTTCTTCCTCCTCATATGCCCGATTTTGGTCTAAATAAGGAGTGCATCATTATCAAGAGCTTGAGAATGTGTGTCAATGCACTCAGAACATCAGCCACTTCCAATGACTCAAATCCAAGGTTGTGTACAATTTTAATGACGTCTTCAGAAACATCCTTAATTTCAGACTCAAAGCCACAGGTTTCGCTTGCGCAGTGAGGCAAAATGTGCTTCCACGCTGATCTCATGTTACTCTCAGCAACTTCAAGCCATGCTTCACTGATGTTTTCGATAGCATTTCTGATGTTGTAATTTTTCTAGAATTCGGTCAAAGATAATGCAGCTTCTCTAGTTGTAGTCTTTATTGCTTGAGAAAAAGTTCGCCTGAAATAATAAGCTTTAAATGTCGCAATGACACCTTGATCCATTGGTTACAGTAGAGATGTTGTATTGATTGGAGGAAAATGAATTTTGACATTTTAATTAAAGTCACAAAGTCCCATCAGATGGCCTAGTGCATTATCTAATAACAACAAAGCTTTAAAGTTCAAGTTGTTTTCTTTGCAGTTATGTTCAACTGCATGACAAAAATAACTTTTTAACCAGTCTTCAAACAAAGTTTTTGTGACCCATGCTTTTTATTTTATCGCCAAACAACTGGAAGAGCCTTCTTTGCACAGCTGCTGAGTGCCTGAGGGATTTCCGCACGATACATAAACATGAATTTTAATTTAAAATCCAGTTGCATTTCTGCCTAACAAAAGTGTCAAACGATCTTTTGACACCTTGGCTGAGTTTTTTTCATTTTCTGATAGAAAAGTTCTAGAAAGATTTTTTTCCAAAATAAACACGTTTCATCAACATTAAAAATCTGGTTATCTTTTTCAATAATTTTTATAAATTCATTAGGAAATTTTTCAGCAGCATCTTTGTCTGCACTTGAACTTTCGCCTACAATGTGAACATTATGAATACCTTAGAGTTTTTTTAAATGAAAGAATCAGCCACAGGTTGTTGAAAATATTTCATTAGTTGTCTCTTCTCCATTGTTTTCTTCCATTATGTTTCTTTAAGGGTGATGAAAAGACTCGTAACTTTCATTTGAATTTCCGTTTGACTTACATTAGAGAGCTCCTTTTCTTTATTATTGTTTTTGAGGTAAAAACATTGGTAGCCATTCCATACTCTTTGTACTTATGTTTTTCTTTTACAATTCTTCTCACAGATGATTCATTTATTCCTTTGTCTAGTGTGAGTTTGGCAAATGAAACACCTTCTTCATGGCATTTGATGATTTCAGGTTCCTGTTCTGATGTCAGTCATTTACGTTTCTTTGAATCGGTATAATCACACTTTCTTTTTTCACTCACAACAAAGGGATCACTGTGAAAAGATTGCAAAAAGGATACACCTATGCTTGAGAAGAGAAAGCCAAACTTAGACTGCTGTTGAAAACAAGTGTTGTTCAGATTTATACTGTACAGTATATAAATGCACATGCAAATTGTATAGGTTTGCAGAAAGATCTTGAATAAACAAGTGATGCAAATTTGTGAAGATCATTCTAGAAAATTTTAGAAAAATGTCAGCCATAATAAAAAGGGCCCCAGGTCTTAAAAATATAGCGGCATTATAGTGAATTATTGAATTCTAATTGAATCATCAGTTGCAAATTATAAACTGCACTGTAGTGAATCCTGTACTGATTGAAACTGCATTGTGTGAGGTATTGCTATACACATATTTTCTGGAATTTAAGCTCATTAATTAGAAGAAAAAAAAAGACAAATGTACAGTGTTCATATTTGCATTAAAAAGTAAAATACTATCGCTCTTTTGTTTTGTATTTAAATTTGATTATTTATTTTGTCAAGAACCATACTTATTACTTATTTTGTTAGCAATCTGACAGACAAAATCAAAACCAATATATGTCTAGATTTTACTCTGAACAAACAAGTTGCCCAAACTTCGTTTTTTTACACACATATAGCTGTGGGATTGGGACATGTGGATGAGACTGCCAGATATCAGAAAAGGACGAGAATGTATTATCCCTGACATATCTAGGACATACCATTTTGGTTCTTCAGGACTGAACATGAACTCTTACTTTCAAGATGTATATTTCAAAAAACATGCCTTTAATACTCACCCTAACATCCAGATTAAAGATATAGACAGGTGAGATACCACTTATTAAACCATGTTGAGTTCTCTCATTTTAATACTTACACTGACATTATCTTCTTCTATTGTAACCTTTATCAAAAATATAAAATGGAATATTACTAGTTCTGGTACCTAGATTGATACTAACTTATTTTACTGTAAAGAAATATTTGGAAGATTACTACATACCAGTAGCCAGATTGACATACATACTGGTACTCAGATTGATACCATCTTGTTTTACTGTATAAAGAACATAATATGGAAGATTACTGCATACTGGTACTCAGATTGATACCATCTTGTTTTATTTAGTGTACAAAAAACATAATATGGAAGATTACTACATACTGGTATTCAGATTGATATAATCTTGTTTTATTTAGTGTACAAAAAACATAATATGGAAGATTATTACATACTGGTACTCAGATTGATATTATCTTGTTTTATTTAGTGTACAAAAAACATAATATGGAAGATTACTACATACTGGTACTCAGATTGATATCATCTTGTTTTTCTGTATAAAGAAGATAATATGGAAGATTACTACATACTGGTACTCAGATTGATATCATCTTGTTTTACTGTATAAAGAACATAATATGGAAGATTACTGCATACTGGTACTCAGATTGATATCATCTTCTTTTATTTAGTGTACAAAAAACATAATATGGAAGATTACTACATACTGGTACTCAGATTGATATCATCTTGTTTTATTTAGTGTACAAAAAACATAATATGGAAGATTACTACATACTGGTACTCAGATTGATATCATCTTGTTTTATTTAGTGTACAAAAAACATAATATGGAAGATTACTACATACTGGTACTCAGATTGATATCATCTTGTTTTATTTAGTGTATAAAGAACATAATATGGAAGATTCCTACATACTGGTACTCAGATTGATACCATCTTGTTTTATTTAGTGTACAAAAAACATAATATGGAAGATTACTACATACTGGTATTCAGATTGATATCATCTTGTTTTATTTAGTGTACAAAAAACATAATATGGAAGATTACTACATACTGGCACTCAGATTGATACCATCTTGTTTTACTGTACAAAAAACATAATATGGAAGATTACTACATACTGGTATTCAGATTGATATAATCTTGTTTTATTTAGTGTACAAAAAACATAATATGGAAGATTACTACATACTGGTACTCAGATTGATATTATCTTGTTTTATTTAGTGTACAAAAAACATAATATGGAAGATTACTACATACTGGTACTCAGATTGATATCATCTTGTTTTACTGTATAAAGAACATAATATGGAAGATTACTACATACTGGTACTCAGATTGATATCATCTTGTTTTACTGTATAAAGAACATAATATGGAAGATTACTACATACTGGTACTCAGATTGATATCATCTTGTTTTTCTGTATAAAGAAGATAATATGGAAGATTACTACATACTGGTACTCAGATTGATATCATCTTGGTTCACCATAACCTTTATAAATATATAATATGCACAATATTTTAGTATATTACATTCCAAAGACATAATAAGCAATATTTGTACATACTGGTATAATGATTATAATTAACAGAGTTTAATCCAAATGAAGGAAGTCTATGAAGATGTGTTACATTATGCTTTACCATGAACAGTTGAAATAACTTAAATCATTTCAACCATAGTTCTTTTCTCTGATTCATACTAGCCTCAGGAAAGACAATTATGAAATTCTACTTGAGGAACTATTAAGGTAAGAGAAGTTGAATCAGGTCAGTGAAAGTTAGAAACACCCAGTACATATGATAATTACATAAGATTAATAATAGAAAGATTAAGATTAGATATGATTTTCTGATGGTTATTTTCTTCTTGTGAAGAATTAAATTAAACATTAAATCTATTTATATAACTCTGTTTATATAACTCAGAATTGTAGGCACTGTCAAAATGTGAAGTCAAATTATTTAAACTGTTCCTTTTAAAGGGCTGTTATGGACATTTTCAGTTAAATCATTGATATTGATAATTATGTCACTAAAATACTCTCATTGTTACACTTATAAATCTTTTTTTGCTACCCACAGGTCAGTATTGATAATATATCTCCCAAATCATATGTTTCAGTTTTAGATATGTTAGTATGGCAAACAGGAACAAACCTTACTTAAAAGTTCTTGAATTAAACTACATAATTTGTAACATTTCTCTTTGACTGACATCATTGTCATTCAAATGTGCTTAGATATTGCTTAAGCCTATGGTTTTATTTGTTATATTAATTTTGGCATTTAGTATTAAATAAGAAAAATAAATTTCATGTGATATGGTTTTTACAGAACTGGAATAGTTTTGGATCACAGCAAATCACCTTGTGAAGAAAACTTTATACCAGAGACTAAGGTATGCACTTGGTGTTTATAAAAGTATATTTACTTTAACTTGCCTTTAATACAATTTTAACAAGAAATTATTGTTAGAAACATTGCATCTCTCTAGGTGAGTTTATGTCATTACTTCTGACCAAGCACCTCATCGTGCCTAGAGCTTTTGTAGCTGTCTCTTTATTGAGTGTTTCTGAAGTGAGCAATAAATGATGCATATTGTATACAGAAGTGTTACAAACACCTGTTTTTTTGTCTCAGATGGTGTTCCATACATTATTATTAATGACATTATGTTACTTATCAAACATTTAGGTAAAAACATTCAAAGTGTCAGATATTAATAAAGATAATGTGGGTCTTGTTGGTCCAAGTAAGATTTTGTTCTTAACCTAGAGGACAATATTATAATCATTCTTGATGATGAGAAACCAACTTGAAATAAAAATGCATCTTGGAATGGCTGGTATGGGTCTAAACACTTCTGGTTAACCTGAAGAAGACCTAGGAAGGTCAAAACGTTGTTCTCTGCTTATCAATAAAAGTGATAATACTCATACCAGCCATTCTGAGATACAAAATTATAATCAACTTGGTGTATTCATACTCCAGTGTGCCCTTTTGGGAGCCTACAAAAATATTTTTTAAAGGTGAAAACATCAAATGTAAATATAAAGTTAATACAGAACATAATTTGATAATCTTAATCAAATGTAATCTTAACATTTTTTTGTCATTTCTGACTTGCAGGGGGAAGTATATATAATGTTTATAAAGATGAACACACCTAAAGATTTTACCACTTGGTTAGAAGTTGCAAAAGTAAGTAATCTGAAACAGTTTTGGAATAATTTATGAAACCTTAAAACTTTCGTATTTTATGTGAATAGAAAACAAATTTATATTTTAAAAAGCTTTAAACAACCACATTAATCAAAGTTTACAAACAATACTGACATTTTGTTCACATATTTTTCAAAGTTGAATTGTTTTAAGCAATTATTTTGTCAATAGACATATTTCTATCTGTATTTTTACTGTTTCTTGCTTATATCATGTATGGTTTTGGATTTCCATTAAATGATAATTATGAAAGTACATCTTCAAATTCTCTGAATGCAAGTAATAATAATGTAGATTTCTCAGGGTCAGATATTTGGGAATGCTGAGGTTTTGTTAGTGTTTTGATATTAGTATTCTGAATTTGGATTTGATGATACTCTACATTCCTTTTAGTTGTACAAGTTGGCTGTAAACTGTATTTGTAACAAAATTACTATCCATTTAATAGCATAAGGTTCATTTATCAAAATATATACTTCCTTTAAAGTGCTTCAGGATATGGGACTTAGATGCCAGAGGTCATCATAAAGTGAGTTATTTTAATATATCTCACCCTTCTCTTTTAAAAAAATTATGAAAAATGTTATTTATAGTAAATAATTTACATGATTAATAACTTGACAACACATGTTCTGATGCAGTTGCAGGTAATTTTCATAACAAAGCTTTGTTTTAAGAGATGTTTTGTGTAATGTGGTATTATAGCTGTGATGGAGAGCTTCTCTGATTAAATGTCTGAGTCTTATCAAACTTTTTACAAGTAAAATAATATGTTGCTGTATTTTAATTGTGATTTTCTCTTAAGGGCTACTCTTTTATTTATGGTATAGACTGATACATTAATATTTTTACAATTAATTTACATCTTTGACAGTATAGATAATTTCCTGTGTCTGCTCAACATGTCTTGGACATCGGATACTTGGTAAAACTGCAATCACAACAGCATAAATTCAGAACAATTAAATAATAAAAATAATTATAGAGTCCATTTACTTTAGAAACCAAAACCAAAAAAATATATTTCACATGGACTTTAAAAGATTAGTAAATTTATCTGTGATGTTTAAACAGTTTTTTTTTTAAATCACAAACAATTAACAAATTAAGTACCACATACCTTTTCCAAATAACAAAAATATATTTGCTTAAACAGAGCATGTGGCGGATATACATTAAAGAAAATCAGTTAATGGTTGTTGGTGTACCAAACTCTCCATACTCGTAAGTGTTCTGAAGCTTTATTTTTTTTCTTCAAAGCTCGTTTACTGCATGTATGTGCATGTTGCACTAAATATAATTGTCAGAAATTGACATTAATATTTTACATCAAGTAAACAAAATGTGTGTGCTAATAAAACAGTTCTACACCAGTTCACTAAAGTTATAGTAACCATAATGTTTGTATGTAAAGTAACACAGTATCTTAACTATTTCACACAGTGTACATAAAATGTTGATTTCCCTCATTACAGAGCCTTCAAACCTGCCAGAGTGACTCCTATTTACCTGGAAAACCAGAAACTTGAACCAAAGTAACCCATATAGCTCAAAATGAAACCAACATAAGTGAAAGCGTGTGATGAATTGCTGACAGAGAAATACTGAAATTATGTTAATCATTAATGAAGCCCAGTGAACTACACATCTTATATGACTGAAAAAATAAAATAGAAAGAATACTAATAATTTTAACTTCAGTGTCTTGCAGAAGTATTTATCTCCTGTAAAGTTTCCACATTTTGTTGCCATCTGAAAAGTCTAAATAAGACTTTATATTTAGAATATACAAAATTTAATCTAAACAGAAAAAAGCTAAAAATAATGCTATTATGTAAGTAGGTTAGATTTTCAAAGAAAATTAAAATATTCTCAATTGCATAAATATTCAACCCCTTTCCTATGGTCAACTTAAATCAGTTCAGGTACAAAAGATTAATATGAAAGGTTGCAAAGTTAGTGTAATGGTCTCTTGTCTGTGTGTAATCAAATGAAAACCAAGGAGATTTCCAAATAAGACTGGGACAAGGTGGTGGAGAAGCATAGATCAGGTGATGATTACAAGAAAAATTCAAAATCATTGATTATCTCTTTGAGTATGGTGAAGTCCATCATTAAGAAGTGGAATGTGCTTCATACCACTCAGTAACTATCCAGATTGAGCCATCCTTCCAAATTAAGCAGCTGGATAAGCCAACATTAACTTTGTAAGATTTACAAAGTATCATGTCTGAGATGGAAGTCAGTGTTCATACATCGACAATATTCCAGTCCCTCTACAGAACTGATTAGTATGGATGAAGAGCAAGAAAGAAGCTATTGCTATAAAAGAATTATCCTGATATGGAGTTTGCAATAAAGCATGTAGAAAATACTGCAGACACGTGTTGGAAGGTTTTGTAGTCAGATTAGACAAAATTGATTTATTTAGTCTCAGTTCAAAGCATTACATCTGGTGCAAGCACAACACAATACATCACCTAATTAGCACAATCTCAAATGTCAAGCATGGTGTCAACAACATCATGTTATGGGGGTTGTTTCTCATCACAAAAGATTGGGAAGCTTTTCAGGCTGAGGTGAAGATGGATGGTGCAAAGAACAGATAAATCCTAGAGGAAAACCTGCTTGAGTCAGCCAAGAATCTAAAAGTGGGTTGAAAAATTAACATTCTACTAAGACAAATTACCAGAAACACAAGGTCAAAGCTACACTGATGTGGTTTCAAAAGAAGAAAGTGGATATCCTGGAGAGGCCCAGTCAAAGTTCTGATTTGGATTGAATAGAAAATTTATGGTAAGACTTGAAGATTGCAGTCTATCAGTGTTCCCCAGTGAACTAGTTAGAATTGAGGCAATTTTGTTGGAAGAATGGGCACTAATTACACCATCCTATTGTGCAAAACTGGTAGAGACTTATCACAAAAAGAATCACAGCAGTAATTGCTGTTAAAGGTGCTTCCACCAAGTACTGACTTAGGGGTTGAATATGTATGCAGAGAGCAAATTTCAATTTATATATTTTGCTGACATTCAACATCCTTCACACATAACTGTTAGGTTTCATCATTAGATTTGTGACTAAAAGCAACTTCATTAAAAAATTGTTTACAATATTTATATTTCATCAAAATGTGACATTATTGGTAGGCAGGGTGAATACTTTTGCAAGGCATTATACAAAACATAAAAAAGTAGGAATAAAACTATATTTGACTAGTTTTCCAAATATTTAAAGCACAAACTTTATTCTTCTTCTCTGATATAACATGAATCAGTTTCTGCATATAGTAACCAGGGGCGTAGATTTTTTACACCTGATGGGGGGAATGATTTTTGCAACTACTTATGTGGACTGTTCAATTTGCAAATTGGTAATCTCTGATTACGTGAACCTAAAAGCTGTAAACATGCAGTCACGGAGTAATCTTGTTGCCACGATACTTACATGTATACTTAGGCCTACTGACAAATACGAATTATCGCTTAAATCGAAAAGCTTAGAAGCACGCCTATATTAAAGATGTACATTTCGGTTACTGAAAAAGCCTACATCTAGGCCTAATTATGTAATTCGATTGGTAAGAACAGGAGAATCACAAGAACAAACACACAATTTGTAGGCCTGTGATGCAATAAAACAATTCAACAGACCAAACTGTAGGTGGGGGATGATTGTATGCACCATATCCTCACCTAAAATGAAGGGGGATGTATCCCCCAGGATCTACGCCCCTGATAGTAACATACCAGTGCAATTAATAAGCTCCTTATATTACGGTGTTCGGTGTTCACAGATAACGGGATCTGTATATAATGCAAGACTGTGTATTATCAACTGTTTCTACTATCGCATGTAATCACCGATACCAGAGGTTGTATATAATAATGCATATCACGTCATATAGTGTTTACAGTATGCAACCACTTTTGTATATGTTCACTATCTTACATATAGCACATATTACACACATAAAGAAACTCCTACATATTTAACACACCTAGATGAATAAAATCAATTCCAAATCTAATTCTGAAACTAGATAAATTCCTCTAGACAGTTATGCAATGATTAATCACAGAACTATCTAGCTGCCCTCTAGACAGTCATGCTGTGACTAGCCACAGCACAATGTAACTGTCATCTGTAGTCATGCAATGCTTACCCTTGTTACGTATTATAATTTATCTGGGACAAGCTTTCAATTTATTATGTTACGTATTACATCTTGATATAACCAGAAACTGAGTTGAGTTGTAATTTGGATTTAGAAGTTAATTAAATGTCAATATGTATTAAATATATGATATTTGTAATAACAGTTATTACAAATAATAATTTATATACAAAAGTGTTACAAATAATTTATATACAAAAGTTTTACAAATAATAATTTATAGACAAAAGTTTTACAAATAATAATTTATAGACAAAAGTTTTACAAATAATAATTTATAGACAAAAGTTTTACAAATAATATTGATCCTTCTATGCAAATTGGAATTTCCTTATATTTTATCAAGGGTTCACGACAATTGAATTAATTTTGACCTGATATACATCAATTCACTTAATGGGAGCTAGCTTGCTCTTCGCTGATCACGCATGAGTTTTTTACATGCTGAAGTTATACACTGTCTTCGTAGAAATACTAACGTCCAAGATTAATCCGCTGAAGCTTAAATGGTCTGTAATGTTCGAAATATGTAAACGTTCCTGGTCAAATATCTGTAGTTTCCCGATTAATAAATGTTAAATGCAATTATAGTTTCCAAGGTTTATAATATATCGACTGCAGCGAACTAACAATATATTCTGTCCGTTAAATTGTTTCTTTAGAATTTCGCGCGAATCTACACGAAGGGTATCCGCGCTAGCTGTCACTAATTTAGCAGTATAAGACTAGAAGGAAGACAACTAGTCACCACCCACCACCAACTCTTGGGCTAATCTTTTACCAACGAATAGTGGGATTGACCGTGACATTATAACGCCCCCACTGCTGATAGGGCGAGCATGGGCTGGTTCTTAAAGAATACAAACAAAGTAAAGACTATTTATTAAAGCCGTTTTTTTACGAAATACAAACAAACTAAATAAACTTTGTTAAAGCTGTTTCTAAAACAAGAATAGAATAATATTCCAAAACTGTTCTGTAGGGAAGTCTAAAAAAATTCAAACTTTTTTTACGGCACAGTTAAAAATATAACGTATTTTACGTTTCAAGTTTTAAGAATAAGAGTTTTTAGTATACTAATAACACTGCACACAAATTATATTAGTATATTTTAACGTGTTAACATTTTAATGTCATTTTACATATTATTCAATCTCTTACAAAAGAGAAAGAAAATATACCAAAGTTGTTCCTCAAACAAAAATAGAATAAAGTATTTACTGACCTGGAATAAAGTGAACCAAAAATATATTCTAAAGACAGCTGGTGTGGATGTTAAAACTTTAGTTAAAATAAAGTACAGAACAACGTTTTAACCATCTTACGTTATCTTCACTTTCTTGTTAACCTGAAGATGGCGTAAGAAAGGCGAATCGTTGTTCTGTACTTTATTTTAAAGTTTTAATACCCATACCTGTCGTCTTTAGAATACATTTTTGCTTCAAATGAGTTTCTCGTCATCACGAAATATTTTGTAATTATTGTTTTATGTCTGAAGAAAAGTAACTAAATATTAAAGTTTTATGAGTAAATACTGATAATGTGTGTGTGTTCATAAGCACTCCGGTGGAATAACGGTATGCCTGCGGACTTACAACACTAGAAAATGTTTCGATATTCGTTTTGGGCAGAGACAGCCCATTGTTCAGTTTTGTGCTTAACTATAAACAAACACTTAAACGATTTGTATACTTATAGTGATATATTCTAAATACTCACCTAGTTTATTAGATTTATATAGACATTTTACAGATCCATATTATAAACATTTTCTGACATTTTTATTTCTTTAGACAATTCTCGTTGCAACCACTGTAATATAAACAAGCCGACAAATCCTCTCTCACTGTGTTCTCAGAGTTGGGATTATGAAAACTTAGTAAAAAATTTTGATAATTATAGTGCTTCGTATTCTTTGCTGTCAATGGTGTCTTATTAAGGAGCAGTGATTCATTGCTTTATGATTGTGGGTTTTTACTTCAGCTGCTAAACGTAAAATAAACATTAATAATAGATCTATAAAGGATGGGAGTGGAGATGTACCTTGAGACTTGATGGTCAATACCATCAAAAGATCAGGAGTGGAACTGCGAGTCAATCTTGTTTATAGAAATGTGTAAGATTCTTGAAAGAAAAAAGAAGAGAACAGAAGCTTTTCATTCATCTTCTGATGAAGTGGTGGAAAGGTACAAATGCATAATTTTGAACCATTTATACAGGCGAACATCAAAAAATGTGTGATCAAGATCTCCAGTCACTGCTTATGAGTTATTAAGTTATATTACATAAAGTAATAGGCAACATATCAACAACATCATCACTGATTTTTGGAATGTCACTGTGTCTTTTGTACTTACATTTAGAGGGTAATCATTCGTCAAAGTCGTACACAAAATATACAGAAAGACTAAAGAACATTATTGATGTCATACATGACTTTCCTAGGAAATGACTTAAATCAACTAGTGATAAAATGTAAAATTGTTATGATGTTAATCCTGATAAGACTAGATTCTAACGATGTGACATGGTATTATTGTATAATCCCTGCAACAAGAAAGGATGAAGTCCAAAGTTAAGTAGGAGTTGGAAAGTAACTTATCTGATACTTAGAAGAAGCAATTATGTGATTTACCGAATCCAAAGAGATAAGCGATCCAAGCTGTTAGTAATCCATTGTAATCTTCTGAAGTTCATTGGTGAAAAAAACAGCTAACTAGGTAATTACAGAGAAAGGTTTATCAGTGAAAAAAAAAAAACTGCCAAGGAAGCCCTAAGTACATGTGAAAACTATTAATTCCAGAGAAAAATCAAGAATAGAATAACCTGTGAATTCACTTGACCGTCTAGTTACGAACAACTCCCTAAGTGATAGATCAGCTGGCAATAACGATAGACAAGTTTTGATTTTTTTTCATTTACATACCGTGGACCTTAAAAGAACAGATTGCCCCAAAACTTGATGAATGAACAATTTAATGCACTGTTTTATTTTAGAATATTAGGATTCTTCATAGGGCTTTGCATTCAAGGAAGGAAACAATGTTATGTTTTTCAATTTTTCTTTAAATGCCGTCTATAAAGAGCACGACACTTCATTCAAGTAAGATTATAAAAGTAGTTTGGCCCAGAATACCTAGAGAGTTCACAATAACGATAGCATTAAAATTCTGAGTACTTCAGTGCAAATATAGGCTATCGTTGAAATATTGGATTAGAAGTAAGTGAAGTATTCAGAGTGTGAATGATTGAGTAGGAGGTTCATTGATTGAGTGAAGTTAATTGGTATATTATTCACGTTTGTTATCCAAATAATAAATTTCTATTAAGGTCACGAATTAGGCCTACAGTAATTTTAGAGTTTATGTTGAAAAGTTTGTTTGTGAATTAAGTCCTACAACTTGCGTCAAAATGAACGTAAACTGGTACTTACAAGAAGCAATTATGTGATTTACAGAATCCAAAGAGATAAGCGATCCAAGCTGTCAGTAATCCATTGTAATCCTCTGAAGTTCATTGGTACTTAGAAGAAGCAATTATATGATTTACAGAATCCAAAGAGATAACATTATTTAACAAATAAATTAATTCGTTATCTTTGGATGGTCTTTACTTGTCATTATTTTTTACTTAATTCTCGGAAGAACTTGTCGAATGATGAAATAAGTTACAACAAATTAACTTCGCACTGGTGTCATAAAAGTTGATCTTAAAATGCAATTGCTTGAATGCATTCAAGCATAAATTGTTGGTTCTTCTTGTCAGAACATATGGCAAAAAATTACTTACAGAATTAAAAACTTTTGCTCTGTTGCTACATAAAAGAGTATGAATGTGTGCATAAGGCTAGAAAAATCACAAAATATCAAAAAATGTATTACTTCCTTTTAAGTTTGTTGGTTAGTTTGGTGTTTTATGGCGCAGAGCAACTAGGCTATCTGCGCCTTTAAGTTTGTATTTTATACATAAAATAATCTGCGAAAGGTGAGAGGATACGAAGGCAATTTTTCAACATCACTTGACTTATCCCAATCATGGATATTCTTTAAAGCCAGTGGTGATTTTTTTAAATTTAACAATATACGTTTTATGATAATGAAAATATCCATTTACGAAGTCAGGAGTACAAATATGAGACTTAATTTACACTGCGCATAGTCTTACAGTTCGGAAAAAAAATGCGAGGAACTTTTTTATTATGGTTAGTTTAAACATTATTTCAACACATGTGCATAAGATTTTATAATACTTATTACATGAAACATGTACAACAAAATCAGCTTTTACAAAGCAAACTTAAGTTGGTATCTTGATGCTATTTAAACAAGATTATTGGTTGCGGAAGTATATATTAGTAGTGACCTACATAATAAAATGAATGTAAAACCAGGTAGTCTATTTTTGATTTTCGCTTACTCCGAACCTGGAGTACAAATTTAACAAAGTTGGACTTGTGAGTTTCATTATATAATTTTGAGTACGTTGAAAAGAAAGTAATGTCATTAATCGTGTACTTTGGAGTAATAACTATATAAAAAAAGGTGAGATAAATAATTACAATTTAATAAAGGTTTGTTTTGATTTTATAAACGTGTCATAAGCAGTAGCTAAGCCTAAGAAATGAAAATTAAACTTTTAATTTTAGTTGTTTCAGCCAAAGTAAACAAAGGTATGCTCAATGTTGACCTAAAAAAGCAACTCAGTTTCTGGATTTGCTTATATATATATATATATATATAGTTTTGAATCTTTTGTATACTGTGTGCTGTAGTGTAATGTAGCATATTAATGTTAATATTATGAAAGTCAGAATGCAAAGTTTCGAAGTTTGGATATCGTTACTGTTAGTGAAAATTAAATAACATTTCATGAGATTTGGCAAGCCTAAGATATTCAGGTTAGTCCCAATTATATTAGACTAACAGTAGCCATGCAAAAAAATCCTCTGTGATCAACATACTTTCAGAAGGTCTTTGTTACTTAAGTTTATTTAAGCTTAACGACAAATTAGTCTCATTGAGCCACCTTTAGATTGATTTCTTCATAATTAAAGTGTGATATTTACTTTGCTTTTGACAGTAAATTAACCATGTATTTATTTGCTCTAAACAAGTATAGATCTAGCTCAGTAATTAATTTATATTGTAATTTACAATATTCAGTGTTAAATAGACTTGAAAGGTGAATAACTTTAGTTGTAGTGCAATCACTTGTATAATTTCTCAGTTGTTTCATAGAAATTTCATATTTTCAATTGGCTTAATAATATTTTTGCATTTAATAAAAATATTTATTTATTAATTATTTTTAAACTTCTGTTTGCCCAACTGGAATTGGCAAAAACCCTTCAATCAACAATAATAAACAACCATAGCAATAAAACTAGGTAACTTTTATTGCTTTTATATTTATTAACTAAGCCAACTATAATTTAAAATAATAGTACATACCGTATCATACAGTAAACATTCTGTTTGTAATCAAAAATAATTTTGTTAATAAACAAGCTAATATCTTCTATCAAAATTCTTAATAGTTCCTATTTATAATCTTTCTTATTCTGCTACTCAAACAAGCCACCTGTAGAGAGATTGTCCATTCTTGTAAGAATTTTTAACACCTGATTCGGGGCACCACCAGATTTTCATTTTCACAAAACCTTCCTCTTTATGTCATATTTCTTGTAATTACTATCATTGTAAGTATCCATCTCTTTATTTTCTTCAAAGTGCCTGTTTATAATCTTTTATAAACTTTGAAAAAGTAATCTTTATCTCTTCTACCATTCTAAAAATTCATGATTGATCACAGTTTTTCTCTGAACAGTTTATTTCAAGGCATGTCACTTCTTGCTAAGTTTGTAGATAGGACGTTTTATCCTCAGATATGTTTTCTCTGTATATATAATCCATAAATTATCAGTTTATTTGTAATGTGTTCACAACTGATACAGACTGCAGTTACCTTATATTGTAACATGTTGAGTGACTATATGTTTGCTTACTACAACTATTCAGTGTAAAAAATTAACCAAAACATTTGGGTAAAATATGTAGGAAATCCTAGCAATAATTAGTATGATTAATTGATACATATGAATCTGTTTACCCTTTGGGTAAATACTGTCACAGTTTTTTTTTTACTTTTGTTTATAGTTAAACTTGTTGAAAGGAAAAAACACTTGAAAGTAGAAAATGATTGTAGGTAAAGTTGAAACATTATTGGTTGAAAAACTGTTGTATTATCAGTAACTAATACTTGCTTTCATTTAAGTGACTGTAGGAAAATTATAGGGTTACAGGACAAGGTTAGTTTTGTGCATGAGATTCCATGCACTTATCATTACAAAGTTTTTGGATTCTCCCTTCCCCTGTGGTCAATATTAGCAATGGTGAATCTCTTCTATTTTGATTTTTTTGCAGTTGGGAAAAAACACAAGGTATCTCATAAAAATACATTTATTGTAATTTGAAAACAGTAGAATATGTCTTTTTTAATTTAAATGCCTCACCTTAGAATGTCCATGATGACTGTGATCCATCATGAATACCTGCTCACCCTTAATTTCAGATATGGGATGTTAGTAAAACTTTGAGAGCCTCTTATTGGTCAAAACTTATCAGAATAGGATTCCATGGGTAACATTTTCTTTAGTTCATTACCTGAGTTACAGTTATCTTTATAATTCTATGTATTTCAGGTTAAAAAGAAATTAATATTGGATTTGTAAAAGAAGCATTTCCCATAAAAATTCGTCCCATCCCCTCTGCAGTGTTAAGTCTGAGGGCTTATAATGTTAAGAATTAGGTTTTAATTTCTCTGTTTAACAGAACACGGATAAAACAAACTATATCTTTATACTTACCAACTATTAAACAAACCTCATATTGTGTGAAAAACTATTCTTACCTTATTGTATTAGATGTTTTAAAGTGTATTTTAAACAAACACATCTTGATAATGGTGTATTTATCAAAATTCACTACAGTTTGATTAACTCCTGATAATTTAACAGTTGTCACTGATATGATTAGTAGTACAGTAAATAATAGTTAACAGAATTTACTATGTCAGTGTTTAAAATCAAAATGTTTTAATTTTCTTATAGCTAACAGCTTTTTCTTTTTCAAGAAGTTTAATTATTCCTTCCTAATGATAGAGATCTTCTTCTTTGTCTTCTAGTTTGTTATATTCATATTCTCAGTCTTGTCCTAAATCTTTCCAGGCTCTTCCTCGCTTTCCTTTTCTCATCAGGAGATTGATTTTTCAGAAAACACAGACTCGCTTGGAAGTCAAGCTGTTGAAGAGAAACATGCTCATTCCTATGTTCGGTCTCCATTTATGCCCCCAAAACTTAGATTATGTACTACTATATGCCTTAACATGCTAACTCTTTTTGAGGTAAGTCTGTTGCACTGTTTAGAGTGCACAAACTTTAATGTACTGAAGAGTTACAAGTAAGAATGTATCAAAATTAGAAAAAGCAGAAGAATGCATATGGTTAATGCACAACCAAAGAGCTTCCAGAGCTCTAATGAGAGCCCTGGTTCCCAGCTGTAATAGGTGTGCCTGTTTTGTACATTATCATGCTCTGCTCATTCAGATAGATCTTGGACCCTCCTACTTTTAGTTTTTCTTCTATACTTGTTAAATGCATAATCACTACAATTATGGAAGGAGGATGAAGGTAGGAGGAGTGACCAACAGTTACTTTTCCAGCAGTTGTAATCAGATAATTTTTTGTGAAAAGTTATTTTTTGTTGTCTCAAACAACAGGCAGAAATCGTTTGAGCTCCACTTAAACTCATCTGTATCAATGGCACCTATTTTTCTCCCAAATTTCTTAGAGTAAAATAATTTCTTATCAATGAGATTTTTGGCACAATATAAGAACCTATACCAGTCAGATACTTCATTTATTGGTCAAAATGTTCTTTCACAGAACTCAAAGTATGGCTCAGAAGTTGCAGAGGAAAATCATTCTTTAAATGTTATTCTGGAAAAAAAGTGTGTTAACATCATCATCAGAGTTTTTAAAATAATTTCCTTTTCAGCTGAGAACACAGCTCAGGAAAAACTCTTTTGACTTTCCTTGTTTTGGAGATTTCATGCTCAATGGTGGTGGCATTGATGAAGCTAGTTCACAGTATTGCTGAAGACATTTGTACATTACCTTCATGTTACCTTTCAATACATTGAGTGAGACCCTTTATGACTGTGCAGGTTTGCTAGCTTTGTTAATCTGAAACAAAATCTCATATCAGATAATTGCAGATAATATGAATATCTTGCAGCCAGTAAAATTGATTTGGCAGCTAAGGCATCTTTTATCTTTTGTCCATACCTATCCAGATTTCCTAATGCTTTTGTGAAATTATCTAAGTGGTAGCAGGAAGTTTTCACGCAAGTGGTATGACTCTCCCATCTGATGTGTGATTGAACTCTCCCATTGTTTGGTGTGCTGAGATGAAGAAAATGTGGTCTGAAGTGTTGTCATAAACCTGAAAATTGACAGAACACTAGTAGATGATATTACACCATCAACTTTCATAAGTTTTAGTGAGTGGCTTTTGCAAGGGACACATAAAGCCTTAACATTTGTTTCAAGAAGCTGTACTTGTGTGCCAATATTCTCACTTTTATATTTGATCCATTATGATGTGATTGACCTTACAATTCTGAATGTTCAAGGCCCAATTTTACGTACAATTAAGAAATGTTTCCAGCAATCAGTTGCCTGATGTGTTGTCCACTTTCAGGTAATCAGTAAAGTTCTTTTTAATATTCTGTCTTGTCCCATTCATGCATTCCACAGATCTCAAAATTACATTCTTTATAAAAGAGATTGGGGGTACAATCCAAAATTAAGGAAAAATATTGTGCAGTCTTCAAAAGATGTGTTAATGTTTTCAATATCCCTTGGTACCAGTTTAGTTAATTCATTTTGAATAGTATTGCACAAGTAATAACCATTGGTTTGAACTTTGGAATTTCTGATGTCAATTTCTGTAAAAACTAGATTATGTTTAACCAAAAAATTCAAATATTTTTTGGAGAGGAAGACCACAATGTCAACCACTCATTCTAGCACTGCTCTCCAGAAGTTTCACTCTTTTGACAGCACCTGAATCTCTTGTATGTTTATTGTAGTTTGATTAATTATGACTAAGATTAGAAAACAGTAATTTTAAGAAATACTTTGTCTATCTTCTCTTCTATCATGCTAAAAACTACACCACTTTTTGCACTTTTCATTTCATATCACTTCAAACACAACTGCTGTCAAGATAAATGTGTTAATAAATTAAACTTTCACTACAGGCTAGGGAGCTACAGCTGGTGAAGTGAAATAAAGTATCTACTTTGATGATGAGAAATCCACTTGAAGTAAAAAATGTATCTTGGAATGGCTGGTATGGATATTAACACTTTTATTGATAAGGAGAGAACAATGTTTTGACCTTCCTAGGTCATCTTCAGGTTAACCTGAAAATTGCCTTGGAAGGCCGAAACGTTGTTCTCTCCTTATCAATAAAAGTGTTAATATCCATACCAGCCGTTCCAAGATACATTCGCGTTTCTTTAACATCAAACCTGGAAAATCTAATAGCTAATACTATTTTTGAGTTCAAATGTGATTGGATAATGCATATCAATTGATTTCAGATTTTCTTGGAATTTCAATATGGAAATTTCAGAATATTTTTGAATGAAAGATGGTATGATAATTGTCACAACTAGTGATGACAAAGCATAATGAATCTGCAGTATGGTTTAATAGAGACACTCCAACCATGTTTCTGATCTGGAATATGAGTGATAGTACTTTAGAACAGTGGAATGGTTATGGTAATTTCTCTTAAATTGGTACTGGCATTATCTGTTATATTAACAAGGAATCTTGCAATACTATTTCCTTGCATGACCCAGGAAATTTTTCCAGTGTGTGTGTATGGTTGATAGCCTCATGGACAGTTAGTATAGTTTTAGTAAATCTGAAGTTCTTGAATAGTTTACTTCATAGGTCACTGTAATTGTCACGTTGAAAGTCCGGTGCATAATTTTGCTAATTTCAACTTTTCATCACAATCACAGTTTTGAATTCTGCATTCAGAAGAGAGAAACTGATGACTGGTATTTATTTGAAAACTGTAGTTACTGAATGGTCTGCTGTTCCATCTTCATAAAATCAATAAACCTTCTTGTGGTGGAAATTGAATGGTGTGGACTTGGTGATGGTGAGGCAGTATGTGTGTCTAAGACCTTAATAAGTTTGTATTTTTAAAAATGCTATTTATTCACTGAACAAGGCACTCCAGTATTGCTTATTTCGTTTTTACCAACACTCTCTGGCTGTGATGTGTAACAACACAGACCGGTTGCTAGTTTCTGAATTATTGAAACTAGAACCTTTGTTAAGTTTCTTGTTACAAATGTTTTTAATTGTTGATTGATTGAATGTTGGTTCCATCTAGTAAGTGAAGTGGAAACTCTTTAGAGAACTAACTTATCTCATGTTTCCTTTAATAAGTAGCTGCATGTTGCACAGAAGGTGTTATTCATACCACTTTCATTAGTAAAAATAGAAGGACGTATCCTTTAGGTGGTCCTAAACCTCACAAAGCTGGTGTTGGTTGTGAATACATTAATACAGAGGTTGGGTATGTTATATTAAAACAGTTTTGACTCTTCAACACATCCTTACAGTCTGTGTCACTACATCCACTTATTCTTTATATAATAGCCATAAATAGCCCAGAAGTATAGTTCCTGAAATATTACCTTGTAAGGCTGTCATTAGAAGCAACTTACTTATGTATGACTAATTTCCACCTGGGGATGTTAATTTTAAAATGTAGGTAATGGTTAGTGGTCATTGTCTTTCTTTAAAAAAATTGTAACATACTTTCCATAACTTAAAAGTAATTGAGACTGTTTAATATAATAATATTAAGAAAACAATAGGCCTGGCATGGCCAGATGGTTAAAGAGCTCGACTTGTAATCCAAGGGTAGCAGGTTTGAATATCTGTCACACCAAACATGCCTGCACTTTCAGCCATGGTGATGTTATAATGTGATGGTCAATCCCACTATTCATTGGTAAAAAAGTAGCCCAAGAGTTGGCAGTGGGTGGTGATTACTAGCTGCCTTCCCTGTAGTCTTACACTGCTAAATTAGGAACAGCTTGCACAGACAACCCTTGTGTAGCTTTGTGCAAAATAAAAAAAACAACAACATATATCTTTGTGTTAAAAATCTGTGTATGTACCATAAGGTTGATGAAACTATACATTTTAATAGAAGATTTATTTGCAAGTAAAAGACTTATAATTCCAAGATGGGATGTACACTGGGATGTACACCAAGAATGAGATGCACAGAACCAATGTTTGTCAGACTTTTCTGAAAGTTAACATTTTTCTACACAACAAACATATTTTTGATTGGTATTTACCTCGTTTCACACAAAACTGTCTTGACCTTCAACTCTAAGCATTGCTAAAATATTTTTTAGTTGTAGCACACCAGTCTGTTATGTCTCTATATTTTCATGCCATTTCAGAACACATGGTTACTCTGCACTAATCATACTATACTACACCACATTTACTAATACAGATAGCTCTCTCTACTTCTCTAGTGCAATCCTCACTTTCAAAAATTGCAGTTAAGAACTAAAATACTGGTACATCAGTGGGAAGGAAGGGGGTAAGGGAAGATAAGTATCTTGGGGCATAATAATATGATGATTAATCCTACTATTTGTTAGTAAAAAAGTAGCCCAAGAGTTGGTGGTGGGTGGTGATGACAAGCTGCCTTCCCTCTAGTCTTACACTGCTAAATTAGGGAGGGCTAGTGCTGATAGCTGTCATGTAGCTTTGTGCAAAATTAAAAATACAAACAAACAAGAAAACAACATTGTGAATGTTTATTAATTCATAATTGAAACTAGTTAAGCTATCATATCCTATCTGTTACAAGCTTCAGTTTTGATTTATTTGGCTTGTTAGTACAGAATTAGCACGAGTCTTTAAGATATATCAAGTGGGTTTTAAAGTCCAGAGTTCAGTAACTTGCATTTTTGAAAGATTGTTCTGAAAAGGACAGTATTATGTTGAATTGGATGCCATAACCTGATGTATCCTGAGGAGATTCTCGTAGGTGTTTATTGTCTGGCAGACTGCACTTGTTGGGCTTAAATGTAATGCAAGGGGCTTCTAATGAAGTTTTAACCCAGATGACCAGCACTTGACTTAATTTGACATATCGGGAGATTCTTTCCCTGTGTGTTTTTTTTTGTCTGTGTGGATTGCACATGGCCTATAGATATAGAATTTATGGTCATCCTTTAACCCTCGTCATGTTTGGCTGTAAAACATACTATAATAATGCACTGTCTGTTGACTACTAGCTGATTCAAAATTGTCACACAAAACTTTCTCTCACTACTTGATTATGACACTTCACTGTTATTTTTCTTTTGAGGAGAAGATAGCTTTTGTTGCTACCACTATTCTCAATAAGACATCAGTGGACTTGCTCCAGTGTGCTCTGGAACTCTTCCCTTAGCATATAATTCTTTGGACCTGTTGTCTATTGCATACTAGACATTTTATATGTCCACTGTGCACTAATCCATGTCATAGTTACACTGCACTGCTTCAAAATAAAGTGCTGTACATCTTTTTACTGCATTTTCAATACTTGTCTCATACATTCCACCCGATATTTATATTACTGTTTCATTACTTGGTGAGGAGTATACCTGTTCCATAAATAGTACTATACTCCACATGTGTGCTTTACTTTCTTTTTCTGGCACACATTCCTTTCAGGTGTTTGTTGTCTGCTTGTTTGAATACTGTCACATTTTCACCAGACTTTCCACCTTTTCAGTGTGTAATTCTAGCTTTGGGTGAATGGAGGTAGTACCATCTTGGAAGTTAACATTTTCTGACACTGAAAATGTATTTCTGATAGATACTTATCTTCCCTCACCCCCTTCATTCCCACTGATGTGTATTTCTGATAGATACTTATCTTCCCTCACCCCCTTCATTCCCACTGATGTGCCAGTATTTTAGTTCTTAACTACAATTTTTGAAAGTGAGGATTGCACTAGAGAAGTAGAGGGAGCTATCTGTATTAGTAAATGTGGTGTAGTATAGTATGATTAGTGCAGAGTAACCATGTGTTCTGAAATGGCATGAAAATATAGAGACATAACAGACTGGTGTGCTACAACTAAAAAATATTTTAGCAATGCTTAGAGTTGAAGGTCAAGACAGTTTTGTGTGAAACGAGGTAAATACCAATCAAAAATATGTTTTTTGTGTAGAAAAATGTTAACTTTCAGGAAAGTCTGACAAACATTGGTTCTGTGCATCTCATTCTTGGTGTACATCCCAGTGTACATCCCATCTTGGAATTATAAGTCTTTTACTTGCAAATATATCTTCTATTAAAATGTATAGTTTCATCAACCTTATGGTACATACACAGATTTTTAACACAAAGATAAATGTTTTTTTGTTTTTTTTTAAGTTTTGCACAAAGCTACACGAGGGCTATCTGTGCAAGCTGTTCCTGATTTAGCAGTGTAAGACTACAGGGAAGGCAGCTAGTCATCACCACCCACCGCCAACTCTTGGGCTACTTTTTTACCAATGAATAGTGGAATTGACCTTCACATTACAACACCCCTATGGCTGAAAGGGCAAACATGTTTGGTGTGATGGGGATTCGAACCTGTGACCCTCAGATTACAAGTCAAGTTCCTTAACCACCTGGCCATGCTGGGTCAAGATAAATGTGAAGAATAAATACTTACAAGCTTTTGGGTTGTCTAATTTTAACTTTGAGACTTTTAAGCATTTCTAAAAATTGCATATGAAAACTGAGCTAAATTTCACAAGAATATTGCAATATACATTCTCCATCAAACAACTGATACAAATTCTTGAGAAACCTTTCAAATTTTGCAAGTTTATAAATTAGGGTACACGTAGACATCTAGTTCTTATACAAAGTAATAATAATAGTTTATTCCCTGTATCATCTGAAAATTACTCAGGTTGTCTCACTTGTTTGGAGATAAACACTTTTTTTTTTTAAGTTATGAAACCACACATTAATCCAGACTTGAACTGTCAGACTTGTTATTTATATGTCAACACTAGCTAAACCACTAATTTAAGTAATTAGTGTGTATAAAACCACCTTGTTAAACCTTAATTGAAGTGAGACTTTTAAATTTTTTTTTTCATAAAGATAAAATACATTTATGAGTACAGTATATATATTTCTGAATATGAACTTAAGTAATTGTAACATAGTTGTTTATCAGTAATAACTGAAAAACTAGACTAAAACAATATGCATGCTTTATTGGAATATATTTGCCAGTATCTGATTCCAACAAGATTATGTCTGTATTTCAGGAACTTTCGTCAAAGATGAAGCACATTCTTTTGGCCTTGTGTATATGTTTTATTGTGTTTAGTAAGTATCTGTCTTTTTGCTTTCACATATGTTTATAGAATGATACAAAAATGCAATTTTATTGATGCTTTCACATAGTCAGAATAATTTCTGTAAAATCTTGTTTATAAATGAAAAAAGGTTTTTATATGGAGAAAGATGTTTTTATTTTTGTTTTATTTTCATTCATACATATTTAACTTGTCTAGTTAGTTCTTTGTATATGTAAAAACTATGTTCATAAATAGTCAGGCACCAGTTGTGTATTATGGTTGTTTTTTGTTTTGCTGAGAATTATTCATACTTCATGATGAGACATTCTTTTGGTTTGGTGTGTGTATAATAATATATAGACATGGTTTTGATTAATATATAACAATTAGAGTTTCAATGCATAAAGATTTCATAAAGTAATCATACATGCAGTGGAACTAGATATGGTCTTACAGATTTATTTTGTTCAAAAATTGGTAGGAACCAACCCCTGGATTAAGACATAGGCTTACCAGTCTGAATCTCAGGGCCTCACACTAATTAGGAGGCATGATGCTATGACAATAAATGTATTGCATATAGAGGTTCTGTCTCAATGGGACCTCTTTAAGTTGGTAAGCCTAGGTCAATGACACCCTTAATATGGACTTGGTAGGAACATATCAGATGGTACCACATATTTTTTTATAATTGTTAAGCTATATAGACCCACATCATTTGCCTCTTTTCAGAAATGTTAAAGAATACATGTAGTAAATAACTTTTATTAACAATAAAGTAAGTGTATATAGTAGAACTATATAACAGAATTATAAGGAGAAACAACTATTTGAGAGCACTCAACAAGTTTATTTAGGTTTGCAGTATTATTTTATTATCCTGCAGTACTTGTCTAAAATTGAGTGGGTGCTGTATAAATAACCTGTTTTGTGTATTGAAGAATAGTTTTTGATTGTTGTACATTCTATTGCATGTTATTTTTCTGTAATTGCCTTTTATCTAAGATACTGTACACTTACTAAGGAAAATAAATTAAATCTGACAATTTTTGATATATCACCATCTATACCCTAAGCCTAACATAGGAAACTTATCTTAGAAGAGATTATGAGTTTAATATTATAAAGGTTTTTTTGTATCAAAAGACAGCTAGCAGAATAGATGAGAAGTAAAACACAAATTATAAGTTAATGTCCTGTGTAACAAACTTAATGTTACAGATCAATATATCAGAAAACTAAAATGCATATTAAGGATTGGAATGTATTAGGTGAATTATCAGTTAGGTCAGTATGGTTCACAGCTTTTTACACTGTTTTTATATTATCCATTGTTAGTTTTGTAGAAAAACCCAAAATCACAAAAGCTATGTGATCTAAAGTAATTTTCACACAATAGGATGTACCACTGTAAACATAAAAGGTGGACAGATCATTAAACATTAATGGTTCATTGTTTCAAATTATTTAACTGTAACTAATGTTAAAAATGAACTAGCAAAAGCAAGTTGTTCTTTATATTACTTTTTGTTAAAATTTAGAGATTGATGAAGTTATTTTCTTTATAAAATAACAAGAGCAGTATGCAGTTGTTCATATTTGAGGAATCTGTTGTTTGTTAAGTACTTGTAAGACTTGGAACCATTAAAGCCCTGACATGGAAGGAATCTGTTGTTCATGAAACAGCTATAAAAATTAAACCATTTACAGTTGCTTGTATTAGAAGAATCTGTTTAAGCTTCTGGTATGTTTGAACACTTGTGGTTAAGGAATTTTCTTTTCATGAAACAACTTTAAGACTGTGGCGACTCTTAAAGTTTCACACTTATAAAATCTGTTGCTTGTAACACAACTGTAAAGTTGAATAACTCACAATTCATATATTATATCTCTGTTTATAAAGCCCTTATAAGATAGCTTATAACATTTGACATTTTACAAAATGGTTTACATAATTACCTGTGGCTATCACAAGGAAAATGTTACAAATATTTTCTTTTCAAAATTAATTTTAATGCATTCATTTTAAACTTTGTTCATGAAATATGACCTATTTTTTTTACTAGCTTCCATTACCATATTTTGATAGGTATGCTTTACCCATTTCGCAAGTTTTTGTAGGTTCATTCTTAAAATTAATTTTATAAAGAAAGTATTTATATTAAGAGGTATGTAGTCACAAACTAAAGAACTGTGTATTGCAAAAGGTAATGAATCAATAAATGTAAAGCTAGTCAATTTTACAACTGAAAATTTTATGAATCATATGACTGATGATTAGTTCTTTCCTGAATTGTAGCTGAAGTGAAATCAATTGCAGAGTTTGAAGAGTTTAGAAAAAATGCCACAGAAGTAATTAAACAATACATTGGAACATTCTCTAATGGTAAGGAAATGTAATTAGAACACTGTTTGACCAAAATATTATAATTTTATAGTTTTCAGTTGTTGAGATCATGTAGTCAGGTATAAACTTATGAATTATTTGATTATAATTGTTGTATATCTTTTTATATAAATTTTCATTTAACCTGGTTATACCTGAAAATAGGTTACAGTAGATAGTAACTCGTCTTACTGATAGCAGCTCCTTAATTGTCCTACTTCCATTAATATTTAATTTTGGGGAGTATGCACATGAGTATAAATTTATAAAAAGTTTGATGGCAACTCTTATAATTTGTTTTTAAATTGATTTTGAAATTTTAGCTAAATATCTGTTACTAATAAATGGAATGAAGTGGTAGTAGTAAGACTAGAAAATTTATTTTATACTTCCCAAGTTTGTCAGCTGTAAATTACATATTTAACAGCTGAAGTCATCATTTTCCCTGCAGTGGACAGGTTGCAAATTGCCCATTTTATAGCTCTACTAACCAAATAATAATTGTTTTACTGACCACAAAAATTAACATGTTTAAGTGCAGCACATTAATCTTGAAGTGGTATTGTTGGGGTAATTTTGTTTTCAAAATGTAATATATTATAATACAAATATTGAAATATAATCTATCTTCCAGTGTTTTTGTACTTTACGTATTTCAAAAAAATGATCTAAACAGAACATATATATTTTTTAAATTTTTGATTTTTGGAGATTTTGTTTTTGTTGTTCATGGATACACGTTTATAACTGTATAAAAGATACTTTAGTAGTATATTTTTATCTAGTCTAATATTATGATCTGAGAGAAATACCATGATTGATTGTACTGTATAAAAACACTGATCTTGGTTCTCTATACTGCTGGGACTAGTACATTCATTGTCAGTCAGGAACAGTCTTATGGTCATCATTAAAGTTCAATTTGGCCCAACATATTATATTAAGATATTATAACAGCCTCTTGCAAAGGACATCAAAGTCAATTCCAAAACATACTTACCTCATCTTGCACTTGTAGCTACTACTTAATTGTCAGGGTTTTCATCTTTGCCAATTTAAGCATTGATCTGATTTTGTTTTCTCATTTGCTTCAGTCTTTTATTCTCCAGTCAACTGCCCTTGGTAACATACTCTCCACCTAAACCAATGCATCCTCTATCCTGGTACTGTATGTAAGTATCTTATTCACATAATTTTATCACTTTTTCGTGACACATCATTAAGACATGGGTTTCTCTTCACACGTGCTGCAATAATTTATTTGGTTGGGATATTTGCATACCTAGTGGCATTCTGTATAAATTATATTTCATAATTATTATCTAAAAAAAAAAGAAAGTGACATAATTTTCCAGGACATAGGCTAATCAGCCTTCTTTTTTCCACCTCTGCTATTTAGCATCTATCAAAGATTGGAGAGGTTTGTAATGTTTGGAGGCCCTTTCTGGTTGGTCCCATTCCTCTAGGATTTTATTTCCATTTATTTGTTGTACTAAAGAAGACATGAAATTGGTAGCCAATGACCAATATTTCTTGTCTCAACCAGATTTGTGGATGATCAAGGTTGATGTTGCTGATGCAGAACTTCACGTTGTTGTAGTGAAGTTGTCCTACCAGTATAAGTTCTATGCACAGGGTTAGGTTCTGCTGTTCAAGGATCTACCCTTTGGCCTAGCATCTACATCACATGTCTTTTGCAGTCATACAAGATTATATTGTCACCTTCATATTTTGAGCATTTACACACTCCATTATCTGGACAGCTGGTTACTTCTGGCACTGTCTTATTAGATGGCAGAACAATATGCCCAGATTCTCCTTCCAGAAGCCACTAAGGCTGGCTTTCTTATCAGAGCTGAGAAATCCATTCTTTTACTGACTTGCAATATTTTCCAACTGTGTGTCTTTCCTGACCTGTTGTAAGCCAGTCTTATCCAAGCCCCCCAGTGGCACAGTGGTATGTCTGCGGACTTACACACTAAAAACCGGGTTTCGATACCCGTGGCGGACAGAGCACAGATAACCCATTCTGTAGCTTTGTGCTTAGTTCAAAACAAACAAACCAGTCTTATCCAAATCCCATCCAGCTTAAGGTTATAGGATGGGCATTCAGACTTTTACTTATGTTTGTGGTTCTGATTCTATCTTTTTTTTTGGGTATGTGGGCAACCCTCAAATCCCTGATTCCTTTGGGATGAAAACACGTGCAGTCCCTTCAGTGGTTATTGCACAACCAGTGGATCATCCAATCTCATTCATCAGGAGTAATATCTTAGTTCTTATACTACCCCTCATCCCAAATTTCATCTTTTCATAAATACCTCACTTCAGGGATGAGGTGTACATATCAAATGTCAGGAATTCCAGAATATGTGGATAGAAGATGAATCTTCCTTCTAAACTAGTCATTTACAACTTCTTGCCATCTAACAGACAATGGTTCAAGGACTAGATTATTGGAGGGGAAAATTGTTATGATTCATTCCATCAATTCCACAGTGTCCCTTGAACTTCCTATCATGAGGGTGCACATTCTTGGGACCTTTTTCTTTTCTTTTTTTTCAAAGTGTGAATATTTCTTTATTGGAATCACTCCCATCATATCAGTCTCCTGTCTTGCCATCTTCCAGGGGTTTTGATTTTAATAGTAGATCACCTGTTTCAGACCAGTTGAATTCTCCTAACCATATAGATGCTTCATTGCAAGGTTTTCTGGTGGACTTGCTCTCAGTTTGAGACTGTGATGACTGATGCACTTACCACTCACTGAAACTCTCAACTATAGGCATTTTTGGTCATCAGCACCTTATCCTTGTGCTTTGGTGATAAATGCATTGAGTCAAGATTAGATGAGATTCTACCTCTGTTGCTCAGAGTTATGGCTGTGGTTCGATGATCTGTTTGAGAGCTGTTGGTAGCTCCAGATTGGCCAACTCAAACATGTTTTTTTCTTCTACAGTATCTTTGAGAAGGTCAACGTCTGCCTCTTTGGCTATCAGTTCAGGCAACTTCAATCCAACATTCTACACAGACACTTTTCCAAGCTAAAACTTCATGTGTGGAAGTAATGTAGTCCTTGCATGATATCAGAGTTTAACTTTTATATTTGCCTTGTTTGTGTCTCAGTTTATCCATAGACCTATAATAGCAATTTATCAATGGAAATGGTACACATGTAACCCATGGAATCTTGTGAGGAGATTGAACCAACTTTAGTCAAAAAAAAATCTGTCATATATCTCTTTTTTTATATTGCCAAGTTTTTGACTCAGCTTTAGCTTTATCTACTGCCACTTTGTAGAAGGCAGCTTTATTGACTATTTTTGGTTTTTATAAGCATCAGAAAATCTGACTCCCCAGTGCTATTTGGCCTTCTCCGATTGTTTATAGTCCTTCTTCCTAAATGACCTTTTTAATTACTTAATTGGGATATTAGGGTGGTATTACATGCTTTATTTCAACATCCATTCAAGTCTTTAGTTTTGTGTACCATGTATCACCTTTCCTTTGAAGGGTTTTTTTTTTTTGGTATGTGGACGTTGTAGATTTGCACTACATATGTGGAGGACTCTCTACCACTCCACTTTGGTCTTGTTATACTGCGATAGGCCTGTTTTTTCTAAGACTGGCAGTTAGGGAAGTAAATAAATCTTTCCAATTTTTTTGCCAGCTATTTCACATCTCTATGATCAATTTGACAATGGACATTTGTTAAGTCCTGTGAGGGCCCTGAAGTGTTATGTGGATCACATTAACTCCTTTTATGGTGATGGAAGATCTTTCTTTAGTCATTGGGTTCTTCACTTTCCAGAGATTTATCCTTAATTACTTTGTAAGTACTCATATTGCTTATTCTTGACTCTTTTTTACAAACAAGGAAATGTATGAGAGTTGCATCTAATCAGATTCATCACATTTCTATATCTTTCACTGGCCATTTGAATTATCCTCTATGGGACATCATACAGGTTAGTGTGTGTCTTTCTCCCAAAATGTTTATCTCACATCCTGGAAATGATCTGGCAGTTTCTTCTTTTCCTGAGGATTTCAAACTACTCCCTCTTACTATTTTGACAACATTTGTTAGATTATAAGGAGGAGTGAGTATTTTTGTTTTTCTTGTCACTTTACTTGCCAGGGTACATTAATTCTCGTTTTCACTAGATCGCAGTTTGTGGGAAGTGTTGCTCAGGCAGGTATACTTTTATTAGTCCAATTGTACAATAACAACCAATTTAACTATACTTACTACTAGTTGCAACAAGTTTTGTAGAAATCAGGGTTTCTATAATACCATCTATGAGCTCATCAGAAAGTATTACCATATTATGCTGGATCCTGACTGTCTCTGCTGATCATCAGATTGACTAAATTGGTGTCATTTTGCCTTTTAATATTTAGGGAATTTAGTTAACTTATTGCAGTGTTTCCAGATTCTACTAGCAGAGCTGGGGAGTTTTTACAGCACCCATTTTCCAGTCACAATAGTGGTAGATGGAGACTTTTCCTCCAGAGTGTTTGAGCTTTTTTATTCACTCTTGGAGAAGATTATGAAGTTGGAGATCACCTAACTGGATCCCTGGATGTTTTTTTAGATGTCAGTAGAAGCAGCACCAACCTTTGAAAGAGCTTATTTGAAATGCCAGTTCAGATTTGGTGCTAAGCTATCTATTTGATCAATATTGATTTAGTTTATTGTTCATGGAAGGACATCTGTTATCTCCTCATAATTCTAAACATGGAGTGGTCCCATCATAGGTTTCAATTTCCCTCAGTGGGCTTGGCAGATAGCCCGAAGTGGCTCTCTATAAGAAAAACACCCACATCCATCCTAGGTTCTTGGTTGAGTATATTGTTCCATGTCCTCTCTATTATCCTAGAAGCAAGTGGAATAATCTTTGCCCACTCAGTTCGAAAATGAGGATGAATATTCATAATTGCAAATTGGATGAAATATGTTCCTTTTGTTGATTCCATCATTGTGAGCATGGAGTTTTGTTATTTGAACTTCTTCAGGTGGAGAAGAAAGTTTGTATGTTTTGATGTTGCTAATCCTTGTCATCATGATTCCAGAGGCTTGGAACACGTTACTCTATGCCTACAAGTTGGGATCCAGTCAAAGTGTATTTATATATAGCATTGCATTCTAATTTCCCATGCCACCAATGAGAGAAAGGGACAAAGACCCTTTAATTACAACCCCAAGTAAGGAATCTTGGCTATCTGGTTGGGGCTGGCCTGTAGTGATGATTACTCATGTACAATTCCACCTTTGCTATTGGAACTTAGTTCAGGATAAAGAACATTCCTGTTATGGATGTAGTGTGTTTCTTCCACTAGGGTGCCACCATCTTGATACACATCTTTGGTCTGTGCAGATGCTTTTTTTTTTTATAGCTAATGCCATCACTAGCCCTTTGACCTTATCAGTGTAGGATTCTAGCTGTAAGTGTCAGCAGATGATTAGTAAGTTTTGGAAGTTAACATTTTCCTAAATTGAAAATATATTTCCAATAATACTAACCTCATCCCACACTCTTCTGCCCTTCCTCTCCATTAAGAGTCAGTGTTAGAGACTGGGATGTTGTTAGTCTCAAAAAACTAATAAAGTTAACTGAATGTGGTTCTTATATACAATACTAGGATAGAGGGTGCATTGATGTAGATGGAGAGTATGTTACCAAGGGCAGTTGAGTAGGATATAAAACAAGTGAGAACAAAATTAGACCAGTGCTTAGATGAACAAAAATGGAAACTATGGCAGTTGAGTAATAGCTATAAGTGTGAGAAGAGGTAAGTATTTTTGAAAATACATTTTAATTTTAGGAAAATGTTAACTTGTATACCCTATATTTTGATAAATTTTCAATAGGTTTTTTCTCTATGTGGATTATGGCTATGTTGTATCTGTGGGGGACATGATACGTATGTAGTCAAATGAGGTTGATCCAGTTTAGTTGGTTTTTTTTTGTAGCAAGTTACTGAGGAAAGTAAGTACTGGTTTCAAAACTTGGGTAAAAACTTGAGTTCTTATCAGCTTCAAATCTCTGTCTCTTATCTTCTTAGAGGTAGCAGTAGATATACTCAGATTACAGTCATGGCTTTTTATGGGAAAGTTAAAGGTGAAGATTTGCTCTGAATTTGTGAATGAGTGTATTTCTATTGATATAGATCTGGTTTTCATGTTGTATTCTCTTTGACCATCATTTAATCTTGCTATAGGAATATCCTTCTTTAGCAAGGTCTGTTACTCTGTACTCAACTAGTAATATTTTTTGTGGCAGAATGACACAGTTGAATATTCATTAATTCACCATGAACCAGATGTTTCTTAACACATTGCATATGGCTTGCAACTGTTATACCATATCAGTTTATTAATGTTCACAGATTGTTTGCATATAGAAATATAAATAATTTGCAGAAATATTAAGACACATCTCAAGATTATTAATTGTTAATTTTTTTGTTTGTTTGTATGAATAAAGTTTCCTTTTGGAGTCCAGCATGTGAATGTGCATGAAGTCCAATGATCCAGTTACTGCATTTTGTTTTACATTACTATTGTAATACGAACAGTTTTTTTTATATGTAAAATTAATTTGTTGATTAGAATTGGTTTCACACAATCAGTATTTTTTTTCATTATGACAATAATAGGAACACATATTTAGAGATGTAAAATTATGTGTGGATAGTAGTATATTAGTGAGAATAATTTCAACACAGCCATGTTGTAATTGTTTCGCTGGTGGTATAGATACCAGTGGTATATTCATAGAAAACGTATTTGATAAAGATCATGCTGAGGTTGTTACAATAACAGAAGCACACTTGTGAAGTTTTAGGATTTATTTACAGATGACAGCTTATCAATAAAAAAAACTCCTTCCTCACAATGTTTTTCTTTTTGTCGTTACTCTCTGTAGTAATAGGAACAGACTTGTGGATCTGGGTTGGGATTGCTGCTGGTGGAACATTTATTCTTTGCCTGATACTGTGGGCTGTCTGTAGTTGCTGTTACTGCTTATGTAGTGGTGGTGCGAAGAAGAGGTCAAAAGGTCGTTCTCCACGATGACAGGATACAGACCCTCATGAACTCCAACAAGAAGTTTATTTTATGTACAAAAATGAAAGCAAAGTGAAACAGCAGTACTTGAAAAGCACCCAGTATTTTATTAACTTTTTTTTCCTTTTTTACAAAAGCCTGTATAAGTAGTGAGTAAATGTTGCACTAATAATTAACTTCATTTTTCACAAAAGGCTGTGTAATTAGTGGGTAAATGCTGCACTAATAATTGAAATCTATTCTAGACTTATTACATGGTAGCACAGTAATTATTTACAATAGTTTGATAATTTTGTATATATATTATTTGTATTTATAATATATTATGCCCTATAATTAACTGATAATTTATCAGCACTGTTTGTAGGTGCATACCAAGTGCTTATTATTTACAAGGAAAGAGAATCTTCACATTTAAGTGTATTAGTTTTTTTGTAAGATCTTACTAGATACAAGCATAATGTTCACTCTTGGTTGGCAATACGGTAGTTAGTCATTTATTTTTGGTAATGTATAATATTGTCCCAACATCATGCTGAATGGATGTAATATTGTTTTATATAAACATATTATATACTGAAATAATTAAGTATATTTGGAAAATGTATTTCTAAGAGATAATGAAAATGTTTATTGTTTACATATTTTTTTCAAAGTTTATGAACTTTTATATATATATATATTTGTATATACTAAGTTTAATATATCTTCCAATCTCTTGACTTCTTCAAACTGGATAGTATCATAGGTGTTTTTAGTAACATAGTATCTTAACTACAAAATGTTTACTTGTTAGTTCTCAGTTTAACACAACTTTCTGGTCTTATGTTGTTCTGTAGATGTTAAACAAACAACGCATCAGTATTTGTGAATCATCATTGCTGGGCTTAACATAAAATAAGTACCAGAAGTGTATGTTTCAGGATTGTTTTTTGGAAGAAATCAGTCTTGTCAGCTATTAATATCTTCTAACCAAAAGTAAGTTAACTATATAGGTTGCAACTAAAATATGACTTGTAAATTAATTAATATCTTTCTTTATCATAAACTATCAAGAAATACATAAAATTTTAAATCTGTATAAAAAAAGAAACTCAAACCTACAGTTATAAGAATTTACTGATTCCACCAATTGGGTTCTTTCATGTTTAACAATATTTTCAGCTGAATACACTGGAATGGGTGACAACTGCCTCTTATAGAAAAAAAGAAGTGTAAAAAATGATGCTTAAATCATCTACCATCTTCAGGTTAGAAGACTTTCATCTTCTATACTTGTTTTTTTCTATAACAGGTAATTGCTGACCATTCCAATGTAATCATAATGAGTACTCTGTCTAGCCAGTCTATCATGGAATATTTTCACCTTTTAATTAAAGAATGTTTCTTGTGGCTCAGGTTGTACAAATGAAAGTGACATCTGCTACTTTTGATGAGGTTCAGTTTTGTAGATCTAGTAAAAAAGCACAAAACAGGCCAAAGATACGAGAATTTTCCCAAAGAAAAATTATTTTAACTTCATAGAATCATATACTATCATAAACATATTTGAATACCTTAAACATTAATATACATAAGTATTTTAATCAGGTGACTAGTGTTTTGTACACGTCTCTGAGGATCATATACACAGAACACAATTTATATATGTAAAAACGGCTCATTTGGGTTGGGAAAATTTTTTACATAGAGGAGTGAACAACGTTTCGACCTTCTTCGGTCATCATCAGGTTCACGTTGAAACGTTGTTCACTCCTCTATGTAAAAAATTTTCCCAACCCAAATGAGCCGGTTTTACATATATATTTCTTTACAAGTGGGTTTTCTTGACATCACTGAGAACACAATTTAGTTTTTTTAGTCGAAAGAAAAACAAATTATATATTTGAAAATTATTCTCAGAATTTGGTTTAGCATTAGTAAAAATATTTCAGTTTACTGGCATGAAACAACTAACAGCATAAAACTGAATATCAGAACTGGAGTTTTATTCATATGTTATATATTTCAGAATGGCTGGTAAGGGTATTAACACTTTCATTGTTCACTGCTGTTAGCTTATTTGTGCTATTTTCAAAACAAGGATACATTAAAAACAGCATGTCTATTATATGTCAGTTATACGTCTATTCAGTTTATTTGAAACATGAAATTAAAACAGAATAAAATGTATCATTTAATCTCTACTCTCAATAGAAAATATTTTAATAATTGCAAGGGTTATTTTTGTTTCTGTATGATAAAATCCTACCAACATCATGTCTGTCAGCACCTGATGCCAGCTTGTGCCTTTTATCATCATCTTTTGTAATCATTGCCTCATAGTCAGCAAAATTTAGACTGTAAACTATCATGATATTAATTGATGTCACCTTTTTGTTATTATTACTTGTTCTAAAGTCACGGTACCTTAACAATGAAACACTTTTGTCATCTGGTAACAGATTGAACCTATTGGTGGGTTACAGATGTCATATTTTAATATCATGAAGGACTTGTATATTACAGTTCACTTTTCTGAAAATTATTATATATGCTGTATCTGTGTATCCATGTAATATCTCAATGGTAATTATTCTGGATATATTTATATTGAGATGCTTTTGTCCATTGGATTTGTCTAACAAAGTAAAGTGGGAACATATTTTTGTAGCTTGTTTTAAAGCCCTAATGGTTAGGTTTTGCATAGTTATTAAAAGAGTATATGAAACTTTTCTTCATCTTTATATTGTATTTGAAATAAATATGACTCAAATTGAACTATAAAGTCAGGTGATAGTGCCTTAAAGTTTGTATTTAACTTCGTAAACAATGGCAAGGTTGAAGAATCGGGAACTAGCGTAATCTGTTAACTAACAAGTTTAAAATTGAAGAATCATCATAGTCTGTAGAAGGGTAATGAGAATTTATTATTTAAATAAGAAATTTTTATAAAACTTTTGTCAGTGTAATTGTTTGAAACATAAAAAAATCCATCACTAAAAGTGTTTTTTTTAATAATTCTTCATGACCTTTTAGCAAAGTTCAGTGAGTGTTGACGATGATATGATGATTTAAACAGTTTGTTTGTTTAACTAATGCAGGTCTGAAAAAATAAAATTTTAAGATGATGAATAATTTTTAACAAAAAGAAGCATTATATATATACACATGCATGAAAATTTGTAAATGTTTATAACATGATGTAAGGACATATTTTTCTGCATCTGTATTTCACAGATGTAGTTTGGTGAAATCTTTAACTGTAAGAAACCTTGGTTTATGCTGTTCTAAGTGATATATTTTGAAGTTAGATCTCCTAAAGCTATTTTCTAAATATTTTTATTGTACTATATTTTGGAGAATTTATTTTAACCAGAAGATTACCTAGTATTATATGAGTTTGTTTTATTGTAAGGTAACTTTTTTGTGTATATATGTATACATATTGAATAAGATTGATGCTAAGTCTTATGGAGTTACAAACTGAAAGACTTGTAGCAGACATCTGTTTTGAAATAATATATATCTACACACATTCCTTATAAGTTAAAATGTTTTCTAATTATCATTATCCCAGTATATGAAGAACTGTTTGTTAACAACTGTTAAATATTTGTTTTTTTATTGACCTTTGGTAAACAGACAATTCAGTACTTTTTTTTCGAGTTTAAATGTGTCTTCTAGTAGTTTTGTATTTAAACTTTTTGAGATTTGTAATTCTGATATGAAAACTGTATGAAAACAATAACAGTTTCAGGACTTTATTATTTTGTGCCAAATGCCAATACAGTATGTGTAGTGCATAAGATTGTAAGTCTTACAAAATTCATAGTTTAGTATATCTTAACAGTTTGGTTGAAATGAAACCAAATATTGATTGTTATATCATAATGTAGAAATATTTCTTGAAGTTAAGTGCTGTTTATATTGTTATTTTAATTTTCCAATATATATTTAAATTAGCTTCTACCTGAAGTTCCCTTATTGATGTTTTTTTTAATATTTCAAAAACTAATTCTATAATTAAAGCAATATTGTTACCAATATAACTACATAAATAAATAAATATATAACAACTGGTATTTTAAGGTTTACCTGCAAGGTTAATAAATTTTTCTCTTAGGAGTAACAATAAATTTTGTAATAAATTAATATTTTCTAGTAGAAACAGAATTTTTTTATATGATAGTATACATCTTTCTTTTGAATTATTTTGGTCTTGTAAAATTGAAAACTGTATTTCACCTAAATGCAATAAATATAATATATATACATATATAAACACATGTGAAACAGAGTTGTCAGTTTGATGTCATCTTTCTTTTGAATTATTTTGGTCTTGTAAAATTGAAAACTGTATTTCACCTAAATGCAATAAATATAATATATATACCTATATAAACACATGTGAAACAGAGTTGTCAGTTTGATGTCACCAGGTGAGGTACAAGTAATAACACTTGAAGGACAACAGGAAATCTTATGTGGCTTTCCAATTCATTTCATTAAATACCCTGCTGCTTATACCCAGCCCTGATTTGTTAAGTACTCTCTTTAATTCTTTTGTTTCTGTGGTGTCTACCATGTCTAAAGACAAGCAATTCAAAAAAGTTAGATAGCTCTTGTGTAACTTTGTGCGAAATTCCCAGACAAACCATTAGAAGAGGGAGGAGTGCAAAGTTAAACTAATGTCTCTTTCTCAACACGAATATTATCAGTGGTAGTATATATGTTATATGTCAGCCATTTAATATATTTTACGAAAGCACTGCAGTCGTTTAACACGAAATCCTTATCAACTGTAATGGTCCACTTAAATGTACAAAAGAAGGCTCAACATTTATCGTTTTAGCAGTGTGTGTTTTTGTTTGTTTTTAATATAACTTTTATTTAAGAAATAAGCATTATACAAATAAAAAAGACAGAATTTCCTATATAAGTAATACTTAATGTACGATTACTATTCTAACGTAAGGTGACCAGATATTCTGGAGTCCAAAGCGGGACACCTAACTCGGTTTGAACGTTAATATATGATTATCTATGCATTATTTTTTAACGTTTGTGCATAAAAATGAAGGATATCATACGAGAATAGGACAGATCTTGTGCTTATCAGTATTAATTTTGATAATGAGGTATATTAAGTTCATTATCTCCTAAAGTGTTAACATTTTCTCGCCCTCTAAAGTTTCTGGGGGACAGCGAGACAGGTAGCTCACAAATGGGACCACCCAACCAAGATCGGGACATCTGGCCAAATTACTCTAACACACTATCAAATGGTTCCTGTGTCAACAACAAAGTTAAAATTGACACTGCTTGAGTGTCGCTTGACGAACCTCTAAATCTATATAAATAGAAATAGTTTCAAATTCCTGGCTAGCGAACGATTATTCGGACAACTCTGGTTATTTTCAACATATTAAGTTCTTTTTCTTTCCCATATGCCTTTCTTGGTTTTCTAATATAATCTTCAGTGCATTACCTACGGATTTTATCTTTTTCAAATTATACATTATACTTTAACTTAATAATTTTGTAACACTTAACGCTTTATTGCACCTCATATAGTCCTAGTGACAAATGGTCCAAAGAACGAAGAATATTATAATAAATAGATTTATTTATCAACTTTGGAATAAAATTTTATAATATTAAGTAAGTTTTTAATATTTACCCACTCGAATTTACTTATATAGGTGAATTTTCAGCTACAAAAGTTATTTTTACAGATTCACAACATGTGGCCAACTTCACACAAGGAAAACTGTTGATCGTCTTAAATCAAATATCTTAACCTTCTATTCTCCTGCACGTCTTTAATGTCTTAGTGCTTTAAAATATGGCTTGGCATGGCCAGATGGGTTAAGGGGTTCGACTCGTAATCTGAGGATCGCAGGTTCAAATCCCGGTCGCACCAAACATGTCCGCCCTTTCAGTTGGGGGACGTTATATTGTTCGGTCAATCCCACCATTCGTTGGTAAAAAGAGTTGGCGGTGGGTGGTGATGTCAAGCTGTCTTCCCTCTAGTCTTAAACTGCTAGCGTAGATAGCTCTCGTGTAACTGCGCGAAATTCAATAAACAAACAAACTTTAAAATATAAATCTGTAATGTTTATCATTTCTTTCCTAATAGTTCCAATGAACTACCCTGGTTACTACTTTCAGCCCTCTTTTTGTTCCCTCCCCATTCTCTCTGTCAAACATACTTATCTTGAATAGTTAACAATTTTCAGTTGTACACACGATATTACTACGAATACTGCTATTATAAAGATATTCCAATTCTATTTCATCTGCATTTATTTAGCAATAACCGCACTACTATACGAAACATTGTACTGATTCTAGTACAAAAATAAACCCACTCACCTATCGTAAGTAGTTAACAAATTTGAATGTAACAATGTAGTTAATAATTCTTCAAAGGTTCCACTACTGGGGAGTGTCTTTTCGTCAGTTACTTTTTTTAGAGGAGCAGATGGACCAAATCAGAAGAACGGCTTGTGTGCGTCAAACAATTCAAGGTTGGCTCAACTAAGCCGAGAAGGTCGATAGGAAAGTGACGTCAGATATCACCTATAACAAGGGTGCCTCTTCTCGTAAGTGTTTGTTTGAATTTCGCACAAAGCTACTCAAGGGCTATCTGTGCTAGCCATCCCTAGTTTAGCAGTACAAGACTAGAGGGAAGGCAGCTAGTCATCAACCACTCACCGACCGCCAACTCTTGGGCGACTCTTTTACCAACGAAAAGTGGGATTGACTGTCATATTATAACGCCTTTACGGTTTGGCGCGATCGGGATGCGAACCCGCGACCCTCAGATTACGAGTCGCACGCCTTAACACTCTTGGCCATGCCGGGCCACGTTAGTAAGTGTGTCTCTATATATACATATGTATAGTTAATTACCGAACACACAACAAAATTAATCATTTTCTAGAGTAATAAATAATAACTTAATAATTGGAAAAGGCTTGATTCATCTTTTTGGTCTATTCCTGGTATGTAAATCTTTGTAGTTTGTATCGTCAAATATAATACTGTGAGTCTGACTGAGACAGCGAGAAATTTTAAAATTCTGTCACATATCCATCGAGAGCTTAAATTAATAATCAAACAGGCACATCAAAGTTATTTATTCTGCAAAAATATGACTGCGTCTTTATTCCTATCAAAACGTTTTGTAGAAAGACTATCTATATCATTTTGTATTTAGTTATTTAACTTTAGTTGGGCCTACTTATCTATAAAGAGGCTAAAACTAAGCAGTTCTGCACTGTTTTTTACAAAATATATTCCTTACAGGTATTCATACATAGTTACTTAGAACAACTATTACTAATATTAAGGTTTGGCTGAAACAACAGTAAAAACTCTCCCCTGAAAGAAAGATACATCTTTCGAAACCGTTCGAATTGTAGGGTTTTATCATTTGATAACAATAGGCCAAAACTAAAATACAAAATTACTTGACAATTGTGTTTTCGCTACTTAGTAGTTACCTAAATACGAGCCTGTTGAAGTTTGATAGTTTTTTTATAGTGTTGCCCTGTAAGAGTTACGAATACTCAAGTGCTAACTTATTGCTATCTAAGAAGTTATCAACAACTTGTTTGTAAAAAGGAAAAATAACACAAAGCATCTGTTGAGTTATTGACTGGATAACATAAATACACTGATACAAAGCATCTGTTGAGTTATTTACTGAATAACATAAATACACTGAGACAAAGGATCTGTTGAGTTATTAACTGGATAACATAAACACACTTAGACAAAGCATCTGTTGAGTTATTAACTGGATAACATAAACACACTTAGACAAAGCATCTGTTGAGTTATTGACTGGATAACATAAATACACCGAGACAAAGCATCTGTTGAGTTATTAACTGGATAACATAAATGCACTGAGACAACGTATCTGTTGAGTTATTAACTGGATAACATAAATACACTGATACAAAGCATCTGTTGAGTTATTTACTGAATAACATAAATACACTGAGATAAAGCATCTGTTGAGTTATTAACTGGATAACATAAATACATTAAGACAAAGCACCTGTTGAGTTATTCACTGGATAACATAAATACACTGAGACAAAGCACCTGTTGAGTTATTCACTGGATAACATAAATACACTGAGACAAAGCATCTGTTGAGTTATTAACTGGATAACATAAATACATTAAGACAAAGCACCTGTTGAGTTATTCACTGATAACATAAATACACTGAGACAAAGCAACTGTTGAGTTATTAACTGGATAAACATAAATACATTAAGACAAAGCACCTGTTGAGTTATTCACTGGATAACATAAATACACTGAGACAAAGAACCTGTTGAGTTATTAACTGGGTAACATAAACACACTTAGACAAAGCATCTGTTGAGTTATTGACTGGATAACATAAATACACCGAGACAAAGCATCTGTTGAGTTATTCACTGGATAACATAAATACATTAAGACAAAGCATCTGTTGAGTTATTCACTAAATAACATAAATACACTGAGACAAAGCATCTGTTGAGTTATTCACTGGATAACATAAATACATTAAGACAAAGCATCTGTTGAGTTATTCACTAGATAACATAAATACACTGAGACAAAGCATCTGTTGAGTTATTCACTGGATAACATAAATACATTAAGACAAAGCATCTGTTGAGTTATTCACTAGATAACATAAATAGACTGAGACAAAGGATCTGTTAAGTTATTAACTGGATAACATAAACACACTTATACAAAGCATCTGTTGAGTTATTAACTGGATAACATAAACACACTTAGACAAAGCATCTGTTGAGTTATTGACTGGATAACATAAATACACCGAGACAAAGCATCTGTTGAGTTATTAACTGGATAACATAAATGCACTGAGACAACGTATCTGTTGAGTTATTAACTGATAACATAAATACACTGATACAAAGCATCTGTTGAGTTATTTACTGAATAACATAAATATACTGAGATAAAGCATCTGTTGAGTTATTAACTGGATAACATAAATACATTAAGACAAAGCACCTGTTGAGTTATTCACTGGATAACATAAATACACTGAGACAAAGCACCTGTTGAGTTATTCACTGGATAACATAAATACACTGAGACAAAGCATCTGTTGAGTTATTAACTGGATAACATAAACACACTTAGACAAAGCATCTGTTGAGTTATTGACTGGATAACATAAATACACCGAGACAAAGCATCTGTTGAGTTATTAACTGGATAACATAAATGCACTGAGACAACGTATCTGTTGAGTTATTAACTGGATAACATAAATACACTGATACAAAGCATCTGTTGAGTTATTTACTGAATAACATAAATACACTGAGATAAAGCATCTGTTGAGTTATTAACTGGATAACATAAATACATTAAGACAAAGCACCTGTTGAGTTATTCACTGGATAACATAAATACACTGAGACAAAGCACCTGTTGAGTTATTCACTGGATAACATAAATACACTGAGACAAAGCATCTGTTGAGTTATTAACTGGATAACATAAATACATTAAGACAAAGCACCTGTTGAGTTATTCACTGGATAACATAAATACACTGAGACAAAGCAACTGTTGAGTTATTAACTGGATAACATAAATACATTAAGACAAAGCACCTGTTGAGTTATTCACTGGATAACATAAATACACTGAGACAAAGAACCTGTTGAGTTATTAACTGGGTAACATAAACACACTTAGACAAAGCATCTGTTGAGTTATTGACTGGATAACATAAATACACCGAGACAAAGCATCTGTTGAGTTATTCACTGGATAACATAAATACATTAAGACAAAGCATCTGTTGAGTTATTCACTAAATAACATAAATACACTGAGACAAAGCATCTGTTGAGTTATTCACTGGATAACATAAATACATTAAGACAAAGCATCTGTTGAGTTATTCACTAGATAACATAAATACACTGAGACAAAGCATCTGTTGAGTTATTCACTGGATAACATAAATACATTAAGACAAAGCATCTGTTGAGTTATTCACTAGATAACATAAATAGACTGAGACAAAGGATCTGTTAAGTTATTAACTGGATAACATAAACACACTTATACAAAGCATCTGTTGAGTTATTAACTGGATAACATAAACACACTTAGACAAAGCATCTGTTGAGTTATTGACTGGATAACATAAATACACCGAGACAAAGCATCTGTTGAGTTATTAACTGGATAACATAAATGCACTGAGACAACGTATCTGTTGAGTTATTAACTGGATAACATAAATACACTGATACAAAGCATCTGTTGAGTTATTTACTGAATAACATAAATATACTGAGATAAAGCATCTGTTGAGTTATTAACTGGATAACATAAATACATTAAGACAAAGCACCTGTTGAGTTATTCACTGGATAACATAAATACACTGAGACAAAGCACCTGTTGAGTTATTCACTGGATAACATAAATACACTGAGACAAAGCATCTGTTGAGTTATTAACTGGATAACATAAATACATTAAGACAAAGCACCTGTTGAGTTATTCACTGGATAACATAAATACACTGAGACAAAGAACCTGTTGAGTTATTCACTGGATAACATAAATACACTGAGACAAAGCATCTGTTGAGTTATTAACTGGATAACATAAATACATTAAGACAAAGCACCTGTTGAGTTATTCACTGGATAACATAAATACACTGAGACAAAGAACCTGTTGAGTTATTCACTGGATAACATAAATACACTGAGACAAAGTACCTGTTGAGTTATTTACTGGATAACATAAATACATTGAGACAAAGTACCTGTTGAGTTATTAACTGGATAACATAAATACATTAAGACAAAGCACCTGTTGAGTTATTCACTGGATAGCATAAATACATTTAGACAAAGCACCTGTTGAGTTATTAACTGGATAACATAAATACATTAAGACAAATCACCTGTTGAGTTATTCACTGGATAACATAAATACATTAAGACAAAGCACCTGTTGAGTTATTAACTGGATAACATAAATACACTGAGACAACGTATCTGTTGAGTTATTAACTGGATAACATAAATACATTAAGACAAAGCACCTGTTGAGTTATTCACTGGATAACATAAATACACTGAGACAAAGCATCTGTTGAGTTATTCACTGGCTAACATAAATACGCTGAGACAAAGTATCTGTTGAGTTATTAACTGGATAACATAAATACATTAAGACAAAACACCTGTTGAGTTATTCACTGGATAACATAAATACACTGAGACAAAGTATCTCTTGAGTTATTAACTGGGTAACATAAATACATTAAGACAAAACACCTGTTGAGTTATTCACTGGATAACATAAATACATTAAGACAAAGTATCTGTTATTCACTGGATAACATAAATACACTGAGACAAAGAACCTGTTGAGTTATTCACTGGATAACATAAATACACTGAGACAAAGTATCTGTTGAGTTATTTACTGGATAACATAAATACATTGAGACAAAGTACCTGTTGAGTTATTAACTGGATAACATAAATACATTAAGACAAAGCACCTGTTGAGTTATTCACTGGATAGCATAAATACATTTAGACAAAGCACTTGTTGAGTTATTAACTGGATAACAGAAATACATTAAGACAAAGCACCTGTTGAGTTATTCACTGGATAACATAAATACATTAAGACAAAGTATCTGTTATTCACTGGATAACATAAATACACTGAGATTTTTTATTTTATTTTGGAAGACGTCGCAACAAGTAATCACCTGTTAATGAGTAAAATATACTGATGTTTTGCTTCCTGATGTGAAATATGTTTAGTCTTGTTGATGTGAAATATGTTTAGTTTTGTTGATGTGAAATATGTTTAGTTTTGTTGATGTGAAATATGTTTAGTTTTGTTGATGTGAAATATGTTTAGTTTTGTTGATATGAAATATGTTTAGTTTTTTTGATGTGAAATATGTTTCGTTTTGTTGATGTGAAATATATTTAGTTTTGTTGATATGAAATATGTTTAGTTTTTTTGATGTGAAATATGTTTAGTTTTTTTGATGTGAAATATGTTTAATTTTGTTGATATGAAATATGTTTATTTTTTATGTGAAATATGTTTCGTTTTGTTGATGTGAAATATATTTAGTTTTGTTGATGTGAAATGTGTTTAGTTTTGTTGATGTGAAATATGTTTAGTTTTGTTGATGTGAAATATGTTTAGTTTTGTTGATATGAAATATGTTTAGTTTTTTTGATGTGAAATATGTTTCGTTTTGTTGATGTGAAATATGTTTAGTTTTGTTGATGTGAAATATGTTTAGTTTTGTTGATGTGAAATATGTTTAGTTTTGTTGATGTGAAATATGTTTAGTTTTTTTGATGTGAAATATGTTTCGTTTTGTTGATGTGAAATATATTTAGTTTTGTTGATGTGAAATGTGTTTAGTTTTTTTGATGTGAAATATGTTTCGTTTTGTTGATGTGAAATATGTTTAGTTTTGTTGATATGAAATATGTTTAGTGTTTTGATGTGAAATATGTTTCGTTTTGTTGATATGAAATATGTTTAGTTTTTTGATGTGAAATATGTTTAGTTTTGTTGATGTGAAATATGTTTAATTTTGTTGATATGAAATATGTTTATTTTTTTTATGTGAAATATGTTTCGTTTTGTTGATGTGAAATATATTTAGTTTTGTTGATGTGAAATGTGTTTAGTTTTGTTGATGTGAAATGTGTTTAGTTTTGTTGATGTGAAATATGTTTAATTTTGTTGATATGAAATATGTTTAGTTTTTTGATGTGAAATATGTTTCGTTTTGTTGATGTGAAATATGTTTAGTTTTTTGATGTGAAATATGTTTAGTTTTGTTGATGTGAAATATGTTTAATTTTGTTGATGTGAAATATGTTTATTTTTTTTTATGTGAAATATGTTTCGTTTTGTTGATGTGAAATATATTTAGTTTTGTTGATGTGAAATATGTTTAGATTTGTTGATATGAAATATGTTTAGTTTTGTTGATGTGAAATATGTTTAGTTTTTTTGATGTGAAATATGTTTCGTTTTGTTGATGTGAAATATATTTAGTTTTGTTGATGTGAAATGTGTTTAGTTTTTTTGATGTGAAATATGTTTCGTTTTGTTGATGTGAAATATGTTTAGTTTTGTTGATATGAAATATGTTTAGTTTTGTTGATGTGAAATATGTTTAGTTTTGTTGATGTGAAATATGTTTAGTTTTGTTGATGTGAAATATGTTTAGTTTTGTTGATGTGAAATATGTTTAGTTTTGTTGATGTGAAATATGTTTAGATTTGTTGATATGAAATATGTTTAGATTTGTTGATATGAAATATGTTTAGTTTTGTTGATGTGAAATATGTTTAGTTTTGTTGATGTGAAATATGTTTAGTTTTGTTGATGTTGTTCTTTACTCAAAGCTACTGGAGGGTTGACTATTCTAGCCCTCCCCCCTAATTCTGAAGTGACAGATTAGAGGGTAGGCACCACCCCTCGCTTTCCCCCAAGCTTTTAGTGAAATGTTCTTCCTGTTTATTACCCTCTTTCACCTCTTCTTCTACAGCTATGGTGCCGATTGTCAATTCAGATTTGCTTGCTGTTATTAAACTTTTATACTTTACATATTTACGCTCCTGATATTGCTTGTTTTAAAGCTAAACTCAAAGCTACATAACGGGCTATCTTTGCTCTGCCCACTATGGGTATTTAAACCAAGTTACGAGTGTTGTAATCCTGCTGACATACTGCTTTGCCACTGGTTGTGTGTTATCGATGTACAGACAAGTAGTTTCCAAAATAAATAAACTTCGAGCACTGAATTGAGGGACGCTTACTCAGTTCAAAACAGTCATTGGTATAAATAGGTATTCAAATAAGTAAACACCAAGTACTGCGTTATTAAAAACACATTTCATTGGTCTGTTTTTGAATAAAAGTTACCATAACCGTATGTTGAGTAAAAAGTTACTAAATTAATACGACATAAAGTGAAGTTCGACTAGTGTTTAATCCAGATCTGATGGATTTTTATTTTGTCCAAATTCGACAAAATAAAACAATAATGTGCTTCAGGAAGAGATCTTTTTTGTACAGGATGAAACTCCCTCCAGGAAGGGATCTTTTTGCACAGGATGAAACTCCCTCCAGGACGGGATCTTTCTGCACAGGATGAAACTCTCTCCAAGACGGGATCTTTCTGCACAGGATAAAACTCTCTCCAAGACGGGATCTTTCTGCACAGGATGAAACTCCCTCCAGGAAGTGATCTTTTTGCACGGGATGAAACTCCCTCCAGGACGGGATCTTTCTGCACAGGATGAAACTCTCTCCAAGACGGGATCTTTCTGCACAGGATGAAACTCCCTCCAGGAAGGGATCTTTCTGCACAGGATGAAACTTCCTCCAGGAAGGGATCTTTCTGCACAGGATGAAACTCTCTCTTGTACACCCCCTTAAATTCAACTTGTTTTCGGGAAACAATCTACGCCAATCAAGTAATGCCTCGCCGTTAGATACATAAATTAAATCAATTAAATCCTGACACTTTATTATCTAATTAATTAAAGTACCCAACTTCGCTTGGGATATCAAATTGTTGTTTTACTGGTCGATTGTGTGTTTTGAACCTATTCCAGATAACAGATACAACCAAAAACATTTTCAAAGGTTTTGTTTTTCCAGAGACCTATTGAAGTAATCAATTTTATTTTATAATAAAACTCTTGAATTGTTTTTTTTTATGTCGTTTCCCTAACTGTACTTATTTAAACCTTTTATAGTATTTTGAGGGTCTGTTCTATGGGAGGTCCTAAACCTTTGTTTCCCATCGTGTTGTCTTTGACAGGCTGAGAAATGTTTGGCTCCATACCCTACTGAATTATCTTTTTCATATTTTTGTAAGATATGTCCTTACTGTCCCCAGTTGTAGGGTATTTTGGAAGATTACTTTATATCTTTGTCCTTTTTTAACAATATTTGGTAGGAAACCTCCAGATACACTGCTGGCCAAAATCTTAAGGCCAATGAACATAAAGAAAAAATATTCATTTTGCGTTGTTATTTTCAACCACTTATTTGAGTAGAGCATCGAAAGATGAAAATAAGAAAAGGGAAAATAAAAATACAAAAACTTTTTAACATTTAATAGGGAAAATGTGAATACCATGAAATTAGCCTAAATACTAGCTGGTCAAAAGTTTAAGACCATACTGAAATAAAGCGTAAATTGGTAAACACGTAATGAAATTTAGTCATTTGTGTTTAAGCATTAATGTTTTCAACATCTCCCATTGACATCTCCTATGTTACATTGGGTAAAAACATGGCAAAGGCTAAAAAATTAACAGAGTTTGAACGAGCCAGAATTGTCAAGCTGCAACACCAAGGTCTTTCTCAACGTGCCATCGCTGGTGAGATTGGGCGCAGTAAAACTGCTGTTGCAAATCTTTTAAAAGACCGTGAGGGATACGGAACAAAAATTTCAAGTGGTCGGCCGAAGAAAATTTCGCCAGTGTTGAGCAGGAGGATTCGAAGGGTTGTCCGGCAAAACACCAGCCGATCGTTGAACCAGATTAAGGTTCTTACGGACGCAGAATGCAGCTCAAGAACAATAAGACGGCATCTACGAGAGAAAGGCTTTAGAAACCGTAAACGTCTTCAAATGCCACGCGTCCTTCCACACCACGAAACAGTTCGGTTAAACTATGCTGAGAAGCACCAAACATGGGACGTAGAAAAGTGGACGAAGGTTTTGTTCTCTGATGAGAAAAAATTTAACCTGGATGGTCCAGATGGCTTCCAACGTTACTGGTACGATAAGGATATCCCACCAGAGACATTTTCTACACGACATAGTGGAGGAGGTTCCATCATGATCTGGGGTACTTTCTCTTTTCATGGAACAATGGAGCTTCAGGTTACACAGGAGCGTCAAACAGCAGCTGGCTACATTGGTATGTTGGAGAGAACATCCTTGTTGACTGAAGGCTCTCGCCTGTGTGGAAATGACTGGATCTTTCAGCAGGACAACGCTGCAATCCACAATGCCCGCAGGACAAAGGACTTTTTCATGGAGAATAGCGTGATTCTTTTGGACCATCCAGCGTGTTCGCCCAAACTGAGTCCCATTGAAAATGTTTTGGGGTGGATGGCAAGGGAAGTCTATAGAAATGGACGTCAATTCCAAACAGTGCATGATCTTCGTGAAGCCATCTTCACCACCTGGAATAATATTCCAGCTAGCCTTCTGCAAACGCTTATATCGACCATGCCAAAGCGATTTTTTGAAGTTATTTGCACTGATGGCCATGCAACTCACTACTGAGACCTCTTGTTGGGCATTTCTTACTCTGTTTAGTGCTTCTTTTTGGTATGGTCTTAAACTTTTGACCAGCTAGTATTTAGGCTAATTTCATAGTGTTCACATTTTCCCTATTAATTCCAATTTTTTTTTTATTTTCCCTTTCCTTATTTTCATATTTCTAAACTGTACTCAAATAAGTGGTTGAGTCTAACAATGCAAAATGCATATTTTTCTTTATGTTCATTGGCCTTAAGATTTTGGCCAGCAGTGTATTGTTCAATCAATAAGACAGAATTAGAAAAATATATATATACTTTTTTTATAGAGCTGCAGGAAACAAAATTATGGTGTTTAAGGGCAAAAATTGACCAAAATTATTTTGAGGTAAATCTGAAAAAATAATACTCAGAATCCTCTTAGTGTGCACGAAAAGTTTCAGAGCTATAGGTTCTTTCGCTTTGGAGCTATGACTGTCACACAAAGAGGTTATTTTATTTTTATAAAAGATATAGTGTAAAAGTATTGACTTATTCATTGGGATAAAGTTACTCTACTCATCCATCGACCGGTTAAACGTAATAACAGTGTAAAGTTCTTTATAGGAAAGACATTACACGAAATCTTGCCCCGTTTTTTTGTTTTTTTCATATTGGATTATTTTTCTGATAATTTACACTATTTATTACTTCCGCTAGGCAAAAGGCTATGGCGATTTTGTCTTGCTTTTAGGAAGAAGTTGTATTGGATAGTGAGTGACTTATTATTTCATCCATGTAATTTCTTAGTTTTAATTAAATCACACAAAGCGTTTCGCATAGAATAGGCCATCTTTACATATGTAAGTGTCAACGCTCTTTTGTGTCATTGAAGGTGTTGAGACAGCATTGAAGCAATACCGGAAACTGTTGTTGTTTATTATCATGTGGCATAAAACTACACACTGTGCTCTACCTACCATGGTAATGAAATCCGGTTTCAAGCAGTTTCCAAATAACCAAATTCTACTTAAGGAACTGGGTGCGCCAACCCTTAAAGATCACTACTGGATTTCGGAATGTGTCCATATTTAAAAGATGCCTCAGTTAACTCAATATATTTTGGTTCCGATAGTAGCAAAGAAGTCACATAATGATTAGTTTCTAAGGTGTGAATTACACCAGTAGTAAAGTGACTAATTCTTAGAAAATGAATTCGGACCAAGTACATATCTGTTGCGTGATATTATTAACAACATATGGGTCATTCTTGTTTGTTTCTCGGGTTGATTACAACATACGATAAACTTTATTATTTTTTCTTTCCTGGGTGTAATTTTCTAGGTTATAGGTTTCGTTGTATCAAATTCCTGTTGTTTCGTTTACCTTGAACACGATAGAGGTAGTGTAACACGTCACAATTTGTGTATTTGGTGTTGTTTAGTGGCTAACTTGTATATACTACGGATTAAATGATTTATTGTTCGTATCCCTTTATCGCAACAATGCGCTTCGGACTCTGGTACCGCGGGTGCGTTATTAGAATTACAGTCAAATTCCCTTAGACTGTCAAACTAAAGATAGAGTGTGTTCTGTTGACTAGCCATCCTTACCTCTAATCAATCAGTTCAAGAAAAGAAACATAGCCAGTGCGTAGCTTTGTGAGGAATTTCTAAAAACACATAATTACAGACATAAGATTGGGTTCTCAGGAACGAATCAGTGTTTCTATATAATGGTTTTGGCATGCAGATAGTATGTGGAACAGTTATTGCAGGTTTTTCTGTTAGTTTCCGAACGATCGACATCTTTGAAAAATCGAAAACACTCTATCTAATGATAACAAGTTTCATGTTTTTCTGACATCAATATAAAAAAAAAGTGTTTACTTATAGCTGTATTTGTTACTGTTTAATAACAATATTGGTGCATGAGTCACAAAGATTTCCATATAGTTTAAGATTCATTAATATCAAAGTGTGCTTCAGACATAAAGCACTGCTTTAACTTGAACACTTTTCATTAATGATATACATTTTCTCCAGAATATATGGCGACAGAAACGCCCTTCATCAAATAGCTGTCCGTTGATACAAATTCTGTAATCTTCATAAAATTTCCTGTAAATGCCAGGAGAATAAAGTATTATACAATTATAAAAATGAAGATTGTCAGTTCTTTTTAAGAAGCTAAGAACGATAAATCATTGCTAGCATTTGTGAAAGACTTCATTTAATGTTACACGAGTTGGATACTGAGTTTTTAGCGTTTGTTTAGGTCGTTGTCGATGGATACTTTACTTATTTTACACGCACTGTGCGTTTAAAAGCGTTTACGTTTATAACCCGAGCTAAATGGATTGCATTAAAACATAAATCACTAAAAAAGATATGCTATAAACTTTTCATAATAAGAGTTTTATAGCCCATTGTATGAACAGTTTTGCGATATTGAAATCTTTAAGTGGTACTAATGAATCAGAAACAGGAAAATGTTGATAGAGTAACAGTAAAGAAAATGGTAAAACAAAATTGTCACAATTTTGTGCCAGTAATAGTTACTGGGGGACACAAAACATGGTTATTCGGTCTCGTTACTGGTTGCCATGACGATAGTCAACCTGCCTACTGATAATAAACTTTGCGTATAAATATTCCTTCTAGGAAAATGTCGCTGGACGTTAAGCTTGCATTATTAATTACACGATTTATGGATTTAATCCATTATATGGTAATAACTTACATGTAACACCATGCTGTTAATTGTTATTTGTATATAAACTTGAACTTCCATTTCATTAATTACACTGAACTTCTAAATTCTTAAGCCTAACAATCGAACTAAGGGTAATTTCATTTTAGATGAAACTTCGTCTTTATTCTTAAAGCACATTCTTTACTAACTACATTTCGTTAACATTGAATATTTTACGTTCTTAGTTCAAAACGTGTCAGCCGTTAGAAACGGTATATTTATTTATATCTGTTATTAGGATAGTGCTTCTCAACATTTTCCTATATCATTCACTCCTATACGTTTTTCACAACTTATTCACCCCACTTTGAAAAAAACATAAAAAGTACTAAATTAAAATGCAAAAATTCTTTATTATGACTTAATATACATCAAATTACAACTAGAACGAATACAACGTAAAATAAACTAAAAATAAATATATTTATCAAATTACAACTAGAATAAAGGATAACAATAATAACTAATAACTTTTGTCCTTGAATTTATTGTATAATTGATAATATTCATTTACCCTGATGTGATCCTCTTAACTCCTGGATGAATCAGTCACCTAGTCTAGAAGATCTGTATTAGAAAACGTTAAAATATAAATGAAGCAAAAGCTTATTTGATGGTGTTAGTAACTACATATCATCACAGTTGTAATGACTGAAATAATTATTAATTTCACCATTTTATAATTAGTATAGAATATTCATTCAATATTTTTTTGAAGTTTTATGTACTTTCGGCACTAATAAATCAATCACATGATCGTTTCACAGATATTTCAGGTCTTAAACGTGTTCTAATATTTTTACGCAGGTAAAGACTAAACGTTACAACTTTGTACTAGAGTTTAAAACAAATCGGCACATGTTTATGCATGGTTGTTGTTTGTTGTTGTTTTTTTCAGAATGTTGTCAATTCAAGCAGTAAGTTTCAGATTGCCTGATTTAAGGCAGAAAATAAACAACCTGTACTTTGAAAGTAAAGTAAAAAAAACACACACACAACATTCATCATGCTTCGTTGGATATAACTTACCTTAATCCATTATCTTGTTTTTAAAATATAAACAATTATTACATTTGTAAAATATGCAATACTATTATGGAGACAAGTCTTATTTCATGTTACATGTCACATCTTATTTCATACTGTTTTAGTGGCCTGGTGGTTAGGGCGCTCGGTTCATAATCTGCGTGTCATGGGTTTGAAGCCCAGTCGCTCCTAACATGCTTGCTCTTTCATCCGTTTGGAAAAGAGTAGCCTACGAGTTAGCGATATGTGGTGTTGACTAACGGTATCTTTTTATATCACTGCTAAATTAGGGACACAATTGCAGTTAGTCCCAGTTTAGCTTTGCGCCAAATTCAAAACACACCATTTTTAGTTCTTGAAGTCACTACTCGGTAACGTCAAGTGTCTGCGATAGTTATGAGTCAGTTTTGAGAGCTGATAAGTGGAAGTACCGAAGAAAATCAGTCACACTATATTTGGTATATGCAGTACTGACGAGGACTTTTGCCGATGCCAGGGCTCATCAGACTGGTTAGTTTATAACAGACACAGTAGTGGTCAAACTTAGGGTCTTCATACAGTAATCTCCCCTCAATAAAAATTAAAAACCATTTTTTTTCTCGATATTCTGTCAAAATACGGCTAGATTACTGCTACTGGGTAGATTATCAAACCAATTGGGAGTTATTAAGTAACACCTATCCCAGGTACTCAATTTATTGGTCTAAGCTTTAAAATGGAAAATGTTCATTTAGCTGGTATAAAGTCAGTCAATCTTATTGCAAACCAAAGCAATGGAATACAAGTTAGATTGTTTGTTTGTTTTAGCGCAAAGCGATAAAAATTAGGCTATACGAGCTCTCTTTACTGTGAGAAATCGAACTCTGGGGTTTGGCACTGTAAACCCATAAACTTACCGATGACCTACGTGCTAATAAAGTCCAATTAGGATCACACAGTTTTTAAATATATTTAAATTTAGCTGAATTAATAATATTTAATTTGTTGTGCACTTTTGAATTGCTTTCAGTTTTAGGCATAAGCGACTGGGACAAGAAACAAGGCTAATATACCGTGTTTCTCCGAAAATAAGACAGGGCTTATATTAATTTTCACTCCAAAATATGACACTAGGGCTTATTTTCGGGGGATGTCTTATTTTGATATATTAAAAAAATGAAGTTATAAAGTAAAACTATTAAACTAACCATTTAAAATAAAATATTATTAAACTATTAAACTAACTGATTAATACTTAAACAAACTAATTAACTAACTATTAAACTAATTAATAAATTTTTTTTTTTTATTTCTTTCCTCTTCCTGCCACTCTTAACTAGGGCTTATTTTAAGGGTAGGGCTTATATTAAAACTATCCCCAAAAATCACACTAGGTCTTATTTTATGGGTAGGTCTTATTATCGGAGAAACACGGTATATAACGAAAATGGATGAAACAAAATTACAATGAACTGTGAGAAAGCCCAGCCTTGCGATTTTGAAACGAAGCTGGTAAATCGGTCAATAACAGCGTGAACATGTAACATGTATGACTTTCTTTGTTTCTATAGAGTATTCACGTTAGGTATTTGTACTGTTCATTCTCTTCAAATAATTTTATGTTAAAACTACAGTTGTGTTTTCTTACTTTCCTCAGCTTCAATTTATTGAATTTACTCTTTGCGTAATAGTTCTGAACCTATATTTTGTGGGGAATTTGTCTTTTCTGTTTGATATCAGTGTGCTACCAAAATACCACAGACTAGTTCAAGAAGAACAGTTTGGTGCTTGGACCAAATAATCTGTTATTAGGGAGTTTGTTTTGAAAATGCATGCTTTTCTCATCTCTTCTTTAGCACAGTATTGTCTTATAAATTGTGTCATCGTGAAAAATAAATTCCTAAGACTAAGTAAAACTTCATAAGAAGACAAGGAAGTTGTGATGGCAGTGAGAAATATGAAAATATTTCAAGGTCTAGAAGAGGAAGTCTTCAGGACCTAGGACTATTTTCAGCCATATTAGTGTTTATGATCCATTGCCCAAAGCAATAAGTTGAAGGGTACCTTACAAAACCTTAAATAAAAACATCCCTTATGAAGAAGCACAGGACAGTGGAGAAGGGTTAACAACTGTGTTCCAGTCGAAGGCAAAGCATCACTTCAGTCACAGTTATTTACCCAAAAACACCATAGGTGTAAAGGAGACACCGCCTGTGTCAACTATGGTGTGCCTGATTAATATGTGTGGGAATGTCTGTCTCCTGTTGTTAGACAGGGCTATTACTGCCCGAATTTTTCGGATCAACACCACAACAAATGCAGAAAGATAGGCGACAAACAATGTCTGTAATAACACTTACTGGTTTAAAGTAGTACAGCTTGAGTTGTATCTGGTAGTCATCTTGGGTTAGTGCAACAGGCTAATTTGGAATTAAAATCATGATGGCTGATTTGGAGAACTATGGTTTAAGCGTAGCATTTACGTACTAATAATGATATATGAACATAAGGTTGAGTTATTAGTGGACACTAAAGTAACCAGAATTTACTCAACCTCGCTGCGTATTAGGTATTTCAGGTTAAGCCACCATTTTGGCCAGTTAGCATGGACTTCAAATTTGGAAATAGTGACAGGCTAGATATGAGTATAGAAGTGTATCTGTGTCTTGACAACATTGTACATCAAGCACAGATGGTTGTCTCTGGTCTAGTTTCAGATATTGATACCTTAGAGACGGGATTAGTGAATAAATTGTCAGCTGGTTTTGCTTATTTAACAGGAGAACTGCAGTTATGCAATAGAACCAACCAGCGCTGACAAGAGTGACCCAAAGAACAGTGGGAATTGTTGGTGTGTGCTGAGAAAGATGTAGTGGGTTTTCTTAATGTGAAAGTGATATTCCTCTGTGTACTGTGATGCAGTTTATAGTATTGCCACCTTCTAATGTAGTGACAGAGCCAATGCATGCAAACACTGCATTCTGTCTAGGCCCTAGGGAGTAGACAGTGGCGGCGCCAGGATATTTTCGTTGGGGTCTGTGGAGGCTTCCCAAAATTCCATCAATATGAAGTATAGATGGTAAATTATAATAATGTAAATACCAAGGTACATTTCAGAAAGGTGTGCTATTTTGAACTGCGTTTTCAATGCAGTTTTCATTGGAAACTCATAATCTGATTAATAATTCATTATTACAAATTAGAAACAATCTGTTTATGAAAATATGCGTATATGTAAAGGAGGAAGCTCACCTAAATTCTACCCAAGGTAATAAAGAAAATCAAGATTAGCTTAGATTGAACATTTAATATACCATTAAGAGTAAAGCTACAAATCAAAAGAAATATAGCATAAAGACACAGTTTACATAGCAGAAACGAATTACCCCATGTGAAGTTAATACATTCTGAGGAAAAGTAAGGTCACTATTAGGCTAATTATCTTTCATCATGTTGTGTTTATAGTCAATATTACTTCAAAACAGTGTGCCTGTTCTGGTGATTGGCACCAAATGTGTCTATAACAGTATCAATATCGAGTTGTTTTGCCCTCCTGGAGTTTACTGATATGACAGCAAGGTTGCTGGTGCAGTTGTTACCACTGCTGTTGCGCAAGTATGTCTTGAGAAGCTTAATTAATGGGTAAATACCTGTGAAACCTTTGGTTTATCAAGTAAAATCCCTGATGATCTGTTGTAACTTGAAATCAACGTGGTTGTATAATCTTCGTCAATACTCAAGATAGAGTGGCAATACAACGCATGAGTTTCAGTGCATTCAGTACATTGCTATGGGACACATGACACATACTTCCGTCTTAATGAAGCCGTTGAGTTATACAGATCTATGTCTCTTTGATGTTAATTGTTAAGCAACAACGACGATTGTGTTTTCCATATTTTATGAATATATGTAGGTAACAATATTGGGAGGCTGAGGGGGGCTTGGCGCATTTGGGGGCTCAAGCCCCCTAAGTCCCCTGGCGCCGCCACTGGAAGTAGACAGTATTAACTCGAATAGAGTGATCTCTCTTCCTCAGCATGATTGTTGTACCATTGCTGGTGAATAACTAAGGGCATTCAGTTTCCAGCTGGAATGGTCATTGTAACAGTGATGGAGGTTATGCATACTAGACTCACTGCTGATTTTCAAGCTGCTCTTGCTGAATTAAAGGTTAAACACACAACTTCTAGAGCACCCAAATTCTTCAGATGAGGACTGTGAAAAAAATCTGAACTTAACACAGAGGCACGAGCTCTGTAAATAAGTTTGTTGAAGTGTTTGTGGGTCCAGATGACAGATTAGGTTAAAATACTTCCAGACGTTATCACACAGCTAGCTACACGTGATGTGTATCAAATAATACAGTTGTTGTGTATGCTTCCTTGGAGCACTGAGGGTGCAGTTAGTTTTGAAATTAAGTAGATGTTGAAGGACATAGAAATACAACCTTCGGAGAGCGTGGTAACTGTGGAAAAGAATGAAGGTACGTTAAGTTTCTTGGATTTAAAACAGATGACACACATTGAGGCTTTTCTTTAATGTACTGGCTGTAAGATCACATTCCATCTCGAAACATGCTCGGTCTTTCAGATGTGGGACGTTATGATAATGCAATCAATCCAACTATTCGTTTGTAAAGACAGGCCCAAGAATTGAATTGTCTATAGGGTGAGTGTGTGTGTGTTAAGTATTTCCCTTCTCTCTATTCTGTCACTTTAATTAGCGCTGACTAGCGCAGACATCCTTCGAATAGCTTTAAGTGAAATTCAACAGCAAATTAGAAATAAATGATTTGTGTATACCAAGCTGTTTCAGACTGCACGGGCGTTACTAGGTGTTCCGATATTTATCATAATTACGTTTCGTTGTAGTTATAAAACACGTTTTTGTGTGGACTACACAAATGCGATTCTGGAATTATTTATAAAATCAGACATGATATTTGTTTATATATTTACAATGTTTTTATCTCTATCAGAAGACACAGTGAGTTGTGGAAAAAAAACACGTTATTAAACATTCAAATTTAGAAACATTGGCCACTTTTTGAAAAGTAGTTGGCATAATTTCTGTCATCAGTGTGAATGGCCTTTTTAATACTTTTACCCCTCTATTCATTTGGCCGTGGTTTCACCTTTATGGTTTCATATGTATGCTCTTTGTTCCATATTCATAGGGATTGGAACAAATATGTCCTGACGTCACAATCTGTGATAATTCAATTTTAAGGTCGCCACTATCCACCTTCTTTGGTTAAACTCACAATCATGCAGGCTCGATCTGTCTGTCTAGATCAATGATTCCCAACTTTTTTTATGCCCCGCACCCCTAAAAAAATTTAATATGTTCTCACACCCCTCACAGTAATTATTTATTTAAGAATAAAGGGGAAGGCGGCCAAAACAAATGTTATCTCGCACTCCCTGGAACGCTATCTCGCACCCTCAAGGGGTGCGAGCGTCCCTGGTTGGGAGCCACTGGTCTGGATGAATCAAACGATATTTTGTACGTGCATTTATAGACTGACCGAGACCTAGAACTTTCTACCCATGTGAGATATGATGATAAAACAAAACTCAAAGAAAACAATGAAAGAAACTTAGAAGGTTCTTCTAATATGACGCAACAATACGAAAAGCGCTAGTTCACAACAATTGAACTGTACAAGGTATATTTCTTACACAGTTAAGAAAACTTTAAAACTATCGCTTCCAAAATATAATTAAATCTAGCACTCGCGCTATAATTAAATCATTTAAATTATAACAATTGTCATGTGTGTCTAACAGGTGTGTATGTTTAACATAGATGTTCAAGTACAAAACCGCCGGGGAGCATGTGTGTGTGTGTGTGTGTGTTTTCTTATAGCAAAGCCACATAAGGCTATCCGTTGAGTCCATCGAGGGGAATCGAACCCCTGATTTTAGTGTTGTACATCCGTTGACTTACAACTGTAGGGAAGAGGGGTATAGGTCCGGCATGGCCACGTGGGTTAAGGTGTTTGACTCGTAATCTGAGAGTCGCGGTTTTGAATCCCAGTTGCACCTAATATATTCGCCCTTTTAGTCGTGGAGCGTTATAATGTAATGGTCAATCCCACTATTCGTTAGTAAAAAAATAGCCCAAGAGTTGGCAGTGGGTTGTGATGACTAGCTGTCCTCTCTCTAATCTTATACTGCTAAATTAGGAACGGCTAGCGCAGATAGCCCTCGTGTAGCTTTGCGCGAAATTCAAAAAATAAACAAACACGTATAAAATGCAGTTATTCATTTTAAATAAGCAATTTATGCGTCATTTATGGAAAGATCACCGAATAAATAAAAATATGACATTTCTTTGTTATTTATTCAGTACAAATTATTAAATCACGGTTGGTTTATCACAACCTAGATTTCCTGTTCTTTATTCTTATTCGCATACAGCCGACCAATAATCAGAAGGCTCAGTAAACTCTGACACTATATCCCGACCATCCTTCCTTTAAAAACAGTTACCTTTCGTCAACAAATAAGTTTGTGGAGATTTGTGCTCGTGCAACAGGTAAGACCTCGGATTATTTCTTTTTTTTTTTAATTATAAAGATTTGAATTGTTATTTTAAGACCTACAGGGGTGAACAAAAAAGTGGCCCTCTTGTAAAGGTTATTAAGTTGTTATATCTTTCATTACATAACAGGAAATATTTAATACTATACGTTTCTAGAACGCACTCGACGAGATCTGTTCATGTACGATCTTAAATCGTAATTTTAGCATGGGCTTTCGTAAATACCTGAACTTTTCATAATTTTAGTTACAGTTTCTCATAAAATGTGTTGTAAACCTGCTGTAGTTTACAATATCTTCTAATTCCAATAAAATCATGAAAAGATAATTAATTCGTAAAATCCAACCGTAATTCACCGAACGATCTATAATGACATTTATATTATTTTTATAAATTCTCTATCGCCATTTTCCAACTATGATTACTGAAACAGCCGGAGCCACGTGTTAAAAGTTATTTTATACGCTTGTTCCTCAGTGGCGGCGCCAGGGGGGCTTGAGCTCCCCCAAAAGAGCCAAACCCCCTCAGCCCCCCAAATATTGTTACCTACATATATTCATAAAATATGGAAAACACAATTGTCGTTGTTGCTTAACAATTAACATCAAAGAGGCATAGATCTGTAGAACTCAACGTCTTCATTAAGACGGAAGTATGTGTCATGCGTCCCATAGCAACGTACTGAATGCACTGAAACCCATGCGCCGTATTGCAGCTCTCTGTGTAATGCCATTCTATCTTGAGCATTGACGAAGATTAGACAACGACATTGCTTTCAAGTTACAACAGATTATCAGGGATTTTACTTGATAAACCAAAGGTTTCACAGGTAATTACCCATTAATTTCATTTATCTTTAACATAGTATGCAACCATGCTGGAGTCATACAAGGATGCCTTCATGGATCTCCACAAACTTGTATGTATCGCTGTGACCCCGCCTGTCACTTCAGTTGCCTGTGAGAGAAGTTTCTCATATCTAAAGCTTCTCAAGACATACTTGTTCAACAGCAGTGGTAACAACCGCACCAGCAACCTTGCTGTCATATCAGTAAACTCCAGGAGGGCAAAACAACTCGATATTGATACTGTTATAGACACATTTGGTGCCAATCACCAGAACAGGTGCATTGTTTTGAAGTAATATTGACTATAAACACAACATGATGAAAGATAGTTGGCCTAATAGTGACCTTACTTTTCCTCAGAATGTATTAACTTTACATGGGATAATTCGTTTCTGCTATGTAAACTATGTCTTTATGCTATATTTCTTTTGATTTGTAGCTTTACTCTTTATGGTACATTAAATGTTCAATCTAAGCTATTCTTGATTTTCTTTATTATTATGTATTACCTTAGGTGGAATTTAGGTGAGCTTCCTCTTTTACATATACGCATATTTTCATAAACAGATTATTTCTAATTTGTAATAATGAATTATTAATCAGAGTATGGGTTTCCAATGAAAATTGCATTGAAAACGCAGTTCAAAATAGCACACCTTTCTGGGCATTTTGGGAAGCCCCTCCACAGTTTACCTCAGCCCCCCTCCTCCCCCCCCCGGCGCTGCAACTGTTGTTCCTTATTATATCTGTTAAAATAGAACACCACGTGGTCATGTCATTTGCACCACTGAAGTTATCTAGTTGATGCTGTGAATATGGGAGTATTGCTGTTGGCTTCAGAAAGGTTCAACTTGCGCATTCTAATCACGTCTAAAGATGCAAATTTCTTTATTGGTATTTTGGTTAGATAAAATTTTAGTTATGTGTTTGAGAAGTTGTTAATCCGTAACGTTGCGAAAACGGGGTCCATTCCACAATTAATTAACTGCATAGAGTAGGTTAGGTGTAAGTGAATGAAACTGATAATATATATATATATATATATATATATATATATATATAAAGAGTCATGGAAGAACAAAACCAAACATATTATGAAAGAATCAGAAACATTAGACTTAATTAGATTTTAAAGAATCACACAATCGAGGTTGGCACACTAACCATCACCAAACTCTTTTGTCACAATTTACAATTCTGCTGTTTAAGTAAACAACACTCAAGGAAAATGCCGACGTATTTAACTATAATTGTATATTCCATTTCAAGTGTTTTGAACTTTATTTAATATCGTAATAACATAAAAAACAAACAAACCAAGTACCGCTGAACTAAAGTATCGACCCGGCATGACCAAGCGTATTAAGGCGTGCGACTCGTAATCCGAGGGTCGCGGGTTCGCATCCCTGTCGCGCCAAACATGCTCGCCCTCCCAGCCGTGGGGGCATTATAAAGTGACGGTCAATCCCACTATTCGTTGGTAAAAGAGTAGCCCAAGAGTTGGCGGTGGGTGGTGATGACTAGCTCCCTTCCCTCTAGTCTTACACTGCTAAATTAGGGACGGCTAGCACAGATAGCCCTCGTGTAGCTTTGTGCGAAATTCAAAAACAAAACAAACTAAAGTATCTCACTAAAAGTTTACAAACTTACTAAAAAACGCAGACATTTTGAGCAGAATGAAAACGCGGTAAAAAAACGGCAACAACACAAAACTACTCTGTGAAAGGACTTTAAACCTCCATAACCAAATCATTACATATAACTTGTGAACATCTTGACCAGAACCTCCATAACCAAATCATTACATATAACTTGTGAACATCTTGACCAGAACCTCCATAACCAAATCATTACATATAACTTGTGAACATCTTGACTAGAATTGGACTCATCCTTGCCACAGTGCAAGATCTGAATCTGGAATGTTCTTTTCTAACGCGTGTTTCGTTTGCCGAGATCTAGTTAAAAGTAAAGATAACAATTAAAGTACACATAGAATTTGAAAGATACATCTCTTCAGAAACAAAATCGCAAATATGAATATTATATTTAAGTTTCTTCTGTTAGAGCAACGTCCTTTATTAGGTTTAATATGAAATTAATTCAGGTAAGTCACTTTAATTCTACCTGTGGTTGCACTGACCTGTGTTTACTCGTTAGCATGGGCTGTCCACCATCAAATAGTTTAAGATATAACCAGCAAGTGGTCAAAGAGACCTAAGATGTGCTTCGAAATAGCTACCATGGTAACCGTGTAGAGTGATAACAAATCTGCTACGCTGACAAAAACATTTTCGTCACCTTTAAATCATGTTGTGAGCATGCGCTGTAGTTCAAAATATAAAAGTATACAGCAAGAAATGTTATCTGAAAGCATTTCTATTTTTTTATATTGTCAAAAGATGGCAGGACCAAAGACAATTTAGTCATTATGGTAAATGGTGCTTAATCTTGTACAAATAATTTACCCTTTGGGCAACTTATTTACTTATATGAATAGAAAATAGATCATATATATATCTATATGAATTATTCAAATCCTACATATATAAATACATGTTCACTGTTATGAGTGGAGTGCATCTCAAATACTGTACTGTATTTATGAAAGCCTAACTTTATAATTTTCTCATAGCTTATAAAATGAAATATATGTACTGAAGATTACCAACTAACCAGCGAAAGACAATAAAATTCTGTTCATCTATGTTTAATTTTCGTTTTTGCTGTTTTGCTAATCGAGTCTCGTATTTTGAACCATCTAGGATTGCCTAAACGAAGCGGTTGAGAATGACGTCATCCTGTTTAACAACCTCTAATTTTACTATGCGAATCAGTGCTTTGAAGGTGAGCTGATCGTTTGGCTAATTAGAATGAAAACATATTAACAAAATTGTTTTTAAAAAAAATTCACAAATCTGTAAACCTTTAAGAAGTAATTACCACAGAATACCGGTGATAATCTGTAGAGGTAGAAAATATAAACGATAAACGCAGTAAACAGCAATCCTAAAACAACGATAACAAATATTTATAGTTCCTGCCTTTGATGCTGTTATTTCACAACTGTAAATCATTAAGAACCGCAGTGGAATCTGAAGAACTGATGAAAGGTTTTATAAAAAAAAACTATATACACCTCAGCAATGCTGAAGTAATAGACTCATAGGATTTTTTCTCTGTAGTTAATAAAATAATTCAGTATAACAGCTGTTAACAATCAATAACGTCTTCACGATATTTCATGATCGGAACAATAACCTAGAACAGCCATTTTCTCAATTCTAAAGACGTCTCACCATTATAATAAGTCCCTCTCGGAGACAGTGGTAAGTCCTAGGATTTACAACCCTATTATGGACACAGCAAATACCCCGTTATAGCTTTGCTATAAGAAAAACACACACCTATTATAATAGTATAAAAAAACTTGTATTTTTTTTCAAAGCTTAGGAAAACCAGTAACTCGTGTAGAACCCGAAAATGGTTATTTTTGCTATAGACTGTGGAACTTTGAATCTCATAAAGTCATACTTTGTTGTTGTTGTCGTTTTAGTCATTATTTCGCGCTAACGACTTTAAATAATAGTCTCTTGTAATCAAAACAAGAAATATTATTTGTTGCGTTACTTTCTTTCAGTATTTTGCAGAGTTGTGATGTGTGGAGAAAACAACTGTGATTATGTGGTTACATGATGCTTGAAAAACACAAAACAACTGTGATTATGTGGTTACATGATGCTTGAAAAACACATTTGTCATTTTGAAAATGAAGTAAACCCGCATCTTTTACAAACTATATTTTGAATTAATTTTTAGCAATCTGCTCTAATACAAACCTATTAGTGTGTAATGGGAGATTTATTATTAATGTTGAGAAAAATCCATGCCGTAACAAGAAACGATTCTGTTGCCATGTTGTATTTGGATGTTTTGATAATTATTATTTCTATTATTTACATAATTGTTTAGAAGAGAAAGCATACACAGTTTAATTATGTTTCTGTAACTCGTAGAAATACATGTTAAACTATACTATTAATTCCAACGTTTCTAACAACATTATATCAAAGTCAGAAATTTAAAGACAGTAATAACCATTCACAGCTTTATATCAATTTTACAGACTTAAAGATAGTAAACGTATACTTTCTACCCTAATTTCAAATTTACAGCAACCCTAGAGGCTTAAAGACTTAGGTAGTAATTTGCAAATTTCTTGCCATATTTATAAATCTATATTAGCGTTAGAAACTTCGACATATTAAACATATATTCAGAACTTTTCTTCTATTTTTATAACTTTATAGCACCAGTGCTTGAGACTTAAAGATAGTAAAGACATATTTACAACTTCTCTGCCCTACTTACAACTTTATATAAACTTTATAAACCTGAAAATAACAGGCTATTAATAACTTTTCTGCCACACTTTCAACTTGCATCAACCTTAAAAACAGTAAGCATAGGCTTACAATTTTCCTGTTTTATTAACATATTTATATCAACCTCAGAGACTTAAAGATAGTAAACATCTATTCATAGCTTGAAACACGTGAGGAGTGTAGCATGATTTTAGTTAAACTTTAGTGGTCTATAGCAAGTAAACAGTTATTTATCTTATTTCCAAATTTAAATTAAACGTAGTTAGGGAAGTTAAGTCGCAATTACACTCCCCCCTTTTCCGATTCGTTATTAACGTAAAACTTAACAGTGTATCGCTAAAAAAGTAGTTGTTCGATATGACAGTTAAGTATTCACGCGCCTTGTAGTTTTATGGTCTCGTAGTTAACAACGTGTCGACACTGATCTGATCTTGACGTTCAACTTCACGTGATTCAACAGACGAAGTTTGTTTGTTTGTTTTTGAATTTCACACAAAGCTACTCGAGGGCTATCTGTGCTAGCCGTCCCTAATTTAGCAGTGTAAGACTAGAGGGAAGGCAGCTAGTCATCACCACCCACCGCCAACTCTTGGTCTACTCTTTTACCAACGAATAGTGGGATTGACCGTCATATTATAACGCTCCCGCGGCTGAAAGGGCGAGCATGTTTGGCGCGACCGGGATGCGAACCCGCGACCCTCATATTACGAGACGCACGCCTTAACACGCTTGGCCATGCCGGGCCTCAGACGAAGTTTTATTGTTATAACCTCACGGCCGAAAATAACCTATGGTAAAGTCTATTAAGACTGCTACTCTATCCAAGTTTTCATGCAATATCTTGATACAAGGGGAATAACTTTCGGTAATATAATTCGTTTGTCACTTATAGCAAAAATATCAACGTTTTACTGTATTTTATAACTGTATTGACAAGTAAAACATATTACTTTTATATATGTACGGTAAAAATTCTCTATTTTTATTTCGTACAGTGGATGCCGTGGGTTGACTTGATAGACGAAGAGGACAAGATTACCATATCTGGACCGATGGCGAACCTGCTAAACAATCTTGCATTGTCATTAAATTTCAAGTGAGTATAGACCGACTTCGTAAACTAATGAATCAACTTTTTCTTAGATTCTAACAAAATATGTTCCTTAAAATAATTCCAAACAATTACGTCAATTTGTTAATAATTGTTACCAATGGTTAAAATGATTTCAAGTTAATGGTGAATTAATCTTTTGAAAACAACTAGGTAATAATTCAGATTAATGTTCTATTGGATATAACACGTTGTATCAAATATCCATAATTTCAATAGCTATGTTGTGTTCCCCATATTTTTCTTGATGTGTAGATACGAACTGTTAATGCCAGCTGATCGTCAGTGGGGAATGATAGTGAACAATTCTTGGACAGGTATGATTGGAATGCTCCATCGAAAAGTAAGTGTTAATATACTGTTGTTTTTTTTAACTTTGTCTCTGTCAAGAAATGGGTAATATATAAAATGTGAAGCTAAATATTTATAGTTCATTTAAACGGTGACAAATTGTGACTGTTCCGTCCAGTGCCTTATATTTCTCTGATTTGCTATTTTTGTTTTAGACAGAAATATTATTATATTATATTATATTATTATAATTCGCCCTTTTAAAACATTTTTTTCTCTCGATTTGTAGACATATATTTCCTTAAACACTCACTAATTAAAGAGGCGACATCTTCTATACACACGTTTTGTAATGCACTATATTCACGCCAGCCTCTGCAGGTTATTCTTTCAAATTACCCTCTGATCACAGAAGTACCCTTCTTTAATAAAAATTCAACATCTTCCAGCGACTTCTTTAAAATATCCTAATTATAGTGGTCCCTAGAATTCTGATTCAAGCCACTTCTAAAGTTCACCTTCCTAAAACCTCTCTCTCTCTGAACATATTAATGTCAACGGCTGAGCTTTTCCAAACATTTTCTGTTCACGACTGTCTTTATATATAACTTACTACGCCACTACCTCTCATCTGTTGCTTTAAACGACTCTATGATAATAAAACCTTCTGAAAATCACTTTCTTAAACCATTTTCTGATCACAGCCGTATCTACAAACCAAGATCACTTTCTGACCACAGTCGTAACTAGAGGTCACATTCTTAAATCATTTTATCACTACGGTCATATCTGGAGGTCATCGTTTTAAGCTACTTTCTCACCACAGCTTTCTGACCCAGAAATAACCTTCTTAAAACTCCTTCCCCTGGTGGTGCATCGATAATTTTACAGACACGATACTCTAAAATTCGGAGTTCGATCCCTCACGGTGGACTCAGCAGATAGCTCAATGTAGATTGGCTCTTAAATGAACAAACTTGAATCACCTTCTTGCAACAGCCATGTCTAGAGATCACCTTTTTAAGCCATTTTATGACCATGGCCGTATATAGAGATTACCCCTTCATGACAAGTCCCTCGTGTAGCATTGCGCGAAATTAAAAAACAAAACAAAAAAAACTGTTTGTAACGACTTTATCAGGTAACCTTGGTTTGGTTTGTTTTGAATTTCGCGCAAAGCTACACGAGGGCTATCTGCGCTAACCGTCCCTAATTTAGCAGTGTAAGACTAGAGGGAAGGCAGCTAGTCATAACCACCCTCCTACAACTCTTGGACTACTCTTTTACCAACGAATAGTGGGATTGATCGTCACATTATAACGCCCCGTGGCTGAAAGGGCGAGCATATTTGGTGTGACGGGGATTCAAATCCGCGGCTCTCGGATTACAGATGCCTTAACCAAGCAGCCATGTCAATTCCAGGTAACCCTTATCTTACATTCTGTAGTGACAGTAACTTTTACATATTAGTTTTGTAAGGTAATTTACAATCACATGGGTCAGACTTTCTGAAGTGTCCATCTTTATGTAGTCCTCTGCTGGTACAGCATTTACAGCATTAAAATCAGGGGTTCGATTCCCCGAAGGACTCAGCGGATAGCCCGATGTGGCTTTGCTATAAGAAAAACATACAAAATCACACCATCTTGATGTCACCAGTGTTCTGAGTTCCATTTCTCTAAGTATGTACCTAACATAAACATATAATAATTTCTAAAGGGTAGACGATGGACAGAGCTTTCCAAACATTTATAAGATGTTGAGTTTATTTTTACGTTTTCCAGTAAACCAAAGAAATAAACAATGTGAAGGTGTTAAAAGCATCGTGTCGCCAGTAAAAAAAAATAATTTCAAAGCAATAGCACAAATACAAAAACTGTTACGTTTGACTTAAGCCTTCATTGTGATTAATTAGTAAACATTTATGTATGAAAATGTGTTATTAGCTAATTGTTCCATTACGTTCTTACTTATAAAAATATCCAAAAAAATACGCCACTGTAATCATGTGTTCTCCTTTACGGTTGTTTATTTTCAAGACAATAATTTCATATTTTTGAGTGAATAAAAAGATTAGAGTCTAAAATCAATCAGGGAAGCATATAATTTGATTTGATCGTACCAGAAACACAATCCATCAAGAGATATTTTGGATATGTCCATTTAGAACTTGTAACAAAAGTAGTTTTTTAAACACGTGATTTCCTTTACTCGTATGTATTGTGTAGATACTCAAGTTATGCCATTTTGTTGTATCATTATACACAAGAGCAAAGATTATTGTTGCTATCACTAACTGAAAGGGTAAGATTAAATTGTATTATTCAATAGAAATCACTGAACATGAAATTATGTGAACTCCCCTACATGTTCTCCTTCACTCTAGTGTTGTTTCATAAGAGATATATAAAATGAATAATGCTTTTCCAACCGTATTTAGTTTCTACCATGTAACAGTTTTAGGCTTAAATGACTGATGAATTATAAATCTAAATCTTTGAGCGGTAATTAGGGGATCTGTTTATAGAAACAGATAATTGGGGACATGGTGAGATACATGTAAAGGAGTTTACAGAATGGGTAAAGGACAGATATTATCACAGAAGAAAGACAGCAGAAGAGAAAACCTTGGCACAGTTTGCTAGCTTTTTATTCTAGCTACAATATAATCTAGTAAAGTATCAGGTCATCCCTTAAATAATGTTTAATTTTAAGTTCGGAAAAAGAGAAAGGATTTCAAACAATTTTAATGTTATTTAATCAATAATGTATGTTCTATTATTATTAATTACTTCCTGCTAATTATTCACAAACTTCTGAATGCCACTTGTATAAAATTCTTGGGGTTTAGAAGAAAAAAATGTAGATAGTGTAGTTTTGACATCTTCATATGTTCCAAGCTCTTTTCCACCTGGATAGTTCTGCAAAATTCGGACTAGATGATAATTATTTGAGACAAGGTCTGGAGAATAAGGAGGATGTGGAAGATTTTCTCAGTCTAGCTCTTAAATATTTGTAGATGTGATCCTTGCTGTATGGGGACGTGCACTATCCTGGTGTAACACAACACCTTTATTGATTAAAGCAAGCCTCTTTTCTTTTAGTGCAACATTCAAGCGCTCTAACTGTTGATAATAAAAGTCTGATGTAATTGTTACATTGAATCGCAACAACTCAAAGTGGCTCACACCAACAGTATCCTACTAAACGCTTAACAAAACTTTCCTAGGGTGGAGGTCCATTTTGAGCTGTGCTTTAACCAGTTTATCTGCACTGAGCGGCGCTTAATATTTTTATACTATATCAATTTTTCATTTCTAGTCACTGACCTGTCCAAAAAAAGTCAGTTACTTTCACGAGAGTGCAGAGAAGTGCAATGTCCGCTCTTGCTCTAAGGTTGGCTTCTGTCAAATCATGGGGGATCCATTTTCCAAGTTTTGACACCTTTCCAAACTGTTGCAGATGACAGTGAACTGTTAAATGTGTTGAATTAAGCTTCTGTGCTAGTTCTTCAACTGTTACAGCACAATCTTCATCAAGTGCAGCCAGCAGCAAGTCATCATTAAACTCAACAGTACAACCTGAACATGGCGCATCACTTAAGTTGTAGTCACCTGATTTGAGTTTCCAAAACCACCTTCAACATTTTCTTTCATTGAGAGACTCCACACCATAAACACCTTGAATGTTTCGTGGGGTTTCTGCTGCACTATTGCCTTTTTTAAACTCATAAAGTATTATATGCCTAATGTGCTCCTCAGACACATCCATCTTCGTAAGGGTTTATTTGATTAATGATGTGAAAAACTGGAGTTGGGTTAATTTCTTTTACTTGTCTGAACATTTTTATACATGTCCTACTATATATTTTAGCCATTAAAACCTTCTACAACGACAAAAATGATGATGCACTTTTTGTATTAAATTTTCGGTCATTACTTATGGGATGACCTGATGGAACACGTATTAAGAAGTAGTCATCTTTATCAAAGTATAAAAACAAGACAATGTAGTCTGTGGGATAGATGTAAGGTTGTTCAGTAGTTATACTTCCAATAACTGTATAAACCATCCTTTTGTGATAAAATGTTTTTCAACATTTTTCAGTTGAAAATGGACATTTAAAAAAGCCTGATCCATATGGATGTCTGGAGATAATTCCTTAAACCACACCCATTTCTAGAAATAACTTTTCTTAACAAATTCTTGATCATATAGCCTTCATTATAGATAATAGTTTGTAAACTGTCTTCCAATGACTGGAGCTTCGTACATTTTATTTTTAAAATTTTTCTTGTGAGTGCCATCTTTAGAGACAAGGTTTAAAAACTATTTTCTAATCACAGACATTTCTATAAATCTCGTGTTTAAAAGTGTCTTCACGTGCATAACTTATTAGTAGTACAAACATATATTTCTTACAACAGGAGGCAGATCTGGCTATTGGACCATTTGCCAGGACGTATGACCGTTCCAAAGTGTCTACTTTCACTTCAACAGTGGCCACTAACCACCTCACCATCATGGCAGGCCATATGAAGGATCAAAGCACGGACGTGTTTGGTTACATTCTGACATTCGACTGGCAGGTATAATTTTATAATACATTAACAATAATAGTGTAAATGGGAATGTTCACTTCGATAGAGAACATAGAAAAGGTAACACAACATGATATTTTGTATGAGCATCATGTTGACTTGTATATAAACACAGTTTTCAAATCAACATCATTATATTAAAGTTTATAAGAATTATCATTTACGGTAAGACATGAAGTATTCCAGATAAAACTTTAACCATTTACTCGAATCAATACATTTATATTTGATTTGGTTAGGTTTAAATAATCCATCCCACCTGTAGCTAACGATAACATGGAACATTTCGTAATCGTGGCTCATAATTACTTTCGACGTTATTTATGTTTTCGTAAGTTCGTTGAACTGCAGCGTAAAATCAGTTTTATATGTAAAGTCTCCGATACTCCAGTGATCACGTATGGCTACTCCTAACACATAATCTCTTCTCGCATCCTGACTGACTCGGTTATGGGATGGAAAGATTTGGAGTGCAGTTTGGTTTGGTGGCAAAGAATTTCTGTATTCGTTAATGGCTTAACTATTACGGTAAACATCAGTTGTTTAATGTTTCACTGCTGACTTTGCAATTGTTTTAGATCTTTTTTTGTTTCTTCGCTGTTAAGTGCAACGCTATACAATGGGTTAACTGTGTTCTGCCCACCGCGGATAACTAAACCCAATATTTAACGTCATAAGTCCTTCAGATATACTGCTGAACCACTGGAAGCAACAGCTAGAGATCAAACACGTTACTTAATGGAAAAGTCATTTATCGAGCCATGTTATTTGAAGTTAATCCACAAGAACTATTTTTATGAATATTTAATGAGTAGCCTTTTATTCGTTTCTGCCCCCAAGTGGCACAGCGGTATGTCTGCGGTCTTACACTACTAGAAACCGGGTTTCGATACTCGTGATGGGCAGAGCACAGAGAGCTCATTGTGTAACTTTGTGCTTAATTACAAAGCAACATCCGTTTCAAGATACTTTAATTAAAAGTATTCCAGCGTTTTGTAAATTATTGCGGATATGTTACGCTTAACTGTGTATTAATGTATAGCTGTAATGTATAGCAGTAATGTTACAGACTGACAGCATCTGTTACAGTGATTCAGCTTCAGTGCATCAATTACGCATCTCACCATAACCAGAAAGTGGTTATAAAGAGTTGCCTCTCTTTCAACGGGAACCATCGATCTTAACTTTCATTTCTTCTAGACTTGCTTCAAACTTGTACAGTGACATAAACGAATCAGTCATTAAATCGTTTACAGGGCTCGGCATGGCCAAGTGTGTTAAGACATTCGACTCTTAATTCGAGGGTCGCGGGTTCCAATCCCGGTTGCACCAAATATGCTCGCCCTTTCAGCCGTGGGGCGTTATAATGTGATGGTTAATCCCACTATTCTTTGGTAAAAGAGTAGGCCAAGAGTTGGCGGTGGGTGGTAATGACTAGCTGCCTTCCCTCTAGTCTTACACTGCTAAATTGGGGACGGTTAGCACAGATAGCCCTTGTGTAGCTTTGCACGAAATTCAAAAAACAAACAAACACTATTGTAAATTAGATCAGTTATTACTGGAATAAAACCTCTTTCTATTGATAACCATGATAATACTTCACTCATGGTAACAAAGATAACATTTTACTTCCATTCATTCTACATTATGGAAATTTCTCTACAGAACATCCGTATATTCATTATATTTTTTATGAGGGTGATAAAATAAGTTCGTAATGAAAAAAACAACAACAAAACCTTATACGAAACTTTCTACTTTAGGTTTGGCTTGGTCTGTTCATTGGAATGATAGTTCTCATTCTGACGTCATTACTAACTGATGCCATATACGATCCAGAGTATAGAACCTTCCTTTCCGCAACCAGGAGAGCAGGCCAACATTTCTGGACATTTTTTGCCACAGTGTTCTCTGAAGGTAAATAAAAAGGCGTACTGTTTTGTCGTACATTCAATGTTATCTAAGATTGGCAAAGCGTGTTTTTCAATGCATTTTAGTTTAAAAGTGAATTATATATAGTCATATACGTCTTTTAAAAAACACCGATTGTGCTCTATAAAGAAAACACGTGAGTTCGGAAATTTTACGTAATTCGTTCGAAAGTTTTTGTTCTTTCTTACTGTAGGACAATGTTACGAACAGAATTTCCGCAACTTTTTAAAATAAAATCTAATTTTCATAGTGAAAGAACTATAATAATGTTTCTCACGACTGTTTCGTATTTGTCGAATTTTCATCAGTTATAGCATTTTCTATTTCGATAAGTTGTTAGTGTATCAACTTGAATAGTTATTGTGTGGTTTAGATGGTTAGATGAAGACGGCAACTTCTGTATCGGCGAATAGGTATTTAGTAAAATACACTTGTATTCATACAACGGCTGATATGGGTAAGAAAACTTTAATTAAAGTAAAGTACAGAACAACCTTTCGACCTTCTGAGGTCATCTTCAGGTTAACAACGAATGAATTAATTAAACTTTAATTATAGTTTTAATACCTATACCAGCCGTCTTATGAATACATTGTTACTTTATCATGAATCCACTTGCGTCGCATGATGTTAATATGCGAATGTTTTACACACAACCAGTGACTAATGAATTGATGAGCTCGTATTAACCCACACCACCAGCCTCCGGGAGACAGCAGTAAGTATACAGACCTGCAATGCTCAAATCTAGGCCTCGATTCCCCTTGGTGAACACAGCAGATAGCCTAATTTATTCTTGTTCTAATTAACAAACAAACAAACCCTATCCTGATATACATTTGTTTTCTTATTAAATGGATAATTTTCCCATTCATCCGTCATGTTATGTATTACTGCACCTTGATTGTCAAGCGTGAATAACTAGTTATGATTATCGAACTCTTTCCAGCGTCACCGAACCTGCCCGATAGTACACCTGGTCGACTTCTGGTGGCGGTATGGTGGCTCGCTATTATCGTCTTGATGAACGCCTTCAGCGGACACATGAAGGCCTGTATCTTACTGAAGAAAGACATCAACATGATACAGACACTGAAAGATCTGGTAGCACAAGGTGGAATTCAACCTCTAGTATGGAAGGGAACTGCATACGAAGCCTATCTAAGAGTAAATAGCATAATGCATCCCTTTCACAGTGAAATTACACTACTTACTAAAACTGTGACATTCAACCCACTCGCACCCTTTGTAACTAACCAAGTGTTAGGACTTATACGGTGCAAAATTAGGGAACACTGAAGCTGGAGCGCCATCTAGGTAGGGCAAGAGTCAGTTGGCTCTGTGATTAACGTAATTTGGAAACTAAATGTGAAGTTTGTGCTAGTTAAATGGTTATTAATTGCCATAGAGAAGAGATAGAATACATGTTCCCAAAACTGAGTGATTGTTACCTTTAGAACCTCCAAGACCATACACAGGCTAACTCCCCTATGTTTTTAATGCATTGTGTTTTCCTCTTTATTAGTATCTGATATGGCGCTCCTGTACAAATGTTATGTTCATGGAAAAACAAAACAAGAACAGCAGAATGGATTCTGAGGATCAAAAGTTGATCGCTGTTTTAACAAAAAACATTAAGTTTTTTACTTAATACATACAACCTCTAGTATGGAAGGGAACTGCATACGAAGCCTATCTAAGAGTAAATAGCATAATGCATCCCTTTCACAGTGAAATTACACTACTTACTAAAACTGTGACATTCAACCCACTCGCACCCTTTGTAACTAACCAAGTGCTAGGACTCATACGGTGCAAAATTAGGGAACACTGAAGCTGGAGCGCCATCTAGGTAGGGCAAGAGTCAGTGGCTCTGTGATTAACGTAATTTGGAAACTAAATGTGAAGTTTGTGCTAGTTAAATGGTTATTAATTGCCATAGAGAAGAGATAGAATACATGTTCCCAAAACTGAGTGATTGTTACCTTTAGAACCTCAAGACCATACACAGGCTAACTCCCTATGTTTTAATGCATTGTGTTTTCCTCTTTATTAGTATCTGATATGGCGCTCCTGTACAAATGTTATGTTCATGGAAAAACAAAACAAGAACAGCAGAATGGATTCTGAGGATCAAAAGTTGATCGCTGTTTTAACAAAAAACATTAAGTTTTTTACTTAATACATACAACCTCTAGTATGGAAGGGAACTGCATACGAAGCCTATCTAAGAGTAAATAGCATAATGCATCCCTTTCACAGTGAAATTACACTACTTACTAAAACTGTGACATTCAACCCACTCGCACCCTTTGTAACTAACCAAGTGCTAGGACTCATACGGTGCAAAATTAGGGAACACTGAAGCTGGAGCGCCATCTAGGTAGGGCAAGAGTCAGTGGCTCTGTGATTAACGTAATTTGGAAACTAAATGTGAAGTTTGTGCTAGTTAAATGGTTATTAATTGCCATAGAGAAGAGATAGAATACATGTTCCCAAAACTGAGTGATTTTTACTTTTAGAACCTCCAAGACCATACACAGGCTAACTCCCCTATGTTTTTAATGCATTATGTTTTCCTCTTTATTAGTATCTGATATGGCGCTCCTGTACAAATGTTATGTTCATGGAAAAACAAAACAAGAACAGCAGAATGGATTCTGAGGATCAGAAGTTGATCGCTGTTTTAACAAAAAACATTAAGTTTTACTTCTACAGTTAGCTACAATTAACCAAATACCACATATGAGATTGATTGTATTTGTACACTACTCCAGATTCCATTAAATTTAATATATTTTAAGTGTCAGGCCTCCTAGTGCACTTCACCTCAAACACACACTTAAGCTTGTTATTGCTTCGTTATATCAAGTAACTTATTCACTAGAAATTTTCGTTTGCTATAAAACGTTTACATTTTGTGAACAAATGGCATGCTTAAACAAAAGGAAAAAAAAAACAAACTTAATACTAACTTTTGCAACTTTTGTAGCCAAAATTGAAATATTTCTTCACACACACAAGCACGTGCGTGTGTATGTCTGTTTATTTGTTTGTTGAATTTCGCGCAAATCTACACGAGAGCTATCTGCGCTATCTGCCCTTAATTTAGCAGTGTAACACTAGATGAAAGGCAACTAGTCATCATCACCCACCGCCAACTCTTTGGCTACTCTTTTACCAATGGATAGTGGGATTGACCGTCACATTATAATGTTCCACGGCTGAAAGGGCGAGCATATTTGATGTGACAGGGATTCGAACCCGTGACCGTCGGATTACGAGTCGAGTGCCTTAACCACCTGGCCATGCTAGGGCCTAATTATGTTTGTACCTTTCTTCTCCAACCTCTTCCTTTCTGCAGAAGATCTTGAAGTGGGTTTTACCGTCTTCTGACCTGATGACCATCTTTTACTGTAACTCATTCTGATGGGTTGATGAAAAAAATGATTCTGAGGAACCACTGCTAGCAACATTCATTTGGACTCAGGCATCCTATGTATTTCATTATTATTTAAGGAGAAGTGTGGCACTCTTATTAATAGGTCATAACATTTAAGGACGAGTTCTCAAACAGACGGTTTTTGGTTTTTATTGACCCCTCATATAGTAAGTAATTAAATACTGAAAAAGGAAACACTGAATGACACTTACAGTAATGTCGGTACTGCTTTAACTTCCACCAAGTAAAGACTGAAATTTGTGCCATGTTTTTTATCGAGACATTTATAATACCATGACATCATATATGTTTACTGAGGTTCATAGTAGTGTGACATCCTATATACTCTGACGTTCATAATACAACAAAACCATGCATGCTTTGACGTTTACAGTGTTGTGATTTATAATATTGATACAGCAGATCTGACTAAATATGGTAATATGACGTCAGTTCCACCAACATGCACAGGGTTTCTGGACAGTTTCAAGATCACATCCCTGACACAGCAGAATGGGGTAGACTTTCTGATGGCGCTAACAACTAGTCTCCAGTGATAACGCAATATCAACTTTGTGGATTCGAATATTTCACAAACTTTTAAATCGTATCCGCGTTGTATGCTCGCTATACATGCGTTTCTTTTTCAATTTCTCATGGTAATATTTTCATAAAGAGAACAAAAATGATTTTGAAGATTGTAATCTCAGAGCTATAACGTATTTTACAGTGGCCGAAATTTATAGTAGGGAAACAAAAAGCCTTTAAGGGAACTAGTCTTTGAATTCGAATTATTTCTTACTAATTTCATCATTTCCACAGCGTTGATGACAGACAACAATAATCTGGTTAAGATGAGTCTTTGATTTCAGTTATTTTATTTTACTCTAATTACAGGTCACAAGAATTGGTTTGCTTTTTATTTCACAGTTTGATCATAAACAATACAATAGTGAGTAAAATGTTTCATTGGTTCTCTTAATTTTTTCTAATGACAGGAATCAGTTTGCTATCTTTTGATTTTTACAGCTTTGACTGACAATGTCGATAGCGTGTCAGAAGCTCTGGTAATTTTATTGTGACATTATGAGAAAAGGCATAAGATTTCGAACTTGCATTTTGACTTTTTCCATTTTATGTTACCTGACCATTTACTACCCCATACTGAACACTCGTATAATGAGTGACAATACCAGTTTACTCTTCCCTCTGATCCATCTAGTCTTACACTGCTAAATTAGGGACGACTAGCGCAGATAACCCTCGTGTAGCTTTGCGCGAAATTCAAAACGAACAAAACCAAAACTAGACCCTCTGATCAAGTCATTAGAGGAAACCATTTTGTGTTATCTTTCTCTTATGTGTAAAATAATGATGTAAAGTGATACCTTTAAAAATGTTTAGTTTTGTACCAATTTACTTTTATTTTTTCATCAGTATCTATGTTCTCTCTTCTTCTTCCTAGAGAGCCTACGGAATAATAACAATTCTTATATTAGCTATGGTATACTTCTACCAAAAGGGTTCTTCCATTTTGCTTTTTCCTTAGTTCTGCAACAGTTTTATGGTACCACATACATACTAGTAATATGAAACACATAAACATTAAATTTCAATTCTGTAGTTAGCTACAATTAACCAGATATCACATCAATATCAGTAGCTGTTTTATATTTTGGTTACTTTTCTGTGTAGCTGTGAAGTAAGTGTGAAATATCGAAAATCTTTTCACACAGTGTGTTCGGGTATATTGGGAGCCATTTCTTACGATTCACGAGCACTTTATATATACACTACATGGCCAAAAGTATGTGGACACCCATTATAATTAGTGGGTTCGGCTATTTCAATCACATCCATTGCTAACAGGTGCATAAAATCAAATATACAGCTATGCAATCTCCATAGTTTGGCAATAGAATGGGTCGTACTGTAGAGCTCAGTGACTTTCAACGTGACACTGTTATAGGATACAACATTTCCAACAAGTCAATTCGTCAAATTTCTGTCCTGCTAGAGCTGTCCCAGTCAACTGTATGTGCTGTTATTGTGAAGTGGAAATGTCTAGGAGCAACGACAGCTCAGCCACAAAGCGGTAGGCCACATAAACTCACAGAACAGGACTGTCGAGTGCTGAAGCGCGTAAAAGTCGTCTGTTTACAGTTGCAACACTCACTACAGAGTTCCAAACTATTTCTGGAAGCAACGTCAGCACAAGAACTGTTCGTCGGGAGCTTTATGAAATGAATTTCCATGGCTGAGTAGCCGCACACAAGCCTAGGATCACCATGCTCAATGCCAAGCGTCGGCTGGAGTGATGTAAAGCACACCGCCATTGGAACCTGGAGCAGTGGAAACGCGTTCTCTGGAGTGGTGAATCACGCTTCACTATCTGGCAGTCTGACGGACTAATCTGGGTTTGGCGGATACCAGGAGAACGCTACCTGCCTGATTGTATAATGCCAACTATAAAGTTTTGTGGAGAAGGAATAATAGTTTGGGGCTATTTTTTTATGGTTTCCTAGAGAATAATGTGCACTTGCACTTCCAACTTTGTGGTAACAGTTTGGGGAAGGCATGCATGACAATGTCATGTTATTATAATGTCGGAGCTTTGCTGTATCGTAAAAATCCTTGTTGTCACTTCCAGTCATATTCTATCTGACGTGACGTTAGTATTGTGACGTAGTTCACATTCCAAAAGATTTCTTTATAGAACTCTTATTTCGAAAGCATAACATTATTCTCTGGGTGCATTTCATAAGACAGCTAGTGTACAGTAACAATGGTTTTTCAATGCTCTTATTAATAGTTCAATCACTTAGAAATCCATAGTTTTTATTTATACGAAAAACTATGACTACATATTTCATTCTACAATTGTTTAAGGTTTGAGATAGGTGAATAGTATAACATGGAAGTAAACTGTGTAGACTTGACTTGTGTCATTTTCCCAGACAGAAATCTTTCTTGCTTATGTTGTGTACTGTTAGCAGGAACGTACTAACAACTTTTGTCATTAATCCTGGTAGTCGTGAGTTCTCAATATACCTCACTTATCACAGATTGAGTATGACTTGTTACAAATCTGTTTCTGAATGGTCCTAAACCCCAAGTTGATCCATATTTCGTTGTTTTCTAAATGTATTAAATACAGGGGTTATACCCGTTTTGCTAATCCTAAATAGCGTTTTTAAGACATGATTATGATCTAATGTTTAAATATTTTGTGTCAGAAGGAACCGTTATATATAATTCCTGGAGTGGTCAAATGTATTTCTAATACGTGCCATTTTACTGCGACTTTATGTTAGATGTGGTTATCGGATGGCTTGCTGATTTGCATACTCAATTTTATTTTTAAAGAACATATTCAATTTTATATATATATACATTAATATAAATATGTACCAACTGAGTCAAAACTTCTACTTTTCTGTGTAGCTGTAAAGTAAGTGTGAAATATCGAAAATCTCTTCACACAGGGTATTTAGACATACTGGGAGCCACTTATTACCTCACATCATGTCAGTTATAAGTCATCTCTGAAACTATTTATAGTTTGATGTAAAATGCGTCAATACGAAAGTTGTTACGCAAAGTAACACATTTGGATAACCTCCATTTGACCTTTGTAGTTATTATTATGGCAGGTAACAAATGCCCTTAAACATTCATTTTCAACAGATTTTCAATATTCCACACCAGCTTCAGAATAATAAGAAAATTCAACATTTTTGGTTTGTTTGCTTTTTTGTTTTGAGTTTCGCGCAAAGCTACACGAGGGTTATCTACGCTAGCCGTCCCTGATTTAGCAATGTAAGACTAAAGAGAAGGCAGTTAATAATCACCACCCATCGCAAAATCTTGGGCTATGCTCTTGCCAACGAATAATTGCACTGACCGTCACATTATAGCGTCTCCATGGCTGAAAAGCTGAGCATGTTTGATATGACGGGGATTCAAACCTGCGATCTTCAGACTAAAAGTCAAGCGCCCTAACCACTCGGCCATGCCGGGCAAGATTTTTGTGTCGTCTTACATGTAAGCATATTTAAGAAAGATTCATCATTAGCAGAAGGAACTGCTTTAAAACGCCTTGGTATTTGTATATATAATATGTATGTCAAATGCTTATAAGTACTTTATATACTGAATAAAGAATGAAGTCACTAAAATATTTACTAGCGATTCTGATGTTGAGTACTGCAGTGTTTTCAGACGAACTGATTTCCATACAAGTCAGATAGATCATCACAGTAACGACAATTTTTACAAGTATCAGATAGTTGGATCATCACAGTAACGACAGATTCCACAGGTATCAGATAGTTGGATCATCATAATAACAGCAAATTCCACAAGTATTAAATACATCATCATAATGACGGTAGGTTCCATAAGTATTAGACATATATTATAATAACGGCAGATTTGACTAGGAAGTTTGTGGAATATTCTGTATTTGTTTGGTTATGAGCTTCATACATGGCTACTTGAGGGTTGTTTGCATCAGCCATCCTTAATTTTGAAAAGATAGACTATAGGAAGGCAATTAATCAACACCACCAACTCTTAGAATACCATTTACCAACGAATAGTAGGATTGACCATTCTATTATAACGGGCCATGGCTGACATTATAAATATACCTGGCAACGGTATTCGATCCTGAGGCCCACAATTACGAATCGCGTGTCTTTTAACCAGGTGATAGTTACCAGGATTCGATTCTGGGAATTGTTATAAAGGCTGATGTGCTCTGCAGTTGTTTGGGGATTCGCCAAAATATTCCTTCTTAGGGCTTCTTTCAAGATAGTCCCCGCTGGGACAATGGTAAGTCTTCGGATTTACAACGCTAAAATCAGGGGCTCGATTCCTCTCGGTGGATACAGCAAGTAGCCCGAGGATGTAAGAGAAAAACACACAGAGACTCCTCAAAGACTGAATCACTTCTTGAGCAAAGTCTGGGATAAAACTAATTCGTATCTAGAAATTAATATATGTACATATTAGTAACTAATTAACAATCTGGCTTAAGTGATCGTATAAAAATCATTGAGTAAACTAGTATTTCTTGGCAAAATACACAGTATTTACCAGTTACGTTTGAGTATTTAACCATGCACACCATCTGCCAGTGAAGATTTTATGTTGTGTGAATACGTTGACAAACGAAGATTGAAGTAAACATTAATAATCTGCCATTTTGAGTTGTTTTTTTTCCTAATATCAATTCGTCAGCTGGATTTCTTAAGATGTAAATGTTAGAAAAATGAAGCTTCCTCTTTGTCCATTGAAAGAAAGAAAATTAATAAATCTATTGATGTGAAGTATCGTTCATCCACTTAGGTACCTTTCCCATCCTCACATGTTATTTCTGAGCAAATTTCCATTGGTTTGGATTGGCAGACACTGTAATTACAAAATATATATATATATATATATATGGTCGTGAACCTGTGGTATTATTATGTGAAACTTTCGTCTGACAGTGACTGGTTAAATCTTCCAAAATAACCGGAGATTGTGTCAAGAAATATATTGTAAAGCATTTCAGAGTTTGGCCCGGCATGGCCAAGCGTGTTAAAGCGTGCGACTCGTAATCTGAGGGTCGCGGGTTCGCATCCTCGTCGCGCCAAACATGCTCGCCCTTTCAGCCGTTGGGGCGTTATAATGTGACGGTCAATCCCACTATTCGTTGGTAAAAGAGTAGCCCAAGAGTTGGCGGTGGGTGGTGATGATTAGCTGCCTTTCCTCTAGTCTTACACTGCTAAATTAGGGACAGCTAGCTCAGATAGCCCTCGTGTAGCTTTCTGCGAAATTCAAAACAAATATTTCAGAGTTATCTGAAAGTGATTAAGTTCGTGAAAGAAAGAGACTTAACATAATGTAAAACACACGTGATAGGGGACAAAGCCTTTACTGGAGAAATAGAACCCTGTTAAAATCTATATGAGTCTCTGAAAACACTTAAATATCTATTCTAGAAACAACAATGCTATACTCTCTCACAGCACTTGTCATTTCAAATAAGAGATAATATAGCTTCTGGACATTATTGGAAAAGATCGCTGTCTACTTTCATACAAAGTATAAACAACGTAACAGAAACCTTTCCGAAGGGAAGGTAGAGGTGATGTTTTAGATGAATGACACAGAACAATATGTAGTTACGGTGAAAGGAACTTAGTGACTTTCTTGACCAACATGCTATACGGGAACTGTTTACACCTAAATACGTAAAGGACATTTTATGGGTAGCAAATACATGGTATACTTGCATACTATAAACATTTCAATATTTTAACTTAGACATATTGTAATATTTACCATAAAGAGGCTTGGCATGACATAATGATGGTGTGTGACACCTAGAAATATTCTTAATGTCTTAATTTGACCCGAAGTCTCACATTTCACAGAAACTTGAAGAAAAATATTGTACTAATATAAAAACAGAGCAGAGTCTTTGTTGGACAGGAATTCAGGTGGTTATTTAGTGAGTTATAAAATGTGTTAGCTAATTTTGATTTTGTGTCTGGACATGAGAAGTAATTTGACAAATGACTGTTTAGTTTTATTTGTAAGACTGTATAACTTATGATAGAAGAAATAATATTTTCTTTTTCTTTAAATAGCCTTGACTTTGTATTATCATTGCTGAATAATAATAAACGAATCTGCCCATCAATAGAAACTGTTAAAACCCCATCACGTTTGTTTAAATCAATACACCACAATTAATCTATCTCATAAGTCACTTTACATCCAAACAAAATAGCCGATATACCTCATAATTCGCTTTACATCCAGTGAAAATAGCTTTGATTTTAGTTTTGAAACGTGAAAAAGTTTTATTCTAGAGCGAAAACTGAAATCACACAAAAGAAAGTGTATTTGTGACGATTCTTTTGTATAAATTAATAAAAGGTAAATAAGTTTAATTTAAATGCTTGTAAAACCTACTAATGGATATGTTAGGTTACCAAAATCACATGAAAATAACGTTACAGAGTCTTTGATAATGTTGTTTATTAAATACAAATAAACAAACGTTTGTGAGGAATGTAATTTACATGTGTTTGATAAGTAAGAATCCAAGTTGTAGAAAACATACATGGCAAGGTTGGTTATTTTAAAGTTTTACTTTGGTTCTCATCTTCAGGACTCACACTCCCAAGATGTGGTTGCAGTTTGGAAGATTATAAAAAACTATCCAAGCAGCTTACTCACCCAAGAAGAGATTTATAACACAGAAAACCTGAGGGCTGTCCTGAATGGACAAAAGGTGATCATCAAAGACATTGTTACCATGACCCACGTGATCACAAGCCGATGCCACGAGTTTAATGATGGAGAGTTCTACTTTGCCAAGGAAATCTTCTTCAAGCACAACATGGCCATGGCAATGAGGAAAGATCTGGATCCCTGTGTAAAGAAGGAAATAAACAGAAGGTGAGAACGTTTTGGTTATAGTTGGCTTGAAGAAAAGAACGCTCAAAATTGGCCTCAGATATAAAACAAATTGCTGGTGACAATAAATCAAACTACCACTTAGAGCGTATAATATTTTAAGAGCCATTAACGTTTCACTTTTGATTTAAATTATGTGAGTAAATAGTAAACATAGATTAATTGAAAATATGTTATTTCAACAGTATTACAGATAACATTACAGAGTGTGTGGTGGTGGTGGTGGTGGTAGGGGTGTATTTTTCCAATGAAAGTGCGCATCTTTTTATCTACACGGGTAACTCAGGCCTGCGAATTTAAACTTTATAAAAGTTGTTATGGTTTTAATAACAGATTTTCTATAATTCATATTTCGAAAATAATATTAATACATTTCTATCTTGTGAATATTTTTTTTTTTTTATAAATCGGGAAGAAATAATGACCTTTACTTATATCAAATAATTTCTTTGTTTACCACAATGAATATTTCTTGTTACTGCGTTTGTTAACAAAAATACAAACAAAGTGAAGAAGGTGGAAAAACATTGATGTCAAACGAATATGTATCTTGATGTTTTTATGTGAAATGTAGGCCTTTTACTCTTGAAACGTGTTTGGCTTTTCTTTTATGTAATGCTTTTGGAGCATCCCGTTTGCCCCCAATGGCACAGCGGTATGTCTACGAACTTACAATGCTATAAACCGGGTTTTGAAACCCGTGGTGGACAGAGCACAGATAATCCATTGTGTAGCTTTGTGCTTAACTTAAAAGAGTAACAACGGCATATTTTTTCAATGCTTAGCGGTAATTAGCCATGATGCTGATGTTCCACCTTCTCTGATACCTCCTCTCCATTTCCCTGATGTCTTGTTTAAACTTTTCACCTTGTTCTTCATTGACAGGACCAAGAGTTTCGGGGAAATAGTCAATATGTGAGTGTAAGGAATGAGCTTTAAAGCTCATATTACTCCCCGCATGGCCAGGTGGTTAGGGCACTTGACTCGTAATCCGAGGGTCGTATGTTCGAATCCCCGTTGCGTGAAACAAGCTTACCTTTTTAGCCGTGGAAACATTATAAAAGAGTAGCCCAAGAGGTGGCGGTGGATGGTGATAACTAGCTGCCTTCCCTCTAATATGATAAATTAGGAACAGCTAGCGCAGATAGCCCTCGCGTAACTTTGCGCGAACTTCAAACCAAACAAATCAATCAAGCTCATATTACAACTCATCTCTTTGAATTTATTGTCCCCCCTAGTAAATCGGTAAGTCAATGGATTTACAACTCTAAAATCAGGGGTTCGATTCCCCTTGGTGGAGTCAGCAGATAGCCCGATGTGGCTTTGCTATAAGAAAACACACACCTTCTTCACTGTTTATCCAAAATCAAATTCCTAATTTTAGACCCGACAAAAATCTCTTCTTTAAATTTGTAGCTTCTGAAATTGCATTTTTATTTTGAGTGTTGTTACATGTTACACGAGCAAAAAATAACAGTGATCTCCATGATTTCTAGCCTCATGCTAGACCATTGGAATTTCAAAAGGCATAGTTTTTTCTTACCTTTAGTCCACTGTCTCAACTCTTCGACACAAACAATGAAATCTTTGTGCAGAGCCCATGTTTTGTCTTGGTACCCAAATGTTATTCCAGAATATGCGTAATACGTATTTTTTGACAAATTTTGTAATGTTCTGCCTTTGTTTTTTACAACAAATGTACGTAAAATATGACATGATATGGTTGGATCATTTACACAACCTCTTGTTGTCATAACGACGAACAAATTATAATGAAAATTAAAAAAAAGTAAAGTGCACATACAAATAAATATTACTAGAAATGTCATGTTATGCGGCCTGTTAACCATTTATTTACTGACGGTGTATTTCTCGAAGGTTTTAGAACGATCGATGAGACTCTCATGTCTCGATCAGTCTAGACTCTAGGGAAAGCTATAGTCGTGGTTTTCGACATTTTAAGCATAACAAAACATGAACCGATTTCAATGATAATGTTATGTAAAACTACATAAGACATTTTGTAAAAAAATCAATACGTGATGGAGAAAATTTTTCGAATTCAACGTACGGAAATTACTGTAGAACACGTAAAACCTTCAAGACAAGAAAACCATTGCAGGCCTATGTAATTTAAGTGATTTACTTTAACTGAGTTGTAAACGTGTTGGGGAAAACTTAAAATTAAAAAAAAATACTGGACCTTTTAGACTTTCTAGAAGCTACTTCCTACGCTACTTGTGTTTTATTTAATATTATTTTATTATAGAAATTAGCGAGAAATAGGTTTCAAATTTTCATATATTAATTTGTAGAATTAGATGGCTGGTAGAAGGTGGGCTGTTCGAAAAGTGGTTGAAAGAGTCTTATGGAGAACTCGGAAAATGTAGTGATGTGGATCATTCAAAGATGGAAGTGTCTTTTGGACTTCAGGACGTTGGAGCAATTTTTATTCTGTGGTTGATCTTCATCAGTATTTCCACCGCTGCTTTCTTCTTGGAGTTGTGCTACCACGTAATATCCAAATACTTTGGTATAAAGTATTAAACGTTATTCTTACTTAAAGCGCAACCAACAAAACATTGTTAAAAGACTCATAATTACCGTTGATCGTTACAATAGCAACAGAAAAAAGAAACTTATAGTGAACGTTTATTCTTTACCACATAAAATTTTTGGAGGTTTTGTTAATATATAAGTTTACAGATAAACTAGCTTCATTTTGATGTTTATTAATGTTTTTAGCAGTAAAAGTAATACTTGTTATTCCTAACACTAGGGTGAGCTCTGTTTATTCTTCTGGTTAATATTGTAATATTATATTAAACAGACCACACTTAACTCTAGATATTACAATATCTGTTAGTTATTTCCTCCACCAATGAAACCTTTACGGACTACAATCATCATAGATAGTTTGACTATTTTATCAGTCGCATAATGGCTGAGACTACAATCATGATAGACAGTTGGATTATTGTACCAGTGCATGATAGCTGAGATTACAATCATCATAGACAGTTGGATTATTGTACCAGTGCATAATGGCTGAGACTACAATCATCATAGATAGTTGAATTATTGTACCAGTGCATGATGGCTGAAACTACAATCATCATAGATAGTTGAATTATTGTACCAGTGCATGATGGCTGAAACTACAATCATCATAGATAGTTGAATTATTGTACCAGTGCATGATGGCTGAAACTACAATCATCATAGACAGTTGGATTATTGTACCAGTGCATGATGGCTGAGATTACAATCATCATAGACAGTTGGATTATTGTACCAGTGCATAATGGCTGAGACTACAATCATCATAGACAGTTGGATTATTGTACCAGTGCATAATAGCTGAGACTACAATCATCATAGACAGTTGGATTATTGTACCAGTGCATGATGGCTGAGACTACAATCATCATAGACAGTTGGATTATTGTACCAGTGCATGACGGCTGAGATTACAATCATCATAGATAGTTGGATTATTGTACCAGTGCATAATGGCTGAGACTACAATCATGATAGACAGTTGGATTATTGTACCAGTGCATGATGGCTGAAACTACAATCATCATAGACAGTTGGATTATTGTACCAGTGCATAATGGCTGAGACTACAATCATCATAGACAGTTGGATTATTGTACCAGTGCATAATGGCTGAGACTACAATCATGATAGATAGTTGGATTATTGTACCAGTGCATGATGGCTGAAACTACAATCATCATAGACAGTTGGATTATTGTACCAGTGCATGATGGCTGAGATTACAATCATCATAGACAGTTGGATTATTGTACCAGTGCATAATGGCTGAGACTACAATCATCATAGACAGTTGGATTATTGTACCAGTGCATAATGGCTGAGACTACAATCATGATAGACAGTTGGATTATTGTACCAGTGCATGATGGCTGAGACTACAATCATCATAGACAGTTGGATTATTGTACCAGTGCATGATGGCTGAGACTACAATCATCAGTTGGATTATTGTACCAGTGCATGACGGCTGAGATTACAATCATCATAGATAGTTGGATTATTGTACCAGTGCATTATGGCTGAGACTACAATCATGATAGACAGTTGGATTATTGTACCAGTGCATAATGGCTGAGACTACAATCATGATAGACAGTTGGATTATTGTACCAGTGCATGATAGCTGAGACTACAATCATCATAGACAGTTGGATTATTGTACCAGTGCATGATAGCTGAGACTACAATCATCATAGACAGTTGGATTATTGTACCAGTGCATAATGGCTGAGACTACAATCACATAGACAGTTGGATTATTGTACCAGTGCATAAGCTGAGACTACAATCATCATAGACAGTTGAATCTTGTACCACTGCATGATGGCTGGGGATGGAAGCTACAGCCACTCCTGCATTATTCAACTTTATAATACTGCTGAGTGAGTCCTGATGCGCCTCAATAATATTACCAAAATATGTTAAGTTTAGCTAGAGTACTTCACAAATTTAACCGTGATATTTTTGAAACAATGATGATGGACACGCAATGAGACAATTGAAAAAAGATGAAGATTCCTGATGAGGAAGATAGAGATGTGACACTGAAGTTGTTTTTTCATTCAGTCCATCCTTTGGTGGACATATATCCATTTATATGGAAGATCAATATAATTTCAGTGGCCATTCTCAACTGTTCATTAACTGTTGTCTCCACACAGAAAAGAATGAAGACTAGATTTCAGTCTACAATGATGCTACAAATGAATATGGAAAACATACTTCTGGCATCCATCAATAATAAAATGGTTGACGTACTTGCTTTAAATTATATACTGCTTTAATGACTGTTAGGTACAATGCCCGAATTATATCAAAAATACCAATTACACAGGCCTATGAATTTAAACTTCACAGAAGTTGTGTTGGTTTTAAAAATAACCGATTTTTTCATAATTCATGTACGGACACTTTGAAAATAATATTAATTTTTTTGTCACTTGAGGATTTTTTACAAATTGGAAAGTAAAGTTTCACTCGGATCAAATTTACACAAATATGATTGGGTAATCTATACAACCTCTTGTTGCCATAGCGACGAATAGATAATACTGAAAAGAAAAAAATAGCAAAGTGCACTCACAAACAAATATTATTCAGAAATGACGCGTTATTAGACCTGTTGACCATTTATATGTTAGCGGCGTATTTCTCGTAGCTTCTAAAATGATCGATGAGACCATTGGTCTAGAGAAATCTACAGCTAGTGGTCGTCAACCTTGTAAGCATAACAAAATGTGACCCGATTTTGATGAAAATGATTCACTAGTCTATAATTACATATGAGGTTTTGTGAAAAATTTATATGTGATAGAGAAAAATGGATATCATTATCGGTTTCAGTGCACAGAAATTACTGTAAAACATGTAAACATTTCAGATTAATAAAACCATCGATGGCCTATGTTGTTAGTGAAAAATCAGTGTTAAGATTATCTAAGTTATGCAAACGTATTTTTATTCACTTTAAGCGGTTGGTGGTGGCGTGATCAGATGCTAGCCACCCAAGCAATATTGTAGTCACCACGTCATTTTTCTCTAGTTATTTTGTAACTCGGCATGGCCAGGTGATCAGGGGCGCTCGACTCGTAATCCGAGAGTCACGGGTTCGAATCCCCTTCGCATCAAACATGTTCGTCTTTTCAGCCGTGGGGACGTTATTATCAATCCCAGTATTCATTGGCAAAAGAGTAGCCCAGGGGTTGGCGGTGGGTGGTTATGACTAGCTGCTTTCCCTCTAGTTTTACACTTCTGTATTAGGGATGGATAGCACTTATAGTCCTCGTGTAGCTTTGCGCGAAGTTCGAAACAAACAAACTCTAGTTATTTCACAGGACTAATCAAACCTCACCCATTATTCTATTTCTAAGTAATTAAATTTCAATCATATTGATTTCTAGTTAAAACGGGTGGTAGATTACATTGTCAGGCTCTACCTAGAGGTACCGTGGCTAAACCAGGAATATCTAAACCATAAAATACAACGCGATTCAGTGGGTTGCAGATAGTTATGGGATTACGTTAATATGCCTAACGTTAACATGCTTATACGGTGCTATTCTACACCCCTCCACCCATCATTTACAAATCTTACCACATTTCCTCAAGTTGCATGACCCAATCTTGACACTGTAATTCTACTAGTTTTGTACTTTCGAAATAAGTTTAGTTCTGAATTACATTCGTTATTTTTGAGAAAAACATATTACTTGCCCTTTTTTAAATTTTACCCCAAAATGTTTAATGCTGTAACAGAATCAGAGACACGTGACCAACTTGTTCACTTTCTGTCAGTGATAAACTTGAAAACACGAAAATTAACGAAGAAAAATTATTGTTCGTTTGTTTGTTTTTGAATTTCGTGCAAAGCTACACAAGGGCTATCTGTGCTAGCCGTAACTAATTTAGCAGTGTAAGACTAGAGGGAAGGCAGCTAGTCATCACCACCCACCGCCAACTCTTGGGCTACTCCTTTATCAACGAATAGTGGGATTGACCGTCACATTATAACGCTTTCACGGCTAAAAAGGGCGAGCATGTTTGGCGCGAGAAAAATTTTTCCAACTGCGACAACAATATCTATGTACACATAAGAGTTTTTGAGACATAATTGTTGTGAACGCTGATGACTTAAACCTATTATTATTATGGTTTGAAATGTTTTCATCATGGATAAGTATATGAAAACAAGGTTTGATTCTTCGTGGGCGACTTTGAACTAATAAAATAAAACGGTATCATCATATGTGGAAGTGTCTATTTCTACTAATTATTTTCAGTTCCTGGTTATAAAGTTAAGCTAACTTTATTTAAAGAATTAATTTAGGCGTAGCCCAGCTGGTTAGGGCACTCGACTTGCAATCTTAGAGTCGCGGAGGTCGAATTCCCGTCACACCAAATACGATGAGGGCGTTATAATATCAAATTCACTATTCGTTGGTAAAAAAGAGTAGCCCACGAGTTGGCGGTGGGTGGTGATGACTAGCTGTCATCCTTTTAGTCTAACACTGCTAAATTAGAGACAGCTAGCGCAGATTGCCCCCTTGTAAATTTGCGCTAAAAACAAAAATAATTTAAACGTCATTACAAAGTTTTTATAACTTTGAAATAATATAAATTGACACTGAATTATTGTTTGTTTTTTTAATTTCGCACAAAGCTACTCGAGGGCTATTTGTGTTAGCCGTCCCTAATTTAGCAGTGTAAGACTATAGGGAAGGCAGCTAGTCATCACTACCCACCGCCAACTCTTGGGCTACTCTTTTTACCAACGAATAGTGGGGTTGACCGTCACATTGTAATGCCCCCACGGCTGAAAGGGTGAGCATGTTTGGCGCGATAGGGATGCGAACCCGCGACCCTCAGATTATGAGTCGCACGCCTTAACACTGAATTATTAATAATATCTGATCAGATGTAAATTAACTATATTTGTCTTAATGAGTTAATCATGAAGTAATAAAAGGACAATATTATCAACACTTGAAGGTCGTCCTCTAACCTTGCCTATGTGACAATCAGTTACGGATGGTAGTAATATTGTGACTGTCAACCGATCTATTATTTCTGTCATTTTAATCTAGAATCTCACAGAGTTGTCACAGATTACTTGTTTTATCTTTTAGAAAATTACTTTTCAGTTTTTGCTACAAGTTTTCAGTTGGATCACAATGACAGGACTTTGGTCTGACCATTTCATAACTGTTATATCTCTAGCTATTTTTTTTCTTCCAAGTACCTCTTATTCGGCAGAGCGACTAAGTACAGTTTTCTGGTACTGTTCCTTCTTCACAGGACTTTACCAGTTTTAGTAGTAATCTCCTATTCTTGCAGTGTTGAATCATCCACACGTATTTATAAACTTTTTCAATTTTTTGCTTATGTACTCTTATTTAAACTTTTCACAGTCGTATTTCAGTACAGAAGCTTCAAAGTATCCATTTCTTGTTTCACCAGCCCTTCTCGTTTACCAGATTTTGGGGAACTTTTGGAAGATTAAAGTCTTGACCATATTCACTTAAGAAATATTATGTTTTTTGTTCGGAAAGTTTATTGTAGCTTTAAACACTTCGCTACCACATTGTTACTCCAAACATTCCATTTCCTGCATCTATTTCTGTGTTAAAAGTCGTTTAGTAATCAGCAGCTTTTCTTGTTTTTTAAATACAAACAACGTTTTACATCATTCGTCCTTAGAAATTGGGATCTTATTGTTTATAAGGTAGCAATAAAAATAGAACTGGTGACAGGCCTTGACTTACGCCATAAAGATGATATCTAGGTTAAAGATCACCACAGGTACAAAATGTCTTTTTACGAAACGTTTTAGATTTGAATCGAAGACTGTCGTTTCCCAATAAAGTAGTGAAACTTAAAAAAATTGATTTAAAACGACATAACAACAATCGTATTTCAAGAAGGTTTTGTTTTCTGTGCATATTCTTTGGACGTATCAGTAGGTTCATTTCTATCTTTCAGTTTTTGTAATTATTCTATGCCCCATATTTTATACATGACCACGAGCCGATCCATTTTGCTGTCCCTGTTTCAATTTCGCTTTTTATTTCTTTATTGAACAGAACGTTTAGTTTTTACCTACACGTAATCTTCTTACATCATCATAATTTTAGGCAGAGAATATGGTTCTTTTTATGAAGGTAGAACATAATAAAACTTTTTTTTTTTGTCAATACTTTGGCAAAACACGCAAAGTTGGTTGCGAGTTTCCATATCTTAAAGGGAATTAAATCTACATCTTCAGATTTACAAGAATGTTTCTTTGGCTTCAGATATTTTGCTGAAACGAATAAATTATAGCAAGACCTATGGTTAACAATTTTAAATTTAGTCCAGATAAAGCCATCTACGTGATTTAGTCTATCAAAAATATCAAGCTTGTTTGTTCCTCTTTAAGGTGTCTATGGCATACAATACTGTCTGGATTAATTTTCTACAAACTTTAACATCCATTGGAGGACTGAACGTAAAACATATCTATCACAAGATCTTAATAAATTAGAATGTTTTGTTTTTATTTTGTTACAGATTTCTATAAATGACAATCCAACCAGATGACCTTTTCATTAAAGCAAGGTCCCATTCTTGAATACTCTCACCCTACGAGGGTATTTCAATCGATTCCGTACGTGTATGTGTCTCCGAGTGTACACGAATACTTTATGTAGGATGAGTAGTTAGTGTGGGACAGTCTTCTCCAAATTTGGTCCGTATCAAGATAACTTTGAAGCATTCTTTTGTAATGGGGTGTGATACGGCTTTTTTTGCGGTTTGGGGATAATACCTCTATGAAGTGTGATCAGATTTGTACCAAACTTAATGGACACATTAAGGCTGAGACTCCTCATCATCTTTTAAAAATCTCAGGATCGTTGATCATTCTGGATCTGAGGATTTTTGGAGATTTCGAAAGCGAAATTTGACTTTATCCAGTATAAATGCATGTGATCTCGAAAAGAAATACGGGGAGGAAGTATGTTTGCAATCTCTCTGATTGTTCTTGTTTTGTTTGAAATGAGCAAAAACTCTATACAGAACCAAAACAAAAACGCATTAGGTTAAATGGTAGGGCTCACGGGAAGTCCAAAATATGATAACCGCTATCAGTAATGTCAGATTATATTACAGAATACTCAGTGGACGAGTATAGATGCTTATAATAACCATTTTGAATCTGAAGAATATCTTTTTACTTTGTTTGCACCGAAAAACGACAAAACATCGCTGGTTACTGAATCTCGAGAAACGCGTCCAGGATGCTAGCACCATTTTTCCACGAGTCTGTCAAACGTCTTTTACTTCAGATCTTCTGCCAGTTGTTGTTAATTTGAATGTTTCTTTCTTCTCATCTTAATAAATTATACAAAGTTTAAACGAAATGATGAATAAAAGTAATTTCTTTTTTTTATCCCAATAATTGGATCAATCCCCAAGAACACAGCGGTATGTCTTCGGACATACCGCGCCAGAAATCAGGTTTCGATACCCGTAGTGGGCAGAGCACCAGATAGCCCATTGTGCTTACTTCAAACATACAAACAGGTAATCAGATCAATATCCGCCGTTTAAATCTTCAAAGTGATTGCAATGCACAGAAAGAAAAATGAAGGTTACACATATGGGCAGATATGTCGTCCCTTACTTTCGTGCTGACAGTATGTTTGACAACATTAATAAAACTGATAAACTTTAACTACAAGGTGCGATAGAATTCGTTCCGTAACGATCCAAACAATGCTCAATTTATTAAACACCATACTTCACATGTTTTGTTATTTTACCAAAACGGACGGCAGATATACCAACAGACGGAAAGGCTAAATTTCTAAAGTTAGGCTCGAATGCGATTATAACACTATGTAACAAAATTTTTACTTTTTCATGTTCCTCGGCAGAAAGTGATTTCCCCAATTGCTTATGCCTAAAGTAAATGGGAAATACCTATGTTTCTCTTCAAACTTTGCTTTTGTGACCTGGGTAATGAAATTTTCAAATATACCCATTTTCCAAAACATTCCAGGTAGATTCAATGCTGAGTAGCTGATAGAGAAATTTCTCGAACTTGCACGAATTTTCAAGAACTCTAGAATGTTGTAGAACTTATGAGGATTTTTAAGAACTTTCCACAGTAATATATATACAGGGGCTCACCACTTAAGTTTAGTTCCAGCTGCCTTAAGTGGTGAGCCCCTGTATATATATATATTACTATGGAAAGGTCTAGCTGCTTAAGTGAACACATAGACCTATCAAATTTTATCAGAGATGACATCAAGAAGCTGCAAGTATTCTCCAGACGCATTCTGCTGTGTATGTGGCTAATTTACCAAGAGAAGAGTAAAAACGTACTGTGACAGCATCTGCTAAAATGTGTGAAGCCTACAAGGCATATTTCGGCATGTCTATCGTGGATCAAGACAAACCTGGGCAGCTCATTTTACCTGCGAGCACTGCAGAAAAACTCTGGAAGGTAAGATGGACGATTTGTTTGCTTGAATAGCAAAATTTTATATTATACAAATTGTAGACTTTCTAAAATTTAAATATCTTTAAATTTAAATATTTTTTAATTTCCAATACTATAGAAAACTATTACATAAAATATTTTGCACGAGCCTCTTACACATTAGTTGTGGATGAAATGAATTTATTCTTCATAATAATTTTATTTTGCTCTTTTGCAGGATGGTACAGAAAATAAAAGAGAGTCACGAAGTTTGCTATTTCAAGAATTTGGCGTGAACCCACTGACCACTCAAGCAATTGCTACTTCTGCATGGTGAACCCCTCCAAACGTCGGGCTGGCAAGAATGCATCTGCTATCATGTGTTCGGAGGGACAATGTCAAGTGTGAGCCCCTAGTGGACCTCCAAAGGTGTTGTTCCCACCATTGCACATAAAATTGGGTCTTATGAAACAATTTGTCACACTTCTTGATAAGGAGTTTGCAACCTTCAAATACCTTCGAGACTTTCTCCCTAAGCTGTCTGAGACAAAGGTCAAAGTTGGTGTCTTCGTTGAACCACAAATGAAGAAGATCCTGGAGTGCACAAAATTCCCCAAGAAGCTCAGTAGGAAGGATAAAAGCTTGGGGCAGCTTTGTTGCAAAGATTCGGGGCTTCTTGGGCACTTACAAGGCCGGAAATTATGTGAAACTGGTTGAGGCTCTGGTGAAGAACTACGGCAAAATAGGCTGCAGGATTTCCCTGAAAGTCCATATCCTTGATGCTCATCTTGATAAATTCAAGGAGAACATGGGAACATACTCAGATGAGCATGGCGAGCGTTTCGACCAAGACATACCGGACTTTGAACGTCGCTACCAAGTAGCGTATGACGAAAACGTGATGGGAGACTATATTTGTGGGCTGATACGTAAAAGCGATTTATATTACAGACAAAAGCTTCGAAAAACTACTCACTTCTAAACATTTTTGTCCATTTTTATGTAACTTTAGTATAAATACATGTAAATCTTGATTCATATGTTGTTTTATTCAGACCTCATGTAAATGAAAATGTGCAAATTTGCCCGTTTTTACATAGAAAATAGGTTAATTTCTACCTTTCATTATCCAGGTCACAAATTTTGTTCCTGGATAGTATGTGTTACATAGCGTAATTTGGTTTAGCCTGAAAAGGACCCGGCATGGCCAGGTGGTAAGGGTGCTTGACTCGCAATCTGTGGGTCGCGAGTTCGAATCAACGTCCCACCAAACATGCTCACCCTTTCAGCCGTTAAGGCTTTATAATGTTACGGTCAATCCTGCAATTCGTTGTTAAAGGAGTAGCTCAAGAGTTGGTAATGATTAAGATATTTTCTCACTAGTTTTTCACTTCTAAATTCGAGAAGGATACCGCAGTTAGCCCTCGTTTAGTTCTGCGCGAAAATTAAAAACAAACCTCAGCACGAACAAAAATTTTTTTTGGAGAATCATACATATAGAGAAAACACTATATTTGTAACAATTCACTATTATCAGAAGATCGTATGAAAAGTTAGGTAGAGATATAAAAAATTAAATCCAGAAAAACCGACGTACTTCATTTAAACACTCGTAACAAAAAAAATTAACAAAACTATAAACTCATTCTATGGATGCAAATTTTATAAATTTCGTTTGGACAGATAAAACTGAAGTGTACTTGTTTATGTGAAACAAAATTTCCAAAGTGTCGCATAAATCCACATTTTTAACGTTTCTAAGTAGAGTGATTACTTGAAAATGGTTGTTTGATTTTTGATCTCATTTTATCGTCGACAGTCAAGGTACGAGGAAAACCACCACTGTTGTGATTGGACAATTCAAGGGCTAACTTTAAGCTCTTCTAGTCAACATTGTCATATAAACAAAAAACAACGAATATTTATTGTTTGAGCTGGCTGCCTATGTGTTAATGTTATTTAACTGTCTGCTTTTCGTGCATTATTTTTTTTTAATATACTTAAAACTCTCGTTAACAGCACAACATTCTAACAAGTTTTGAAAAGCACCCTTTGTACTGAGTTTCTGAACAAATTAACCTATGTTATACTGAAATGATTTTAAAGCCTCACCCTTGTCGCCACGACCACGTATCTGTCGCCCTAACTGACGACTATAAACCTTAACAATAGCCACTGAAGACTTCGTGGCAATGCTGTCATTTCCAAGGCAGTCCAGGGCAGTGCTAATTTCCACAATGTATCTATTGTAGGAGGACAACAGTTTCCCAGTGCTTGTTTCAACAAACCAATTACATTCCTTTCACAAATATTTATCCGCGTTGCACCCAATAACTTGCCCAGCAAAGAACAGTACAAATGCATTTTAAGTACTGGCATGGCTCTCACTCAACATCCAGAAACATTCTAAGTCAAAAAATCACACATCTGATGTAACACTGCAAGGGTAGCTAAACTTACATTATCATAATTGTGTATGTTTAATTATAGTAAAGTACTGCACTATCTACATGCAGAATAGTTGTTGATTGTTGAACTATATTACTAATTTAAACAGCTCTGTACAACAAAACAATATTAGATATTTCAGCCATCGTCTATCAAATACGTACATGCATGCACCACTAAAATAATATGCTCCATTCTTTTGGGATGCTTTTATATAAATAATTCCCATACAGTTTCAGCGCTAATAGTAGTACCATAATGATTATGTATTAAACCTAGATAATTCAGTCTTTCTCCATTGTGTTTACAGCTAGGTAATTATTTAACAATAGCGGAGAGTAGACGTCGAATGTTCACATTAACAGAACTTAGTGGCAGAATGATAAATGGTTTTAGCAACATAAAGAAATTGGGTATACAGAAGCACATTTTTAAACAGTCAGCCAGACATCAAAAAATAGAAAACCCTTGTGCGAGTTTTGATGGCAAAGGTTTCTGAACTGATGCTGCTTGATTAATACGTTCATCAAATATGGAGGAAATACCATTGATAATATGGTCAAGGACAAAAATGGTTACTGTTTTTTAAAGTAACCCTTCACGAAACTACATTCTTACGTTAGGCTCGCTATTAGCTAAATCGTGACAAACTGATATTATTAGATGCGTTTGCAATGGGGAGATACCTACAAATGTTGTCTCGCATTGTTTTTGGGGGTTTTTTTTTGTTGTTGTTTTTATGGACGCTTTTCCCTCTTTGTTTTTTACTTCGCCCACAAATTTGGCATGAATATTTATTGGTCCCCTTCGAAGATACATGCTAAATTTCGGTTTCAAATTTTGTTCTTTATGACTTTTGTTTGTTTTTAACTACTACTTCTCCTCTTATTGATGGGTCTTCACTAAATCTGGCATGAATATTTTAGGAATTGTACGGGTGTTTGTACAATTACACATAAGAAAAGCAACTTGTCATGTTCTAAGATAGCCTTTCATAAATTTATACAACTTCCACCCAGGGAACGGGTAGTTCAGATAGTATATTAAAATATTTACATTGAGCTTTGAGAATAATTTGTATTGTACGATACGTAAAATATACTAGTAGCTTTGCCGTAGCACTTTTACTTTTATATACACTCTTGTGCAAATTAATTGAAACAAATAGTCATTTTACAATATTTTCAGCATGGCGGCAGGTCTAGGCTCGCTGAACCCACTGATTTCTTTTAATTGTCATTTTTTTCACACAGACGGCGTCATTAGCTGTGTTTTGCAGTACGGTCGATCTATTTTTGGGTTATATGACGAAATTTTGAGGAATATTACGTCATTCAAAGTTGCGTTAGAAGGGCAAGGAGACCAGTCAAAAAACAACTTCTTACCAACTCAATGAATAAAAAAACGGTATCAATGGGGTCTAAAATTCAAGAACTGGGCGCAAGAACAATGGAGGAAAGTGTTATTCAGTGACAAGACTCATTTCTTCGTACTGGGTCAAAGAAGTCTGCATGTTCGCAGATCTGCAGGTGAGAAACTTCGAGAATCTCACATCAATCAGTTCGTAAAACATCCCTTGAAGAAGATGTTTTGGGGCTTTTTCAGCTACTGTGGCGTCGGAGACTTACATATCGTAGAAGGTATGATACGAGGACCACAGTACATTGAAGTAATGACTCATTCCTGAATTGAAAAATAGATTTCCAGATAGATCTGGCTCAGTGCCACACATCGAAACTTGTGAAGAATTTTATGAGTACAACACGAATAAAGGTGCTGGACTGGCCTGGAAACTCTCCGGACTTAAACCCTTTTGAAAATCTTTACGCGATTTGTAAAGAAAGACTTCGGGGAAAAGACTGTACTACGAAAGATAGGCTAATTGAGGTGTGGTACCGCGATCCAAAAATTAGTAAAGACTGTAGTCAACTCATGGACTCGATGTCAAAGCGGATTAATGATCTTCTGAAAAGTAAAGGTGGTCATATCATGTATTAATTTGCGAGTAATTTTTGGATTCTCAGAAATAAAACGCAAAAAATTGAAAAAAATCGTAATTTTCCGTCTTGTTTCAATTAATTTGCACGAGGGTGCACATTTTATTAATAAAAGTAGTATTAGGTGCAAAATAATACTTCTTACGCCGTTAAACAAGAAAATTCCAATAATGTTAACAATATTCACAAAACATTTTACGAGTGGATGATTGAGAAAGAGTTTTTGGCATTGTTGAAAATATTGTTTAATTCACTTTTAAAATATTCAACAAGGAATTTACCTTAATTATTTCATCTTTTGTTTTGTTTTCGATATTTACACTTGGATTTCTTAACTTCTACACTCATGCCTCACAAGTACGTCTATATTAAATATAAAGTAAAACATTGGTCATTTCAAACAAACAAAAAACATGTTTACCGAAGTGATACTGCAACAGAACTTTACTAACCGTGCATGTTTCATGTTTTAATACTAAAGCCACATCGGTTTATGTACTGTATCCAGTGAAGAAGAATCAAACCTCTGACCTTAGAGTTGTAAACGAAGAGATACCACATTCCACTGGGGGACATTTTAGTAACCACAATCATCAATTACTTGTACAACAGTTTTACTAATATTATTATAGTTACTGTTTTACTTAATTTTTTTTTGTAAATTACTTGTTAGTTTTTTTATTTGGTGAAGTTACTGAGAGTAAACTTCCAAAAGAAAAGTATAATTTATCTAACGTTTATACTTAGTGAAACTTAAACTTTTCATGGGTTTAAAAGTTTTAGTGAATCCTGGATATTCTAGGAAATATATTTTTTCTACAAAATAATTTAAATGTTAATTTTTCTCGGAAAAACAAACAGACAGACAAACATTAGTGGACCATCCGTAAAAATGAATATACTATAAATCAACCAGTTGTTTACCATAATAAAACCCAGCGTTTTTATTTATTTTGAATTAAATACAAAGTTACACAATTGGCTATCTATGCTCTACTCACTATACGTATCAAAACCTAGATTCTAGCATTGTAAGCCCGCAGACATATAGCTATATCACTAGGGGGCCTCCCTTATATAAAAGTACATTAGTTATATAGTTCAATATCGTGAGTAACCAATAACATGGATGCCAATGTCAGTCTTTTTATATCTTTTTGTGCAATAAAGTCTTAAATTACTTAGGATATCGTTGACCTACTATAACACATCATGTCACTTCACAGAAATTCAAAACCTTTCAAGAGGTTCTTAAAAAATACATACAGGTCAAAGTAGTTTGTTTGTTTCAAACTTTTCATCTCTATGTTATGTTCCTAGGTCAGGGAATTGTGATTCACAAAATGAACATACAAATGAAAGGTGAACATGAACACAACACTCAAAAGTATGGAGGCGCATTTTCAGATCAATCATTTTTATGGAACCATTTAAAATTATTACATTTACACGTGACCAATTTTCATTAAGTCATGAGACAATTTTGGATTATAACTCACAATTTAAAACAAGGAAAGATAATGGAAAGAAAAACAATAATTCCTTCAAGAAAATGTAACTTGTAAGTAAACATCAATTTATAAAATCCTGGTTGTCTGTCATATTAACATTCTAAACGTCAGTTATTAGGTGTATGTGCAAAGTATTTCTTATAGAGTAACATGCATCCTAGTTGCTAAATAAATTTATATAGTGAGAAAAAATACTTTCAAAAATAACTGTATTTATGATTTGATGAAGGCAATAAAAACATTCTGATGTGTTGATAGCATCAGAAAATGTTTGGAATATCTAGAAACATCCCCACGTAGTTTCACTTACAGTAATTATTCTTAGTTCTTTAAAGTTTCACATTCAAAAGTTTTTACAGTTAATACTTTAGTTTTATCTCGGTTTCTTATCTACAAGTACCATTTTGTAACTGTCTTGTTATGGGTATATCTGACACTGGACTTTAAATAAAAATACTTATAATTACACACAGACAATTAGAAGTACATATAATGTAATTATAATGTGTTATTTATTGTCAAGAAAACTTTCTTTGAAGAATTTACTTGAAGCTGTTTTATAAGAAACCTAACCAGAAATTAAATGTATGAAAAAACAGATAGCTTACAAATGTAAAACATATTTTGTATTTGTTAAAATGCACTGATTTGAAAATAAACTAAATTATTTATTATGTTATCATGTGCAGAGAAAACGTTTTTTCAACTTTAAATCAGAAATTCCAATTTCTTTTTACAGTTTTAATAATCAAATGTGAAAGATAAGAAAATAGAGAAAAACTCTGAAATTTCAAGTCCTTAACAGATATCAGAGAGCTGATAAACTACATTAGTCCTCAAACCACATAAAAAAAAAGCAAAGTTAAAAATACTTGACATTATAAATTTGATTTGTGTTTACTTATAGTTATCTGTTTTCTTTTAAAACGGTTTTTGCAATTTTTATTCTGTAAAAATGTAAGCTCAAAAACTATTACATCATCAAGGGTATATACTAATGACATAAAACAATGTCACACACAATTTATGACCGTTTCTTTTGAAATTTAAATGCTTAATTGTAAAGTCTTTATAGTATCCTTATAACAGTTAATTGTAAAATCAAACTTACCAATAAACACTTAACCAAACACTTTCTTAATAACAGACGATCATGAAAGTTTCTGACCTTAAAAGTGATTTGAATATGAGCACATGCATTTGTTTAAAAACATTCAATAATTCATATTGCAATGTACTAGGACATCAAGAAACTGTTTTATTTATGTTTTCTTCAGTGATAGTTAGGGATAATTGCACAAAATTTACAAGAAAAAAAATTAAATAAAGTAAAACTGTTTGGTTATATTAATTTTCAGTACACTAGGACAACTTTCAAACTATATTTAAGTCACAACCTAGAAAACTTTGAATATTTACAGATAAATTGTACACACATTTCCTTCTGATAAATCACGCACACACATAGAAATCAATCCTGGTAAAAGATAACAATGTCATTATCATCAACGATACTCTTAAACTATACAAAATACCTGTGACAATTATCTTGTTACTCGTAACTAAAACAGTTTTGTTAATGTTTATCACAAGGACAAGTGAAATGGACGACAATGCTTCTAACATGTTACCAAGTAAAGTAAATTTATAACAATGTTTTAATGGTTGGTTTGAAAAAATACAAGGCACAAAATATCCCTCACAAAAAGTGTGACTATCTACACATATACATAAAACTACAAAACTCACTCACAGTAATAAAATTTCTCATTATCGTCAAACAATAGGACTTTCTTTTTTAATACAAAAGTTCTAATTAATTATTTGCAATTAATTACAATATACAACTTAGTCATGTAAACAAATATTGAATCTTAAAATCTACTGTTGGTCCAAGTTTTCCAAGGAAATGCCACACAATTACAAAGGGTTCAGTGTTTCATATTTTAAACATAGGCTTCCAGTAGTAACATAGCGACTCTACCAAACCTAGAGCAAAGATTGTATTAAAACTATATTAACACAATATTCTTCAACTCTGAATCTCTAGCACTTACATCTACACCTGTAAGCTGTGTCACCACTAACTACAAAGTAGAGTTACCATCTATTGTGGGTCCACATTAATAAAATGTTACTATTGTCTTATACATCACCAAATCTGTTCCTTTAAACTGTCATTAAAAATAGTAAAACTGTCCCTACATTTTATGTCACTATATTTTTTACATATCTGTCCCATCAAGATGTCATTACAAGCTGTAAAACTGACCCTTCAAGTTACATAACTTCATATTCTAACCACGTTCCTTCAAGCTGTTGTTAAAAACAGTAACTGTCTCTTCAGTTAAATCTCTACATCTATTATATCCACCCCTTCAACTTTTCATTACAAAGAGTAATGCCATCCCTTCATGTTATATCACTACTTCCTCTTTGTTTCCTTCACCCTGTCATTGCAAACAGTAATTTCTTTAAGTTACATCACTCATATATATAAACACACTTTCAAGCTGTCATTGGAAACTGTACAAGTGTTCCTTCAAGTTACATACTACCCATATGTCACTATCATACAGATATTAGTAGTTGACATTTGCCTGGAAGCCCACATCATAATCCAACCTGTTCATGTAGAAAAACGAATTGTGGTCAAATAATTTTGTTTAAAGTGTAATATTATAAACAAATTTACATTCATTTAGAGAACAAATTTAAAATTAGAAACTCATACCAATACCTGCAGGTGGAATAAAGCACATTACATGTCAAGCAATATCATTAGAACCACATTTTCTCTGTGTTATATATATCTCATACCAATACCTGCAGGTGGAATAAAGCACATTACATGTCAAACAATATCATTAGAACCACATTTTCTCTGTGTTATATATATCTCATACCAATACCTGCAGGTGGAATAAAGCGCATTACATGTCAAACAATATCATCAGAACCACATTTTCTCTGTGTTATATATATCTCATACCAATACCTGCAGGTGGAATAAAGCACATTACATGTCAAACAATATCATTAGAACCACATTTTCTCTGTGTTATATATATCTCATACCAATACCTGCAGGTGGAATAAAGCACATTACATGTCAAACAATATCATCAGAACCACATTTTCTCTGTGATATATATATCTCATACCAATACCTGCAGGTGGAATAAAGCACATTACATGTCAAACAATATCATTAGAACCACATTTTCTCTGTGTTATATATATCTCATACCAATACCTGCAGGTGGAATAAAGCACATTACATGTCAAACAATATCATTAGAACCACATTTTCTCTGTGTTATATATATCTCTTGATGTCTTTCTTCCAGGTTAGAAGTTGCAGTTGATTGGAATTGTAAAATTGTAGAATGTATGATGTATAAAGAAAATTTGATTTCTTGTTATGACAAAGAGTTTCTCATGAAAGGTTAATGGTGGTTGTCATCACTACAACATATTGTTTTACAACTACATAAAAGAAAAATTATTTTCTAGAACATGTTATATACAATTTTACAGTTATATCAGAGCTATCTCCACATTAAAAACCATTAAAGGATCTAATGCATAATGTGTAGTCTTTGAATATATTTTCAAGATATCACACCATTAAGTTAAAAGTAACAAAAGTGAGTTTTGTACCGACGTGTTGCTCACTATATTATTTTTTTAGCTCAGAGGATGCCATTAGTTAAATACTGAAATCCATCATACAACCTGGTGGTCAGGGAGTGCATACTGGACTCCACCATACTATCAACAAAGAGTTGAAGTTGGTCTTCTGTAAAGCCAATGTGAAATCGTTCCTTCAGTGCTTTAACAGCACTAGCACCATTTTTAAAGCACGGTAGTTGAGCACTGGCTTGCATGATTTCAACTAAAACTAGAATCTTCTCGTGATGTTTACGAGCAGCAAGAAATCCTTGGAGTATAAGAATCTTGAAATATTCAAACATGTCACTTCCAAGACCTCCCATAACCTTGAAGGATATGGTAATCAATTTTCAGTATTAGATAAAACATGAATTATTTACTTTAACAACTGAGAGGAGACATTAAAACTAATAATAATCACAAAACACTTAGTTATAATGCTGTACTTTTATTTAAAACTAATTTTTAACAAATTTTGACAAAACTTAATGTTTTGTGCTGCATTTTTCATAGCATTTTTGTCACTTCAGACTACTTTCTTTTTGAAGAGATTTCATTCTAAAGTTTTTTAAAGGAATAATTAAAAATGTTTACCTTTGCTAAAGATTTTAATTCCCAAGATTAACGTCTTCTTCTATTTTTTAACTTTTAAGTACAGTTTTTACTTTATAAAACTATAAATGTTATCTTTATTTTGATTAAAAACATCACACACACTTTCAGTGTGTTTAGGATAACTAGCGTAACAATGAAAATAACTTTCTATCATGTCATAATTACAAACAAGCACTTTGTTTTATAAAAATTGTTGAAGACATTTCATTTAATACATGTAATAAGTTTTGGGTCAATTTTTGTATTCATTCAGATATTTTTGTCCACATCTGTTTTCAGTAATTTTCTTTGACCAATCTAGCACAAACCTTGCTCAATAAGGCATAATGTGAACAAGGCCTGAAAGAACAACTCTGCTCATGAATGAAATTTGATTGTGTAAAATGGTTTAACTAAGCCTACCTCAAGGCTGATTTCACCCATCTAAGTATAATAGAGTTAAACAATAATAACACTATTTGTAGTAAGTTTATTTATAACAGAACACAATACATCAATAGTTGTATGATAATGGTAGGTTTAGAAACATGAACTTACACTGACAAATTCTTGCGTAAGTTTAAAAGGAGAGTTCTCAAAGCCCAAGTTTTTTGGAGAGGAAGACAAGATAAAACCAAAGTCGATGTGGATTATATGACCTTCAGCATCCAAGAGGATATTCCCATTGTGCCTAGAAAACAATAAATATAGTAATAATATGAGTCACGTATAAATAAAAATATTTGATAAGCTGATTTGGTTTCACTGAATTAATCAAATCAATTGTTAACTCTTACCAAAATATATTACTGATTTTGAATAAATTTTTGGTATAAAAGTACTTCACAGTTCATTTGATTATAGCTTTTGGATTAAAGTGTAGTTTATTTACAGACATTACCCAGGGCATTGTTAATTTTACAGCTTTTGATAGTATATAATGTTAATTCACATATGACCAAATTTATGACTAAAATTTCAGTAGAGCTATTTCACATATTTCTTTAGATATGATCAGTTGCCAGTTTTATTTTTATTTGTTCTTTTACACAAAATTATACAATGGACTCTCTGTGTTGTGCCCACTACAGGTATTGAAATCTGGATTTCAGTGTTCTTAGTGCTGACTCACTGGGGGTCACCAGTTTTATAGCTTTTTGGACCTAAATATAGGTCATTCACAAAAACCACAATTCTGAACTTCTCCATTTTTATCTAATTTATGTTGAGAAATTCTTGCTGAAAGCACTTAAGTTAATTAAATATTATTTATATAAATCCAGTTTCATAATGTACTGTTTCACACATATCTCCCATCTGAGTTAGACACTACTATTTCAATAGTTTCATGGAGTGTGACGTGTCATACCTGTCTTTCACCTGAATGAGGTAAGAGACAAGACAGTATGCTGCACAACTCTGTACAAAGTTTTTTTGTGCTGATAAAAACTCCTCTGAATTCAAACAGCCAAATTCTTGGAGGAAATAGTCCAAAAGTGACATCTTGCTATGTTTCTTGATCTGGTGAAGTGATACAGTATTCAGTATGGGTTCAATCATGCCACTGTCTGATGACATCACTAGAATATGGTAAGGTCGGATCCACAATGGCACTCGCTCCTGTTCCCAAATTTTCTGTTAAAAAGGAATTACACAAAACTGTTCACATGATTTTTCCTTAATGAGATGAAAAGTTAAATTTAACAAAACAAAAAATACGTTTTTAAAACCACATCAATAACTTTCTCTACTGTCACTACGTTGGTGGTCATAACAGTTATTATTTTGCCCTTAGAGTGCTGACACCATAGGTGTTCTTTAAAAAAACAAAACAAAAAAAACTCAGCCAGCAGGAAAACTGACAAAATAACATTTTGAAATTTTGATTTTGTTTTCATTATTAATATAAATCTGATTAATTTTGTTCACTTCATGAGAGGAAAAATAAGCTAAACATTGCTCTTCAAACTAAGATTTGATAGAATATTTCAATCTGATGAAATCATAAACCGGAACACTCAAAATAACAGATATTTATTAAGTTATTACCAGAATACCTTATTCTGGTAAAGGCATTTAATAAATAAAACACCAATAATGAACTATCTTCATTGTGATACTTCCCAATTTCAATAAAGCCATTATGTAATATACAGATAGCAAGGTTTTATCTTATACCACATAAAACTTTGAAAAACTAAAAATTACACTGTAATACTTAAAAACTCTTATTAATTTGATATACAAACATTTATTATAAGCTAGACATACCTGGAGGGTTGCCAGGATTTGATAGGCCATAAGTTCTTGCCTCAAATCATCACCACACTTAACAATGACTGCTAAAAGCTGCCACCCAGTCAGATGACTGTAAGGTGATGATTCTTGGACTCTTCTTACCTTGTCTTCCCAAGGTTCTTTAAGTGCTGCTGCAGAAGGATCTTCTGGATCTCTCTGTAAGTATCGATATAACATATCTGTTTTGCTTGTAAAAGAAACACACTATGGCTGTAGGTATCAGTACAAACTCACCACTTTTTACAATAAATTTGGTCCTAAAAGAAACATACTATAAGTATTGGCATAACATTCACCACTTCTTACAATAGTTTTGGTTGTAAAAGAAACACACCTTATGGTTTCTAATTAAATCACACCATTAAACATATTAGCACAGTACTTACCTGCTTGTTTACTTTCAGACACTTTTCAGGTGTCTGAACGTCTGGATGCTAAGAGATCTTAGATAAATAAATTCATGTGGATATGGCAGTTTTTGGTTGTTTTATGAGGGTAATTCTTCCTGCCATAGATTACATACAGACTATGTTTGGTTTTAAAATAACAATATTTATTATGCCCTGGAATTGCCATCCAAAGCCCAGATCTTACTCCTACAAAAGATTGCTTGGGTCATTCGGAGTGGTTAATTTGACTGTAACTGTCCTCCTCAACTGATTGAGGTTTTAAAACAACAACCACAACAAAGTTTACTAGAAACTTGTCTTAAACACATTAAAATCATGCCTGTTAAAATAACAGCAGTTATTCAGGTGTGATTTTACATGGAATTAGGATAACTATCATTACAACCACCCTTACTGCATATTACTAAACATCCAGACAGCAATACATACATACAAATATTACATACCATAAAAGTAGTTTTGGGAACATTAATGCTTTCTGTGAGTCGTCTTCTAATGTCACTGGCAGCTACCAACACAGGGTCCCTGTCTGTACTTGTTCCGCTATCCTGAGAAAACTGAGAAAGAGTATCTCTGTCTTTGGTCTTGTGACAAGTGATGTATTGTAGCTACAAATAACAAACAACAAAAACAGTGTTATGCATGCCTTGTTACGTATTTTATTGTAATGATGGGGAAAACTTTAGGTCAGACTTTGTGCCTGGTCACAAGCTGCTACTACATTATCATTGATTTTTTTGTGACTAGTTGTAATAAACAAAAATGTGTGCTTTACATTTCAGGGATTTCATTTACTAAGCCTTTATAAAACATTGCTGGACAAGTCTTTGATATGTGATCAATTAATTAAGATATCTATAGGCCTCGAGGAAAAGATATATTAAAACTTATGATAATATCGAACAGACTGCTTTAAAAGTAACGTACAATAATGAGAAGGTTAATATCTTAAGATATAAAATTTGATATCAAAGAAAGAGTATTTGGAGGTTTGAAACATGATACAGTCTAGCTACAAATAAATTGATTTTAGTCACTGTTCTACTCAAAGTACAGTAACAACAAAGTATTTTCAAGGTCTTGGATCACATAACACTACAGAAGTACAAAAAATGTTCTTAAGATCTTGTAACATGTGATGCAATACAATACTAATACAAGGAAAATGTTTTCCAGTTCGCAGCATGTAATGCATTGTGGTATCACAACATGGAATTGTTTCGGTCCTGTAACATGTGGTGTACTGCCACAATAAGGTAACTAATTTTAGGTTTGTAGCATGTATTGTACAGCTATAATAAACAAAATATTTTTTAAGCTTTTAAAATGTAATGTGATGTTAGAACAATGTGTTTAAGAGTCTTGCAGTTTGTAACACAGTATAAATACAAAGAAAGTATTATTTTACAAGTTTATAATATATGGCTTACCACAACAACAAATGAAATACTTTTAGGTCTTGTAGCATTTGACGCTTCAGTACAACAAAGAATGAATTATTTAGGTCTTGCACTATAAGTTATAATTTAACAACAATGTTTTTAAAACTATACAAGTTTGAGCACAGCAGGTTCAATGGAATGTTTTTAGAATTTGATATATTCTAACTCAAAAAAAAAGTTGCCAAAACTTGTAACACAATGTTCTGTAATTTATTTCCCAGTTTTGGAATTTTCTATACATTATGGTATCAGACACCTTTTCAGTATTTAAGACGTAACAACTTTCATACAGTAATTTAAGATGCTATAATTTTAATGAATCCAAAATACTTAAATGTAACACTAGAAGAAACTGATGGTTAAAACTTTGTTTAATTTAAAACAAAAAGTTTAAAACAACCAAAATCCAAAACAGTAGTACTTTGTGCTGTCATAAAAAGTCTAAGTAACATCAAGTACTTACAAACAGAGGTCTACCCAAGGGTCTCAGTAATAAGTTTTAATATAAAAGAGAACACAAAACACTTATGAAAATCTCCTGAAACAAAGTAAAGTGTTAAAGATGTTAGCAATATGGTACAACATACCTGAAGAGAGATATCATCATATTCTTGGCTCCAACATTCACCATCATCAAGAATAGGGTAAAGAGAAAAAGAACCAGGTGAGACATCTTGATGACTGTAATAGTTTAATAAGTTATCTTCAGAGCGAGTCTGTCGAAGAGTGTTACCGATTTTGGAAGGAATAGGACTTTTCTCCATATCCTCGACCTCAACCACTTCCACATAGATGATATAGGGAGCCTGAAATGTTTTGATTATATCAAATGTATTAAAGAACACACAACTGTTAAAACAGAGAATCAAAAGGACTTATGGTAATGTTGCAGTGATTGTATATCAATCACTGTTATGGTTTGTATATCTTACATAACTACTCAAAACTAATTATTAATTACTAGCTACTACTTTGTTTTTCGTGTACAAATGTACTAATTATTAATCAGCTTTTATTAAATGTTTCATTGATAATTTGTTGCTGTCTTTACAGAAGTTCTCAAAAGGTTATTCTTATATTGGTAAAGGTCAAAATGTGATCCTGCTTCTACTTGATGGAGGTGTAGTGTGTTATTCAAATTCTAGATGGAAGTCTAGTATGCTTCACTCAAAGTGTTCATAAAATTTAGTTAATCATAATTAGTACCTAGCTATATACAGTTATCAGTAATGAATAATTAAACTTAAGTTATCATACAAGCTATTAACTATGACAAGACAATAACCTACACTTTTAATGTACAGCAGAACTGTTAACAACTTAAGTAAAGTAAGCTTTAAATGTGACAAAGATATTGTATTATAATTATCAGATTTTCAATATATTAAAAAGATAATGAAAAGGTTTTATTAAGATAACATTTAATGCAAAGATATATAAATATTTTCATTTATTCAAACCTGAAAACTAAATAGAAAATTAATTTTTTTATTTTATAAAGATTTATTTTCAAAATAATTTACTGTTAAGCAGTGATACAACATAACAAAGATGTCCAAAAGGTGGACCTTTCTTCTTCAGAAGCAACATTCTCGATGTGCTACAAATGAAGACAGGTCCACCTTTCAATAGTGCTTGGGTTATAAGGGTTTTCATTCATTTCTATCAAGACTTCTTGAACTTGCATGTTTGTTTAACATCAAAGATGTCCAAAAAGTAATTATTATATTTTAGGTGTAAAATCAGTTTTTAAATAAGACAAATATCTTAAATTTTTCCAAAATTAAGTAATAAAAAATTATGTAGTCAGAACTATACAGGGAAAGATAAGAAGTTAAAAAAATAGTTCAATTAACATTTCATCTAGGGTATTTGAAACAATATATTACAGAAAAAAATTTGAAAAATGTAAAACCAAAAACTACAATAAACTTTTAATCAAAATTTAAATAAAACACTGTTATTCATTCAACAGAAATTATAAATTTACAATGTGGACAAATTAAAGGAAATCAAAAATATTCATTAGAAAACAGAACTTTTTTATAGGTTAAATAAAACAAACAATACAACACATGAATTATGTTATAAACGTATCATAAAGGACATTAACTGTATTCAGTCTGTGATATATAAACATTCTAATTTATCTACAAGCAATAAAAACTAACATCCTTACCTTATCTTTAGAGTTGAGTACAACTGCAGCCTGAGGTGGAACTCGAACCACCAGGTGTGGAAAGTTAGAGTAGTGAATAGGTAACCATACTCGTGCTGGGAGGTTAACATTTAATACTGACAGTTCTGCTTGTAGTCGTTGGGCTATGACAGACAATTGAATTTGAAAAGTAACTCATTTTTACAAAAACTGCATATCTATACATACACACATATAGTAGCAGCAAATAAAATGAATGGCTCTATCAAAATCTTACTTGAATACATAAGTATATAGCTGCTTATGCTCTGCTACAAGCATGTAACAGCTTAATTTAGAGCAACGATAAACCTATCTTCCTAAATTACCATTTAACCAATCCATACATAACTACATAAATATAACATTATTTGTATCCTACCATGAACATATTGTAGCATCACTGATACTTAGGGTGTGAACTGTTTTAGCTGGCAGGATATGATATTTATTATTGATAAAACTTGACTCATAATACTTTAAAACACATAATATTTTGTTGGTATTTATGGATTTCCATTACAACGAGAGCAGAAGAGCATTTTAACTACGCTATGCTGAGTCAGTAAATAACTATGTGATTTATATTATTGTGGATACAGCATGGTATTATATCACACATGTAACACTGGAAGATGCTGAAAATATTTCCACAAGTAATTACATACATAGATCTTGGGGTATACATCCCCCCTTTATTTTAGGTGGGGGGTATGGTGCATACAGTCATCTCCCCTAAAGTTTGGTCTGTTGAACTGTTTTATTGCATCACAGGCCTACAAATTGTGTGTTTGTTCTTGTGATTCTCGTGCTCTTACCAATCAAATTACATAATTAGACCCTGATGTAGGCTTTTTCAGTAGCCGAAATGTACATCTTTAATATAGGCGTGCTTCTAAGCTTTTCGATCTAAGCAATAGTATCAGTCAGTAGGCCTAAGTATACATGCAAGTATCATGGCAACAAGATTACTCTGTGATTGCATGTTTACAGCTTTCAGGTTCACGTGATCAGAGATTACCAATTTGCAAATTGAACAGTCCACATAAGTGGTTGCAAAAATCATCCCCCCCCCATAGGGTGTAAAAAATCTGCCCCTGAATGTGGAGATATAACAGTTCAATTTATGTACTGATAACCTGGTAAACATAACCTGCTAAACACATAATTAATTATATAACACTTCAAGTACCGAATCAAGAAAAATGGTAATAGTAAAAAAAAAAAAAGAAGAAATGATTAGGATGGAAAATCATTTATGAAAAAAAAAATTACATTTTCAAAAAACACTATACAAATTACTGGACAAAGAAACAATATAAAATGTTCTACACTTGTGTCAAAGGTTAAAAAGTAATTTTCTTGTTACTCTGAAAAACTAAATCAACTATGATTTTTACAGAAATATATGAGTTAGAAAAGTAGCCAGGTTTTACACATTACACAGAAGTTAAAAAAGTGAAGTTTTGTTATATTTTAATGAACATAATTAACTGGACACTGCTACAAAAATTACAATTTTATCACAACTATTAATTTCAAATATGATTAATACATATATTGATTTGAGCTCTAAAATAATGTTTAAAGGCTGTGATCTCATAAATCTACAGATGTTTGGTAATTCATCATGGGTATTTCTAAAATAAATCCAACTAACTTTTCAGTTCCTTTGTAGACAAAGCCTGCAGTCGTAGACCAATGGAAATCAATGATTTAACAAATTCATTTTCAGGAGCTAACCTTGGTGCCTATACCAATTAAAAACACAGTATTACCTTAATAAAGTGATAATACAAACAACACTGACAGGTAATACATTCACCATACTGTGCAAGTGTAAAAATACACCAGTGCCCAGGCTTTGTGTTCTGTTTCAAAGGAATACTGAAAAAGTGAAAGTCATAGATTATCAAGTTATTAAAGCCTGCAGTTGAAACAAGACTTTCCAAACAAATCATTCATATTTAATAAAATACTTATGTTCAAACATATAAAAGCAACAAAATATCTGAGGCTTAAGAGAGATCTTTCAATGATAATACCTGAAAAAACAAAAAACACGTAGCAGCTTAACTTGATCTTTGAGAAATTAATGGCTGAAGTAGAATATGTAAGAGATTAATATTAGAAGAATATCTCAGAATGACTGAAGAAGGATATTTGAAAGATTAACATTTGGAGAAAACCTCAGAATATCTGAAGTGAAATATTTACCAATTAAAATACACATGTTTATGGAATAGATCAAACAAGAGAAGTATGTTGACATAAAAGTAAACAAACACAAACCTGACAATTACACTGAAGTTTCTCTCCTCTCAAGTCACTGCACACACCTTCACAACTCTCAAAACAAATACATCCACTGTTGAAGGCCTGACCTGAGGCCAGGTCACCTGATACCCGCTTTTCATTCAAAGGATGCGAGAGACTACTTCCTCCAGCTCCTAATCCTTGATAAAGACAATATCAATATGAAAAGTTGAAAAATACTTTTGATGCATGTAATGAAGTAATATTTCCAAATAAGAATTAATTATTTACTTGGATAAAAGAATAAAGTTTGTTTTTGTTTACTGAAAACATCAGTATAATTTAAAAGTTTCAGATTTTACTAAAATGGATATAGCACGTTTATATGTATCTATCGATGTATGTGACCAAAATAATAAATACAATGTGATATCACCTGCTGAATTGCACCACAAACAATTATCCATAAAAAAAAAAAAAAATTCACCGTTTTGGTATTCAAGATTAAGACAACTAGAAAAATAACTGTGGTATGTACAACAACCATTTTTTAATAATAGAACACAATTTTAAAAAAAAAAATCCTCCTTACAACAAGAAAATAAATTTCAAAAGGACTTTATTGATGTAATTTTTAGTCGTAGTACTAAAAACTTAAGTCCTTAAAAAAACTATTATATCAGTAAAATTTATTAAAATTTTGAACTCTATACATTGAACCATTTTGATGCAATGAGTTGCACATTACTAAAGAGCACAATCCGAACATTTTTCCTGCACAATGCTACTAGCTAGCTAGTGAAAATACTATGCTTCATTCAATGCAATTATTTAATTTTAATTATTCTGAATATAAATAATGACTATTTTCACTGTGTATTTTACACTGTCTCCAGTTTCTTTCTTTCTCAAACTCAAGTCAGCAAACTTAGAATTACTTTCCAATGAATACCATATTGAATCTTCCCCAGTATGTTGCTTACCTGTTCTGTCACTATGAGTGAAATCAATTTCATATGGATATAAAACATTTTTATACAAAAAAATAAAATAAATACAAATGCAAAAACAAACCTGTTGCATCTGAAAATGATCTTTGATGGGTTTTTTTGTTTGTTGCTGAAGTGGTTCCCAATAATGAATTAGCATACAATGATGTTCCATCTAAGGGTAGATATGGCCTGTGACAAAATAATACAATTCTAGTGAAGTAAAACAATGACCATAAAATAATCTTTAAATCCAAGTGCAAAAATGTATTAGTAGATCATAAATCAATACTGTCTTTAAAATCATCTCAATCACACAATAGTAAGAATTGTATTAAGGCAGACATATGAATAAATATTTCATTAATATTACAGGATGATTGCTAGAGCAATCTGGAACTGTTTCAGGCAATCTTTTAGGTGTAACTAAAATACCCTGAGTGTTTTTTATGGCTAAATATTAAATGAAATAAATCACCTCAGCTCCTCTGATAGAATTCTATTTTTCAATTTTACTCCTTGAGATTTTCTTTGCAAGGGTGCATTAGGGTCAGAACAGTAAGCAGTTAATAGCCAGGCCAACTGAAGTGAGAAGTTTGTATTCTTCTTACATCTAGTAAAAAAACGTATACAAGAGATAAATATATAACAGACAATGAAACAGTACTGCTGTAATAAAATTATTCAATAACTTTCTAGTTAATAAAAGTATCAGACAGAACAAATGTTTATAGACATTAAAAATATAAAAGATATATTACCTCTGAAAATCTAGCTTACTCGTTCGGAGCAGGAACTAAATAGTTAATGTTACGTGTCATGCTTGCAAGAAGACTGAATTAGTATTAACAAATAACTCCAGAGTTACTGATGAATAAACAAGTTGAATGACCTACTAGAAACGCTCAAATAGATTGTTACAATGCAGTTGAAGAAAGTTTTAAAAATTCAAAGAAACAACATGAAGTTCCTTTTTCCATAAATTTCAATAGATTATTTTGCTCAAAGTAACACAGTTATGTTCATTCTGTATCTTACTTTCTTCACTTTACTCAGCATGAATGATTTCTGAAGTTTTCCATGAATTGGAACTAACACTAATCTATGTTAGGCAATAAAACTACCACCAATTTAAACCATTAGCTACTTACTTTCAGTTGTAACTTCAAAAAAAAAAATTCACTAGTCACTAAAACTATCTTTACTTCTTAGTTATACTGATCATCAGAAAGTCTATAAACTTCTTTTAATAATTCTATAACATTTTTAATAAGGCTATATTATTACTGATTTTTGGAAAATATTTTGGCCTAAAATAACAAGAATGTGCCTAAATTATTATGAATAAATTACACAGAATAATATTTTTATTATACAAAACAACTTATTATTCTTAAAATATGCAAGAAATAAAAATTTCCAAAATAACAATATGGCAGCTAAAAATATAGACACAAGAATTTCTCTTTTCTGCTTATCTAACAACACTGATGTATGAACTTCATGTTATCAGAATAGTAGTAAGGTAAAAATGTTGTTTGTTTTTTTTATCACCAAAAACACATTAGAATTTTCTAAAACCAACCAATATATTCTTCTCCATATATAGGTTATCATTAACATGTAAAACATAAAGGATCTCGTGAATGTATGCAGAGAATACAGTAGACCAGCATTTCCAAAAGTTATGTTATCTACACACCTGTTTAATAAATATGCTTTTTCGCCTGCCTCATTCTCATCTTTAAATAAGAGATTTAAGTGACAAGATATAACACAGGGGTACATATCAAAATGTGTTATAATAATTACTTACTGCTTACATTAATATTTCAAAATGCTTAGTTTAAGTTATTGCACCATTCACTAATTCCTTGCACCCTCACAAGAGATATTTTTATTTTGCTTATTACATTATATATATTGTGTACATAAAGAAAAATTAAAGTCTCATAACTGACAGTCCAGTTCTATATGTTGCTTCTCACTTTTGTAATGATCATCTACAGCACTGCAGGTTTAGAAATCTAAGGATATCACACAATTTGAAAAGAGATAGTCTTCACTCACAATCTTAAAGCCACTTATTACATGCTACAAGTATACTTTTTTAAAACTTGTACAAGTCAAATGTTCTGAAGTAGTAGTAAAACATATATATATCTAATGTTTTACTGTTTGAAACATGAATTTTAAAGAATATTTTTCCCACATTAGTGATGATATAACAGCAACAAACTGACCTGTGGACTAGATATGGATGTATAGCATCTGCAATATCTGTGTGATGAACATAGAGACTAACCAGCTGTGGCAAGAAGAAATCAACATCTCTGTCTTTGAAGCTAAAAATCTTGTTTCCTGTTACATGAAAGATAAAGCAGATATTATTAATTATAAGAATGTGTGAGTTAAAGAACAACAGAAGTTAAACTACCTCTGACAGCCAATACCTGTTTGAATGAAAAGTGAGGCTGGACTACCCTACCCCTCATATGACATCCATGGCCCTAAAGAAACCATTGCAATTTTTTTTTATACTGAGTGGATGGGAATGATGGATCCATAAATCTACACTCTAGACCACTGGACCATGCTCAGCCCAAATATAATATAGTTAAAATTTATCCTCTAACATTTTCATTGTATATACCACTCCATTCTTCAAAACATAATAACAATAATACATCTTTAACATTAACTTAAGGTTAAAAAACATGGTTAAAATTACTATGCCATTCTATTTGTATACCCATAATGCACTAGGACTGGTACATCCCATCATTCCTATTGTTACAACTATTTCCATTGTTAAAATGTGTGTTAAAATGATCACAGGCACAGCAACAGTCAGTTGCAAGCTCTCTTTGTTAACCTGATGATAACCTAAAAAGGTCAAAACATCATTCTCGATTTTATTTTAGTAAAAGTTTTATTACCCATACCAGCCGTTTTGAGATACATTTTTACTTAAGTGGGTTTCTCGTCATGGAGGATTACTCTCTATTTTTTACACCAAGTAGTCACCATCTTTCACTTCATTTCTTGTTGTATGCATACATGTGTGACATTGTCTTTGTCCACTTTTTATAACTCCTGAGGATGGAATGCTTTCTAAAAAGTACTGAGAAAATTCTTCTTTTCCAACAAGTATATCAGAAACAGTAAGCCTATGTCTTCTTGGAAAGATCGTGTCACCCTTCCCTACCTTTTCAATAACTGGTAAATTACATTGTAACTAAACTGTCTCAGTGATGGCTTCTTGCCAGTTTTTACTATATACATGTTATAAGAATTCAAAATTGAGATATCAATTAGGTGGGAGAAAAAGAAAAGCTCTCTGTACCACTTCACACATTTCCAAAGGCAATCAATTTGTCCAATTTGCATATCATCTTTGTAAACCATCCTCATGTTGATAGTATAATCTAAAACCATATCAGGTTTGGTTATTGGTCATGCAGTTTTGTAATCATCCTTTCCACTGTAATTCATTTCACTTTTATGCACTGTACTAAGCAAAGTAACAGGGTGTTCATCTTTCCAATGAAATGATAAAATATTCCCTTGCTTCTTGGTCTCAACATCTCCCAACTTCAGAAGTGAAAATTTAGGCATGTTCTTCTGATTAGTTCTAACTGTTCCATAAAAAACAGTCTTATTTTCAAAGTGAAAGTTGCATAATTCCAGAATTATATAATAATTTTCAGTATATAATATATGACATTTTTCAAGGTAGTATTTCATCAATTGCTTGAGAACTGATCCTGGATCTTTGGGGACATCTACACCACTTGCAGAATACATAATCATGTCTATTACAATTCCTGTGTCACAATCACATAATACAAGATCTTTATTCAAAATCTATGGCACTTGCTTGGAATGTACTACTTGAAAACAATGCAACCCTTGAAAAAAATCAAAAATTCATTAATAACACTTTTTGAAATGGAGAAAAGATTCCTTAACAGATCATTTGCATTCAGTTATTAATTATTTGCAAAGTGCAAATATCTAAGAATCTCCCTGAATTGATTCGAGTATTTTGGGAAAACTGGAGTTCCTATAAGGTGATAATTCTTCCAATAATCAGCCAACACGTTTTTTTACATGTGACACAAGCACCACCAGAACAAAAAAAGTGTACATTTCCTCAATATTTGTATCTTTCCATTTCTTACTTCATGAAGTAGAAGGAGTGTTACCTTCACTTTCTTCAGAATTCAAGGATTTACAAAACTCATAATATCTGTTTGTTTCTCACACAGTATGACCTATTTTACTGTGATCAAATATAGCAGTAAAAAATTCATATTCTTTAGATTCATCCGTGAGCCTAGATTTATCTGAGTCCAACATTTCTACTGCCAAAAGAATGAATAAATAGATCAAAATCGTGACACCTCACCAATGGATTCTGATTCACTATTTAAGTCACGTTCAGAGCTTTACACAACTGAATTTCATGACGATGAAACATCTGAAACGTTTTCTTCTTCATTGGAATGATTATTACTTACAAAAACTTCAATTTCGTCTTTTGGCCTAAAATGTTTTTGCTTATTTTCCTTAGCTGACGCACCCTTCCTTTTCTGTTCCATGACTTACATTGAGAGAATGACTCAGACGCAATACTTTGTGTGGGTATGGTCACTACGGTGTGAGTGGGTTGCCAATTGTTATTTTTAGCCTGTATCATCAATTGATGATGGCCGCCGTTTAAGGATTAAACGAATAATTTCAACTGGGACATAATTTCAGAATTTGTTCAGTGATTCTACCTATAATATCGACTTATAATGCTGGAAGAGACGTATACACACATAACAGACTAGTAAAATGTCACGTATCCTAATTTAGCTTTATGATATTCATTACTTTTCACTAAAACTTAAATACTGCAACGTGATAAGCGTGGCTACTATTTAGTTTCCAATTAACTTGCCAAGATGAAAAATAGCAGAACTGCTTTTCAAGTTTGGTTTGATTATTTGTAATAGTTGGAGGTTCAAATGAATATTTATTTATTTATATTTTCTTTAATACATAGACTTCTTAATAAATATAAATTTTTTTTTTAATGTTTAAAACTTTTTCCAGCACCTTTCATGGTGGCAATAGTAAGAAAGTCGTGGAAATTATCTTTAATTTATTGATTATTATTGTATGCATAAATAAAGTCACCCTTATAGATTAAACTGAGAAAATCTGTGCCATAAACTACAGGGTGGCCAGTAAGTACCCATCCATATATTATTATGTTATATTCAATTACGCATGTATTATAAATATGTTTTTTTTTTTTTTCAGAGAAATATGGCCGATGTTAGCCCATTTACACTAAAATATCTCACAGAACATGGCGTCGCATAATATTATGCAGCGAGAATGAGGGGTAACACACAGTTACACTGAATACACAAGAGATATATGTATGGGTAAGGACTTACGGGCCACCCTGTAGACGAAAAAACAACGCGTTAGGTCCAGTAAAACGAGAGATCTTGGCTACTTGCCATTATTACAAAACAACACGTCAGTCGTCTTACTCACGTTTAGGGTTTCCTTGGGTGTTTTGCTTTCCGGTGAATTGTATTTCTTAAAACAACCAACATATACAAGAACGAATTACTCATAAACCGACGAAAAATATCAATTCTTGTTACAATGTTAAGTTCAATGTATCTAAGTATCATTTGTGTTGTAGAAAGGAGTTTCATCAGTGAAAACACGTTTATTAAAATAAAAAGGGAGATTTTTACGATAACTATGTGACCTATCGACGATATCAACAGTTGATAAATTACTAATAAATGTATTCAATTTAAATTTATGATCAACTGTCTCGCAGAAAAATACATACGGCCTATGGCAACAATACAAGGATCAGAGTTAGGCCTTGTAAAGCCTTTTCTTCATCCACAGTGGTGTTCGTGCGATTGATAACTGGTTACGAGTTACTAGCATGTAGAGTAATTTCTATTGTAGGAGGGCCCGGCATAGTCAGGTGGTTAGGGCGCGCGACTCGTAATCCGAGGGTCGCGGGTTCGAATTACTGTCACACCAAATATGCTTGCTATTTCAGCCGTGTAAGTATTATAAGGTAACAACTAATCCCACTATTCATTGGTAAAACAGTAGTCCAAGAGTTCGCAGTGGATGGTAATGACTGTCTTCCCTGTAGTCTTACACTGCTAAATTAGGGACAGTTAGCGCAGATAGTTCTCGTGTAGCTTTGCGCGAAATTCAAAAACAAACTATCATAGTAAACTTTTATGTAATACACTGAAGTCAATGTTACCCTAACCCTTTTAACATGCTTTAAAAAATTCTTCAACTATGCGTAGACGATAACTTCCAAGGGTCTGTTTGAACATGTTAAGAAGTCCGAGGGAGATGCACTTGATAATTTACTTATCTTGAATGTCTACAAATGGCACAAGTTCCTATTTGTAGTAGTATTTGCAGAGGAACCGACATGTTAACTTGAGTGTTTGTGGCTGAACGGATCCAATTGTCTTGATGGTGCCATACGTTATTGGCTTTCATTTCACAATGAAATAGTATTTCCTCAAGGTATAGTGGTATTAACACATTTACATTAACAAGATAGTGAAGCAGAGTCCGTCTTACTGTTTTAATGGCTCTGGAAAATTCCTTAAAACTATAGTTGTAACCAACAACCACGGTTCAATCACCGAAAATTTCTTTTAAAAAATGTTTGCAATATATTCTATAGTGTAATCTATACCATTTTAAAGTATTTTCACCACGAAGACAATGATAATTTGCCTGAACTTTGTTGTTTGGTTTGTTTTGAATTTCGCGCAAAGCTACACGATGTCTCTAATTTAGCAGTGTAAAACTAAAGGGTAGGCAGCCACTAACCGCCAACTCTTTTACTAACAAATAGTGGGACTAACCGTCACATTATAACGCCCTCACGGTTGAAAGGGCGAGCATGTTTGGTATGACAGGGATTCAAACCCGCGACCCTCAGATTACGAGTCGAGTGCCTTAACCACCTGGCCATTCCGGGCCGATTTTGTTGTAGTCATTTAGGTAAACATTTGTCGTATGCTTAATTTCGCTTTCTACTGTTCAGAAGGGTGCTCTGGGAAGAGCTGGTGAAGATGGCTCTGGTGTAGCTTTTAGGAAACTTAAATCCATTTAAAGTAATTTCTTTGCATTTCCAAAAGAGGATCTTACATCAGGTATAATATATCGTCTTGTTATTGCAGATGATAAGTTTTTACATTTCTTTGTTACTTCCGGTGTGAGATTAGGTTGTAACCGATAGTGGGGGAGCCATTTTTAATGCTCCCTGACGGAATCACGCTTTTAACCAGTAAACGGCTTGACAAAATTTTATGTATTATGTAGCTTTGTAATCGTAAAATAGGCGAAATTCACATACATAAATCTTGTAACTCTTCTAAGTGTAAGTATTTGGCACCATTTGCAAAAGCAAATAATCTTCTTTTATACTTATTATAAGATGTGAGTATTAGGCTTATTACCTTTCTAAATACTAAACCCTATTTCTAGCCCATTCGGGATTTTCAAGAATTAAAAGAGTGTATAATAACAGTGTCACAACCACATTATGTTTATCAAATTCATTACCGACGAGGGTTTTGATCAATCCAAAGCTCTTCAGGCCCGCTTGGATGCAAGAAACAAAATAAAGGCCGAAATACTATTTATGCAAGCCATTTCTTACAGCAACAATTGCTATGACGTGTAAACCTTTGTCTTCGGATAAGTACAATTGTAATAATATTTCGCCAGCTTTTAAAAGGTACACACGGTATAGCGGGTAACTTTTTAAAATAATCTAAACCGCAACACTAATTAAACTTTTATTGGGATTATTACCACTATAATGCAAATTTAATATATTTTATCAAGTTAAAAACGGTAATTAGTAGGCCTACTTATTTACGTGCTCTAATGCAAGTCAAACTTCAAGACAAGATTATTTTTCGTTTGGCATCATTTAGAAATTAGAAAGTCTAGCAGTTTAGAAGAACAAGCTTTCGTAAAATAACAGAATTACTCAAGGGATAGGATGAAAATTTTAACCTTTGTGTAAACCTTGGGACCGAAAGACGATTCGTTTGGTACCACTTAGGTGTGACCAGCAGTTTAGGTCTTACGTGACAAACATACAGGCACTGAATTTTATTGTAGAAATTTTGCTTCGATACACCAGATAAACTATAATCTTTATACTTTGTGTACTCAAGAATGGCAGACATTTGCTGATTAGACTTTTGTGTGTGTATATATCCGATTACGCTCATAAAATGTGACGTTTACTTTCGTTACAATTTAGGTTGAACTCGTAAACAAATACTTTCTTTAGAACACACACACACAAAGCACCGATTGAATACAATTCATAGCAATAAATACCCTGGTTGTCATCCTTCGTCACAGTCCGTTAAGTCAGTTAGACTAAATGATTATGATCTAAGCCATTCAAACTATACTACATTACACACACAAATACATTTCCCTTGGAAAGTGCGTCGCCAGCCGTAACATGCACTAAACATCAAATGCGCGTTTTTACACTTTTTTAGTAAGTGGTAAAACAGGAAATCTTTTTAAATAATAAAACTTCAGGTAAAAAAGTAAAGCTAAGCCTAATTAAAAAAAATTATAACAAAGTCTTATGGTATATAGCGCCTATACTGACGAGGCAAGGTCATATATATATATATATATATATATATATATATATAGATAAATAGCTAAACATTACTGGCAATTTATATTTCTCTGCACACGAAATAATTTTGTAACGTCACCTGATAAATAACAGTTCATGCTGACACGCAAGTCTTTCCAGTACACTTTCTACACACAAACAAAAGTTTAGTGATGGTTCAGCAAGATAATACAACCAGTTTTAACCAACTGTTACAGAGGTAGATATAACGTTTTGGTACAACGTGGGACCCACTGATCCATCTCGACTGTCCCATCCTCCAAACTAAACTAAATCTATTAATAAATAAATTGTAAAAAATCTCAAAGCCAACCCTTATCATTCATATATTTAGTAAACTTTCTCTTAACTTTCTTAAAATTACTGTCTCCACAACATACGAAAGCAACCTATTCCACAGGCCAACTACCCTGTTACAAAATAAAACTGTCTCAGCTGAATATGGCTTCAACTCTGCCAAAATTTGTGTTTGTCCCCAATCCTACTACTATCACTGTTAAGTATGAAATTTGTGCCTCACCACTGTTAATCCCGTTTATAATCTTAAATGCTTTGGTTAGACCTCCCAACTTTTTTGCAAGAAAAAACAATTTGAGAGATTTCAATATATCCTTGTATGACAACCCCTCCAACCTAGGTGCCATTCTACAGGGTGTTTGGAAAGTCACTGTGCACATATATTTATTAACAGACATGTTTCAATATACAGGAAGTTTGGAAAGTCACTGTACAGTTTTGTAATCAGCATTCATTCAGTCTATTTCAAGCCAGCAACTGACAGCAGTGTTTAGAAACAAAATAAGGATCCAAGCCCGTATTGATGCCAACGGGGGTCACTTTCAACATTGTTTATAATTGTCATTCATATTTACCTCTTGTATTCCATATTGAACCTTATCTTCTCTACATGAGCAGTAACCTTTACAAAGAATGTCAACAACTTTTTAAGGCAAGATCTTCTCCTAATGAAACTATGTTGACTATTCAATAAAATTCTAAACTTTGGGAAATGGTTTTGCAAAGTATCTTTCATCAAACTTTCCAAAACTTTACCCACAACTGATGTAAGATTAATGGGCCTGTAATTAGAAGGATAATTTTTATCATCTCCCTTGAAAAGAGGAGTGACATTGGCTAACTTCCAATCATCTTGTACCTGTCCACTATTCAAGGACTTACAAAAGAAAAGAAAATAGTAAGTAGTTCACATATCCAATCTTTAACCTCCTTCAAAACCCTTGGAGAAATATTATCTGGCTCAGGAGCCTTATTCAACTAGCTCAGAATTCATGCAGCCATTTTTTTCAGTCCTGTTTTTATCTATCATCTGTTCAAGATGTGGAATAATGGTTAAGTAGTTGTTAGTAAAAACTGAAAAAAAAACAAAATTTAATAACCCACCATCTTATAATAATCACAAACAAGCCTTCTCTTATCTTTCCTCAACGGTTGTACCCCCATCCTTACATTTCGTTTTACACTTAATGCATTTAAAGAAATTATTATTGTAAATTTTTATTATTTCAGCCAAACTTTTTACACACATCCTTTTTGATATCGTAACTTCTAGTTTCACAAACTTTTCTAATCTTCTACAATCTTCTAAATCTCCCATCATACCAGTCAAATTAAATGTCTTAAATTTATTATGCTTTTCTCTAATTTCATCTCTTGTACTCTTTGTGAGTCAACCTGGTTTTTACTTGCAGTTAGCCTTTTCTTTCTATGAAGAATATGTTTAGCTTGAACACTTAAAAAATTAGCTTTAAAATTTTTCCACATCTGAAAACAGTTTGACTCTAGCATTTCTCAATCTATATGCATGAAATTAAAATCACCCATAATTACGACTTTATTAAGAGCTAAAATTGTAACCTCATTGTAAGTTCCTCACTTATTTCATTACTATCATCTGATGGTCTGACGAGGTCCCACCATTTTTCTTTTACATCCACCAACAGAAACTTAAATGGATTCAATCTCAATTTTATTATCTTTGATACCTTCAACATCTACAAGATGTAACTCACATTTTATTATAAGGGCATTCCTTCTCTTCTCTTTAGTACTCTAACTCTATTAAATAGCCTATAACTCTGTATTTCAAAGAAATTACTTTTATCCAAATCATCTACGTTCAACATATTTCAGTTCTTCCCATTATATCAAAACCCTTCATTCCTACCAGTGCTCTGAAGTCATATATTTTATTTATTGTCCTTCCAGCATTACAATAGTTGCAATTAAGCCTGCCTTTATCCTGGCCCTAACCACTGTCTAGTCCTAGTTTAAAACTTCCCCTGCAGCCAAGTTAATAGCCATAACAAACAAGACAGTCCCTATCCTGTTTAAATGTAGACTATCCAATTCGAAAAGTTATTTTCCAATGAACTGATCCCACGAGTCCAAGCAGCCTTACATACTAACCTAAGCCTAACACCGTTAATTCTGGGTAGTGTCACTGACAAAATTGAGTTATGGCCATTTTCTTTAAATGTCTTTATCAACCCCTTGTACGTATTAATTAGCTCCTCTGACATACCTTTTTCTACATCATTAGCCCGTACATGCACAACAAAAACTGCATCCTTTTATTACATCTCTTGCTCTGTCAGTTATGTCCTACACGTGTTCCTGGGTAACATAATCTAATCGTTTTCTCTCTACTTACCTCACGGACTATCCTATGTACATGTCTTACAAAGGGCAAATACGTTTGTTTCATAAGGGGATATCGATATGTAGTGAAAGTGTGAACAAGAAAATATCAATTATAAGACAGACAGACGTACAACAAACAGAAGTCTGACTAGAAAATACTCTCATCAGCAGTACAACACACTTATTGCCATCATCTGTTAAACGATGTGAATTATAAAGGAACAGCATTAGTATGATATGCAACCACGCCCTTTCACTGTCATTAACCTGGGCGTTGTTCGAGATAGTAATAGTGGTTACTGGGATAAATAGGCCAATATATAAAAAGGGGCATGATTACTGCATGCCACTGATTGTCAATCATATCAATGTCTCATTTTTAGGAATTGTTTGTTATTGTTATATTCAGAAGAGTTTGTTTGTTTGTTTTGAATTGGGTGCAAAGTTACACGAGGGCTATCTGCAGTCGTCGTCCCTAATTTAGCAGCGTAAAAGTAGAGGGAAGACAGCTACTTATCACCACCCAACGAATAGTGAGACTGACCGTTAGTTTATAACGTCCCTGAGGCTGAAAGGACGAACATGTTTGGTTTGACGGGGATTCAAACCCGTGATCCTCAGACTGTGAGTCGAATGCCTTAACCATCTGGTCATGGTTGTCTACATAAAACGTGTACATAACAAGATCGTAAAAAATGAACTGTTCGTACTGTGAAGTCACTACACCAATAAATGTTCTTTACCCAATGTAACCGGTTATTAAAATGAAAAAAAACAACAAAAAAACAAACACCTGGCGCACAGAAATACACAAAACAGTGTAATGTTTGTCACTTTCAGCCGTCCTGAAGTACGGATCAGTAGTTTGGTTAAGATGACTTCTCGTAAAAAAACTAGTTGGAACACTTCTCGTTTTATTTTACCTTGAGAAAAAAACTGTCTCTCGACGACTTTGTTTCAAGAAAACCGTGTAACGGTCTAGGAAATATTATTTTAAAATAAACCAAATTATAACAAAAACTCACTGATTAGGGTTCAGTATCTCTACTGCCTTTAGCTGCTGCTATGTTGTTACTTCTTCATACTTTAAACACTGGCGGCGAAAGACTTCGGCCTATTTGCCGTGAAGTCTTTATACACGTATAAACATTATAACACACGAAAGAAAAACACACAAACAGAATCGTCCTTCTGAGTACTATATACGTTTCTATAAAGCTTTTGAACACATTATAGGCGACAGTGTGGTATTGATGTAGTTGTATTCACTGTTGTAACACTATAAAAACAAACAAACAGATATAGACCATTATGTGAGCGTATAGTTTCTCTATGTAATAAACTATCTCTGGATGAAAACGTGTTTATGTACTATATACACATATTACAGTTGATGGTTGTTTCATTACAAGCAATTCTACATTTAGAAACAACCGATTTTGAAGGCAAAAAGATGCTGTTTTAGCTTTCGAAAATGAGGGTTAAGTTAAAGCTAATTATCCCAAACTTATCCCTCAACTTAGATACAGTACATACTGCTACTTCCTTTTTCTTGTTTTGTTACCAACAATCGTAACATAAACCTAGTGCACGTTATTCTATTTATAGGGGGTACAAACAATTAAACAGTCACAACGTTGCTATAGCAACCACCACTACAAAACCCCTTGCAAGCAAGCATGCCAAATAGCCACACAGGAGACCTACAAAACGGCAGACAACGGAGCAGCAAAAATGTTCCCAGGTTCTTCAACAAAACATTTTATTCAAATAACCTAGGAAATAAACAGAATATATAATTCTGTAAGAATGGGAACCATGGTAACGAAATATTAACTTTGTTTCCCTCGTTATGTCTATGCATTTGTTACATTTGTATTTTGTTTTACAATTTCAGTCAGAATAATTATTAATTTCATAAATGAGATCAAGGCATAACGGTCATCAACTGCTAGGAACAGTTCAACATGAGTCGAGAGAGATTGGTTCTTTCAGACATGCTTGGATAAGGATTCATTTATTTTTCGCACTGACTTTAAGTCACCAACACATTTGTTTCGACTGCATTAATTTCAGTCAACGATCAAAAAAGTGGGTAAACGTTATCTAAAGAATTTGTTTCAACATAACTCAAACTTATTACGATACGAATAAATATTTAGAATTATGCAGCGAAAGATAAACACAAAATTTAAAGATATTTTCGCCAAAAATTTAATTTTAGAATACCAGTTTTTCATGTACACGGCACCTTAAAAAATCGACAAGACTAGGGTTTGGCAAAAAACAAATTTAAAGGGTTTTTCGGGTTATTAAAGTTTGAAGACCAGCGGTTATAAATTGTAAATACTCATTACATAGACAGGGCTCTTGTTTTGTGATGGGAAGAGCACTTGACGTAACTGTATTTCCTCCCCTTCAAACAAACTTCATATTCATTTTTTATCACCCTACGAAGTTTTAGTAAAAACACGTTACTTATCTTTGCTTATTTGTTGTACTATGGCATGTTGGAGCTACTTTACCTGCAGGAATGTTGCAGCAACTACAAACTTTGTGCGAGTAGATGAGTGTGTGTGTGCTTTTCTTATAGCAAAGCCACATAGGGCTATCCGCTCAGCCCATCGAGGGGAATCGAACCCCTGATTTTAGTGTTATACATCCGGAGACATACCGCTGTACTAGCGGGGGGCACGAGTAGATGAACAACAAAAATTTCCTTCTTTGGTTGAGTAATTGATTATATTACAATCTTACTTGTGTTGTATGTAAATGACCAGTCATGTGTGTAGCACTAGTCATTACAGTAAAATATAAGCTTCCTTGTTAAGTGTATCCAGAAGTCGGAATAAAGAGATAAAGTGCTTTTTGAGTGATAGTAAACGTGCTTGATGATTTGGTACCAATTATTCTGAGGACTTTTACTATTATTCTATATTTGGATTCTAAAGTCGTACACACTGCATCTGGACCATTCAGAATAATATTGTCAGTGCTAATTATTACCTGCTTGCGTAATTTGTTGATTTTACGCCTATTGTTATCAAGTACGTTAACAAACTATGCCATTGCTACTCTCTGTCACAAATGCAAAATGACACAGAATCATTTTGTGAGATAACGAACAAGAGAAGAGAAAAACAAAGATAATACTGTCATATAACATGGTTGTCAATCACAATACTTATATATTTACAAGTCTCATAAACATCTGCTGTATACATTCACGAGGCAGTGAGACATTAAATTTGTCTTAAAACTACGTTGCGCCACATCAACGACCCCTTAAAATGTTGCTAGAAATGACATCTCCTCCAAAAGAAGAATAAATAGCAGAAATATTATGTTCAAAAGTAACCTCTTTAATTAAAATAAAAAAAGTACATCGTTTCCAATGCTGTGTCAGCAAACTACTTCTTATGAATAAGGCTTTAAATGAATTTACTCAGATAATTCGTTTCTTCTCAGTAAATATTTCAGGACCTAGCACAAGTTGGTAATTAGAGCGCTTGACTCGCAATTTGCGACTCACGGGTTCGCATCCTTCTCGCAGAACGTGCTCGTCCTTTCAGCCGATGGGCGTCGTTATAATGTTTCAGCCAATCTCACTATTCGTTGGTAAAAACGTCGCGCAAGAGATGGCCTTCCGTTCCACTACTAGATTAGGGACGGTTACCTAGAGAGTAACTTTACTACCAGGTAAAGTCTGTCGATGTTACATCAGCATCTAAAGACTAAACAGTTTCAGAACCGATTATTTTGTTATTCCAGATTTTACAAATTGAAAAAAAAAGTGAAAGAATGCACGTAAGAAGAAAAAGGAAGCGTTCAATCACATCTCTTACACTGTCATTAAACGGGTCGTGGTTTTATTAGAGGTAAATTTATATGAATGATCTTGAAAGTATTTGATAGTTTAAGAAATAAAAGTTGGGAAGTTTATGTAATGGTACCAAAAATAGTAGGGTACTTGTCTCGCCAATAATTTGACCGGTATAGCTTTTTCTTACAGCTTATTTTGAATATCTTTTGTTATTGAACAAATGTTCTACCCCATCAGTATTACCTGGCAGTAAGGTATTGCCACTTTTAAATTAGTCTTAAACCAAGTGATGGCGCTGCAACTGATCTCCATAATTTTTGTTTAACGTGCACTGACTGGAGGCCACATATTACGTATACAGCTAGGTATTTAACATACAAAATTTATAAAACGTACAATACATGTATACGAATACATAAGAAAAATATTTTCTTTATCTTGGTGCATTTTCATTGGTCGATAATAATCTGTTACCATACGCTTGTAATTTTGTGTCATGCAACTGTTTAATTTTCCAGCGTGTTTGTTGCCACTTGTTTCGCAAGTAGTGACGAATAACAAATATGCGCAATAAAACTTGTTAGAAGTGTAATACTTATACAAATTAAAGTTTCTATTGTCAATAACCGGTAATTATATTCAACTTTAGAAAAGAAAATACAAATTTTCTATTGATTACTTAACGATACATAAACAGAATGAAATTATAGTGAAACACGTCTCTCGTTAAAGCGCTCGATACAGAATTTACGGGTTGCTGGAATTTCGTCGCCAAATGTGCTCATCCTTTCAGTTGGGAAGATATAATGTGATGGTCAATCTCACCATTTGGTGGCAGAGTAGCCCAAGAATTGGCAGTTGTTCATATTAATTTGCTACCTTCTATTTAATCTCTGACCTGGCATAACCTGATGATTAGGGCGCTCCACTCGTAATCTACAATCTGCGTGCTCGAATCCCTGTCACCGAAGATGCTCGCCCTCTCAGCCGCAAGGGCGTTATTATTCTCAATCAATCCCATTATTTCTTGGTAAAAAATGTAGCCAAGAACTGGCGATGGGTAGTGTTGATAATCAGCTTTCTCTCTAGTCATTCACCGCTAACTTTGGGAAGACTAGCGCAAAGAGAGCCCTTACAGTTTTGCGCGAAATTCAAATCAAACCAAACACTAATCTATCACTTCAAATTGATTGTTATATCATACAAGGTGAAGATAAGCCAAAGTATCTGTCTTCAGTCAATATTTACTGTAAGTAAAAGTCTTCCTGCACTACACTATATTGCTTAAAATTAGATATCATATTTTGTTTGTTTTGAATTTCGCGCATAGCTACTCGAGAGCTATCTGTGCTAGTATCCCTAATTTAGCAGTGTAAGACTAGAGGGAAGGCAGCTAGTCATCACCACCTACCGCCAACTCTTGGGCTACTTTTTTTTTTACCAACGAATAGTGGGATTGACCGTCGCATTGTAACGCCCCCACGGCTGAAAGGGTGAGCATGTTTGGTGTGACGGGAGGTGTCATATATGTATTTAAAATAGCATTACACGTGTATTAAACGTCTGGTATTTACTTCTAGTGAAAACGTGACATTTTGCTATGAAACTTTTGAGTGTAAGAGATCAAATGAATAGTAGTGAAATAGCAGTACATGCTATAATCATTATATTCATGGACACGGCCTTGAATAGACAAGTAGAATCAGTGATTTACATAATGTTCAAGCCCTGATTTCGTGGATACTATCATAGCTCAGTAGGTAGGAAGAGCTCTGAATAAAACCTGTGTCCTAGGTGGCGTACACCAACCGAATACCAATCCAGCCACATTAACTATCACTCCAATTTTATAGATTGCTAACGCACAATTAAACGCACATAACAAAAAAAGCGTGAGAATCACACACAATAAGCATGCGTACAAAAAAGTGTTAATAGACACGGCCTTAGTTGTGACAGCTGATTATGGTATACTGTCCTACTAGTATTAACTTGCTTCTGGCTTCTCTGTATTAAAGTTTGTGTTTTTTTAAATAGAATGAAATGTACTTAACCAACACGAACACAACTGGTTTTGGTATGGACGGATTAGAATAGTCAAGAGTGTCTTTTCATCTGCAGTACAGAACTACCTCATATACAGCTTGGCACTTGACACGAGTCCTTCGGATGTTAGTGATTTAATAAAAAAAATTATTCTTACCTTAGGTTATGATGTTTTTATTAACTCGTCGACATACATTTATTATGTGATGGTTTTTAGCACAGTTATTTTATTATGTGCAAACACGGAACTTTCAACCCTTTTTTATTATCTTATGAATGTCTTTTTCACACGTTGACAATTAAGAACAATGCTGCTTCTATGGAAATCACAATTCAAGTCGCATTTGTTGCAACACAGATGCATCACGTGCCAGACACGCTTCTAGTTTCCTCTACGTCAAACAGGAAAGGGAAATGTCCAAAAAAAAGACCACTTGTGAGTTAGGTTAAGATTTTAACAGCTGCTACAACTGGCTAGATGGAGGCCAGCTGTTGGGAAAACAGCAGAAGAATAGTTATTTAAATGTAACAATGGATAATGTAAAAAATAAAAGTCACCAACGTGCTACTGTGAAATGTTGGTACAATTACATTTGTTGTGAAACTAAAACCACATATCTGATGCTAAGTCCATCACTCACTTCGGATTTGAATGATGGTGTATAGAACTGCAGGTCAACTTTGTGGTCTATATTGCGGAAGTTAAAGAATGGGCTGAACGCCATAAGTCGATCGTTAAAAATGTGAATACCTTAAGGTGTCAAAACTGGGCTGAAGTACAATGGAATGCCACACTATAAGACAAATAACACTACTCATCGTTTTCTGCGGGATGAACTTTTGAAAACAACCCGGAGAATACCATGGTTGTGCTATGTCAACTACGAAGAACCCGTTTCAGCTAGTTTAAAGTAGGTTCACTTACAAGTACGCAAATGATGCTTTGTTGCGTTATCAAATGCTAGACTTTGACGCACTAACAAATTCTATGTAGAGAGACCACTTGTCATTCTGCACAGTGTTTTATGATGACTCGAGAAAAGTAATGTCCAGAACCGGTCTTGCTCTGCCAAGAACAGGATGCAAGTTTTTTGAAACCGCTTGCAATTGTGATGAAAATGCACTCTACAAGAGTGTACAAACGGTTAGAGACAAGAACGTGATTAAACACAAAGCTACACAATGGGCTATCTGTGTGGTTTCTAGCGGTGAGAATCCGCAGATATTCTGCTGAGCCACTGGGAAGGGGAAGGGGATAACAAGTGACTGAACGAGTTTAACAAGTTGATACACTCTTACACCACAATAATACAGCATGTCAAATGTTATTACACAAGGCCGAGCTCCCCTGTCCATTTTAGTGTAGTAAACTACATCTTCTCATGGGAATAAGACTTAACACAGACTCTGGGAAAATCAACTTATGTAGGATAGCCGAACCGAAAATATTTATCACATAAATTAGTGAGTCACGTGACACTAGTTTATCTATTGTTTTACTGCGTATCTTCCACAATCTCTATTTTTTATTTTCTTCACTAACTTTATCTTTTCAAGGTCAGTTACTGTTCTGCAAATACATTTAATAAATCTAACAAGAACGTTTCAGAATAAAACCATTTCGTTTATATCAGTTCATCCACCAGATGTCTGTTTATCCGAGTTTTAGAATATCTTTTATGGATTTGAGTGAGTGAGTGAGTGAGTGACATTTTTCTATAAATCTTAATTATTTCACACTAATCTATGTAAATAATACTTTGCGTTTGTCCGGCCGGGACTTTTCTTACAAATGTCTCAATCCAACGCTACAAATCTCATATCGTTAGAAAAGTCTTTATTCCAGGAGTCCGGATCACATATTGACTTTTGTATTAGAAATTACCTTGTCTACTTTTTGCTAAGCCAAACTTTTCAATCCAGCGAGTGTGGTACAATGCTGTCATTATCAAGTGACTGACGACTGGCTTCGTTTTCCACTTTTGAAGTTTATTTGCAAAGTATTTTACACAAACAGCTTACCCCCCCCCCAAAAAAAAAAAAGCGCATGACACTTTCTACAAGCTTTCTCGACTTACTTAGATCTAAAATACGCATGCGCAATTTACTCAAAACCATCTGCTTGTCACTTTACGAACATCCCATTCTGAAGTTTCTGCATATTAGCTATGCTTGCGCTCATTATAAAGTTACAATTAGTTTACCTTTCAGTAATTTGACTTTGGTTTGCTTCGTGAACTGCTGTAACCACCTTTTAGTTATTCAGTTCTTAAGTACATGATTTATTCTTTCATATCGTTAGTTTCAACTCATAAAACCGTGTCATATACTGAACGACCATAATTAGTTCATACTCTGTACACTATTATAGTAATCAATACTTTATTGTTTACGTGTAGTTTTAGTAAATAAAGTTACGTCCACATGACTTTATTTGTCTGACCGCGGAAAATCTTTTCAAACAAACCTGGATTTATCGATCTAACTCGCAAAGTCTGCAAGAAATCGTAGCTAAAATGGCGTGCGCGAAAATGATAGAATATGGAGGATTCATGTAAATGGCATGAAAAACTACCGCAAATGTTTCACGAATAGTTGAAATATAGGTCGTCGTTTCGTGACATGTTTTATTTCTTATAGGCTTCCCATGGAAACAGCCTCTCACTAGCAGCCCGGCATGGCCCAGCGTGTTGGGGCGTCCAACTCGTAATCTGAGGGTCGCAGGTTCGCATCCCCGTCGCGCCAAACATGCTCGCCCTTTCAGCCGTGGGGGCGTTATAATATTACGATCAATCCCACTATTCGTTGGTAAAAGAATAGCCCAAGAGTTGGCGGTGAGTGGTGATAACTAGTCTTACACTGATAAATTAGGGACGGCTAGCACAGATAGCCCTCGAGTAGCTTAGTGCGAAATTGAAAAAACAAACAAACAACTCTCACTAGCGGCGGAATTGAAAACTAAGTAAACGGAAAGTAATCTAAATAGAGTAAGAATTCTCATCTTTCTGTATAAAAATAACGTCATATTAGCGGTAATGGTAAAACAATCAAACTTATATAATGGTTGAATGTTTTAGCCATGTGAAACAATCACAATATTTTTATTCTAGATTTTCAGTTTTCGAGTCGAAACTAACATTTTATTGTGCAGTTACTCTCCTCCTGTCAGCTATTACCTTATCGACTGTTTCACACCAGTCGAGAAATATTACAATAAATATTAAACACTAGGTCAAATGTTTACCAGATTTTCAGAGCGAAAACTGGGATATTTTAACATTTTTTCCATACACTGTAACAGCACTGAAGCTGGTTAAATTACAACATACTTTCGATTTTATATTTGCAAATAATCTAATGTTCAGTGCATTGCACTTTGAAACCAAATTCGAACAACATTTATTAAAAGCTGATATGGCTAACAATATTAGTGAATAAAATACTGAAGCGCCTGAGTTCTATCGAATCTTCTGAACGATTTTCCACGTTTACATTGTATCATTGTTTATAGGAATGTTTACTTGTGAGAGAATCACGTTTACTTCGGACCTTAAACTTCAATTTAAGTTGACGTTTAGGTAATTGTACTCTTAAAAGTTCGTTTCGGTAATGTGTGGTAAACATGTATTCCGATAAAGTCCACATTTCTTCACCTTATTCAGCAAAGCACATCAATTGAACGCAGTTATAAATCAATTAACACTAAGCTGTTATGTTTTTCATGCGTTCTTTCCCTACACAGAAAAAGTCTCACGTATACACCTTGGTGCATACATAAATAATTTTTTTTTTTTGACTAATAAAACCACTTAGTCTGGTACGAAGTGGCCTTTTGTTGAAGTTTACTCATTACATTCAAATGTTTGTTTTGAATTTCGCGCAAAGCTACTCGAAGGTTATCTGCGCTAGTGTCCCTAATTTAGCAGTGTAAGGTTAGAGGGAAGGCAGCTAGTCATCACCACCAACTCTTTTATAAACGAATGGTGGGACTGACTGTCACATATAACGCCCCCACGGCGGAAGGGGTGAGTATGTTTGGTGGAACAGGGATTCGAACCTGCAACCCTCAGAGTCACACGCCATAACTACGTGACCCTGCCGGACTTATATTCAGAGAAGAAAGAAACTTAAGACTATAATTGTCACGTTGTTATTCAGGTAGCTTACAAGTTCATTTTGACCTACGTTTTCCTAAAATATTCAGTCGAACTAGGAAGAGTATTTCTGACAGTACCAGAATATTACATTAGTTATACGAGAATTTAGTGTTTATTGTGTATGTGTTTTGTCAGAATGTAGTTTTGTAATTTCAAGGTATATTTCTGAAACATTTAGTCAAACTTGGCATGTATATACAATTACAGGAGGTACATTATTTCCAGCTAGACCCTTATTTTCATTAGTTCTTCGCCAACGTTAAGTTTTGAGACATATGACTTATTCAAACCAGATTAATTTGTAGCCGTATAACAAGACACGGTAGTGTGCCCTGTGACCAAAATATTCTGCAGGACATAGTTTGTTATTAAAAGTACTAATTGTTTAGCAGTTTTCTCCTTTACGTAGCTCAAACTGCGATAATCCAAACTATCACATATTTTCAGTAGATGTTCTCGACTGGGCTCTTACTTCACACTTCACGAAAAACCGTTAAAAATACACGAGATATAAAATTTCCAATTTTGAATAAACATTTTTCCGTTTTTATATTTTTGCAACGAAAGTACAAATAACTTTATTTGATAGAAAAATGCATTTAATATGCATGGACTGTTTTCAGATTCGGTACACTGGTCATATTTATAACCTACAATTAGTTGTCGAATTTCATCTAAATATAAGCTATGTGTGTAAAGTTATTTGACAAAAAGGTTTGTGCACGCCTACCGAAAACGTCATAAGAGCAGCTAATCTGGGCCTACTATAAAGGAAGCTATTGACATTGTTTTAGAGAGGAAAAACTACCACTATATATTAAAGAACTTGGTTAGTTCTGTAAAGTATAGGTCTGTTTCGAATAATAGGATTGCAATTCTAAAGCTAATATTGGTCACTATCGAGTGTCACTCTGTACCGTTGATGTGTATTGACTGAAAGTGAATATATAATGAAAAACACCTTAAATGTGGCAAAACAATGTGTAGCCAAAAACTGAGTAAGCCTGTAACTTATGGAATGAAATCAAAATTGGTAACTACACTTAAAGTATTGATAAGAACTTTATATTAAACAGTCATTCATTAGTTAGACCACGTGTGTTTACCCGCCATCATGCCGAAACATGGCCTGGATAACTAGTGAAAATAATTACCGAGTTTTTTGCATTGAATAATTTTCTGGAAGTTGAAGCGTTAGATAAGCCCTCCCTCCTCAAGTGCGTTGAGGAATTTCTGTAAATAATAATTAGTTTATGGCTAATAAGGGAAGAATAAACGACTACGTCGTTTAAAAATATTAGGTATGACTGAAAAATATTAGAAATGCATTACCAATGACGTCACACACGCAGATTTTGCAAACTGTGTTGTGAGTTTGGACGTTAGGGCAGGTCACATCGTCATTGTTTACTATACTACATGGAGTTACAAACTAGATTATGTAGTTAAAGTGGAATAGAGAGCAGGGCTTGTGGAACCTGTTTTTGACTAAAGCCCACATAACACGGAACTCTACGGTCATATTACTGCACGCATTTTCATACAAGCGAGTTTGTACACTTATTTGAAACCATTATTTAGCAAATTAATCAAATAAATCCAGTTTTGTATTTCAATAAGATGTCGGAATCCTTCACCCACCCATCGCAAAAAGGAAGTGAGAAAAATAACTAGTCGATAACGCTTTCTAGATGTAGTTTTAAACCCACAGATAGATCTGAATAGTCTTTAACACTGAAGTTTGTTTATTTCTGAACATAAGCCACGTGTGTAAGGTTGTTCAACATTTGACAAAAAGGTTTGTGCATGCCTACTGAAAACGTCAGAAGAGCAGCTAATGTGAACTTTTTACAACAGATAAATAACTATTGGTTAGGCGAAGAAAACAAAATTATCAGTTTGTAACTTAGGTTTTCGGAAAGATCATACGAGTGGACGGCTATTATTCATTACCAACATTTAAACTCAAACTTGCTAATTTTTATGAAATTCTCCTAATGAAAAGTATTCAGTGTCAGGTGATATTAGCACAAATAATGGTGTTTGATACCAGGTGATGACAAAAAACTGTTAATTTAATTTCTATGGTGTTACTATAAATTTTGTTTGTTTTGAATTTCGCGCAAAACTACACGAGGGCTATTTGCACTAGCCGTCCTAATTTTGCAGTGTAAGACTAGAGGGAAGGCAACTAGTCATCACCACCCACCGCCAACTCTTGGGCTACTCTTTTACCAACGAATAGTGGGATTGACCGTCACATTAAAATGCCTCCACGGCTGAAAGGGCGAGCATGTCTGGTCCGACGGGGATTCGAACCCGCGACCCTCGGTTTACGAGTCGAGCGCCTTAAGTTAGTGTTCTAAATTACTTGTCTAGGTACACAATTTTAGAAATTAAAATTCCGTTTTTGATTTCTAGCGGACATTTTGGTCGTACCTTTGTAACATAACACAAAGTAATTGAATTTTGACACCATAGTTTATTGACAAAAATATCATTTTATGAGTGGAAATCAATGACAATTACATTTCTATAAAATATTATGTAAAGTTCTGTGAAATGTTTGAGCATTAACATTAAAAACTTTGATTCATTCTTCAATTCTCATGAAATTATTTCCCCCCTCCCAAAACTTATATAAATGGCTGGCCTTCACTACTGCCCACCAAAACTTATTCTACAGGTCAACCACCATGTTTGAAAAGTACAACTTTTTCAAACAGAGTCTAGCTTATCTTTTTAAAATACTATGTTTATGCTCCTCTACCAAATTGCTTTCAGAATATAGCAGTACAAAAATCAGGCCTACACCCTATCAGTCCTCCAAATAATATTGTAAATTTCAATAAGGTCTCCTCTTATCCTTTCTTTTCTACAAGAGAAAATAAGTTAAAAGATATTAATCCATTCTTGTATGATAATCTCTTTATCCAGAAATTATCTTAGAACCCCTTTTCTAAACCATTTCTAATAATTAAATATTCATTCTCAGATGAGTATAATTATACAGAATATTCTGACTCATGCCTAACCAATGATTTGTACAGAGATAATTACTTCCTGAATCAGCATGTTCATAGATTTACAATTTTAATGGCTTTTTACCACTAGCAACAGAAAACTGGTTGATGGATTGAGTGTCTTATCTACCATTATTTAAGATACCTTTCTAGTCATGTTATTGAATTGGTTCCAATCTACATTAAAGGTATCATACAAGCTATGACAAGTCAAATATATTACATTGCACTAATTACAATAAAAGGCCATTAATAAGAATATTGTACTCCCATTCAACCACTCTACAATCTAATTAATTCTTGATGACAAGAAACCTACTTGATATAAAAATGTATCTCAGAACGGCTAACCCGAAGATGACATAGGAGGGCCAAAACGTCGTTCTCTGTTTATCAATAACAGTGTTAGTACCCATACCAGTGGTTCTGAGATAACATTTCTAATCGAATTAACTCACAAATTCCTACCAATGCAGTCTTTGAATAAACTACATCTACACTTGTATTATGTTTGTATCTGGACCTTTAAAGGCAAATCAAAGAGTTGATGTTCAAATTAACCAAGGGTAGCCATTGTTTTGTATCATTGTCCTAGACTGAAATAAACCAGGTACCTATTTAGTCAATACTAAAGACATAAGATCATGTAGTCTGTGTGCACATCTATACAGTTATCCAAGTGTTTGACAAGTATGTTACAGAGACATTGATCAAGAATGTCCATATGCACAGGTGCTGATCTAATGACATTTATCATACTAGAGAGTCAGTTCTTTCAGTAAACATCCAAATTAATTATCTGAATCTGTTATCATTGGTTTTATTGGATGAGCTGAATAAGTTGAAATGGTTTTTGTTACCACATTGTTCTCATGAGTTAATCTCTAAATTACTAGTAAACAGAATCGTTTAAGTAACATATATTTTGCTTTGATGTGGTTTCAGTTAAGCTTTATTGCAACTTTGTATCTTTCACTAACACTTTCACAATTTGTCCTTGTACAGTTTGCATTATGCAAGTTGAGTTTCAACAGTAATAACATAACTGATTGAAAAGAACTTTTATAACTAAATAAATTGTTATATTCATATCATAAGCTTTTGAAGTTGAGTGTTATTTCCTTTTGTTATTTCATAAGTAAAATTGCAAGTAAATCATTACAAATTCCAACTTTCTGGTCCCACTTTGTAAATGCCCTTTATATTGTCAAATATTTGTTTTAGTGTTTTAAATTCAGTATTTTTCTAAATTGTTATGTAGATATTACGTTTATAAATGACCAACACAATTTCATGGCTCAATAATTTGACAGTATATATACGTATTTTTCCTTTTTACCATGTCATCAAATGTGCATTACTATACTTTTTCCTCAAGGTGAAATTGTTTTCATTTTGTAAAAGTACCTTTTTTTTGGTTCAGTCTCCTATTCTAGTTTGTTATTTTCTTTTAAAGGTCCCAAATGTTAAACATTTTAAACAACATAGAAATGACCAATCAGTTTCTTGTGAGCCTAATGTGATTCTTTAAATACTTTCAGTAATGTTTGCTGCCATTTTTGAAAGTTGTGATTCTACTGAGTTTCAGTAGCGTTTGGAATAAATGCAGTGTTCTATATGTTCATATGTTCCGTGATTCTTTATAAAAACGTTATATTAGTTGCGTGCTGACAAGTTAAATGGTGATAAAAAAACTGACTTACCAATGTATGTTAACACTCCAGGTTCCTTCGAATTAAAGAGATACGTAATAGCTATTGACATGTCAAAAAGTTTTGATTCAAAGAGTCTCAATAACCAGGATTCTCTTGGTGGTGGATTTTTTGAAAGTATAATGGGAATTTCAGTAGTGTTTGACCACATTGAAGACTGTGGTACAGCAGCCTGACGATTATCATCTATCTTTATCTTTCTTTCTACATCATCTTTTGTCCTTGCAGTGTCAGATTCAGTTTCCAAGGAAACAGCACTCACCTCACAATCTAACTGAAAAGATTCACAACCTAAACACAGTTCAGAAGAGCTGTTGGTTCTATGCTCAGAACCCAAGGAAGAAATGTCAAAAGTGGCTGTTCTGGTGGTTCTGTCACCATCATCAGAGTTAAATATGCCACTGTCATCAGAAGCTAGGCTGGTCCTGTCAGTGTCTTTAGTTCCTCCACCAAGAGGAGCAGAGTTTTGAGAGCAGGGACAATATGGAGAAGAGGGAGAGATAGAAAGGTTATAATTTAGAAGTAACTTAGATTTCACTAATGTGGATAATTCAGACCCACTTTCTGGAATTCCCTGAAGCACAGAGTCTAGACTACGGTTTCGATGATGCATCTGGATAGTATTCTGAAACTGCCTGAAGTCCAAGCTGCGGTTCCGTTGGTGAGAAGAATGCTGACAGGTCTTACCTGGAGAACAAGTTCTGTGCACACCTACCTCAAGTGTCGGCTGAAGTCTCTTTACATGGTAACCAAGATATCCTTCAGCCATGGCTGAAAAAGTGATTTTTGATGCTTATTATACAGGACATCAGTGGTTCTAAGAATGGTTTAATGGTCTCTACAGAACCATATCATTTTGTATCTCCCCAATGCTAGAAGTAAAAGAAAGTACATATTAGAAATTTATGACAGTTCCTTAAAGCCACTGTATGGTTATATTAACTTTATATAGTTATAGGCAACTTAACAAATAACAAAGAAGTCTGGAAATGTAAAAATTTGACTTTTATAGCCTAAATTGAATACATGTAGAGGTACTTATCTATACTCCACCACCACTTGTTATTTATGAGTTATATATCTATATACATGCAGATATGGGTGCACAATATGTGTACACACTGGATTCCAGATTGTTTTAACAGTGAGGGCATACAGGCTACAGTAGTAGTATTTATGGATATTTGAATATAAAAGTATTTCCACCTATACGCAACTTTGACCTTAGAAAATCAAAAACATTCCCTTTTTTTAAATTACACATTATGTAACTTTTAAAACATAACAAATATAGTTACTGGATTGAACTAACCAATGAATATTTCATAGTTTTAGAAGCTTCTTATAAGACAAGTATTTACAAATAAAATACATAATCCATTGCATAAATTAAAGATGTTTGAAATCTGTTATATAATAATCTTTAACTTAAGAAACCAAAAATATATTTATTCTAAAATATTATATGTAAAAACCTTTAACAACTTGGATGTTCAGATTACTATTTCATTACAAAATATGTTATTTTTAATACCTTGCAGCAAACACTCAAGAGTAGACTAGCACCAAAACATTAACATAAGGAACTTTTATGATGACAGAAAAAGATTGTAGACATAGTATTAAGTAGGTTAAGCATACAGGACTAACAACAACCACAAGGTTAATATACAAAAGTGATATATAAACTGCTTGGATCGCTGGCTTCACACACTTGTTTATATGCAGATTATGTAAAGAAAAATAAATGTATGTTAGTAATGGATTATTTCTTTAAGAGAGATAATAAAAAATACTAAAAACAGTCATATATACAGAGACAACTCATTTAACAGAAATAATATTTATTTTGGTAAACTAGTATATGTCATGCTTAAATTCACACAAAAGTGAACTATGATACTTTTAACTACACTTACTAAAACTATGACTTTAAGATGTTTCCAGCCTACCAGAGTATTAAAAATTATTTATTAGCTGACTATTTGACCCAATAGAAAATGATACATTAGACTGATAAGTATCTATTTTTATCAGCTTAACACAAAAATACCAATTGATAATGTAGTTGATACTATGTAGATTGATATATTACAATGTATTTAACTTTTAGTATACCTTCAACCTGTTTTATACATTATGCTGTATCATTGTTGTTGTAAGAACAGTGATGTGACAGTTTCTATACATACATAACATCACCTTGGAGAATGATCATTCTAGTGTACCAAGTAACACACAGACTGAGTGAATTTAGAAACTAATCATTTTATTTTTCATTTAAACAAATAGGAAACTCAAAACATTGATTAATATATCTTCTGTTTTTATTTAAATAAACTTTTTATGATTCTCCTTCTGTGTCCACAAATATATAACATTATAATGTGACTATGACAACACAGAGTAGACAGTTACTCTGATAAAAGTGGCCCAAAGAAGCAACTTATCTTCCACACTAAGAACTGTTACTATCTTAGATAGAGCTCCAGTTTCACAGAACATTGTAAATATACTACAACAAGAAAGCTAACAGTTTTATGTAAAATAACACATTCACATTCTAGTTTAACATTTCACAGAAAAAAACTTTAAAGTATTAAAGTATTCTTGTACAAAAACATGCACAGTAATACATTAACAAGCCTGAATTCTAATTCCTATCACAAGAAACTGTTTTTTCAGGAAAAATAAATCACAACTAGCAAGTAGCATATTTCATGTTCTATTCATCAAATACACAACATAATAAGCATGGTGTGGTTCATGTCCTAAAAATCTAATATTCAAAGTTACATGTAGGTCACTAAGTTACCTTAGACCAAGATATGGAAGTATAGCTATTTAGTTCTGGTCTGGTAGAGCAATTCAACTAGAAGTAGTTCTGGTTTAGCTCTTCGTAAAAAGTACAAATGCATCATCTCATTTAAGAACAAAAGAAAATACTGGAATATATACTAATACAGAAATTAATATATTACAGTAGCATTAGTAACGCATACTGATAAGTATTTTTCCTGTTCTTCCATCAGGTTTATTATAAAGCTCACCCAAAATGTATGATCGTGATTAAATCTTAAACATCTATTTATGTACATTGTTATTTAAACTGTTCAGTTATTCGTACACATAACACGATACTACTACTTTTACGCCGTGTAAAAGGCTACGTTTTTTTAAAACGAAGCATTTTACATACTTTAGTCAAATATCTTGCTAATGATCAAGTACTAGCTTGGGTTATCGTATTTCATATCAAATTAACATGGTAATCATAAAATGAAAATAATGAATTTGTAGTTCCATCATAATCTGTTTACAACTTGAAGATAAGCTATTAAATTAGTAAATTAATAATAATATATTTCTTTTGTTTCTTCTTTTCTTTTGGAAGCACGTTTCTCTGCTTTTTCATCCATAATTTATATACAGAAAATAAGACCACAAGGTATTTTCACTAGAACACTTAGTTACCAGACACTCGTTACTCCAACTTGCTCAATTCAAGCGCCAGTCATAACACAAAAGATAGCCCGCCGTCGCTGATCAATATTTTAAATGTCTCAGTCAGTGACCTCACTACGTTAGCGAAATTACATAATACGATCCATAGTTTTGCATTAATACGATACGTACTTCTAGCCACAGTCAGTGGACATCTCTTCCTTACAATTCTATGTTCTCATCCGATAAATACTTTTTATCAGTTTAGGTCATTTATTTGATGAAAATAAATAAATAAAATGAAAGCAGATACAAGGCCCAAATTTTGTGAACTGTGACGTTTATATCTTACAAAAACAAAGTTAACGAAATGATTTATTTTCTACATAAAATTAAAAAAAAATCTATTTATCATATACATTACCTCACGATCCGGTCTGTGCAATAAGTGTACAACCGATATTTAAATGTTCCTATGACAACATGTTCCTGGCCCGTGGTAATTTGTAAACTATTTGATCACAGTACATAGGGAATCAGTTCTTTTAACTTGCAACATAAAAATTCCGGAATTGAAATAACACAAATTCTAAATAATGCTTATTATTATTGCTCCAGCTGCGATATGAATGTATATCTCTCGGTACTTATTTCTAATGCACGTGCACTACGGAACTTCCGGCAGTAAAGTGCATAAAGGCATTTTTTACTTCTACATTAGAACACGCCCTATAAGGTCTTTTGCTGCCCTCTAGGGGAAAACTAGTATATGTGAGAAAATGTAATATATCATATTTTCTGTCAGGACACAGCTATTTCATCATCATGGTATACCAACCTAATTAAGCCAACTTTGATATATTTTTAGAATATTAAACACGATTTTGAAAACACAGTTTTTAAAATGTACGGAAATTCTTTAAACTACATAACCAAAATAATTAAAAATACTATTTGAACTACTTAGTGGAACTTTATTAGAAACAAGATCTTTTGTTGTTTTTTAATTTTAAGAAAACGTGAACTCATGATAAAAAAAGGACACCGTCCCCAAATTCTCCTCATTACCTGCCTTTCTTTTATATGTTCACGTTTCCTACAAATTAAAAAACAACTCTCTTTTAAATAAAACGTTTACCCTCAAATTTAGTTTAGACTAATATACAGATCTAGCCTCCGCATTAAAACTAATTCCAATACAAAGGTCAAGTACCTACAAGTTTACATACTGGTTTTTTGTAGTACTGACAGAGTGTGATCTCTCCAAGCGGTGAGCTTGAGGCTCGTAATACTATAAATTGGGTTTTAATACCCCACTGTATGTCTAAAAGATAAACCCTTTGTATAGTATGCGCTTAACAACAAATAAACACAGAATTTATAACAAAAAAATGGTTTACTATGTATTCATTGAAACGAGAAGAAATGACGAGCAGAAAATAATTTTTATCTACTGTGGATTGTATTTTTTTGTTAATGTTGTTGTTTTCGTTTCTTTATTTATTTTGTTACTTAAAAAGCTCTCTTTACATATTCATCCTAAATTTGGCTGGTAGAATAAAAGGAAAGCGGTGGGCACAGCAGATAGCCCGATGTGGCTTTGCTACAAGAAAAACACAAACACACACACACAAAAACATACAAATAAACTAATCGAATTCTCAAAACTAGAATGTATGGGCTAGTTTATTCATCACACTCATTACTCAGAAGAAAACACCGCTTGACCGATGCGTTATTCCATGATGAACAGTAAAACAGCGGCAGCTACAACAAATATTTTGACACATCTTGTTGCAGTTTGAGCTTGCAATCATAAAACTTTACATGGGAATTTATATTTATAATCTACACAATCTACTCCAACCTGAAAAAAAAAAATGATATTATGCCAGTACCTCAAAAATTTCCCCCGATGGTACAACTACATGTCTGCAGACTTACAACGCCAGTAACTAGTTTTCGGTACGTAGAGCACGGCCCTGGATGGCCAGGTCGGGTAAGCCGTGCGACTCCTAATCTGAGGGTCGCGGGTTCGCATCCCCGTTACACCAAACTTGCTCGCCCTTTCAGCCGTGGGGGCGTTATAATGTGACGGTCAATTTCACTATTCGTTGGTAAAAGAGTGGCCCAAGAGTTGGCGGTAGGTGGTGATGACTAGCTACCTTCCCTCTAGTCTTACACTGCTAACTTAGGAACGTCTAGCGCAGATAGCCCTCGAGTAGCTTTGCACGAAATTCAAAAACAAACAAACCTCGAGCACAGGTAGCCTATTGTGTAACCTTGCGCTTAATTACATACACACAAATAAAATTAGAATATTTTTAATTTCATAAGTATTTAACCCTTTTGCTTCGGCAACCTTAAATCAATTTAGGTGCAAAATATTAGTTTGAAAGGTAAAAAAAAAGTAATGCAATGGTCTTTGTCTCTATGTAATCAAAATGGTTTAAGCTGACTTCAGAGTAAATGTATCTATTCAAGCCTAAGCTCACATAGTGATATGACAAACCAACCATGAAGACCAAGGAACCTTTCAAATAAGTCAGGGATAAAGTGGTAAAGAAGTACACATAAGGATTCCTTATCATAGCAGTGTTAGACTAGAGGGAAGGCAGCTAATCATCACCATCCACCGCTATCTCTTGGGCTGCCCTTTTACCAATGAATAGTGGAATTGACTGTCACGTTATAACGTCCCAACGGCTGAAAGGGCGAGCATGTTTGGTGCGACTGGGATTCAAACTCACGGCCCTCAAATTACGAGTCGAACGTCTTAACTCATTTGGCTATGCCACGCTATTTATGTTGACCAACTAAGCAGTAAAAGCTGGTCTTTTGTAGGTAAATCTCCTTGAAAAGGGGAATGACCTCATACCAACATTTTAACCAAAACAGGGTACCCATTTTCAAATAATTTCTCTGCTAGTAGTGATTTGAAGAGAAATGAAGTTAAATTGTTTCGAAAAACTCTAATGCTAACTCACCGTTGAAGTGCAATTTTAGTGTTTCAATCGTTTCCCAAACCAGCCACTAATATATTTGTGTGGTTGACTCCTAATTTTAGGGTTAAAATTCAATTTTCGCAATTTATGACTGCCAAAATTCGTGTAGAATAAATCTGAATTCATATCTTGTGTTGAAAGTAAACTAAATTTTTTAGTTAACAAATCATTACACTTATACTAATTTTAACGTGCAGTGCAAAAATACCTCCCAAATAAACTATCTAATATTAAAACTGTGAACTACCCCGAGCTAACATTTAAGTTCAAAATTTTTATTCTAAACAAATCAATTATTATAAGAAAGATGATTAATGTTTATGTGTACGCGCAAGAGGAACTTTTAACACTAGTCAAAAAAAACGAATCAACTTCTCCCAGGATCTATAGTCTTGTTGCAGATTATTTAGTACTCAGTCCAGGTAGTACAGCTCCATCTCTAATTTCGAACTACCACAACCCTTTGTTCTCTTTGTTAATATACAAACCAATGTGTGAAAATCATGTAAAACACCGAATTATTACTTTAATTAAGTCTTTTGTTTCAAAGCTCTCGAGTCTTTTATATTGATTTTCAACATAATTTTTCCTAATTAATCTCAATATAAAACTATGCACTATATTGTCTAAGTGTTTCTTTCTCTTTCACCGTTGTTGGAGATAATCCGCGATATAGAAGACTAATGCATTTCCTCATGGGCAATATCCTCTGTTGTGAACTTAGCTTTCTTTGCCTATCCAAGTCTTATCAGCACAGTTTTGGAGTCTGTTTTATATTGTGAGGTAAACAGAATCAAAACCCTGCAGATATATGGTATACTGTCAAGTTTTTTTGTAATGATTATGATACGAAGATCTTGGCGTTTGCTTTTTACTTTCTTAAATATGCAATTATACTCCGTCTAATACGTTAGTACCGAAGTAACACTTTACAGTACTTCTCTTCTTTTACTGTCAGTTTTAAGTGACGAGATAATTGGGTTTCACACATTTCAATCTTGCAAAACTGTTTTCTAGGCTACTACTGACAATTTAGATCCTTTAACTAAGGATGTGTATTTGTCATTTTTTATACAGTAGTTTCACTAAATAAAACTTTACAAACAATTTAGAAAGAAAACTTTATTCCACAAAAATCAGTACCAGTCATAACAATATTGTTTATTAACATTAATTACATTTAAAGTATATCCCTGCTAGGATAATACAGTAATTGAACTGAACCTACATTGGTAAAGGTTTTAATTTTACGATATTTACTGTATAGTGAAACATTTGTTTTGAAACTTATTTACATGTGTAGATGGCGTTAAAAATATCTGCTGTAATCAAATTCTGATTAAATGTTAAACATTAATTAAAATTTGTTTATGCGTTTGATGGTAAATAATTATACTTACAAAAATACACACATACATAAAACGAATACCAAACTTCAATCAACTTGCAAAATAGACTTGAAAAGTACTGAACGTGTAATACATCCACGATATGCACTCGTAGGTAAGATGTCATTGTGTCGTTTATTAGGCTTAACTCTTCAATCTAAGTATAAAAATATAGTGATAATGTCCAGGAGTTAAAACAAAATTTGTGTTTGTAAGTCACTTTGACCTGTTTTTTTTATACAAGTTATATAAACTTGAAAGCAAAGAAAATTAAAGAAGTTTGGGCATGTATTATGATTGTGTAATGCATTATCAGAATAGGAATAGAGTATGAAATACGCTACTTACCTCTAAAGTTAAATGACCCAAACTGTTTTATGCCATTGTTCTATTATTAAGTATTAAAAATATACGTTCATCCTTTTGATTCCTTAAGCCTATCATTGTTAAATTCAAAGTTCAAGACAACACAGTAGGCTCTTTTAAGAAATAAGCGCACAAAACAGTTCACAATATCTTCTTTTTTTTTGTAGTTATAATATAGTAACTCGCATGTTTGTTGTGATTCACAAAGCTGAGGGGCGGCCTTAGTCATTTTGGAGCTTCGGATAGCGAGACCCCATAATGATAAAAAAAAAAAAACAACAACAAAAACTTAGTGGATAAAGACATAACGGGAGCACTTCCATGTGTGGGGCCCATGGCCAATTGCTCAATATGCAAGTATGCCTATAATACAATAAACTGTTATGCTTCTCAGTAGTATCGAAACCCAATTTTAAGCATCGTAAGCCTTTAGACTTTCTACTGAACTCCTTCAGGGGCATAGTATATTGTGAACTAATATGAAAATATACCCCTAATCATTCTGAACTGACAAAATATGTAGATAAAAAGCAAAGACATCTTTCACTACAGGATGCCATATTTATATCATATTGTACATGCATATTTTTTCAAAGTGATAAAGAATTATAATTAATTTCTCCAGAGGTAAAGTAATCAAAATGTTAAATATAAATCAAACGAAGTGGCAAATTTTGTGAGACGCAGGGTGGATGTTGTGTGTTTTCTATGGATATCTTTCTCTCTGCCTTAACCTAAAATTCTATTTACGGTCTTGAACTTGAATCATTTTGTCTCAAACATTTGAAAAGGCCATTGTAATTAAATATTGAAATAAATATTAACTGATTATGCATTCTCAACACATGCTTCATAACAGCTTACATTGACGGTTTACATATAAAATGCTACTTGTGATGTATGACGTCATGTTACATAATAATAAATCAACCAATAACGAATTATCTGAATAAATGTTCACACCTGTAATATATGATCAGACGATATTGAGAAGAGCAGTACGTTTTTGTGCATTTTCTATTACTATAATCATAAGCATGTAGTTCAACCCTTAAATAGAAATTTCTGTGAAACATTTTTTGCACTATGCAAGACACTTATTAGACTTTTTATGTAACAAACATTTCTTTGTAGGTAGTGCCAGATGAAGACGATCGCAGGGCCTAGGCACCTTCTGTTAGTAGGTCCTACAAGCTATACAAGTTTTGGTTTGTTTTGAATTTAGCGCAAAGCTACCCCGAGGGCTATTTGTGCTAGCTGTCCTAATTTTGCAGTGTAAGACTAGAGGGAAGGCAGCTTGTCATCACCAACCATTAAGCTACTCTTTTACCAACGAATAGTGGGATTTATCATAACATTATAATGCTCCCATGGCTGAAAGGGTGAGCATGTTTGATGTGACGGGGATTCGAATCCGTGACTCTCGGATTAGGAGTCGAGTTCCTTAACCACCTGGTTTGAACCTGCGGACCCTCGGATTAGGAGTTGAGTTCCTTAACAACCTGGTCATGCCAGGCTACCCTACAATTTAAACCAAATATTAACTTTTAAGGAAACTTTTCATGGACCACAGTTTCTGTAGGCTCTAAGCACTTTGCCTAATGAATAATCAGGCCCTTATAGTAAGGCCCCATCAATGGCACAGTGATATGTCTGCAAACTTATATCCGTGGTAAGTAGAGCAGAGATAGCCCATCGTGCAGCTTTGTTCTTATTTACAAATAATCAGTCAATCAACCTATTGTAGGATTTCTTTAAATGCATGTGCTGTATGGTTAGATAAACTCAAGAAACAGAAAACGAGTAAAATAGTTATGTATATTATACACGTATGACAGACTATCTCAACTCAGGAGTCAACAGCAAGGACAGACTGGTTGGGTAAACCAACATAATATAGTTCATCTGGTTTGATTAGCATTAACTGAGATTTGTTGGGTAAACCAACACAAATGTTTTCCAGATTTTGATAACAATGTAATGTAATTCAGATGTGTGTGTATGTTAAAACGATTAAGGTGGATTAACCAACAACACATTTTGTACTTTAACACAAGAATTTAGTACCAGGTTCACAGGTATGATACAGTTTGAACTTAGCATATTGGTATTAATCACATGGAACAAATTTAATCAGTATAAAACAGTTAAGCATGGCTAGTTACATTAACCAGCTGAGACTGAAACCAGATTATTTAAAATCAAACTGTTTGAAAGCATAACAGAAAATGTTAGAGGTTAACAAGAATAATATAATTTATACTGGGTTGATTGTTAACCAGACTCCCATGATAAATTAAGAGTTCAAAGTAGAAATAGTCAATATTAATTGTACTTCTAAAAAAATGGTTTAATCTAGAGAACATAGAACAGACCAGGCTGAAAGTTTACTGGGAATTATGAATATGAAATATACTTAGAAAGCAGTGCAAGTCTGTGAAAGTTCATGAAAAGCATTTCATGTCACACAAAATGCACCTTGTAAAAAAACAAAAAAACAACAAGAAGAAATTCCACAAGTTGTGTTCAATATATACAATCAAAACAATATATCTGCAGATATATTTGATATGAATTACCTTAATGAAAAATACAAAAATTTGTTTTGAGAAAAAAATCATTCCCAAACTGTTTACATAAACTTTCCAAAATAAAGCAATGGTATTAGATTAGAATTCGACAAAAACAAAAAACAAATTCCAAATTTTGTTCTTTAAATCCACATACTCTTTAGTAATTATAATATTGTTATTCGTTCACAAATAGTATGAAATCTGTTACTACAAAATGTGGACTTCATCTACTGATGCATGTTTTTGTAACAGTACAGTAACATAGGAAGCAGGGTGAACCCATTTTGTAATCTGTCCCATTAAAATTGTATCAAAATTAGGAAAATTTCTTGAGGAAAAGCATGAAAATGCACAACATTTAAACCAGGAAACAAGAACCTTGGGCACACCCACTGTTAATTTGCCTCGCACATCTCTCCTCAATGTTTATTTTTCACACTTTTTTTGTTTCAATGAAGTGCAAGTTTCAACATGGTTAAAATATAAAAGTTTTTAAATAAAACAGTACAAAAAATGGGAAATTGCTCAAAGATTTATTTTTGTTCCAAAGATGTGGTTTAAAGAACATTAGAGCACATTCCTATAATCAGGAGTTCAATGCAAGACAATAAGAAAGTTTGTCCCAAAGTAATCAGAGAACTTCACTATTGTTTAATTCAAAATATTCCTCAAAATAAATGCAAAAATACAAGGTGCACTCAGAGTTTCAATCAATAACAAAAAATTTGTAAACAGTTACAAAAAAAATAATTGGTCTACACAGAAAAGGTGCAAAAACAAAGCATAACATTTAGCGTGTGATGCAATCTTTAACTCGGCAGGATATATCACAAGAGGTAAAAGAATAAATGGTACAATCTGTTCAGAGACAAAAAGAAAAAAATGGAGTTTTACAGAAAAGTTTTGTATGTAAAGATACACTTGAAAAGGAATGAGGATGTTTTAACATTGCACAAATGGGTTGTAATGTCAAAACTGATCGTATCATGAAGGTGCAGTATCACATCTTGGTTCATCACACAGCACCTTAGGAACAATATCTAATTGACCCTTGCTTTAAACTACAACAATATAAACGTACTGTCTAGCTTAATACAAAGTTCTTGGAGAAGGAAAGAGCTGACAATATAAATGTTATGAAATGATCAACTTGGATTCCAGGTGTTAATTCAACTGCAAATCTACAAGATCAGTTAGTCATTAACAGAATTTATAATTTAACATAATATATCCATGTTCAAAAGTTTATTTTTCCTTGTCCACATTTTATTGTTAATAGCTAATGTAATATTTGCTACTGTAACAGTAAATACCAAACATTACTATAAGGGGTGGAATGTTTGTATTTCAATCTTGGATTATACTTTAATACAGTCTGTATGTACTGTCTGTTTAATATTCATGCATCACAGAGATGGAATTTATGTCCTGTTTATATCATGCATTATTCCTCACATTGAGATCTAACTTGTCTCTACTGTGCTTTCATCTTTCTACCATAAGCCATTTTGCCTGTATTATGTCTCTATTGTTCTGTCAAACACATGCATCATACATTTGCAGAGAAGATAGAATGGTTATGGGTACACTATTACATGCTTTCTGAAACAAACATGTGTTCCATTAAATTTACAATTTTCTATGTACATTATGTAAGCTGTTGAGTATTATACATCAGTATGAAAATGTATGGCATGTTCACACTGTACCATTAAATTAAATTATATATTACACAGTCCCCAAGTTTTTTATATCTTTATTTTAAAAAGACATTTCAAACTAGTGCTCTTCATCATGTCATACAGCTGAATGTCATCTTTCTTGAAAGTGATATATAAAAACTTGCAAACTGTTTAAAATATTCTTTAATTTCAATACTTGTACAGTTAAGTATATTTTGTTTTTACACTGTAATGATTATCCCTGTACAACAGCTGAACTTTCTACATCTTGTCTACACTGTGCTACTGACGGTTATAAGCTATACATTAAGAAGTAACTTTGGAATAGACATCACTTTGGTAAAACAAAATGAAACGTCTTTGACAAATATTAAACTTACTGTTATAAGAGTTGAGATGTTTGCAGGTAATAAATTCTCAAGCTATCAGTTACTTTCAGTATTGAAAAAAAAGTTATTACTCATCATAATTAGTAAAATATATTATGTAACCAGATTTTCTGGTCAGATGAAAGTTTCATATAAAAATGCTTCTTTACAAACATGTATAAATTAAAAGATATAAAGCTTATGATTACCCCTGAAGGAATTATAAAAATGTCTCTTCAACCATGAATGCTTCTGTAACTGTGTGTTTACAGATTGTGGCTTTAAACAAAAGTCAGTGTCTGAACAAACAATACGTATTCAAATTGTACTTTAACAGTTTAAAAAATTAACTTATTGATATTAATCGTAATAATACTTACAAATAAGTTAAACTTCAGTTGTTGGTAATTGTTGTCAGTTATACAGTATAATTTAAACAATTTCTTAAGCTATCTGTTATAAGCTTCTTGTATAATAGAAAACAAAAACTTTAGTTTTACTATACATAAGTATACTTGTGGTATACAGACTAAGTTGTTTTTGTTAACATACGAAAAACAGCTGATGAAGTATAAACAAGAACTAAACAATTAATAAACCTTCAAAAAACAAACAAACAAAACAGTGGAATCTTTAAGCAGTTTAGGAAAATATGAAGCTTCTATTATATCTTCACTTTGGAACATTATTTAAGACTAATTAACATAATTTTATATATATTTAAATTTTATATACATATCAATAACAATGGAAATTCATATATATATAAAACAACACACTACATTTAAATTTCTGCTCTACAAGACTAATTTCAATTTTATTATTCATGTGTAACTTACATGCTATATAATTGTTAGTATCTGTAATGACTGAAAGCAACATAAAACAATTTCTTTAAATATTATCCTCTGACTGTTGTATACATATTTTACTAATAATTTGTTTCTTAGCAAGGAAAGTTTGTTTCAAACATTAATACTAAAATATGTATGCTGAACAATAATTATAATCCATTGTTGTTTCTTAATTATATATCTGAAGTTTACTTTTAATATTATTCAATTTTACAAATAAACTATCGTGTTTCAAGACGTTATTAATAACATTTCCTTAATTTTTAATTTTGTACTTTTGTATTTAAAGGTATTTAAGGATATTTAAAAAGAAAAATATATGCATATATATCTGGTACAAAATAGATTCTGTAGCACAAGACTATACAAATATATATATATATATCTATATACACACATACACACACGCACATGCATACACAAAATGAAATATAACATAAACCATTTTTTTTTGTATAATTTGAATTTTCATTAACAAGGTAACAAGATTTAATTAATTCAAAAACTTGGATAAATGATTTAAGAAAAATACAACAACATCTTAATTTAAATCTATGATAAATCCAAATGACTTGTTTAGTTCTGAAACCGTAAAGAAACATACAATTAGTTAACAATATATTTTGCCAATTTAAATGTTAAAGATAAAAAGAGTATAGAAAATGAAACATCCCTTTAATCAATGCATCTGCCATAAATCCTCATTGAAAACATGGCCATAAAAATGCAATGCTAAGAAATAAGTATTTTACTGGAAGCATTACATTTTTAAGGACATTTTTATCATTTATCTTTTACCAACACAAAGATATGTGTATCTAAAGGAGCAGAGAAATGCTACTAAATCTACTTGTACTTGTGGTTTAAGTAGACATTATCTGATAAGCAGTTAAATAATTCATTACTTATAAATCAATGCCTTTTGTTTATATACCAGAAAGTCTATTCCAATACATCATCATAAAGTTTATTTTAATAATGATATATATACTATTTTATATATATATATATATATATATATGTATCACATCTAGTCATTGAACATGGACTTTATATCAAACTGTCAACAGCTCATGAAGAGGCAACACTTCTGCTTCAACTTTTTCCACCTTTTAAACCAAGTGATGCATTTTTCAAATCTTCAGACTTTGCAAAATCAATCTGAGCATAAAACAAAGGAATATCTTTTCCAGATTCAGAAGCAGGGGTTTGACTAGCTGTGTTTCGTGATGACAGAATCTTTTCCCTTTCTAAATCAGCTGGTGCTAAATCTAGTAATGCATAGTTGATTTTCAATCCCAGACTTTTCTCGATTGGTTGATGACTTTCAAGGAGACAGAGATCATTAGATTTGCTGGTTTCAACTGAACTAACTTGTCGTCTGATTAGTGGAAAGGATTTTGATGGGCCTGTAAAACTCATGCTGTGTGTCAAAGTTGGTACATGAGAAATACTGCTACCAGCATCAGGTTGTAGTGAACTAACTGCAGAACTGTTGGTGGGATGCAAAGAGGAACTTGATAACGATGTTTGATTCAAGAAATTAGATGGCACTGGAAATGAACTTTTCCTTTGGGGCAAAGGCTTGGTTGTTACATGTTCAGGTTTTCTTAATGAAATAGCACTTTGTTTTGTTGGTGTTGTATATGTAGGTTCATTGTTAGAACAGGATTTACTAATATTTTCATTTTTCAGCCTGATATATTCATTACTACTCCCAGTGACAGGTGAATCATCTCTATTACAGTTAGAAAAAGAACAACTGTTTATAGAAGGAGTTACAGGAGAGAGGCACGAGTTTGGAAAGTTTGTTTTCTCTGGACTGGAAAACTCTCTTGAAGATAAAAGAACATAATCCCCTCCTTTTCCTTGTACAGTATTGTTATTAGAAGACTTGGAAACTTGAATACATTTAGCAGGCTGCTTTGAATTCTCATTAATATGAGAACAAACCTGCTGAGATGCTGAAAACAATGAATTATCCAATGCTAGGCCTAATGACTGCAGGTTTTTTTGTGGTCAGATTCAGCATTTTTCTTCTGTGTTGGTAGTTCAGTGTTTACAACCGATTGATAAAATTCAGTGCTCTTACTCTGTGCAAGAAATTTTGAGTTACTTGATTTTGAGGTTGGTGAAAATGAATTGTATTTTACATCATTATTTTGTTGTGATTTGGAACTTTTTGAGAAACCCCATAGATTAACTTTATTTTGATATACAAAATTTGAATTGTTGTTTTCACAATCATGCATTTTATCATTTCCACAGCAGCTCTTATCTTTAGTTATGTACATCATCTGATACAAGTTATCATCCGTTAAAGCTTCCTGTCCATTCATTGCCAAATATTCCGAGTTGCTTTTAAAAGATTTTAAGCCTTGGTATAATGGTTGGTTTGTTGATCCTGTATAAGCATTTTCTTTAGACATGGATATGTAATCTGAAGTTTGCCAACAGCCATGTTTCATGTTTAGGTAGTCACTGGAAAGTTTCTGACTAGTTGGTGAAGTACTAGCATCGATGCTAACACTGATATCTGTAAGTGTGCCAGAAGTTTGTGCCTTACGGTCAGTTTCAGAAATATGAGTTTTTTTGCCATTGAACACAGTCAATGTTTCCCTCTTTTTCAAAGATTTTCTCAATTTGGAAAGAGAAAAAGGAAGAACAACATTTTCATGTTTTTTAGCAAGTTTTAGAAGTAAACAAAGAGGTGTTGGACCTCGTGATGATGATTGCACATGACGGTTCTTGTCATCGTCAGCTTTTGTAGCTGAAGCATTTTGTGTATAATCCATCTCCATCAGATTTTCATCATTTTTATTATTCTCACCTGATCCGTTCTTCTGCACAGCTTTTGTTAGCAGTGTAGGTGTGCTTTGAGATTTTTTGAGTGTTTTACATGTTCCAAATTGCGCTGTACATGAAAAGTTGTTTTGAATTTCCACACTTGGATTGGAACAACTCCTTTGTAACTATAATAAAGAGAAAATTATTCTACATCATACTTCTTTTACAGCTTAATAAAGTTTATTTGCATAGCACAAACAAGTATTTGGATTAAATTATTAAAACCTGGGTCTTGGAAGTTATCTCTGTTCGAAATTTTGTAATGCTGAAAAATAACATCCACTTTTATCTCCAAGATTACTGTACAAAAGCTTACTCAAGATTATGGTTACCTGTTTTGTGTTGGTCTATTCAAACTGCTATCTTGTTTTCAGTTAGAAAGTGGGACAAATGATTACATTGACTCTTAATTAATGCTTTCATTACTTATGAATTGTAACTGGATTATTCTGAGATTAACAATGGATTCTTAGTCTTACTGAAAAACAGCAAATTAAAAGTTTATTGGACATATATTCAAGTTCCATTAAAGGACTGGAATGAATATTTTACAATATTCCCACTTAAGAATAGTTTCACTTGATTATGTAGAAAAATAAATAATATTTCGTTGTTTTCTATTAACACTAGCTAAATGTTTCAACAGTAGCAACTACTTCTGATCACTATAAAGCAACAGAAACCAAGAATTGAATTACAATCTCTTACAGGCAAAGACTAGTATTTTCTTTTTAATAAACATACATTCCAGTAATTTCTGAACAATTTCTTAAGGGCCTTGTACTATTTCTGTTTATAGATAAAATCATGGCTTGTTTACCCACAATATTGCAACAGGCCTATTTGTTATGTTTATTCAATCCTTTATCTGTATTTAAGAGATGAACAGTTGCTGCTTCATGCAGGCCTTTAAAGTTAACTATGATATTATTAATAAGAAGTGTCTAAGGATGGCTATTTTATAAACATAGCTTTCCAACGATGTTATAAATATTTTTGAAAAACTGACTGTAAACAGCCATTTTAAAACATACTATTCCTAATTGTTATACACTAAACGTTAAAGAATATTGGTTGTTTAAAAAAGGATTCTTATAATTTAAACAAAGCTATACATTTACTGTGAAACACTTAACAACGAATGACTATGACTTTCCTACAGGGCATTTGAATAAACAATGGTATAAAGTTCTATAAAACACCTTTTTAAAATGTGGCTTTTATTATAAAATATCCGACTATGAACGGCTGTTTGATTGAGATGCTCTTAACTTAAAGCTTAGTTAGCATTTACTGTTAAACAGTTTATGAGGTAAAAAGTTCTATATTTAATTTACAATTTTATAATGCTCATTTGATAGTTTAGCGCAGCTATATTTTTGTTTTATTCACTAGCTTTCATGTCATCTAGTGAATATTAGATAAAGTGATTATTACATTAAAGACTAACATGAGGTTCTCCTAGTGGTGATGAATGAATACAAAGGTTTCTATAATCATGTAAAACAAATTTGTGTTATTACTCGCAGAAGTAATCTTATCAAAGGTAAAAAAGAAAGTATTACAATATGAAGTTGAGCACACAGTTGAGAAGGTTTTTTAATAGACTAAAGACCCTAGATATATAAAAAGATATTTGATTATTAAAAGAAATTAAAATACTCACTTGATCTCTATTAGTGATTGAACATTATTTTTGATAACCATCTAATGTTCTTCTTTTAAGTAATCTAATTGATTTGGTTTTCTTTCCTAGTTTCTTTTTCTCTAACTTCATTACTATTATTGTTATTGGTGGAAGTTTATATATTTAAAAAAGGCTGGTATGGATAGAGAAAGCACTAGTAGAGGAGTGAACAAAGTTTTGACCTTCTTCGGTCATCATCAGGTTCACAAAGAAAGAAAGGGTTACTGACTGGTAGCTGACCACATGTTTGAAGGCAGTTGTGTAATTGAGTGTAGGAATGTAGAGGGCGTGCTTAGATGTTGGATATATTTATTAATATATAGGTGTTCCTTTGTAGTGGTTTATTTTGGGCTTGAGTTGTTGTGTAAGTAAGGCTTCTTTAATTTTGCATTTATGTTTGTTTCTTTATTTAGTATTTGGGTGTTTTCTATGGTTATGTTGTGTTTATTTGATTTGCAATGTTTGAAAATGTGTGAAGGTGACTTTTTGTGTTCTTTGAATCTGGATTCCATTTTTCTACTTGTGTTTTGGTAAAATGTTTGGTTTGTTTTGAATTTCATGCAAAGCTACATGAGGGCTATCTGCGCTAGCCATCCATAATTTAGCAGTGTAAGACTAGAGGGAAGGCAGCTAGTCATCACTGCCCACCATCAACTCTTGGGCTACTCTTTTACCAACAAATAGTGGGATTGACAGTCACATAACATCCCTACAGCTTAAAGGGAGAGCATGATTGGTGTGATGGGGATTCAAACCTGTGATCCTCAGATTACGAGTCTAGTGCCTTAACCACCTGGCCATGCCGAGCCAGGTAAAATGTTTGTAAAATCACATTGTACCCTGGTAGTAATGTTGTTATTTGATACTTAAAAAGTCGACCAAGAATGTTATTTACAGGTCTTGTTATTTTTTTCATAGTTTTAATATTTATCAGGTGACAAAGAACAGCTACAATAACTAGTTAGACATCCCTTATTGAAAGTAAGCATATTTCAGAAAATAATTTTAATTCTACTGGTAGTAACTTTAAAGTAAAACAAACCCTTCCCTTGTCACAAGATATTAATGTGATACAACTTGTATCTAACACTGATAATTCATTAAATTAGTTGGTTTAGTACTGGCAAATAATTATAGTAAGCCAATATCAATTCTCTATAGCCATTTGGTAATTAGGGCACTTGACTCAGAATCTGCAAGCCATGAGATTTCGTCTTATCATTGAACATGCTCATCTATTCAGTACAGAAGGCATCATAATCTCTTCCCTACAGTAACTGTCTTTAATTTTAAAGTGCTATATATGTCTTATGCACTCACACAAGACAATGAAGGTTTAAATCTTCTAATATTGATAGCATGGTCTTCAAAATAAAGATTCATATTTTTTCATTGAAACATTAACACATATATAAAGAAAAAATCAATAACTACTTAACATTTGTTAGAGTTTATATTATTTTGTACAGCACTTGTAACTCAAAATACAACAAAGCACATCACTAACACAACATACCTGGTGTTTACCAATGTACTTATTAAGTGGTAAAAAGAACGATTTCACCTGTAAAGAACAAAAGATTTATTAAAAGAAATATACTGATGATATTAAATATATATTCAGGTGTCACACTTTTGACAATGTTGTCTTCTGACATAAATATAAACTGTAAGCTTTCTTAAGTGACATTAAGAGAAACTTGAATAGCTCAAAAGTTCATGAAAAAAATTTTTTTTTATGTGAAACAGTCATATGATAAGCAAGTTACAAATAACTGATTTACCTCAGAATTACTGACCCCACCAGTGTCAAACAAATTTTTTTCAAGCTATTTATAACCAAAATTCCTTATGGGTTCATCACAGTATCAATAATAATATGCAAGTTAAACAAATCAAACTGTATACATAAATACTATGAACAGTTTTCTATTCTACACAAAAATTGAGTGTTACAACTGTATTTAAACACAAAATTACTCAATATGATACAATATATTAACTCCACCAGTTTCAACTACATAAACTGTTTTCTTCAGATATTCTGTTTTTCATCAGTATATTCAATAATACTTTAACTCTGATATGTTTTGTAGTTACTGAAAGAAATACATGCACATAAGTTAAGATATTAATAATAAAAACTATTGTGTGTAGATTTTCATGTCTTGAAAATCTTTTGTAAGTTTCTTTGTCAAATCAGTTTTAGAACTGACCTTATCAAGGTGGAATTCCTCACTGCTTTGATGTACTTTTGTTGAGCAAAAATCAGTCGTACTTCTCTTCAGTTTAAATGGAACATCTACTTTCATGTACCTGTTGTCTAATGTAAGAAAAAGAACCATGTCTAAAATTCTTCTCAGAACAAATAAACGAATGAATTCATATCTAAATACTTAAAGTGAAGTTTAAAAATACAGGTTCAAAATGGTGCTATAATTAGAAAAAAAAGTTCCAAGATGATAGGTTAGAAAGAAAAGTAATTGTAATATGGTAGCATACAAAGAAAAGTAATTGTAATATGGTAGCATACAAAGAAAAGTAATTGTAATATGGTAGCATACAAAGAAAAGTAATTGTAATATGGTAGCATACAAAGAAAAGTAATTGTAATATGGTAGCATACAAAGAAAAGTAATTGTAATATGGTAGCATACAAAGAAAAGTAATTGTAATATGGTAGCATACAAAGAAAAGTAATTGTAATATGGTAGCATACAAAGAAAAGTAATTGTAATATGGTAGCATACAAAGAAAAGTAATTGTAATATGGTAGCATACAAATAAAAGTAATTGTAATATGGTAGCATACAAAGATATAATTGTAACATGGTTGGTTATAAAGCTATAATTCTACCGTGGTGGGTTAAAAAAATGTTGTAACACAGTAGATTGCAAAGATATAACTGTAATATGGTGCATTACATGATATAGTTGTAATATGGTGGATTACATGGTATAGGTATAATAATATGATGTTTACAAAGATATAACTGTAACATAATAGGTTAGAAAGATGTATGTTTAGCACGATGGTTTACGAAGATATAGTTGTAACACGGTAGGTTAAAAAAGTGATTGTAACAAGTGGATTCGAAGGCTTTAATTGTAATAAGGTGAGTTAAGAAAGCTATAATTTTAACAAGACGGATTAGAAAGTTATAGTTGTAACATGGTAGTTTACTAAAATATAGTTACAACATGACAAGCTAAAAAAAGATATACTTGAAACATGGTGGGTATGAAAGTTATAGTTGTAACATGGTGGGTACAAAAGACAGTTACAGAGTGACAGATTAGAAATACCACAACATTGTGGGTTAAGAAGCAATGGCTTTGAAAAATCCATATACACATCAAAATACAACTTTCAAAGGAAATTATTTGCAGAAAAATACAGATGAAAGAAATGATGAATAAAAGAACTAAGTAGTTTTAGAATACTTGATGAAAGTAACAGACAATATACAGATACAGCACTAACTTGACTCCAAAGTCATTGCTGACAAAAGTTGACTCATTTCCATATACCCTTCTTGACTGATAGAGGAGACACATGGAGAGAATTTAGTTTCATTCACTTTACCTTCTGTTGTGGCTGCTGTCATATTCATGTAATCAGTTGCATCTAAGTTTTCAGAAAAACATTTTGAGAGGTTATGAACATCATTTTATACAGGTTACCATATGAAACAGTTTGTGGTCAATAAGCTGATTACCAGACATTTATTTTAAATGCTTGAATTTAAGAATTTACTCATAGTTAAACCTAAAGTAGTGTAAGTATTACAATGATTTACAACTGTTACACTGTTATGCAAGACTCTTTGTAGCTATATATATTGGTTACACAGATAGAAAAACTTTGTTGAAAATGATTTTAACACTAAGAGCATCTGCTATTCTTACTGGTTGTAAGTGAAATCCTTACAATTCATTAACTATTTTTCAGAATATCCGTTAATATTAAATCTTAAGTTTTATTTTTTTATCTGCTACAGTGTATCAAAATCTCCTTACCAAGTTTAAGACACCTTGTAAGACACAGAAGAATAAAATAATTAAATTAATTCAAAATATACAAATACAAGTAACAAATAATTTTCAGCCGATTTCAAGATCACATACATACCTACTGTTGGATCCATGGGTAGATAGTCTTCCCAAGATACAGGATGAGACTCTGTTGAAGAACTGCTGGATAATCTATGACAGAAATCCCAATTTAACAATAGTTTTAAGGCTTACAATAAAAAGTAATAAGGACACATAGGAACATATATTTCTGGGATACAGATGCATTTGATTCACCTATAAACTGAAACACATTAAACTGGTAAACGAGTGGCGACAAAATTTACATCATATTGGGATGAACCTTACATACCTGAAAATCTGACTGACTTGGTTATTTTCTGGATCATTCACTGAAAGATTGCTGTCCAATGAACAAGCATCACCAAGGCTGTAAGTAACGAACAAGGTATGGTAAAATGATATATACACTGTGTTTAATCTAATGAAAGCAAACAGCTCAAGTACAGTATCCACATTATGATATTACACTTGTTTCTCTTCAATATGAATAAACATAACAACAAATAGTAATTTACATTATAAAAAAAAATTATCAGATAAACAAATGTTTGACAGACATAAGGATTCTCCCCTTTGTTGACATTTCTTGATTTCAAATAGTAAGAAAGTAAGAAGACTAATAATCATAACATGAAATATGTTTCAAATATTTACCTTGCATTCCCAGCTTCACTGTGACTTTCACTTAGGTGTTTCGTTCGAGACACAAGATGATCACAAGCATCAGTTAGAGAAGTTCCAGTGGATGCCCATTCTGATGTGATAGATGATCTCCAGGAGGACCCAAGCTTACTACTTTCGGAGCTTGATGAACTCCTGACACGATTTGTTGGACGAGATATTTCATTGTTTCTTGAGGACTTCATGGCACTATTCCAAGTAATAAGATCTTAAATAATGAGCACTAAACATTACTACAAAGACCCAAGTTAAAATATTCTGATGTAAGACAAAATGCAGTCCTAGCAACTTCAAAAAACATCCACAGCAAATTGTTAGATGGATTCAAAGTGAATAACCCTTTCACAAACACAGAATTTGAGATTTTTCCCATGACTTCAATGGAACATATTTTAAGTGCATATAACTTATCCTTCATACTCTTTAATTGTGCAGATGATTTAAATATGTACTTATCCTGAGATGTAAAAAGCCAAAACTTATGAATTATACTTTTTATTCTAAATTTGCTTCATGTCAAAAAGGCCTGAAAATGTAAGCTTAGAAGTATCAACAGATTACCATAGCATACAATGTTTTTTTCAAAAGTCAATTATGAAATATAATTTGTTTTTATTTAACATGAGACAGAACTTTTAAGCGAGTTTTGTTACAAGTGTGTAAGCACATTCAACAAATTGTTTCTCACACACAAAGTGAAAATGAATATCAAATGAAACAAATTATATATCGACACACAATCCTATATATATTGTCTTAAGATTCACAAACAGAATATTGAACAAAGAACATTCCTCCCTGAATGTATATCAACAAGTTACATGGAATGCTTTTTTAATACCAGAATTATGCATCTCAGAAAGGCAGAACTTCATCTACAGATTCAATCTGGGAAATATTTCATAAGTAAGATATCAAAGCATAAGGAATCTCACTAGAAGATCATCATCAGTTTCCAATGTACATTTTATGATAGTTTGAAGTAGAATTGTTCTCACAGGAATTTAGACACTAAAGACTTACTTTAAGATGGTTTCATGCATGTTCTGTGCAATCAGAGTATCTTCTGTTTGCATCCACAGCTCACCAGCTCCAGTCGATGCTGAACGACCAACTTCCATGAAGAAGAAACAGTCTGAGTGTCCACACCTTCGAATGGTTACGAGCTAAAAGTTACAAGTATTTTAATGTTTAATAAACAAATAACTTAGCTTTATTACTAGGATAAAAGTATTCATCAAAACGAAGAAGTCAGTCAAAGTATTCACACAATGTTTAACAACACAATTTTTACTAATACTTTATGCTCAGTGTTTGTGACAAAGTTAGTTTCACTTTAATACTGCAGGTTGTTTTAATCATTCTTATAGGCTAATTGTACATGGATATATCTGGAAGCAGTGGTGCATAAAGTCCGGCCCGCGATGACCAACGGGAAAGTCAAACATAGAGAGTACGCACGCTTAGAGTTCGCGTCTGCGCGAAGATTAAGTGCTATAGAAGAATATGCATTAGATTAGATACTGAATGGATCCATATTTGTGTCGAGCAATAAAGAAAATTTAATAACCAAATCTCGTTAATGCATAGGCATTTAATCATTGGCGCAGTTCATCAGCACAGCTACTAGTTTTTGCTAATCTGAAAGAGAATGCACTTGTCCACCCCAGCATGTTTGGCAGCACGTACTGCTGCGAACAGGCTTTCTCGCACACGAAACTGAACAAAAACAACATTCGCAATCAACTGACTGATGTTGATCTGAAAGCAGTTCTGGGTCTCTCAACGTCAAACATCAAGCTAGACATTTCTAAGCTTGTAGATGACACGCAGCACCATCCATCACACTGGTTTTGTGACAGTTGACGTATCACAACATTTCTTAGAATAATGTGCAAACTGTTTGATGTAGTAGTTATGTGTGTGTGTTCTTAAATGTGATGTCCATTTTATGTGAAACAACTGTAGGACGATTTTAATCTTTATGGCCCCTGACTCAAAAAGTTTGTGCACCACTGGGTTAGAGTGTTTTAATGGCACACTTAAGTAGACACTATAGATCAGGGGCTGGTGCTCCATCAGTTGTCACACTTATCAGTTTCGTGAAATCCAATGAAACGCTACTATACAGTCGTACTGTTCCCTCGAATAGAGCATACCCAGTTGTCTGACCCTTCATGGAACACATGCCGATTAGTTCCTCTGTGATATCAAACGATGACGACACACCACGAACAAAAACTAGTAGCTGTGCTGTTGAACTGATGTCAATCGACTCGTCTGCTGCCAAAGAGAAGTAGACAAAGTTGGCTGCTTTGTTTGTAAGCTGCCTTGTCACGTCTGCTGAGAGGTGTGAAATTCTTCGTTGAACTGTCATACCATTCAAAGCCACCATGAGTAGCTTACAAACTGCTTCCGGACACAACGTTTCCGATGCAGTAATCATACATTGCTTGACAAAATCACCATCAGTGAACGGTCAGCCAGATTTCGATATCATCAATGAAATATCGTAACTGACTTCACATGCTGCACCTAAATCTTCTGACTGCTTTGAGAAAACGTTCTGCTGGTGATTCAGCGACTGTCGCAGAGATTCGATTCGAGCTGTTCGTTCATCACCGACAATGTTGTGGAAATCTTTATGCTTCAACTCATAATGACGCTTTATATTGGATACCTTCGCCACTGCTTCTGTCGAATGACACAGCAGACAAATCACGTTCTTCTGTTGTTGAACGAAACAGTATTGCGCAGTCCAATCATCATGAAACTGCCGGTTTTCGTCGTCAACTTTTCTTTTACGATTAGCTGTCATTTTTGTTACGAAATAATATCAAAATAGGGCTCATAAGTAAATCTCGAAGAACAATTGGAACGCGTGATATTTCGTAATTACGGAAATATTACGTCATTGCACCAATGATTAAATACCTATGCATTAACAAGATTTGGTTATTAAATTTTCTTTATTGCTCGACACAAATATGGAACCATTCAGTATCTAATCTAATGCATATTCTTCTATAGCACTTAATCTTCGCGCAGACGCAAACTCTAAGCGCGCGTACTCTCTATGTTTGACTTTCCCGTTGGACATCGCGGGCCGGACTGTGTGCACCACTACCCTAACCCTTTAACATCACCTGAAACCAAAGTACAGATTACATTATTAGACGAATGGTCCCCGAGAAATCTTCTTGTGGAACTTATATCATGCAGAGCACAGAAAAATTTTGAAACCTAAAGTTGCATATAAAAACAAAAGAAAAAATACATATCACTCGATAAACCAATTATGATCCTTTCCTTGTGCAAATAAAAATAGTTGGAAGTTTAGACCAATAAATATTAAAGCACAAAACGTACTTACTTCATATTAAATTTCAAATCATGCCATTATGACAAATTTTTATCTGAAGACGAAGTTTTTTTATCTGGGTAGATACACTCCTCTTTCACACAGATGTCTCCCAAGGGGTTTGAAGTTTTGGAGTGATGGATGTTAGGTTTATGAGTGTCAGTACTATCTACCTTTGATATAAGTGGTTTGCTTCGGGAATCTGTCCTTTCCTCACCAAAATTTTCTTCTTTCGCTTTTCTTTTCATGTTTCTTCCAACTGATTTTATAAAGCGTTTTCTAATTCGTAAGAAAATAAGTTTTTATCTTACCTTAGCTGTCTCTCAAAACTCAGTCGGACCTGGTAATAAAGTGCTTGTTACACACTCCCTGAGTACAGCAAGACTTTCATAACAACGTTGACTACACTTTGTGGTTTTATTCTCTTGAATAAACAGTGCTTTATACTCATATTATATACATTTTTTTTTTCCGAGTTAAGACATAAAAGCTTACAGATTTACGGCTACCCACGCTGATTCCACAGAATGTACCTAACAGTAACTTCCCTTTCAGTTTTATCGACGCCCATGCTACCTATTTTCTAGACAGTTCACGTTGTAAACATATTTTCTAGATATCTAATTCTCTTTAAAATAGTTCATATATATTACATAGTCTACAAACGACAAATGTTGGGATAACACCCCTTTAGACTAAATAACCGCGTTTGATCTGATAGATGTCTTTCCGGGTCGCGTTTCATTGATATACACGAAACAGTGAATCTGGCTTGTGTGTTACTCTTAGTGAAACTGAACTAGCTGCAGCGATTTCTTCTTCTGAGAAAGACTAAAAATACCTTTTATTTTGTTATTCATATTTCTTCCAAAAGCTTCACCAGATGCATAATCTTCTCACACACTAAGAAACTTCATTCTTAATACAACGTAACAGCAAATGATAAACAGGACACTAATTAGTGTCCACTAGCTTAAAAATACATAAATATCTCAATGATACGACTGTTTACTTCTAGTTAGATGAAATCGGAGCTAAAGCCTTGTCAAAGCATCAACGTGGGTGTCCGCAGAAGGGAAGGAAGAGGGAGCATTTCCCTCTCTCCCTCTGGAATATTTTATTTATTCAGAATGTGTATATGGATATTTTATTCAATCGATAATTTCATATTACCTTGCCCCTCACAATAAACATTTTTGTGGATACCCATGACTATCAGTATGACTGACTGTCAGTATTTATGATGATGCTTACCTTCTAATACTGACAAAGTTGTTTGTTAGCATTTCATCAGCTCTCTCGAATCTGGAGTTTTATCTCAATTTCTGATACGATCTGAACACACGAAAACAAGCTTACTGATTGGTCAGTTCTTCTGAACGACGGATAATTGAAGTAAAAGTTAATAATAATAATGAATAATTAGTGTTAAAATAAATGTTATTCTTACTCTACTTCTGGTATAAAACTGATATAAATTACGCTTCATCAAGTTAACCCAAGTTCATGCAATTTCATTATATAAATAGGGCCTCAACCATTACCGTGTTTCTTGTGTAATATGTAATAGCCAGCTTCATAATACACCTGGTACCGACGAAGGGCCTCGTCTGCATCAGATATATTTCTCAGACTTTCAGAAATCTGGATGACAATTCTTGTGTTTTGCCCCTAATAAGTTGAGTATTAAAACTAGTAGGAAAGATATTTAGATTTTTTGGAAATGGTTAAGTTCAGTATACTACAACTGAAGACCGTATTTCTCCTAGCAATAACGTTCTTATCAGTTTTCACTGTTTATTAGGCCTATATTATTTAAATATTTTTAGTTCATCTATCTAATGTCACTAGCCTGTTCAAGGAACTAGTACATTGTTTTCTCAGTATCTCTCATTCTCTGATGATTAGATACATTTAAATGTTATTTTGTAAAGTAGAGCTGAAGTAATTTAGAATGCGATAAAAGTGTTAAAACTAAGCCTAACGAAATATAGTATAATTGTTATGTTATAAAAGTTTAGCCAAACACAGATACACGAAGCTTTGTTGTTGTTGTTTCGTCTTTATTGGTCAGTTGTTTCATAACTCACAATTACCTCCCATGTTTAAATATCGTTGAAAGAGGGTAAGTGATATGAAAGTTTTATATTTCAAGTTATAAAAGTTTGAGATCTTTAAATCAATTGAAACAACAAAAAAGTCTCCAGTTAATAAAGTACGGAAGGCAGAACACAACGATATAAACAGAATTATTATAGTTTTAAAATTAAATCGTAACTTAGGAAATTGACGAGAACACTCATGTCAAAAACGAAAAAATTACAATACGATTAGCATAATTAAGAACATAATTATACATACGCATATGGAATTCCTGAAGTTAGGGTTAATTAATATCTCACAACGGCCATATCATACCAAGTCTTTACAATAATCAAAGACCACAATGGTTACGCTTTCTGAAAGTTTTGTTAGCAAGATCCCAAGATTAAATAAAATGGTGACGTTACTTCAATTGTAATAATATGGCATGTAGATATAACTGAAGATAAGTGATAATGGCATAATTAGTATAACATCACCGGTCACAAGATAGGGCCTATTAGTGACAGTTAACTCCGGCATTATGTGATTCTCCCGTTTCACATATGATGTTCTCTAATGCGGTTACCTAGTTAATAAACAAAATTTGAAATAAACAAAGGATTGCGTTATAAAGCGGCCACTAGGCTTAACTGTAGCTCCCCTAAGTCACCACCTTAAAGTATTACAAATTATGTTCGTGAGAAAGTTTACCGTGCAAATCATCTGTATATAATTTAACCTACTGTTCCAGTGAATTCAAGTTTGAATAGTTTAAGAATTTCATGTGCCGCAGCTACTGAGGATTCCATCTCGTTTCTAATTAATTTTACATTTTAAAGAAAAAGTTAAAATGAAAACAACAACAACAACGTGCATACATATTAGATGAAAAGTAGGTTAACTCTGTTGACAAGGTTTTATCGTCAGTTACAAGATTCCTTCATATCTTGATGAATTTAACAGAATAAATAATTAACCTAAAAAAATGAATGAAATTAAGGTTCATGTTGATAAATTCGAAACAAAACCCGCTAATAAAATGAATGTTTGATCATTTTTATCATACATACAGCTGCTACTTTACTGAACTACGCCACCTTACAAAGTACGAAGGGAAACAAGTTTTATAAGTAATACTCACGGGAAACGCATAAGGTTCTGTTTTGTCTTCCTGTGTAGTTACTTTCACGAGGTTTAGCATGCTCACCGAGAGACAAAGACGATAAGGGCCAATAATATTCTTACTACTTCCGAGTCCTTTGCTTTTCACGTTCACTTGCCACACGTGCTCTAGGAATAAAAGCATTGTTTTATTCGTGAATGAGAACAAGAAAAAAAGAATAAAATAATGAAGAGCTTTAATAATAGCTGCTGATATAAAATCGCTAATGACCCTTAATTAGATACATCTCGTGAATTTTTTTTTAAATCAAAATTTGGATTAAACTACATTTTAAGAAATAGCTGGCGCCATCTAGTGTATAGTAGATAGGAAGAGTCGCAGTAATATGAAAATACATTTTTTGAAGGACATTGGAATCTTATCTGATTATCAAAAAGATGGGGCTAAAGTAAATCGTACAGGTCTAATTTGAAGGTTATATATCGTACTACGTAATTTGTGAAATCACTAGTTAAAAAAAAACAAATGCGTACAAATCATCCTATATAGCAGAAATAATAATATAAATTAAAACCTGCTGTTTTAGCAAAGCGTGAAGGATGCTAGTGTTGAAACGTAGCAGCAAAATAATACAAAAACAAATAAACAGGGATTTATTTGAATACCTGTTTGATTTTTCAGAAAACACGATTAAAAAATCAGTGTGGAATCAACGCTGAGATTCCACAAGACGTAATAATTCATTAGAAAGGGGAACAACCATTAACAACATTCTGGTGCTGGCTCATATTAATTTGAATAACTAAGTTAATAGGAAATTATTCATATTGAGTTAAAAGGCAAAGGAAAAGAAAGAGACTGTTGTTAATCAAATACCAAAATCTATTGGTCACGTGACTTAGAAAGTAACTTATTTAATTGGTTGATGATAAGAGATTACTGAAAGAGGCAGAAGATAACTAATACCAAAAATCTATTGGTCACGTGACTCAGAAAGTAACTTATTTAATTCGTTGATGATAAGAGATTACTGAAAGAGACAGAAGATAACACAAGAAACGAGGTCATAATGATTAATTTGGTTCGTGTCTCATTCTACAGTTCCTTGGCGAGTTGCAGAAAACAACGTGTTTGCTCTCTATTATCCACCTATCTCTTATCAATGTAGAGCAGCACGTGGTGTCGGTGTTGTTGCTGGTGGTTGCCTGAACTGTAAAACAGGGGATTCATGGTTCACGACCCTCTGCTGGAAAAACACTACTTGTATTTTGGGGCTGTGGTTATGCAATAAGAGTAACAGTCAGCACCAACTCCAAATTTTCGCCCAAACAATAGTAGGGAGTGGGTAGTCAACAATATATACATACAGCTCTTTTGCGGCTTTCAGCAAAAGTTTGAAACAAACTTAATTTATCTGTAACGTTAATATATGATTGATCTATAATCATCAAAGCAGTGAAATATTTTTTTTCACTCTTAAGACTGAATCTCTGAAGGCTGGTGGAGTATTAGAATCCAACAGGTTTAGTGATGATCACTTATTGGTGCTGATACTTTATTTTTCATTCTTCTTTGCAAACTTATGACACATCTTGAATCTACCGATTCGCCAGTTTTCGACACACTTATACGACTAACTTCTAGTGTTCACCAGGCCTTAAGAAAAAAACTGAATAAAAGATCTAAAGTCTAAGAACGTTTTGAAAAACATTAGACCTAACGAGTTTGTTTTTTTTTAACATCGTACAACAATTAATATTAAACGATGTCGTACCTTTCCGATATTTAATCATGTAAAGAACATACGTCTATAATTTTATAACAAATAGCTTTTAAATCATTTTCTGGTTTCCTCTTGAATTCTCTAGAAGAGGAAGAGAGGTGGGAAAAATAGAGACTTAAGGTTTTAAGAGAGGCAACTTCTCGCCAAGATGAAAATCTAACGAAAATATAAGTTTCTTTAGGATGATTACGTTTCATCTGGCATTAACTGTTTTAAATAAACATTCTAAACAAAACATAAATTGTACTAATATGGCCTCTAAACATCAGATAAAACAGATCCTTATTGATAAATATGTAAAATTAGAAGTGAATAAAAATGTTTGAAGAATATTATATCTCAGACAGATGTCGCCGTAAGCAGAAAGTAAAGATTATATATTTGGTCTAATGTTTCAGTAAACATCAATCCACTTTACTTAGCTGTCTTGACCTTCACTTAACAACAGTCGACCTACCCTCAACTTTTTCTATACATAAATATCATAGTTTCTTTTCTCCTGAACACGCTACGTCCATCACCATGGCAACTACATCGTCATCCATTCGTGCTAATATCACGAGATCGTTCTTATCTCGAGTTTATGATTTAACGAACTAATAACGTCCATGTTTGTTCGGTGCGAGTATGACAAAGGGTTTTTAATGTGCACGTGAACGATGCAAATAAAGCGGTGTTTTTGCACAGATATATTACTTAACAGGATATTAAAAGTTCTTGACGTATGGCAGAAAGAAAAGTAAAATAAAGTAAGTGAAAATGAATGAATACGACAGAGACTGATAGACAGAAGACCGAGAGAGAGGCATAAGAACAAAAAGAGCAGAAGAAACAAAGTTACACAAATCACGAACATTTAATAAAATCAACAAACTGCTGTAGATGAACTAAATTTCGGACTAACCTATACAACTAGAGAGAACAAATAACGACCATTATTGAAAAAAAATACGTGGCATAATCGTTGAAACAATTAAGGTGCTAAATATTAACATTACAAGACACAATGTCTTTTGAATTTTATCATAAGAAAATTTATAATATAATAGTTTGATGAATATGACTGCACGTGATTGGAGACCTGTAGGTTGTATCTGTTTTAGAAGTTTCTGGAAGATGGCTCGAACTGAAGAACTGCCAGCAACTCAAAACGTCGCCCCCCCCCCCAAATCAACAACATCCAAGACAGAAGCAGTCCACAGATGTATACAATGTCCCAAGTACCTTGAACAATTTCTTTAATTGTTTAATTTTACAATTTTTAATTTATTCGCGGATAAGATGAAAGTAGTCTACGGAAGACTGAGTATGATATATCAAATTGATTTTGGCTGAGGTAATGAATAAGTCACGTGAAAATCACAGTCTCTGTAAAGATGTGGTGGAATGGAATGTATCAGAACTACATTTTGACATTGTTTGGCGCATGTAGTCAGGAAGTAAGGTTACAAGAAAAACTGATCGCTTTTGGGAAGAACACGCAGCAGAATTTTCCGACCCAAAATATTCACGCATAAGTTTCGTTTGGTTTGTTTTGAATTTAGCGCAAAATTACACGAGAGCTATCTGCGCTAACCGTCCCTAATTTAGCAGTGTAAGACTAGAGAAAAGGCAGCTAGTCATTACCACCCACTGTCAACTCTTGAGATACTCTTTTACTAATGAATAGTGGGATTGACCGTCACATTATATACCCCTACGGCTGAAAGGGCTAATATGTATGGTGTACATATCACGTATTTTTGTGTTTATTATGTAACGGATGATACGTGTGAAATGTGTTTTGGCTATTATGAAAAGTAGAATAATGCAGGTTTGTTGATATAGAAAGTTTGATATTCACTCATAAAATCAAATAAAAATGTTTTTAGCAGCTTCCATTTTGCGAATAAATTTCCGAGTGTTTTTGGTATATTTGTATGCGATACATTTTGTGGCTGTGTTTGTCATAATCCGTGTAATTCTCAAATAAAATGGTTTGTCTGAATTTCGCACAAAACTGCTCAAGGGTCACTTGCACAAGCCTTCCGTACTCCTAAAGTGATATATTTAAAGAAACATCTTATAAACAATACCCATATTCAATTCTTCGGCTGTTATTTACTAACGAAAAATGTGATTGACCGTCATCAGAACACCTCCATGACCATATTTAGTAATGGGATTCGAACCAGTGATCCACATATTGCGAGTCGACTCCCCTTCCTAACTGCCAGGCCATGCCAGGTTTAAAAAAAAATGGAGAAGCGGAAATGACACCCAATAAACATTTGTTGCAGTTTAGTAGTTCATCAACATAAGATGCAGATCCCAGTTTCACACCTTATGGTTCTTGTACGTATACATAGTTGAACCAAAAGTTAGATCGACAACAGTTATTCATTCAATTTCCATATTTGACAAATGTTTTCAAATGTCTAACTGCATGCTTTACAGATTTCATATCCAAAACAAGTTGCAGAGATTCGCCTGAAGCAATTCATCACACCAATGTTTACACTGCATTGCAGTGACGAAATTATATTGCATCATAAATTCAAGCCTTCTTAAGACAGTTATAAAATAGGACAATTAAACAATCCATTCCACATCCTTAAGTTCTATAGAGTTTCTCAGGTTCACTATACTTCTGGTCTTGGTTCGGTAACTCATTCAAAAATAAACGTAAAGGGTAAACTCTGCGCAATGTTATCACGAGTATCGGATTAGTTAAACATTACAAGTGTTTTAAAGACGTTATGGGAGAGACTAAGAATAGATAAAGTTATCACTTCTTCCATTTATTCACTTGAAAAATTATCCCTCCTTGCATCTGATATGCCAGTAAAAGTACTTGGGCTCGACATGCAAGTAATTGCACTTTAACATAAAAACCGAGTCAGTAGTCAGCAACTATGTTGTTGTTAGTGGTGTGAAGTTAATACATTTTGCAGGAGACTTCAGTAGATGGAGAGGATTGTGAACATGTTTCTTCAAACAGTATGACTGTGATAAGCAGGGCCGTAGATTTTTTACACTCGATGGGGGGAGGATGATTTTTGCAACTACTTATGTGGACTGTTCAGGTTGCAAGTTGGTAATCTCTGATTACGTGAACCTGAAAGCTGTAAACATGCAGTCACGGAGTAATCTTGTTGCCACGATACTTGCATCTATACTTAGGCCTACTAACTGGTACTTACAGCTTAGAAGCACGCCTATATTAAAGATGTACATTTCGGCTGCTGAAAAAGCCTATATCTAGGCCTAATTATGTAATTCGATTGGTAAGAACACGAGAATCACAAGAACAAACACACAATTTGTAGGCCTGTGATGCAATAAAACAATTCAACAGAACAAACTGTCGGGGGGGGGGATGACTGTATGCATCATACCCCCCATCTAAAATGAAGGGGGGATGTATACCCTCCATCCCCCCAGGAGCTACGCCCCTGGTGATAAGCCTAGTAGCCCTTGGCTGAAATGTTTAACCAATCGCTCTGTAAATATTACAATCAACACACTGCTTAAATAAAGTTGATCTCGCCCGCCTGTTGGTGTCTTTGTCCTATTATATGTTTTACCGCTAGTCCTGTTGTACCAAAACTTCATTTCCTTCATGGCTCCTAACTGAAATGTTAACTTCTGATAACACTAAGTTATGAATACTGATATTAATTTCTTTATTTTTACTAAGTTTCGAGGCCTGGCATGGCCTAGCGCGTTAAGGCGTGCGCTTCGTAATCTGAGGGTCGCGGGTTCGCGCCCGAGTCGCGCCAAACATGCTCGCCCTCCCAGCCGTGAGGGCGTTATAATGTGACGGTCAATCCCACTATTCGTTGGTAAAAGAGTAGCCCAAGAGTTGGCGGTGGGTGGTGATGACTAGCTGCCTTCCCTCTAGTCTTACACTGCTAAATTAGGGACGGCTAGCAGAGATAGCCCTCGAGTAGCTTTGTGTGAAATTCCAAAAACCAAACCAAACCTTTACTAAGTTTCTCATCATGTCTGAGTTTCACTTTTCCTATATTTTTAATTATGTTTCTCTCACAATTTCTAAATACACTTTTCTCCTTTTATTTTCTAAATCCTCACCTTTTTAATATCTTCAAAATGCTTCTAGTTTATATGAACATTTTAAGATCTGTATTGTTAAATGTAGGTTCCGTATAAACAGGTTTTTCGAAAACAGTTATTTTGGGATTAAGTTAACAAGTCTCATGAACCTTTAGAGAAAAAAAGCTTCGAGATTTATTAAAATACTTCAAACGTCATTTTTCAATGTCTAAATCCCACATAACTTAAAATGTCTTCCAAGACTGATAACTGGATCAACATTTTACATCCGTTATATGTATACTTCAGCTAAGAAAATCGATGCGAAACACGACAAATTATATAAATAGATGAAAATGTACAACCAACTTAGCCACTCAGAACAGCCGTTCTCAAACGTTATCAAATAACCTAACACAACCATAACTACTATGTTTGTACCAAGTGTATTAACGACGTTTGTAAAAACTATTATTTTAAAATATGTAGCAATGTTGTGGATTTGCGAAACTATTTTTAATCGGTCTTCACGCCATCTATAAGCCCGAAACAACTAAACAAACATAACCAGCGTATGTATATTGATGACAAAATGACATGCCATGTTTGAAAACATTCACATGACATGATAATGCGACTTCCTTCCAGACGATAAAAAAGGAAAATCACAATTTTTTTATAGATTAAAAATACAATAGTCTACAGTAAGATTCTGAGTACTTTTTAATGTTAATGTTTTCATACACTGAATCATCAGGTAACGATTCATATGCTGCTATAATCAGATATTTTAACAGGTCAACATTTGTACACTTTGTACGTCAAGTTAAGTGAAGCAACTGCTACGCATCTTTTAGTGTTGTAATTTGTTTGTTTGTTTTTTGAATTTCGCACAAAGCTACTCGAGGGCTATCTGTGCTAGCCGTCCCTAATTTAGCAGTGTAAGACTAGAGGGAAGGCAGCTAGTCATCACCTTCCACCGTCTACTCTTGGGCTACTCTTTTACCAACGAATAGTGGGATCGACCATCACATTATAACGCCCCCACAACTAAAAGGGCGAGCATGTTTGGCGCGACGGGGATGCGAACCCGCGACCCTCAGATTACGAGTCGCACGCCTTAACACGCTTGGCCATGCCGGGCCAGTAATTTGTTTTCTTGCCCAAATGTGGCTTCGGGTCGTAATGATGACATCACGATCAAGAGGTTCAACAAGATGTGCCTGGAAAGAGTTAAAAGATTTGGACTTCAGATTTTCCAGTAAATTCTTAAGGTGGATTACAAATACGACATTGAGAAAAAATAGCAAAGTAATTCAGAATCATTAGAGTAAATCAGTCGCTTCATTTTCACTTACCTACCTGTTCCATCAGCCATGAAGTTGTACAAGCACATTTATTTGTACGTTCGTACAATTAGCGTGGCTATACACGTAGCGTACAAATTACCAGTGTTTATTCTTGTAAAAAAAAAAATAAACGAACTTGTTACCGTTACGCAGACTAAAATTTGAATTATTTTCACCAATTAATTTAAGAGAATACGCCAGTGTAAGAAAAAAAACAACATGTTAAGATTTGTACAAATTTATGTTTAGTTAGAAGTAACAGCTACCTGCTGGTACACAGTTATTTGAACAGCTATAGCAATTACACAGTTGTACGTTCTTAACACGATCTTACTGTTCATTATTAACAACAATATATTATGAGAATCACGAGTTTAGTTTTCAATGGTTACTAACAGAAGAACGTTCCAAGTTTTTGTTGTTCATATGAACACATTAAAATATCAGAAAAACCGACAGTTGCTCCTGGATAGTAACGGTGTCAAGGACGCGATAAGCAGGTGTACTGTAGATTTTTAACAAAGAACGATCGCATTTAAACTACTCTGAAAGAAAAAAAATTGAAATAACTAGCCTTCCTTAAGATGCAACCAAGAATACAGGTTAATGTTCCTCTATCACACAAGGTCCCCTGGCGGTTGTTTGCCAATTAACAGATGATGTTCATCCAAAAAATAAAAACCAGATGGCGAGAGGGTTAAATTCTTCACTTACTCGATTTTTCTGTGCATGAAACATGATAAAATAGGATTGCTAACCTTAATAGATGTCACTTAATGTCCGAGAAGACTGAGGAATTATATTGAAAAACGTTTCAGGGTAAAGTCGCCTTCAAGATCTCTTTAACTGAGTGCTTCACCAACTCAAGATCTATTGTATTTCTGGATTTATTTATTTACTATTTAATCAAGAAAATAAACGCAAAAACGTGTCGTGTTACTAAATCAATTATTTTCTAACACGCAGACCTGGCATGGCCAGGTGGGTTAAAGTGTTCGACTCCTAATCTGAGGGTCGCGGGTTCGAAACCGTGTCGCACCAAACATGCTCGCCCTTTCAGCCATGGGGGCGTTATAATGTCGCGATCAATCCCACTATTCGTTGGTAAAAGAGTAGCCCAAGAGTTGGCGGTGGGTGGTGATGACTGACTGCCTTCCCTCTACTCTTACACTGCTAAATTAGGGACGGCTAGCGCAGATAGCCCTGGTATAGCTTTGCGGGAAATTCAAAAAAACAATTTTTATAACACGCTTGACGTAGCTGTAATGATTTTGATTTTTTTTTTATTAGACACTATTAAAGTAATAATTAACAGGCGGGATTTTTTCTTTGTTATAAAATATAGTGGAAGATAACATTAGAAACATCAGATTGACAGACGAAGAAGTTTTATAAAGTTTAGGATCACAGCACAGTCTCAGGAACAAGACGTTCCTGATAACAATTACGAATTTGTACCTTAAAGTAAACATTATATACTATCAAACGCTTATACATAAACACATACCATAAAGCCGATAGAATTGTCTATTTTACACAGGGAGGCCCGTTCTATTGCACGATCTTGAAAAAGATTACACCAAAGTAAAGCGAAAACTGGTGGTAACAGTGGAAATCAGCCTTGGCCTACTTCCAACAGTTACTGGAGGCACTGTTACAACCCGGTAGAAACAATTTTGGTAATCTTTCCAAACGTGAAAAGAAAGCGGAAGCTTCCGCGGTAGATGGCTAAAAAACAACAAAAACATACGACTGTATAGTCGGCAGGGCAATTTCTGATGCTCCCAGACCTTTATGTAATAATTAGTAGTTTAAAACTTTTTCCACAAACAGAGAGTGAACAAAATTGTATTTTGAAGAAATAGAAATGAATAAAAAAAGTTAAGAACCACATGTAAAACAACGTGGTTTATAAAAGAAAATGCTGCTATTGATGTTTGGTGTACAACTGTACAGGTGACATCCTGTGTATTAATGTATAGCTGTGCAATAATGTTACAGACTGACAGCATCTGTTACAGTGATTCAGCTTCAGTGCATCAATTACGCATCTCACCATAAACAGAAAGTGGTTATAAAAAGTTGCCTCTCTTTCAACGGGAACCATCGATATTAACTTTCATTTCTTCTAGACTTGCTTCAAACTTGTACAGTGGCATAAACGAATCAGTCATTGAATCGTTTACACGGCCCGGCATGGCCAAGTGTGTTAAGACATTCGACTCGTAATCTGAGGGTCGCGGGTTCAAATCCCCGTCAAACATGCTCGCCCTTTCAGCCGCGGTGACGTTATAATGTAACGGTCAATCCCACTATTCGTTGGTAAAATAGTAACCCAAGAGTTGTGGTGGATGGTGGTGACTAGCTGCTTTTCCTCTAGTCTTACACTGCTAAATTAGGAACGGCTAGCGCAGATAGCCCTCGAGTAGCTTTGCGGGAAATTAAAACAAACAAATACAAAACAATTCCTTTACATCACTATTGTTGCGTCACATCAACTACGTAACACGACTAAACATATGTATCAATATATTAACTACTCTCTAACATTGTTGATATACATCTGCTTTAAAACTACAACAGCTTTTCAGCATGAAAGATTCGATTCTTCCCAAACGGGCATTTCGACATAGTCGTAATCTCGATAAAGTCTGCAGCACCTTTTAAAAATTAACCACTACTTCACCTACAGACTGTTTACTTGTTTCTGTTTTTACAAGATATACTGGTTAAAACTCATTGTGATCGAAGAGAAGACTGATAATAATAATATAACTGAGATTTAATTTCCCACATATTTGAAAAACTTTATTCCTGTATGAAAATCATTTTAAGTTGCTCTCAAAAGATGGCGTCATGTCCTAACCTCTAACCTTATATAGCATATACATTTACAAGGCCATGAAGAGCATATTTGCATGCTACTACAGAGCAGAGTTGGCAACAACCTTCATGTTTGGAGACGTATCAGGAATTAGAATTATTAAGACAGTTAGAAAAATAACAAAAAAACAAAGTTACCCGTACTTAGATACCTCTCCTGGGGTAATTCTTCACGTTCAGTTTTCGTTTTGAACGTTTTAAAAAACACCTTTTAATATTACTATTATTTCGGAAGATACTTACATATTGACAAGAAAACAAGTCATAGTAGTAAACGCCATTTTTCTCTTCTGTTAATCCATGATGACCTTTGTTACAACAAAAAATTCTTGCTTAGAAATAGTTTCATTAAACCACTTTTAGGAAAATATACCATTATTTTATCACAGGCTGGGTTTGATTTACTTGTTTAGAATTGGGTGCAAACCTACACTATGCTATTTGTGCTTTGACCTATTTGTGAGCCCGCAAATATGCCGCTGTTGGTGTTGGACTAATGAAATTAATTAAAATTTAAATACACTGAAAAGTTCTAAGAGAAACAATTAAAAAGTACAGATAACGAAACAGTGCATTTAGAACATATCAAAGCAGTGATGTTTAAGTTTAAATGTGGCATAATTACAAGGGGCAAGTGGTAACATATTTAAACAGAAGGGTGAATGAATTAAACAGAAGTGTGGAAAGTAAACAGTCGTAAAACAGGAATGATGATTTTTTTTAAGATGAAGAGTCATAAAACAAAAACCGTGAAAAACCGATAACATGAAAATGATAAAGAAAGCAAACATGAAACAAAGAGGGAAGAGCAAACTATAATGAAGAACTAATTGAAAATGTGTTCGAATTCTTCATACAGAACTAGGGTAAGGAGCTTGTAAGACAGAGGAACAACAGATAAGACAAAGTTAAACAGTTTAGAAATACAAGAATGATAGCGAGTATATACAGAAATAGAGTGGTATTAGAACAAAAACGAACAGTTGTATGGATAGAAAAGAAACATTGGAACTGTGGTGTCTGTCAGTGTTCAACGTCTGCATCCCGTTTGAAAAGATGCGCACGAAGGCTACGCTCAAAATTCACTTGTGACGGGAGAATACATACGAATATTGCTCATGCAAAATGTTACTTCCCAAACTGGATATTATACCAGTTATAACTGATCAAACTGTGACGTAACGTAAATATTAAAATTGTAGATGCACCGTATGTTATTATGAAGTGACTCTTAGCGTGACTTAAATATTCAACAATTACTTATTCAGGGTTAACGAGACAGACTAATTTCAATATTTACCGAGGGACGGGCACTTCCATAAGATTAACGTAAACTTTTCCCGTCAATGAGGACGGGTACGTTATTAAAGTAAACTCTTCCCGCCACTGGGGACGGGTAATTTTGTTCGTCACAACTGTTTTGTTTTTAATTTCGCGCAAAGCTACACGAGGGCTATCTGCGCTACCAGTTCCTAATTTAACAGTGTAAGACTAGAGGGAAGGCAGCTAGTTATCGCCATCCACCGTCAACTCTTGGGCTGCTTTTTTACCAACGAATAATGGAATTGACCGTCACATAATTATCCCATGGCTGAAAGGGCGAGCATGTTTGATGTGACAAGGATTCGAACCCGAGACCCTCGGATTACGAGTCCAGTACTCTAACCACCTAGCCATGCCGGACTCTATTTACAACAACCGAAGAGATCGATTTGTTTTTTGAGAAAAAAAGACAAAACATTTAGCACAACAACGAGGTGAGCGGCTTTAAAGTAACACGCGACATCGCTTACTATAATAATATAAATAATAAAAACAATATAAATAATATTAACAGAGGACAACTAGTATAACTAAACAGTACGACAAGAATAATCAAATACAGATAATGAAGACGGAAATTTTATAGTACAGTAGGCGTGGTTGTAATGAGTAAAACGCAGAGGAGTTGAGAAGATGCGAACGACTGGTATATAAAAATTAGGAACTATAAGTTTGAATGATTGAATCATTTCCTTTTTTCCCATGTTTCGTTACCAGACTAAACTTGTCACTCAATGACGTAATTAAAGGCATTACTTTTAATAGCTGTTTGCAATCATTCTGAATCCTAAAGTGTGTTGCTATAACAACCACTTCACAAAATTATTCCCATAACCTATCGTAGCTCCCAGACTCCTATTAATGATATTGGATACGAAAAGGTCATCCACAGCACGTGCTGTTATTTTTGTTCCTGCAAGGATAATTAAGGAGCTACACAATCTTACTTCACGTGTTTTGTAATAAGACTAAGTTGATCTAAAATTTCTTATTTGTTGATCCTCTTGTAAAGAATGGTTTGAACTTGATACAATAAAAAATCAAACCCTTCCTCGAGCTATGTACTTCACTAATGTGACCAATAAATGATGTGTTATGTACTTATCACGAACACTAATGCTTATATTAGTCCTTTTCAAATGATATGGTGGCGGATATGGTTTTTTTTTCTGCTGCACAATGGGCTATCTGTGTTATCCAAAGTAGGGAATCAACCCTCTGGTTTTTGGGTTGTAAACCTACATTTTTCCCCTCTGTTTACATGATGTAACGTCTCTGTTTTTCTTTTATCAAAATTACATTAGACTATCCGCTGCGTCCATTGAGGGGAATCGAACCCCCTGATTTTAGTGTTGTAAATCTGAAGACTTACCGCTGTCCCACTAAGGAACTTGTGGTGAAGCAAGAATTATACGAAGTTTATGATTTAATGTGCTCGTTTTGAATACTTTCTCTGTTGTGTATCTATATAAATTAAGGTCATTATGTGTGCTTATCCGTATCTGTTCCATATACGTTTCTATATTTCTCGATCAATTAGCATCATACTTGACACAGCTATCCAGATTGACATGACTGTGTCATTCTTGAAATTATTTTTTTTTAGTAATGGTACCCGTAAGTATTTTTGTAGCACTTTTAATTGTTAAGATAAAAAAAATGAAAGCATTGTTTATTATTCGCTGTTACATTTTTTTCTTAACTGTACAACGCATGGGAACTCCAACTAGTGTGTGTGTTTGTGTGTAAAACGGCCCCCACACGTGTATAAGTTACAAGATCAGAATTTATTTTTGACATTCATTAGTAATGGTCTTTATGATGCATTACAGTAGCTACAAGGTCAAAGTTTCATGTAGACGCCGAGTCACTGTGTTTGATACATGACAAGACAGAGAACCAACTTTAAACATCCCAGTACAATATTTGAATAAACTGTGATGGACTCCTGATTATACACAAGTTACTGATCGGACGTACCAATAGTGGTTATGAGAGACTTTGTTCTTCGAACAAATATCTGTACTGATTAAAAACACACAGATACAGTGTAGCTTATCATGAAGTAGAATTCTCTCTTTCGACACAAAGTTCAAGACTATTCACAAATCACAACTGTAATTCTAGACAATGTCAAGGCATCAAAACCTGATGTGTTACGAGGGAAGAACACAACGTTGAACAAGTTAGGCTTAACGATACACAGTTTCCCAACACTACAACATTTTTCTTCTTCTGCAGTTAGTATGAACATCACGGCAATACAAGAACTAATTGAAGCGGGATTTTCTCCAGTTTTTATTGTGAATAAAAAGCTATATATAAATTTGAATTTATGACGAACACTGCTTCTACTCGTGACATCACATACCTCCCTCTTGAATTTTAAACAGTAGCCAAATAACAACAATAACAAAAAAGAATAACAGTGTAATTTTATTTTACTTGCCAGACGATAACCAAAGTTTGAAGTCTTACTAATGACAGAATAGTAAATTTACATACCTGTATATAAATGGAGAACAAATTTCCTGCTCCACAATACCGATAAATTACGATATTTTACGCCGGTTATTTCTTTCAGTAAAGAAAACAAAATAAGAAACTGTTGTTAACACTAAGAGTATAGCGACACCTAACTGGTAATACTACACAAGTTATTTAAACAAACTGTCTTGTGTTTAAGAATTAACGGAGAGTAGAAATACAGATATACTGAAGTGTAAGAAAACTTAATTTGTCTTCAAAAGTGACGACGAACTGACAGTAATTGAAGGACCCTCCCCACTTCACAGTTATGAAAAAAACAAACGTTTTACCTTCCAAGCACGTTAAACAGTGAATTGTGATTTCTGAGGCTAAACTAGCAGAAGTAAAATTAGTCATGTTTTTATTTTCTGTATATTATTAGCTCACTCCGTAAGATATAAGCGAAAGTAATAACACGAAAACAGTTCCTGAATAATGATTTGTCGGAAGGACAAACACTAACCCAAATCCGTTTCCCATGGAAACTTTATCTGAAAAACGTAAATAAACAAGTAATGATATGTGACCTTAACCTCACAGCTCAGGTCAAGAGTGAGGCTCCATTCTCTTAATTCTATCTACAGACTTTCCTTTTCTAGAAAACCGTCTTCTAAGAGTTCACTACCTTTCCACTATACCAATATACACTATAGTTTCAGGGATTTACTTCCGTAATAACACAGCTACCATTATTAACTAAGCTGAAGAATTCCCCACGAGTCGCACATTTATACGTGAAAGATTTGTGACCTACAAGTCTTCTGCACAATCTCTTTTGACAACGTGACTTCAAGTCCAGTAAGATTCATACACCCACAGCTTGAGCCAATGGTCTGTGGATATATATGTAGCAGTTAGTAAAATGCTCTAATGTATATAAAATTCTATGATTTTTCACACTATTAGAATTATAAATCCTTACAAACATTTTGTTACCTTATGCACAACCGTCTACATCATTTTCGCCTTATATCTATACAAAACTGATTTAGAAAGGGGGAGGGGGTAAATAAAGCAGATTTTATTGACACTTACCAAATTAACACTTCAGATTTTGTGATTCATGAATTAAAGACGCTTCCTTTACGATCTTATTTTAATCAATCAAAAATCTCACAGCGGGGAATCGAAGCCTAGATTTTTAGCATCTGGAAACAAGTTCGAAAACTTACCACTGACCCACCAGGGACATTTAAAAAATAGCATTTTTATTATTGTCTCTTCGTAATGCTATTATTAACATAATTATTTGTTACAATGATTTTTGTTAATAATGTTAGGTTTGTGATTTAATAAAATAATCGAATTAATCAGACGATCAACAAATCATATCTTACGACACTGCAAACTTCTCGTTAGAATGGTATATTAAATTTTGTTTGTTTGTTTGTTTTGAATTTCGCACAAAGCTACTCGAGGGCTATCTGTGCTAGCCGTCTCTAATGTAGCAGTGTAAGAATTAACGGAGAGTAGAAATACAAGTCAAGTATTTCTTGACTTTTTGTTTTCTCATAAAAAGTGCTGTGCACGTGCTGTAGGTTCTTACATCTTATTCCAACTAGCTTGCAAAATTATCCAAACAGTTTCTCTGCAATAATCAAACGTAAAAATGAAACTGAAAATAATTGTAAACAGTTTCACAAGTTAATATTTAGTCAGCATTCTCTTGGATTTCAGTACTGGTTTAAACCGACGTGACATGCTTTCAGTAGGTTTGTACGGATATTTCTGAGTTACTGACTGTCATCCTTCTTTGAGTAGTTCAAAATGTTCATCTTCCATGTTTTAAAAAAGCATGTGATTTTTCGTTACTCAGTTTAACTCAGCCCATAAATATTCAATTCGATTGATATCAGGTGATTGACCTGGCCATACCATAACATCAGTTCTCTCATTAAGATATCTTTTAACAACTCCACGACTGAACAGGAACTTCTATGACAAGTATATGAAAAAGCCAAAATAAAACGACTAACGATATTCATAACATCAATGGAAGAGACGTAGTTATAACGTTATTCATAACATCAATGGAAGAGACGTAGTTATAACGTTATTCATAACATCAATGGAAGAGACGTAGTTACTTTCAAAAAGAAATTACGTTTTCACCTTTTATTTAATCGACATAAAATCTTGCAAAACAGAAATATAAAATTTACTCCATATTAAATAGACAGCGTCAAGAAAACATTATGAAGCGAATTAATTGAAAAAGCCTAATGAAATATGATTAACACGTCTTGTATTTTGTCAATATCCATGCGCTCCACTTTTCGAGACCATTTACGTACAAAAAACTAATTCTGTTTTTCGTGTACAATACGATCCCTGTGGTTGGTTTTCAACAGAATAAAAAACATTAATTCCCATGTTTGTTACCAACGTACAAGACAGGTGTACTCTGACAAGAACCATAATATTTACTTACTAACTTATTAATTTTGTTGAGTTCAAATAATCATAATTCTAAATTAATTATCTTAATTTCTGAATAAACAACTTCTCTGTGTTCACCAACAACTAAATTTAGTGTAACATTACTCTAATTTTTCATTCTCTATTAGTATATGGTACAGTTCGTTCACAGTTTGTCACAGTAACTGTACGTGGTAATACTTAAGACAATAGGAGCGATTTGTTGTAAAGCACAAAGCTTCACAATGGGCTATGACCTGCCCGCTACACATATCGAACTCCGTTTTTTATTATACAAGCCCTCAGACTTACCGATAAAGGCCTTGAGCTGACTTAAAAAAAGGACTTAAAACCTGAAAAAGATGATCTTTGACTGAATTCTATATCATTTTGAAAGATATTTTAAAATTTAGACACCCCTTCCCTCAACAATTGATTTTCCGTAACTATGATTACTCTGCCGGCATGAGACCAGAAAGCCACATAACTTTACCAAAAACAGGGAGGATCCTGGAACGGTGTACAGGACTATACAATATCTTACTTGTAAATATCATTGTTGTTTAAGTTAGTATTAGTCTGCTAACATCCACCGAAATCTTGTAACATTCTGTGAGAGGATAATATACATCTTTATTTTGTTAGACACTGAAGATTGAATAAGACTACAGCACGGATGGGCAGAGCGCCAATTAGATTCATTCCACAGTTTGTTGTTGACAATGACAAATAATGTTTTACTAGCTAAATGCTTGGGCCTGAAGTAAACCAGCACAAATGAAAGGATATTGACTCTTTACTTCTTTACATAATCTAACAAAATTTCATTATGGTTTTGCAGCGACGCAGAGTCTTGTCACATCTCCAATGACCCGGCCAATGGAAATTGCAGGTGATTGTGTCTGCCGTCTTTGCTCCTGGCTGCCTTCCCGTCGACTCGTGAGCCGATCTGAGTCTGGTATTATCTTGATACCATGATCTATGCAACTCTTCCTCAGTAGATCTGACAGAACTTTCTTCTAGTCCTCAATTCTTTAAGTCCCTTTCCACTTGATATTGTGTTCAACTTTCTACCAAGATATCTCCAGTGAATATTTTTATCTCCACTTTCTTTACTTCCCGTAGAACTACATTCGGGATGTTATCTTTCGAGATTTGCAGTATTTTGATTGCCTTTCTTGAGCTCTTGTGATAATAGATGTCTCAGTCTTCTTTGTCTGGTTCCTACAAATATTTACTACCTGGTATGTTTACAATTAACAAATCATAGATTATGCCTTCGTACACCTGTCCTCAAGGTTTACCTCCTAGTATGGAGTATTCACTTTAATTTTTGCAGTGGGAAACTTTAAACTGTCCCATCAATCAGCACACACAGAAGTACCTTGCTCATCATCTGATCAGATACTAAACTGGTTCTCAGTGCTGAGTATTTTGCATAACCTTCATTTTCTTGTACCAGAGATAGCCTTCACCCTAAAGGCATGTTTCGGCTCACTGCATCTCTTGATGGTTCTCACATGCTCTGAATACCACAGGCACTGCTGACCCATTTCCTAACTTAAACTGTTTATCAACCATGCATTGTCTAATCATGGTGAAAGAACTTCCTTCTTCCGACAGCAGTATCCATGGTGGTAGTTATTCTTTTCTTGTTTCTTGCTATTACCATCTTTGTGAGTAACTTCGACTGTTTTATGTTGATATTCCTGCTGTTACTTGTTGGTGATGGACTTGCACTCATTTGCTATGCGCCCTATTCTCTAACAAATTTAGCATCTCTTCTCCAATTTATTTGCTAACCTCCTGTTGTCTTTGGTGAACTAATGTTTCTTGTTAGATACCCATGGTTTCGACTTACAAGTTAAAATCGCTCCATGGGCTTCCATATAATGTTCTGCCAGCTTGATCACCTCGTCCACATCTTTTGGTGCTCTTTAATTTAGAAACAGTGACATTGCAGTCGAGCAGAGAATCATGAACTGCTCGTGTATTATTACATTTGCCAATTCTTCAAAACTGACTTTACACTTAGCCGTGTCAGTCCATCTTGTGAAATATTGCTGCAAATGTGGCGTAAACTGAAATGCAGTTTCTCCAGTGTGAGGTTTGACTTCTCTGAACTTGAGACAAAATCCTTCCTCGTTAGGTTCAGAGCGTTTCAACAAGGCCACTTTTAACTTGCCATAATCTTAATAAGACGAATAATTATTCCCTGCTCTGTTATTACAATACAATTTATGATAATTTTATTTTAAAAATCTTCACCGTACATCCTTTATGGCTAAATTCACAATAATGTAGTCGAGGTCTAGCTTTATATCCATATACTATAGAAAACGTTCCGTATTTTAAAACAAAGAGAAATTATATAATTTCATTAATAATTTGAAGGCACGGATTACTTAAAAATAAAATATGAGTCAAACAAAATGGTGGATTAGAAGTGTTTAAAGAAATGAATTTAACAATGCCGATGGTTTACTGCAAATTGAAATATTGGAAAATTTCATCTTATAAATAATTTATTTCTCCTTTCCTGTGTGATACACTGCTGATCAAAATTTTAAGGCCAATGAACATAAAAAAATATGCATTTTGCGTTATTAGACTCAACGACTTATTTGAGTAGAGCTTCGAAGGATGAAAATAAGAAAAGGGAAAATAAAAAACTTTTTTAGCATTTGAGATGAAAAATGTGAACACTATGAAATTAGCCTAAATACTAAAAAGTTTAAGACCATACCAAAAAAAAAGTCCTAAACAGGGTAGGAAATGCCCAACAAGAGGTCTCAGTAGTGAGTTGCACGGCTATCATTTGGCATGGTCGATATAAGCGTTTGCAGAAGGCTGGCTGGAATGTTATTCCAAGTGGTGAAGATGGCTCCACAAAGATCATGAACTGTTTGGAATTGACGTCCATTTCTATAGATTTCCCTGCCATCCACTCCCAAACATTTTCAATGGGGTTCAGTTCGGGCGAACACGCTGGATTATCCAAAAGAATCATGTTATTCTCCGTGAAAAAGTCCTTTGTCCTGCGGGCATTGTAGATTGCAGCTTTGTCCTGTTAAAAGATTCAGTAATTTCCACACAAGCGAGGGCCTTCAGTCAATAAGGATGCTCTCTCCAACATGCCAATGTAGCCAGCTGCTGTTTGACGCCCCTGTATAACCTGAAGCTCCACTGTTCCATGGCAGGAAAAAGCACCCCAGAACATGATGGAACCTCCTCCACTATGTCGTGTAGAAAATGTCTCCGGTGGAATATCTTTATCGTGCCAGTAACATTGGAATCCATCTGGAACATCCAGGTTAAATGTTTTCTCATCATAGAACAAAATCTTCTTCCACTTTTCTACATCCTATGTTTGGTGCTTCTCAGCAATGTTTAACCGAGCTGTTTCATAGAGTGGAAAGAGGCGTGGCCTTTGAAGACGTTTACGGTTTTTAAAGCCTTTCTCTCGTAGATGCCGTATTATTGTTCGTGAACTGCATTCTGCTTCCGTAAGGGCCTCAATCTGGTTCGACGATCGGCTGGTGTCTTGCCAGACAACCCGTCGAATCCTCCTGCTCAATGCCGGCGAAATTTTCTTGGGTCGACCACTTAAAATTCTCGTACTGTTCCCCTTAGGGTCTTTTAATAAATTTGTAACAACAGTTTTACTACACCCAATCTCACCAGCGATGGCACGTTGAGAGAGATCTTGCTTTTGCAGCTCGACAATTCTTCCACGTTCAAACTCTGTCAACTTTTTAGCCTTTGCCACGTTTTTACCCAATTTAACACAGGAGATGTCAGTGGGAAATGTTGACAACGCTAATGCTTGAACAAAAATGACTAAATTTCGTTACATCTTTATCGATTAATGCTTCCTTTCAGTATGGTCTTAAACTTTTGACCAGCTAGTATTTAGGTTAATTCCATTTTCCCTTTTCTTATTTTCATCTTTCGAAGCTCTACTCAAATAAGTGGTTGAGTCTAACAACGCAAAATGCATATTTTTTCTTTATGTTCATTGGCCTTAAGATTTTGGCCAGTATTGTATGTTTTTTGGTGTTTTTTTTTAATTTCGCGCAAAGGTACACAAGGACTATCTGCGCTAGTCGTCCGTAATTTAACAGTATAAGGCTGGAGGGAAGACAGATAGTCATCATTACTCCCTGCCACCTCTTGGGCCACTCTTACCAATTAATAGTGCGATTGATCGTCACATTATAACTCCCCATGGCTGAAAGGGAGAACACGTTTGGTGTGACGGATATTTGAACCCGCGATCCTCGGCGTACAAGTATAGATTCCCAAACACCTAGCCATGGCGGGTGTATGTGTGGCATGTAGTGCATGCATGCATACACACACGCACGCACGCACAGTAATTGTGTTATTTATTGTATTAAGTAAATAACAGTTGATGTAATTGAAAACTTCCAAAACAGCAGTTTGAATGTTTTAATAAAGTATTTAAAACTAATTCAACATTTTTAGAGATATTACTTTTGAGCAGTTAAAGGAAATTTATATTAAAAATGTCATTCATTTTAAACAGTAGTAGTATGTAATAATTATTTATAGATGTTATGGATATTTTGAGTAGTAAGTTAATCATGCAAATTACGTAATTGATGGATGCATTTACTTCCTAATAAAATACGTTGTTTGGTGTCAAACTGTAAAAATCAGTTTGGTTGTTTTAATAAACACAAACTGTCAAACTAAGTTTTGTGTGCGTTATCTATAACCTGACGTAGGCCTAGAAAGTTCTGCATACTTGGCGATATGATACAATAATAGTTAAACCACAAGAAAAACTTAAAAGGTTGTAGTAACATGGCGCAGTAATATAAGCGCCAATTCACATCGATTGAACTATACAACGTATGACGCTTACACACATACAATTAACTATTACATGTAAAAATAGTTGAATTTAACATTAGCATAAAAAGTGAAACAGATGTGTACATAACAGAAACCTTGAGAACCTTTACACGGATGTAAATATTTTGTTCTAGTGGCCTCAGTGGTAGCACCACAAGAGAAAAACCAAGAAATTCTAAGTTTTTTTTTTTTTTTTTTTTACATTATAGCTATTTATTAACTAATCGACAAGCTCCATATTTGCAGTCCCGTTAAGAAAAAAAATCCAATTTGGAAGTTTATTTCATCCAGGATCAAAGAACTGACAAAGTTTCATTAACAACCAGGTTGATGTAAAGGATAGAGAAACGTACCAGAAGAGGAAGAACCAGACAGGATTAGCTGGATGCAATTGAAACAACGGGCCTGGCATGGCCAAGCGCGTAAGGCGTGCGACTCGTAATCCGAGGGTCGCGGGTTCGCGCCCGCGTCGCGCCAAACATGCTCGCCCTCCCAGCCGTGGGGGAGTTATAATATGACGGTCAATCTCACTATTCGTTGGTAGAAGAGTAGCGCAAGAGTTGGCGGTGGGTGGTGATGACTAGCTGCCTTCCCTCTAGTCTTACACTACTAAATTAAGGACGGCTCGGTGCAGTGGGCTAACAACCTACTCACTTAAATAATTGTTGAAGAATCCGCAAGCGATTGCGGCCCTCTGTTCCTTGATGGAATCTAATGGTGATAACTAACTAACTAATTGAAACAAGGAATAGTAGGAAGATAAAACACCAAAACTGAAACTAAAAAGCGGGCAATATTCTTTTGTGGAAATAGAAATGAACGATTCCAAGAATGAGTCACTTCGTTTAGAAAACGGTTTAAAATCAGTTATTGAGCAGAACAGACATGCGTATTTTCACTTTGCTAAGATATGAAACAGATTTAAACTCAATGACAGAGTGAGGACTACCTGGTAAATGTCTTGATCCAGGATCCGAGAATGGTAAAAGGTAGCTGTAAGAAAATTCAGGATCTATAAAGTTACACCATGAGAGGATCAAGTGGGAAAAACATTTGGAGAATAAAAATGGGAACAGAAACTTCAATAGAAGGTGGTTGAAAAACAAAACGGGATTAAGACATTATAATTATCGAACCAGGCAGCATGTACATTGACATTGTTCATGACAATTTGAATAAGAATAACAAGTAGAGACCTTGATGTAACTAATTGCACGTGTCAGTCCTCTGGGATATCTAATTGCACGTGTCAGTCCTCTGGGATATCTAATTGTACGTGTCAGTCCTCTGGGATATCTGCTTCTCGATGAACTTCCAAAGCATCACGTTTAGGTAGCTGGACAGCAAAACCTCTCGACCAGATTGATACATGGATTTTATTGGGGAAGACATTAAGGACAATTTAACCATGCTGCTAATGGTGACTTTCTGGGTGTTACTGGACAGTCAAGGAGGTTCCAGAGGAGGTTATGAAGAAATAGAGGTGAGATCAAAAGTATCTACAGAAAATGCCATGAACAGTGTGGTCCCGCCCTGACAACAACTTCCTCCAATAGTGTGCTAGTTCATGCAGTAAGGTATTCTGAGTTATGTCCATCAGAATCCGCTTGGTAATAGGGTTATGCAGAAATATGTTTTAAAACTTTCCCAACATTTACCTGGCTAGATACCTCATTATCAATCACTACGTTTCTGAATAAACATTACTGGCATTACAGTGATGGGAGTATTGTTTATTCTGAAATTCACGCAAAGCTATTCTAGGGCTATCTATGCTAGCCGTCCCTAATTTAGCAGTGTAAGACTAGAGGGAAGGCAGCTGGTCATCACCACCCACCGCCAATTATTGGGGTACTCTTTTACCAACGAATAGTGTAGTTGACCGTCACATTATAATGCTTCTACGGCTGAACAGGCGAGCATGTTTGGTATAACAGGGATTCGAACCTGCGACCATGGAATTACGAGTGCCTTAACCATCGGGCCATACCGGGGCCCAGTGTGATGGGAGTAAGGATTTCGTGGTTCATTTTCTTCAAGATCTCTCAAAGGTCGATCGGCAGGGAACGGAGAGTGTTCTGCAGGACGATGAAAAGTGGTTCCACGTGGTGTTTTATCTTGATGTATATGCTCTTACGTTAAAGTTATCAGTAAACTATATTAAAACAGAGACACAAAACACTTCTGGTCAATATTAGTTACAACCGTATTTCTAAGTGCAGGGTTTCTTGAATAATAAAGTAATTCTAATCGCAGACACCGAAGGCTACAAGTCTACTTGTGTCTTAGGCCTAACACTGGTTAAGCCTTAAGTACTGCCTGTATTCCATAGATAAATCAGCATTTTCACTTGTGCTCGTATTTGCTTTTGGTTAGTTAAAGCTAGATACTTAATGCTCTCAGTAAATAAAGCTGTTGTTCTATGCCCTAACATTAAAGCCTTTTAAAATCCAAGCTTCTAACATTTTGTACAAAATGTCTATTAATATATAATTATATTCGTCTTTTGCTCACATCCACTGATATAAAGTGCGCGTATGCGCATTCAGATAGGGATGCGTTCATTTTCATCACAGACTAATACCGGATATTGTTATAACAGATACGATCTATAACAAACTAGTCAGGGTTATCTTTCAAAATTTATAGGGCATACTGGAGGGATCTACACATTTTGGTAAAAGTTAACATAAACGGCCTTTATACTCCAAATAAATACAAAATAACATTATTTAAACGAATGTTTCACTTTTGGGGGTTCTTTAGGGTTAATATACACAATTGATATTAGAATACTAAATTTTAAAAGCGCTCGTAACGTTCTATTTCTATAGTCTGTCATAACGTGCGTCACACAATGTAAAAAAAAGTATGCTAGCTAACACTAAACAACATTTAATGTACACATAATTACTAAATTCACTACATCAACGTTTGGTAGTAATGATACTGAGTTATATACGATAATTATATCAATGTTGCAATTTTGCATAGTAATATCAGTACTAACCCAAAACTGTTCTTAATATCAACTTTAAAATTTATCAATAGCCACTACAATAGAAAAAAAAACATTTAACGTAAATCATAAACTACAGGTAATGTCAGTATCCGCACCGCTACATAATATTTAATGTAAATTGTAACACCGGGCTGCCTTTAATCTTCACAATGTATTGTAGGGTAAATACATTCAACATGCACTGTAAAGGTTACCTTTATGTTAACCTCAACGTGACATGTAGTATGAACTGTAACGTTGAGCTATATGAAATGCGAACTAACACTAAACTGTATGGTACGTACACTATAACGCTGAACTGGGCGATATATACAATGTGAACTGAGCTGTGTAGAAACCGGACGAAACGTAAACTGCAACACTGACTTTATGAAATGTAAACTTTGAGCTGAACTAACCAATAAGTAAACAGTATTTTATCGATAATCTATGGGGCAATCCAAGTCGGAATAATTAATGCATAATCTGGCGACAGGCGGAATCAGTGGAATTGTCGAATTTCACGATCACGGAAAACCGGTAGTCGATCGATTTAAATATAACACCAATCATATTACTTCATTCACAAGTCTTCTCAATTGTAAGTATGCTTACCGACACAAAACATTACTCGCTATAGAATGTCATCAGTTGAACAACGCGTTTCGTTCATTTAATTAAGTTGATACATTGAAAAGTTAAAACACCCGTCCGTCAAATGGTGAAACACCTATTTATGTATGGACTGTACATCACATGGTGGCCTTAAAACCACCCCGGATTACGAAATAAATCTTTCAAATACTGTCACTTTATTTGACCTTTGGTTGGAATACTTCGATTCGTTTAGAAAGTGGGTTAGTTCAAAACGTGTAGAGTGGCAGCAGAAGTCTTTGAACTCGTAGTTGAGGTGAATGATATACGAACCTCAACAATGTGTTTCTCACACTGGTCACATGACGTTACGTATCGATCACATACTAACCCCAAGGTCCATCTTCATTTTTATTTTACACTCGTTCAAATAAGAAATGGAAAAGAAATTACGATTTTATATTATTTATAACTTCAAACCACTTCTACTTTAACGAAACTTCAAAGTACATTCTCTATAGTTGTTACACTTTTAAAACTGTCAACCAATTGTGGATTTCCAATTGTGACATGGTCGGTAAAACAGTAACAAACGGTATTACCGTTTATTTCTAAATCAAAATAGTGTTACACCCATTAAGAGATAACGTCCTTAATACATAACAGTTCACATTGGGCTATCTGCTGTGTCCACCAAAGGGAATCAAACCCCTGATTTTAGCGTTGTGAACCCGAAGATTTACCGCTGTCTCAGCGGGGGACGTTTTAGAACGGATCAGAAGCGTTGTCAGCTGAGGTTTAATGTCTTTCAAAGACAGACACCATAACCTTGGTAATTATATAGAGAAAACGTAAAACGTGGGTAGATCAGCACAAATTAGAAAATGTCTGGTTTAACACGTTTTTACCTCTCTCTGGAACAGTGATAGCTGATACTGCTTGAACCAACAACATATGACCTTCGCGTTTTAACGCGAGAAAACAGCTTTGAGTTCACGGCTTTAGTTCGTTCCTCGCGAGTTATGTTACAATTTTAACAAAACTAGGAAAAGATATCCGCACTCTGCTGCGGAGTTCGAAGGGCCTCTCACGGTTCACATATGGCCCACTTGACGATCAACCCCCTCAATTACTTCTAATATTACTACATTATGGAGAGGGGCGATGTCTGTACCCGCAAACAATCTCCTCTCGGGCACTCGCCCGTGGTACCTGAGCATGTGAGACGCATTTGGTCCCGCAAGCTTGTGAGAGGGTATACGAACAATTTCAAACAGTGCACCACCGGGATCCAGTGCGGAAGAGAAACACAAAATCCTAGATTCGAGTACAGAATCCCTAGAGACATACTTCACACCTCCCAGCCATAGTCTGGGAAACTTTTCTGATGCAACGTTATATAGCTGAGCATCCCCTTCACCAGAACACCCCAGTTCCACCTGCCCAGCTTGTTGCTGATAGATCCAAAATTAAATCCACAAACACATAACGTGAATTAATATAGGATTATTCTCTGAGTAACCTCTGAGAGGTTAAATTTAGCCCACAAATATCGATGCTGCGATTGTTTTCAGTAGAACTATAGAAAGAAAACCAACTAAAAAGCGGGAAATACTGGAAGTAATATATGTAACAAGTAATAAATATTTCCGTCAAATTATTAAATAAACTACGCTCACTATTTATAGCGTAAATCCGAAACAGCTGAAGGTAGCGACACCTAGGGTTTCCTTCCTAATTAATCTGAACTACCTCTAATATATTACGAGTATCGAGGTTGTTAGGTCCAAAGAAATTCCACGTGTGCTAAGATAATTAGCTTCTTTAGTACACGTGGCATGAAACTACTGCTTACTGAACTTTGTCTCAAAGAGATAACTGTCAGCTTCTTATCGATGTTGTGTAGATATTATTTTATGGTTAGATGTGCTTACTGTGTACTGTATATCAAGTACATGATGCATATAGTTCACAAGATTGCGAATTTAAATCTCACATTTATAATATTATCTCACAGTCGAGTTAAAGAAACAGAAACAGTGACGTGTACACTTCCATTTACTAACCAATACATAACAATATTTACGAAACAATATTCAATTGAACAAGTGTTTGTTTCATAAATTGATCAATAGGCAACATTTGGACCAATGAAGGTAAGTACATCTCAGCATTCTTATTTTTCCATGATAAATGACATCTTGCACGTGTTGGGCAAAGAAAACATTTGGGGTAAGGAACCAGTTCAAATTATCCTCAAGTTCACTCTAACCTATCATTCCTTACTGATTAGCCTTCGGCACAAACCGTTTTTACAACGTTTATGCAACCTATAAAAAAACACAATATTTTTTTATTCAGGCTAATTAATAAACTTTTTATCTCAGTGCACGTGTACTACTACTGTTTCACGAGAGACTACTGTAATTACGTGATACTCTTTATTTCATGTTCGTGTCCTGAACACTACGATACAGGTTAAATGGAGCTTGTGAACGAACCATCTGCCACTTCTACAGAAACATGACTGTTGAAATCACCTGGCTTGAGTTGCGTTATTACTATACAAAATTATACCAGCCGTATAGGTGGAGAGTTTGGGCCTATCAAACCATTTCCACGACAAAACCAGCCCTACAGGTGGAGAGTTTAGGCCTATCATTCGGGAGTCGCAAACCACTACCTAAACAGAGCTTGGCACGTTTAAAATTAGTTTTATTACAAAAATACCTGAAAAAAGTATATTTTAACCTGAGTGTCATTCAATAACGTGACAACTGTTTGTTATTCAGTGGTTACGGAAGGACAGAAATATGGGTTGAACGTGTTCGTCTACAAGTGTAATACGTAACTAGGTATATGTTACTGGTGACAATTTTCTGATAAGTCAGCTTATCCAAAACAACTAGTCATATTGCGAGTGTCGAACTTGTGAGGGCTGATAACGTTCAAGGTTTTTAGGGGTGAAGTACTAGTCTAAAATAATGATGACGTCAGCATCTACACAAACAACAGCCAAGACACTGGAAACGTTTTAAAACATCTAACATCTTCTAAGTAATGCAGTGATGTTTCAGTCACTCTTGACGCTGACGAGATGCGACTTACGTCGATACTGACGGAAACTAATTTTCAACTTGATGATTTTGTGATCTTTGCTTTTGACGTGGTTTTATATTAGCAAGGATGAAAGGTCAATCCTGTAAAGAAAACTGTTTCCCACACTTGCCAAATCCCGTTTCAAACAAGCTTTGTTATATAATCATTTTCAACACTACCCATTTTCACTGAATAGAATTCTTTCGGATTACCTTTAGAAATGGCTTTCTTATTCGTTTCATAAGCCTACTTACATAAAGACGATTATTCGAGATGGGTTGGAGAAGAAAACCAGACATACTTTCTACAGGATCATTCGCGGTCGACATTCTTACAAACTCATACAAGGATAAATTCTTCAAAATAACCAAACAGTTTCTTTCTAAATTTTATCAACTTTAAAAGATTATCCTTTCCTTCAGTTTCCCCTGACTTCAACTTTATCTAATGCCGATGCTGGCTAAAAACTAAAATGAATTCGTTAAAATAAAAGGCATATACTAAACCAAGCTTGGAATAGAATTTAAACAGATATACATTACAAAAACCTTGGAATAAATGTCATACGAGGACAAACAACATAACCATCTTAATTCGTTAAAATACTAAAAGGCATATACTAAACCAATCTTAAAAATAGCTATCAAAGAAAGGCATATACAAAACCAGGCTTGGAATAGAATTTCAAGATATAACTTACAAAAACCTTGGAATAAATGTTACTCAACAATAGGTTGTGGCATACAGGACCAACTTTTCAACCACGTGTTCTGATAAACGGATATAGGCATGCCTAAACATAAATTAATTGCGTATGACATGTAAAAACATCCATTTATTTGCTGACGATATATCAACACAAGTGTCCTTTAAACAATGAAGTCTGATAGTAGCAGCATTTAAGGTCGTCATTATGTCTTATACACGTATTCTGAATATATTATTTCCATAACTTGTATTAATTATAAACCGGAGAATATACACTTTCGTAGCTGTAACAACGTTTAACTTTACTACACAACCATGTATTTATGTAAAATATGTTTCATTTCTTGTGTTCATATTACCCTTAGAGCCAGTTTCGCAAACATTACACTTACATCGCTAAAATCAGGGGTTAGATTCCCCTCGGTGCGCTCAAAACAATAGGGCCCGGCATGGCCAAGTGGGTCAAGACGTTCGACTCGTAATCCGAGGGTCGCGGATTCGAATCCCGGTCGCACTAAATATGCTCGCCCTTTCAACGGTGAGGGCGTTATAATGTGACAATTAATCCCACTATTCGTTGGTAAAAGAGTAGCCTAAGAGTTGGCGGTGGGTGGTGATGACTAGCTGCCTTCCCTCTAGTCTTACACTGCTAAATTAGGGACGGCTACCACAGATAGCCCTCGAGCAGCTTTGTACGAAATTCACAAGAACAAACACATTACACTTTGTTAATTAAGAATAAATAAAAAGTCGTTGCACTTGTCGAATATATTATGAAAACAACAACAACAAACACCTCAGAAACGTTAACTGTGTATGTAAAGCACGTACGTACATACATACATACATACATACATACATACATAAACTTAAAAGTAGGCATATCTACCATGCATTTAATACAAAGTTCATGTTAGGCGAAACTTATGTTAATGTTATACGTAAAGACAATGTGGATGTTAATATCAAATAAAGATAACACTGGTTTTAAGGTGAGATACAGCTGATTACAACCACTGTTAGTTATAGATGCACTTTTTATTTTAGTATGGGTAAACTCGGCATATTTCCCATTGAACCATCTGCTCATTTATCTTTTTTTATTGTCTACACTTTTGTAGTTATAAAAGCACAAAAAGGGACATTAGATTAGTCTAAAAAAATGCTAAAATTACATTATGTTTGTTCAAATATATTTTTAAGATTCTTCGCTAGTTGTCATGGAAACAAAGTGATAAGTGGGAAACAGAAAACCTCTATTTGACAAAAACGTACGAAGAGAAATACGGCTCTGACTATAGTAATCTTTTGAAGTATTAGAATTAAAAAGGTATGATACGCAGAAAAATGTCCAGAGAATTAAAATTGAACATAATTGTTCCATTGTTCGGTTAGAATGAATATAAAACTAAGAGAAAATTCTATTGTAAGGAAAAAAATATAACGCTTTAGAAGATACAAATGTGCCAAAACATTGAGATTTCTGTTGCGAGCTTACGTGACGTTGCAAACATGTCTAACTTCAATTAACCTCCGTGTCTCCTTTTAGAATATTCAGATTAATGCACACCAGAAGAAACTAGTGCAAAAGATTTTTTATACGAATTTCCCTGCTTGATTTTCAGATTCATGACACATCAGGAGAAACTATGGCACAAGTTTCTTCTGTTTTGTAGCCAGAATTGAATTATAAAATAAACAATCCCAAAATATAAAATATGCAGGTAATATTCGAATAAACTCAAACATAATAGACAATATGAGAACAAAAATAAAAATCAATCGGCTTACCGTATGTTACTTTGTTTTCACGGTTAACGAAAAAAATCACGAAGCATTAGTTTGTTTGAAGCTATATACAAAATTACCTGTGCTCTGCCCACCATAGGCATCGAAATCCGAATTCTGGCGTTGTAAGTACGCAGATATACCGTTGTGCCACCTGGAGGCACGGAGCGTTAAAAACTAGATTTAAGTTATTTATGTTTCCCTTATTAAGTTTCCAAGTACGTTTTTTCATTTCTAAGGCTACTCCCAAATTTCGTTTTTTTTTGTTGTTTTTTTTAATTTCGCGCAAAGCTACTCGAGGGCTATCTGCGCTAACCGTCCCTAATTTAGCAGTGTAAGACTAGAGGGAAGGCAGCTAGTCATCACCACCCACCGCCAACTCTTGGGTTACACTTTTACCAACGAATAGTGGGATTGGCCGTCACATTATAAAGCCACCACGGCTGAAAGGGCGAGCACGTTTGGTGCGACGGAGATTCGAACCCGCGACCCTCAGATTACGACTCAAACGCCTCAACCCACCTAGAAATGCTGGGCCTTTCATGACATGTCAGCTCACAAGTACTCTCTCATATATATTCTAAACAAGAATACGAGTTGTGAACTCTATAAAAAAAAACAAAAAACATTAACACCTTGCAAAGCAGCACCTTAAACCAACCAAATTAGATCCTGAAAGCTTTGTTTCTTCCTAATAAATTTCATACTTCATTGTTAGTTACTTCTTGTCATGTTCATACCACTTCTGTTACTCAATAATAGCTGTGGCAGACATCACCAATTTCTCAACCACGGATACCGACCCTCCCTCAATCTGTTGTTTCTTGCTTCAGTATTCGCTTCTCCTCATGGGCGATCCTATCTAGCACATGAGGTTTTAAGGAGAAGGCGAAAACAGTTAAGCCATGGTGGCCAAAACACAGAACTATACACTATGTTAGTGGAGAGATACTCTTACATTTCACAAGACGGATGGTGTTCTTTGTGAATTTGTAGCTAAACAGTATGTTTTGTATATTAAACATTACCAACTTCATGTGACCAACCTTTGAAAGTGATCAAGACCACAATACGATCACATATTAACCAAATTATCTCTTGGTCACTTGGGTCACATTGCACTGAGGGATGGTGATAAACTGGGTGTAAGATCTTTACTCAATGTTCCTCGTTTGTTTCCTCCTTATCTTTGGTGAGTGGAATAAGTTCTGGTTGTTAACGCATATCTTGTTACCAGACAACAAAGCTGTAGCGAATTGTAACTAATAATGCAACACGCTGACAAAAAAGTCGAATAAACTTTAGTTTCATGTCTAAAGCAGATATCCACCGACAACATCAATACCAATCTCAAAGGAACAGCAACCAAAATTTGCTTCTTCTATAGACACAGACTGCAGAGTATTTTTGCAAAGTTAGAGTTATTTAAAATAATGAAGACTATTAAGGTGCAGAAAGCTTATTGAGTATTCAAAAAATTGCACGTTTGGAGATGAATTTCGAATAATTTGTATTGGGTCAATTGCTGGACGTGTTTTAATGGCTACCATAAAACTGATTACTCTTCTACTTCGAACGTCACTAGAAGCCATCTAATAAACCATAGTCACATTAGAACACTTCTACTGAAAATTTACATACTCAATGTTAGGAAGTACCTGTCGCTTATTACTGTAGACGTCTGTACTTTTTGGCACTTAAAATGAAAAATCACCATGTACTTGAAGAAGAAAGTGATGGAATCCTTCCACTATTCTTCATCCATACCATCATCATCGGATACGACATACAGTTAGAGGTTTAGTTGATTCTCGGACATTCGAGTCACAGGAGCACGAACGCCACCAGATGTCCATATAACACCCTTGTTTTAATTATCTTCTTTACTTTTCCCAAGACACACTGGTCAAGACTAAATAATGGTCACAACGCGATGCTGGTACTTTGCTTTGACCATTTTATCATGACGGCGAGTAAAGAATTTCCAAACGTGGCTTTGGTCCGTTCGGTCAGTAATGGAACAAAACTTCCATTTTGATCTTTTAAACGATGGATGGCACTAATGCTCATAGCTTTCATTGACAATAGCACTAAGAATTTAAAATTCACTTTACAATAAGACAATATTTTTGTCTAAGAAAAACATTTTGAAGCATACTGATTGTACTTTTCTTTCATAAAAATATCTCAAAATAGAGCTTCAAAAACAAAGAATTATTTAGAAGTCAAAATTGCCTAATGTGTGAATCACTTAACATCAGGCTTACTTGTAGCTGGACTCTTAACGTTTTCGCACAACACAATAGCAAATATAGATATTGTTACAGGCATAACACATATGTATGAACAGATAGTGCAAAACTGAGCAATTAATAGCGAAGAGACTTGGAGACGGATAGTATAAACAGTGCTGACAGTACAAAACAGACTGAATGGATAGTATAAACAGTGCTGACAGTACAAAACAGACTGAATGGATAGTATAAACAGTGCTGACAGTACAAAACAGACTGAATGGATAGTATAAACAGTGCTGGCAGTACAAAACAGACCGTACGGATAGTATAAACAGTGCCGACAGTAAAAACTGACTGAACGGATAGTATAAACAATTTGGATAGCAAACGTTGACTGATGGATAGTAGAAACTTCCAGATGGCTATGTAAAACTTATAAAAAAAATTCAATTGTCAATTCTACGTTAGATGTTAAAAGTAAGATCACCAAGAAATCTAAGAAACCTCTACTTTAGACCAGGAAGGAGAAAGAGCTAATATGGTCTAACAAGAACTCAAAAGTATCAACAAACACTGAAGCTGTACAGGGATTATTAGTTTAAACAATCAGGTAATTTACATTATTAGTTTAAACAATAATTGGAATACCATTTATGTAGCGTGGAATAAAGTAAAAACTTTACCTTGTTATCGTTTTGTTTACCGTTCGTCCTATCGTTTTGTTAAATTATTAATTTACGATTACATTAAGCTGCTAACTCACTTGTTTGCAACTCGTTAATTTTGAGTATTATACTATTTACACAAGTTTCTTATAGCAGTAACATAGAAATATCAATTTTGTGAAAAGTTTTGTTGATTCATGGTAATAGCTACTCACACAAGATGTGACCTCAGGGTCTAACACCAACATTAAAAACCTTTCTCGATCTTAAAAACGAGTTCGACCAGAAGGTATAGTTAGAAAAGTAAATAATTATTGCTCAATACTCTTCTTGATACTGAAAAATGGTTTGATTTTGGAACATTGTGTTATTCTCTGATAAAGTAGGTTTTGGTTTTGATTTTTTTTTGTTCTTCTGATTATTTTTCCTAATTCCTAAAATATTCAATGGAATTAATCAAAATAATATTGATGTTGTATTAGTTGTTAACGTTTGTACCCGAGTCCTAACCAGGCACAAGTTTATTGGTTTTACATGTGACCAAATTTTTATTCTAATTCTTTGAAAGTGTTTTTTTTTTGTCATTCTATGTTATTAACTATTTATGTTTCACAATGTTTGCAGTAAAGTTACTCTTATTACATTAAAATATAAATACAAATACTGTAATGGTGAGTACAGGTAATGGAGATAATAAACTTACAGAAGGGTAGTGGATAGTGGAGGTAATGTAAATTGTACACGACTGACAGATGGATAGTGGAGGTAATGTAAATTGTACAAGACTGACAGATGGATAGTGGAGGTAATGTAAATTGTACACGACTGACAGATGGATAGTGCAGGTAATGTAAATTGTACACGACTGACAGATGGATAGTGGAGGTAATGTAAATTGTACACGACTGACAGATGGATAGTGGAGGTAATGTAAATTGTACACGACTGACAGATGGATAGTGGAGGTAATGTAAATTGTACACGACTGACAGATGGATAGTGGAGGTAATGTAAATTGTACACGACTGACAGATGGATAGTGGAGGTAATGTAAATTGTACACGACGACAGATGGATAGTGGAGGTAATGTAAATTGTACACGACCGACAGATGGATAGTGGAGGTAATGTAAATTGTACACGACCGACAGATGGATAGTGGAGGTAATGTAAATTGTACACGACCGACAGATGGATAGTGGAGGTAATGTAAATTGTACACGACGACAGATGGATAGTGGAGGTAATGTAAATTGTACACGACCGACAGATGGATAGTGGAGGTAATGTAAATTGTACACGACTGACAGATGGATAGTGGAGGTAATGTAAATTGTACACGACTGACAGATGGATAGTGGAGGTAATGTAAATTGTACACGACTGACAGATGGATAGTGGAGGTAATGTAAATTGTACACGACTGACAGATGGATAGTGGAGGTAATGTAAATTGTACACGACTGACAGATGGATAGTGGAGGTAATGTAAATTGTACACGACTGACAGATGGATAGTGGAGGTAATGTAAATTGTACACGACTGACAGATGGATAGTGGAGGTAATGTAAATTGTACACGACTGACAGATGGATAGTGGAGGTAATGTAAATTGTACACGACTGACAGATGGATAGTGGAGGTAATGTAAATTGTACACGACTGACAGATGGATAGTGGAGGTAATGTAAATTGTACACGACGACAGATGGATAGTGTAGGTAATGTAAATTGTACACGACCGACAGATGGATAGTGGAGGTAATGTAAATTGTACACGACCGACAGATGGATAGTGGAGGTAATGTAAATTGTACACGACTGACAGATGGATAGTGGAGGTAATGTAAATTGTACACGACTGACAGATGGATAGTGGAGGTAATGTAAATTGTACACGACTGACAGATGGATAGTGGAGGTAATGTAAATTGTACACGACTGACAGATGGATAGTGGAGGTAATGTAAATTGTACACGACTGACAGATGGATAGTGGAGGTAATGTAAATTGTACACGACTGACAGATGGATAGTGGAGGTAATGTAAATTGTACACGACTGACAGATGGATAGTGGAGGTAATGTAAATTGTACAAGACTGACAGATGGATAGTGGAGGTAATGTAAATTGTACAAATAACGTAGATAATACAAAACTGACACATGGACAATACACGGATGAACAAGCTATTAATTTACAGATATATAGCTAGATACAATATGGATATATGAACAGACGGTTCATAAATTCATGCATCAAGAGAAAGAACACATACAGTTTGTACGTGGACTACTGGTTGATCTCGTGAGAACGAGGTACCTTTGACACCATTTTGATTAAACGTGGTATCAGTACCGCGGAGAATGTAATACGACACCATAACCTAGACTCGCTTCCAGTTTATAAATGAGGTTACTAAAAGTAGATCGTGAATAGCTTTCGCACTGAAAAAAATGGAATATTTATACGAGTAGGCGCCGGGTAGCCACATTGTGAAACAAAACCATTCTGCAAAATATGCTATTAATAAAAACTAACGTCGAAACTTCCCGAACAAATTTATGGCTACACGCGGACCTAATTGAAAACAATACTTGTGTATTTTTCAGTAAACCAGACACTACTTTCCCTCGCTACCCTAGCTGCCCTGTACTGAAAGCCTTCCTGTTCAAGTTTATCAAAAAGCACGCGCAAATGTGGGAGAAAAAAAAATTGCACGACACGCGCACAATATACATATAAAGGGGAAATATATATAACACTGACAAATACACGTTCCCCTGCAATTTGTCGATTACCTTGATATATGGTATTTATCTTCTATGTGTAAAGTTATATAATAAGAAAAAAGTTGAAGACTTAAAAATACAAAAATTATATACTACAACATATACTATCAGAAGAAAGAATTACAAAAGAAGCAATAATATTTAGTAACACACAATCACAACATAGAAATATTATAATTGTAAATAAACTATTTTCAGAATTATAAAATATTTTAGAATGTATCAAACTATCAGTTTCAAGTCGACTAAGCCTAATTCTAGTTTTTATTCCAGGAAATCGTGACCTTATAATTTGTCACCAATACTTCCAGGACTTAATTATAATCAGACGTTTTGAGCTGAACATTGGTCTTATTTAAGTCGTTTATCTTGGCCCGGTATGGCCAGGTGGTTAAGGCACTCGACTCGTAATCTGAGGGTCGCGGGTTCGAATCCCCGTCAAACATGCATGCCCTTTCAGCCGCGGTGACGTTATAATGTAACGGTCAATCCCACTATTCGTTGGTAAAAGAGTAGCCCAAGAGTTGGTGGTGGATAGTGGTGACTAGCTACTTTTCCTCTAGTCTTACACTGCAAAATTAAGGACGGCTAGCGCAGACAGCCCTCGAGTCGCTTTGCTCGAACTAAAACAAAAGAAACATTTTTATTTATGTCAAAAGATGAAAAAATTAGATAAACTTCAGTTTGAAGGCTTATTTGATATACTCTGTGATCTATAAAAGAATGAACTTGTTTGATGGTTAGTACATACATACATGTATCTACAAACAAACAAAAGTAATTTCTTATCTACAGTGAGTAGGTTTTCTTGCGGGTAACTATTTAATTAAATACATAAAGTTTATGTTTGTATTCAAGACGAGTGATTGCAATAAGTATCCAAGTCCTGCTAACATGCACAGTTAATGCGATTTAAGTTCTCAACAACAGAAATATAGTCACTATCGTGCCATACTAGTTTGTTTTAAATTTAACCTGTTCTTTTATACACGACAACACAACATTATATCTTGTACGATAGAACCATTGATCTCAGATCGTGCAAGACATTACCAAGTGGTGCCAGATCTTACATGGTAGTACTACATGATCCCAGATCGTGCACCACAGTACCAAATGGTGCCAGATCTTACATGGTAGTACTACATGATCCCAGATCGTGCACTACAGTACCACATCATGTCAGATCTTCCATGACAGCACCACATCATGCCAGACAGTGGCACAAGATGTTAGTTCCTGCATAACAGAGCTACATGGTCCCAGATCGTGCACTACAGTACCAGATCATGTCAGACAGTGGCACAAGATGTTAGTTCCCGCATAACAGAGCTACATGGTCCCAGATCGTGCACTACAGTACCACATCATGTCAGATCTTCCATGACAGCACCACATCATGCCAGACAGTGGCACAAGATGTTAGTTCCCGCATAACAGAGCTACATGGTCCCAGATCGTGCACAACAGTGCCACATCATGTCAGATCTTCCATGACAGCACCACATCATGCCAGACAGTGGCACAAGATGTTAGTTCCCGCATAACAGAGCTACATGGTCCCAGATCGTGCACTACAGTTCCACATCATGTCAGATCTTCCATGACAGCACCACATCATGCCAGACAGTGGCACAAGATGTTAGTTTCCGCATAACAGAGCTACATGGTCCCAGATCGTGCACTACAGTACCACATCATGTCAGATCTTCCATGACAGCACCACATCATGTCAGACAGTGGCACAAGATGTTAGTTCCTGCATAACAGAGCTACATGGTCCCAGATCGTGCTTGACAATATCGCAAGAGTTCAGATTTTAAAGCGTACTATTAGTTATAGCAATAAAAAAAAATTTTTAAATGAAGTTGCTCGTGTTATTCAATCATACGTGAAGATATTACACAGTCGAAACAAAAAACAGATAAAATAATTACAGGATAATAAATGTAATTTACTTTATATTTTCCTGAATTTATTGGATTTTTTAAAATCAAGGATTAAAGGGCTCCGTCTAAAAATATGGCATTTTGTCTAATTTTTCATACCTGATACTGTTCTGTTTTAAACAAGTGATATTTTTGCTGCAAACGACCTTTGAAGACGGACTTCAGATGAAGTAGGGTTAAAGTTCAAAGTAAGTTGACCACTTTCCCCAAAACGTCCAGAGAACAAGGAATCTGATTATAAAAACTCTCACTTGTATTTTTCGTCATGAAGGCGAATATTGGTCTATAAAACATGGGCTTGCACTTATAACCCCAATAACATAACGTAATAAAAAGATATGCTCCATAAGTTACCCACTTAAATCATGCCTTCACGCAATGCTTACAATCTTCAGCCGCGCCACAGTTGTTCACGGAATGACATCGAGTTTGAGTACAAAGTTTTACCTCATAGCCCCGTTATCTCCTGGACGATTTGAGGTCATATTACAGTTTTGAACGCAGGACGTCAAAACTTTTCGACTGATGTATTAGATCAAGTCCGAAGTCTCAGATTAATTTACATTAATCCTTCTTAAACGAATTTCATTGTGAGGGTAGGCTGGTAGAAGCCCTAATGAATAATCAAATCGAACCCCACGTTGTATACGCGGGCGCGCCCCACTTTTCATATTGCTGGTACACAAAAATTAGCTAATGAAAAGGAAAGAAAAGTTATCTTGATTTACTCTAATCCTGCCTTAAAGATTTCCAAGTACTGCGGCTACTGAGGATTCCATCTTATTTTGTTTAAGTTTAAATGTATACAAAGAATAGCGGAGAATGTCTGCAATACCTGCAAATTAAAGTGCAAATAACTTAAATAATTAAACTCTAATGATTCCAGATACGAAATAAGCTCTCTAGAAAAATGGTGCGCTTTTAATACACACAGAAACTGATGCACCATAAAACAGACTTCAACTGGAGGAAAATATGGTTTGTATGTTTTAGCGCAAAGCCATACAAATTATTTGTGTAAAAAGACTAGTTACGTTGTTTATTCAAACAAGTACAATGAAAGAGTAAAACAGACAAATGAAAAGAGTTTACAGTTAAAAGCGTAAAGCGGAAAAATTAAATTATATAATGTTAAAAATATAAAGGCTTATGGGCCGAAAACAAAGTAACTTTTCAAATATTGATGGGTCCGCTTCCTTACAAGAGAAATATGACAAGTAATAAGAGTATGGCCAGTGCTGACCCTTGTGAAGACTGCTTTACGAATAACAGAATCATAGCCAGTGCTGACTCTTGTGAAGTCAGCTTTACGAGTAACAGAATCATAGCCAGTGCTGACTCTTGTGAATCAGCTTTACGAGTAACAGAATCATAGCCAGTGCTGACTCTTGTGAAGTCAGCTTCCCCTGTTCGATTCCTGAGCGAACAAATAACCATTAATTGCAGATTTTATTTGTAAAAGTCTATCACTTCACATACTCAGCTAGCTGGCGTGAAGCCTTGCCTTGACGACTGGACTAAAATCCAGACATGGAACAAGTAATGATGTAACGTCAATACTCTTGTTTCCTCGCCTTCTAACACGGCCAGGAACCCAGAAACTGGCTAGATATAAACAAGTGGGAAATTGGCAAGTCTTCTCTAAATATGAAGAGAAATTGAAATTATGCCATTCCAAGACCTTTACTTAAGTGAGTTAGTTAGATGGTACATACAGTTAGTGTGCAGCTTAGCTCCTACATAATTTAGAACAAGCGACATCATCAAATATAGTGAACGCAGAATCTGAGGAGAGTCTCCATTGTAGCTAACCATGACAGAGACCACAAAGTCACTCAATTTTAATCCATGAATAAAAGCTTTAAAGAGCGAACTGAAACATGTTTGGTAAAGACGAGTCAATACTATCAGTCAGGGTTATGACTTTTAAGTGGTAAATGAAATTTTGAGGGGGGGAGTAACAACTCATGGTAGAACGGCTAGATAACCAATTTTATCAATATCATCCACTATTAAATCAGTTCTTATTAACCAACTTTGCATGGAAATGAAGTCCAAAAATTGAAACACATGTACAAGAAGCAGAGCTCATGAAGCTATGAAAACACATTGCCAGATGAGATGACGTGAAAGTTGCAAACATCTCAGATGAACGGAGGTTCATTGGACTATTGTAATACATCTATGAATCGAAGTTAAAAGGTTTTTGAAAATACGAAACCTCCAAAGACATAGAGGGTCCAATAGTTTTAGTGCAGAGTCCATGGGCGAGGCATATACCAGATATCCATATACTATTTTTGATCAAATGACTAAATTGTTTTTTGTGTGAAATAAGGTAACTTTTTGTCAAATAGAAGCTTTAAGACTTTTGTATCAGCCATTATGGGGATTTGTACATATTCAAGATGGAGTTCAAGATCAAGGTGCAATCCCTCCTGACAGCAGAAATGCAAGTCTACTGTTTTAGTGGCTACCATTTGAAACAGTAAGCAGTGGTCCACTCACACGGCCTGGAGATTACACTCAATATACACCATATTCGATGGCTGACAAGAATTATGAAGATCAGTGACATAACAGGCCTTCTACGCCTGTATGATCCCTGTGATGGTATCAACACTGTCTTTCCAGTCAAAACAAGATACCTATTTAAAGCGAAGCTAAAATTCACCGTGATATCAGTAATGACGATAAACAATTACATATACTTTTCCTACCTTCTTATTAATAAAACAATTAGTGTTTTATCATTTGGATATCCTCGTTGTTAACGATATTTTCACCCGTAATTCCAATAATACCTCAGAAGGTTCGACCAGCTTACGAGATTTGGATTAATTTTAAATACAGATAAACCTATAATGCAAAACAATTAGTAGAATGCAAGAATTATAAAAATAATTACATTAAAAAGTACTACAGTTAAACAAACGTTCTAACCGATACTGTTAATGAAAATACTAGACAGATAAAACATAGCACGCTGCTAATCCTCGTCAAAATATGATATTCAAGATATTACTGAGACATTCAGTGCGTTTATAAGAAAGATCAGGATAGTATTAATTGCAAGTGGACCCAGAATGACCTCTGCGCTGAGTATTTTGGGTACAAAAACGTGAATGGCCACATAATTCACGTGGTGTCAATAGCCTTCAAAAAAATGAAATACGGTGCTCCATTTTAAGAACGACTTTCCGGATCAACAATCCAAGTTAAGTCAGGTGGCCTTCAGTCGACTGCTGACTATAGAAATAACCACTATGTACGTTGGAAAGGCGGTTGTTGAATTATAAAGTTACATGATAATAAAAGTATAGGGAAGTACACTCCACACTCCAGTTAGCAGTGAATCTTTCGCCAGTTAAAATGCTTGTGAATCTCACAGTGGTGAGTAAGGTTTATAATGGTCAGAAACAGCCACACACTTCCTGGTGAAGTCAAGACAATAGGTAAAAGTAGTTCACACAGCAATTATGGTAAGAATTTGCAGGTTACAGACCACTGATGACAGCCACGATTACGAGACGTTGGATTTCCCGCTAAACGTCGTAATTGAAGTAAAGAACAATGGAAACCCACCATGCTGTGTGGTTACGAGTTTCATAACGTGGTATACCATATATCTCACATGGCCGTTTCTGGTAGTTGGGTCGACTGTTTAGTTATGTTTTTTTATTCGTCTATAGTTATTTTGTTAACCGAGAATATGGAAGCCAAGTATGATATCTCGCTAATATTGATACAGATGTATTGTCAAACAGCTCGCTAATACTGATATAGATGTATTATCAAATACTGTATCTATTTACTTCAGTATTTTGCTACATTATTCAGGTAAATGGTTGTGCAATAAATGTTGAAAAAAAAAACTGTTTTGGGAGGTTATTTACTTCAATATATGTTTTTGTATATTATAATACTAACATTAGGATTGTCTGTTGTGAGCGACGATTGGTGTTGGAATATTATACAATGACTTACAAAACTGTAAGAACTACATTTATTAAAATCGGTGTGGTATTTGCCTACACAAAATGTAGCAATAAACTGTATGTCACAATAACTGCTTTAGGATTACCTTCTCTGTAAATTAATAATAAAATAAACACGTCAAAAGCGTGGTTATAATTTTCGTAAGACATGTTAGGCCTATTATATTTTTAACACTACACTATTAATTCTATTCCTTATGAAGTTAGAGGAAAGTACAAAACGGTATTTCAACCACACACTATTCTTAACATCCATTGCCGATAACGTTTCGCTCAATCGAAAGTTCTTCTGGCCAACTGGAATACAGCGAGCACAATAGTGACTGGAAAACTATTTATATAATAACTGTAATACAAAAAAGAGCTCTAGATTAAACAAAAGTCGTGGGAAATGGATATAAATATGAATAATGTGGCTGATTACTACAGGGTGTTCGGAAAGTCACTGTGCAGTTTTGTAATCATATTTTATTCAGTCTATTTCAAGCCAGCAACTGACAGCAGTGTTTAGAAACAAAATAAGAAGGATCCAGGCCTGTATTGATGCCAACGGGGGTCACTTTCAACATTGTTTATAACTGTCATTCATATTTACCTCCTGTATTCTATATTGAAACATGTCTGTTAATAAATATACAAGTGCACAGTGACTTTCCGAACACCCTGTATAATGTACGTTCTTCCAATTATTGAAATTCCTTAAGAAGTTACAGTAAGTTAAAACATGATACGCCTAACAATGTTTTATTGTAAGCATAATTAATTACAATCATGATTTGCTAGTTTGTAAAAAGCATTCACAGCATTAAAATATCAAGTGTTTTGGGTTTGCCTTCACATAAGGGAACAATAAGCCAAACCTCCAAGTGTATAAATTTAGCTTTATTTTTATGGAAAATAACATCTAAAAAGAAATTCAAAAACTAGATATAAACTCAGAATTTTAATAATGGGACATTTAACCCAGCTCGCCATTGGGAGATTTTAGTCTTAATATTTCAATAATGGAGAAATAAGATTACCAAAAGGTATAGATATAGGCTTAACATTTCTATAAACTATTAGTTAGCAGCACACAAAACTTGAAAGTTGATTTAGGCTAACCATTCTCGGTAATGAAACATTTCAATGAACTTACCAAATTGAGGTTTGACCTGCCCTTTTTCCATGGACATTCCTTGCTGTAATTCCAACATTGCTGACAACCATGTTTCCAGTTCTTCTTCAGTGTCCAAGGCGACAGAGAGGGAGTCATACTTGGTATGTAGGTCAATGGCAAATTTCTGACGGCCGTCCATCTTTCTGTTAATATTGAAACAAGCTGTCAGATCAACGCTTCGTTTAGGAAACGTTCCTAGTCTCCATTTCTTCTCACTGTCATAGTACTCGAGACGTGCTGGACCCGAGACAGAGTCAGTTCGTAATACAAAGAATTTCTTTTTCAGCGTCTGAGAAAAGAACAATAATACTAAAAAAAAAAGCACTGAAAGACACAGTTCGAAAAGATTTACGTACAAATATATATCGCTAAAACGCTATATTGAACTAGCATCTACGAAGTACACTTACCTCACTTTTAGGCCTAATTCTCTAATGTGTCGCACTTATTTCACGTTTCACTCAGAAAATATTAATTTTCCTGCATTTTATACAAATAAACAAAGATTATATCACCGATTTGTCTTTTTAATCACTGAAAGAAGTTATTATTTCACCTCAACGATTTTTTATCATTAAACAGAAAACTTACAATTAATGTATCTAATTTTTCTTCTTTCAATAAAGGTATTATAAATAAAAACTTTTCAATATGCCAATAACTCTACTGCATGGCGCGACTTACATTAAATAATATTTATCTCCTAAGGTTAATCTTACCAATAACTTCAAACATTTAAGGACTTTTGTCATAATTTTATGTTCCCACTGTTCAAAAACAGTCCTGTTGTTTTTGTATGAAAAACTAATTATGTATAAGCAGTAAAAGTTATTGATAAAAGTATTCGACGAAGATTGGTTTCGTTAAAGACAACTGGGAAGTCTACGAAAGCATAACCAAATAACTGATTCTGATAAAGGCCCATTTTTTATTTCTTTTTTTTCAGCGGATAGAAACTTCAGTGGCGTATTTCTACCGAGTATTAGATGATGTTAGGGCACAGGCTGTTGGGTGCAGTTTAAAACAGATTTTACGCTGTGATATAATATGAATTTTCATTACCTTTACAATATCACGCAAATTTATGTTCACTGACATTAATTACTATATATTTAAATTTTTCTTCAATTTTACAGTTGTGATAATTTGAAATAGAAAAGTGAAGGATTTTGAAAGCCAGGGAAATTATTTCTGAACACCAGCCAATTTTACTTTTGTTATGAAGAACACATTTGCACGTTTAGAGGTCTCTAACTGCACTTCACAACACACATTTCCAAAGATACGAAACTGGCACTTTCACTTATGTACGTACGTATGTTATCTTAATTAGTTTTACAGTAAGTTCAACATTTTAATTAAACATTCTTATTTTGTTTCATTTTTTCAACACTTCCCGAATAAAATAGTTTTTTGTGTGTAAAACTAAGTGGTTTATTTGTACAAGATGGAGTATAGGTATATTACGCTTTTTCCTAAACTTTAATTCTTTCAAAACATAGGTGACGTTTCTAGCTAAAGTATATAATATTATCACAGTAAACGTATTTACAAGAAATGAAATAAGTCGTAAAACAACTACTCAATGATTGGTCCGAATTTTACCCAATATAGGGAACGAAACATATTTAATCTTAACGTTAGGCCTTATAAGACGAGTGAAAATAAAATTATGGTAGGCAGACTGATGATAATTTGTAAAACAAAACATGTATGTATTTTATATCAGTAATTTAGGTTATCTTTCAGTGATCAATATCAGTGTACAATGTCTTGCTTCATTATCCTAAATAATCTTATAACAGAAAATATCACCACACGTTACCTTATAACATTATCTTGGGTCAACTTAAGAGTTTTATAAAATCTTAACTCAATATTTTGCAACATCGTCTTACATTACCATATTTATATTTAAAACTAGCTGTAATACCCTAGGCAGTATTTATATAAATTCATAATTAATGAAATGTTATCGTAAGATATGTGAAGTTGATTCCCTTATATGCAGTTGTAAAAAAAAACAAAAAAATGCACGTACAAAAAATCCTACAAAACTGAACGTTTGTACATACCCCCCCCACATGGTTCCAATGAACCTCCGTACCAAATTTTAGTAAAGTTCCCATCCACACCTTGTAAAGTAGTTACACAGATATACAAATAACACTACCTATTATAATATTTATATAAATAAACATTGTGAGATATCACCTACGTCATTGTGTTTGTTTTTGAATTTCGCGCAAAGTTACACGAGGGCTATTTGCGCTAGCTGTCCCTAATTTAGCAGTGTAAGACTAGAGGGAAGGCAGCTAGTCATCACCACCCACCACCAACTCTTGGGCTACTCATTTACCAACGAATAGTGGGATTAACTGTAACATTATAACGCCCCCACAGCTGAAAGGGCGAGAATGTTTGGTGTCACGGGGGATTCGAACCCGCGACCCTCAAACTACAAGTCGAGTGCCTTAACCACCTGGCCATGCCGGGCCTTAATCGTTGGGACACAGATACGAGAAAATCTTGCATATTTCACAAGCATTACGTTTGTGTATCTAAGACAAAATATTCTTTGCAAAAATAACTAAATACAGAAATTCTACTGAACGTTCACTGACGATCAATAGTTTCCTAATTCAACGTTAAGCTGATTTGAGAAAAATCTGCTAGTAATTAAAACGTATTTAACAAATAAACTAATCGTATTTAAAATACAGGATTAATCACAAAAACACAATTTAATATAGAAGTATCTAATAAAATTATACTTATGATTCGAAAGGCACCGAAACATAAAGTGCATAAATTTAGTACGATCACAGGCAGGAAGCGATTCATTTCTATACAGCGGTAAGTCTACAGATTTACAACGCTAAAATCAGGGGTTCGATTCCCCTCGGTGGGCTCAGCAGATAGCTCGATGTGGCTTTGCTATAAGAACAAACAAACATTCATTTTGCCCTCCGCTAGTACAGCGGTGTGTCTCCGGATTTAGAACGCTAAAATCAGGGGTTCGATTCCTCTCGGTTAGCTGAGCAGATAGCCCGATGTGGCTTTGCTATAAGAAAAACAGACATTCTATACACGTATACATGCGACGAATATAAATAAATAAATAAAACAAGAACACTGCAATGAATGTTAAGTTCAATATTTTCCATATGGTCGTACATTGTTCTTTCAAAAAGGCCTTGTCAAAATTTATCGTAGTGTAAAATGTACTGAAATTATTTACTAAACGTATTAACTTATTTTATAATATCCCTGGAGCTCTCGGGTCGAGTACTCCTTTCGTGTGAACGAGTTACTGTACAAACAAAACAAAAGACACATGTAGATAGAAATAAAAGCACACAACACCGGTTTGTAGTCTTCATATGTAGGCTGAATAGGTTTAAAAATACTACATTATAATAGAATTGTTTGTTTTTCTTCAAATTATACACATCTGCGAGTTTTGAATATTATATAGTTTTAAAAAAGGAGTGCGGAATACTGTGACGATAACCATTTAATGAACTTTAATAAAAAAATATATTTTTCCAAAGTTTCCTTTACAGACCATTCATTGCACGTCACTAAATATACACAATTAGGATGATACATAAAAATCAGTGTAAAGGAAAAGAATTACACATTTACAGTTTTTTTTTTTTTTTTATATATATATAGAGTCGTTTGTTACGAAATAGGGTTATTAGTCTTGGAATATAGCAAGGTCATGAGCACCGTGGAACTGAAATATTGGGTATGTGGTTGTGGATAGATTGTTTATTATTTCGCTTTCTTTTGTTGTTGTATTTAATCGTACAGGCAAAGACTGTGATAAATTAATATGCATGCTTCTCTAAAATACATAACGATAATATATTACTGGTAAATTAATGAAAAAACAAACAATAATTTTGCTTATTTATCAGTCTGGTAGACAAAGTGAGCAACACACAATGCTATCATTTACCTTATCGAGGTCTCGTTAAATAAATCGAACGCAACAAAAGAATAGTTCATATGATTAGCTTAGCCTGATAACAAGAGTGTGCCACAAACAACGCGCTGTCACTCCTCTCATCAATTCGGCTCCATAAACCGACTAATATAAAATATTGTATCGAATCTACAACCTGCGAGGATGAGAGTTCCGATATATCACGCAAAGCTACAGGAGCCATGTCAGAGAACCTCTATCTCTCACCACTTTTTCCTCCCGATTTGTTCTTTTTGAACACACCTGATGCCTCTTGTTTATTAACACAGCCAGTTATCTACTATATCGTTTTATTGGCATGGATGCAAAATCCAATTTACATACCTACCGTAAAACAAACCAATAAAAATAACTATCAACTCACGTATGAAAGTTATTTTAAACGCATTACATTGGCAGATTCTCAACCTCAAAACCATCACTTATTCAAACGTAGAGAATTACGGTGAGTGTGTGGATGTGACAGATGCACGCGGTACTGTGTCTGAGAGTCACGTGATTTCTCTTTGGCGCCGAAGGAAGTGATGACACCAAACTTTGAACGTTCTATACAGCTCGAATCGAAAAATGAGGGCATGTTTCAATTTAGTACGTCTCAAAATACACGAAATATTTAATGCAACTCCATACTTAACATAAATATTTAATGTTTTTGTCAATATTTCAGTGGCTACCAATACACGTCACAGTCTGGATTTCTATAACTTTGTTTTGGTAAAGTTTGAAGCATCCTTCATTTTAGATCGAGATTTAAATTTTTCCTAGCGTATTTTTTCAATGTCTCCTTTAAAATTATCGTCTTGGATTCACTGTTTTCTTTCACATAACGTTCTTGTTTGTCACTCCTTCTCACAAGTAGTCGCTGGATAAACCCTTCCACAACACGACTCATCGTGTTTTTTAAAATTTAGATATCTAATTAACGTATGTAAATTTCGTTAATACTATAATTATTTTATTAACACATTTTCGTATAGAACATTTTTAAAACTCGATTTAAGTGCAGACTCAAGTCATACGTTAACTGCGTGGCTGCTGAAACTAATGTATTTATATTTTATCGTAATTTTTGCCATATTCACGCAAATAGCCAAAAATGTTTCTTTCAGTTTGGTAGTAACTGCAGTTAACATTTACTAATATCACATTTAGAGTTTCTAATGTAATGAATTTTTACTATTTCACAAGTTGATCAGCTATTTCTTCTGCCATTTTAAAGCATATTTTCAGTCGGAATACTTCGTGAAGATTAAAAAAACAATTACTAATTATAATTTTAAAAGATATATTAGTAAACACTTGGTACATTTTTTCGTCACAACTAACTTATTTTTAATTTTATATTTTTATATGATACTGTTACTTTAGTCAAAAATTTTCAGTAGTTTTTCAAAATTAGTAAAGCATAATGAAGATATTTAAATATTTTGGCTATAAAGTTAAGGAAAAAATGAATTTTACTCTCTAGATAATAATAAAAACATCATATACAAGTAGAGTTGTTTAAACTAAAGATTTAACAAAACTTAAGTCCCTAGCAAAAGAGTTTCAAAATTCATAGTGAAAATTAGTCGTTTAATAAAAAGCTCGATATTTGAAACAAACTTTAATGTTTTTCGAAAACCTTCCACATGCAAATCAAATTATATTTTTAAGATACGTTTTTGTAGTTTTTGGTTAATCCCCAACATTGAACAGGATGGTAATATGGTCTAAAGTTTACGAGAAATCCAACAGTAGAAAACTGAAAAATCTAAACAGAAGCGAGAAATTATTCAAACTCTCATAGTGTTTCATTATGTAAAAAATAAAAAAAAATTGTAAGGATAGTTTATTCTACACACTGATCGAACAGAGTATATTCTATAAATAGTATTACATCTACTGGGTCGTCTTCTTATCCATCTCTACACGCCATCTATCTCCTTGGAGATTTATTTTCGCTATTTAATTTTAATTACTTGCCAAAAAATGAACTAACTTCGAGTTTAGTGGCTAAAATTAAAAATATCCCGAAAAAAATAGCTGGTCTTCTCTCCTGTTTCTGCAGGTTTTAACCCAAAGAAGTAAAGAATGTCATACAAGTGAATTCCATTAGGCTTAAAACAATAGATGCATCTATATTTAACCACACAGTGATAAAATTGATGAAAAGTGTATCGAAACACATTACGATGCTCAAAAATGAAGATGCTTTGATATTTCGAAAGATAATTCTGGTACGTGGTATACGACTATTTCTAACAGTGTTTAGTGTTAAGATTTTTGTAATTAAGGAGAAATTACAAAACAACTGGAGCCATGTTGCATCTTTAAGTTAACATTAGCAGTGTTCCATTTAATAAGATATAAAATCAGTTGGTTCAAGGTAATTGGCTTCTTAATTAATACCATTGTAGAAGAAACTATTACAAATGTACAGAAGCGACTTTACGTGCCTTCAACTTCTTCAGATAACCGGTCTTCTTCACATCAGGCGGAGTTTTCCAATCATCACTGTGCGTGAAGTGCCCTCTGGTGGCTAGTTCTTTCCGCTTCAGAGACATGTTCAAGTGCAGATGTTACCACTCCAAAGTCTTTTCTCTTTACATTTCCACAGAAACACCAAAGACTATAGACTTGAAAAGCCACATTGGTTTCACCTACGCGTACTCTCTACAATTGAAGTTGACAAGAACGTAATGGCGGACGTGGTTTTGTCAAATACTTTCAAGTATTATGCTCTTCACAGTCTTTCAGTTGTTCCAACTAAAACGTAAGAGAGAGACACATTAACTTCAACGTTATCAAAGAAGAATGTTTTTCTCCTTCAAATAAAACGAGTACTGTTTTGTTTTTTCTGTACAAACGTATCTATACAATACCTTTCACTAACATTTTTCTCAAAATGTTCACGAACTTGAATATCGTAATTCATGTTAAAATTTCACAACGTATATAATAAAAACTTCTAATTTGCAATTAAGTACCAGCTATACTTCCAGTGTTTATCTTATTACTTTTCTAATTATAAAGAGAAATGTGTGTTTATAAAGAGAAACATATGCTTAGATACAGCTGATGAAGTCAGTCTCTGATTCACAATTACATGGGAGTCAATATTATTAACACCGTTAGGTTGTTTCTACATAAATTTACGCGATACGTCCTACTTTCAAGTGACGTCACAAACTATCTTTTATGTATTTTAAATACGGGCTGCGAACATGTTTTATATTACAAGTGATTAATGTATTCAACTGAAAAGGAATTATCTAATTTTATACACAAACATGAGTTTCATATCAGTCAGCTTATGTCGTCCAAGTTGACCGTTTTTTTAATAATTATTACAATAGGTCCAGGTTCAGTATAAAGTAGGAAGGGAAGATATGAAAAAACGTCGATTGTTTCGTGTGTCATTGCTATCAATCTCGGGTAAGGTGCGTGAGGGGAGAGATCTGCGGTTAGTGGTATTTATGAACATTTATTCCTAACTGTATCAAATAAACTTGGTCTTTCGGTCAAATGATCTTCCTTAGAAATAATACTTTACCCCTATGCGTCTCCAGTAAGCTATTAATTTATTAAAGGGGAAGGGAAATAGGTCATATAACGAGTTTTAAACAGTTTACTACAGTTTAAATAGACGACATTTTGTGAAAACTTTGTGTTATATTAATTCAATACTCATCACAAAGACATGGTTACTACAGTTAGTCTTTAAATTAAAGTTTAATATGTACGTACGCTGGTCTCTCGGAATACAAACACACAAAAGTACTGCAGCTAACAATTTCCCTTATTATTGTAATTACATCGCCTAAGAGTATTATTTATATCCTCGTAATGTTTAAATATCAACAGGCTAACACTAACATACAATTATGGTTTTAATACCTGTCACTCTATATTCACGACATTTTAGATTCTTTAGACTGGTGAAAGATTCTACGACAGATAATTATAATTACACTTATTACAAAAAAACTTTACGATTAGAATTTTGAGCACGAACAAAATTACGACTCCGTTCCGAAGACACTTTTCCTTGCTGAGATTGTCGGTGCCATGATATAAAAACTTAAATCTTTCGAATAGTAATTGTTGCGATTGAAATTTGTTAAAACTTAATTTCGTTAAGAAGAACAGCAAGTCGTAGTTTTTGGACGCCTGCAATATTTTAAATTTCATTCAACCAAACTATTATTAAGTAGTTTAGAAATGCGCTAACTAAATGACTAGTCACGTCTGAGTGAACAGTTTAGTTACACAGACAGCTAAAAACTGGTTTCTTCAAACCCAGGTAAGCAGGCAACGTGTAGCACTCGTGACATGAAAAAGTATAATATAAAATATAAGATGAATACATAAATAAGGAACTAAAAGAGTTGCTAAGATAATTCTGGATCGACGAACATAAATTTTAGGCTTACGCTAGTTATGAACTACTTTCCAGTTTGAGCCAGTAAGGATTTAATTTTTATGGCATGTATTTTTTGATTCCCATTCATTACTCGTGCTGGTTAATATCACGAGTATAAGGTCCAATTGAAAACGAAATATATTATACCTAATTCTTCCGAAATTTATACCTCTGAATTAATAAATATAAATAGCAATAGCTAATTACTATTAGAATACTTCTCGTGTAATGCGTCGAAACATGAAATTATCGAAACAAAATTTAAATTAGAAGGTTGATGTAAACCTTTACCGCTGTTCATATTTATACTTAAATATTTAAGTTCTAGCACATCAGAACAGCACTTAAAAAGCGGCGAAAGAGGACTTGGGTAATGTGATTAATGTGTTAGGCTAGTAGTTGTGGTAGTCGTTTATATTTTGAAAATGAATTTATAGTTTTATAAATAATCCTTTAGTGACAGCATTAACAGCTGAAACAAAATTAATAAAGTCAAGAAGGTTGTGAAGAACTAACATAATTAATAATGCTACAGACAGTAAACGATATAAATCCATTAATATTAGTAACTATACATAAGGAAAACAACGTGGCCAAAGCACGTTTTTAGAATTACATTTTATCTACAAACCACCCTAATTTCATTAGCTGTTCCAATGTTTTTAACTCACTTTTAACATGTTTAAGAATCAATATCACAAAGTAAATTGTGGAAAGCGTTTTTAAAATACTTTAAAAAAAGCAAAAATATACAAACCTACTTGCCCGCACATCGTAGATGAGATACAAACTCCAAACCTCCCAGCACGACCCTGTCCTTGATGTGTGTGATCAAAATTGTTTATTAGTGCTTTTCTACAAAGAGACGGTAGAGGGCAGTAAAGTCAAGTTTAATAAAGAGAGAGAATTGAGAAATAAATGGAATTACAGTACAGTTTATTGTACTTCGAATTCTCAATAGCTTCACTTAGCCAAAGAAAAGAAACTAAAAAAAAATAAAAATGAATGCTTGTACAACATTCTAACAAGAAGTACTCCACCAAACAAGTTTTCTTTTAATGTATAGCAAGTTGAAATATCCAAAAGTTTACTCTTTATGTAAACAGTTTTAATAAAGTACTAAATTTCAAGATATCCTAGCATAAATATTTAAACGTTTTCTATAATAAATACGTTTATGGGTGCGAAAAATAGCTGGCAAACACATTTTTAAATTTTGTTCTATGTGCTCAGTGCGCCATCTTTTGGCATATAAACTACGGTTTAATTTGCGAAATACAGATTCGCAATGTGTTATGTTTTTACCAAATTGCAAGACAATTCCTTAATGGCAGTATTACACTTCACGTTTTTCTGCCAACAGTATTTTGACGAGTAAATTATCATTCACAGATTCAATAAATATCGTATCACACAACATAGCTGTTTTTACTCAGTAATATCCAGAATTTTAGAAGTGAAATGTATTATTTATTTGCATATTTGAAAAACAACAACAACACTTAAACAGATCAGTGACCAAATGGCCACGGGTAATTCAAAATACGCTGTTATTCGAAGGTGTTTTCGAAAATAACTGTTTCCCCTCTTCCAATGCGTCATTGGTAATATTTATGTTAAAACAAACTAATTTATGTTTCCAGAAACATCTCTACTATGTAAGCAAATGACTCCGACAAAACAACAACTTGTGATTTAATAAACATAACGTACCAAATCTACTCCACGTCAAAATAACGAAGTAATTTATTTCTTTAATAACATTTGTTACAGGATATGTTTATTCTGAAACACTTTGGAGGTCTAAGTACTCGAACAAAGTTTGAACAAATATTCTAAAATTAATGGTATGCTTAATTCACAAATAAACTTCCAAAATTCCCTTGATATTCGACCAAGTAAAAGCAAATAGTTGTGACAATTCCCAAGCCTAAAACTGACGTAAACTACTCATTGAATAAAGTAAGTGCTCATTAACTACTCAGTGGTTACTCATTCATTTTACTCGTATTTGTACCATACGAGGGCTGTTCAAAAAATACGCGGACTGTTTGAATTGCGCGGCTCCAGTTGGTTCCAGGGGAATCCGCTTGGTGTCGCTAGGTTCGCACAGATCAGCTGATTACAACGCCATTTCCCGATTGCAGATATCTTCATTTGTGTATTAGCTACGCGGTTTTAAGTGAAGTGCGATTTTTTCGTTTGGCGGATTTCAGAATGAATGACCTGAAGGAGCAACGACTCACTGTGAAATTTTGTGTTAAACTTGAAAACTCTGCGACTGAAACTTTTGCTATGCTTAACACGGTTTACGGTGATGTTGCTATGAAGCGTACGGCATGTTTCAAATGGCATGAACGTTTTAAGGATGGTCGACAGTCCATTGAAGATGATGAGCGTCCTGGACGTCCTTCCACGTCAACTGATGACCCACACATCGACAAAATCAACACCCTAGTGCGGGCAAATCGAAGTCTGACTGTCAGGGAGCTTGCTGAAGAGTGTGGGATATCAGTTGGATCTTGTTACGAGATTTTGACCGAAAAATTGAAGATGCACCGCGTTGCTGCGAAACTTGTGCCTCAGAACTCGTAAGTTTTTGGCCAAACACTCGATCACTGTTCTTCCCCACCCCCCTACTCACCTGACCTTGCTCCTTGCAAGGAAGAAGATTTGAGATGATTCCCGAGATTAAGGCAAATGCGACGAAGGAGCTGGAGGACATTACAAAAGAAGCGTACCAGGACTGTTTCAACAAGTGGAAACACCGTTGGGATAAATGTGTGCGTTGGGGAGGAGAGTACTTTGAAGGGGTCCCAGACCTGTAACTTCTAAATAAAGTACATTTTGTTTTATGACGTCAGTCCGCGTATTTTTTGAACAGCCCTCGTATTAGCCTTCTACAAATCAACCAGGTGTTAACCCCTGTAGCAAACACCTAAATTAAAACAGTAAAAATAAAGCTCGAAAAGTTATTAATTGCACTTTCCCCGTCTGAATAAATAAAATTAATATTAATGACAAAGTATTACATTATCTGGAAAGCTATTTATATATGCTAAATTTTCGCATTAGTTTTTGGGTTGTTTTGAATTTCGCGCAAAGCTACTCGAGAGCTATCTGCGCTAGCCGTCCTTAATTTAGCAATGTAAGACTAGAGAGGACGCAGCTAGTCATCATCACCCACCGCCCTCTCTTGGGCTACTTTATTGCCAACGAATAGTTGGATTGACCGTAACATTATAACGCCCCCACGGCTGAAGGAGCGGACATGTTTGGTGCGAGCGGGATTCGAACCCGCGACCCTCACATTACGAGTCGAACGCCTTAACACACTTGGCCATGCTGGGCCTACATTACGGTAAAAACGTATGTATTTGACAATGATCGTACTAGTGATTGAAATGTCGTGCCTGTTCTAAAAGCTGTATTAAAATATACTTTATCAGTGAGTACCACTAAAAACAAAAATAAAAGGTACTAATTTAGCCAAATTCTATTGGGTGCATAATATGGATGATTCACTTTTAAATCTCAACATTACATAGTGATCACGCATGTATGGAGAAGGGGGTTGATCGATATTAATACTGAGTGTATTAGTTCGTAATTGTTATGACACAACAATTGAAATTTATGTAAGTTATTTATGGAAAAGTACCCTACAAGAATGGAGCATGTATGGTTTGTATTTCGCACTATCTGTCCCTATATTAAGAGTGAAAGACAGGTAACTCCTCATTATCACTCATCCCCAACTCGTGGGCTACACTTTTACCAATGAAGAATAGAACTAACCGTCACATTATATCGCCCCCACCGCTGACAGGGCGAGTATGTTTGATGGGACGAGGATTCAAACCCGAGACCCTTAGATTGCAAATCGTTCCCCGCTGGTACAGCGGTAAGTCTACAGATTTACAACGCTAAAACCAGGGGCTCGATTCCTCTTGGTAGACTTAGCAGATAGCCCTATGTGGCTTTGCTATAAGAAAACACACACACACACATATATTGCAAGTTAAGAGTCCTAACCACCTAGTCTTGCTGTTTAAATTAGTAATATAATTTTAACACTTAACAATTATTCTACATGTAGATAGCACAGTATTTTATTATAATTATCTGCGGACTTACAACGCTAAAAACCGGGTTTCGATACCCGTGGTGGGAAGAGCACAGATAGCCCATTGTGTAGCTTTGTGCTTAATTCAAAACAACAACAACAACAATTATCATAATTAAACATACACAATTATAATAATGTAAGTTTAGCTACCCTTGCAGTGTCACATCAGATTGGTGATTACTTGACTTTTCATAGAATGTTTCTGGATTTCGAGTGAACAGCCATGCCAGTGGTTAATCTAAAACTGGTTACATATCTAATCTTATAGTGCCTATTATTTTCACATTTTCTGGGTGGCGTGCCTCCATACCGCATATTTCATATGCTGACTGTGTTTCACGCAGTATGTGTTGGCTTTTAATCTCACAAATTAGAAACCCCTTTCAAAACTTATACACGCAGGCTTGGTGGTGAAGTGCTCTTTACAAATAATCACTTGATAAGACAGTCGTTGTATATTATATATGACACAAAATAATTTCTATCATGACACAAGAAACAAGTAAAAGAAAACTATGATTCTGAATTTACCAGAAAATTTACAAGCTGAGAATTTCCTCCTGCTATAAAGGAAGAAAATGAAGTGGTAAAAAGAGTAAGTGACATATTTAAGAAGAAAATTGGACTTATTTAAAGAACTTATTTAAGAAGAAAATTGGAACTAACCCTAACTGTAGGAAGCTTCTCTACTCCTCGTGATGTGTGGGTAATTGATATCGAGGAAAAATGTATACTGGAAACTTCATGTAGAGACACGGATGTAAGTTTAAACTAGCTTCTAATAGTTACACAGTATGTGTCTAGAACGTTTCTGCACACTTCATAACAGTGGCTACACCAATGGCTGAACTTCCAATGATAACAAAGCGAATAGTTATTGTTACACCAAAAAGGGAAACACTCATGCTACGATTCATTAGGATTAGATTTACAATTAGTGACTTGGCCATAGTAGAACCAATTATTCCAGTATGTTTGAAATAACTCTCGTGGATCTGAATAATGAAGTTGTCATCAACACAACAAATTATAAAATTTGAGTCAACTCTGGATGCAACGTTTTACGATATGAGGCTATTCAACTAGTACTTCCACATCCAGGAATATGAGAAATAATAATCTTTTAAACATCATGTAAGAAGGCTAACATTAAAGCCTCACATAACGACAACTTACCGCCTCAAATAAATAGCTGTAGAAATTTAACAGGTGATTAATGTCAGATATTACATGACTTGCTCAGAGAATGTAAAGAAACCTTCTTCTCCAAGCCTTATGACTTAGACTAAACAAAGAAAATATCCCGTAAATTTATACAGAAGATACAACCTCAATACATCAGCTAACCAGATGATTTTCCAATTATACTTTCTTAAACAGATAGGAACCCTGAAGAAACACAGAGTGATGGAAACTGGAAACCATTCTTTGGTACAACGTATCGTATTTGTAAATAATAATGGTGTACATACAAGTTTCTACATGGACTACAAGAATATAGAGAAGTTACAAAAACTATTGTTTACTTAACTGACCCTACTTAAGATGTTTATCTGAATCAAAATGCTTCTTAAGATTGGATAAAGAAAAGATATTGTGAACTGCAAGTTGATGAATTAAGTAGGGAGAAGACTCTTTTTACAGCAGGAAATAGGTTGTTGTAATTTGTTGAGTTACCAGTTAGGTTATGTAATGCACCTGCTAAATGTCAACAGATAATAGATCCTAGTTTCTCAGGATCACCTGGAAACGTCGTACTAATTTGTTTTGTTTTTTTGGTTTTGAATTTCGCACAAAGCTACTTAAGGGCTATCTGTGCTAGTCGTCCCTAATTTAGCAGTGTAAGACTAGAGGGACGGCAGCCAGTCATCATCACCCATCGCCAACTCTTGGGCTACTCTTTTACCAACGAATAGTAGGATTGACCGTCACATTATAACGCCCCTACGGCTGAAAGGGCGAGCATGTTTGGCGCGACGGGGATGCGAACCCGTGACCCTCAGATTACGAGTCACACGCCTTAACACGCTTGGCCATGCTGGGCCATAATTTTTTTGATGATGATACGATGGCATATGGAAAGACCCTTGGTGATGCTTATTATGGGCACAGGAAAGTTACCATATACCCATATGGAGCTTTTCAAGTGACAGGACAGTCAGTGACATAAGATCCCAATATCATAATCATCGGAAAGAAAGTCCCCAAAAAGAGTTGGCGAATGAACACTTTAGTATAGCTTCATTTTTTGTATTAGCTTGCTGAATGGATTTCATAATCCAGAAAGTGGTGATGCTGCAAGCTAATTTATATGTTTGATAGAAGGAGCTTATTATGATAATTTGAAGAATATGGTAATTTCGAACAGCATCTAGAAACAAGGGTACATTCTCCGTCTCAGAATTGCTGTTGCTGAAATGGTGTTTGTAAATTTAGGGCTATTAAGTACAGACGATTAGGACATTTTGTTTCAGCTTCAGTCTGAAGTTTACAGTTTCCAACCCCGTTTAAAATTTGTTTGAAAGACTTCGCAAGTACTGCAATTTCTATTCATGCATGTTTGGAATATACGTTTATACACGTGAATAAATAATCAAACTGATTGTTATAGTAACTTAAATTCAACAAATCAACCTGATCGTTTATCAATCTCTGAAATAATCACCGCGTTTCTTTACAATTTTTTGGTTTATGCATCCTAACGACTTGATTAGCCTTTGATTTGTTTTAGAGTGAATGTTTTTGAAGATCCAAATAAAGGATCGTAACTGGAAGGATGAGCAGGATTTTAACAAATAAACTGTTTGATCCACATAAGACGTTGTTTAATTTATAATTCATCTCAGTAGTTAACATCACCAACTTTTATTTCGTTTACCATCAATACTTTCTCTAACAGTGACATTAATTTGTCATTTTTTACTCATCTCGAAATATCACTGAGTTTAAACAGTTGACAAAAATTCACGATGACATCCAAGACACAAATAACACAGTCATACTTGATCAAAAATGAACTCATTTTAACAAACATACTTGGGTCTTGCTGTTTAAGTTGTCACTTCACCTCCCTGCTTCATATACTGCCATCTGTCGTTGTTTTCCCACGAGGTCTTGCAGAGTGTTTGTACGTGATCACTGATATTCAGACTATTTTCATTTAGTCAGTCCTTTTGTTTACGTGGTTCACCATTTACCACTGGTCATTAATTATCCTTGATCATTTCATGATATGGTTTGGTTTGAATTTCGCGCAAAACTACACTAGGGCTATCTGCGCTAGCCGTCCCTAATATAGCAGTGTAAGACTAGAGGGAAAACAGCTAGTCATCACTATTCACCGCCAACTCTTGGGCTACTCTTTTACCAAAGAAAGTGGGATTGACCGCAAATATATAACACCCCCCACGGCTGAATAGTTGAGCATGTTTGGTACGGCGAAGATTTGAACCCGCGACCGTTGGTTTACGAGTCGAGTGCCTTAACCATCTAGCCATACCGGGCCTTTCATGAAATGTCAGCACCGAACCCGATTTTGTTTAATATGCAACATTGGTTCAGATTAGAATGTTTATGATGTCCAAGTACAAAGTCTATAGTTTCTTACAAATTAGGAACTCATATTACCGATATGGACAAGCTGGAATATAAAATAAGAACTTTCTCTTTTTTGTGTTTGCTGAGATATCGTTACATTTAGTAAATCACACACAGTGGTTTCACTCACTCCTTGCCATTTCTGGAAATACTTGCTTACGTACACCTATTTCTGTCTGTGAAGTGTGCATAACTAATCGAAAATTTTACAATGTCTTCTATGCGGCTCTCTATTCGATTTCGAGGTATTTACGCTGCAAACCTTTATTTTTGTGTTAGATTTCCAGTGGTAAGGTAACACATTATTGGCCTCAAAAAATTATATTTTTAAGAACAAAATAATGCTTAGCTAGTAAGCGTGATAATTTATAGCGAAATGCTGTGGTATTTATGATTTTTTGTTATTTTAAAATGGTCATCTATCTATATATATAAACAATATATATATAAATTGTGAAAAGTAGCAAATGAGTACAAAGTTCGTGACTTGAAGAGTAATTATTTTCTATACTTCTTTATTCACTGTTCTATGTATTAATACAAACAACTGAAATTTGACAAATGAATTATAAATAGTAATAACGCAGATGCATATATATTATAACCGGAATGTGGCAGTATTACAAAATACTGGTCCACTAGCATACAGTCAACACAGGCCACTTCGTAAAGTCCAGTTTTCTATTATTGAATATTGTAATATGAGTGCACGTGTAATATTGGACTGACAGTGTTGAAAGGCCAATATCATAAAGCTAATGCTTTTTTTGTGTGTAAAATGTTATAATATTTAATACTCATATTAGTAATAGTATACTTGTAATGATATCACTTAGAAGACGTAATTTGGCTGACGTAATTTCTTTGTGATTAATGTGCTGCTTTTTAAGTTTGACAATTTCTTATACCAAACAACTGTACTGAAAAGTATATATTTGTTGAAAATAATTTAAATTTTAAATTAAATAAATGATTTGGATTTATCTTTAATGATATGAAAGTATAACTTAGAAACTTATAACAACCGCCCGGATAGCTCAGTCGGTAGAGCGTTAGGCTTTTAACCTAACGGTCCAGGGTTCGAGTCCCTGTTCGGGCGATCTTTAAATTTTAAGATTACAAGCAGTCAATTTAAAAATGAAATTTTATGTCGTTTATACCACAATAATATTGAAATAATATTTAAATATTTTCAATTTCAAAGCAGCAAATTTTTTTTTTCTGTTTGTTAGGCTATTTCAGACTAACAACTGAAGCAAAGCTTTAATCACTAAGCGATGTTTCAATTCTTTGATATTAAGCAAAAAACTACACAAAAGGCTATCTATGATCCGCATACCACGGGTATCGAAACCCAGTTTCTTGTGGTATAAATCAGCAGACATACCACCGTGCCACTTGGGGCTCTTTAAGCACTTACCGAGTGTATTCGTGATGACGAGATTGTATTTGTTTATATTCACATTTTTCAGAGTTCCTTTAAGATTAATTTTGATACATCTCAATATAAATTTTTCTTTCAATTTTGTATATCACAGACATCTAATCATGATAAAATGAGGGGAAAATTATAACATTTTAAGAAACTAAATCATCTGATTTAGTTTTTAAAAACTTAATTTTTTGTTCATAATTTGCTAATCAAAAAAACTTCAAATGTAAATTTGGTTTTCAAATATGCCAAAATCGCTCACTTACTTCAAGTTGTAACATTTCGATAAATGATGTTTTGTGCTAATCGCGATATCTTTATGGGACAGCGGTAAGTAAGTCTTCGGATTTACAGCGTTAAAATCATGGGTTCGATTTCCCTCGATGGATACAACAGATAGCCCGATGTGGCTTTGCTATAAGAAAACAAAAACACATACATATGAAAGAAAGAAAAACGTATTAAAACGGAAGATAATGTAGAGACAGCTAACAACAGTCCTTTAAAAACAATGCAAACAAGATAGCGTGGATGGTATTTGCACAACCCCTACATGACAGCGCAGACACAGTGTAGTAGATTATTAACAGAAATAAATAGAATAAATTCATTTCAGCTGTGGTTAAATAATTATTTATATTTCTACTTGTTAATTTTTACCTGTTACAAATACCATCACTACAGTTTTGTTTACATTATTTTTGAAGGATTGACACTAGCCATCTTTGTACTCACTTCCTTTTTTAATATTTTTTTTACACTATTTGTTTGCTTGTTGTTCTTTTAATGCATAGTTTCAGTAAACATAGGATGGTTGTAAAAAATAGCACTAAGTGGCTCACACATCCAGTCTTCATTCTCCTTCAAAGCCATTGGGAAAATATTATCTGACCCAGAAGACTTACCGTTTTTTAAACTTCCTAAGTTTTTACCTAGCTCAGAATTAATGTGAACATCTTCTTCAGGCGGCAATCTTCATGAGTAAAACGGAAAGCAAAGCAGAACTTATAACCCAGTTATTACTTAGTCATCAAATACGAGTTTTCCTTCATCATCCCTCAAAGATCCTATCCCCCCTTCCATCCCAACATCTTGTTTATCTTTAAGGTATTTAAATAAATCGTAATTGTTACTTTTTACATTTCCAGCCATCCTTTTCTGAAGCCTCAATTTCCTGTTTGGCCAAATTTATTTATCTTATAAATCTCCCGTCAAATAGCCAATTTGTTTATCTTATAAATCTCCCGTCAAATAGCCAATTTGTTTAACATAGTGAAGTTGTCAAATCTTCGAAGCATAATTATATTTTTGTTTATTTAATGCGTTTAGGTACTATAATGTTTAATAAATAAAACGTACTCAGGAATACTGTAACTATTTCTACTAATTGTACTATCTACTCTTTCAACCTATCTTGTTTTGCTTGTGTTTGTGACAAAGTTTCTAACCTTATGTTATGTACGAGGTCTGTTAAAAAAATACGCGGACTGACGTCATAAAACAAAATGTACTTTATTTAGAAATTACAGGTCTGGGACCCCTTCAAAGTACTCTCCCTCCCCAACGCACACACTTATCCCAACGGTGTTTCCACTTGTTGAAACAGTCCTGGTACGCTTCTTTTGTAATGTCCTCCAGCTCCTTCGTCGCATTTGCCTTAATCTCGGGAATCGTCTCAAATCTTCTTCCTTTCAAGGGTCTTTTGAGTTTGGGGAATAAGAAAAAATCGCAAGGAGCAAGGTTAGGTGAGTAGGGGGGTTGGGAAGAACAGTGATCGAGTGTTTGGCCAAAAACTTACGAGTTCTGAGGCACAAGTTTCGCAGCAACGCGGTGCATCTTCAATTTTTCGGTCAAAATCTCGTAACAAGATCCAACTGATATCCCACACTCTTCAGCAAGCTCCCTGACAGTCAGACGTCGATTTGCCCGCACCAGGGTGTTGATTTTGTCGACGTGTGGGTCGTCAGTTGACGTGGAAGAACGTCCAGGACGCTCATCATCTTCAATGGACTGTCGACCATCCTTAAAACGTTCATGCCACTTGAAACATGTCGTACGCTTCATAGCAACATGACGGTAAGCCGTGTTAAGCATAACAAAAATTTCAGTCGCAGATTTTCCAAGTTTAACACAAAATTTCACAGCAAGTCGTTGCTCCTTCAGGTCATTCATTCTGAAATCCGCCAAACGAAAGAATCGCACTTCACTTAAAACCGCGTAGCTAATACACAAATAAAGATATCTGCAATCGGGAAATGGCGTTGTAATCAGCTGATCTGTGCGAACCTAGCGACACCAAGCGGATTCCCCTGGAACCAACTGGAGCCGCGCAATTCAAACAGTCCGCGTATTTTTTGAACAGACCTCGTATACATCGGGAGCCCGGCATGACCAAGCGTGTTAAGGCGTGCGATTCCTCATCTGAGGGTCGCGGATTCGCGTCCCTGTCGCGTTAAACATGCCGTGAGGGCGTTATAATCTGAAGGTCAATCCCACTATTCATTGGTAAAAGAGTAGACCACGAGTTGGCGGTGGGTGGTGATAACTCGCTGCCTTCCCTCTAGTCTTACACTGCTAAATTAGGGACAGCTAGCACAGATAGCCCTCGAGTAGCTTTGTGTAAAATTCAAAAACAAAAAACAACTCAGTACAGTACACTACTGTGGATTAGTTTCACAAATACTGCATGAATAAACTTAGCTACAGCATAATCAACATGCACATTATTAAATGTGCAATTCATAATTATACGTTAGCCACGTTTCGCTATTTCATGTGAGAATTATTCTTATAGTATTTTATTTTCATGTGAACACACAAATACACAATCGGCAATGTGCAAAACATTTATACATCAAATACACTTACCTGATATTTCACACACACAATACAATCAAACGTAACAAAACAGAAAGGCATGAACATATATACCGTAATAAAACTAAACTCATTCTGTTATAAGCAATCTTCTATATAAATATATATGTCACAGTGTGTGTTATCTTATTGTTCCAGCAACAAAAAATATCTGTAGATAGTCTGTGTTTCGGCGGCACCTCCGTATGGCCTGACTGACCAGCAGGCGACATAAGAATGTTGTAGAGGATTATTTCTGTTTATGTGAGTACCCAATATTGTCAACATTTCAAATCAAAAGCTGTCAAATTGTCATGCCAACTTCTCGAGGTAAAATAAATGGTTTCCATAAAAATAGTTGCATATATACTTTGAAACCAGTTCGATGTCGCTCACTGTCATTTAATTTTTATACAAATAAAAGAAATATTGTACTTGTTTGTGGAATGTAACACCATCCATATCCGACTCCTGGTTGCGTATTCGTGTAACATTTAATGGCAGAGCATTGTGCGCTCTTCATTCTTTCAGGTTGTAGCTGAGGTCACCCGCTGAGACAGCGGTAAGTCTTCGGATTTGCAACGCTAAAACCACGGGTTCGATTTCCCTCAGTAGACACAGCAGATAGCCCGATGTGGCTTTGCTATAAGAAAAACACTTGGCTGAGACGAACGAATATCACTGTTAGACATTTTATATTGACTGCTAGTTTAAAATTCAACACGTATCAATGGCGGTCACATGCGCACATGTCCCTCAATCTTGAGGCACAATGACTGGCAAATCTAGAGTTATATCTATGTACACCACAGTTTATACAGTAAAACAACAAAGCTGATTAGTTTAATAGAAATGTAATTCAAGTACGAAGTATATTAAAGGTTGATGTTTGAAAAGAAGAGAAAAAAAACGAATTTAATAATGAATGTGAAAAAATAATAAATAACAAGTGTCACTTATAATGAATAGAAAGGTGTAGTTTTGGAAATTTCAGTTTGTCTTTACCTTTAAAAACCCTGTTGTCACTTCAGTTTTTTTTTAAGCCTAAATGGTAACATTAGGAGAAATATTTATTATTTACACGTATGTAGAGAAATTTACTGAGTTATCACTTGATAACAGATCTCTAATGCTAAAGGTATTGTTATAGTATTAAGACATTTTTATTTATAAGTATTCTATTTTTCATAACTGGAAACAAAGGTAACAAAGATGTTATGTTTTTTTCTGAAAGTTTTAATGAAAATAATTAAACGCAACTGTAAGTTTTTGTAAAGTGTTTATTTTCCCGAAAGAGAAGCGAAGGATGCTTGTAGGGGTCATCAACAGACACTAAAATAACACCACATACTTTAAACATAAAATTTGTACTGTCGTCGCGTCAGTAAAACGTGCATATGCCAGAAACCATTAGAAGAATTATGTGCTCTGTAGACTACAACACAGAATAACATCTGAGCTTCAAAAGTAAGAAACAAAAATATTTGTTTCTTTTAATTTTGTCTTTATTTACTCTGGAAACAGAATACCTACAAATATTTGTAATAAAAGTAAATTATATTAAAATTTCTTTGGACTTAAGCAGTGGTTTGCCAACAATTAGACATTGTGACATGTTTCTCACTGGTATTCAACCTGAGCATTAAAACCTGGGTAAAAGTCACAACATAGTTTAAATAAATGTAATTAAGCACCTAGGATTATTTACGTAATTTGTAGTAATGTAAAATGTCCAGACACGTGAGCATTAGGACAGCACTGGCTGAAGATAGTGCATTACTTAGGAGAACATTGGAGATTATGAGCGAGATGTATTAGCTATTTAGTACAGTTTGGCTTTAAGTTAGCTTGTCACCGACTCAACCCTGCTCACTTGGAACTAAGGTTGCTGGTACCAGTAAACATATTTTGGTCACTTTGGCTGATGTTAGGAGCTTGAAACTGTATAAGTTTTCTGCCCCTCATTAAAAAAAAATGATGTTGCTGGTTTTACCAGTGGCACCTGAGGAGGCAACTTCTGTTTATCTTTTCACGGACACTTAGTGCCTTAGTTTCTATACTACTCTGCTGTTCTCGTTTTGCTACCATTTGTTTGAATGTCTCCTAAATATCACTCGGGCTGTTGCTTCCAGTTGAGGCCATTGATTCTTCAAGAATGTTAGTAACCTTCATCTGAACTGGCCTGGCATGGCCAAGCGCGTAAGGCGTGCGACTCGTAGTCCGAGGATCGCGGGTTCGCGCCCGCGTCGCGCTAAACATGCTCGCCCTCTCAGCCGTGGGGGCGTTATAATGTGACGGCCAATCCCACTATTCGTTGGTAAAACAGTAGCCCAAGAGTTGGCGGTGGGTGGTGATGACTAGCTGCCTTCCCTCTAGTCTTACACTGCTAAATTAGGGACGGCTAGCACAGATAGCCCTCGAGTAGCTTTGTGCGAAATTTCAAAAACAAACAATCATCTGAACTAGTTTGTATCTGTAAACAAGAAGTGTCGATAGTTTGAAATATTCGAGGTTCAAACGTTTTCAGCTACAAAAGCTTAGTCTTCATCATTAACTTACTTAAATATCTGATCAAGGTGTTATGAAATGCAAAACAGTTCATTCTCTTTATATTTTGGCCACCTTTCATTGACGTTTCGAAGAATTTTTTTTGTAAAATAACCAAAGTCTGAGACTTAATTTTTTCATACAGCACATTGAAAAGAGGAATAACAGTCGAGAGGACTTTTTCAACAGTCTATAGTTCTTCCACATAATTCTTTGCTTTCTTCCATTCATATGTTTGCACAAGCATATTCTTGTTCTTCTACCAGTGTTTGCACTACATGAAGTGTTGAGTTACATCTTGCAACACGCTAATTCTTTACTGTTTGTTGTATGACATTCTTTTTTTTTTGTGAGTTGATGCATTTCGTCAGTTCTGTGTTGAAATAATTCAACTGTTGCTGTCACTTATAAAAGCTTTGGAAACGTTTTCATTGCACCATTTCCACAAGTTTGTAGCCTATAAGAAAAATAGTTCGAAAAAGAGCATGCCGTTAGTTGTCTAAGAGTAGCTTTTGTACACGCAGTATTACTTGTAACGAAAACAAAATTGGAATATGCTTTCTCTCACTCTCAGGAATCCAATGCTGCGTGTGTAACATACTACAAATTAAAACAGCTTGAAGCTGAGTTAAATTGTAATTTAAATTTAGAAGTTAAATAAATGTCGATATGTATACAATATATAATATTCGCCAACAAAACTGATTCACACAGGTTTTTTTTTATATAAATACATTTTAATATCCAAACAATAACAATTTACAATAACAGTTTCTACAAATAATGATCTATGTACAAAAGTTTTACAAACTTACAAGTAATATTCAGTTTTCTATCCTGTATGGAACTCCCGTGATGTCTTATTGAGAGTTCATAATAAGCGAGGTAATTTCGAGTTGTTGTAGGTACAAGTCATTTAACAGGGAGCTACAGTTACGACAGAAAGTGTCCGTACCCCTGCTTCCCGAGTGAGTTTTTTGCTCATAACTTAACAAGTATCACGAGTAGGCTAATAGAAGTATAATATATTATAAATATTACACTAACACAGATCTACATAAATTTTTATGTAAATTAAACGACAAATAAACTGTTTATAAACAGTACGGACAGAAAGTGTCCGTACCCCTGCTTCCCGAGTGAGTTTTTTGCTCATAACTTAACAAGTATCACGAGTAGGCTAATAGAAGTATAATATATTATAAATATTACACTAACACAGATCTACATAAATTTTTATGTAAATTAAACGACAAATAAACTGTTTATAAACAAATAACCAAACATAAGAGGGGCAGAAAGTGTTCGTGCGTCTCATTTAATGGTCAGTTGTGCAGCCTTACAGGTGAATTACTTGGCGCAATCTCTCTTCATAGCCCTCCTTGATCGTTTGACAGTACTCGACTGGTATTTTCTTCCATTCTTCTTTACAGAAGGCTTCCAACTCTTGCAAGATTTTCGGATGACGCTGATGAACCCTGGTCTTCAACTCATGCCAAACGTTTTCAATTGGGATGAGATCGGGTGACTGCGATGGCCACTCCAGAACGCTTATATGGTTCCTCTGCAACCAGGGTTGCACATATTTCGATGTGTGCTTAGGGTCATTGTTGTGCTGGAAGATCCAGCGACACCCAAGCCGCAAGTTCCGAGCGTCATTCTTGATATAAGTGCCTAATATATCAACGTACTCTTCTTTTTTCATGATTTCGTTGACGCGGTGAAGGCTGCCTACACCAGGAGAGATGAAGAAACCCCATAGCATAATCGAGCCACCTCCGTGTTTAATTGTAGGGACGGTGTTCTTTGAAAGATTTCGTTTCCCCTTCTTACGGAAAATATAGCGAACATCATTGTGACCGAAAAGCTCGATTTTAGTCTCGTCTGAACAAAGAATACTTTTCCAATAGGTAAAGGGTTTACCTACATGCTTTCTTGCATACCTCAATCGTGCTTCTAAATGAACAGGCTTTAAATATGGAATTCTACGAGGACGGCGTGCTTTGAACCCAGAAGAGCGTAACATGTTCGTAACTGTAGAGGTGCTTACTTCAACCCCAGAGTTCCTTACCAGTTTCTGTATGTCATTACATGTTAAGGGTTTCTACTAACTTCTCTGAGAACCTTCCTCTTGGTTCTTTCTGGAATTTTGGTGGGGCGTCCAGATCGAGGGAGGTTAGCAGTTGATCCTGTAAGCGTAAACTTGTCAATTGTGCTTTGAACAGTAGATTTCGGCACATTAAGTTGTGTAGCAATACCGGAAAGAGACACACGAGACTTGTATTTTACAATAATTCGGTTTTTTAAATCACTGGACAGTTGTTTCCTGTTCGTCATGATGACCAAGCAGATAATGACGGAGACGGCGCTAATTTGCCGGAAGTACATTTTTTACTGGCTAGATTCCAATAGTAATGAACCCAGTGTCTAGTTTTGGAATGGTATAATGTAGTTTATTCGCCAAAGTGAACAAAATTTTTACGGGAATATCAGTTTTTTCACACGTTCTGAACTGTACGAACACTTTCTGCTCCTCCTATTTTCGGTTATTTGTTTATAAACAGTTTATTTGTCGTTTAATTTACATAAAAAATTATGTAGATGTGTGTTAGTATAATATTTATAACATATTGTACTTCTATTAGCCCACTCCTTATATTTTGTAAGTTATGAGCAAAAAACCACTCAGGACGCAGGGGTACGAACACTTTCTGTTGTAACTGTAGTTAGCTCTATGTTCTTCTCTCTTCGTCAGCCACACGTCGAGTTTTTCCACCTATAAAGTTATGTAATGTTTTCGTAAAAGATTGAATGGCTTGTAATATTCGAAATCTATAAACGTTACTGATAAAAAATCTGTAGTTTCTGGTTTATAAACGTTAATCACAGTTATACCTTTCGAAATTTGTTTGTTTTTGAATTTCGCACAAAGCTACACGAGGGCTATCTGCGCTAGCCGTCCCTAATTTAGAAGTGTAAGACTAGAGGGAAGGCAGCTAGTCATCACCACTCACCTCTAACTCTTGGGCTACTCTTTTACCAGCGAATAGTGGGATTGACCGTCACATTATAACGCCCCCACGGCTGGGAGGGCGAGCATATTTGGCGCGACAGGGATGCAAACCCGCGACCCTCAGATTACGAGTCGCACGCCTTAACACGCTTGGCCATGCCGGGCCCTTTCGAAATTTACTGACAAGAGCAAACCATTAGTACGTTCTGTCTCTTGGCGTGTCGCATTGGTTATATTAACATGAGGAGTGCTTCTCGAAACTTCAGTTTACGCAAACATATAAACAATACAAGTGTTTACACACACACACACATATATATATATATTGCTGACTCTTACATTCTAGAATTTTCGAATTCAGTAAATAAGCTGTAGTTTCGTGGTGCAGATTTAACACTGTAAGTTACGTACATTTCTAAATATAAACTTAAACATCAGTATTAAAACAAATATATGTGATAGTCAATCCGTCACACATGCAATCTTCAATCTCACTTGCTATGTTGTCAGCGGCATGGCCCTCAGGTGTGAATGTTACATAGAGGGCGATAGTCTTTCACTGAAAAATGATCAGATAAAAAGTGACCTGGGACTATCATGTTTATGGTTGATGTCGAATGATCAACATCATGTTTTAGACAGTGACAGTTTTTTTTCCAAATTGGATTTTATACCAGTATGTGATTTTTCATTCAAATCTGGTATAAAAGTAGTGCTCGGATTACGAGTCGAGTGCCTTAATCACCTTAAGTATTCATTTTGGGACAAGCAGCCGTTTCTGACTTTGACCGAGGTCAGTAAACGGGAAAAGGGACGGTGAAATGGCCTTTGCTATTATGTTGATCAGGAGGTTGGTTGATTTGGTGTTTTATGGCACAAAGCAGCTAAGGCTATCTATGATCAGGAGGGAAATGTGATTTGTTAAAATTACATACATTGGCGATTTAATAAGTGTGCAGTGCGAACTTTGTGAAATAGAACACATCAGTGTTGATTTTAACAAAGACACGGGTTTGGAATATTAAGGACAAACAGTATTCCACGCAAAGTGTGCCACTATTACACGTATTTTATGAGAAATTTCAACACATTAATTTTGAAACTGTGGCTCCAGAATTTCCTGGATATTTTGAGATAGGATATGTTTTAAATTTAAAGGATTAAACGGAAAGAAATTAAACTATAAAATATTTCACTTTTGCTAAGACGAACGCTGATGTCTAATTACAATGCGTGACAAATATGTCTCTCCGATCAGTTGTTTTAAATTTCCTGACAGTTATTAGTTGTTCACTCAGATTCCTGTGATCGGAAGAAACTGCAAGTTAGCGAATTTTTATTAATTACCACAAGACAAATGGCATTTTGACATGTTTGTAGCGGCTGAAAAATAATCAAAGTACGCTTCATTTCTTTTGTTGTCACGACAAAGTTAATCGTTGTTTGACTGTATGAATGTATCTCCTATTTCTCGTCTGATAACATAAGCTCTTCATTCAGTCTCATCAGTGCAGGAAAAAATAATACAGCTGATGTTTGTTTTTGACTGTTTGTTTTGAATTTCGCGCAAGGCTACACGAGGGCTATCTGCGCTAGCCGTCCCTAATTTAGCATTGTAAGACTAGAGCGAAGGCGGCTAGTCATCACCACCCACCGCCGACTCTTGGGCTACTCTTTTTTCAACGCATAGTGCGATTGACCATCACATTATAACGCCCCTCACGGCCGAAAGGGCGAACATGTTTGGTGCGACGGGGATTCAAACCCGTAACCTCTGGATTACGAGTCGAGTGCCTTAACCACCTGGCCATGCCAGGCTGAAATAGCTGATCAGAGTATATCGTTTGGAAATTATGATGTACTGCAATCAGACATAGCTATTCGTTCTGGAAAATATGTAATAATTTAGGTGATACCACAAGATTCAAGTTTATTATTAGACACCTGAAGTACTTGAAATTTATTACAAATAATGATTTATATACAAACGTTTTACAAACATACAACAATACTGTGTTACGCATTATATTTATTTCGCACGAGTCTCCAATTTTTTTGTTACATACGTTACACGTTACTAGTCCAAATTACCGGATATTTTAACTTTAATTTACAAGTTTAAATAATTTACAATATTTACCAACAAGATAGATACACACAATTTTCTTTCTTGACATAAATATATTTTAATATACAAACAACAATATAATTTATAATAATGGTTATCAGAAATAGTTATTACAACTGATGGTTTAAATACAAAAGTTTTACAAACTTATATACAATACTGATTCTTATATCCGGCCTAGAACTGAATATTTTATCGACGATCCAAGTCCACGATGAGCAAATAAATTCTGAGTTAATATTGTCACGCTTCGTTTAAGCAAGCTAGCTGGGTTGGCTTCAGACCGCTGACTTTTTACCGATGAAGATGTGTAATGTTCTCGAAGAAATACTAACGTTCGAAGTTAATTAACTGGGCTTGAACGATTTGTAACGTTCAAAATCTATAAACGTTCCTGATCCAGTTCCGTAGCTTTCCGATCAGTAGGAGTTTATCACAGTTATAGATTCCGAGGTTTATAGTATACCAACTGCAGCAAGCCAACAGTAACAAACTGTCTCTCTACATGTTTTAATGAATATCTTTTATAATCATTATGTGAAGTTCTCGAAAGTTCAGTGGAAACAATGTAGAACACATATTGTTGATTATTACACTCGTAAATCTTCAACAAATTTAATGTATGGGCGAGAATTTCGCAGTACACACTTAACAATATAAGTTACATACATTTCTAAATATATATTAAACTGAAACAAACATAGATAGTAATATAAATATATGATAGTAAATCCGTTACAGTGGATTAGCATCATCGATATTTGCAGTTACATGTATAGTTAGATAATGTCTATTAACTGGACATTTTCGTATCATGTAATTGTCATGTCAGTGCCTGGCATAGTCGATATAGTTATATTTCATGGCTAAGAGCATGAATAGCTGCTCATAATAATTAATTACATGTGCAATTTGATTAATTGTTTGAGATCAAAATTACACACTTAATCCCATTCTTGGAGAAAGCTGACAGATCCGGTGAAAATCTACAAGTAATAATGAACTCTTAAGTCAACAATGGTCTTTTTTTAGAAGTCCTAGTAACGTATTACCTTAAAACTTCTGCGGGTTATTTTAAGGAAACTGCATTCCTTTGTCTATTTTTCTCTTGAAAACGTGAACAAAATGGCCAAAAATGAACAGAACATCTGCTAAAATTTCAGTAGCATTCATTCTCCGAGAAAACTGTTGTAAGAGAGAGCAAGTGGATTGGAAGTAAGGAGGTGCAGAAGTTGATTCGAGAAACTTGGCAGAAATGCAAAGCAGTTACATCACTGTTTGTTCAAAGCAGCCCATTCCATAGTAGAGACGTGGTTAAGATTCCTGCTGTCTGAAGTTGGTACACTTAATGCATTAAATTTAATAATAACCTTGAATTTTAGCACCAAACATGCTCGCCCTTTCGGCCATGGGGGCGTTATAATGTTACGGTCAATCCCACTATTCGTTGGTAATAAAAGTTGCCCAAGAGTTGGCGGTGGGTGGTGATGACTAGCTGCCTTCCCTCTAGTCTTACACTGCTAAATTAGGGACGGCTAGCACAGATAGCCCTCGAGTATCTTTGTGCGAAATTCAAAAACAAAAAACAATACTACACTAGCTGTGGTAAGTAGCTAAGGTTGAAGAAAATTCTATAAGTTAAAGGTCGTAAAAATTTATTTCAGTTTCTTGGTTTCTTTCACATATTAACCAAAATATAAAATACTAAAGTATCCGTTTACAATGTGGATTATTACTTCTTGGCCGGAATTTAGGTCTTCTGGACTTGAGAGGATCAGATACATTTGACCTCTTTCTTCCCTTGCAGATGGTGGCTGGTTTCTGGATAATATTATTTTAAATACTACATTAAGGTCAGAGAATTTTCACACTAACTAACTTTCAGGTCTATGTTCATACCGATAATTACTATAATATTCATGTGATGAACACACGTTCTCTTAATTCGTTTTTGTGAAACTTCTGTACATTACGAACAGTTCCACATGTATTCATCACGTATTCTTTAATTCTAATTATCCTGGATAGAATTATACGTATATACTCTGTTACTGTTGTTGTAGCATCTTAAATAATGTTGGGTTTAAGTCTAATGATTTGTGGACTTAATCTATGTTTATTTTTTTAATGTATATATTAACTGGGAAGAAGTGCTTTAGGCTATCTTCGTCATCAGTGTTGTGATGATACATTTCACGTAAGTCATTTTTGGGACAATATTTGATGACGAGAAACCCACTTGAAATAAAAATGTATCTCAGAACGGCTGATATGGGTATTAACGCTTTCATTAATAAAGCAGAGAACAACGTTTCGACCTTCCTAGGTCATCTTCAGGTTGCAAACTCTTTCTTTGTTAACCTGAAGATGACATAGGAAGGTCGAAACGTTGTTCTCTGCTTATCATTAAAAGTGTTAGTACCCATACCAGCCGTTCTGAGATACATTTTTGAGACAATTTTTCTCGAAATAATTCAGCAAATTATGTAGGATCCCATTGGTCCTCGTCCCATCAACATGCTCACTCTTTCAGCCGTGGGGCATTATTATATGATTGCCAATCTTACTATTTGTTGGTAAAAGAGTAGTTCAAGAGTTGGTGGTTAGTGATGATAACTAGTTGCTTTCTCTCTAGTCCTTCACTGCTAAATTATCGATGGCTAACACAGATAACTCTCCTGTACCTTTGCGCGAAATTTGAAACAAATAACTAAACCACATTAGTAGTTTTGTAATAATTAGCAATTTTTCTGATACAGAACACTGTTTAAAACTCTTGTGCATACCCATTCAAAAGTCTATGTAATAGTCAGTAACCGAATAAAAATTATAAAACGTGCAAGAGAGCATCATAAATCATTTTTCACGAAGTTTTAAATGAACACTTGTTATTTCTGTCTAAAATTTCATTCTTTTGTCTCTTTGAATTGACGTGTTAAGCCTCTAGGTAGTAAAAGATGCCAATCTAGTGGAGGAAGTAAAGAAAAGATGCCAATCTAGTGGAGGAAGGAAAGAAACATTATGTCCAACTAATTTCGACAAGCTTGTATAATGTGCCAAGACAAGTGACCCGTCAACAGCAAAAACAATATGTTGTTATGTGCTCATTACTAGACCGATATAATAGAATTGTCTTCTACTCCAGGAAGTCGTGAAAATGTATGTAGCTAACAGCAGTATTCTATATCAGTATGATAAATTCCATATTTTCATGAGATTTGTTTCATTTCATCTACAATTCGTTTGGTGGCGGAAGTAACCAAAATTTTGTACACATTGGTCTTAAAATCCCCAGGTACGTAATTATAGGCCTAACTCAATCATATGTAAGTAAAGCATGCGATAACGTAATATCAGTTATTGATAATAATTGGAGATAATTGTAGTTTAAAAGCCATAGCTTATAGAAACAATAGGTGTGTATGCAGCGAGTAAAAGCAGGTCATGTTATTTAAAAACTTGTGTAGGAGTGATACTAATTGTATACTCAATAGTTATATTTATATTATATATTTTACAGAGGTGGATAGTATTACAAAGGCAAGTAGCAAATAATTTTAGTTTCCAATTTTATATATAGTTTGCATTATATGTAAAACTCTTTCAGAGATCTTGTTGGTTTTAAATTCCATGTTTAATACCATATAATATAAGTATCATCAGTGAATATAGTAGAACCACAAACCCTGAATAAGGCTTTTGCCACTCATACTGTATTACGTATTCATAGAACTTCAGTGGATTACGATCGTACATCAACCGTTCATAATTATATGTTAATATTCATTTAAAATGTGCAAGAAAATCATTCAATAGACGATCGTTGTAAATAACAGAATGAGGAACATGTCCACCACTAGAGGTGATATGTGTAAACCTAGCTTTCTATTTCGTGATTTGTATTGTTTCATCTATATAAATCATCCTGAAAAAAAGAGAGAGAGAGAGAGAGAAACGGAAAAATCTTTATTACTCAAAGTAAAATAAGCAGTTTGATATTTGTTATACATAAAAAGGTATATCTAGTACAGGTATTTTACATTAAATTGTCCCTGAAACAAATAAGCCACTAATGTCTTATTACAGGCCTACATAAATAGATACATCTAGTATAGGCGTTTGTTTTACACTGAATCGCCCTTGTAGCAAAATCTCAATAAATATATCTTTGATACCTTTATTAGATGTCTATATAAAATATCAAGTAAAGTCATTTTACATTGAATCAATCTGTAATAAGATATGAACAAATATATTATTAATGTCTTTATTAGAACCAAGTCACCATTAGTGACACAGCGGTATGTCTGCATACTCACATCATTAAAAACCAGGTTTCGATACACGTGGTGGGCAGAGCACAGATATCCCTTTGTGTAGCTTTGTGCTTAACTATAAACAAATAAATCCAGAAGTAGACAATATTTTATTTTATTGGTATATGTTTACAACTGTTATAACCATAATATTTGCATTTAGCTATTTTTACATAGGTAGTCAGATAGCTTTTGAATAAACTCTCCACTCACACACACTCACAAAAAACAACAGTAGGATTTAGATTATTAAAATAATCAATATTTAGATTACCAGTTCTAACTTTAGAAACATCTAATATGTTATTTTCATTAGCTTAAGTTAAAGCAGTCCTCAGGTATAACCAGATACCTTTATTATGAACTAACATGCCTTCCAAGTTTAGGAAAAAAAAAGTGTTACAAAAACGTGAACAGTTTATGAATTAAAAACTTATTTTGTATGTCACGTTAATTACAAGCACCATGAATATTGAAGTGAATAATTTTTCAATATAGTGATTATGACCTGAGGCGTGCAGTGATTTGTCCAGACGGGGAAGCAAAGAGAATAAAAGGTAGATTATAAACTTAAAAAAGATATGTACACGATAGCCAATAAGGATAAAATTAATTACTCCTAATATTTAATCGTATATAAGATCACGTTCTTCCAATTAAAGATAAAAACAAGAGATATTCGGCTACTTACATTCTTACTTTATTTGTATGTTTCTTACATTCTTCTTTCTTTTTGATTGGATAAATTTATTACATCTCCATAGAAACTTATTTCTTTAATAAGCTTTTTATCAATCACGATTAACGTTTAACATGCATGTTTTTCTTGTCGTTGTGCATTTCTGGTGTAGCTGTGTAGTCTTTTTAAATGAGAGAAAGAATGCTCAACTGTGGCACTGGTGGCTGGATGAGTCAAGGTTAACTCACACAACTTTGTGAGTTGTTGTAGGATTGCGCATCTAACGTTGCATTTTGCAAACAATAAAGCAATTCATTCACTGGTTTTTACTTTCAAATCATCGTCAGCGTATAAAACCGAAAGTTCATTTTTCAAGCTATGAATAACAAAGTATTCTACATAATTATCTTACAATGACTTTAATGTTAATTCAGGAAAAGTTTTTGTTCTCTTCCTGTTTTTTAATGTTAAAAAGCTCAATGAATGATATGTTTTCAAGATTTTAAACTTAGTTGCAATTTGGCCCCAAATTCCATCAAAAATTTCATAAAATAACTTCATGTTATTTTAATGTCTTCTCCGGGATCATTTCTTATTTATTTAATAGGGGGCTATAATCCATCGACTACTGCCCAGAATTATTCGAAATCATCTCTTTTGCAGAAGTATGTGTTTTTCTTATAGCAAAGCCACATCAGGCTATCTGCTCAGCCCACCGAGGGGAATCGAACCCCTGATTTTAGCATTGTAAATCCGGAGACATACCGCTGCACTAGCGGGGGGCCTTTTGCAGAAGAGTCACCATGTTATTTATTCTATTCATACCGCAGGATGTTTCAAATATCCTATTCTGTAGAACATCAAATATAACATATATTTATGTATGCATATGTATAATGCATATGAAAAAATTGGCGAATATATTCAACAAGAAATTAAACTAAAAATATCTGAGAATCGATGAAATCGATTGGGCACAGGTAAAGGCTTCAGTATCCCATCTGCCAAAATTTCAATAATGGATCATATTTCTTGCACAAATTTACCAATTCCACATAATTGCCTCGGTTAGCAAACTCTAGTGATCCATCATGACTTTTAAATGCTAATTGTTGTTAACCCAAATATCATACTACGTCGATTAATCTTTTTAAAATGTCTCTATTCCTCTTCACCTTTTCACGTTTGCACATTTGTTTTATACTGACTATTTAGTTGGAATTAAAACCGTAATTTTCAAAATCTAGATAGGCCTAGAGTTGAAAATATATGACTGGATGAATTTTCATGTCTTTTAATTACCTTATACATGTAACTCAAATCATCAAATCCACTTGAGTTCCATGACCCAGATTCACTGTTAAATAATGAACAAAATCAGCAGAAAAAACTTTTACAACTTAGGACAAACAGTTAACCAAGACTGTTAACCAAGTCATATTGATTTACATTGAATTTTCAAACGCAATGCTTTGTTCTTCCAGTCAGGCTTAGAGCTGTCGGTCTACTGTTTCTGATAATGCTTTCTTTATCACAAAAACTCTTTGTACGAAACTTGTTTACTAATGATCTTTCAGTAATACAGTTACAAGTTTACCTATTATCTTTTAAATCCATATTGAAATCTGAAGGGTGACACTTCACAAAAATTTATGCATACAAAAAATAACTATCATTTAATATAATGCCCGAAGCACCTGACATGACAACGATATAAAACAGCCACGAGCGGAAGATGCAGGTCATGAAAAACTAAAGTTCCCAAATTAACTATAAATTACTATTTTTTCTTATTATATTTGGTTTGTTTATAGTGCATTTTAATTTATAAAATAGTAATTATGAAACGCTAACTTATTTATAAATTATTTATTTTGTTAACATTTTTAGTGATTTAAATAATTTGATATATAGACTATAAATTGTCAATAAGTTTCAATTTTGCGTGTATTTTGAAGTAAAATGAACTGGTAATTGCTCCATTTATGCCATAGTTTGGTTTGTTCTGAATTTTGCGCAAAGCTACACGAGGGCTATCTGCGCTATCCGACCCTAATTTAGCAGTGTAAAATTAGAGGGGAGACAGCTAGTCATCAACACCCGCCGTCAACTCTTGGGCTACTCTTTCACCAACGAATAGCGGGATTGACCGTCATTATAGCGCTCCCACGGCTGAAAAGGTGAGCATTTTTGATGTTACAGGGATTCGAACTGGCAACCCTCAGATTACAAGTCGCACGCCTTAACACGCTTGGCCATGCCGGGCCTCTTATGCCTTAGAGAAAGCCAGTATAACATCCAAAATATTTTGTTTTTAAATACAAGTATGAATTTGAATTTTTTTAATACGAAAATTTTAATGCAAGGAACAGTTTGAAGAATATATTATGTAGAAAAAATGTTTTTAGTTATAAATAAAGCCTTTTCTAGTAGAAAAAAAAGCTAAAATTAACTAAAAGAAAGAAGCATTTTACGAATTGTTGTCTAGATTCCTCCAAACAGTGTTTTTTCACGTACAAAGTGATTACTGATTATGTACTATATTGTATAGTGTTTCCGAATGAATCGATTACAAGTTCTTAATGTCATATTTGGCTGATACTCATAATTAAAATTTTTTAAATAAATATTGGGTAAGCACTGCCCCCCTTGCTTCCATAGACCGCGTGCCTTTGATTGTTAGGCATAATTTATTTCGTACGAGTCTCCGAGTTATTATAAATGTTACGTACGTTACTTATCACTATTTCAAAAAACAAACAAACAAACAAACAACAACAACAGGAAATTTGGATTTAGAAGTTAACTATATATTAATATGTATTAAATTTATGATAGTTATCAACAAGATTGATACACACAATTTCTTTTCTTAATACAAATATATGTTGATGTACTAACAAAAATAGCACTACAGTTTATAATAATGATTGTTACAAATAATGACATTTGTACAAGATTTACAAATGTTCAGGCAATACTGAATCTTATGCCTTGTTTAAAACTGAATATTTTATCGAAGATCAAGGTACGTGACGAGAAAATTAATTATGAGTTGATATTGTCACAACTCGCGCTAGCTAGCTCGCTTGATTGGCCTCACACGGTTGACTTTTTACCGATGAAGATATTTAATGCTCTTATAGAAATACTAACATCCGTAGTTAATTCATTGAAGTAAAACGGTTTGTAATATTCAAAATCTATAACTATAATTCTGTAGTTTTCCGTTGAAAGTGGTTTATCACAATTACTGTTTCCTAGGCCTATAGCACACTGACTGTAGCTGACCAGTAATATTCTTCTCTACACACATAATTATGGCAGGTGTTTAGGAATAAGATTAATATTAATCCCTGGGGTGCTCAAAGACTAAACAGTCATCCTTGAACTCCGCACTTGGTAGGAATTGAGAAAAAGAATCTTGACTGAATGATTAGATATTCTTATCTCGCCTACTAAGCTGCTTTTATACGACTCACACATATAAACAACCCAACAGTTCTTACTCTCAAGGGTCCGGCATGGCCAGGTGGTTAAGGTACTCGACTCGTAGTCTGAAGGTCGCGGATTCGAATCCCCGTCACATCAAACATCCTTGCCCATCTAGTCGTGGGGGCGTTATAATGTTACGGTCAGTCTTACTACTCGTTGATAAAAGAGCAGCCCAAGAGTTAGCGATGGATGGTGATGACTAGCCGCCTCCCCTCTAGTCTTACACTGCTAAATTATGGACGGGTAGTGCAGATAGCCCTCGTGTAGCTTTGCGCGAAATTCAAAACAAACAGGGCCTGGCATGGCCTAGCGCGTTAAGGTGTGCGCTTCGTAATCTGAGGGTCGCGGGTTCGCGCCCGACTCGCGACAAACATGCTCGCCCTCCCAGCCGTGGGGGCGTTATAATGTGACGGTCAATCCAACTTTTCGTTGGTAATAAAAGTAGCCCAAGAGTTGGCGGTGGGTGGTGATGACTAGCTGCCTTCCCTCTAGTCTTACACTGCTAAATTAGGGACGGCTAGCACAGATAGCCCTCGAGTAGCTTTGTGCGAAATTCCAAAACAAACAAGCAAAAATCAAAACAAACCAAAACCAAACCTTCATCTCAAGAATATTCTACAAATTTCGAGAACAGGCAGGACTTGTGCAATACATACTCAAGAATATAGTCACATCCAAAAAAGGAAACTATACTGAAACAAGTGTAGTTATTAAAATAGATGTGTAACTGTAAATCTGCTACATGATATACTTGTGTGTTTTGAGATTTCATAATAAAAGGTATGGCCTGCAGAAAACATATGTATTATTTACATAAAACTAGTTTATAAGAGCATTACTATAAATTTAAGTAAAAGAAGTGCCAGACGTCACCAATACGATTCGATTTATCTCTAAAGTCTTGCATTTACATAACGAATATAGAAAACTAAATATACATTTATGATATTCTCAATGTTTGATAGCACTATAGGCTATCATATTCTGCTTTTAAGTTACTACTTTCTATTTTCAAACTAAAACTCACTATTTATTTTTAAATATGACATTACAAATATAACTCACCAATATTTATACAAATAAGGTGCATTATTCACTATGCTTCAACTATGACAATGAAGAATGGATTTTGTATGTAATTAAAACAGATTTATATAGTCGTGTAGTTTACATAACAGAAATCATATATTTGTCACTAAAATATAACTTTACAGATATGTTACAACTCACCAAGATCTATACAAAAGTTTAACTTCTTGAAAATTTAGTGGTTTAAACTTGTAAAGAAGTAAGAGCATTGCCCACCATCTTACAGTTTGGGCTGTGTTCTTCAGTTTTATGTGAAGGGTTATTTGGTTGGTTGATTTAGTGTTTTATGGCACAAAGCAGTTAGGCTATCTGCGCCAAACATTCGGTAAAAAGATAAAATTAAAGTAAAGTTAGTAAAATTTATAAAAGGAAATTAAGGTGAAACAAAACAAAGTTTAAAAAAACATAAATAGCATAAAAGCAATGTTTACATCTAGACTACAACGTTAAGAGAAAAGAACTACAGTAATGCAAGTTGTAAAGGACTTTATGTAGCATAACTGTAATTATCATGAAAAAGTTAAAAACTCTTACCAATGCGTAGTCTAGTTAGAACAACTTCCTCTTTCCGTTCCTTACGAAAGCAAGATGGTCAAAGTCCAATACCAGATTTTATTTGAAAAAGTTTGTTTTTGCATTGCTCACTCAAAGTCGACTGCCAGCTGGCATGAAGCTGAGCCTTAAATATAGGACCACAGTCCACGTATGGAACAGACACAGCGATAATAGTGCCAGAGCAGATAGATTTAGCTGCGATGTCGGCGAGCTCGTTTCTGCGAATACCAATGTGGTCCGGTATCCAGAAAAACTGGATGCAAATATATGTTAAAGATAAATGGGCCAGTCGGTTTTGAATACCGGCGAGAACAGGGTGTGAATTAACGGGACGCGATTCCAAGACCAGTAGAGAACTAAGCGAGTCAGAATAAATAGTGTAGTTTGAGTACTGCTTAGTTTCTATGTGACCAAGGGCAAGAGAAATGGCGTACGGTTCAACAATGAACACAGAAGCTGTAGAGGGGATTCTACATGCAACAACCGAACCACAACAAACCATGGCACAGCCCACACAGTCACCTGATTTCGAACCATCTGTACAAATAGGAATGAAAGGATGGTTCGAAAGATGTTCAGCAAATAACAGACGGTGTTTCCAATCAGGAATGTCTCCTTTTCTCGGATGACTTAAAGATAGGTCACATTTGGGGACTGTAAGAAGCCATAGTTGAATGGGCTGACCAGTGGATACGGCATTGTTATCCAAGGACAAATCCAATTCATCCGGCTGTGTTTGGATACGAAGGCCAAAGAGAGCAATAGTAGATCGTCTATTATTAAAAAGTATGGCCCAACGAGGAAGAAAACACAACCTCAGTGGATGCTTTGGTAAGGAACGAAGTTTCGAAGCATATAGTAAAGACAGTTGCAAACGGCAGAGGTGCAAAGAAGGTTCATGAAACTCTATGTATAAGCTCTGAACTGGGGAAGTGCAGAAAGCCCCAGTACAGAGCCAAAGACCTTGATGATGAATGGGGTCCAGCATCTTTAAGGCCAAGGGCTTGGCAAAGTCACAGACCAGTGATCCATAATCGAGTTCCGATCGAATAAGAGCACGATATATCATTAGCAAAAAACATCGATCTGCTCCCCAAGTGGTGGAAGAGAAGACATGGAGAATGTTTAGTGCTCTTGTACATTTGACCCATAGCTGCTTGATGTGTGGTATAAAGGTCAGCTTATGGTCAAAAATAAGCCCCAAGACTACAGGCAGCACAACTTCACTGATACGGAGTTCAGGATCAGGATGAATACCTCTTTGGTGGCAAAAGTGCATGCAAACGGTTTTAGAGAGAAAGAAGTCAAGGCCGTTTCCTGTGGTCCACTTCAGTAAATGATTGAGGTATGTCTGTAGCTGCTGTTCAACATACCTTATGTTCGACGACTGACATGAGATGTGAAAGTCGTCGACATAGAGTGAGAAGTTGTTCAGTGGTGGCATTAATCTTTATACTGAAAAGTGTCACACTCAAAACACAGCCCTGAGGGACTCCAAGTTCACTGCAGAAGAAAAACGGGAAAGTGTCGAACCCACATGTACTTGGAATCTCCTGTCCATTAAAATTTTTCGATAAAAATGGGCAACAAGCCACATAATCCATATATATGGAGGTCTCGCCAAATGCCATACCTCCATGTTGTATTATAAGCCTTCTCAATGTCAAAGAATATTGATAAAAGATGTCATTTGGGAAAGGCTTCTCTGATTGACGTTTCAAGTCAAATCAGTTGGTCCATGGTGTAGCGCTGTCTTCGGAACCCACACTAAGTGGGAGAGAAAAGTTTGTGTGATTCAAGGAACAAAAGAAGACGAGCATTAACCATCCTCTCCAAGGTCTTAGAGAGACAGCTCGTCAAAGCAATTGGACGGTAGTTTGAAGAAATCTTGGGATCCTTCCCAGGCTTACCAAAAGGTAGAAAAATAGCCTGGCGCCAGGCATTAGGAAAAAATTTTCCTTCCAGATTCGGTTAAAAACAATCAGAGGAATAGCAAGAAAAGCAGAAGATAGATGGTGTAATCACTGAGGTACTGCCAGACCAATGAAAGGCCAGTTTGAGTTTCACCAGTGTAAAGGGACAATTATAGTCATAGAGACAATCAGCTAGAAAGGAAAGAGGTGATCGCTCTGCCCGAATTTGATGGCAAAGAAAGGTGGCGGAAGAAGCAGAAGTGCTAGATACCCAGCAAAAGCTTTCACCTAGTGTATTGGCAATACTCTGGGTATTAGTTACTTCCTCGCAATCAGAGAGCAAGATCGAGAGGGGGACAGAGTTATATTGCCTACTGACCTTTCGAATATTGTCCCATTTGACTTTGGAACTGGTGGTAGAAGATATGCTGGTTGTGAACTTAATCCTTGATTCTGTCTGGTTTTGACGTCTTATCCACCGAGCAGGTGCACGGGCCTGCTGGAAAGCGATGCGGTTCGAGAGTGTGGGATATCTACGGAAAGTATTCCAGGCCCGTTTTTGAGCTTCCGTCCCATGTGGCAGGCAGGATTCTACCATGTACGAGGATATCGTAGAAAACGTGTCGAGGTTTTAGGAATACATTAAGCAGCTGCTTGTATAATAAAGTCAGTAAATGCTGCCACACGGTCGTCTATTAATGGCTCACAGACAGAATCAAGTTCTGTGAGAGCAGTGAAAGAGGGCCAGTTTGAGTGAACCAGCTTCCACCAGAGCACGCGGGTCGGGTGGCATCGACCATAGCCAGTCTCTCTCAAAAGTATAGGAAAATGATCACTACCTCGTGGATTATTGTCAACCCTCCATAAAAAACGGGAGAATAATGAAGGGGGCAAATTAAGAGATCAATAGCAGTAAAGTACTGACTAGGTGCATGGAAATGAGTAGAAGAACCAGCATTGAAAAGAGAAAGGTTGTGATCAGAGAGCATTTACTCTACAGAGTGACCCCTCCTATCAATATCAGCACTTTCCCAGAGGGAATAATGCTCGTTAAAGTACCCCAGTATGAAAAAGAGAGATGGCAACTGTTCAATGAGAGCATCAAGTTCTGATTGATCATATGTCTCTCCAGGCAACAGGTACAGAGAACAAACAGTGATGGTATGACCCAAGGAAACACGGATGGCTACGGCCTCCAAGGGTGTGTCAAGTGGCAACGACAGGGTGGACACATGCTTATCACCCAACAGTGCCACCCCTCCATGTACTCGTCCATCACACAGCCTGTCATTTCTGTACAAAGAAAACCGCCGAAATGTGACTGTATTGGCAAGTTTCAGAAATGTTTCCTGTAAAGAAAGACATACAGGATGGTAGGAAGCAATCAGTGTTTTGATGTCATCCAGATTAGAACATAAATCTCATTAGTTTTGTATCAGGGTGGCTCTTTTTATTTACGTGTAGGCGAATTGGGTGAAGAACCCTTCTGTTTACAACCACGTTTTTTCCTCACTGTTCTTATTTGAGGGAGTTTTACGACCTCCATGGATCCTGCCCTGGGTCAATTGGGCAGATCTTTGCTGTTGGAAGGGGATTCCAGTGACTGAGGGAGTGAACGAATTATTGTTTTGCATCTTGGGGTGGGAGAAGAAGATGTATCCGAGGAAATGCCTGTACCTGGAACCAAAGGAAGTGGATCTTGGAATTTGTTGGAATGTATATAAGGGACAGAGATAGGTGTTGTAGTTGATTCATCAACTTTTTAACCATGTAGATCAAAAAACTTTTTATTTATTTGGAGAATGATTCTTTTGGAGGCAGAGAGAGATCTGTCTGAACTCTCACTGTAGTTGTGGAACAAAGTGCAGCAGCATACGATCGAGATGAGGTAGTGAACAGCAATTTTCGAGCCTCAGGATAAGTAATGTTATGAATCGTTTTCCAACGCTGCACCTCTTTTTCTTTCAATCACTTAGGGCAAGAACGAAAGTAGTATGGGTGAGAGACATTGAAATTGATGTAATGAGATTCCGTTTCACACTCGTAGGCATCATGATCCTTGCCACTGCAATGAGCACACGTCAAGGAACCACGACATGACGTCTTCGAGTGACCGAACCGCTAACACTTGAAACATCGGAAAGGATTTGGAATGTATGGCCGTACTCTGCAATTAAGATAACCTGCCTTGAAGGTGGCAGGCGGATGTGGTGACGTAAATGTCAGAATGAGGACATTGGGCGGCACCATAATTTCATCTTTGCGAGTGGAGATACACCTCACTGCAGAAACTCTGACTCTGGGATGTTCTTCAAATCCCTCTCAACAATAACTTTTCGTGATGAATTCAAAGTGGCATGAGGTGTAACCTCAATAGGTATATTTCCAATGGCATTTGAATCCAAGAGAAGTTCATTGTGTTGAGATGTGGATGTTTCCACCAATATGTCACCAGATTGAAGCTTCTTTACTGACTATGGAGAGCCAGCAAGTCCCTCTAATCCCTTCTGAATGAAAAAGGGAGACATCTGCTCTGATGGTTTGTCTGAAAGAGAATGTAGTATCATAAAACCAGATATAGGCGTTACAGATGTAGAAGATTGCTGCTCAGGATCTTCTAGACCTGGTAGTTTACCTATAAAATGTTTTTCACTATGTTATTTAAGTTTTATTCCGGGGGATACATAATAAAAAAAGGAAATGTCGGTGCCCATTGACCCCTCCCACCACGGAGCCCTATGAGGGGACACACTTCAATGTCAAACAAGGACACTGCAGCAACGCCAGGGATTCGTGAGCACTATACCCAAACACCAGCATCAGATACAATGTCCACAACACCTGTTGAGAACATCCAATACTGGTACTTGGTTGACCCTAACCCAAGTGGACCAACCAACTGATACAAGGGGGACCACCCCAAGGCCACCCGTCTACAAGAATTCAAGGCCAAAGTGGTGTGTTAAGGTTGGACTCTTCAGCCAGCAGGATCCTCTCCTCCCCTTCACGAGTCGTCACGCACGGCAAATACGTGGGGAATGTTTAGATCACAGAGGGGTTAAACTAAAAAAACACAACCTTCTCTGGGAGGTCCCCTCGTCACGTACAAGAATCTACATCAATGGGTATGCGAAGAGTATAGTTTCTGATTTTCTTTGTTTTATCTGGTTTAACAATGAAGAGCAGACTTTGTATCTTTCTGAGGCTAATAGTAAGAAAAGTAAAATTGATGTATTCATGCACTTTACAAAACTATTGAAAAACATCTTACCTTTCGAACTACACTTGTACATGTCTTTCGAGTTAGGAATGAAAACTGTAATCTAAAAACGTGAGCATTCCAACGTTTATTAATAAAAGTTACCTGAAACATTCTTGTATTTTTCACAGAATTGAACCAAGAACTAACAGCTGAGAGAAAGAACACCATTACTGGTTGAGGCACGACTCCATTCATCAAATTAGTATGAAGCACTTAATAGTATGTAATTATAGATAGGTTTAAAAAACAACAATAGTCGTTTTTTTTTTTTAAATCTGGATAGCCAAGATTAAATGAACTTTCATACAAATCTATTATTTTGTTTACTTATGTTCACAAGTTTATACTTTATTGAAAGAACAAACAAGCAAAAAACAGCAAACAAACAGCACGAAAATGTCTAACTTTACTCTTTAAAATACCTATTGTGATAATCACATTTCTAGTAGTAAGTTTCAATAAAAGTACTACTATAGGTAATAGCTGTTTCTAAATTAATCCATTTGTCATTGGGTTAAAGATTTGACTCGCTATACATTGAATCATACTATCATCCTATGTAACAGTTATATGGCTATATGTATATATAACGTGGCGCTTCATTGTGATATTACCAGTTATCACTTGAGTTTCAAATGAAGATTCATGAAAATCATCCGAGTTTCAGTTGAATGTATTAGAACAGTTTCAAAGTCAAAGTCGTTTGTACTAATATGCTAGTTCATTTCCACATAATAATTAATGGTTTGTTTTTTTTAATTTCGCGCAAAGCTGCTCGAGGGCTATCTGCACTATCCGTCCCTAATTTAGCAGTGTAAAATTAGAGGGAAGACAGCTACTCATCACCACCCGCCGCCAACTCTTGGGCTACTCTTTTACCAACGAATAGCAGGATTGGCCGTCACATTATAAGGCTGAAAAAGCGAATATGTTCTGTGCGACGGGAATTCGAACCCGCGATCCTCGGATTAGGAGTCGAACGCCTTAACCCACCTGGCCATGGCGGGCCAGCCGTAATAATGGACTTTTGTAACTTCAGATTGTTTAACAAAATTACATTTATTATAAAACAATATTATTAAATTTACGATAAACAAATAATTGCTTGAGTATGTCTTACATATTCGTGACTGCATTTTTTTACACTGTATAAGATAAATGGTATTTATTTGTTTCACGGGTGATTTATTTGAATATTTTAAAGTTTCATTGATTTTGTTTGTCAGAAAATCATTCGATGGTTTTTATGAACTTGCATTCCCTGTTTGTCCTTGAAAAAGAAATGTTCAACTTCACAATGCGCTCGGGCTTACATAGAGATTTTTTTCATTTCTCACAATATTTCTTGAACCTGAGCATTTTTCTAACATATGAAGACAGGTGATTGAAGTAACGCTTTGTGAGCAAAGGGCATTCACAGTATAACAATTGTTATGTTTGCGCTTCTTCGATTTCCTGTTCTCCTTCAACAATAGATATATCTGTAAGCGTAAACATCTTCAGAAGTTCATTGTCTAACTCAAACAATAAACACCTAACAATTAAAATTCAAGAATTCTCAAATACACATCTCACAGTGGGAAACAATTTCTTTTCAAAAGTATATTGTTACTATGGTTTCGTGCGTGCTAAGTTTTTACCATAGAGTATCGTGAAATATATATGAGTATATAGCACTATTGCAGTAATATTTTTAGATATGTTTAAATCTGCTCAAATGTCGCATGGTGCTTTGACTGATGTACCAAATGTGGTCGTTTTTATTGTGGTAACGGTGGTTGTTTTGTGGGTCGTTGTTGCTGTTTTACACATTTGTTACTGTATGGTTTTCATTTGGATATGTGAAAGTGAAGAAATGGAAAAAAGAATCCAGAATAAAAACTACCACGGAAGCCATGACACAAAACTAGACAATGAAAAAGAAAGCATTGCCTCCCAAGTAATGTCGTCTTCTAGCATGTCACTTGGAAGTCAAAATTCATCAGAAAATTCTCCAATGAATAAATAATGAAAATAACTTGATATTAATTGTGAGTTTAATATGTGCATATTATCAAAAACACTGTTTAGGGATCAACTGGTTTCACAGTGAAGTATGCAGTATGCAGTATTGGAACTGTATTAAAAATAAGAACTTTTGAATGATGTGTGGAATAAAATACAATATTTATGCTTCTATTATCTTTATTGTATTAAAAATGTAAATTTAAATTTATTAAGATAGAAAATTTTGTCATTCGAATAGCCTTTCGGTAGCACAGTGATATGTCTGCGGATTTGCAGCTATAGAAACCGGGTATCGATACCCGTAGTGGACAGAACACCGATAACCCTTTGTATAACTTTATGCGTAATTCATGACCAACAAATCATTCGATTATCTTCTAGAAAGTAAAATTTCATGGCTTTCTGAAGGACGGAATGGAATTGCGGTGAGCTATGTATTCTGTACGTATAACACTAAAAAAGTTATAAAAATCTACATCATTGGCTTAAAGAATGGCCCTTCCGTTGTTATTAAAATACGAGTTAACCAAAACTGCTGTCTAGTTTTAGTTACTTTGGTCGAATTGACGCGCATTATATAGAAAATTTAACTGAATAGACATTTTAATCATTTATATACTTCTCTTTAAAATAAAACAAATTAGAAAAGATTTAAAGTTCTTATGTTAACAGGCGGTGGCCCGGTATGGCCAAGCGTATTAAGGCGTACGACTGGTAATCTGAGGGTCGCGTGTTCGCATCCCCGTCGCTCCAAAAATGCTCGCCTTTTTAGTTGTGGGGGCGTTATAATGTGATGGTCAATCCCACTATTCGTTGGTAAAAGAGTAGCCCAAGTAGCCTAATTTACACTGCTAAATTAGGGACGGCTATCACAGATAGCCCTCCAGTAGCTTTGTGCGAAATTCAAAACAAACTCAAGAAACACATTCTAGAACAATATCTCAAAATTAAATTTGTTCGACCTATTTTGTTTACATGTGTAAAATGGGATTCTTCTACAACAGTTGTCAGTGACTTGTTAAATTATTAATTAATTAAAACTTTAATTAAAATAAAGTATAGCGCAATGTTTTGATCTTCCTAAGTCATCTGCAGGTTAACAAAGACAGTTTGAAACAACCATAACAACTATTTGTAACGCCCTTTACAATCGAGTACCCTCACACAATCTCGTTTGTAGTACGCATCCAGCAACAGGTGTGTGAGTGTGTGTTTTTCTTATATCAAAGCCTCATCTGGCTATCTGCCGAGTCAACCGAGAGGAATCAAATCCCTGAAGTTTGCGTTGTAAATCCGTAAGCTTACCGCTGTACCAGCGGGAGACACCAGCAACGGTCAGTTTCAAACTGTTTTTGTTAACTTTAATATGACATAAGAAGGTCAAATCGTTGTTCTGTACTTTATTTTAATTAAAGTTTTAATAGTCATACTAGCCATCTTTAGAATACGTGTCAATTAATTGTCTATCTCTCTCTCTCTCGTTATTTTTTCATCATAAGTTTGCACAGGTTCGTTCACTTACTTCGGAGACTAATTGAGAAGACATTATTTTTCTATCTCTGTTGTTACAGCACTAGTACTTTTGGTCCTGAACCGCAAAGTAAAAGAAATAATAATGGTAGAATATCTTACTTACAGGCTTGTAATAGCCAGGTGATTAGAGCGTTCCATTCGTAATCCGAGGGTCGCGGGTTCGAATCCCCGTCACACTAAACATGCTCGCTCTTTTAGCGGTGGGAGCGTTATAATGTTACTATCAGTCCCACTGTTCGTTGGTAAAAGAGTAGTTCAAGAGTTGACAGTGGGTGGTGATGACTAGCTGCCTTCCCTCTAGTCTTACACTTAGGGACGGCTAGCGCAGATAGCCCTCGTGTAGCTTCGCACGAAATTTAAACAACAAAGTAAAATTGAAACAGGTTTTAATCTACTAAAGTAAAAATCATCGATGTGCAATATGGTGATGTACTGTGTGCTTTCAGCTTTTCAGATAAAAATTAAAACGTTTAAAACTGTTGTCGTAAACTCCATTTTCATCACTTTAATCTGAATGTTAACTAGACAGCGCATGACATTAATATAAAAAATATTGTCAAGGTACGCCTAAAATGTCCTAAATTTGATGTCAAGAATGTAGTAACTTCGACAAATATCTGGATGGATGTGAGACATCATATATAAATGATAGTGTACCTGTCAGTATAATTCTGAGTCAGTGTTTTTTTTTTTTCATTTGGTAAAGTGCCAATCAGCAAATTCAGTTCATTGAAGCGTTTAGTTTTAGTAAAGCAATTCGATCAATGTTAATTGTCACGTATATTAAGTTACTCAGTCAATTAGCTGTAAAATTATATTATCAAGATTATTTTTACATTAGTCAGTGTACAGTTAGGGAGATATTATCATTTCAAAAGGGGCCAAGCAGGGTTTTGGTGGTTCAAGGGTCGTGGGCTCGCTCCACATACTCATTCTGAGGGTCGGTGGGCTACTCAGAACCGTCCCTAGCACGGAACATACATCACCACCCACCGCCAACCTCTTCAGCTGTGGGATTTTGGCGCGACTCGAACCCGCGACCCTCAGATTAATTGTCGGAGGCAATTGTCGGGGCAAAATGATGAAAGTTACTGATATAATTTTCAAAGTCTTGGTGAAATATTTCTACAACATTTCGAGCCTTCGCAAATAATGGTCTGGGCCTCGGCAGTTGGAAAACACTGAATTAGAGATAAGGCAGCTAGTCACACACCGCCATCTCTTGGGCTACTCTTTTACCAACTAATGTTGAGATTGACCGTCATAGCGTTCTGAGTCAGAGCCATTCATGAGTGTAACCCTCGTTTAATAGTTATAGTATTTTCGCATCCCCATTGTCTCAGTCTGTGGACTTACAACACTAGAAATAGCGTTTCAATACCTTCAGTTGCCAGAGCACAGATAGCCCATTGTGTAGCTTTGTGCTTAATTACAAATAAACACATATTATTCTCAAGTTGCTCCTTAAGCGAGCAGGATTTAAAGTTTATTCGTGTTAGTAATTCTGTAGCATTAGTTTACCACAAATATAAACATACTTACAGTTTACCATTCATTGGCACCACGATTTAAATATTTTAAAGTATTTTGTGTTAGCTGTGTTGGTAAGAACCTGGATTTCACATAAAGTATTTACGTAGATTAAAATAACGTGACATTCCATTTAAGTTTCTAGCTAGCATCTTCTATTACGTAGTTTAACTCACAAGGGGAAGTTACGCACGTTGACAAGGATTATGTGTTTTTCTATTATCTTCTTCGACTTTTATCAGTCACGCAAACACAATAACATGCCCAATATTTTTGTGCATCATTGTGTACTGTATGGTAGTTTATTACTTATTTGTATCTGTCGTTGTGAAGATGCTCATTAAACAGTTGTTCTGTGTATAAATTTGTGTCTCATCTCTTTCCTCGTGACGTAAATATCGTATCTCGTTTGGGAACATAAACCTAATATCGTGAGCCCCTAGTTATTAGCAGACTAGATTTTTGCTTTGCTGTTCATCTGCGAGTTACCATACAAAGTTTTAAATAAAGTAAATATTGTTACAAAGCATTAGGCCTTGCAGTAAACATTATCAATACATTATAAAAAATGACACAACTAACACTCACAGATGTCTGATTCGGATTAATGTTTAACGTTTCCACAAATTATCTGATAAAAAAATAGGTTTGAAAATGTCATATTTATTTGTGTCTGAAAATAACCTGTGAACATAAAATTTATTTTGTTTTGAATACAAAATGTATGTTTAAATTTCGTTTAAATTATATATTTTTATCTGTTTAGCACATAAAATACTTCAAAAGAGACTAGCTTTTATAGCAAAAGAGAATTGAGGCTAAAATGAGTTTTAGTATCAACATATTTCTATGGAGTTTACACGTACTTGTACTCTGATATCCCAAAGAGCTGTCTCTTTGTAGTTAGGCACAAAACTACACAAAGAGCTGTCTGTATTCTGTTCACCTCGAGTATCAAAACTCGGTTTCTAGTGTTGTAAGTCCATGGACATATCGCTGTGCTGTTGAATGACATCAGTAAAAGTCTTTAACTGGTCTAAAAGTTAATATTAACTAATACTAATAAAAATATATTTCTCTCGCTTCCTATGCATAGAAGTCCTTCATTCTATTTTCAGTTATACCGGAAGCAAAGATCTGGTAAAGTTTATGCTCTATTCTCTGCTTACTATTCTGCTGAGTCAATTATGCTCTATTCTCTGTGGAATGCTTACTATTCTGCTGAGTCAATTATGCTCTATTCTCTGTGGAATGCTTACTATTCTGCTGAGTCAATTATGCTCTATTCTCTGTGGAATGCTTACTATTCTGCTGAGTCAATTATGCTCTATTCTCTGTGGAATGCTTACTATTCTGCTGAGTCAATTATGCTCTATTCTCTGTGGAATGCTTACTATTCTGCTGAGTCAATTATGCTCTATTCTCTGTGGAATGCTTACTATTCTGCTGAGTCAAATCAGTGATTCTCATAAAAGGTCTTTGACACTTCACCTCAGAAGAAACACAATAATTTGGAATGCAAGGATTGCAAAGCCTTTTCAACTACTATCCATAATCTTCAACTGTGTATTAGATAATATGTCTCCTGACACTAGCTGCCCTAAACTCTATTTAATTGAGCAATTTTTATCCAAGATCCTAAGGATATTTTTTACAGTAAAAATGCTCAATATTTCTTTCAGTAAGGGCTATATCCCATTAACTCTGTGATGGACAAATCATCCTAACTTTAGATGATAGAGTGGTTAACTTACAATATAAAGGATAATTTGTTTATTACTTTAAACAGTTGATAACTCAGAAAGGTTTAATACAACTTATCAGTTAAGCTTTTACACACCTGGCTATCATCTCCAGTCTACAAACTGATTATCACTAAATATTGCAGCTATTTGAACAAGCAACAGTTCTGTGGCTATAAAATGCAAATCGTACAATGTGTGGTGAACATAACTTGATAGCTCTTATAAACAAGGATTAATTACTACTTCCTTTAATCACGAGGCACTTTATTCAGTGATTGTCCTAACTCTTGATGATCAAGTATTAATCACAGAATTAGTCTCTATATTACCTGATAACATAGAAAACAAGGAATGTTATCCATTTTAATAATTGACTGTTTGATCAAATAAGCTGCCAATGACTGGGCTTAGTTACAACGAAATCAGTCAGGAGGTCATCATTGTTTCTCGCCTCTAAATTGGGTCCTTCATTACCTAGCTTGTTGTGGACAACCAAGCAAGTATTCTCAGTTCTTTCCTTTTTATCTAGATTCAGCATTAGATTTACGACATGCTTGATGTGCTATTATTACATATCACCTGTCTGAAACAATTAAGGATGCAATACAGATCTCCTTTGACTTTACCACTAAAGAATGGTAGGACCCAAGTCTGGGGTGACAGCAATGAGATGCTTTAAACACATCACCTGTCAGTTTTAATTGACTCTAAGTTTCTCTGAGTCATTTCTACATTGAAACTATACCTACCAATTTCAGAGGCTCACTGCTGTCCCATAATACATTCACTTAGTTGTTCAGTTTCTGTTGTCCACCAATGGCATATCCAGCTTCTCTGTGATGTTTTTGGGCGACTTTGTATAGCTCTTGGGATCCTATATAGATTACCAATCTCATTCTGAGACTCAGCAGGTGCCACATCACTACCGCTGTTCTTATTCTGGGCTTTTCTTGTATTGACATTGATTCTCAGGAAAAAACCCAATCAACTGTTTTAAGTGTATCAGATCTTGACAGTTCTCCTTCCAGAATCTGTGACTTTCTAGCATTGTTGAAAGTCCTATATCCAGAAAAGGGTTTTGCATGGCTGGACAACTCTTTTGAACAATGATATCTGCTTGGTAACTGATTCTTCATCTTGTTCAAAGTTTTTTGAGCTGTGAAATTTTTCATTTTCCCAAATACAAGCCTTTTCAAACGTAGTAGCACCAGAGTTTAAGTAAAGAACAACACATCCACCAACTGATACAGTGTTAAGTGAAGAACAACACATCCACCAACTGATACAGTGTTAAGTAAAGAACAACACATCCACCAACTGATACAGTGTTAAGTAAAGAACAACACATCCACCAACTGATACAGTGTTAAGTAAAGAACAACACATCCACCAACTGATACAGTGTTAAGTGAAGAACAACACATCCACCAGCTGATACAGTGTTAAGTAAAGAACAACACATCCACCAACTGATGCAGTGTTAAGTGAAGAACAACACATCCACCAACTGATACAGTGTTAAGTAAAGAACAACAGATCCACCAACTGATACAGTGTTAAGTGAAGAACAACACATCCACCAACTGATACAGTGTTAAGTAAAGAACAACACATCCACCAGCTGATACAGTGAAATCCACAATAAAAGTGTTATAGCACCAAATGTTCTCTTTATCTATTCAATTTGTGGTGAATATTAGATACCAGAAACGTTCACTTGATAATAAGATTCACTCAAGGTAATTTTAAGGCAGTAGAACTAAATATTTTAGAAACTAAGTTTATGTTAAATGTAATAAAGAGATTAGACACAAAGTGAAACACAAAATGAACAATCTTTATTAAACACTAAATCCAACATAGTGCGATTGTGTACTCACTGTTCCTTATATGGAACAGTTGTTTTTACTGGATCATAGGTCTAATTAATGAAGGCAAAATTCTAGATTACACTGCTATTAATTAAACGTTGAATGTTCTGATTTAATTGTTTGCTAGAGGGAGCTGCTTACATGATGATGATAAATTCATAAATGTTACAAAAATAGCACTGTAATACTTAGTACACTCATGGCCCAGCATGGCCAGGTGGTTAAGGTACTCGACTCGTAATCTGAGAGTCGCGAGTTCAAATCCCCGTCACACCAAACATGCTCGCCCTTTCATCCGTGGGAGCGTTGTAATGTGACGGTCAATCCCACTATTTGTTGGTAAGAGAGTAGCGGTTGGTAGTGATGACTAGCTGCCTTCCCTCTAGTCTTACGCCGCTAAATTAAGGACGGCTAGCGCAGATAGAACTCGTGTAGGTTTGCGCGAAATTAAAAAAAGAAACAAACAAACAAATGTGCTCATGAGTATTAATGATTCAGAGACCTTGCAAACATCTAAAAACGCATGCGCCGTAAAGACGAGAATCAGTATAATAGTGAGTCAGTTTTCAATTTTTTTCAGTGATTGAGAAATTAGTAAAATATTTGGATCAGTGTTAGTAGTTTTCAAATGAGACCAAAAACTTGAGTGCTTTCAAATAGTCCATTATTCTGAAGGAGAATAGTGAAGCAATCAAAAGCCCTGGTTTATAAACCATCACAATTTTTGCATGTGATTCTGTGCGCTAACTTCTGGACTACTCTCTAGTTGTTGAAAATCTTCAGTTACTTGTTTGATCAGCTGTGAAACTGCACAAGTAAATTTATTTATACGTAATTCGAAGTACTACCAGTGCATAAACTTATACTGAAAGTGAAAACATTATGTCTGAACTTCGGCTTATAACTGTGCAAAAGTAACAGTAGCCTGTAGAAGACGTTAAGAAAGAAATAAGCTAATTAACTATTGTAAGTAAGACTAGATTTCGCATTATTTTTACCAAATAGTTTAAAAAGCCACTTAAAGAAAAAAGATATTACAACAATACTATTCCAGTCATGTTCCAAACAAGACTAGTCAAATTCAGCATACCTTTGTTTACAAGAAACCTTTCATTTACTCAGGATGCACTATGCAACCTAGGCAATGGTTATTCTCACCACAACATAACTTAAAGACATCACCTAAGCTAACGTTGAAAGACACTGTTGCTATAATCCATATACATCTATATACGTATCCATTTTGAAGGTTAAAGTCTCTGAACTTGTTTTCCCTTGAAATACGAAGAGTTAGAAGGGATCTGACTAGGGTGTTTAAAATTGTTAAATTGATTGATAATAAAGACGCATTCGATTTTTTTAATCATATTTAATGGTGAAAAAGATAAGATTATGGAATAAAAGCATGTATTTCAACAGAGGAGAAATCGTCTTCAGCTAAGGTAGCTTTACTTTTCTAACAGAATGCTTGGCTTCTGGAACGAGTTGTCTTCTATGTGTTGAATGCACCTAATGTAAGGGAGTTTAAGAGAAATACTAAAAATAATACTTGAATTATAAGGGTTGGCTATGATTTTATTATTATTGTAATTAGAGTTTAGTTAAAGTTACTGGATAAGACAGCTTATATGGACCAAAATATCTCATGTTTTTCTTTAATGTTATGTTATAGAATGGATTGCTTCAACCAATGTTTCCATGGCTGAAAGAGGTGTTGTCTACTTTTGAGAACAACAAAGGAACAATTCAACAGTTTTCTTGACCACGTGTTGTGTGAAACGTGCACATTGAGAACAAGAACAACATAATATGTTAATTTTTTTTTCAAGTGGAAGCATGTTAAGTACATGTTCGAATAAATAAAATAACTCGTCTATATGGATTAAAAGATGTTTCGAAAAGTTTTCTTTACAAACTTGTATATATATTATGTTTTATACATTTATCTTTGTGGCTCAGCGGTATGTCCGCGGACTTATAAGCTAAAATTCAGGTTTCGATGCCCGTGGTGGGCAGAGCACAGATAGCCCATTGTGTAGCTTTGTGCTTAATTCAAAACAATAACAATTTAACTTTGTTTTCTGATAGCAAAGCTACATCGGGCTATCGAATCCCCGATTTTAGCGTTGTAAATGCGAAGTATGTATTTTTGTATTTTTCTTTTAGCAAAGCCACTAAGGCTATCTGCTCAGCCCACCGAGGGGAATCGAACCCCTAATTTTAGCATTGTAAATCCGGAGACATACCGCTGTACCGCGGGGGCATAAACCGAAGACTTGCCGCTGTACTAGCGGGGGTCGTTTATCTTTATTTGAATTTAGTATTACCATAAAATAACAAATAGTTTTATAATACATAATTGTTAACATTTATAACTACTCAATAATTTATTTTGCATACATGGAAGCATGTTAAAAGAAAACACACTTATAAATAATGGGCGTGTTTTTACGATGTATGTTGTAAGATACAGTGTAAAGTTATATCGGGCATTAACCTGTTCCAAGTAAACAGAACGTATTAGTTACCGTGGAAAACACTGACAGCACAGCATGTGATATGGCCGGCGAAAGTATAAACGAAATATATTAAACAACTCGTTTAATGAATTTCCTTTACACTTACTCTTAGATGCCTATGGTTAAACAAAAATCGATTAGTACAAATTAAAAACTAAATAAAAAAAGTGAAAAGAAACAAATGAAACCTAATCAAGAAAAATAAAGACAAAAACTAAACTTTTCTAATGTAAAGTAAAACAATCTTTGAAGTTTTAATTTAAGGTGGCCAGGTGATTGAGGCACTCGACTCGTAACCAGCAGGTCGCGGGTTCAAATCCCCGTCGCATCAAACATGCTTGTCCTTTTAGCCGTTGGGGTGTTATAATGTGACGGTCAATGCAACTATTCCTTGGTGAAAGAGTAGCCCAAGAGTTGGCGGTGGATGGTGATGTTTTGTTTTGGAATTTCGCGCAATTCCAACACGCGACACTCAGATTACGAGTCGAACACCTTAACCCACCTGGCCATGCCGGGCCGTGGGTGGTGATGACTAGCTGCCTTCCCTCTAGTCTTGCACTGCTAAATTAGGGACGGCTAGCGCAAATAGTTCTCGTGTCGCTTTGCGCAAAATTCAAAATAAACCAAGTAATACATTCGTAAAGTTTATCCATTCTTGTTTACAACTATTTCTTCCAAGTGTTCTGCTGATGCAGTGTGTTCAACTTACCGGCCTGAATTTCTCTGAATAAATATATATTTCATTTTTGCTATAAGTTAAAGTGTACTGAATGCTAAAATATTAACTCATAATATGAATAGATATATTACTGATGCAAAACTATGAATTATATTAACTCTAAATTTCAAAGAGAGAAAATAATATCCATGTTTTTAAAATTATTCGTATGTACGCGTAAAAGAAAAACGAGGAGTAGCTTTATAAATCTTCACCCGCTGTAGATATGAATTCATTTTCAAACAGTAGCTGCTAAATTACAGAATGTTTGGTTGATAAAGTCAAAAATCAACAGAGTCGTCGAAACACTCTTACATATTTGACATGCGCAGTAACTGTAAATTATGTTATTATATTAATTTTATGGGTTCGTGCATTCAAATGTCCTCAAACTGAGTTGCCTTTAACTTTACAAGAGTTGCATGCAGCAACCACTTATACTTTCAGTCTCTCATTGTAATATTTATGTCTATCCAAGCAATCTCTACTATGAATTTCCTTTCTATGCCCCCGTCGCGCCAAACATGCTCGCCCTTTCAGCCGTGAGGGCGTTATAATATGACGGTCAATCCCACTATTCGTTGGTAAAAGAGTAGCCCAAGAGTTGGCGGTGGGTGGTGATGACTAGCTGCCTTCCCTCTAGCCTTACACTGCTAAATTAGGGATGACTAGCACAAATAGCCCTCGAGTAGCTTTGTGCAAAATTCAAAAACAAACAAACAAATAAACTTTCTATGCCACTTAATCAGAATAATGTTTGGTGTAAAAGAAGATTGCGGTAACTTTACGGATTTAGAATAGTAAATTTTGAAGCTCGATTCCCTGTAATGATTCCAGCAGATAGGCTCTGTAGCTTTGAACTAAAATTACCAACAATAATGTTGTTGAAATTTATTTGATTTTATTCAAATATTCGGAAATTATATTCTTATATGCTGCAACAAACTAAGTGTAGCATTTTCAAAACATAGCTTGAAAAGAAAAAGATTCAGTAAAGTGTTAAATGCACTAATAAAAAGTTGTAATTATTTTCTGTTCCTGAAAATTTGCAAATCAAAGAAATTAAGTTTTTGTTATTAAGGTGCATTTTGAAGATTTGTTGGACAAGTCACATCTTAAATGACACGTTATGAGGAAAGAAGACATTGAAAGTCTAAACGTAACTGGTAAGATTAAGGGAAGAAGAGACCGTGGGGGACAGAGCCCTTAACTTGTGTCAAGAGTCAGTGTAACTGGATGAATGTATCGACATTGGAAATTCTTTGTGCCTTAAGGAGGAAGAGATATGTGGAACATCATGGTCGTCAACGTTCTTTTTGGATGTTCGTAATGACGAGAAACCAACTTGAAGTAAAATTGTATTATAAAGACGGCTGCTATGGATATTAAAACTTTAATTAAAATAAAGTACAGAAGAACATTTTGACCTTCTTAGGTCATCTTAAGCTTAACCGGAAGATGATATAAGAAGGTCAAAATGTTTGGATATTGTACATAGAGAGAAACCTAAAATAAATATAGATAAATATATTTTATAAGTACACATGACCATGATATTTTTTTCCAGTATTTTTTTAATTGGCTGGAAATTATATTTATATATATAAACATTGTTTTATTTTTTATACGTCATAATTCAGCTACCTGCTAAAAATAGTTAATTATTTGAATAGTAATAAACAGTTATTTATTTCTAAGATAGAAATTAAAACAAATTGTTTTGTGTGTTTTTGAATTTCGCACAAAGCTACTGGAGGGCTATTTGCGCTAGCCGTCTCTAATTTAGCAGTGTAAGACTAGAGGGAAGGCAACTAGTCATCATCACCCACCGTCAACTCTTGGGCTACTCTTTTACCAACGAATAGTGGGATTGACCGTCACACTATACGCCCCCACGGCTGGGAAGGCGAGCATGTTTAGCGCGACGCGGGCGCCAACCCGCGACCCTCGGATTACGAGTCGTACGCTTTACGCGCTTGGCCATGCCAAACCATTAAAACAAATACATAATGTAAATAAAAACTGTCGTTGGCGTTTGTATTTGTCGTTTTCTGTATTACGGTTATTTCACCTTATCATTATCAGGTGACAAATTCGACTATTAAAGTTTCGTAAAGAATCTTGGAGTTGTACTCTGGTTTTTAAGGGAGTGTGGTTTAAAATTATACGTGTTTCTGGATGAATGATATGGCGATTTTAACGTATGTAGTTTTTTTAGGTTTGAGTGTATGTTTTTTATCGCATGGCACAAAATGTGAAGATCAAACACAACCGGAACAGATTCACATATCTTATGGAGGTAAGCTTAACCATAAGTTGTTTTTTCAAACACACACACATACATAACTTATTGCCAGTATAACTGTTCAAGATGTAAGTAACTTATCAGTTGCATAGTAACAATGAATATCAATAACAAAATCTTAAAACAATTTGGAAAAACGAAATTACAATCTTTCATTATAATTAAATTATATATATCTGTATATATATAAGCTTATGAAAATGCTGATTTGCGACCTCTAAAACAAAAACGGTAAAAGTATAATTCTTCATAATTAATAAGAATTTGTAAGTTGACAATTCACAATTATGGTCACAGTCTGAAATTCTGTGAGAAGTATTTTGTATAATTGTTCAGACACAGTTGAACGAATTATAGTAATGAAAGTGAACTGGTTTAATTTTATGACATTAGCTGGACCTGAAAAAAACTTATTATTTAGGTTATAAGGCGAAATATTGATGCACGATTTTACTTAAGATACTGAAGTAAAGTAGAATATAGATTTGATTACATGATGTAGGTATTAAATCATTTAGTTTATATAATAAATCTTTACCATAAGTTTAAACTGTCATAAACTAAAGAAATTTATGTATCATTTTGAGTTAAATTTGTAGTTGAAGCTCAGTATATTTTGTTTAAATTATAAAAAGAAGTACTGTAAAGCCTAAATCAACTACAACATCATATATTTTGCTTTGGTTCCTCTGTGCCTGTTTCTTTGTGACAGATAAGGTTAAATTATTTTTTAGGTAAGATACATGCCTGTCTTATTTCCTCATGGTCCTTTGTCATTTTATCAGGCTTAAATGTATAGTTTAATGATTCTAGTGGGATTGGAGTGGCAAGTTAACTTCAACTTCTCATTTTTTTGAATGTGGAAGGATTTGTTGACAGCCAGTGACTAAGATCCATGTTGTCTGCCTGTTATGTTATGAAAAACATGTGATCCAAATTAATGATAATCCAGTTTAATAACCTTACATTTACTATAAGTAAATATAACTTGTGAGACGTTTGTCTAACTTACCAATTCATCGTAGTTGTGTTGTAGTTAGGTACTTCAATATTCTCAATACAGTCAGAAATACCCAGGAGTTTAAAATTTTGTACTTATTTTAGTAACTTCTAATTGTAACCATATCAGTATTATTAATACAAACAAGAGAAAGCAAAGGCTCAAGAACTCTGAGGTACTCCACTGGTTAGAAGAGTATAGTTTCACTGGATTCCATTAATAGCAGCATTACACATCCTCTCATCTAGCAAATCTACAGTCTTGTTAATTAATCTTTCTCCCACTTCTGTTGTGATTCTTTTAGGTGATCTTCTGTATGGAACCTTAGTGAATGCTTTATGAAAATCTCAGTTTCCAATTTCACCGTTTTTTTATTTTCTGTGCAACAAGTAATATTCTTCAAAAATAAAAAATGGATTTTGTATTTCACAAAGTTAAATGCTGTTGTTCATTTGGACCACAGTAACCTTTAAGGTAACAATACAAGCTGTTGACTAGCTCTCTTTCTATTAGTCTCTTTGTTGAAGATTAGAAACAGCTATGAACAGACAGCCCTTATGTAATCTTAATCTCTAGACTATGAATTTTATTTAAATTACAAAGTGCCAGGAATATGAAATATCAGCCATGCCCTGTTAACTCCAAATTAATTTCTCTGATAGGAGAACCAAGTCCTCTGGAGGAGTTATCTGTTTTAACCATTCATACCACTATATACATGTGTTGTCCATTAGTCAGTAGATATTAAATGATTTCACAAAGGGACACTTAATGTTGCAATCTGTACTGTCATTGCATCAGAAAAATGTGTGAAAGTAATGAATTAAGAGAAGAGTTATACACTCTGTAAGCTGTGATAGAACATGACTGTGAACTTCAAAAGTAAGAAATAAAAATATTTATTGCTCTAAATTTTGGTTTTATTTGCTCTTAACATAATGTTTTGGGGCAACCATGGGGTCTATTGGTCTATCTAGGCTGTTCCATCCTGTAAAATAAATTAAAATAATTATAAAAACACTCTTAAAGCCAGTCTTTATCATTCATATACATACCAATATTTTTCTTGAACTTGTTTAAATGTACTTGCTTTACAACATTTGAAGGCAACCCCTTCTGAAGGTCAACCACTCAGTTAGGAAAATGAAATTGTCTCAGGGGAAGATGACTCCTAACCTACCAAAATATATATTTGTGTCCCCTAGTCCTACTGTTCTCACTGTTAAATATGAGTAAGATGATACATCAACACTGTTAATCCCATTTACAATCTTAAACACATCAATCAGATCTCCTCTAACACTTCTTTTTTCAAGAGTAAACAGTTTGAGATTTTAGCCTCTACTTATATAACAACTCCATCTATTCTATGCACCATTTTAGTAACCCTTCTTTGAACCTTTACCAACAATTCAGTCTTTCCTAGGGTAAGGAGCCCAAGACTGAACACAATATTCCAAACCTAACTATTGACTTGTACAATGAAATAACCTTTTTAGACTTGTATTTTATATTTCTGTAGATGCAACCTAAAATCCTATTTCTCTTACCACTGCCAACGACACATTGATTGATGTCTTAGGAGATTGATTGACTATTACACCAAGGTCTTTTTGTTTTTATGATACTGTTAAAGTTATTCCCATCCAAATTATACTTGTAATTGAGATTATGATAACCCATATGAATTACCTTGCCTATTTAATTAACATCCATTTTATATTTATATATTAAATCATTTTGCAAATAAACAGCATCCTCTTGCACAGCTAGAAACACCCAAGACTTGAATATAATCTGTAAATTCAAGTACTTTATTGACTATTACTTCATATATGCCAATGATGCAAATAAAAAAGGACAAATGTTTGAAGACCGAGCAATGAGGTACCCCAGTTATGACATTAATCCAGTTTAACTGAAGCTCATTTGCAACAGTTGTCTGCTTTTGATCCAACCATTCTTCTATCCAAGTTGCTAACTTTTCTCTCCTTCACTTACATTCATCTACAACATAAGCAGTAAACTTTTCTACAAATGTCAAAATATTTGTAAGACAAGGTTTTCTCTTAGGGAAACCATGTTGATTATCCTATAACATTCTAAACTTTATTAAATAACTTTGTAAAACATATTTTAACAGACTTTCCACAAATAATGTAAGGCAAAGGGGCCTGTAATTACTTGGACAATTTTTATCAATTCCCTTAAAAAGAGGAGTGACATTAGCTAAATCCCAGTCCTCTGGTACCTGTTCACTATTCAAGGACTGACAAAAAATAGTAATAAGTGGCTCATCTATCCAGGCTTTAACTTCCTTCAAAATCCTTAGGAAAATATTATCTTGGGTACAGTCCTATTGTGCAAAAACCAGTTGTCTGTGGAATTCAAGAAAGAACCCCTAGTTGTCTTAACATTTGTATAAGTGTAATTGAAGGTGAATAAAAGTAATTTTAGAAAGGAGATTAACTGTTCATTATTTTAGAAAGGAGATTAACTGTTCATTTACAGCTTAATAAAACAATAATAATAGTTTATTGAGTAAAATAGTGACTTGTGTGTTGTTCAGTTGATAGGTTGTGGCATTGAATGAAAAGACTATTGGGGACTTATGTGAGGCAGACAAAATAGATTCAAAATGTTATTTTTATGTGCCCCTCATTTGAAAAATATACTTTTGAAGATACATTAGACATCCTGTTGTAGTTTTTAAGTTTATTACCTTTTTATGGATCTTAATCTGTAGTGTATTATAAATAAAGTTTGTAAATATGAACATTGGTATTAAATTTGCACAAGTGATTTAACATTACTTCTGTCAATCTTTAGTTGGTTCATTGTCCAATTAATGTTCCAGAAGAACCATTAACTAAAGATATCAAGGATCATTTAAGTTGAGTTAATCCTGAAAAGGTCAATATAAAGTGGTATAAGAGGATGAATAGTATGATGTGTGCAATTTTAAACCATGGTAACATCAACTCTCAGGTTATTCATTGTAGTGAGTTGTGGAAACACTGCTGAGAAGACAATTTTTTGTTCACTTACATCTGAAATGGCCAAATCATGTATAATCTTTCTGAACAAAGATTCAACATAAGAAAAACAGTGAAGATCATATCTGACCCATGTATGTAGCTCATCTTCAAATAAACTATCCTTAAGAAAGTAAATAACTCAAAGCCACTAATAACAGTATTTGTGAAAATTAATACTCCAAAAGAGATAATAGGAATAAAAAAGCCTGACTAAACTGATTCCCAGATAATAAATGAGCTGACGGCTCCACAAGTTGTGAAATTATTCAAGGGTTTGAACCTTTGAATTTAGTGAGATAATAGTATTATGCAGTACAAGTAACACAACAAAATGTCATCTTGCAAGTTTTTCATCTGATATGATATTTTTGCAATTTCTCCCATACTGTATCTGTGCAAATGTTTTTCCACCACTAGCCTTGTTACTCTCACTTATTAGTACATACTACTATGCAAGTGATCATGTAGGATTCCTCCATCAACAGGAGTGTGACACTAAGCATTTTGTAAATAGTGCCCTCTATTATTATGCACATCTTAATCATTTCTTGATTGGCAATCCTACTATTTAGACACTTTTCACTCACAGTTTAATTAACTAATCTACATCTCCTTTCTTTCCTGAATTTCTCCTTTAGTTAGTTTGTTATTTTATATTTTTGTTCTCTTTTTGTGAGTTGAGATTTATTTTGTCTTCTTTCACTTTCAAGAATTATACAATTACATATTTTGGTGATCATGACTGTGACTGCTGTAATTGTGGCAAAAGAATTTCTGACCACATTTAACACTACTGTTTTCAGCCCACAAAGTGATGGTCTGGTCTTTCAGGAGCTGACCACTGTCATGCTACAAGCATAATATATTGATAATTTAGCTTTGGATTTGGACAGCCTTTACCCTCCTCCTGATTATGTCTCTCAGCCATATTTCATTTCAGGAGACTTGCTCAGTCTCTTTTTCCCCTTGCTGGATTTGTTATTCAAGTATTATGTTCTGTACTTTTCTCCCATTTTGTATGTTTCCTCCTGCCCTTCTAGAAAGAACCAATCCTACCATCTCCTTTGTCTAGTCAGGGTTCTTTGAAGGGTATGTGACATGTATTGCTTCCTTCTCTGGTTTCAAAATTTGTTTGTTTCTTCTGTGAAGTCTTCACTTCTCCTGTGACATTTTACCATTGTCATTCTGTGTAGAATTTGGCAGGTCATTAACTTAGTGTTTTCTTCCTCTTTTCTTGATGATGGTTGCCTTTTCATGTTTTTTTTCCATCAGATCTACAACCTTACCATGCTCCCATAGCTACACATTTTAATCTTCCCTTGGGGCAAAGGGTATCATGGTGTTGTGTTTATTTATCTGTGGAGGTAAGCACACCATTTTTCTTTACAGGGGCCTTTATCACTTATCTGTATCCCACTCTGTTGCTTGACCAGGTATACTACACTTAAATCTGCACTGTACAGAAATGACAGGTTGTGTGATGGATTGGTGGCACTATTGGTTGATCAGCATGTGCTTGGGTCAATTGGTTGGTCCACCATGTTCTCAGCCTACAGAAATGACAGGTTGTGTGATGGATTGGTGGCACTATTGGTTGATCAGCATGTGCCCACCCTGTCTTTGTCACTCAACACACCTTGGATGCTGTAGCCATCAGTGTTTCCTTGGGTCATACCATCACTGTTTGTTCTCTGTACCTGATGCCTGGAGAGACATATGATCAATCAGACCTTGATGCTCTCATTTAACAGTTGCCATCTCTCTTTTTCATACTGGGGGACTTTAATGAGCATTATTCCCTCTGGGAAAGTGCTGATATTGATAGGAGGAGTCACTCTGTAAAATGAATGCTCTCTGATCACAACCTTTCTCTTTTCAATGCTGGTTCTTCTACTCATTTCCATGCACCTGGTCAGTACTTTACTGCTATTGATCTCTCAGTTTGCTCCCCTTCACTCTTATCTCATTTTTCATGGAAGGTTGACAATAATCCATGAGACAGTGATAATTTTCCTATAATCTTGAGAGAAACTGGCCGTGGTTGATGCCATCTGACCTACTTGCCCCAGTGGAAGCTGGATCATGCAAACTGGCCCTCTTTCACTGCTCTTGCAGAACTCGATCCTCCCATTGTCTGTAAGATATCAATAGATGACTGTGTGGCAGCAGCAACTGAATGTATTTACAAGCAGTTGCTCAGTGTATTCCTAAATTCTTGACATGTTTTCTACTATATCCTTGTACATGGTGGAATCCTGCCTGCCACATGGCATGGAAGGCTAAAAAACAGGCCTGGGATATTTTCCATAGATATCCCACACTCTCGAACCGCATCACTTTCCAGTAGGCCTGTACACATGCTTCGTGGATAAGATGTCAAAACCAGAAGGAATATTGGATCAAGTTCACAACCAGCATATCTTCTACCACCAGTTCCAAAGTCATATGGGACAAGATTTGAAGGTCAGTGGGCAATATAACTCTGCCCCCCTCTTGTTTTTGCTCTCTGATGGCCAGGAAGTAGCTGATAACCAGAGCATCGCCGATACACTAGGTGAAAGCTTTTGCTGGGTATCTACCACTTCTGCTTCTTTTGCCACCTTATAAGCAATCATGATTTGGGCAGAGTGATCACCCCTTTCCTTTGGAGCTGATTGTCTCTATGGTTATAATCGTCCCTATACACTGGTGGAACTCAAACTGGCCCTTCATTGGTCTGGCAGTACATTGGTTGGACCTGATGATGTACGCTATGAAATGCTGCACCTTCTTTCTCCTGCTTCTTTTGCTATTCTTCTGATTGTTTTTAACCAGATCTGGAAGGAGAATGTTTTTCCTGATGCCTAGCACAAGGTTATTGTTCTACCTTTCTCTAAGCCAGGGAAGGATTCCAAGATTCCTTCAAACCACCATCAGATTGCCTTGACAAGCTGTCTCTGTAAGACCTTAGAGAGGATGGTTAATGCTTGTCTTGTTTGGTTCCTTGAATCAAAGAACCTCCTATCGGCTACCCAGTGTGGGTTCCGATGACAGCGCTCCACTGTGGACCACCTGATTTGATTTGAAACATCATTCAGAGAAGCCTTTCTCAAATGACAACATCTTGTATCAATATTCTTTGACATTGAGAAGGCTTATGATACAACATGAAGGTATGGCATTTTGCAAGACCTCCATATATATGGGTTATGTGGCTTTTTGCCCATTTTTATTGAAAACTTTTAATGGACAGGAGATTCCAATTTTGTGTGGGTTCGACACTTTCCCGTTTTTCTTCTGCAGTGAACTTGGAGTCCCTCAGGGTTGTGTTTTGAGTGTGACACTTTTCAGTATAAAGAGTAATGCTATCACTGAACAACTCCTCACTCTATGTCAACAACTTTCACATCTCATGTCAGTCGTCGAACATAAGGTATGTTGAGCAGCAGCTACAGACTATCATCAGTCATTTACTGCAGTGGACCACAGGAATCGGCTTTAACTCTCTCTCTCTCTAAAACTGTTTGAATGCACTTTTGCTGCTAACGTGGTATTCATCCTGATTCTGAATTCTGTATCAGTGAAATTGTGCTGCCTGTGGTCCCTGTGATAAAGTTCTTGGGGCTTATATTTGACCGTAAGCTGGCCTTTACACCATACATCAAGCTGCTACAGGTCAAATGTACAAGAGCATTGAATATCCTCCGTGTTCTCTCTTTCACCACTTGGAGAGCAGATCGATGTTCTATGTTAAAGATATATCATGCTCTTATTTGATCGAAACTGGACTATGGATCACTGGTCTATGGTTCTACCAGAACCTTGGCCTTAAAGATGGTGGACACCACTCATCATCAAGGACTTTGGCTTTGCACTAGGGTTTTCAATACTTCTCCAGTTCCAACCTTATACATAGTCTCATCAACCTTCTTTGCACCTCTGCCGTTTACAACTGTCTTTACCATATGCTTTGAAACTTTGTTCTTTACCAAATAATCCTACCTGGGGTTGTGTTTTCCTTCCTCGGTGGGCCATACTTTTTTAGAACAGACTATCTGCCATTGCTCCTTTTCACTTTTGTATCCAGGCGCTGTTGTATAAATTGGGTCTGTCCTTGGATTACATTGCTGTATCCACTGGTTAGCCCATCCCACCATGGCTACTTACAGTCCCCAAATGTAACCTGTCTTTAAGTCATTCCTATTTATACAGATGGTTCAAAATCTGGTGACTGTGTGGGCTGTGCCATGGTTTGTTGTGGTTTGGTTGTTGCATGCAGAATCCCCTCTGCAGCTTCTGTGTTTACTGCTGAACTGTACACCATTTCTCTTGATCCTGGACCACATAGAATCTAAGCAATTCTCAAACTGCACTATTTATACTGACTCACTTTGTTCCCTACTGGTCTTGGAATTACATCATGTTAGTTCACACCCTGTTTTCACTAATATTCAAAACCGAATGGTCTATTTCTCTTTAACATCTACTTGTATCCAGTGTTTCTGGATACTGGGCTGCTCTGGCACTATTACCGCTGTGCCTGTTCCATGCATGGACTATGGTCCTGTATTCAAGGTTCAGCTCCATGCCAGCTGGCAGTTGACTTGGAATGAGCAACGAGAAAACAAGCTTTTCCAAATAAAACCCTATATTGGACTTTGGCCATCTCGCTTCGGTGAGGATCGGAAGGAGGAATTTGTTCTAACTAGACTATGCATTGGCCACATTTTTTTAACTCATAACTTTCTTTTATATGGAACTGATGCACCAATGTGTAGTCTGTGTAACACTCAGGTCACAGTGAGCCACGCTATTTTCTTGCCGTTGTTATGACTCTCAACGACAGCATCATTGTAAATACGTTCTGTCCCAAGATTTGTTCATAACGTTAGACAGTGTTATTGGTGATGGTGACACTGTCCACCTTGAAAATGTGTTTAGGTTTTTAAAGGCCATTAATCTTTTTAATGCCATTTAAGTTTTTTTTTAATTTATACATTAGATGTTTTTTTTTAATGTGATTCCTTTTTAAGAGTCACAATCCATCTAGTTTGATTTGAAATTAGAAAATGGCTGTAACATTAAATAACTTTTAACCAGGACTGGAAAGGCCAACTTCAAGTGACTAATGCTGCTGTTTGAACTACCTGTTAGTCATCCTGGTGAGTTATTATTAAAATTTTGCTACAAGTCTTTTAAAACTTTTATTACTTTACTTTTTGAAAATGGCCATAACGTCAAATAACTAGGAACCAGGACTGGAAAGGCCAACTTCAGGTGACTGATGGTGGTTTTTGTGCTTACCTGTTAGTCTTCCTGGCAAGTTATAATTACAATTATGCTACAGAAAGTCCTTTACAACTTGTAGTACTGTAGTTTTTTTCTTTTACCACTGTAGGCTAGATGTAAAAATTGGTTTTAATGCTGTATATATTTTTTAAACTTTGTTTTCTTTTACCTTTATATCCTTTTATGAATTTTAATAATATTACTTTAATTTTAACTTTTTACAAGATGTTTGGTGCAGATAGCCTAGCTGCTTTGTGCCATAAGACACCATATCAAACAACCAACCCAGTGCTGCAAGGTGTTGGTTGATTAATTCTGCCCAGTATATCCTCTATGCCTTGACATAAAATGTAGATAAAAATTGGAAATAACACATCAGAAGATCGTTTTATTACCACTGGTGAGATGGGGTGTTCCATTGTACATTTCATTGGTGCATCTCACAGTTTTTGCTTCATAATTATGTTTGTCCTGGACCTTACACTTGTGGAATAACATGAGTAAAGCAGATATGGATAGCTGTCCATCTCTTATAATCCCTAGTGTTTCCTTCTTGTACTACAGCAGACCTGATGTAAATTCCAAACTTTTCTAGGTTCTGGATATAACAGTCTGCTAAATATAACCAAAAGAAAAATGCAGATTGCCCCTCTGGCTAAGACTTCCTACTTTCTACCATCCTCCGGATGTCAGTTTTCATAGATTGGATGTTGGTTGCAGATGGTCCAGCTACAAAATTCTCACATATTTGGCTGGTACTCTTCTACTGTGGACAGGAGGGTAAATTCTCAATGCCACCAGGTTTTGGATTGGAGATGCAACCCCAAAATTGTGGTCCCTCTTTCTGTTGTTCACTTGATGTTGATTCCTGGAGGATTTAGTACTGGTTGTAGATGGATGATACACTTGTATAATGCTGGGTACTACCCTCCTGTCATGGGCTGATTGACCACTTTCCCAGTGCTCTCAGACTTTGGACTAGAGGGGAGTACTCGTCTATGCTCTTCTCCTTCTTACCATCTATTGGATATCGATTCCTGGTAAAAAGTAGTGTTCACTTTATTGGAGATGTGCACCTGCAGAAATGGATTCTTGGTATGGGGGCTTCTGTTCTGTTTTTGTACACATTTGTGAGGTGAAATGTAGAGAAATCTCTTCCCACTGCCAACCATATGCTGCCAAGTGTTGATTGAAGATATACTCTCATTTATGGTTTGTCACATCCTGGTCACTTTCCACCAGAGATGTCTTATTATTTCTGTGTTTTTAATGGAACCCATCCAACTTCCCACCTTTAACACATAACTAGAGAGGAAAGAGAATACTAGAAGTAGTGTGTTCTCCTTCTGATGTGTTGTTTTTAATTTTTTATCATACCTCATGATCTTCCTTTTGGTGCTTCCTAGAGAATAATCATCTTCTTGCCAGTTCAGTGTGGGACTCTAGCTTTTTTGAGGTAAAATATCATATCAGAATTTTATATTTTCTTTAACTAAAAATGTATTTCCAACAGATACTTACTTCCTCTCATGTTTTCCCCAATCCTGGTAAACTGCGAACTAATGTGGCAGGGGTTTAGTTTAGAGAGAGAGAAATCTGAAGAATTCTCTCTCAACTGGGATGATCAGGAACGTTGTGGTTTCTCTTCGTCCCCTTTCATGAAAGATTATTGAAATTAGCAGGGGGTTTTTGTTTTTCTTTTATTTTGATTCTGTTTTTTTGGGTGAAGGAGTTAGGTTGGTCATAATATTGATGAGCAAGACAAAGGTAGCACTGGGGAAACCAGCCAGACCAGATCCTGAAAAGCAGATGTCAAAGTAAATATGAACATAAATGCGAAATGACCCAATTCAAGGCATGGCAATAAAATTGCCTTGGCTGGGATCTAAAGGTCCAATGCCTAAGATTTGGCTGTGGGGGGAAATGGGAGTGCCCCGAGAAAACCCACTTTCACAGGACAGACAGCTTCCCAATTCTAGTGTGAATTAGTTTGGTTAGTTATGATCAACCTTGAAGTGATTAATATATGCATGATTATAGAGGGCACTAGTTATGAAAAGGTAGTGTTGCACTCCTATTGGTAGAGGGTTGCTGCATGGTCATTTGCATGTTAGTATGTAGTAATAAGTGGGAGGAACAAGGCCAGTGGCAAACAAAAATGTGCACCAATAGAGGGCAGCACAAAGGAAGAAAGCCTTTTGTGGGAAGGTGATAAGCATATATCAGAAATACATTTTCAGTTCAGGAAAATGCTTACTTTTGTCATTTCTGAAAATGTATTAAGCTTTTGAGGTTACATTGATAATTTTGTTAAATTTTTTCATTTAAAGAATTGCAAAAAGGAAATAAAAATCTAAATTATATTTTAGCAGGTGAATTTTTGCAGGAAACTAGAGGGCAGGTTTAAATTATGATCATATTTTAATAAAAAAATAACACATTAATGTGTTAAACAAATAAAATAAATATCAGGTTTGTACACATTTTGAAAAATAATCCAGAATTTTTTTCAATGTTTGTACAATAATTGATCATGAAATTTTTTTATCTAAACATATGTTTTTTAAGATTAATTGTTATTTTTATTATTTTGAAAGTTAGTCCAAGTCAGATGATAGTGACATGGGTGACAATGAATCCTACAAATACAAGCATGGTAGAATATGGAAAAATCAAGCTAACTCAAGTTGCCAAGGGCAGCAGCATCATGTTTACTGATGGTGGACCTCTAAAGCGACGACTCTACATTCATAGAGTTATCCTTGATAATTTGAAACCAGGAATGACGTACCGTAAGTGTCGTTTTCAGAGTATATCTCTTAGTATTCCATATCAGTCTTTTAATGTTTATTTGTTGTAACTGTTTATGAACGAAAATGGTATCACTGATATATCCCTTAATATTTTCTTTTGTTTTACACCATAAATACTTAACAAAACTGTATTAAATTTAGTATAAAATATTTAAAATATCCAGTTATGGTAGATATTTTTTTTATTTAGTATTTTATGATTTGTTATTTTTTAAACGTCCATACTTTTACTTGTGAGATTCTGTTTAGAAAAAATAACATTGAAAATGTTTTGCTTTAGCATTCCATTTTTTTTTGCTCTACAACTGTGACATTTTTGAAAATAGTTTCTTTCTGAGAGATAAAATGCTAGAAAAACTTACTTGTCCTCTTTCCATCCCACAAAGTGTATACAAGTAAGTATATAGTATAACTTTTAAGGATTCTGCTGTTATTTAAAGTGAACACAATCAATATAAGGCCAGCAGCACCTCAGCTTTCTTGGAAATGACTGATACTGTGTTTTGCATCAGAAGCTCGTAATGTGCACTTATTTATGTATTTAACATTTAGTCATGAATTTTTTACAGCTCATTATGAAGTAAGATCTGTTTTTAATACATGTATAATAATTTTATGTTTTTGTTAATTTTATTATGTTACATATTTTTCCTAGAGTTGGCAATCAACCTCAATTGGCCATCTGGTGTAATTAAAAGCAATGTAATAATATTATCCCATCAATTTAAATATGTTTGTTACTGTGTTTATGACTGAGGGCTTGTGAATTAAAGGGATATCCATATTTGTGCATGTAATTTTGAGTTTGAGGTTTAGAGCTGTACATTTTTTAAATGTTGGTGTGTATGTGCTAGACTTCTACAGTTTATAATTTTAAGAAACTTGTATGGCTTAGTAGAAACCTACCTGGAGTGTTTTTTTCTATAAGTAGAACAAATTATATGAAAAAACTACATGTCCAACCAGCAATGTATAATAGTAAAATTTGTTGTCCCTTGGACAAAATTTGTCATCCAGGTCGTTGGGCAATATGAATTCCACACGTATGTAATAAGAAAGGTTTGTGTTATGTATCCAATGAAATTTAACTTATATTCATTAGATTTGTTGGTGACCTAAGACTTGATCTTTCAAAATGATGTTACCATTACCTTTGTCAGACTGTGTAATACTACTTTTACAAGTAATGTTCTTTGTCTAAGTCAACTTGCTTCTGATAAATACAGTTTCTCATCAATAATTAATAAGTACTTATGTGCCTAAGCTTACCTGGTGTTGTAGAAGAACATTTTTGTAGTTTTCAGTCAGATCTATTTTACCACAGATATTTTACCACAAACAAAAATAGAAGTCTTGAGAAAGTGTATGAACATTTTCAGATCCTAAATCTGCTAAAGGTCTCGTTTGAGTCCTTTGTTCAACATTACAGGAGCTCCTGCAAGTTAAACATTTGGCAAATGACTACTTATTTACTCCACTTTGATATAAATGTTTTAAAAAATCTTTTTTATACAATAATATTTGAACAGTGCTTGTATTTATTTTCAAACTGAGCTTTGTTTCTAGTTAGTTGTTCAGTTCTCCAGTGGCACAGCAGAGACTTACAACTTGATAAACTGGGTTTCAATATTTGTGGTGGGCAGAGGATAGCCTAATGTATAGCATTGTGCTTAACATCAGAAAACTATTAGTTGATGAGGTCGCATTCTGTGATATCATAAAAGGGAGAGAACAAAAAGCAGCAGTAATGAAACATCTCACAGAGGGAGTAAATAAAGTGAAAAACAAAACAGGAATATTTACGTAAAAAAATGATGTGTTTTAGCTCATGTATGGGGATTGGCAGAAAATCCTTAAGTGCATTATCTAAAGCTGGTACTTTTCAGTGCTTTGTAGGAATTACAACAGCCATTTTTCTTTTTCTTTGTGAGTTATATTAAATAACTTGTGATAACAAGAAACCCACTGATTGTTGCTGGGCATGTCTTATTAATTAGAGTTAGAATAGGAACAAGACTGTAAGGAGCTTGGCAAATAGATATTAGATTAGTATCAAACTGTCTGTTAATCTGAAGATGATCTAAGAAGGTCTATTATTCTGTACATTATTTTAATTAAAATTTTAATACCCGTACCAGCCATCTTTAAAATACGTAGATATCTTACAAAATTACAAAGTATCTGTTTTAAGTACTTTTTTGGTTAAAAACAGTTTAACAAACTAGAATAATTCCATAATAATATTCATGTGGAATAAGTAATACCTGAGTATTTTCAGGAACAGTAAAATATTCACTTGTTCTTGATCATACTTGGTATCTCAGAAACATTTTCTTACCTCTTCAGGGATGATACTAATACCATGTAACACTTCCAAAATAGTTTTTTTGCTTGCACTATGACTTTGAATGAAACTCCAACCCCTGTACATAATAGCATGCACTGTAATAGTCTGTGATGCAATCAGCATTAGACTCTACCCCCTCACTAACAGGAGGATGGCACATTTTTAATTCACTGTATTCTTTTTGAAAACCTTGTGTATGACAAATGTTCATCCTTTTCTTTAGCAGTTCTGTATTCATTCATGTTTTCCTTTTTTCATTAAGAATTAGGGTTTTTCACTTGCTATATTCAGCTTTTATTTAACAGTTTAATTTGCTATCATTCTGATCTTCATACCTGATGGTAAGAAAGAAAGATTTGGATCTTTTGAGGTGTTTTCATTAGAGCTTATCATATGAATTATCTTCTGATACAATATTTTACCTCCCCTAAATATTTCTCAATTAGTATTGCTCTCTATTGGCAGAAATTTTTTCTCCACTGGCCTTGTAACTCCCATTTCTTTCTATATATCTGTATGCAAGTGATCAAGCAGCAACCCTCCACCAGTCATTGGTGTATTTAGGCAGGGGCTAGAAGCAGCTCATTCTCAGGGCTAATTAATAATTTTATTCTATGTAAAATTACATGGGATGTAGGGCTCACATAAAGTATTAGCCCCTGGGCCTACACAACCTTAAATCTGCCACTGCCACCAATAGGAATGCAACACTATCCGTATCCTAACTAACACCCTCTTTAATAATGTATCTGTTAATCACTTCTCACCTGGACATCTTACTGTTAAGATGTGTTTGTTTTTACTCTCAAATTTCAGAATATTTTGATTTTAGTGGAATTTTTGCTATGCAATTTTTTATGTACCTTTTCTTTTTGTTTGAGTTTAGTATGTACTCAGTTTTGAGTAGTTATTACTACCATTGATGTCCCTGCTTCAGTGGATTTACTGACTGCATCTAGTATCTTGTGAGGCTAGAAGAAAGTGATGAATAAATTAGTATCAGATATACTTAAAATTGCAGTATTAAAAGCTTTCATGGGATAAAGTTAGAATCACTTCTTTTTATTCTCTTGGATATAGAATTGAACCAATTACCATAATTTATTACACATATTGTTGAGTTTTGGATCTTGTGCTGAACCAGTTGATATGGTGTACTCACACATGAATTGTATTAGCATCAAAGCAGTTTACTCTTTCGATTGGGATCCTGTATCCTATCCCTGCATAAATGTCAGTTCCCAGTGGTTGAGTTTGGGATTTAGAGGAGAAACTAATCAATATAAATCTTCACACGTGTTTAGGGTGTCCCTACTCTGTTGGTCCAGGTTGAACTTCCCTGTGTTGTGGGTCACAATGAAGGCACTTAGTCATTATTCTGCTTCCTTGTTTTACACCCTTCTCAGTGTCTTTATGCTGGAGGTGATACTGACTTTGGGGTGTTTCTGGTATGCTTGATTTGAGAGGGATTTATCTGTATTTCATTATGATCATATATGCCTTATTCACCAATTGGTAGTGATAATTCTAACTCTGGTTTACTGAACTTGAGGGAAAGATGGCTTGGTCTTGTTTACTAACATTGCTTGGATACCAGGCCCCAGCAGTTGAGTTTTGGGTTGAAGTCGACTTATTGATCTTTCCTTATTCACTCTACATTTTGGGACACAATCCTTCTTTTACTCACGATAAGATGTGCTCCTCCTTTTCTCCACATCACTCAGTCTCACCTTATCTATGTCTTGGCAAAGAGTATATCTGATACAGAAGTGGTATTGTCTTTCACATATCATCATCTTCCTTGAGCAGTGAACAAGAATACTTATGCATGAAAGGGTCAGAAATATATTTTTGGCATAGAAAATTATAGCTTTTGTTCCTTTTATTTTGCATTTTTTTTACCCCATTATATATTGGTTGTAAAGAACACTTGTATTCAAAATGTTATAATACAAGGAAGCGTACATCATCAGTATTGACATTACATACAAAAAATTTATTTTCTAGTAATCCATTAATATCTAATAAATATATAAAATATGTTTTTATGCTTTAATAACACTGTGTTACATCTGTTCATTTCACTTCTGATTGATATAAGTTGTCTGAAATAGGTTATCATTGTGGGAGTACAGATGGTTGGAGTGCCGTCTACTGGTTTACAACAATGAAGAAAGGTACTGACTGGAGTCCTCGTTTTGCTATATTTGGCGACCTTGGGAATGTCAATGCCCAGTCACTCCCACGACTTCAGAAGGAGGTTCAGCAAGGAATGTATGATGTGGTGCTTCATGTTGGTCAGTTGCAATTTATTAGAAACATCTACATGCACAACAAATCTAGGAAAAAGCATCTAATTATGGTGATCTTTCTTTTTTTATCAAATGTGTTTAATTCCAATGAAAATTAAATTTTCGAGATCTGGAAGCTAAAGAAATGAATTTGTTTTAAGAAAGTTTAGTGTGGGAAGGAGATATGTTTGTTTGAAGGTTTTTTATTTTTAGATTAAATTTTTTATGTTCTGCTAATGATAGGAATGTTTGATAGTCTTATAATACTATATGATTTTTATAATACTAATTTCCAAACTGTTTTTTAGCAAAAAAACAAAAACAAAATTCAGAGCAGTTCATGGTCATTTTCCAATAAAGGTAGAATTATTGTGGAAGTTGATTGATTAAATGGCCAGTGTTATATTCTCCACATAATTGTAGAAACTATTTATTGGCATTTTTAAAATAGGCTAATGATATGGTATTTCAGGTAGCTATTTCAGTCTTTTAAATACAGAGGTATAGTTATATCATGGTTAGTTTGCAAGACATTGGATAGCATTTTATTGACACGTACAAAATGCAGTTTGGATATGCTATATTAAATGTCCAAAGTTCACCAGTCTTACCTCCAGGCCTTCCATTATCCATATGATATATGTGAACAAAGGTTTTTATAGCATGATTTTATGTGCTTTTTGACTGTCACATGACTTGCTAACTTACTTATTCAAAATCATTTTGAAATTATGTATCAGTCATATGCTTTTTCATGTGACTGCTTCTCCCTCTAAATGCAGAGATGTAGTCATACCATGGTTAGTCTGAATGATAAGTGATAAGATCACTGATCTCTCTATTTTTAAAGGAGTAGAATATTGGGTGATTGTTTAACAAGGGGTTGTTTTTTTTCTTTTGATTGGGTACTGAAAGAAACCTGTTATCGGAAGATAATGAAAAGTTAATGTCTGTAACTTGGAAAAAGTTTGGCCATTGACTGCTGGGTGAATTACCCAAGAAAACTATGATTGCACAGGACAGAGTCTTAAAATACAATAAATGTCGGAATGTGTCTTAACTGACCTATCCCTTCAGTATTGGCAAAAGTTTAACTATCTCCATTAGTAACATATTGCAACTAACCTGAAAACTATATATGTATGTGTAAATTGTGAATAGTGCATGACTGGAAATGTATTATCTGATGACTTACATTTCACCATTTTCTGTACTCAGTATAAATAAGGGACCTTCCTTGGGGTGATAACGAACAATTCAAAATGTGGAGGTTATGTAATGGGAAGAGAACAGTCTCTAATAACAGTGTTTGTTTTTTGATTTCTATGAAAGGACTAAGAATATTAAGAGTGTACCTAAATATCATTGTCAATTATGTCCATCCCGTAACACAACACTTTCACTTTGAAGTACAATGGATTTCAAGATGATATTGTAAATAAATATATCAAATTTGTATTATTTTGAATTGGTTCATAGTACATGTGACCTTCTCGACAGTTCAACTGAGAACTTTTGTAATAATTCTAACTAATCATTTGTCCAACACCTCTGAACTTGATTACAAAATACTCTGTTCTTGATTGAGCTCCGGTTAAACAAAACACTTTCTGACATCTTGTGGAGTGTATTTCACAGTTAGGTGATGTCTTTTGTGTACCATAAATGTTAGCTTTAAAAACCTTTTAAAGATAATAGCAAAAATCTTTTTTCTCCAAGAGAGAAAGAGAGAGATTAGCCTGCTAACCAAACTTTAGCACATTAATTTGTCACTCATGATCTTTGTAAATGATACATTTACAGTGATACTGGAGTAATAGATGAAAAGTAACAAATAAAGTAGCTTATCCCATAATAATGTGAAATAAAGCAGTCTTGTATTTGTTGTTGTTTATTTACAGGTGATTTTGCTTACGACATGGATAGTGTAAGTTTTACTGTTTGTTTCTTATAGAATTAAAATCATTATATGTACTTTTATTTTGTAGTCTTATATATGCTGTCTTTCACTTGTATTTGCACTTTACCAGGTATTTAACAGGTACAAAATCACTTATAAGATTTAAGATTTTTATATGTGTAGCAATTAGATGTATACAGGGGTTGGATAAAAAAAAATTAATTAGCTACTGTAATATGAAGTATTTAATAACATTGCACAATGTAAAGCCATTAGGATACTTAGTATCAGTTTCTATTCCTTGGCATTCTAAAATTGTTCTTTTAGATCAAGTTTTTTTATTATTATTTTACGTGGACATTAGTGTCTAAATATGTTCTATGTGTTAGAAAACATGAAAATTAGTACACAATCAAAAACAAAAAACATTTTGTTTGTACTGTTAATAAAACAAGTACACGTATTTGGCAGTGTCGTTATAAAATAATATATTACGAGTCAGTTAATTATGTTGTCAAAATTGTTCAAGCTTTATAAATACACAGATACCAGATACTGTAGTTTTATAATGTATGCTTGGCTTGAGTTTCCATTTTATAGAGTGAGAATTCATTTTTACTGTAAGTATAGGCAAACATGGTCAGATTATGAATTGGAGGCCTATGGTTCAATCCAGTAGATGAAGAAATGCACTGTGGTCTTGAGTGTGTTAGCTTATGAGAGTGAGAACCAAGTTCCACTAATTACTAGGGCTAGAATGATCTCAGAATTGGTTAAAGAGGTGCTGTAAAACATCTGTTTGTGTGCTCAAAAGTATGGATAGATACATACAGATATCTCTTTGTGCAAAAATAATAAATGAAAACATTAACTACGATTTACAAGTTTACAGACTAGGAATGGATGGGTGTGTTGCTCATTCTACTGTAGGTGGCACACTTTACCATTATATACAAGTTATGGGAGCTTCAGCCACAAAAATTCCAGTGGGAGTAAGCCCCATTCTTATTTCCCTAGAGGGGTTCAAGCCTCAGATTCACCAAATAATGAGCGCTATTTGGTAAAGACATGAGTTCACCATATAGTTAATTTGAGTATTTGCAGCTAAAACAAAATGGAAAAAATAAAAATAAAAAATGAACTGTAGAATTGAATCTCATGCCACTTGGATATCAGTGAAGTGTAGAAAGTTTAGCAGTGTTAAAAAAAAAACAATGCTGTTTATATTGGAAAATACAATTTACAGGATGATGCTCAAGTTGGAGATCAGTTCATGAGACAAGTTGAACCAGTTGCAGCATATGTTCCTTACATGACTTGTGTGGGAAACCACGAACAAGCTTAGTAAGTAGAAGGATAGTTAACTAGCTAGATTAAAGCTGTATTGATGTGTATCTGAGTTTTTATTTATTTTGTATTTGATTATTCTGATGTTTAACAGAATGGACTAACTCTTGTTTACTTTTCATAAAATGATGCAATACATCTTTATTGGCAGAAAACCTCAGTTGATATAACTTTGTTATGAAGCCTGAACATCAAAAGGATCTTTGTAAATAATGGTTATTTAAACTGTTTTATAGTATTTGGAAATTATCCTCAAAATTATATTCTATATTATGAATAAATGCTAGTGTTTTTAAGTTGAATAATTTGTTACATATAAATTTTTTGTATGTAGTTATGGAAATATGTAAGTGATGCAAACAATGCGAAATGTAACTAAATGACCAAATTATCATCAGTACAAAATATTGTTGTAGAAAATAAAAAAGAAATTCACTAATTGTACAATGCACAGTTTAACTATGGAAGTAAACTTGGTCAGTTTGACCAACCTTTGATGATATTCTTACAGAGTTGACTTGAAAATTCAGTTAAACTACTTTATCATCAGTATATATCAATAAATTTGACATTGAAACATACATCCTTGTAGTATAGACATTACTAAGACATAATCTAAGTTTACAGTCTGCAGTTTTCTTGCTTTACTAATACATAAATCAGAAAGCCATACCCACCTTTTTGTCTTTCCAGATATGTTAATAATTCTGACATTTCCTATTGGATTATACATGACCAATAGAAAGAGAAGGTTTAAATTTACTGAAGTACTTACAAGGGTGACTTAGTCATGTGACAGGTTTTGAAATATTATATCCGTAATTTCATTCTTTGCTGTCACTAAGTTGCCTCACTCATCAAAGGAATTATTCTAAAACATATATTAATTAGAAAGCCAGTTAAATGTTAGTAGTTAAAGGACATGTTATTCTTTTTTTGTTCTAAATTGCATATTTGAAAAAAATGGATAATTTTAATAATGTGCTAACATTAGCCATGCCAAAAAATTAGGGTTAACGTTTATCAAGACTTTGACTATGAAAGAAATAGAAGACCTGTGTATCAGTTCTGAATTCCTTGTTTTTTATTTATATTTTTTATCTGTTCTTATAAAGGTAAGTAAAATGTAGAAATTAAAAATTTATTAGGTTGGGTGAGCAAACTTTTAAAAAACAATCCACAAAGAATTATGCTGTACTAATTTTTCAATGTGCAAGTGTGAAATATTTTTTAAATGCCCTGTTTCATTCTCAACATTTCATCCAAGTTTTGGTTACAATTTAACTTTATTGGTTTTAATAGAATATTATAATATTCATAATGGGACTATACAAAGGTCATGTTTGTACATACAAGTGTTCTATTGGGCTCTTTCATTCCCAGTATAATTTTATCACTGGATCACCAGCTTGCTAGAAATAGTAATCTCTGTCTAACTAATCTTGTACTTGAAAGAATAACAAACATATCTTACATGAACCTTTCAGTAGTCAGGATGCCATCAATTTTGTGTCGATCACCAATACCATTGGTTATACAGCACATGTATGTATTATTCCTTCCTTCCCTAAGCATGCTTCAACCATGATACTATTATTGTTACTATAGATTATTCAAATGTGATTGGATTCATCTCTAAGGCATGTCCTTTGCCACCTTTGCCCATTCTGTTGTTTGAAGTTAACCTTTAGTAAACAGTGTTTTTTTTAAGCAACTACACATAACATTACTCTTACTTCATGCTGATATGTATCTTTTTACTGTGGAGGTAACAATTTCATTTTTACTTAGGACTGTAGGCTATTGGAAATTTCTCTGTTGAATTGTTGTGAATTAAGAAATGTCACCTTGATCTGTTTAATGGATTTGTTTTCACCAATTGAAGATTTGATTAAAATTTGTTTGTTGTGTGGCATTTCTGTTCTAGGATCATTGTGTACATTCACCATCCTAATGCTGGAAATAATACAATATCCTGTACATTTTTTTTTAAGCTTTATGCTGATGTGTCACTGTCTGATTGGATGACACCTCATCACTGTGTAAGCTGTCAATATGTAACTGTACATTGATGTAGCTCAGTTTCATGCAATAGAAGGAATACAGTTGTATGATGCTTCCATTTTATTCACTGTGTCCATAGTTATTATTGGTTTTGTGTTATGGTTGGAACTAATTTTATTAAACTTCTTTTACTTTGCCATTATTTGGTTATCTTAGCTCACCATGTAAATTTTGTATGTATAACATAATGTTTTAATTTACCATGTAATATTTTAAATATTTAAATATACCACTAGCTAATTTCTTGAAACTGTAATTATTGTCTTTTTTTTTTTATAGTAACTTTTCTAATTATGTAAACCGGTTTTCCATGGTGGAGGAAACTGGAAAGCTGAATAACCACTTTTACAGGTAGGTGTAGTTCTTTTTGTGTAATTGAAAGTTGAATATATTTTTGAGAATAATTAAGCAACAAGATGTGTTGGAATAATAACCACCTGTTTCTCACATGTGTTCAGTAAATAGTTTAGCAGTTAAAGACCAAGTCTCAGTATTAATCTTCTCTGTTGATGAAAATTTAACAACCTCTGTTTTTATGGAGAATTTGTGCTACAGAAGACGTTGTAAGTAAAAGCAGCATGTGTGATAGTTAATTCTATATTTTTTAGAAATTAGCAACATTATGAATTACAAATTAACAACCCTATTTTAACACATGCTTCTCCAGATAACCAAGAAAAGCTCCATTCATTGTTCTCAATGTTACACTGGTATATTAATAAGTATCATGGTGATAAGCTTTTTAAGACTGTTTTTTTCACTTACAAGTATGAAGTGATGGAAGTATTAAAGTGCTATTAACTTAAGCAAAGTGATAATGTAATTAAATTTTAAATAAACAAGATGAGGTCGTTTTACGGTAGATATGCAAAATAATAGAAAGGATGGTGCTCATCAGAAGGTGAACTTTTCCACTGAAGAAGTTAATTCAATAAATGTTAATATTTATGGTTTAAACAACCTTTATTAACTAGTTACTTATGACTTTATAAATCATGCTGTGAGTATTGGCTCTAGGAGTTTTATGGTTAAACAGTTTGTTTGTCTTTAACTGTTTTCTTCAGTGGAATTTACGCCTGCTTATTGATTATGTTATCATGCTAAGTTTTAAGTGTATTTGTTGTTTTGGAATACAAGGATCACTGTAGTGAAATCCTTTTGTATTTTTAACTTTGGAAAGATTGTAAAAGGAGTCTGCTAAAAACAACACTTATGCATTGTCTTGTTGCAGTCTTAGTTTCAGTTTTCCTTACTTGGGGTGGGGGTGGCAGTGAGACATAATGATACCAAATATAAAATTAGATTAGTGGATGACAATTAAGCCAAAAATAAAAAAAATAGGTGAATAATTAACAAGGCAGGCTTTATCATCTAACCAAGTATTCAAACTTGTCCACACTTTAATAAGTTCTGATTTTCTCATGTTGTGTCTGCATTTTTTCGTCAACTGGAATGTTTAATATTTGTGTATAGGTAAATAAGAGTTTCTTTCGGTTGCTAAGCCTAGTTTTTAACAGTAAGTGTTCAGAATTACTAAAAATATTTATGTATTTGTTAATACACACTAATTTTTAGTTTTCCTTCCATCAGAAATATATTATATTTTGTGATTAAAATTGGTTAAATAAAGCCTTGAAATCACTGTGTGTGTGTGTGTGTATTTTTACATACATACAATCAAACAAGTTTGCATTTTGTTGTTTACGGAATTTTCTGATAATAGCTGTTATAATTTGTTACATTAAACCCAAAATACTCAAGTTTTTAAGATAAGTGTTAATAAGTGAAGTTCTTGGATTTATTAATTGATCTGTTGTTCAGTGGCTCATTAAGTGTAATCAAAAATTAATTAGTGAAATTCAGGAAGTGTTTGTTGTGGGAACCGTTCCACATACAGAATTAGAAATAGCATATGTTAGTTTTTTTTCTCGTTGTATTTTAATGTTGCTTCATTAGACTAGTCGATAATGTTGATATTGTCACTAAAACAGATTCTTGTTTATTATTATTTTGTTGATAATTATATGTAACATGTTTTTAATATAGTTTTGACATTGGACCAGCACACATCATTGCATTCTCAACTGAATTTTACTATTATGTTCAATATGGCTGGAAGCAGATTGTGGAACAGTACAAATGGTTAGAGAAAGAATTGAAGGTGAAAGCAAGCTAACTTGTTGAGTTATTAAACAGTAGTTTATATTTCTGAATAAAAGTTTTACTTTTAGAAGGAAATACAAATCAGATCTTCTTTGTAGAGGGCAGTAACTAGAGAAATAAGAGTTAATCTGAGATTATTGGATAAAGTAAAATAATAATATTTCTTATGTTTATACGTGGATGTTAGATAATCTGTAATTTGTGAAAGTATGTCATTGGAAACATTATAAAAAGAATTCAGTAATAATTTGTATTAGATGTGACATTGCTACTATCCTATGTAGTTATAGTAATGGTAGAATTATAAATCATTTGCATTATTGGCTAAAGGATGGACGTTAAGCATCGAAAAGATGAAGTATAAGAGAAGTTTTGTAAAGAGTTTGTCCTTGATGTCATTGTAACAATAGAGTTTGTCCTTGATGTCATTGTAACAATAGAGTTTGTCCTTGATGTCATTGTAACAGATAGCTCTTAGAATTTGAAAATACACTGTATAAATGTTTGATTTTATAAAGATAAGATTTATATTTTGTAACTTGAAAAAATAGTGTAGTTAATTTATTTCCTTGTCACAGTTTTTCTAAACACTAATACAGCACAATTTTGCACACAAGCAAAATTCAAAAGTATTGTTTTCAAAATAAATATTTACTACACTTTCAAAAGTGTGTTACTGGTTGGTTTTGGAAGTGAAATCAAAAGAGGAATTGGAACATTAGTGTGATTTATTTGTCAGTTTCAAGCTTTTAGCAGTGAATTAATTCGTAATACTTCTTAAAAATTCATGTATTAGGAAGCCAATAAGCCATTGAACAGAGCAGCTAGACCTTGGATCATCACCATGGGGCACAGACCAATGTATTGTAGTACAGATGATGGAGATGACTGCACCCATAAAGAGAGCATTGTACGTTGTCAGCTATGAGTATCTAGATTTAACTTAGTAGTGTATAAAAAGATAAAACTACTAAAGTCCTCTTATTATGTTGCTCAGTTCACAAGTTCATTATTTGTAGGCAAAGGTTTTGGATCCAAACATAGTGATGAAAAATAACAATAGAAAATAAGCCAATGTTTACTAAGTTTATTTTGTTGGTATTTTATCCTCTGTGTGTGTGTGTTTGCTTTTTGTAAATAATTGTTGTAAAGGCAGGTAGCAACTTTTGAACCTCTACTAATGACACTGTTCCTCTGTGCAATTAACAAATTGGAGATTCTAAAAATTATTTGATTTGCATGCCATAACACCATCAGTTTCAGAAAAATAACCTTATTACATAGTTACACTCTAAAGACTAAACATTAATAATTTTTGTTTACCACAAAAACTTATCTGACAAAACAAGTGATTTTATACAGACAGTAGGTGGAAAACAACTCTAGTTATGATGTACATGTACAAGAAAACAACTGTAGTTAGAATGTACATATACAGGAAAATAACTGTAGTTAAAATACACACATAAGAAATCAACTGTAGTTAAGATATACATGTACAAGAAATTAACTTTAGTTATGGTATACATGTACAAGAAATCAACTCTAGTTATGGTATACGTGTACAAGAAATCAACTCTAGTTATGGTATACATGTACAAGAAATCAACTCTAGTTATGGTATACGTGTACAAGAAATCAACTCTAGTTATGGTATACGTGTACAAGAAATCAACTCTAGTTATGGTATACGTGCACAAGAAATCAACTCTAGTTATGGTATACGTGCACAAGAAATCAACTCTAGTTGTGGTATACGTGCACAAGAAATCAACTCTAGTTGTGGTATACGTGCACAAGAAATCAACTCTAGTTGTGGTATACGTGCACAAGAAATCAACTCTAGTTGTGGCATACGTGCACAAGAAATCAACTCTAGTTGTGGTATACGTGCACAAGAAATCAACTCTAGTTGTGGTATACGTGCACAAGAAATCGGCTCTAGTTGTGGTATACATGTAGAAGAAATCGGCTCTAGTTGTGTTATACGTGCACAAGAAATCGGCTCTAGTTGTGGTATACGTGTAGAAGAAATCGGCTCTAGTTGTGGTATACGTGCACAAGAAATCGGCTCTAGTTGTGGTATACGTGCACAAGAAATCGGCTCTAGTTGTGGTATACGTGCACAAGAAATCAACTCTAGTTGTGGTATACGTGCACAAGAAATCAACTCTAGTTGTGGTATACGTGTAGAAGAAATCAACTCTAGTTATGGTATACGTGTACAAAAACATTTCTAGTTATAGTACGCAGTGACAAGAAAACAATTCTTATGGTACGAAATGTATTGTGCCTTTATAATTTCATTATATGAAATAATATTTAAACTTTGATCTCATTTTCTCAGATTCGCAAAGGGATTCCAGTAATTCGTGCTTTTGGACTGGAGGATTTGTTCTACAAATATGGAGTTGACTTGGAATTGTGGGCTCATGAACATGTTTATGAACGGTTGTGGCCTGTCTATGACAGAAAGGTAAAGTGTTTGTTTATTAAGGATCAACTTAGATTTGTGTACAAAGGTGAGTTTAACTTATTAAAGTTCAAATCATCAATAAATGTTTTCTAGTAAAAAGTTATTGACCAGTACTTTGCATTTAAGGTACATAATCACATGGACTCACCTGCATGCTTTATTTTATTACAAGAAACATAGAATGGTGTGCACCTCACTATTATTATCTTATAAGCATGGTATTAAAATGCTTTGTAGGAAAATGTTCATATTATATTAATTGAAGCAAAGTCTTTGAATATAGTTGGTTGAGAAAGATCAGATATATTTGCTTTTCCAGTTAATTGTAAGTAATGTTTTTATAATAGTAATCTAACTTGAATAAAAATTATTTTCTTTTTTTTGCTGAGGTTATGGTTCTTCTACCATCTAGATTCATCTGCTATTCATAGCATCAGATCAGTTAAATGAGGAATTTTAGTTCCAAAACATACTTACCTCTGCTGCCATTTATAGCTATTACTTAACTACCAGAGATTTTTCTTTGCGTATCTAAGCATTAACTGGATTTTTGTCTTTCTTGCTTCAGTCTTTTATACTCCACTCAATTGCTCTTGGCAATAATTGTCATGGAATACTCTTCACCTTTTGGATATAATTTGAACACTATTGTTGTCTAGTTCATTTCATAATAATAATATCAAAAAGTTTTTCTTAATTTTCCATTTGGCAAGCCAATTATGGTGTCAATTCTTGGGGTGCTATTTCTTGCAGGGAGGCAAACTGGATCTCTCCTCTTCCACCTCTGTTACCTAGCATTGCACAACAATTGGTGGGGGTGGGAGTTCACTCTCAGTTGAGACTGTCAGTGATTTTGTGTTTGTAGTAAGATGTAAACATGTATTTAGATCTGTGATGATCCTCCAGAGGATTCTGAAGTTGCAATTGAGAGCAATCCATGGCATTTTGGACAGACTTTGGATTCACTTTTTCCTGTGCCTTCTTTTAGTTTGTTGGATTTTCAGTTTCCCGTTGGGTCAGTCGTAAGTTTACAAACTCGCAGATCTAGGGTCAAGAGTTTGATTTCCTAGAGTGGATGCAGCAGATGGCTTAAGGCTGCTTTGCTGTAACAAAAAACTTACTTTACCTCACAAAATGCTGTTCTCATCAATGATAATTAACAATCTCTACATGACCTATGAAAAATGAAAAGGAGGCCATTTTGGGGTAAGGTGCCTTTGAGTTTGCAATCATCTTGAGGGCTGAAGTGTCTGGGACCATATTTTGTTGTATTTTTCTCCATACATGGAGATTGTGGTTCACACTGGAAGATTCACTTCTTAGTTACAAGAATGGACAAGTAGGCCTCATTTGACTCTTAGCAGAACTTCATGATTTCACCTACCACCATCAGGTGAAGACATCTTTTTCAAACTCTCAAATACTACATCTGCTCCTAAAATTTCAGTGTTTTAAGGTGGAATTTGGAGTTATAAGTCTCAGTTCCCTAATAGAAACCTACAGACTTTCAACTGAATTTCAACAGTTTGTTTCCTTTCACTTCATTATGTTAGCTTCATTGAGTATGAGCTGGATCCATTATTAGCATGCACTTGGGTTTCAATTTTGGCTTTTCCATTTCTCCCAATTGTTGTTGGAGTCTATAATTTTTTCAGCTCCGACAGGAGGGGTCATAGTCCACCCATATTCATGACTACTGGCCACTGATATCAGATCCTCAGTATATTGGTACCCAGAATTGATTCAACCTATATTTAGGGTTTCCACTGCTTACCCAGATTTCCAGCATCATTGGTGATTATTTTAAACCTTCAGGAGTTGTGGAGGCTTGGTTCCAAGAATTTCTAGAGGTGTGGTTATCTTAATAATAGGTTCAGACATTCTGCTGGTTCTTGGATCAGAATTGGTCATACAGTTTACATCTTCTTCACTATTATCAATACATCCTGTATGGTTTTCATTTCTTGCAATTTATCAAGATTTGGAACTTAGTTTTAGGGTTATTTGAGTCTCATTGGTCTAGGGGTGATGAGAGATTTGGGTTATTTCTTCAGAGGTTTTAGTTGTTGGGCCTGTGAAGACAAGAGATTGGTGGCAAGTCATTTATCTTCACAAGTTATTCATTCCTTAATTTGTGTTGATTTTGTTGTCGATGTGCAACTTGGTTATAGTCAACTCCTATCTGCACCTTACCTTAACAGTGGAGTCCCACCGCTGTTGGTATTTGTGGTGCACATGGTCAAGTACTGCAATTCTGAGTTTTTCCTTCAGACTCTTGTAGGCTTAAAATGGGTTCTGCCACATCATATGAGTTTTCTTGTCCCCTTCATTTCATTCTACTTTGCACACAGATGTATGGTTACTGCTGGCAACATTTTATTTATTGTTGGACTATCACTTCCTTAATCTATTTTCAGATACAACCCAGGCAGGTTTCCCTTTTGGGACTGTGACATCTATTCTTGCACGGATTCAATATGCCAGAAGTCTGGGTATTATTTATTTTTTTATTTCATCTCCTAGTAGGGATCAGTTGTCTCATATCATGCTCAATGCTATAGAATAAAATGTCACATTCTTACTCATATCTCACTCCCTCACTTCACGGATGGTTCTTTTTCTTGTGAGAATGTGGGCATTATATGATTCCTTCATGCCTTTGCGATGAGAACAAAAGTAATACTTTTATTGGTCTGTAAGAGGTGGTAAACAGAGACTTTTCTTCTAGAGTGTTTGGGTGAATATTTCCACTCTTGGATGAGAAGGTGATGTTGAGGGTTGTTCTAGCTGCATTCCTGGATGTTTTTCCCAGATGTTGGTAAGAGCGAAACTAGTATACATAAGAGCCTGCTTGTAATACTGGTTCAGGTTTGATGCTTGACTATCTGGTTGAGGTGTGCATTTCCCTTCTTTTTGATTAATATTTCTGTGGTATATTGTTCATGGAAGGAGGCCCACTACTGTCTTCTTGTAATTCTGGATGCAGAGTATTCCCATCCTGGGTCCCTGATTGAGCACAGTTGTTCTATGTCCTCCCCGTAATTCCAGGAGCAAGTGGAAGACGTCTTGCTCACTCATTTGTGGTAAATGGGAGTGAATGTTCATAATTTAGATGAGTTTTGATCCTTTGGTTGAATAAGGCATACACGATCCTATCATTCCAAGCCTAAGATGTTGCTTTTTGGGGTTATTCAGGTGGATGAGAAGGTTTGTCCACTTTGGTGTTGCTTACTTTCCCTTTGTGATTCTGGTGCATTGCAATACATCACTTTATGGTTACAGGTTGGGATCCAATGTTGCTCTCTTTACCAACATGGGATATAGGAAGCAAGACCTTTAATTCCAACTTGTGTAGTACTGATCACTCATGTACAGTTCTGTCCACAATACAAGAACTAAGTACAGGATGAAGAGCATACCCTTTCTGGACATAGCATGGTTCCCCCATCTTTGCATGTGCTTTCTGTATGGTTAATGCCCTCACCAGCTCCACTACTTTCTTAATGTGAGATTCTAGCTATAAGCAACATTCTCTTACCATTTCTCCCAACTAAGAACCAGTGTTAGAACTAGAATGACATCAGTCTTGAAGAAAAGTAATAACATTATCAGAATGAAGTGCTGAAGTAGAGTACTAGGATAAAAGAATGCATTGAAGTAGGTGGAGAGCACCACAAGACAGTTATTGAGTGCGGACATAAAAGACTTGAGCAAACAAGACTAAATCAAGACTAATGCTCAGATGGGCAAAGAAGAATCCCCTGTGGTTAAGTAATAACAATCAGTGTCAGGAGGAATATCCATTATTGGAAATACATTTGTAATTTAGGAAAATGTTAACTTGCATCAATATAAGGTATCAAATCAACATAAGAATGACCAAAAAATAAATATTAGTGGTTTTGGGGAATTCTGCTTTTCATCATTAACCTGATCAAGGGTAAATCAAAAATAATAAAAACTTATGTCTGTGTAATCATCATCCTACTGTTCCCCTTTGATACCCATTGTACATTCTATCTTTTATCTGTTTTTATAACCTTACCCGTTTTGTTTGCAAGTTGGGAGGTTTTAGTGAGTTACATTCAAAATATAATTAAACTACTTTTTTCATGAAATACAAATAAACTTTGTTTAGAACCATAACTAACAATAAAAATTAACATTATATAAGCTTTAAATTCTTAATTTCATGAGGCAATAGTTTAAAAAAAATCCTCAATTTGCTCCAGTATGAGAATTGTGACATTTGCTCTTAAATTACCCCCTCTTCTCTGATTTATTTACTACCCTCCAAGAACTATTAAATCTAAATTACACAGTAGATTGATTTCATTGCCCATGATGTCATTGCCCAGACGAAATATGAATTTTATAGATTTCAATTGTAGTTGATTGCAGAACCATTTGATAGAAAATCAGTCCTCACTTTCCAAGCCCACCTCAGATCCTTTCTGTCAGAAATTGCCAATAGTTCTTCCAGATATTTAATAATATATCATTTATAACCAATAAAAAGCCAAGGTTTTAGTCTGTCAGTGGAGGTATTCCATTTCCTTGTTGTCTTTACAGAGAAGTTTCTATTTCACTTCCAGTTTAAAATGTTCCCAGAGGAAACAAATCAATGAGCTTAAGTGAATTTTTAATGGCTCATGTCAAATGTTAGAAAGCCAGAAAGACTGTGGTACCTTTAGGACATTGGCTGCCTTTTGCATGCTGTTGTTCTGTGTTATTTAGTGCATTATTCAATTAAATAAAAATTTAGTGCAGTAGTACCATTAGTGTAAAAAAAGTAGGGTTAAGTGTCCTTAACAGTTTGCAACAAAATAGAGAAAAAGACCTAGGTAAGTACTTTATTTCATGTTTTTCATGTGTATTCTACAAATACATTCACAGCAAATGCTGAATGCTATAATAGCCAATTTCTTCTCTGGGGGCTTTTTTTCATTTGGCTAGCACACCACATATCTGAAATTTAGAGCTTATTAGATTAGTCTACGTGTAGATAGATCTAGATTTGGATCTATGTTGTTGTGTGAGTAAGTATGAAATTGAGATTGCATGTGGACATGTTATGATTTATTTTCAACATATGGATAAATCAAATGCTTGAATTACATAACTTCATTGTAACTGTACACTAATAGAGAACAGACCTGCCACTGTAACAATCATCATACATAAAGCATTGTATAGCTTAGATCTCCAACATTCAAGTCTCAATTAGTATTATTAATACTAATAGGTCATGGGTCAAAGGCCACATTTGTTGATTTGTATTCAGAATTTTAATGAAGTACTATTAATGAATTTATATGAATGTGTTTGGTATCAAATTGTAGATTAGAATTCAAGTTTTAGTATTATTTATTAGTTAATTTCTTAACTTAGAAATAAATACTTAGAGAACGAACCTAAAAATTGATGTTCGTGTTTCATGTGGTATGTTGAATGTAGCATTGATTCAAATGATATGTTTATGATGTCTAAATACAAAGTCTGTAGTTTCGTGCAAATTAGGAACTCAAATTATCAATATTGACAAGCTAGAATATAAACTAAGAACCTCATTTCTTTTCAATTTATTGAGATATAACTTATGCACTGAATCAAACACAGTGGCCTGCTTACTTATTTCCATTTTTGGAAACAGTCCCTTGTATACACTTACTTCAATATACGACTTGGGAATAAGCAATCAAAAGTTCAAAATATTCCCCTAATGGGTTTCTCAGTCATTTCAAAGTGCTGAGAAGCCAACTTGTACTTTTCAACCAAGATTTCAATCAGGTAAGTTGAATCTTTAATCTGCTTGATAAATTATACCAGAATTTTATGGTATTTGTGTAATTATTTGTGATTTTTGGTTATTTCAAATGCATATACAAAATCTTAACAAATATTTTGTTTCATATCTTCCACGTGCAAAACTTGAAAAGGCTTAGCAACCTATGGCAAATGAGTGCAAAGGGCATTATAACTAGATGATATAATTGTTTTAAGGAAAAGGAGTTGACAAACTTGTCTGCAGAGAGTAATAATTCCTATACATATATAAGTTATAATAATTTAAATGTGACTATATTTTAAAAAAATACTAGCCTGCTAAAGCACAGCCAAAACAGGTCACTTTGTAAAGACTACAAAAGCCAGTTTAATATTATTGGGTATGGTAATACATGTTTGTATATACCATGTCAATTCAACAGATATTGCTAGCCAGGCATGACTTAAAGGTCAATATAATAAAAATAATAAGTGTATATATAAATGTATAATGTCATGAGATTTAAGCTATTTAGGCTATAAACATTAGAGTTTTCATGTTTATAATTTGTAGTCATTCTAGAAAGAAAAATGCACAATTTATGTTTATTTCCCAATTATTTATTGTGCTTATGAGTTCAATCAAATTGACAGACCCCATATAGTTAGGATAGTGAAAAAAACAGACACAATATAAAGTTTTACTGATAACAAATGTTTGAAATGTATTTAGGAGGTTTTACAGCTTATACAAATAATATTTGAGGTGTTTGGGATAAAGAATAGTTTTTTTAATCATAAGATGTAAATAACTTTGCATTCAGACTAGTAATAAAACAGATTTGATATTTTCATAACCAAATTTCATGTAAAAATACTTCATTAAAAATCTGTTTGTTTCTTGCAGAACACACTTGATCTTCACTAAAAGTCTACCTAATTTTTGAAGATATGAAGGTACACATAGTGCATCAAAAGTTATAGTATAAATACTTGACTCATATTTAATATACTGAGCCTGTTGCAGATTGGTTAAAAACATATGTCTGGGTATTCTGGTCAGCATTAAGACACTTTTATTATTTTATTTTTTCAATGTGTGTTGTAAGTTTATGCCAAGATATGGTACAAGAGAAGTGATAACAATATTAAATATATATATCATATAAGTTTGTTTTGAATTTTGCACAAAGCTACACAAGGGCTATCTGTGCTAGCTATCCCTAATTTAGCAGTGTAAAACTAGAGGGAAGGCAGCTAGTCATCACCACCCACTGCCAACGTTTGGGCTACTCTTTTTACAAACGAATAGTGGGATTGACTGTCACATTTATAACACCCCACAGCTGAAAGGGCTAGCATGTTTAGTGTGATGGGGATTTGAGGTATATGAGTAAGCACACAATATGAACTTATTTGCTTGTTTTGTTGGAATTATTTTCATTATTTTCTAATAATTATTACCATACCTTATAAAATTTCCAGTCTATTAATGAAAGGTGTATAATAATATGGCTTGGGTCAGTTTTCAGCTAAAGAGATATAAATATTATTGGATGCTGTCACCATCCATTGAGATTTGAATCAAGAGTTAATAATAGTTGTGTATGTATGGTAGAAAGAGATTTACATGTACTGGAGAGCAACATGCATGAATTGCTAATTACTTATCAGGAAGATATAAATATGGTTTTAATCTTCATAAGCCTTACATTACTATAAGTAAAAATGTAAGAAAGTATATTTAAGTAGCTATAATTCTTGCTAGATTGAAGTTTTAGTGTTACTCTTAGTTTGTAGCTTGTTCTGTTTGGAAGGGAATATTAAATTAGGCTGTTAACAAGTTAGTGGCCTGTAAATTGCTGTAATTTTCCATGTATGTCCAGCACAGGGTTGAATCAACCATATGATTTAAATAAACCATACGATCTACAAGTTAGCAAGGTCAAAATAAGCAAACAAAACCCATATTTTCAATGATTTCAGGTCAATCCCCTTGTTACAAACAATTTTGTCTTATTTAGTGTCACAATCATTGAAATATTTTTCATGCTATTTGAGCACATCCCTTTGAATTTTATAAGCCTGACAAGATTTTTAGAAACATTTAGTACTAAGCACAACTTAATTTATTACCTCACTTGGTATTTTTATATTTCATTTTAGGTGAATGATCATGTTTTATTCTTTTGTTTCTGATTGAGAATCATGCAGTATTCATGTCTTATTTCATTATAATATTTATTATTCTCCTTTCACTCCATGACAATGGTCTGCTTACATTATATGTAACTGTAGTTAAAGTTCCTTACAGAAATGAAACTAATGTATGAAATTTTTTAAATTTAATATGAAAGGCCCTAAAAGTTTGTAGTTTCTGAAAAGTAATATACTTGATTTTTTTTTACTGTTTATAATAAAACATTTGCTAGATAACATCACTATTTGCTCTTGGACCCTGAATAACTCGCATGCAATGTGACTTTCGTTTTGAGTGTAAGAATACTATTTCTTATCATAAAGTTTCTGCATTTCATTTGCCTAATCTCTAGAACCTCATAAATGAATATCAAAACATTTTTAAGGTAAATGTTTATATATTATTTTTTCTACTGGATCGGTAACTCTTATTATCAACATATAGTGCAATGAAATGCTTAAAATGGAAATACATGCATTCCTTTGAGCTATCTGTAGAATACTTTTGAAACATGTTTGTTTAATATGGGTAATTTCAGGTCTTAATTTTTTCACTTGTAGTTTATTTTTAATTTTCTTTTCCAATTCTTTGTCTTTCACTCTTGATGCTTGTACACCAACATGCCCGTTTTTCTTTTAAACTTGATAGTCGTTGAGGTTTTAAAGACCTTTGAGGGGAAAACCCTAAAGGCAAACCTGGGGTGCTCAGAAACTTTTGTTTCTCTTCAGTCCCACACATGTGTGATGGTTAAGGTCATCTTGAAGAGAAAGATAAAAACTTGGTTTGTTTGTGTCTTGGATGATATCTGGTAGTCAACTAGGGGAAAGTTGGATGTACCTGCAATGAAGACCGATTGGGTCAGAGGAGAACAGGAGGAATGAGCTAAATTGTGATGAGAAAAAAATGAAAAATAAAAATAACGTCACGAGCAGGGGTAGGCAAAGAGGGTAGAGTAGGGAAACAGATTAATGTAGATTCTGCATGAATTGAAGAAATGGCACAGGGTAACGAAGCTCCTTTTCAAGGCCTGGGTAAAGAAATACCCAAAATTTTGATGTAGGGGAAACTGGAGTACCCCGAGGAAAACTCACTTTCATGTTCAGGGCACCGAATAATCTACCCTGAACGTGCCCTGGATAGTTGGATAAAGGCTGAACTATTAGGTATCTGGGTGCTTAAGTCTTATCAGTTCATTCAAATTTCTCTGGAATTCTCGTTTTACTTCCTCAGGGATTACCAGTCCCTGCTTTGCTCTGTTGTTATTATATGGCAATGCTTGTACCCCACATTATTTCACTAATGCTCACACACATCCAACTGAAGGCATCTACTTACACATTTTCACAAATCAAATTACCACAAATTTAACATGTAAAATTTATAAACCTTTGAAATATGTATTTCAAAACACACCAGTAATTAACAATTAAGTAAAACCTACATGCTATCTGTCTAGCAAGATAATACATGTAAAAATGAGAAATTGCCAAACACTGCACATCCCTTAAGAGAACAATGGACTGAGCTTATTTTGTACCTCATATTACAGATCCACACAATCCTAGAGGATTTTTCTTGCTATAACTGAATAGTAGAAAAGCTGCTCTTTCTATTGGCTTTCAATATGCCATTCAACTTCAACTTGTCACTTAGAAACACAGCTTCAATTTTGGAAGTGTGCATTGCTGGTATTAAACTTAAAAATATTAGTAGAACATTGTTTCATAGGGGGAGAAAATCTTTGAAGTTTTCCATAGTTAATGAGAGACAGCTGGAACTGTGCTTTAACTGTTTTTGCTGACAGTCAATACTAGGTACTCACAATTTCTTGTGTGAGAGCTCTTAACATTGAGAATTGCAATTGTGAACAGATCACATGAAAGAAAAAAAATGCAGTTTTATTTACTGTTTTAGATGTTTTGTTTTGAAATAAAAGAATAAAACTGAAATAATGTAAAACTAAATTATAAAGTACTTGATCATAATAATTTCATTATAATACATTAACAGTAAATTGGTTTAATTAAGTTTCAAATGTAACTCAGTAATATGCTAACAAGGTTCAAAAGTGGTGCCATTGCTATAGTTAACTTACAAATTCAATTCTTGGTATATATGAACAATATATTGACATTGTCAGTAGTGTGGGATCAGGAGAGTGACAGCTGTACCAAATCAGAATCCAACTTCAGTCATTTAAAATTTCCACCATCTTACCTCAAACAAGTCAACATAACACCCATTGTTGATCCCTGCAACAGGCACATTGCAAAGAAACTTAACTTTTATATAGAAGTACCTTTCCACTTATTATTTGAAAAAAACACAAGGTATTTACAAAATATTATTATGTATATAAACTTTCATAATACATTTTCCATCACAATAAGAGAAAGTTAACCATTTTTATGATTTTTTTCTATTCCTTAACTAACCATAGATTAATCTGTATTAACATAAATCAAAAATTACACTCGGATTCAAAACTTTCTTTTAACTTTGTACACAACTTGTACTTTAATTTCCTTCCTCAAAAAATGAACCACTATTAATGTAATTTCATAATCATAAAAGAAATGGCTACATCATTTGATCTAATTGCAAAGATTAATTAAATGTGAGCCAGTAGCAACTGAAGTGGATACATCTTATAACAACAAATTGCAAACATTTAACCTGCAGGCACTCCTCCATAAGATAACAGAAACGTTACAGAATTTACTTAAAAAGTTACCACAACACACAGCTACAGTGAGGTCCTTTGTACTTCTATTGATGCAAAGATTTAGCCGGATTCGTAATTGTTTTATATATAACCATATAGATTCTCAAAATTTTAAAAAAGAACAAAATAAAAAGTAAGAAACTGGAGTTTGTTACTTGAATTTTCTGCTAAATAATATAATAATCCATAAAATGCCTGGCTGCTGTAGGGTTTATTTCAAGAAGTTATCCTCTGCATTTTCTATGCTGTTTGGCAAAATATAGGATATGTTTTAGTACATCATTAAGTTAAGTTTTTCATGTTAAGATAGCTTTATGTTTCTTTGTTTTTTTCATTAATTCGGTATAGATGAACTATGTTTATTTGACAAAATTTATTGTGATTTTTAATTTCTTTTCACTGATATAATTGTGTTCTTATTTTAATATTGCAGTAACAGCTAGCAGTTTCTTCTCCACTGAATTCCTGTATAATCTAATTAAACTTTTTGTTTTATTAAATAAAGAGATATGCAGTATTCAGCAGTTTATTTTAACAATTTATTTTATTTTATAGAAATTATACGGATAATATGTAAACATCATTTGTTATTTGAAAAATTAATTCCAACAAATAAATTCATTTAGAAGGGATGACTTTTCAATTTAATTTTAGTAACTCCTTCTTTAACTTTCATACCAAAAGTACCTGTGACTTAGCAATATATATGTACTTTTAGGCACTGATCTCACTGAAAAATAGACTCGTTTGAGTTCAGTTTTTTTTGTTTTTTTTTAGTGTTAATGGATATTAAAATGATGTTTTGGTTTAAGAGAATGAACAATGAGCACTTTCTTCAAGTTATAGTTAATTCATTACAAGCAGTGTTTGGTGATAAAGCCACTCTGAAATTTAATTTCAATCAGTATGGCAGTAGCCACAAGACTGTATTTTGAGCTGAAGGTTCTTGGAACTGCAAAGTCACTCGGAACTCGTGTGATCTGAGTTGTGACTCTAGGGATTGGACTGCCTTTAGCTTTAGGTATTTGGAATATCAAAGTCACAGCGAATGTGACAGTGGATACTAGGCTAAGTTGGGAAGTAATGTTCTTTCATATGTATAATTTGTTGACTTAATAATGATAAAGTAAATGTGTACATGGGAACAAACAGATGTATTATGGTGAAACTTCATAAAAATACAAAAATAACTTGCCAATCTAAATGTCAACATTAAGTTTATAGCTGTTACACTTACTTGACCAAAAAGCTTATATAAATTAAACTAAAACAATGAGATTGTTTAGTTATTACTTCTAATAACTTGATAAATAATGTTAGTTAATTAAACCACTAACTGTTCCTCTTCCTTAAAAACAGTTCTTTATTTAAGTAAATAACTTCTACCACAGATGTACACTATTACAGAAAGGTACTGAACAAAACCACACATTTGATTGCTGATATGTTAAAATATACTAATAAAACTATGTAAGCCCAATACATTTATTTACACAGGTTTTTTCTACAATGTTTACAAGAAGCTTAACATAAAACATCAAAAGTGAAAGGAGAAAAAAAAAAAAAAAGAAATCATTTCACTTTTGTTTTCAGTGTCACTAGCAGCAAGTGTGAAGTTCCTGCATCCTTGGAGGGTTGTTGGTATGTAGAGATTTGGAATCAAAACTGACAGCATTTAAATTGTGAATATCCAGATGTTGAATTCACCATTGAAGAACTTAAATACTGTATATTAAATTTATCTAAAGATTGGTAACATGAGCATATTAATGTAAACTGTTATTGCAAGCCTACTTTCTCTAGTTTGTTCAGTTTTGATTGTTAATTCTGTTCAGTTTCAGAAAACACAAAGTATTTTCATAACATAGAGCATTTAAAATTTCTAGTATCCTTCAAACTTTTCATCGTGAGAGATAAGATTCCTACATGTGTGTGTTTCCTTCTACCTGCTGATAGCAAGTTTATATTGGTTCAGTAATTTACCTACTGTTCATTTAAAATAAATCTGCAGTTTAATATATAAATTCATTCTAGAATCAGAGTAATTGACTCGTAATCAAATCCCCTTGCCAAACAAGCTCACCCTTTTGGCTGTGGGAGCGTTATAGTTTGATGTTCAATTCCACTATTCATTGATATAGAGTAGCTCAAGAATTGGCGGTGTGACTAGCTAGCGACCTTCCATGTAGTCTATCACTTCAAAGGTAAAGAGAACTAGTATGGAGAGAGAACCTATTGATATATAATTATGATTGTGAATGCTTTCCAGTTGACAATGATTTATTAATCTAAACAGTGAGAGTGATGAATATTCTCTAATCTTAATGAATTATTAATCATTTATTCTATTAATCAAACACTGAACATAAATTATGTCTACCAAATATGGTAATGAAAAGGCAAAGTAGGTTATAAACTAAATATTTGTATGGAATGTTTTTTTTTTTTGCAGGTGTACAATGGAAGCTACCAATATCCTTACACCAACCCAAAAGCACCAGTTCACATCATCACTGGCTCAGCTGTAAGTTTTCTATTTCAGAGTACTTTAATAGTGTCTATATATGTTATAGCATTTAATTGAGAATTATAATTGTTAATTTGTTTTCTTCAAGTTTAATGAAAAATACAGAAGTATAGAACACTATGTTAAAATAATTTTAAAACCATCACATAGTAAACCTTATGTTGCCATATCTTTTCATGCTCTGCCTAATGAACGTACATTTTTACAATAGCCCTATAGTGTAGTTTTCTTTGTGAAAGGCCCTATCTATCATAAGTTTGTTATATGTAAAATACACCCTTAACATACAAAGACAGCCATTTCTTAGCACTAATTTCAAGCACTGCAACAATCATTGTGGCTAGTATGACTTCATACAGAATAAATATTCAATTTATTTTTCAGCTGCTTGAGGTATATGATGATTGAACAAATGTTCTGTGGAAACATCTTGTATCACTTTTACAATAGAGATTTTGTCTTTAGTATGTGGCATATTGTTGCCTGGGCATGTGGACAATGCTTTCCATTTACATTTGTGATTGTGGATTTTCATCCATTTAAGCCACCACATTTTACTCAGCATCACCAGTGTATAGTTTGTTACAGATCTCTGTTAAATGCTTCTGGTACCTGAAGTCGATCCATATTTCTTTGTTTTCTGATACAGTTAAAATCTAAGCCTCTGAACATTTTGTGTGGAAAAGGGATAATATTGGGTTGAGGAATAATTTGTGAGCGTTTTTTCAAGTTAACAAAATATATTCATAAATGAAACGCTTTCGCAAAATATTTCATGTCAGTTGGTAGATAATTTTTTGCTCTAATAGATGGTGTGTTTGATTTTCATATGTCTTTACTTTTTGCTTTCATTTTCAGCTCATTAAATGGAATGTCAAGTGGACAAAATCGAGCATTTTCGACACCATCTGCTTTTCGCATTTAATTTCTTGCAATTTTGTTTAAAACAATGCACACTATATACCTAGGTATTACATGAAATAAAGTATCATAATAAATGTTTTGGGTGTAATGTGTTCATGCATTGAAGTATTGTATAGTCTTGCATGTAATGCTTGAATGAAATTATTTAAAAACGCTCACGAATTATTCCTCAACCTAATACATACTCTTCCTGAAATCAGTCAGTTTTCAGGGATATTACACTCCCTATGATATTCCAAACAATGCTCATTAGAGTCTAAGCTTTTGATTTGTTGGAGTGTTTTGTAAGAACATTGTAATAAAGGATAAAGATGTGATGTAATTAAGTTTGAACATGTGTGTTTTTATCTTCTCTAAAATTCAGTTTTCTTTACAATATATATGGGTCTGCATCTCTGTAGTTCTTAAAGAGATAGTGGTAAATTCAGATTGCCTTATAAATAAAAGATTAGAATAAGCATGTTTTGGAGCAATGAATAACAGTCTACAGCCTGGTAAAATCTCCCCATCCTGCTGTCTAAGAAGATGTACAGTTACTTAGAAACACCAGAAGCAGCAGTGTGGATGAACCTAGGAGTGTTCAAAGTACCAAACTAGGATATCACACTAGTATTTATACAAGGTCAGTAAACAATGGCATGTGTTAAATCTACCCAGCATTGCACGTCAAGGAAAGGGTAAAAAATGTGTAGCTTCCAGTTCCTGGCTTAGCAGTGGATCTCTGGTTATAACAAAACAGGCCAATGTGCAAATAATGTTATTACTAGAACCTAATATCCAAGGTCACAGAAGCATTCTTTTGCTCTTGAAACAACAGTTCAAAGGCTTGAAACAGATCAGTAGACAATAGGGTTTTTATTTCTTTTACTTCTGATGGGCATCCAGTACAACAACAGTTTCAAAGCATGAAACAGTTCAGTAGTTAGTAGAGTTTTTACTTCTGATGGGCATCCAGTACAACAACAGTTTCAAAACACAGAACAGCTAAACAGCTAGTAAACTTTTCAATTTATCATACATGAGAAATTACTTTTTTCTTTGGGAACTGTTGCAGTTTAAAATGTAGAAATGTGAGTACTTTTATCACTGACCTTAGTTAGAACCTAAAATAAAGAATATCAGTTACTTTTAGGAAGATGAGACCAACTTAACAAAATAAAGTCAAAAACTGTACACTCCTGCTATAAATACAAAAGAAAAAAAAAAGGAATGAAATGATTCTTTTTGAAATTCAACAAGTAAGCCACTAAGATGTTTATGGTGCAACTTACAGAACGTCTAGTGCATCATTAATATCCTTAAACTAATAAAGCTTGAAAATTGAACCACAGCAATATGAGATACAATAATGTTTTTTGCTTTTGAAAAGATATGGCCATTTAACTTACAGAATTTAAAACCAAAAGAAAATAGGTTGGAGAGAGGCTTTGTTGATATTTAGATATATTTTAGAAGTCTCATGGAAGAGGTAGTCCAATGACAGGAAAGACATTCTCATTGGTAAACTTGTAGGAGGAATCCTCTTGAAGATACCAATAGATAAAATTGTTGTGCAAGTCTAGCTAATGTAAGGTGGTGTTTTAAACAACCAATGTAAAATAACCATGCCAGATGCAAAAGTTTCAGAAAGAATAGGAAATTGGGAGTCATCCAAGCCATACAAAAGTTCATAAGTCAACCATAAGAACAAATACAGAGGATTTAAGATTCATGATAACAGCAAGAAAATATCACAGAGAAGATAGCTACCACCCAAAGGACAGTCAACCATGGAAGAATGGTTATGGTCCAGAGTTATGATAGTGTTTTATTTAGCAGTCTTTGAACCACTAAATTAGAGAATGCCAATTTAGGTACTAAAATGAAAAGCAGTTAAAGGACCTCAAACCAAAGGACAAGTAAAACAATAAATAAGCACATTAACTTTACAGGTACCTTGTAGATATAGTGAAGCTGTTTCAATCAGGTCTAAGAAAAGAACAGTGGCTCATAATTAAGATGATTCTAAGTAGAGATTATTGAAAATTCAAAAGTATGAAAGTCTAATTAAAATACATTGTAGAAGTGTATGCCTCTTACTGCATTAGTGAAGGTTGGAAACTATAGGAACTCTTTTGGATGCAGATGTTTGCCTGACACATGAACCAATCAAGAATTAATCACTCCTTTTAATCAACATATAGGTATCTCTATTTAAAACAAAAAACATTAAGTAGGATTTGGGATCAAGACAGCTTTTAGTAGTAATAGAGTTAATTTGAATTTTTTTATAAAAATCTTAGGACTAGATACTGTACAAGGTGGAAGTGTGTAAATACATTGTGAGACCTGTTCTAGCTCTGCTAATTGGGTTACCAATCCAGCAGCTGAGATGTAAAATACCTTGTAAAACACTTCTTCTGAGACATAAAATAGTGCAAAATTATCCTTGATAGTGCTATCTGAGCTAAATAAGATCTACAGTGGGCCTTTAAAGGACTGTTCTCAGTCCATTAAAGTGTGATATAAAGATGGACATTGATAAGGATGTACTCAGTATGTGGTAGATGATTAAAGCTGTTAAAGATTGGCCTCTTTCTACCTTTATGGATATTAATATGTTCTTAGCTTAGATATTCAACAATATATTAACAGAAATCAAAGAAACTCAGTGGTCCAAATAATCTAGCATTTGGTGTGAGCAACTAGAGAAGTGATGAAAACCAGTGATAGCAGAAGATATAATTAAGCCATTATTTTTCATGACAACAGAAAGAAAGAAGAGTTGAAAACCAAGAGTAGTTTGTGGAATGTACCAGCCACTATTCAGCAACTGAAAGGTTTAGCCTCAAGAGGCCTATAGTGTTAATAATATTTAATCGGTTGTGGTGTTCTCGGGTCAAACAGATTTCTGCACAAGTATATTAGATATTATATGTGTGTTTTAACAGCACTATCAGACAGGAAATCTGAGGAGTAATGTTTGTCTGAAAACTTGACTGAGATTTTAGGTTGTATAAATAAATAAGAAGAATGTGCAAGTTTGTTTGAAAATGAATCCAGTATTTATATAGAAGAGCAAAAATAAACAGTGTTTTATTATATAGACTCTTATTCAATCACTTCTACAGATCTGGTGTGTCAATTAACAGCTTTCTTCTATCATGCCAAAAATTAGATCACAAAAGTAGAAATGAAAGTGAACAAGTGCTACTATCTTGGAGGAAAGCTTGTAGCAATTGTCAGCATGTGATTTGCCATTTACTCACTACGTTTGTCTGCTATAAACACCAACATAATCCACTTGACTAACAAATGTTATTGCAAGTGTTTACTTTTATAACACTTAAAGGAAGTATGCTGTACTATTCCTTTTGGCAGGGTAGATATTGTGTGTTATAGATGAAACAAGTCAACTAGAATAAGACAGTTTTAATGTTTTCCTTGGCCATACATTTATGCTAAAACTGCATAGAAACTAACAAAATGAAAAATTTTAAAATTACTCATACTCTGAAGCCACCATAATTTGCCTGACAATGATTTCAATATAGAAGAAGTTGAGGCAAGATTTGACCTTCTGATGCTGCATACTAAGTTAATCATGAACACTAAACTGGCACACATTCAGAAGTGTTGGAGATTTAGGGTGATAAAGAAACAAGTGGTAACATATGTTAGCAACAGTTCTAGCAATTTACATATAAGTAACATAAAAAAACCTTCTATTGTGTTAGATCACCATCTAAACACTACAGTTAAGACTCAAGGTAATTGTTTTTGGTATTCGTTTAATCATATTATATGTATTAGCTACATAAACGTTGGTTTTTGTGATATAATTTTGGTTTGTTAAGAGGCAATGAAAAAATTGAGAATTTCGAATAAACTCTTCAAGCTTTTGTTTTGAGTAGAGAATCTTTATATTACTTTGAACTATTAAATTTTTTTGTAAAATATGCACAACTATTTTATTATTTTTAAAAACATTTTACTTTAGATACTTAAGATCTCCTTAGCTTTATAGTCAGGTTTTCTGTAATATTAATTTGTAATAAAATGCTATAATGATTTACATTTGTATCTCTTTTTCTGCTAGGGCTGCCAAGAATACCATGATCCTTTTGTAGTAAATCCAGCTGGATGGAGTGCCTTCAGAAATGGTGACTATGGTTATACTCGAATGACAATTGTTAATGGTACTCATCTTTATCTAGAGCAAGTCTCCGATGACAAGGTTTGTCAATTACTTGGTTCATTGTAGAAATATGTGATAATTCTTACTCTGTATACATTTGTAAGATACAAAACTCTTACAGATATGTGACAAAAAGACATCACATTTCTGTGATAATGTTTAATAATAAAAGTATCACCTCACATTTCACTGATAATGTTTCAAAATTACTTATTCTTTAATGTGACCTGAATGAATGAGTCTTGAATAAACACTGACTGTTGTTGGTAAGTACAATAAAAGCATTTTTGCCACTGTCAGGTTAGGTGCACAGGTGGAGGTCAAATTATATATGTCTCATCCTAAAAGGTTGGTGTCATTTGATGACAGAGTTATCCACTTTTCTTGTTACTGATCATTTTCTAACAGTTTATGTTAGAGTAGAGATTCTTCCAGATACAGTGTACTGGCATATTGCAAAAACTTTAGATACATATTTATGTGGTTTTAGAGGTTAGAGAAACTGTAAGATAGAAGAAAGTGTTCTTATTTTTCATATGAATATTAACCCTCACAGGGTCAGAACCCATCAAAATATTAAGCATATTGATCTGAGCAGCTCAAAGACATATCTTTATTAGAATGACTTCAGTAAAACAAATCTGTACTGTTGACTGAAAGCTTGCAACATTTCCTGAAAACATACTTCATACATACAGAATTATACTAATTAATACTTGTCTAACACAGTTTCATATCTGTATGAATATTTGGTTAACATACATATTTTAAATAGAATAATTGTGTAGTTATCTAGTGTCATTGTTTTTTTTCTCTCTTCTGGAACATAAAAGTGTTTCCAGACATTATTAAATATTTTAGATATTTCAATTTTGGATGAAGTCATGGAAACACACAGATTTTCAATGCATATTTCACTATACGTTAAAAATTGCTGTTGGATGGTCAGTTTTTTTAAAAGGAAATACTTCTATCTGTGTACTTTCATGCCAGAAATCAACATTCTACTGGATGACCAGTTTAATAAAAGAAATACTGTTTTATTGTAAGATCAATGCCATTATGTATGTTACACCAGTTATGACCAGTAGTGAAAGACTACAGTTTATTTAATGGCTGGTTTTGTAATGAAGGAATTGTGTTGTATTGGAAAATTAGTTTCATGCTAGTTTTAAACTTTCTCACATCAGTATATTACTTGAGTATAATATTCATCTGTAAAACTTCGAAATATTTTGTTTATTTATCGCTATTAAAGGATTTTTAGTAAAAATATGCATTTTTTTATTATTCTCCTTGGATAAGTGCTTGCCTAAAAATACAAGCACTTAACCCTCAAGTATGGGTTGGTAATTGTATATAAGGTTGAAAATCATGATGTTTTACATAGTAGATCTCTGAATTTATGAATTATGGTTCACAATGTCCAGCATATGTTCATTAAATGTTATATCTGTTTTTTGTGAATTTTCAAAACCTAAACTGAATTGATCTTGAGTGTAGGGTAAATATTTTTGCTAAAAATAAAAATACTTATTTTTACTTTACTTCTAGATCTTCCAAAATTAATATAAGAAAAATTTTAAGATACACGTTTGAGTTTTATCTATTATTTTCTGTGCCCTAACATTAAGTCTGGCTAAATCATTAATGTACAATGATATGAAACGTTGAAAGTTATGAAGTTAAATGAGCAATAACTTTTATTGTTTCCTTTGAATGAGTATTTATCTTTTGTATTTCATTATCCTCCACCTTGTCTTCTGATGTATATATTATTTCAGTTTTATAGTTTTACTGGCTTGTGTAATGTTCAGTTTTCCTGAGAGAAACACATCACATTGACAGATTTTCTACACTTACATACTTGTTCGTGCTGATTTGGAATTGCGTACTTGTTGTTACCTAAGCCTAATCTTTGTTGATAGCCAAACTGATTTGGTTTTGAAATATGTATTTTAAAACATAAATATACATAGATTATAAATATAGAAAGTCCAAAAACAACTGTAATTTTAATTAGTTTTACGGGCGAGTTATTTAAGTTTAAAAAAACAAAACAATCGTGAAATACTACAAGTATTAACTTGCATACCAGCATGTAACTAATATAACTCTCTACTAGCCTAACCTATGTTGGTGCCAGTTTCAAAAGGACTAGTGAAAGCTTGAAGTTGAAAATAAACTCTTTCTATAGATTATAAATATACTTGTCAAATAAGAGTATGTAGTTTTGAAAGCTGCCCTGTAAGTTAGAAATAGATGGGCAGGGCTTCTGTTGTGGGTTGTAAGATTTATTGATTTTCACTACATATGTTAAAATTGTATGTAATATAAAAAATTGATATACAAACTGATCTATGATATTGACACACACTGACATGAAATTAGTTTAACTAAATTTGGAATGTAACTCTATAAAACTTCAAGTGTTGTGGACGTGTAGAAAAAATTTGACCTTGTTTAAAGGGTTCAAAATGTGAAAATTAAATTTTTTGAAACTTGTTTTGTAATGAATTAGGGATACAAAACAGACACCTGCTGAAAAGAAAAAAATATTGAGAAAAATATAAATTTGTTAAATTGTAACAGTGTTGTTAGAGGAATGTATAAGCCAGTCAATGTATAGTAATATTTGTTTATAGTGCATAAATAAATAAGTAAAAACTCAAGTAGGAATTAAACTTGTAAAGGATGGATGCTACAAAATAACCTGTTTTTTCTCTTTTTATTCTTTAATAATCAAAGAAGTCTTGATACTGGTCTGTAATTATTGGTTAAAATAATTTTGTTTTATTTTATAGGATGGCAAAGTAATTGACTGGATGACTTTAATCAAAGAAAAACATGGACCAGAAGCTTGGAAGTGACACCATCATGTTGATATTTTTTATATCTTCAATAAAAGAAGTTTATTGAAGGATGTGATCCTATGTCAGATTTTAATGCTTTAAATACTTAAATAGTTAACTTTTTATAAGCTTTTATCAATTTTTAACTCATATATATAAATAGGTCTGCAGATTTCAGATATGCTTCTGCAGTTAAGATGCAAACTTTTGTGATAAACATTTATTTGTTAAGAGACAAGCTAAATTTTCAATACTCCCCTTTAACAAGTTGAAGAAATTTAAAAGTTCTGTATCTCAGAACGGCTGTTATGGGTATTAACACTTTTAGTTACAAGGAGAGAACAACGTTTCGACTCTTTCTTAACCTGAAGATGACCTATGAAGGTCGAAACATTGTTCTCTCCTTGTCAATAAAAGTGTTAATACCCATAACAGCCGTTCTGAGATGCATTTTTATTTCAAGTAGGTTTCTCGTCAACAAGAAGTCAAAGTTCATGCCAGTGGTCAAACAAAACTGATTAGAGTACTTTCTCATAGTTTAATATTGGTTTTATTTATAAAAAAATATTTTGCATTTTTAAATAGTTTATAATTTATGTTTGGTAAGTTACAAATATTTCTTGATTATTTAACTGCATATGTTTGTTGTAATTCTGTTCATAGGTCTGGATTACAGAGAATTAATGTAGTCCAGACAGAGAAACATTTTTGACAATTTTTATTTTTAAAGGATTTTTTAATGTATGTCACAATAACCTAGCTTTGTAATGTAAATTTAGATGCCCCAATCTCCTTTGTTCAGATATACAAATTCTAAGCTATCTACAAGAGAAAAATGATTTTTCTCTGATGAAATGATGAAATTCTGTTCATAGGTCTGGATTATAGAGAATTAATGTAGTCCAGACAGAGTAACATTTTTGCCAATTTTTATTTTTAAAGGATTTTTTAATGTATGTCACAATAACCTAGCTTTGTAATGTAAATTTAGATGCCCCAATCTCTTTTGTTCAGATATACAAATTCTAAGCTATCTACAAGAGAAAAATGCACTCTTTAACAAGACAAATCCTTATTATTGTGATAAAGAAAAATAGTCTGATGTATGACTGTTACAAGAAATTCTGTATAATTGATAAGTGGTAAATTGTTTCTAATATATTAACATATTAGGCATGCCTTGTATAAATTATAAAAGTTAAACACTTTCCTTTTATGTCCCATTTAACATTCAGATTTGCAAACCAACACACAATGTTATGTTTAAGTTCCTATTGGTTTAAAAGAATTATATCATTCATTACATGTGAAGTATGAGTTAATATTAGCTTGGAATAAATAACTGCATTTAATTGAATAGGCCTGGCATAGTCAGATGGGTGGTGATGATTAGCTGCCTTCCCTCTAGTCTTACATTGCTAAATTAGGGACGGATAGCGCAGATAGCCCTCGTGTAGCTTTGCAAAAAATTAAAAAAACAAACAAACCTAGCTGAATATATTATAGCATGACATAATTACACATTTGATAAAAGTTATCTAGTTGGACATAATATCACACATTTTTATGTGCTGCCCAAGTTGTTGTTTTTTCTCTGTTTCTTTTTTAATATATTTAAATTAACATTAAAAAACAGCTTGTTCCATTTTGTGAACAGTTTAGCAAATTTGTGATAGTTTGAAAGGTGAAAACAAAACAAAAATATATTTACAAAAAATGTGAATTAAAAAAATTTTTTTTCTAAATTTGTGTATTTACTGCAGAAAGAAAATCAATCAAAAAAGAATAACCAGAGTTTCTAATTATGTTGTGTTATGTTATTTAGTATTCAGCTTTGTTTACTGTTAGCAGGTAAACTTGTGGAGGAAATGGTAAAATTTTACTTGGGTTGTTGAAGGTCTCTGTATTGACAAATAACTTATTGTGAAAGTTTCAACTGTGCTTTTAGTAAAACATACTTTGTTTAATAAACATTATTTTGCATAATTTTTGTGAAGTGTGCTAAAGTACAGAGATTGAAAAGGTTATTAAAAGTTTGATAGATTGTTTAGGCAGAATATTCATTGTGAAACTTTGCAGAATGGACGGCAGCTGCCTATTGTGGAGACAGAAATGAAGAGGACGATGTTTCTCAAGTCTTCCGTCTTTTGTCTTCAAGGCAGAAGACTTTCAAAATGTCGTCCTCCATACTTGTGTCTCCACAACAGGCAGTTCCGTCCATTCTGCAAAGTTTCATCATATATTAAAACTGTTTTTTAGTGTTACAATGTCAGAATCCTTGTCACCATGGATCATGCTCTGTGTGACAATCATGCATATTGGAAAAACATTTCCATTGTGAGGCTATTACATTTTAAAACACATCACTTCTGGCATGTTTTCCATAAATTATCTAAGGCAATGGTTTTTGAGCAAGGGTTCGAATGGTTGAGTCACAAAGAAATTTGTAGATTAAGTTTTGTGTATAATGACTTAATTCGTGTGTCTTCACATTTAAGTGTTTGTTTCATTCTCCAGCTGTTTGTGGTGCAAGACAGATGAATGGGAGATATTGAAAGCCTTATCCTGGTGAACCCATACTCTGATGGTTTGTGTTTAGGAATTCTAGCCTCTTACAAGATGCCCCACTTTTTTTATCTGGCTAGGATACAGTTTATTATTGCACATTTCTTTCTGGGTGGCCCTCTTCCTCCATATTCCATTGTTTTCCAATTTCATTACGTGCAATAGAGATTCCTGTCCTGGAAATTCTAAATCCCTGATACGTACACGTTGTTAGTATTTGAGTGTACAAATATTTTTCATAAGAAAGAGGCTATTTTCTCCCTTTTACAAATGTGAACAGTTCTCTGTGGCATTATTACAAGATCTGTCGAATACCAAATATGTCAAAACGTAGTTCTAGTACATTCCATTCCACTGTGATGTTGTATTGGTTTGGTTGTCACGCGATTTGAAAGTTTGCATATTTTTAGTGAATAATCAATATTTTGTCCTTTTGTTGGACAGTGGTAAGACTACAGACTTGGTGCTAAAATGTGGAATTTAATTCCCCATGGTGGACACACAGGTAGTCCACTGTGCCTTTCCTAGAAAGCAAACAACCATTAATAGTTAATATTACATTAGTTAGTCGTTTATTTCTCAAAACTTTAACTAGTTGCAGTAAAAAAACAGTTCTTTAATGAAATACATGATGTACTTTAAATAAGTGTGTACATATGTTTTTAAATATAAGAAAATAATGGCAGACAGTTTGTAGAAGCTCTTCTCTTAAACACTTCTTCCCCCCTCCCACTCAATATACAAAACAAAGTGGACAGTACTTAAAATACATAATGCTACATTCTCACATATTATATAACATATTGACTGTTGCAATTTTAAAATTTATTTTTATATCCTGATTTTGTAAGAAATGGTGCAAAGACTTTCAGTAATGATTAATTTCTTTTTATTTGTGAGTTATGTGCTACAATGTGGGAGATACAACACTGTTAGTCATAGACATTAAAAATAGTGTGTTTCTATATGACTAACAGTGTTGTATCATAGACATTAAAAATAGTGTGTTTCTATATGACTAACAGTGTTGTATCATAGACATTAAAAAATAGTGTGTTTCTATATGACTAACAGTGTTGTATCATAGACATTAAAAATAGTGTGTTTCTATATGACTAACAGTGTTGTATCATAGACATTAAAAATAGTGTGTTTCTATATGACTAACAGTGTTGTATCATAGACAATAAAAATAGTGTGTTTCTATATGACTAACAGTGTTGTATCATAGACATTAAAAATAGTGTGTTTCTATATGACTAACAGTGTTGTATCATAGACATTAAAAATAGTGTGTTTCTATATGACTAACAGTGTTGTATCATAGACATTAAAAATAGTGTGTTTCTATATGACTAACAGTGTTGTATCATAGACATTAAAAATAGTGTGTTTCTATATGACTAACAGTGTTGTATCATAGACATTAGAAATAGTGTGTTTCTATATGACTAACAGTGTTGTATCATAGACATTAAAAATAGTGTGTTTCTATATGACTAACAGTGTTGTATCATAGACATTAAAAATAGTGTGTTTCTATATGACTAACAGTGTTGTATCATAGACATTAGAAATAGTGTGTTTCTATATGACTAACAGTGTTGTATCATAGACATTAAAAATAGTGTGTTTCTATATGACTAACAGTGTTGTATCATAGACATTAAAAATAGTGTGTTTCTATATGACTAACAGTGTTGTATCATAGACATTAAAAATAGTGTGTTTCTATATGACTAACAGTGTTGTATCATAGACATTAAAAATAGTGTGTTTCTATATGACTAACAGTGTTGTATCATAGACAATAAAAATAGTGTGTTTCTATATGACTAACAGTGTTGTATCATAGACATTAAAAATAGTGTGTTTCTATATGACTAACAGTGTTGTATCATAGACATTAAAAATAGTGTGTTTCTATATGACTAACAGTGTTGTATCATAGACAATAAAAATAGTGTGTTTCTATATGACTAACAGTGTTGTATCATAGACAATAAAAATAGTGTGTTTCTATATGACTAACAGTGTTGTATGATAGACATTAAAAATAGTGTGTTTCTATATGACTAACAGTGTTGTATCATAGACATTAAAAATAGTGTGTTTCTATATGACTAACAGTGTTGTATCATAGACATTAGAAATAGTGTGTTTCTATATGACTAACAGTGTTGTATCATAGACATTAGAAATAGTGTGTTTCTATATGACTAACAGTGTTGTATCATAGACATTAAAAATAGTGTGTTTCTATATGACTAACAGTGTTGTATCATAGACATTAAAAATAGTGTGTTTCTATATGACTAACAGTGTTGTATCATAGACATTAAAAATAGTGTGTTTCTATATGACTAACAGTGTTGTATCATAGACATTAGAAATAGTGTGTTTCTATATGACTAACAGTGTTGTATCATAGACATTAAAAATAGTGTGTTTCTATATGACTAACAGTGTTGTATCATAGACATTAAAATAGTGTGTTTCTATATGACTAACAGTGTTGTATCATAGGCATTAAAAATAGTGTGTTTCTATATGACTAACAGTGTTGTATCATAGACATTAAAAATAGTGTGTTTCTATATGACTAACAGTGTTGTATCATAGACATTAAAAATAGTGTGTTTCTATATGACTAACAGTGTTGTATCATAGACAATAAAAATAGTGTGTTTCTATATGACTAACAGTGTTGTATCATAGACATTAAAAATAGTGTGTTTCTATATGACTAACAGTGTTGTATTATAGACATTAGAAATAGTGTTTCTATATGACTAACAGTGTTGTATCATAGACATTAAAAATAGTGTGTTTCTATATGACTAACAGTGTTGTATTATAGACATTAAAAATAGTGTGTTTCTATATGACTAACAGTGTTCTATCATAGACATTAAACACGGTGTGTTTCTACATGACTGTGTTGTATGATATAGAAACACACCATTTTTAATGTTTATATCATTTGGTTTTTTTCACAATTTTTTAAACCATAATCCTTATTAGAAATCTTTTTTCATAATAGCTTAATTTTATGATTTGAATTTCAGGTGTAAATTTGCTTTGAAATATACCTGGGCCACAGGCAAAAATTGGTCACGGCTATTTGATTTTTAGTTAGTAATAGTGGTAGGTTGCTTCCAGTTCTGAAGTCTTCCCTTAAAAAGTAGGGCAGGAATTCATCATGACTGTTTCACTTTTAGTTGGTAATAGTGGTAGGTTGCTTCCAGTTCTAAAGTCCTCCCTTAAAAAGTTGGTCAGGAATTCATCATGACTGTTTCACCTTTAATCAGTAATAGTGGTAGGTGTTTCCAATTTTAAAGTATTCCCTTAAAAAGTGGAGCAGTAGTTTATCACGACTGTTTCAACTTTAGTTGGTAATAATGGTAAGCTACTTCCAACTGTTCAAAGCCTTGTGTTAAAAAGGAGATACAAATAAAGAAAAATGTGTGTGATGTGATCCAGAGGCGACAAAACTCAAGAGTTAAACAAAGATTCAAACTTAATGTGACAAAACTAGTCCAGAATAAAAAACTGATGTAGAAATGGTTTAGTATCGGTTCAGCTCTATGTTCTTTGGTACTGATTTCTGTACCTAAACCATCAAAGCGACCAGTTAGGTAAAACTTATCTAAAGTGTTCTCCTTCTTGGTCCACAGGTCCTTGCACCACTGGCTCAATCCTTCCTCCTTCACGGGGACTGCATCTTGATCGTAACGCTTCACAAGGAAATGAACAAACTTTGGCATGTTTCCCCTCAGACAGTCAGCTTCTGATTGTGGAATCTTGTCTGGATACCCAATGGTTACATCATACACTGCATCCAACATACCCACTAAAAGAAGCAATAATTTGAATTGAATTATTATAACAAACACTGAACATTTTCCAAGAGGAGAGAATTGTATAAATGAAAAATTATCTCTATGAGCCCAAATTGTCTGACACCTTTAGTGATCATGATCAGGGATCAAATTATTATTTTTTATGAATTAAAACACGAGCCACACTCTGATTTAAATCATACACATTACTTCTAAACACGTACTTATTCTTAGAATAATTAATTGTGATGATAGAAATAATATCATAAAATTATAAAATGTGTGCATTAGATAAAATGGAATTAGTTTAAAAATAAATTACAAATATTTGTCTTGGCCAGATGGTTAAGAAACTCAACTCGTAATCTGAGGGTCTCGTGTTCGAATCCTCATTACATTAAACGTGCTCGCCCTTTCAGCCGTGGGGGCGTTATAATGTAACGGCCAATCACACTATTCGTTGGTAAAAAAAGTAGTCCACGAGTTGGCGGTGGGTGGTGGTGACTAGTTGCCTTCCCTCTTGTCTTAAATTAGGGACGGTTAGAGCAGATAGCCTTCGTGTAGCTTTGCGCGAAATTCAAAACAAACAAACTGAATTAAACTAAGACAAATGTACGACTTACATTCTCTCATTTTTTGGACCAAGAAAACAAAACCAGTAGTGCGTGGATGGAGCACGTGACGGTAACTTGACAAACCATTTCTTTGAGCAAATGCTTCGCTCTTTTTAATGTTGTTTAGAGTGAGATCAGTTCCCTCAGGAAATAACAAAACCTTAAAGAGAAAAAAACGTATTTTATAATAGTTTACGAGACGATTAATTTCAGAGTTATATTCCTTAAATAATTAGCGTACAATAGAAAATATGATTATTTCAATTTAGCAGTGTTAAACAATATTAAATTATGTGCAATGACAATAATGTAAATAAATGGAAACACAAGTGACATACATAAAGAAGTCACAAACAACCAGTAAAGCCAACTAGATAGTGAGCCTATTAATGGTAAAAAAGTATCAAAGAAAGTGGAAAAGAAAAGCGATGACATTGTACAATCTACTTACATTTTGTTTGTGGGTCCTTTGTTTTACATACTAGTTTTTTTTTCATGCTATGGTACAGTTTATATATACGATTATGAAATATTGTTCTAAGTGCCTTCTATTTCCGTCCAAATAACATGGTTGCCTTTTGACCTTTACATCTGGATCTTGTGAAGTTTAAACCATATTTATAAGTATTTTATTACTGTCAGTACAAAATTTCACCACGTTTGATGTATGCTTGAAATTACGGACTTCCTGGAAGATAAGTCTCTGCCAGTGAATTGTGTTCCTGCACTTGGCAACAGTCAGGGTGCCATCAAAATGTGTATATCGCTGGTTCAATTAGTAACGATACAGCCCCAAACTTGTTCTGATCGTCTAACATGTTCCATTACAGAAGTTGTACATGGGATATTATACAGTTGCCCTCTCTACTGTCCAACAAACTATCTATCGCAAAAAAAAAAGGAATTTAATGGATCTATTTAACTGCTGAATTTCGTGCAAAGCTACTCGAGGGTTAAACCGTTAGCTTTTCCCTAATTCTAAAGTGTTTGACTAGACGAAAGCAGCTAGTCAACACCACCCTTCACCAACTTGTAGGCTACTCCGACCAAATAGTGGGACTTGACCATTACTTTTGTAATGTGCCCGTTTCCTCAACCTAACCTGAAGACTTGGTAGATATTTAGATGTAAAATAGATTTGAAACACAATTATGTGATTCAAACGATTTTACGTCCGGTTTGTTCAAAGATTACTGAATTTTTCTTCGCCCCACATCAGGAATAGTTGGCTTAGACAAGATGGAAATATTTTATTTTACAAGGTCACAGTTGTGTTGAAGAGCATGGCAGAGTGACTGTGAGAGGTCGATAGCTCATTCCAAAAGAGGAGTGAGAAAGCAAAAACGTCCTCAAATTGCAATTGTTTTGAGTGATAACCCAAGATTCACAGCTCGTCAGACTAAGTACTGGACTACATTCATCCCAAATATTTATCTGTAAAGACCACACGTCTCCAACTTTGTTTATTCAACTGTTTGTCATCTGATGTCCTTTTCAAACAGTTACATGTCCATTGAGACAATTCAGTATTACTGTTCTTTACCTGACTTTCACTTCTTTTTTTCAGCAAAATCTTTGAACTCGACTGGCAATTGTCTTGAGACACGGACATCACTTTCAGCAGCGCCACTCACACTTGTTTCACAGTCTGGTAAACAGCCCTCAATTTTTCGCATGGAATATTTTTGACTAACCAAATCTTCGATTTCTTCATCCTAGTTACGCGAGTGTTTTAGTCCTGGCAGTTATAAATACATTTATAAATACATAAATAAATCTATTATTACTGAGCATTGAGTAGTCTGTTCCTCATTTCTGTAAGCGTAAAACTGGTGTAATACATTCTTATCGGTTAGATTCCAGAGAACCTATCATCACACGACTGTACTTTGTATGGTTCATTCTCACATTATAAAGGTGCAGTGATAATAAACTAACATGGAAGTAGTTATATCTAACAAACCACGAATGGACTTGAGAGACAACCGTGGGCATTCAGAAGTTGTTGTCTTTCTTCAGCCCCACACGCGAAATTAAGATATTAAATATACTGGGGATAGAAGATCTTATGAACTGCATGGTAGGTATGACATATACCAATAAGTATGATAGTGTCTGGTACATTTTGAACAAGTAATTGACAGGGACACAAGAATTAATTAATACCTAGTTAATCTGCCACTGAATCAAATCATCCAGATGGTTTTGGCCCTCAACTTGTAATCCAAGCACTATGTGTTCGAATCCCTATCACACCAAAGATGCTCGCCCTTTCAGGGGTGCTATAAGTGACAGTCAATCCCACTATTCGTTGGTAAAAGAGTAGCCCAAGAATTGATGGTGATCACTAGCTGCCTTCCCTCTAGTTTTACACTACTAAGTTAGGGACGGGTAGTGCAGATAGCCCTCGTGTAGCTTTGCGCGAAATTCAAAAATAAACAAACAAACATCTAGGTACAGGTGTAAAGAATTTGACGAGATGAGCAGGGGAACTTGTCTTGACAGAAGCTCGTGGTGGATAAGCACGGAGAAACGGAAGAGAATAAAATGCACGTGCGTTTGTTTACTCACGTGATGATGATGTCACGATAACTTCTTTTAATCGATTTCACTCCTAATTCCCGTAGTATTTGTTGTTTATACCTTAACATTTCCATAAGTTTCAGAACTTTATGTATTATAGTGATATAAATATATTACTCACTGTTAACGAAGACAGCTCATCGCTACAAGAAGATAAAAGTAGTAATAATAAATATGAGTGAAATGTATTAAAACTCATCGTATGAACTGAAGTGTGCCTCATGTTACTAGATTTCACCTTTACATTTCATATAGTCGCAGTGCTAGTCAATTGGGTGAATGATTCACTCAAGGGTTTTGTATTTTTGATGTTGTTTTCTTTCCAGTTGTAGTTTGATGTATATTTGGGTCATTTGAACTGTACTTTTAGAAACTTTTAGGGGTGAATGATATTGGGAAAGGTTGAGAAGCACTGACCTATTGTGTAATCAAACTTTTTAACTACTCTGAAAACATGGTATGTGGTCAAGTTACACACTTTAAAAATATAATTATTTTTGTTCACCTACTGTAGGCTTCTATATAAATTTATGAATATATAATTAAAAAAAAAACTGCTTAGTTTTCGTAGTCATCATGGAATACGTTGGTTGGTTTTGTATTTTATGACGCGAAGCAAGTTGAAATACGTACCTGCATGTTATTGTTGTCTCTGCTCAGTAAGTGGAGAAGTCCTTCCAGCAAAATTTGGTCTTCATTCCAGCTTCTTTTAATATATAAAAAACGTGACATCTGCATAACCCAACCTTTTTGAAAAGGGGAGGAAATTAGATGTGGAAGTAAGATTAAATTGGTCGTTTCTATCTTACATATTAACAATTATGTTTAAATATACGACAATAATTTTACTTTGATTTTCTTGTAGTTACAAGAAACGCTATTTTGAAACAAAATCACATCTTAATAATTAATTCGTGTTTGAAAGAAAGGCTTGCGAGAAAAGTAATTTAGAAAAAAAAAAATATTATTTTGTCGATCCCTAGTGGCAAAACGGTATATCTGCGGTATTTTCGCCACTACAAACTGGGTTTTGGAACTCGTGGTTGGATGGTTAAGGCACTCGACTCGTAATCCGAGGTTCGAGTCCCCGTCGCACCAAACATGCTCACCATTTCAGTCGTGGGGGCGTTATAATGTGACAGTCAATCCTACTATTTGTTAATAAAAGAGTAACCCTAGAGTTGGCGATGAGCGGTGATGACTAGATGCCTTCCTCTAGTCTTACACTGCTAAATTGGGGACGGCTAGCGCAGAGAATCCTCGTGTAGCTTTGCGCGCAATTAAAAAACAAAACAAAACACACACACACATATCTTCAGGGGCAATCACAACGCGGACGTCTCAGAAATAAACAGTTGTCCATTGAGAACAAGTGTGAATCCGTTAATTTCTTATACGAACAAATGTCATTGCCAGTTATTAAAGACCGTTTAAAAATATCACTTTTATCTATTATAAAAGGAAAGAATCAAACAATTATACAAGAATTAAAATATAAAACAAGTTTTAAAAGAATGAACAGATACGAATCGAGGCTGTTTTAAGTTGATATTTAAGCTTTACTATTACATCTTATATCTTTCAATATTAAATATGGTTTTATTTCATTTTGTTTTAGATTTATTAAACTTATTTATATTATATAATCTGCATGAAATGTTTTAAATTAATTTTTAATTATTTATTTTTAGATGTTTTAATGTTATGACACTAAAAAGGCCCGGCATGGCCAAGTGGGTTAAGGCATTCGACTCGTAATCTGAAGGTTGCGGGTTCGAACCTCCGTTACACCAAAGATGCTCGCCCTTTCAGCCGTGTGGGCGTTATAATGTTACGATCAGTCCCACTATTGGATTGAAGATGATTAGAAAGAACGTCATATTCGTTCTTAAAAGAGTAACCCTAGAGTTAGCGATGGGTGGTGATGACCAGCTCCCTTCCCTCTCGTCTTACACTGCTAAATTGGGGACGGTTAGCGCAGATAGCCCTCGTGTGGCTTTGCGCGAAATTCAAAAACAAACAGTACCTTTAAAGTCACTGTCTTTATTCACATTTTTATGTATAGTATTATCTTTTATTTAATAATTTTTGTTTTTGTTGTATTCCAATTTATTTTATTTATATACTTTTATGTCATTTCATTATTTTATATTACTGTGTTTTATTTCATTTATTTTAAATTCAAACGAATTTAAAAAATATGCTACATGGCTAAAAGTATGTGGACACCCGACCATCATATGCATATGTGCTTGTCGAACATCTCATTCCAAAACCATGGGCATTAATATGGATTTCTTCTCCCTTTGCTTCTATAACAGCCTCCACTCTTCTGAGAAGGCTTTTTATTATATTTTGGAACATGGCTGCTGGGATTCGCTCGTATTCAGCCACAAGAGCATTAATGTGGTCAGGCACTGATGTCGGGCGAGAAGGCCTGGTTCGTAGTCGGCGTTCCAATTCATCCCAAAGGTGTTCGATGGAGTTGAGGTCAGGATGCTCTGCAGGCCAGTCAAGTTCTTCCACATCAAACTCGGCAAACCATGTCTTTATGGACCTCGCTTTGTGCACGGAGGCATTGTCATGCTGAGACAGAAAAGGGCCTTTCCCAAACTGTTGCCACAAAGTTGGAAGCACACAATTCTCTAGAATGTCATTGTATACTATAACATTAACATTTCCCTTCACTGGAACTAAAGAGCCTGGCACAAACCATGAAAAACCACAAAACTTTACAGTTGGCACTATATATTCAGGCAGGTAGTGTTCTCCTGGAATCCACCAAGCCCAAATTCGTCCGTCAAATTGCCAGATAGTGAAGCGTGATTCATCGCTCCAGAGAACTAGTTCCCAATGCTCAAGAGTCCAATTGTGCTTTACATCACTCCATCCGACGCTTGGCATTGCGCATGGTGATCCTAGACTTGTGTGCTGCTGCTCGGCCATGGGAACCTATTTCATGAAGCTCCCGTCAGTTCTTGTGCTGACGTTGCTTTCAGAGGCAGTTTGAAACTCGTTAGTGAGTGTTGCAACTGTGGAAAGACGATTTTTACGCGCTATACGCTTCAGCACTTGGCGGTCCCGTTCTGTGAGCTTGTGTGGCCTACCGCTTCGTGGCTGAACTGTTGTTGCTCCTAGACGTTTCCACTCTACAATAACAACATTTTCAATTGATCGGATCAGCTCTAGCAGAGCAGAACTTTGACTAACTGACTTGTTGTATGCTTGATTTTATGCACCTATGAGCAATGGGTGTGGCTGAAATGGCCAAACCCACTAATTATAAGGGGTGTCCACATACTTTTGGCCATGTAGTGTATCTTTAAAACCAAACGAAGTCATTTATCGAACACCTTGAGATAACTATGATATGATAAAATGTTTTAACTCGAGACAAAGGTGGAGGAAACTCATCACCTGAAACACCTAGACTCTTAAGGAAGAGTTGAAATCCATCCCCAAGTGAGAACACAGTTCCGGGCTTCAATGATATTCAATATAATATGTTAAAAACTGTAACGGAATTAATACAATAGCTGATTTATTTAACTTATCTTTGAAGTTTTGGTCTTTCACATGAATTTCGAGAAAAATGCATTATAACCATGATTTCAAAACCAAATATGGTAAAGAATGACCCATCCAATTATAGAGCCATAAGTTTGACCAGTTGTCTATTCTAAAGTGTTTGAAAGAAAATCAAACGATAAACTGTTGAAATTTTTAGAAAAAATAAAATATTAAACAAATTTCAAACGTGTTAAAAAACAGCATTCAACAGACAGCTGAACGCCTATTTAGGCTTACGGAGTCTGTGGTGGATGGTTTTAATAAAACAATACGCTACTGGAGCTGTCTTGTTAGATGTAGAAAAGACTTATGGCAAAATTAGGTTTAATGGACTAATATATAATTAAATTTCTATTTTACACTTCCTTTTACTATTGTGAAGTTGATGTATAATTTTATCAATAAAATATTAAATTATATTAAAATAAGTAACATGAAATCAGAAGTTCTACTCCTAAAGTAGGAGTTTCCCAAAGAACTCTTACTTGTAGTAAAACCCTTATAGAATATATGTAAAAGAGTACCTTAGGAATTATGAGTGGTGGTGGGTAAACAGCTTGAAATACCTTGGCTTTGAGAGGGCTAGAAGTTAATCTACAAGAGAATAAAGGGAAACCTTAACTCGTTCCTCTTAAAGAAATACCTGTAAAGGAAATTTCGCAGTACCTTTCTCGTCTGAGCACTGGTACTCTGGTAAAATGGTACTCCCTTCGTTTAACTGTCTGGGAAACTTGAACGTAGGAGTTTTCTAATTGTTTTTCCACTGGTATTTCTTTATCTGATAATTTTTCTTTACTGTTTCTCAACATACTTTAGTGAATGAAGGATTCTTGTCACGTGCCTTCACGAGAACCTTTCTTACTCATTAAGAAAACAAAAAGAGGTTATTTTGTGTAATCCAGACTAACTATTACAAACTATTGGCTTATTTATTTAAATCTTACCCAGAGCTGGTATATGTTTGACAAGGGATTTCAGCACAAATTTGCACCTAGTGGCTAAAGGTACACCTCTGTGCTGTAATAATGCCCAAAAGAACAACCAATCAACACGGGTTCGATGGTTCATTACTATCAAGGAATGCTCTTGAAGCCTCACGAAATCTCCTTCAATTATGAACCGAACGTCGCAGATGATTTCAATCAAGGCCTGTTATAAAAGAAGTTACAAAAAGTATTAGCCATCTATTATAAACGTTCATTTTTTATGAAGTCAGAATTACCAAATACTTTAGAACAAACAAATTTGTATAATGGTATAACTTTAACAGTATTAAAAATGGTAAGACATTTGAATTTAAGTAAGTTGATAAATGGTACCAATTAGGATGTATTTGCAAATATGATTAACTATTGGTAAAGTCCACTGCTCGTACAGTGGTAAGTCTACGGATTTACAAAATTAGAATTAGGGGTTCGATTCCTCTCGGTAGACTCAGCTGATAGCCCAATATGGCTTTGCTGTAAGAGAACACACACGCGCAAACACTATTGGTGAAAGAAATAACGTTGTATAATTTCATTACTTCAATGGTATTTATAAATACATAGTGCAGTTTCACGTATTCTGTGTTTCATACTTACAAAACGCAATCGAAACAACTATCAGAAGATAAAATTAAGGGTATTTGGTTTGGTTCGAGTTTCACGCACAGCTACAGGAGGGTTATTTGCACTAGTTGTCCCTAATTTAGCAGTGAAAGACTAGAGGGAAGATAGCTCTGGGGCTATTGTTTTATCAACGAACAGTGGAATTGGTCGTCATATTATAACACTCTCATAGCTGGGAGGACGAGAATGTTTGGCGAAACGGGGATACGAACCCGCGACCCATAAACTGCGAGTATAGAGCCCTAACTACCTGGCAAAAACTAAAGGTACAGAACTTGTACTGTCATTAGCAATTTCAACTTATCCAGCCAGACCAGAGACCTCAAAGAAGGTGGCCAATCACTTGCACCCACAGTTACAAGGGCTTTGTACCGAATCACATAATTGATTGTTACTCTTATAACGCATTTACTGCCAAGTGTGGCCAAAGGTATCGTGGCGCAATCCTTGGATCCTCATGATATATAGATCAGAAAGTTGGTCAGTAATACACGTTTGATCCACTATAACGTTAAATATAATTACGTAAACACGTCAACACCATGGCTGGTTTCATAATTGCGTGTCTTGCTGATTAGTTGTAATATTTACACGTATATTAACCTTTACTTTATTTATTCTTCATAAAATTAACTCCTACGAGTTGTATCACTGTCACCGAGGATATCACGTCACGTGATGTATGCGTAACGTAAAGGGATTTAGATAACAAACCTTACGTTCGTACAAGAGCTTAAGATTTAGAACATGTCAGACATATTTCATCTAGCAGACGATGATATAGTATCGCAAAATTTCACACTCTGGATGTCTTTTGATGAACTGTTGTATAACTTCGGATTTACAGAGGGATTGTCGTTTTAGGTAAAACATGCTACGAAACTTATCTCATACCTTTGTTTAATTTGATTTATCTCTGATGCTCAGTGTACACATTTATTTTATTAAAAAAAACAGCTTCTGAACTGAGTTTTCTTATATTACGTTGAACTGAGGAATAGTTACAAACTAGGGCCACTCGGCATGGCCAGATGGTTAAGGCATGGCCAGGTTGGTTAAGGCACTCGACTCGTAATCCGAGGGTCGCGAGTTTGAATCCCCGTCACACCAAACATGCTCACTCTTTCAGCCGTGGGCCATTAAAATGTGACGGCCAATCCCGCTATTCGTTGATAAAAGAGTAGCCCAAGAGTTGGCGGTGTGTGGTGATGACTAGCTGCCTTCCCTCTAGTCTTACACTACTAAATTAGGAACGGCTAGCGCAGATATTCCTTTAGTAGCTTTGCGCGAAATTAAAACAAAACAAGCAAACTTGGGATCTTCAGGTTTATCTTATGTCTACATTACAAGAAAAGAACTCACAGAAGAATACGTTTCCCACGAGGCAAAGATGAAGTCTGTAAGTTTATGAAACAAAGGTGGATTTAACAAAGCCAGAGGCATGAGTGGACAATATAAAAGAAAGAACCCATAAAATATACTCCCATACCAGAGGAAACAGAATATAACACTTTTCATGTGCATGTTAAACATTCAATCACTGAAATTTGGTTTCAATAAATAATAGTTTGTCAACATGCCCGTAGTTATATATGTATATATATCGGATGGACTTTTACGACGCACAGGTTTTGTAATAGGATTACGTTAATTACATTACTGGATTTCTCTTACCATTCTACATTTGTTTAGTTCTACCACTACGACTTTAAACAAACGTCAAGTTATGTTATGTTGAAAACTGTACATGGGTGCCCGCAGGAAGAGGCATTCGACTCCTTTTTTTGTAATTTTTATTCAAACTGTTTATTTGTGTTTGCTTTTGAGCACATATAACACGTTATTCTAGTCCGTTGACCTTCACCGTAAAAGCTGATCTCTATGCACACGTTTTATTTCCCCACCCCAAAATTTTCTGTGGGCACCCACGAGACTGTATTTGTTCATAGTGTTTATAGGTCGGATACGTAAGAATCGCTTTATACATTGTGTTCAAGATATTTATTCTGGGTAAGCACAACACGAACATATTAGAGGAATCGAATCAAATATAAAAGGAAGGGTGTAAAAATACACGGCTAATTAAAACTATTACAGGATTCATGTCAGATGTTTAGTCAAAGTAAAACATTTTTATCAGTGTACAACAGCATTTCTTACGAATCACACGAATGAAGACATGGGTAAATTCTACGAATATTAAAATAATTTTTATCTACTATGTATTGTTGTTAAGAGTATTAAAATCAGCACATACAGAAAGTATTGAAATGAGTTTCACACAAATATTTATACAGAAAACATTTGTGTTAAAAACGTGGTTAAAACCTCCAATGTGTCGCTTATAATAATAAGAGTGAGGTACATTTCCAGTTTATTTCTACCTTCTGAGCCAATTAGTTATGAACTGTCAATGCTACTGATATTATTTTAACATAAAACAGTGGTTCACTTTCTTTGTCTTTTCAGAGCTATGTCTTTGAAAATAATACTGGTAACATTTAGTGTAATTTTAAATTCTCCGCTTAATTTGGTCACAAACACTCGCAATCAGTTCATATCATATTCTTGATGACAAGAAACCACTTGAAATAAAAATGTATCTCAGAATGGCTGGTATGGGTATTAACACTTTTATTGATAAGCAGAGAACAACGTTTCGACTTTCCTAAGTCATCTTCAGGTTAAGTTCTGAGATAAATTCATACCATAGTACTTAGCTTTGATTGGTTGTGTAAGGTCTCAAACAGTTCCGAAATCAAATATTACCCTTGTTCAGAAGAGGTAATCACCAGGCCATATTTATACATAAAATACCCTTTTAAATATTACGATGGTATCTTACTCTTTGTAAAATAATTTTTATGTCTAGTGGAAGGTAGTCTTATTTCGAAGGTAGAAATTTAACGGTGAGAGGCACTTAGCTTTATCAACATGTGATATAGCGATCTATTTCTGTTAATAAATAATTTATATATATATATTTATTAACAGTACTTCCATGGGTTAGGAACTCAGGATTTGTATGGCAAACTTTGATTTACAGCATCATTCCTGAATGAGATAAAACCCATTTTAGCGTTTATAAGTTAGACTAAAATTCCACATAAGGGTTTTAATAGAAAATTCACATATTTAGTGACATATGGCAAGTTTTTTATTCCTATACTACACAACAGTTAACTTATAAGATGCTTATGTTATGTTGTTGACTTGGCATACATCAAACATAGTTTGTTATGTTCTTGTTCTTTCTCTTCAGATTAGATATGAAAACCTTGGTGTCACTGGGATGATTCTCATTACCTTGATCAATGGTACTATACTGCTTTCAATGTACCTCACTCACAGTAACGCTGGGTAGATAGTACTGTAGATTCCAGCTGAAACCCATATTTCAATCGACGAAAGTGCCATCTAACTGTTTCAAAAGATTGTCCTCAATCTTCAATCTCTCTTTCACTTCTTTTAATGTTATTGACTAACACACCAGTGCAAGTACAACTTGTATCTGAACACATTTCTCTGGCAGAGTTTGTTGTATATCATTGGCAGATGAGAATAGTTTTGTATCACCGGATTTCTTTTAAATTTCGTTTTCAATCACATTCATAAGACAATATGGATCTCTTGGGAGTAACACAGTACATAGAATCCTTAATACTGTCATCCAGAATGCAAACAATCGACTATTCTTGTCAAGAGCACTGAAACTTGATCTCTTCCGTCGAGTTCCTTTATTTGGAAGGTTTGATGTTGCTGTGAATTTGATACCAAAAAACTACCGAGTTTAATAAACATTGTTCCTGCGCAATGTTGGAGTGCTACAACAACGACTTGGTTTCATGCATGATTTCTTGAATAATCTGGGTCGCTTCTTTCGTGTCACGAAACCTAATGGATCCTCAGAAGTATCGTTAGACGTTTCATCTTCATCACCTTTCAATACAGTGACGCAATCAGTCTTTCCTTTTATTCTTTCTTCGTGCCTGTTATTCACCTGCGATTTTGACCTTTTGGTCTAAACTGTTGCATCTACACTTACATCGAGGGCATTTCCAACAAGTACCACACATACACACTTTGAACTTACAAGCCATTTTCTTATTTTCGAACGAAAGAACTATGACAGGTACTTAGTTTCAAGGAAAGGTATTTTACTTTCCCAACTGGGGTGTTCAGTGACAAGAGTATCCCACTTCGCTTTGCTCGCGAATGTATTAAGAAGACAAGGAATTAATTATTTCAGTGGTGTTGGTAAAAAAGGTTACTGAATGCTTTCTACAAGATTTGGTAAATGTCTGATGGGCGTCGAGACAGAGGAAGGTCCAAAGCCATCGGTGATGGTGATGTCGACGATAATGAAGATGAGATGCCGGAGTTGTGAAGAAAAGGAGCAAGTCGGCACTTCACCACACGTTTGGGGCAGGGGTTTAGTTTGAAGACAGACAAACAAGGGGACTTCTCTCCCCAACTGGGGTGTTCAGAAACATCCTTGCTCCTCTTAAACCCCGCCCGTGGAATTTGAGTTGATTGCTACGCAATGAAATCGTGACTGGTACTGCGTTTTAAAGGAAAGTCGGCTTTTCCAACTGAAATCAGGAATGCCGGTACCTCCCTTCGCGATTTGATTTAAATTAGTTATTATTTCCAAGGATTTGTGTTAATTTTGTTTGATGGTTCCGGAAGTTGTTGTTAGTTGTGTCTCACCATGAATTATTTGATTAGTTTTGACAAAGCCTGAGTTGTTTGGTCGGTTCATGGTTGTAAAGTGAAGATTAGTAGGGCTGATGGCATGTCATTAGTTGTGATGGTCGATGATTTGACCAACGAAGGAAGACCAGGAAAAGCAAGGCAAGAGGTAGTATATGAAACTCTTCTTAAGTTCTTCTCCTTTCAAACGGATCATGGTCATGGTGTGGATGGGATCTTGGGATCCTATATCACAGCTGGGATCAATAAATCCAATGTCACAGCTGGGATCAGTAGATCCAATGTCACAGCTGGGATTAATAGATACAATGTTACAGTTGGGATCAATAGATCCAATGTCACGGCTGGGATTAACAGATCCAAGTCCCTAAGAATTTGCTATGGGGGGGAAACGGGAGTCCCCACTTTCACAGGACAGGCGCCGAATAATCTACCTGTCCTGTGCCCAAAACGGAAATTGAAGAAGAAAAAAGACATTTTATGGAATATTAATACATAACAGTTTGTTTACAATGTATTTATTTGTTGTTATATTGAGAGATTATGGAGGCCATGTATGTGTTATGTGGTGGAAAGTGTATTGTGTGTTAAGTGATTTGTGTTTATTGAAATACGTTATGCGGTGAGATGTGTTTCGTGGGAGTATTGGCTCTTTTGTATAATGTTGCAGTTGATTTGTGTTCTGCTTTCTTGTAGTATTTGTGTGCTAATTCGGTTATCTTGTTTCTAAGGGTGGAGAGGTTGCTGATTTTGTGTAAATAGTTGATAGGTTTGTATATTGGCAGTCGATTTGCCTTAGTACTTTGTTCTGTTGTATTTGAATCTTGTGTAATGTATTGTTGGACATAATTATACGTAACCTGACATATATAGGCTTTATATATTTTGAGGATGGTTTCGTGTGCGCAGCTGGTATGTTTGCCCGCGATGGTTAGCAAGTGTGATATGCGTTGCTTGATGGGTGATTGTATGTTGTGAACATGTTTGTTTCATGTTAGTCTGGTGTCGAATGCGACACCAAGAAATTTTTGTTTGTTTGTTATTGAATTTCGCACAAAGCTACTCGAGGGCTATCTGTGCTAGCCGTCCCTAATTTAACAGTATAAGATTAGAGGGAAGGCAGCTAGCCATCACCACCCACCGCCAACTCATGGGCTACTCTTTTACCAACGAATAGTGGAATTGACCGTCAAATTATAAAGCCCCCACGGCTGAAAGGGCAAACATGTTTAGTGCGACCGGGGTTCGAACCCGCGACCCTCAAATTACCAATCGAACGCCTTAACTCACCTGGCCCCAAGAAATTTAACGTGCTCGCTTATGTTGATCGGCGAGTTCCCGAGTGTAATTTTTATTTTATCTAATGTTTTTGTGTCTTTCTAATTTCATCTAAAAAGTAATTGCTTGAAGTCGACAGAGTTTATACAAACTATTAAATAAAGAAATAAACAAACCTTTTCTAGGGACACTTGGTGGCAGGGACGTATGAATCCAATGCTTGGCCAGGATTCTTATCTTCCTGTATTAACCTTTCTTTATCAATACAAGGTCAGTACACTTACTGACCAGTCCGATTTTCACAAAGGGTGCGACAATCACCTGTTTATGGTCCAATCAGGTTTTTGTAAGGTAAAAATGTTAGCTAATAAACAAACGATTCGGAATGACTTCAACAATAAGGTTCTGCAAAATCATTGATGCTGATTTATGAAAAACTATTAAAATAGAAGAACGAGAATTCTCTCAATCTGTCTGATGAGTTTGTGGACATTGGCACTCTCAAAACTATGGTGAACGTTGATTTTGTATTATTTCTAATTTCTCAAGATTTGTTTTCACTACATTTAAATATACTGGTGATCAATATTCTATTACTGGTCTAATGTATTGTTTCTGAATTTTAATCATGTTTAGCATTACCTAAAAGTATATTTTATGAATAAGTCAGTTTTGTCACTTTCTATTAAAAGAAACTAATGCACGTACGAGTGTAACAAGCATGCACTAACACATGCTTTATTACAACTTTGCCTAAGATCCAAGCTAAAAAGTAAATTAACGCTATCGTTTTTCACCTTGATTAGAGTTAACACATCGCAAACACTAAGTGTTATGACCTATTATGTGTATATTAATGTGTTTTATATATGACTCTAACTATAATTGCGAATGGTGTCTCCATAATTGCGCCTGTAATGCTCGATACTTTTAAAACTTAATCGCGTGTTGTACTGTTTTGGCGCCATTTTTCAACGATATCCACACAGTTCGAAGAGGTTTTCTTATGTTTTTTGCGAGTTCTTATTACTTCGCTTCTTTGGATTTTCACCAAATTTGGCATGAAGGTTTGTTGAGTCTGTGGGAAGTTACATAGAAATGTTAGGTTTTTTATGAGCGTTTCTTTTACAATTACATACAAGGATAGCAATTTTTCATGTTATAAGAGTACGTGTGTGTGTTTTTTTCTTATAGCAAAGCCACATTGGGATATCTGCCAAGCCCACCGAGGGGAATCGAACCTCTGATTTTAGCGTTGTAAATCCGTAGACATACCGCTGCACTAGCGCGGGGCGTTATAAGAGTAAGATAAACTGTCATTAATCATGAATTTACCTAACTTCCGTCCTAGGAACGGGTATCTAGCTAATTTCATACACATTTTTAATAACAAGCCTATTCCCGTCACAACTTAAAGTGCTTGCGTCATGGGATATAATTTCAGAACATGAAACTTTTTTTTACATTTTCTGATACTTATATCGTGGATATATTAAACCGGATCTGTATTAATTAAATCAAGATAGAAATGAAATATTTGGACACAACAGGGAAGGTTTTTCACAAGTTTTACCATAATACTAATACACTTTGAGGCATGTAATAATACATTTGCAGTTTTCAGATGAATAAGCTAATTGCCATCTGCACCTTCGCAAATACTTCGTTTAACAAGAAATTTAAAACGTGGAAAGCAGGTGACGAAACAAAAAAATAAACAGCCTCAATAAATATGTGAACATTTTGTTAACATACAAGCAAAAATGTCATAAAAGCTGTAACATTATAATTTTAAGTAAACAAGTTACGATGTGTGTGGGAAAAGGAGAGAGAATTCATCCTCAAGTTAATGAATGTTTTTAGCAGTTTTGGATCACATAAGGTCCTTTTATTTGAGATATTTATTATAGTTTACTTTGAAGTACACAGTTCAAAACATACCGACTTGTAACATTTCTTGCAAAACGGAAAGAAATCTATTTAACAAGATTTGACTGGTTTAGTTAACACTCCTACGAAAAGACGTTTCTACTCCTGATTTCTCCAAGCCCGTTCCCCTGGCTGTGGTTTCGCTCGATAGTAGATAGGGACAGTGGGAATCTCGTTAATCCATTCATTAATGGATTTAAATGGCAATTTCATTTAAATACAAAATTATTAGCCTAATATTAATAACCTTTCAAGTTGCTCTGAGGCCTATTACGCCCCACTTTTCGACAGATAACACTGAAAAGCTGAGGGTAACAGGTTTCCACTAATAAAACAAACGTTTCTTTCCTGCTCCAACTTTTATGTGATATAAAACTCAAAAACAAATATCACAGTCACCACACATAAAAATACCAGTATTGTCGTTTGAAACTTAACGTATTTTATGACATACATACGTATATAAAAAAATAAAACATCTCACACTGGCCTGTTTCATCTTAGTGTTGTTTTTATAATAATCATACAGCTATTTATGAATGTTTAACAACTTTTTATAACCACACCAGCAATGCTGATGAATCAGTCCTAACTAACACATTAGCTGAACTTAATGTACAATATAAGGGCAGCAAGGGACATACCGATAATGAAGGTCATCCCATCTACAAAATAATAGCATTCAGAGCCAGTCCTCATTAAAATATTTATCAAATCTTTCCTTAAACCTCTTAAATTTATTCCATCCTTTTGTTTTTCAGAAAAAAACGATTATATCTGTGCCCACAAGTCTTGTCATTGTCACCATTAAGTACAAAAACAAAATGATGATACATCTGCACTACCAATTCCCTTACCAATCTTAAATGTCTCAATCAGGTTCCATCTAATTTCAGATTACTTCACTTTTTTTGATTGAAAATGTTTAGAGCAGAACTATATAAAAACAGTGCACTTCAGTTCCATTACAGTAAAAGCTTATTCTAGAAACAAAATTTGGATTGAAGTAAAATTTCATCACTATGATGACAATTTCTGAAATGAGCTATCTGGACACTAGGTGGTTCTTGTGATTAGTTGGCTTTAGAATAAGTTTATTAATGTTAACCCAGATTAATAACAGTATACTCTTGAATAACACAGTGTAACGTATAAAGGCCAGTGTAACACGAGTGAAAATAACTTCAAAAGTTTTATTTTAGACATTATTTATATTCAAGAAAAAAAAAGGTGAATATGTAACATCCTCTAAGATTTTCATGAGTTCATCCAAGGATTTGCAGTTGATACTAGGGGTGGTTCGTCCATGTGCAATTTACTAATTTGCTGGGACACAGTATCAATTTCTGTCTTTTCTTCTTCTCTACTACAGTTATTAGACATCTCATCTTTTTTTAAATCATCTAAAGATCGGGACCGTGGGATGACAGCACCATCATTGGAACCTTTTACTGGACTTCCAGGATTTGACTTGTTGGCACTTTCACACTCAGGAAGAACTAAGGTTACATTTGAAGGTAAAGAGTTGTCTGCTGTCCAGCACTGTCTAAGTGAAGCCTCTAGAGCTGGCCGCCAAGGGAAGTCATACGGTCTATAGAAATGATGACGTCGTAGTCTCACCATTTTCATTCTGAGCAAATAATGGGAAGAAATTGTACAACTTTGTGATGTGCCTTACAATGTTTAACCTAAACTATTATTCCATTATTATGTTGAGCAAAAAGCACACCAGCTTGTTTATTTGATGATCCATAACATAAAATAAAATATTGGCCATATAGTTTGAGCTGACATGAAGTGTGAGCAATTATGGATGATAATAAGAATTCCAAGCATGAACTTCTCTTTGACCCTCAGTATAAATGTTTAACATCTTTAGCCAATGAGAATGAATATTAAGATTTAGTAGATCTTTGGATGTGGAGTCCAACTTCATAGTTGATGGGCAGCAGCGACATGAAACTCCACTGAAACACTACAAGAAACAAGAGGTCTGAATCATTTCTACAAAATAAACTTAACTGGAAAATGTGCTGCAAAAATATTAGTGTTGAAAAAGAAACAATGACTTAATTTTCCATTGTCGAAATAGCCCAACAATAACAACAATCTCAATGTTTTACACACACACACAGAATGGATATTCTAGTGTTATGACTTAGTAATTATAATGTATTGCTATTCAAATATATGAAACATGATTAACTGTTGGTCTCTTAATCAATCACATTTAACTAATCCATTATTTTCACATTGACGTGAACAGCTGGAATAAATGGAAACACTAATTTCAATTAGCTGATTATTTTCCTGAGATTAACTGAATTGAGAATAATTTACTTTAGATGACATTACTGGTTAAATCTGATTAATAAGCTTGATTTCTCAGTTCTAAACAGATTGTTTGATGGTGGGACTATAATTTGGTTTATATCTACACAGATGTAGTCAATTACAGCAATATGTTTACAATAATTGTATAGTAATTTGGTTGTATGGTGTCAGTTATAATTTCTCAATTACAATATTTTAGCTGTTCCATTGCAAGTAATACTACACAATTATAACACTTTCATTGTTCCAGTGTCAAGTAATACTACACAATTATAATACTTTCATTGTTCTAGTGTCAAGTGATACTACACAATTATAACACTTTCACTGTTCTAGTGTCAAGTGATACTACACAATTATAACACTTTCATTGTTCTAGTGTCAAGTGATACTACACAATTATAACACTTTTATTGTTCTAGTGCCAAGTGATACTACACAATTATAACACTTTCATTGTTCTAGTGTCAAGTGATACTACACAATTATAACACTTTCATTGTTCTAGTGCCAAGTGATACTACACAATTATAACACTTTCACTGCTCTAGTGTCAAGTGATACTACACAATTATAAACATTTACTGTTCTAGTGTCAAGTGATACTACACAATTGTAACACTTTCATTGTTCTAGTGTCAAGTGATACTACACAATTATAACACTTTCACTGTTCTAGTGTCAAGTGATACTACACAATTATAACACTTTCACTGTTCTAGTGTCAAGTGATACTACACAATTATAAAAATTTCATTGTTCCAGTGTCAAGTGATACTACACAATTATAACACTTTCATTGTTCCAGTGTCAAGTGATACCACACAATTATAACACTTTCATTGTTCTAGTGCCAAGTGATACTACACAATTATAACACTTTCATTGTTCTAGTGTCAAGTGATACTACACAATTATAACACTTTCACTGTTCTAGTGTCAAGTGATACTACACAATTATAAAAATTTACTGTTCTAGTGTCAAGTGATACTACACAATTATAACACTTTCATTGTTCCAGTGTCAAGTAATACTACACAATTATAATACTTTCATTGTTCTAGTGTCAAGTGATACTACACAATTATAACACTTTCACTGTTCTAGTGTCAAGTGATACTACACAATTATAACACTTTCATTGTTCTAGTGTCAAGTGATACTACACAATTATAACACTTTCATTGTTCTAGTGTCAAGTGATACTACACAATTATAACACTTTCACTGTTCTAGTGTCAAGTGATACTACACAATTATAACACTTTCACTGTTCCAGTGTCATGTGATACTACACAATAACAAAATTTATAATTTTCATATACTGAAAGTGTATTTACAATAGATCCTTACTTCACTTCACATAAATAGCTATTCTTTTTCAGTGCTATCCTCTATATGGAATTTTTTTAGCATGCCATATGCCTTGAAACTCCCTCTCATATGGAATTGACTAATTTCAAAACATCTCACATGGACATTCTTTGTCATGCAGAAACAGCCTAATCAAATGTGATCAAAGATGACATTAAAACAGGGTAGACCCAAGAAGTGGCTGAGGTGGGACAAATCAATCTGAAACCCAATCAGCATTGAGCACACAAAATGAGTGAAATAAAACTTATGGGTAAGACAGGTGAAGAACATATAATAAAGACAATAATATCGCAGAAAAAAACAAAACAACTAAAAAAACTTTAATATAGTATTGCAGATATTCCATGTGATACTAAATGTAGAGTTGCAGCCCTCCAAAGAAATGAACTGGTGGAGAAAAAGAACGGACTCTAAGACACTATTAGAAGAGAACGGTAAACAAACAGTAGTGTCCCACCCTAGAAGATCTGGATTTTCTTCTCTACAGGACATCAGAAGCCAGTAAGACGAGCTACATGGCATAGTCACCCTATCTCTAGTGTTGATTGTTGCTTTTCAGCTATCAAGAGTGTCCCAAAGTTGAAAATAGGTGAATATCCAAAACCTGGATTTCTTATTTTCATTCACTGTCATCTTTCTTCAACAGGCTAATTCTAGCTGAAACTATAATTTTATCATTAGTTAACAGAGTGAAACAGTCTCTAAAGTCTTTTAATACCTATTTTTTTATTATTTTATGCAAAATTGAAAGAAAAAATTATAATTCTAAGGGAGTTAGCTTTCTTAAAAAATGTAATCTTCATTTAGAAAGCTTAAGTACAAGTTGAAACAGGAATTAGAAGCCAATAATAAATGAATGTTAGATGAATGTACTATATAGAATACTCAATGCTTTGTACACTAATTGGTCTCCTTAAGGAGCTATTCTCTGTATACTATATGAAGTGTAAGAGTAAGAAAAAAATATACAGGCAATAAGTAATTGATCATGAAAAGTTACCTGACATAGTTACACTACCTCTGGTTAATATGTCATTTTTCAGCTATTTAGAGCATCCCAAAGTTGAAACTAGCAAATAGCCAAAATAGATATTTCTCATTTTTATTCATTGTCATCTTTCTTCAACAAGTCTAGCATCCTTCTAGCCTTAACAACAACAATAATGTTATTATCATTTGATAGAGCAAAACTATCTTCATGATCTTTGACTACCTGTTTTATTATTATTCTGCACAAAATCGATCAAGCTTTAGACCACACCTCATGACCTTGTAATTAATGTACACTATCTCATAAAAAGGTAAACAGGTAATTATTAGGAAAAAACTTTATTGCTAAATAAATTGGTTACATAGGACTGGCTGTTGAACTTGAAAAAAATGAACCAAACAAGAAAGACATGGAAGTGGATATACTGCTTGATCACACAGCAGACTAAACTGTCTCAACTTTACATGGAGAATAATATTCCTAAAATCAACTAAAGTAAAGGTATAATGATGATTGCTGAGATTATATTCAAACATCAAGCTTCTGTTAGCCAGTAATGTAAGGATTTTATTCTCTTGGTAAAGTTCAGACAGTTTAGTCTGTTATGTAATTATTAGCTGGATCAAGCGATATGTCCACTTTTATCTCTGTGTTGTTTGGTTCCATTTTTCAAGTTCAGAAGTCAGTCCTATATAGCTTTTATATTCAGTGATGAATTTTTTCTAATACTTGTTAATATTAATTTCTGATAGAAGATATATGAATCAGAATTAAAAATCAACCCATTAATTAAATATACTCTTATTGGGTTTTCACTTAACTATAAACATGCATTAGTAATAATTCTGCAAAAGTTGGTGTTGGGTAAAGGGCCAGCTAAATTCAAGAACTTAAAATGTCCATACAGGCATTAGTAACAGGAAATGTAAATTTTAGCCTTGATGATAAGAAGGCAGAAAAGCCTTTTTACCACAACTAGTGTGTATTTCAAGTTAATTCCAAACTAAAATATGATGGTAAAATAATTTTTATTTGTTTTTGAATTTTGTGCAAGGTTATGCGAGGGCTATTTGTGCTAGTCATTTCTAATTTAGCAGTGTAAGACCAGAGGGAAGGCAGCTAGTCACCACCACCAACGGCCAACACTTAGGCTACTCTTTTACCAGTGAATACGAATGAATACATCCAAAAAATGAAGAACATTCTATCAGACACAAACAAATTTAAACCAATACACACAAATCCAACAAAGACACACAAGACGCAACAAAACAAAAAAATAATAAAGGGATTGACATCACAACATATAATGCTCTCACACCTGATAAGGTGTGCAAATTTGGTGGGACGGGGATTTGAACCTGCAACTTTCAGATTATGAGTTCAGTGCCTGGCCATGCTAGGCCTGAAAGTAGAATAAAAGCACTTGAAACTAGAGTCACAGAAATATAAGTGTCAATTAGTTGAGTAATTCACATCAGAGAACAGAAAACAATAATAGGTATGCCACTAATGATCCAATAATTGTTTTACAACTTTGCCATTGCAGCCACATTACATTTATATTTACAATAAATAGAAGGCCAGTGATAATGCTCAAACCTTCATACGTGAGATTAACAGTAACATACCATGTTCTGTGAATAGTGATTATCTACTTGAAATAAACATTAGTGCATGTAATAAAACATGGTTATTTTAATGAATTGTACATTTTTTGAGACAAGCCTTTCACCCAGAGGCAGCAAATATGGGAAAAAATAGAAGAAAAGAAACACAGTGCATGATAGTTTGTTACAAGCATTATGAGCAGTCCAATGTACAAATATTACTCACTGCCACTTACATTTATATTAGGCATCAGATGGGTAATGGATGTGAAGGCTGATAATCCAAAACATTAGCAAGTTTCATAATGTACAGAAAAGCTATTGGAAAACTTAGTTTCAAATATTTGCAGTTGAAAACTTTTACTTACAAAGACAGTATTAGGTTTTCTTTATCACGATTTCTCTATAAAATATAACTTTATAGAGAATACTAACACTTATTCCATTTAAGAAATACCACCATGTCTCAAACCTCAAGGTGAAATTAATAAATACTAAATGTCACAAACCTCAAAAGGATGGGACATTCCTATCACTTTGGAGCTTTGATTTTCTGAAACCATAATTGTGTAGATGTCCAAACAAACACAAGGATAAGTAGGCATGACTTTTTTACTAAAGTAGCTTCATGATGAAGCTTAGAGTAGTATGAAATTTCTGGTACATTGAAAAATAACAGGGGTAAATAAGAGTGAAAGTTACAATTTTGATGAAGTTAAATCCATACAACACGATCATAAGTACTGAGTTCACTACAGGAAATAAAACTTATTCTTTATATGTTATTCTGTAACAGCTATCTTCAAACGAAAAGTCAGGCCAACTCACGTGAAGGCAGCTGATAAAAATTTATGGACGTTCAGAAATCAATGAAAGCATATTAATAACGTAAATGAAATAACTTATACATAAACTGAAGTGTCATATATTCCAACACATAACTTATTACACATTAACTTTGACATAAAGCAGAATGCAGAGCTTACATTTATCAGATGGTGGAAAGCAGAAAAGAAAAATGTAATAAAATGAACTGGACTAGGCAGCATCATTACCTGAACAAAATACAACTGTCTGTTCAATGATCATACAATAAGTTGACTCTATGATACAACAACAGCTTGAATGGAAAGCTGTTGGAAGAAGTTATTGTTAGTAGTATTAACAATGATAAAAATATGTTTATGAAGTGTAATAAAGCTGAAAATTGCATGTTAGAAATGTGTTAGTGGGTTACTTTTCATCAGACTGCTATTAACCTTTTCATAAAGTATTCCAGTGAAATACATTTGTATTTCATAGTAGAACATTTATAATTTACCCTTAAAACTAAGAACACTGAGACAACAACTACTGTATTACATATAACTGCATACATGTCTTTAGCAGAGAGTTCTGGAGTTCCTACTTTATATTAATCCTTTTGCACATTTCAATTTATACTGAAGGAAGTATGGGTGTAGTAATACTTACACAGGGTTATTAAAAGTGAACTATTTTAACCATAAATAAAACCAAAATTAAAGAGTAATAAATAGTTTTATTTCTTGCTTCTGAAGTTCATATATTATGCATAATTCCTCTTGAGATTCATAGTACAGGGTAGCCCGTAAGTCCCAACCCATCCATATGTTGTAATAAACATTATAATACTAATAAGTTGAAGGCAGCTGTTACTGCAGCATTTGGAACAATAACCCCTGCTATGTTGAGGAAAATGTCTCACAGAACATGGCATCGCATAATATTATGCAGCGAGAATGAGGGACAGCACACAGATATACTGGATACATAAGATATAGGGATAGGTAGGGACTTATGGGCCACCCTGTATGTGTACATTTTACTAATGTAATGACATAACAAACTGCAACATTAAACATTTCTCGTGTGAAGTCATTCGTGTCTAATGACTGACTGACAGATTACACACTGCTGTTTAATGGTGTGAGTAATTACAACAGGCAATCCCTTCAGATGGCCTTTGTTTCCCATGGGGGGCAGTAACATGATACATTTTCTTAAATGTATAAACAACTTTTGTCATATTCTTACCTGTGAATGTCCATACTATTTTTGTTAAGATATACCATGAGTCAGAGGAAAACAAGTCAAGAATCTGTTGTTTCACAAAAAGAAAGTATTACTCTTACATCAGGTTCAGCATGCTTAAACAATGAAGATTCTTGTTGGCATTTTTCTTTCTGGCATACACGCTTTATAAGAATTTCTAAAAATTTTGGCATCTCTCTAATCAAGCAAAGATATCTGGTAATATGTATTCTTGGAACAACGGTGACATTTAAAAGGAGATTTGTTTTTGTACTAACTCTTAATAAACAAATATTTTATGGTTATTTAAGCTAAACTATTTGCAAATTCACAGTTAAAACATTTGGGTAAAATAATGGTATACAGTCATTCTTCTTCTATGAAGAATATCATATTTTATGAATAGTGAATCAAAGTATTTAAACTACTATAATTTATTTAGAGCTCAGGCTGTAGATTAGGAATATAACAAACTTTAGTGAAAAACCCAGCATCTGAACTTCATGCTAATGCATCATTATGATTGTCAGATGTGTAGCTTTTCAGCAATTCCATCAGGCTTATCCAAGTGTATCAAAATTGCTGTGATGCAAAAACCCTCAAAGTTAGATAATGATACTTTTGTACCTTGCACTTACCTTATGATACAACAAAATGTTTTAAATTTATAATTTTTACAACAGGAAAATATATGCCACACTTTTTCAGTCTGTCTTCTAATGCTGGTAAATTATGAATAACAAATTGATTTGTTATGGTAGGTGTCTTAATACAATTCATTGTAAAGATTATAATAACTGTATAAGATAAAATAAAGTTTATAACTAAATAACTGACACCATATAAGGGAATGGAAAACATTCTCAGGCACAACCAAAATGATTGTTCCAAAGTCTTGAGTAAATATGGAGTTCACTGGATTATTGTTTAGCACAAAATTGAGAGTGCATGGTCTTTTATCATATGCTACAGTCAAAATATTGGTCCATGTACCTTTTTAAAATTTGAAACTTATTGCTATGGCACAACTGTACCAAACTGTTAAAAAGAAAGAAATAATCCAATCATCAAGTAATATATTACAGTCTTCAGTCTATATGTACTTGTTATGTATACATGATAGTCTTGAACATACTCTCTCACTCTGAATCAGACAACAGGCAAACATGGTAGATATTTTGTCTACACTACATACTATCACCGTCAGTAGCACCGTCTAAATCTATCTTTCATGAGATAAGTGTATTTGTTTTTCAAAAAATATACAAACTTGCTATAATTTACAAGTACAATCAATATAACATAAGTATTACTACTAGTTAATAACTTAGCAAGTTGTAATACTGATACTGCATACATTAACAGTTATGAGTACTAACGTCCACATATTAGTGCTAATAGCAACTGTACAAAAACTAGCTGCTAAAACCGTCACTGCTACAGTCAGTTACAAAATTGATTACATTTTCCTACAAAATCATATTAACGCACTGCTCCACAGTTGTAAATCACCTAATTTCTACGAATATAATACAAAAAATTATTAACGTAATACTTACGAAATTGCACAATTAACAGTTTTCTAATGCCTCTTAAACATTTTTACTTTAGTTTATTAGAGACTTCGTTGGTCGACATTATTAAAATTCAGTATACAAACTCCCCCATGTGCCCTCTCACAACGAAAATAACATGGAGTTAATAATCAGAAAATAGGTTTGAAAATCACCAAAATTGTAAATGTTATTTAGCAATATTCAAGTTGCGTAGCAGCTATGAGTGAGATTGAAAGTTCGTTAGTTTGTTGAATTTTGTTCAAGATTATTCATAAGCTATTTGCACTAACCGTCCCTAAGACTGGAGAGAAGGCAATTTGTTAATACCTCTCACCGTGAATGGTCAAGACTTCACTTTTCCTTGAACTTCGCATTATAATGAATGCTCCTATGGCTAAAAGGGTGAGGATGTTCAGTTATGACATTTGATACCACAACCTGCAGACCGTGGTTAGCATCCTAGCCAAGATCATATCAGGCCCTAAAAATAAATGATGTAGAAAAATTACCTGTTAATTATAACTAATGTGTTTCTCTCTTAAGGTCAATATGCAGGTTTTATTTTTTCTTCTTAAGCACAAATATATACAAAGAGCTATCTGTGTAGAATAAAGTGCAACACAGTGAAATTCTCTTATTTCAAGGGCCTGGCATGGCCTAGCACGTTAAGGCGTGCACTTCGTAATATGAGGGTCGCGGGTTCGCGCCCGAGTCGCGCCAAAACATGCTCGCCCTCCCAGCCGTGGGGGCGTTATAATGTGACGGTCAATCCCACTATTCGTTGGTAAAAGAGTAGCCCAAGAGTTGGCGGTGGGTGGTGATGACTAGCTGCCTTCCCTCTAGTCTTACACTACTAAATTAGGGACGGCTAGCACAGATAGCCCTCGAGTAGCTTTGTGCAAAATTCCAAAACAAACTCTTATTTCAAAGGGTCCTTACTAGAGTTCTTGAATGAATGTTCAAGAATACGACCATCATAGCGCCTTCCTCTGAACTTTATTTTGTTCTCATGCCACGATAAGACTCCTTATTTTGTTCTATTAGGTTATTTTAAATTGTAGTAAACATAATTAAGAATTTTTGCATTTAGTGGCGTTGATCGAGTTACTTATTTTATGAGATCGCAATTATGTATTATTTTTACCTTGCAGTGCTTTGCGCAATATATATATATATAATTCTATTGAATTCTAATTGAAATTTTTCTTTACTGCAATTAGGCAATTTTATTTTCAATCTTACCCAAACTGAAATGTTTAAATGTTTTTTTTTATTATTATTCGCTGTAAATATTCCACCTACCATTTACTTCGAATAGGATATTCTTAATTCTAAAATTCATACACCATTTTTATTCACAAATAGTGCAAATTTTAGATTTGGGTTCTATGTTTCTAGCTTTCCAGCCCCGACATGCGTTCAGGCAAGGGTAATTAAGAATCTAACTTATAACATTTAGAACTTAACTCGTAATATACTTGATACTGTCAGGGAAAGGAATGTTGAAAACAGTGACAAGGTTTTTACTTATGTGACGGATTTACTATTATATATTTATTCTAATAACAATGTTTGCTTTGGTTACATATATGTATATATTTAAAATGCATGCAACTTCTACTGTTAAATGTATATAACAAACTTTCCGTTTATTCTCCAAATTTATAGAAGAGTATTGAGTATAAGAATAAACAATATACGTTCTACTAAAGCACTAGTGTATTGTTGGGAAAAACTGAAATTTCTACTTCGTGAAGCTCCATAATTACAGCATTGAAAAAACACAAAACAAAGACAATTGTACGTTTCATAAAAACTTCATTTATTCACAACAATGATTTCGCCAATAAAAGCATCAGTCCGTACCTGATGATGGACTTCACTGGCGAACCCATAGTCGTGAATAAATGATGCTTTTTGTGAAGCGTACAATTGTCTTTGTTTTTCTTCAATTCTGTAGACAAGTTTCAACATCTTTACTGAGTTCACGGAAACAGTGAAGTTTTACGAAAAGAGAAAAATAATCAGGGAAACGTTTTTCTTGTCTTTTGTTTTTTTTCAAACACCACAAGAGCATTAAAGGACATTGTCCTATAAATGAGAAACCGTTAGGTGAACGACAGATGGCAGCACAAATTCTTTCGATAACACAAAGTTTGCGTTCAAAACTTTTCAAGTTAAAATTTGAAGAATAAATCATATTTAAAAAATATATATAAATATGAACACAGTAAAGAGTCGTTAGAGAAGTCAAAATAAGCCTTAATTTTCAGTTGCAGATACGTCTGTGGAAAAAAAGAACGATTTTGATGCAAACAATATTTATTATAAAACTTAAACGCTATTTTGCTTCTGATAAACAAGGTAGGTGATATATCTCAGATTCCTTAAGTAACGTTTGTTGATACTGTGAAGAAATATATTTGAAAATTTTACGAAAAAATACAGTTAAGATCCACCAGGATATATTTTCTTACTCTTGTTATTTAGAGGCAAAAGTATTTTGCCATAAACATTCAGTCCAAAAATTCACTGGATAGGAAAAATTCAGATAGGAAACTAGCTATGACTCATCGGAATGTACATTATCATGAAATCAGTCCTACCAATCAGTCTATACAGTATGAAAGTTTGGTTTGATATCCGCGCAAAGCTACTCGAAAGCTATCTGGGCTAGCCGTCCCTAATTTAGTAGTGTAAGGCTAGAGGGAAAATAGCTAATCATCACCACCCATCTCCAACTCTTGGGATACTCTTTTACTCACGAATAGTGGGATTGACCATTACATTATAACGCCCCCGGCTGAAAGGGCGAGCATGTTTGGTGCGACGGGGATTCGAACCTTAGATTACGAGTCGGGTGCCTTAATCACCTGGCAATGTCGGGCCAGTATGAAAGTAAATAGCCCCAAGACTTCAAATTATTTTAGGCAGGATTAGAGTAAATTATTTTATGATGCTTTTATTTTCCCTTATTATTAGCTATATTCTTGTATATACTAGCAATACCAAGCATGGGGCGTGTGTATACCCGATTGGATTTTATTACTCATCAGGATTCCCACCAGCTTATCCTCAAATTTAAAATATTTTAGGCAGGATTATAATATATTAATCTATTAAACCGCAGGCGTAGTCATATAAACTAATTTTTAAAAATTGCCCACCAATGGCACATCATTATGTCTGCAGACTTACAGCGTTAGAAACCGGATTTCGATACTCATGGTTGGCAGAGCAAACCAATCATTGTGTAGATTTGTGCTTAATATCAAACAAACATACAATCGAAAGGATTTGATCTTCTGAGTACAAATATGTAATTATATCTCAAATAGTTCACGAAACTGTCGGCTAAAAGTTTGTACTTGAAAAACTGCCACGACTAAAAACCATCAAACACTTTGATGACAAATTCTACAGTTTGGTAAAACTGTAGAAACGATTGAAACAGTTTTGTTTGTTTGTCTTTTCTGAAAATAAAAATAGAGATTGGATTATCTGTTATGTCCACCACGTGGAATTGAATGCCGTATTTTAGTGTTGTAAATCCGAAAACTTATTGCTGTTTCCCTGGAAAACCTGATAATATTTGAAGAATTGTTAAGTCAAAGGTAAGTAGAGAAAACTTGACTTGAAGGATGTGGTTTCTGAAAACAAAACAAGAAAAAAGATTTTAATTCAAAACTGATGAACTAAGCAAGTGTAACAAAAGACTGAACTGGACTAGCAGAAAAACAGACAAACAAACAAACCAGTAAACAGCATAGATGTATCCCTGTACATCAATAGGCAATTCATTTTCATCTGATTAGAGGAACTCTTGTAACACAAAAGCGCTCATTTACGCAACAAAGAAGAAACTAAAATAAAGGACAAACAGGAGACATGGAATATGAAACACGCTAGAAAACAAATCATCTTCAGATAAAGAATAAACATGATATATGTCTTGATGATATAGTCATCACCCAGTCTGCTTCTAGAGAAACAACGAGAATCAGGACTACTTGGTCAGAATGCAGTCCAATCTCACTTTGCTATCCACTTGGCCAAAGACTCGTCAAGAGGATTTGAAACTTCAAGAATAGATAGTGATATTTTGTCTTTTTGACAGTCCATCTGTGGGGAGAGCAAGCTTGAAATTATCTCAGAAGATGCTACTTAGAGTCCCATCTGTTAACACAGCTGTTGCAGTTCTTCGACTCACTAGATTAAGACAAGAGTGTTCCAAGTCCAAATTAACTGTGTAAGATCAATTCTTAGAATATCTGCATTTATTTACAGTAGTAGTAGAATATGTGCTCGTCAGATGGTGTGCTTCGTGCAAGATCCGCTGGAGGAAAAGGAGTAATACTAATTAAGCACTGTTTCGATTATTACTGAGGTATTTACTTCTGTGAACTACGATCTACGAAGGCACCAATCCGCAACAATAACTAATATCATTATCTGTTTTCTTGGAAAAGTTACGACTTGCAAGATTGTATCATGACTGATCTTAGACATTGAACAAATGAAAGATATCTCCGTTTGAGAACCTATTGAAAGTTTAGGCTTCAACCCAAATACTAATCTTTCATCTCATGTTCCAAGCAGGACAACCATTAGTAATTGGTATGGAGGAATGAGTAAACTAACCAGGAGGTACGAGAACACTAGTCGGTTTTTACTCAACTTGTTACAATGACACTAGCCGGTTTTTACTCAACTTGTTACAGTGACACTAGTTGGTTTTTACTCAACTTGTTACAATGACACTAGTCGGTTTTTACTCAACTTGTTACAATGACACTAGTCGGTGTTTACTCAACTTGTTACAGTGACACTAGTCGGTTTCTACTCAACTCGTTACAATGACACTAGTCGGTTTTTACTCAACTCGTTACAATGACACTAGTCGGTTTTTACTCAACTCGTTACAATGACACTAGTCGGCTTTTACTCAACTTGTTACAGTGACACTAGTCGGTTTTTACTCAACTTGTTACAATGACACTAGTCGGTTTTTACTCAACTTGTTATAGTGACACTAGTCGGTTTTTACTCAACTTGTTATAATGTCGGTTTTACTCAACTCGTTACAATGACACTAGTCGGTTTTTCAACTCTACTAGTCGGTTTTACTCAACGTGTTTCAGTGACACTAGTCGGTTTTTACTCAACTTGTTATAATGACACTAGTCGGTTTTTACTCAACTCGTTACAATGACACTAGTCGGTTTTTACTCAACTTGTTACAATGACACTAGTCGGTTTTTACTCAACGTGTTACAATGACACTAGTCGGTTTTTACTCAACTCGTTACAATGACACTAGTCGGTTTTACTCAACTTGTTGTTACAATGACACTAGTCGGTTTTTACTCAACGTGTTACAATGACACTAGTCGGTTTTTACTCAACTCGTTACAATGACACTAGTCGGTTTTTACTCTACTTGTTATAGTGACACTAGTCGGTTTCTACTCAACTTGTTATAGTGACACTAGCCGGTTTTTACTCAACTCGTTACAATGACACTAGTCGGTTTTTACTCAACTTGTTACAGTGACACTAGTCGGTTTTTACTCAACTTGTTACAATGACACTAGTCGGTTTTTACTCAACTCGTTACAATGACACTAGTCGGTTTTTACTCAACTTGTTATAGTGACACTAGTCGGTTTTACTCAACTCGTTACAATGACACTAGTCGGTTTCTACTCAACTCGTTACAATGACACTAGTCGGTTTTTACTCAACTCGTTACAATGACACTAGTCGGTTTTTACTCAACTTGTTATAGTGACACTAGCCGGTTTTTACTCAACTCGTTACAATGACACTAGTCGGCTTTTACTCAACTTGTTACAGTGACACTAGTCGGTTTTTACTCAACTTGTTACAATGACACTAGTCGGTTTTTACTCAACTTGTTATAGTGACACTAGCCGGTTTTTACTCAACTTGTTATAGTGACACTAGCCGGTTTTTACTCAACTTGTTATAGTGACACTAGCCGGTTTCTACTCAACTCGTTACAATGACACTAGTCGGTTTTTACTCAACTCGTTACAATGACACTAGTCGGTTTTTACTCAACTCGTTACAATGACACTAGCCGGTTTTTACTCAACTTGTTATAGTGACACTAGCCGGTTTTTACTCAACTCGTTATAGTGACACTAGCCGGTTTTTACTCAACTTGTTATAGTGACACTAGTCGGTTTTTACTCAACTTGTTATAGTGACACTAGTCGGTTTTTACTCAGCTCGTTACAATGACACTAGTCGGTTTTTACTCAACTTGTTACAGTGACACTAGCCGGTTTTTACTCAACTTGTTATAATGACACTAGTCGGTTTTTACTCAACTTGTTTTATTTTATGTCATGAAATATAATAATACTTGTGTTAAATGCTTAAGTAAAATTTACTTTATTACTCCTAACAGAAACAACGCCCTACAGGCAACTGTTTGTACTAATTAATTTTAGTTTTTGTACCTCATTCAAAGAAATTTAGAAATATTTAACATTTTCTAAAAAAAGAACTTTGTTTTTGTGGGAAAATGAAAATTATTCAGATTGTGCTAATATAAACTGTAGTTTTTATACATTATGAGTGGTATGGTGCTCCATTTTTTAATATTATATTTAAAAATTACATCAATAAAGATATGAGTATTCTAAAAAACCATCACATATTGTTCTACTGAAAGTCGTGTTCTTGTTGTGAGGAGAAAACCTTTACTTGAACTTATGTTTTGTGATAAAGAAATGGTTGTTTCACATACCGTAGTATTTTTATAGTTGTCTGAATCTTGAATACCCAGAGTAAAAAAGGTTTTTCCACGAAATTTTGTTTGTAGTGGCATTCAATAGATGGTGCTACATTATATTCGTCAATTCGGTCACATACATATATACATACACGCTACGTACATTGTTATATGGTAGGATTATTTTGTTATGCAGTCACTGAATGTGCCTTGATCTGCAATATTAGCCCTTCTTTACAGCGCTACCTAGTGGTTTAAACTTCTTAATTTCCATAAACAAGATTCTTGAGTTAATTAACTAACTTTAAAATTAAACATTAATATAATCTAGATGGTCCTAAAAAACGATGTCGTTTGTTTCGGTTAACTTATAAAAATTACGATTTCGTTATTCGACAGAACAAGTTATTCTGAATTATTTCTGTCAAATTCACTTGCAACAGTTTTAAAACAGGATGTCTTAATAATTAAGTGAAAAGCAAATATCCTTTGTTTATAAAACATGATGTTTCGGGTATTAGGGTGACATGTTCCTCGCTCCTGGAAAAAAATAAAATACATCATAAGTTGAGGTCTTCTCACGTTTTGCCGAACGATAGTCATTTATTTAAATATATACTGTGTACCCAATGTTGAAATGTCACATAACATTACTGTTAAAAATATATAGAGATAAAATAAACCTTTTGTTTTGTTATTATTGAGTACAAGACAAAAAATGTTCTTTGAAGCTCCTGTGTAAAAGTACCCTATGCACTGTATATCTGGGGAAAACGTAGCAGGCTGTTCTTTTATGTATATTTTGAAATACATTTCTAAATAATTTTAACCGTGAAAACAAAGAAAAGACGTTTTATTTGAATTCTTAAACTTGAAACCTATGAAGGTTTTGTACAAAGAAATAAGTAAACAGTCGACAACGTCACAACATAGGAGAAGCCATGAGAGATCACTACTGGACTTTACTGTGTACCAAATGATACATTATTTATAGTAGAGTTAATTCATGCAACTTTATAATTGTGTAAAATAAAAACATGGTAACATTATATCGTTTAGTATACCGTAAGTCTTTTCATCACAGCCTCAAAAGATACAATGATATTAACCTAATTTCTTTCCCAGGTTTGTACAAGGCAATAACAGAAATAAAACTTGCAAAATTCAACAAACACGTTTGTACATTACAAGATTTTATGAAGAGATAAAATAGTTAGATTTATTTCACGCACATCCATAACAATACATAGTTACACGACCCTTACAACCCGATTCTATTAATTTGGTAGATGTGAATAGAATCTTATAACCAGCTTACTCAACGCAGATTCTCTACGTTTATTAGAAGAGGCGTAGTTCATTTGAACATTAATGGTAGCAGTAACATTAAAGTGTTGGCTTCTGTATTATAGTGAGTTATACTGTAGTTAGGTAGGTTTGTCAACTAGTAATTTCCACCATTAAAGGTTTTCTATAGTTTGTTTTAAGTGGAGCACAAAGGGCTATTTGTGCTCTGCCCACCACGGGTATCGAAATCCTATTTTTAGCGATGTGAGTACGTATATATTCCGCTGCGCCACTGGAGGTCAAAGGTTTTCGTTTAAGGATTAGGATATACAGATAGATTCGTCTTTCCTAATACCACTTTTGAAGAAAATTTGGTACGTATATATATTTTTTCTAATCTCACTACTGAAGACGCTCCATTCAGCGAGGGGGGTCTTGCGTAGGCTTACCATCACTAGTTTCATTATTGAAGACATTCCGTTTACCTAGGGAGGGCCCAGTAGGGCCAGGTGGTTAAGGTGCTCTAATCCTAATCCGAGGTTAGCGGGTTCGAATCCCTGTCACTCCAACCATGATCGCCCTTTCAGCTATAGGGGCGTTATAATGTGACGGTGAATTCCATTATTCGTTGGTAAAAGAGTAGCTCAAGAGTTAGTGATGACTAGCTACCTTTCTTCTGGTCTTTGCTAAATTAGGGGCGGCTAGTACAGATAGCCCTTGTGTAGCTCTGCGCAAAATTCAAACTAAAACCAATCATCTATGATGGAGTTCTTACGTAGGTTTATCGACACTAATTTCACTATTGAAGACGTGTCGTTCATCTAGAGGGGTGGAGGAGTTCTTACATGACTTTATCTTCGCAATTAAAACTCAGACTTGAAATAAATTCAAACGAGGCGTACCTCAATACTAAATGGATATATGGATTCATATATTGTTTATGCCAAATAACTGTAAGATCTTCTGGGTTTCTTATATACTACTCTCTTAAATATGAACAAAGACATGCTTTCCTTATTTATTCATGTCTGTGTTTTATCATTTATAGAGTACGAACGAAACATTCGTGAAAAATAATATATACACACACACATACTTAAAGCGAGATTTCCTACGGCCCCCTATGATACAGAATAGGTTGTCTACAGGAGAATACATCGTGTTTTTGAGATCACGAATATTCGAGAAAGATCTTTTATGTTAAGACAGTCAATCAACACTGTAACACAAATTTCACAACGAACATCTCCTGTAAACATTATCTCGTGAAGCAGTCCAAGAATATTTTAACACCGGTTTAGCACAGACAATCTTATAGAATAACAGTTTGTTAATATAAGACGGGCAAACAAGACGTTCGTACAAATCTCACAGGAATGCCATCTTGAGAGGAAACAACCAGTTTATTACGCGGTTCAAAAATCAGTCCAATATGTATGACTAGCTCCTAAAATTCGCAGATTTTGTTACGATGAGTTCTTATAGGTAGGCGAGTCTGCTTTATAAGACAGGTGAAATGGGGTAAAGCAATATTACAAGAAAACTGAGACGAACATGGCACATGATACTGTAATTTACATAATTTCATACACAATACGTTATTTTCATGTTTATTTATGAACAGTGTTGTGCCCGAAATCTTTAAAGTAAGACGCGTTATTTTATGATCTTCAATAAAAAGTAACTTTCACTAAACTTCAGAGTGACGACAGGTCTTCAATAAAAAGTAACTTTCACTAAACTTCAGAGTGACGACAGGTCTTCAATAAAACGTAACTTTCACTAAACTTCAGAGTGACGACAGGTCTTCAATAAAAAGTAACTTTCACTAAACTTCAGAGTGACGACAGGTCTTCAATAAAAAGTAACTTTCACTAAACTTCAGAGTGACGACAGGTCTTCAATAAAAAGTAACTTTCACTAAACTTCAGAGTGACGACAGGTCTTCAATAAAAAGTAACTTTCACTAAACTTCAGAGTGACGACAGGTCTTGGTTTCTGAGCTTCTTCGTTTGCTTCCTAAATGAAATAAAAATATTAGTGAGTCAAAAAGTTTCATGAAAAAAGAAATATATATTAAAGATATCAGAGAATCAACAGGGCAATTAGAAAATATATTAGAAAACAGTTTATTTTTGAATAAAGTAACATGGTTTATTTATTTTGATTATTCTATATAAACATAAGGGTTGTTGTAGCTGAGGTAACATTCTTTGTCTCACCTGAAGTGACATGGATTATTCTACGTAAAGCAACATTGAGTATCTGAGTTGAAGTGACATGGATTATTTTACGTAAAGCAACATTGAGTATCTGAGTTGAAGTGACATGGATTATTTTACATAAAGCAACATTGAGCATCTGATCTGAAGTGACATGGATTATGTTTTCTGGATAAACTCAGCCTACACGACCTCAGGTAATATCGTCCATCTTATCAGAAGTAGTATGGTTTGTTTTACCTGAAGAAGCTCCCAATGAGCAGTAGTATGTCTGCTGACTTACACTGCTAGAAACTGGGTTTCAATACCTTTCATGGGCAAATTACAGCTAGTCCGTTGTGTAGCTTTGTGCATAACAACAAATAAATAATTTCCTGGAGGAACACCTATTATTTTATCTGAAGTAACATGGGTTGTTTTACCAAAAGTAATACTGGTTGTTTCACTTGAAGTAAAAAAGAGTTACTGTTGTATTTAAAGTAACATGCTTGATTAAAAAACTGGAAAGTAGCTGAAAACAATAATTTGCTTATTTTTGTCTGAAGATCACTTGAGCTTTCTGTACAAATGTTTACACTAGTTGACTAGCAAATTACAAAGAAAAGGGTCTTGTTTGAATAGTTTTGGTCGGAACTACGAACACGGTTTCACTACAAGGTCTTACAAACATTCTATACTTTAGACCTAAACTATTAAAATACCTTCACTACAAAAATTTGAGCTACGGATGTGCTATTGTATTTTAGGTCTAGACGGTTAAAGAACTGCCACAACAAGATCCACAACTACAAACTCACCGTTATATTATGGGTCTAGACGGTTAAAGAACTGGCACAACAAGATCCTCAACTACAAACTCACTGCTGTATTTTAGCTCTAAACTGTTAAATAACTGATACTACGAGATCATCAACTACAAACTCACCGCCGTATTTTGGGTCTGAAGAAGTACTTAACTTTACCATCATTTCAGATCTCTTGCATGTAGTTGGTGAAGGAGAAGGCGTTAGCTGGTCTATTTCCGACAACGAAGGCACTGAAAAATAAGGAGAAAAATAAACAAACATAAGGTTTCATACATGCTAGGTTTGTACACGTTACCAACTTGTTTCAATTACATGTTTATGTCATAGCGGAAAACAAAAATGTTTATATAAGATCATAGTTACCGATGTCTTCTGACGGTTGCCACCGGCAACTAACACCTGACAACGTCATTGAGTAACTGATACTTAATAAAACTTCATTATAAGCCATCGAAGTATCAATATTTTATAATTAAATATATTGAAATAGTAAGAAAAATAATTTATAATTGTAGAAATCAGTGTTAAATGATGGTTGTCACCAGCAACTGATAACAGGTGAAATTAGTTACAGTTAGAATTGAAAATAGATGATAAATATATTAATATAAATGTGGGTATAGTTAATAATTATCATTCGTGGTTACATGAAGTTCAACTGGGAGACTTTATCTTAGTAAGATGACTCTCCGAGAACTGATGATAAACACTTAATAACTGGCATCTAATAAAAATAATTAGTTATGAACTACGAAACACAGAGTAATAAGTAAACAAAACAAACACTGACAACACCAGGTGTAGTTGTTTATAACTACTTACGAGTAACTGACCACTGACTTGATTCAGTCAAGCCATTAGTCAGTTAACGATGACAAACGTTAACCAATCAGAGATAAGAAATAACAACTGATAATTCAGAGGATAATCAGCAGTGATGAGTTCCAGCTGACTATGAGAAAACTATCTCTGTTGTCAATAAAAGTAATAATATTATTCGTTTCTCACCGCTATTCTACTGTATGTATTTCTACTTATATATAGTTTTATCTATCCATTACTCACCAGGGGACTGGTAGATGTGAGCATCTGATCTTGGAGGTCGTGGTGTCCTCTTAACAGTAGCATACAAAGGTTCCTCTTGAGGCTAGAGAAAGAATGTAACATATCTATTTAATCTAGTAAATGAGTGTAATATACAGCCCTGTAAATATCAGAATATCTCTGTACATTATAATAAAATAATTAAATATTTTCTCATCAGAATAAACACAACTATAACCTTTTTGTGTTTTCAATTTAAATATAATTAATTAAGAACGAAACGCTACGATTGCTAGGTTTAAGCTCACTATAAAATACAACAGTTTCACTTATTTGCTAGCTTCTTTCGCATGTATAACGTTTTCTCACATCTCTATGCAAACTCAGTATCCACAAAACTGAAATAACCTTCTAGATCACTGACTGTAGCTGAAGAACTGACAACGAACTCGCTAACTATTCCAATTAAAAAATGCAAATGGATAAATATATAAATAAATAAAACAGCTTGAGACACTGCCCTCTCCAGGATTATGAGTCCTTTGAATAATTTTATTATATAAAGAAAACAACGATTCATCAAACTAAAACTTCTGTAATTAAAAATAAGATAACTTGAACAACTAACAATATTTATGTTAATAAGTATACACATTATAATCATTAAATCCTTGTTAAATATATGATGCGAAATACAAACGAAAACCTGATTAACAAAATAAAATCTTATTTCTTTACTCATTTACTGTGCCTGAACCATCCAGCCACCAAATCATATTAATGTTATTATTTGTGGTGGATGTACAGCAAAGATGGATGAACTATTGTCTTTAAAAACTCCATATTTCTTGTCATAGAGGAAGTATCCTCTGGTAGATGACCACGAAAATCCACTAGTGGCTCCATCTCTGGTGTACTTCTGAAATTTATCTTGATATGAAATTAGGCAATTAGGTAATTTAAATTTGATGAAGTCGTTTTTGTATGCTAGTCTTGTCATCTTACTCTTAAGGATGATAATGGTGGATGACTGAACTTTGACTAGGACCATTTATCCTTCTTTATCCTAAAGCAAACCATTGATTATCTTAACTAAAACCTAGCATCTCTTCCAACATATCCTAAAGTTTCTAAATAGTTTTCTATTCTGGCGTCGATTGTACAGCCACGCCATGACACCATAATGAAGTCCATTATTATTAGAATTTACCACATCAATGGTTTTAGTTTCACTGCATAATTTGCGTAAGGTTCAGGTGAGTAATAGTTCCGAGGGCGTGAAGGGTCCAATGGCACTTTATCTTCCAAACGTGAATAACGTTGATTTGTTGCCAGTTGCTTTATTTTTTAATGTATAATATTTCATATGTTACAGTGCATTATCTTGATCACACACTTTTTATGTCAGTCCACATAGATGGCTAACTGATTTAAAAGCGTACAGTTTTATCTCTCCATAATTCTATCATAAGACACATGATTGGTTGCTACTATGTTTTTTTATTTCAAGAATTTTAACATATTTACACAAACAAGTCTGATTTAACTCTTTATCTTTGACCTGAGTAAAGTGTCGTAGGCACCACAAATCTTGAATCAAGTCTATTGGAAAGTTCATTTGCTAAAGTTTTTGTTTTCTTGTTAGGAACAGTATACGCCTTTGCCCATTTGGTGAAATGATTCGCTTTAGGTAGTTTGTCTTTAGTATCTTCTACTTCCCTCTTTTCACTATGTTTACATTCTTTAATAATAAAATGTCTTTTGAATAATGCATCATCATTTTCATGGTTGTGTCCAGATGAATACACTTTTTAAAGTGATACTCCTGAAATATCCGATGCCTCCTTGTTATCTGGCCTTCTAGATTGTGGAAGTTAATTATCTACTCTAATCTTACACGATTTGTCTGAAGTGTAAACTCTTGTCCAAATATACATTGGTGGAGATGACTCAGGAGTCAAACAATATCTATAGTACAATGAAGTTGTACAATGCCCCCTTTCTGTAGAAGTTACTGCCGTATGTTCTTTCTCGTGGGCTTTGAAGTGTTGGGTATGCAAAAATAGTAGTGCTTAGTTATGTCATTTGGTTTCTTGAATGTTTATTCAGAATCAGAAGTCTAGCAAAACGTGAGTTTTTTAGGTAGTTTGTGTAAGAGAGACGCTATGGTGAAAAGATGATAGTAAGAGCACAACATACGGAATTGTCTTAACTAGTGCAAGTTTCTATCAACTCTTAAGAGATTCAATCAGAATTGTATTCTAGGGATCTCACCTATCAACGGAACTACTCACACTTTAGTAGTTGGGGCTTCATCTGTGCGACACACCGTTAGAGGGCGCTAAACGCATGTTTATGCACATAGCGCCCTCTAATGGCGTGTTGAGTAGGTGGGGTCCTAACTCCTCATTTTCTAGAATTCTGCTTAAACTCAACTGATTCCATAATTTTTCAGTCAATCACAAGTATAATTTTTACACGTAGGATTATATCATCCTAGGTGATTAGTACAACATTCCTGCGCAGCACAGAGGAAGCGTATCCTATTAGCCATTCCAATGTAGGAAGGTCATTACATAACATAATGTTACATTATGCACTGTGATTACCCATATCTTGCAAAACGTTGTCTCTTACTGACTGCATTGCCAGTATACACTATTTAGATCCAGTTATGAAAAATGTTTCAATCTAGATGAAGCATCCGCAGTATATTTAACCCTCAGTAATGATGAATAATCATCCTTCCTTATGACTTCACTCACCTTGTAGATCCATCTTTCTTGCTTACAACTTCAAAAGATGATGCCAAAGGATAAGCATTAGGCTGAGTTACTTCAATATTTGTTCTTCCACGTTTATCTTCCTTTGTGAACCTCACAGCGTGGCTTGCAGAAAAGAACTATTGTGACTAACTAAAGTACTAGAACTGGATATCCAGTGCAGTTCTTGTATATATATCATCATATTGTCATAAAGTCCACTGGAGAAGGGATCCTGATATTCTATGAGTAAGTTATGTAATCTGTTGAAAGTTCCAATCATACAGATCCTGTAATTGAAACGTGCTCTCTTTATTTGAAGGTTTAATATCAAATTACCTACATTCTGGGTCAAAGGTAACTTATTTTGATGTAGAATACTACTTGTAGAATTTCACATCTTCCAATATTCTGTTCAGAATTACGTTGGATTTCGTTTACTTAGCCCTTATTCCTCACGTTCCCAAGAGCTCCGCTAATCGGAAAATGAAGTGTTTGGTTCTTAATAAGTCCTGGTATGAGGTTTTCATTTCATTGTCCTATAATAGCTGCCCTCTGTAAGATCAACTTCTGGTGTTGTGATTATCCCAGAGTAGCTTATACAAGTCACGGACTTATTCTCTGGCTAAGAAATACACTCTTATTAAACAGAGTTCATTGATTAAATTTTCTAACAAACATTGTATCTCATCATCATGTACTCTAACCAAATTCGCGTTTTTCTACTGCCATTACTTTGTGAAAAGTTCGAGAAAAGTCCAAACTTCAAGCCATACGTTTAACGCGTGACAATAAACCTCCCTCTGGCGATATAAAAATGTCTAAATTAAAAACACTGTCTACAAAACAACGATAAAACATGTTATAAATAAATAATTTCAAACATGAAATATTAAAAGACAGAAATGCTCTGTACTCAAACCGTAACTAAACAAACTTTTAACAACAGTTATCAAACATAGAATGTATCAGCAGTATTAAAATAAAAAAACAAGAACAACTAGAAAACAGCTGTTTTGGAATGGATTATTACAAAACGTAGCTATATTCCCAAACTTAATTACAATATATTTTGACAATTCTGATACCTCTTGGTTACATTTTTATTTCGACTATATTTTAAAAATATTTATACTTTATACACAGTTTTACTTCTTACCTCGCCCTCTGGTGTCTCATTGGGGAGTTTTTATTTTAAAAAAAACGAAAGAAAAATAACAAACCTTTTATCTAAAATTATTTTATTTTATAGCGGTGTCCGTGATTGTGAGGCTACGAATGTGTATTATGAATATTGTAGTAAAACAAAAGCGCCACCTGAGGAAGTTCTCCGGTTCGTGTTTTTTCTAAATCTTCTCCTGCAAGCTGTGTTGTAGCATAAGGAGTGGGGTAGTAGACTCCATTAGATTTCTTTTTTTTCTTTTTCTTTTTTACAGATTTTTTTTCATAGTCGGTCATACGCAACGTTGCATGTGCAGGTCCCTTCGCTACGCCATATACGTAGCTACCTGTACATTTATCAGGAATATAAGATATATTTTAAAAACATAAGTTGTATACGGTTGTAATGAAATATTTTAAGAAAAAGCTAACAAATAAAAAGGTTCAATTTTTTAAACTAGATAAGTTTATTGAAAACAGTATTTTGAATGCATTAGGCTTGAAAATTAATTGCTTCTTATTAGAATATCTATCATTTGAATCTGTGATGATTGTGTCATAAAACGATGTGCGCAGAAAATGCGCAGTAGGACTATTTAATAATAAAATTCCCTGTCTATTGGATATATCATCTGCATATCCTCTGAAAGGTTGTTAAACTAGAAGAGTTGTTAACTACGAAAGATTAAATGGGGTAAAAAATAAGGTAAAGAAAACTTTAGGGGAAATCCGTCATAAGTATTCGAAAACAGGTTTAAGCAACATTTGTTATTTTTAAATAAAAAATTAGGTTTTAATAGATTTTGTATAAATAATCGAAAGTGTTACTGTGAAATATACGTAAAAATACCAAACACAGGTTCCAAACACGGAGTCTAAAGATTTATATTCTTGTAATTGTTATTATATTGGTTTTTGAAGTAATACTTCACTGTTATTCTAAGTAAGATCAAAGAAGGCAATGTATACTGTAATTAGTTCACCCGTATTACCACAGGTGGCCAGGTAGTCCTAATTTCATATTTCACCAACTCTCCTGATCTTTTAAATCTCCCATCACACCATTCGATTTAAATTTACGTTTTTAAAATTTTTAGCCATTACTTTTTGATAATTCTCCAAATAATTCAGCTGTCTAATTAACAACAGATAAGTTTCATCACATCACTTCGAAACTTGCTTTTTTTTTGACATTTGTAACCAAAATACGATTACTCCTGATTTCCTCAGAACACAACATATGGAGAAGTAATAAAATAACTATACACCTTAATAACTTCACATAACTTGTAAAAACTACCATTTAGACAATAATGATAAGTCAAACCTTATTATACGTTTAAAATCGTTTTCACAGTTAAAATAATAAAGACAACAAATCTTGTGAAATCAACAATGGTAACAGTCAGGGGCGTAGATTTTTTACACCCAATGGGGGGATAATTTTTTCAACCACTTACGTGGACTGTTCAATTTGCAAATTGGTAATCTCTAATTACGTGAACCTGAAAGCTGTAAACATGCAGTCACAGAGTAATCTTGTTACCACGATACTTGCATGTATACTTAGGCCTACTAACTGGTACTTACGAACTATCACTTAGATCGAAAAGTTTAGAAGCACGCCTATATTCAAGATGTACATTTCGGCTACTGAAAAAGCCTATATCTAGGCCTAATTATGTAATTCGATTGGTAAGAACACGAGAATCACAAGAACAAACACACAATTTGTAGGCCTGTGATGCAATAAAACAATTCAACAGACCAAACTGTAGGGGGGGAATTGTATGCACCATACCCCCCAACTAAAATGAAGGGGGGTATGTATACCCCATTCCCCCAGGATATACGCTCATGGTAACAGTCAGTATCGGATTGACGCATAGGCCACCTAGGACCACGGCAAAACAAGGACCCGACGGGCACCCAAGTAAGATAATTACGGTTCATAAAACTAGTAAAACAGAGGCAAGAGTGAGTTATTGTTATTTCAAAACAGTACCTGGGCCTACCTACCTAGGACCCCACCAAACCTTAATCCGTTCTCTATAATAGTTATTTTAAAATACTAAATACGTTATACCTTTGAAGAAAAGCTCACAACACACAAGCATTTGTCGTCGTTGTGAGAATTTCTACAAAATATTACAGAAAGATCTGTAGTGAGAAGTGAGTGTGGCCGTACTAACCCGTGTGTGAGCTGTTTGAAGTTTTCTTCCTGATGACCAGACAGAGGACAATCAGAACAATTATAATGACAAAAACGGACACAGCGACAGGTATGACGATATTTAGGTCCAAGTAGAAAGGCGTAGAACTTCGAGACAATACAGTTTTAGGCTTACTACTGTATGGAGCTGGTAAGAAAAACAAAAAACAGTGTTTCAGTATACTGCTCTGTAGTGACTAGAAAATCGTAATTTTCACCACAGATTTCTTTTTCTTTTTGTTCTGAATGAAACTACTATTTTTCAACAGGCACTCAAAAGTAAAACCCACAGTACACGTGATTATTCTCTAATCCAATGAGAATACAGACATCTGACATTCAGAGTCTGCGTATCATACACCATTCTCTAAAGTGACGATTATATAGTAAAATCTACTAAACTGTACTCCCATTTCCAAGGTAAAAATAAGGCACACAGAATCACGTGTTAATAATTACTTCTGTCCCATTAAAACATTATTTTAGGTACTAATTTAAAAAACAACAAACTAGTGTCCCTTTCTGTGTCACTAGACTACAAAATTTACCTTTCGCTACGTTAATACCCAAACGAGAGTAAAGAAAACTGGACTTAAATCAGGTTAATACAGATACCTTCTGGGGTGACGAGAGTACGAAAGACATACTCCGCCTCCGTTTTTCCAGCTATATTTCTCCCAGTAACCTGTAACCGATACCACATTCCTGCTGTCAATCCATGGATATCCAAGAATTTTTTACTGGCGGGAAGATCGGTTGCTACCACGTTCCAGTGTTGAGTGTCTTGGCGTCTATAACGTACTAGGAACGAGAGTAACGGACATCCATTGTCTTCCCATGATTCCAAATTAACGGTTACGGAAGTGGCGTTGTATGATAGTGCTAGACTGTTACTGGGAGCCACTGGTGCTGCAAGGTGAGATAATTAAACATGAATATCTAGCAAAAAGCTTTGACCTTTGCAATGAACAAAGTGAAATGAACTTTACAACACAGCATTTAACCAAAATATTGATCTATATTTCTTTCTTTTTTATGTATAAAAAGCTGGCGTGGTATAGTTTTTTAGCAGGTTGGGCTGCGTTCCTGAAGGCCCAAGGTTCAGACCACAATGTGCTCTGAACTTTCAGCTGTGGAGGAGTTATGACCGCAAAGCTAGCCCCGCTATTCGTTTAAAATAAGTCATGAAGGTGGCAGATGTTTCTGACGTAATGTATTCTTTTTGTTAACAGCTCTCATTCAGGTAAGACTATCCAGTGGATATATAACCTTTCCTTTAGCCATGTGTAACATAATACGCATTTGAGGTTAAAAAATTTAAATTCCTTCACCCTAAGCTACTACGTGTTACTTGAAGTTGTCAAAGCTTCTTAACCGGATACGTGGTCTACAACATATTGCTGTTATCTGAAATAGTATTGCAATTACTTGTATGTTAAAACTCTCGCAGGCTTAGGCTAAAGAGGGCTATTAATGGTGCTGAAACGCTTTCATGTGTAGTTTTAAAAGTTGAAAATAAGAGTGACTCTTTCAGTATATACATCTACTAAACGAAAAAGTAAGATGTTACTAGATGTACTTCTGCAGGGTCGCCGAAATTATTTTGTTTTAAAATTAAGAGTAATCAAATATTTTTATTTCTTGCTGTTGAAGTTCATATATCATGCTGTGTTGTAGCCTACAGGGTGCATAATTCTTCTCATGATCTATAGCATGCGCACGTTTTAGTGATGTTATGAATGTACAAGTTGCAACTTTAAGCGTCCCTCATGTGACGCTATTTTAGTATTTACTGACTGACTGACAGACAACACACTCTTTCGGGTAGATAACAAAATAATAAGAAATCAAATATAATAACAAGTGTACGTCCTAAAAACACAATACTGGTAGGCTATGCGCAGATAATTTAGCGTTTTTCCGATAACGCTGTGAAATAAACAAACGACAATGCAAGAAAAAAAGATAATATAAAATTAAAAGTAATCGCATGTTTTTTTTGTGAAAATGTTACAAGAAGTCATTTTTCTCTCTCTTCTTACATACCTTTCACAATAAAAAAAAAAACTATACAATGTTGACGACTGGTGGAGACACTAAACGTGTCCATAACAAGCAGTCGTGTCAGTAAAGTTTGTTGGTTTTTTTTAATTTCGCGCAAAGCAACACGGCCGTGTCAGCCGTTCCTAATTTACCAGTGTAAGCCTAGAGGGAAGGCCAACCCTTGGGCTACTCTTTTACCAAGAAATAGTTGGATTGACCGTCACGTAGTTACGCTCCCACAGCAGAAAGGGGCGAGCATGTCTGGTGTGAAAGAGATACGATCCCACGAGCCCCAGATTACGAGTCGAGCACCCTAACCGCCTGGCCTTCTTTAACTAAAGAAGTAATTTTAAAGGATGACTTATTTCATTATACTTTAGCATTAGAAATTTTCTCGAACGTAGAAGCATCATGTAAAAAAATAAATAAAATAATTAATTATTAAGTTAATTAACATTAAAAAACTTTTGTCCTCCTTACCTCCACCTAAAGTCCTCGTGTGGACTGTGTCACAAGGTTCTCCCTGTCCGGCTGAATTAAAAGCAACCAAGAAAAACTGGTACTGAGAGCCACATCTTAGTTCATTGAAGGTATAGGTGTTCTGACCACCTGAGATATTAACCTCTTCCACCTGACCATCGTTCTTTATCAAACTTAGTGCAAAGCCTATAGAAGAGGAAATTAATTAATTAATTAATCTAGTAATTATTGTAATTAACTTTTTCTTCGTCATCTATTTCATATATCGCAACTTAATAGGTTTTTTTTTAATTTTATCATTCAATAAAGTGATTTTCTTGTGGAAATATACCATAAACTTATGTTTCTTTCTTAACCTTTTCCATCAATGCCTTTCTTTTGTCACTATAATCCATAAGATGGCACTTTGTTAATATTTCCTGATTTGGTGGTGTTTTGAATTTCGCGCAAAGCTATTCGAAGGCTATCTGCGCTAGCCGTCCCTAATTTAGCAGTGTAAGACTAGAGGGAAGACTCACTCCCAACGATTGGGCTACTCTTTTACCAACGAATAGTGGGGTTGACCGCACGTTATAACGCCCCCATGGCTGAAAGAGCGAGCATGTTTGGTGCGACGGGGATTCGAACCCGCGATAATATTTTCTGTAAAAAATATACTTAACTCTATCCTTATTACAGAGATTTATTATTAGGTTACAGAAATGACTCCTCTGTTAATCTACTGTTCATCGTAAATGTTTCATGTGGTATGATATAAAGAATTTTTGATTCGTTGATGAATCATATTAATGGTAGTTGACGTGTTTTCCCTTCAGCGGTATAGGTTTTGTTTGTTTGAAATTAAGCACAAACCTGCACAATGAGTTGCTATCTGTGCTCTGCTCACCACGAGTATCGAAAACCATTTCTACCGTTGAAGTCCACTGTGCCACTGGGGTAGGGGCTAGCAGCTTAGAAACAAAATGAAGCCTTCAAATATTAAATACATATTTCTTTAGTGGTCTTTAAAGTTTGGTTTGGTTTGCATTTCGCGCAAAGCTACCCGAGGGCTATCTGCGCTATCCGTCCCTAATTTGGCAGTGTGAGACTCAGGCATGCCAATGACATTTATGAAAAAAAGAGGAAAAGGTATATAGCCTGGCGCCACAGCGCGACGCAGCCGCACCTGACCAGAGGGGTCCGGGAGCATGACCCCCCGGGAAATTTTAAAGAAATGGATGCTATTTGGTGTGATTTGGTGCAATCTGGGACATAATTTCTTTATGTTTTTTGACATTGCAATGTTGGAAAAGTACACAATATACATCATATAAAATAACAAAAGGAAATTAAAAGACTAAATCAAACTAATAAAAACTATAACTTTCATTTACAGTTTTTAGTAGATTGATTTATTCTTTTAATTTGAATTCATTTTTAGAAGATATATCAAAATATCTAAAATTAACAAATAAAATAAAAAGTAAATAAATGAAATTTAAGATTGTTTATTTGCTATTTACTCAGTTTATTTTTTTTCTAAATCAAAATATATTAGTAATATGAGTTAATAAAGCCAAAATAACTCAGTAAATATTTCAAATACAAATCATTTCATTATTATTCTTTTTGTCATCAATAACATCATCATCATCAACTACTGGTATGCTGCCAATTAAATGTTTTACAGTCATTGCCAATAACTACTTCTCTGCTGCATATATTCCATACAATTTTCAAATCACATAAAATTACTCTTTTGACTAATCATGACTACCTACAGTTCAAATTGTTCATCTATGCAATCTTGTCATTATACTACTGGTACCTTAATGTCAGTGAATTTTCCATTCTTTCACAATACAAACTGAAACAGCAAATCAAGGAAAGCTTTGACATTGCTTCAAAATAAAATTAATGATATGCTTTAAAATAAACCACTGGCACTGTATGCTGCAGATAATAATAAAATGTTTTTCAGTCACTGATATCAACTTCTGCTCTGCTACATAAATTACAGTCAAATTTCAAATCACTTAATTTCCTTTAATCAATCTTGGCTACTTTCCTCTTTTTCGAGACAAGGGTTTCCAGTGCTCTCTTCCGAGCTTTTTTTTTCTCCTTCTCTGAATGGGCAGCTCTCTGTGCCTCTGCGGCTTTCTGGACTTTTTCTTTAGCCAAGGTGGCTGGGCCAGATTTCACAGAACCATAGGCCTCAAGCCTTTCTGCCCTTTTCTTCTGATTCTCCCTCAGCTTTGAGGTATACTTTGAAGCTGCTGATCTAATGTCCTTACATATTCTCTTGTCTACAGGATCAAAATGAACATCTTTCCTTTTAAACATTTCAATCGCTGTTGTTTCTTTGGAGCGTAGAGAATATTTTATCGTCTGGTATGCACACGATACCAGGCCACGAGACCTGCAACGAGACGAAACGAGACTGCCTCCAAGATGGCGGTCAGATTTTTTTGTTTCTGCAATAAACATTGAAAAAATACGATTTCTCCTCAAAAACCACCTACCCAGCCTCCAAATCGCTCATATTTTCTCCTCAAATTTACACAAATCTCGTGGGTGATCGTTGGCCGTTTGAAAACCGTGGAAATCCGCGTTTCAGCGGAAAAATGGCACGCATGGAGACTGGAGGGAAGGCAGTCACACCACCTACCGCCAACACTGGGGCTGCTCTTTTACTAACGAATACTAATAAAGGTAAACATGGAGCAAAGAGGAAAAGATATTTATTGACAATGTATTTACCATTTTTAACGCACAATTTGCTGATTTGAAAAGCAATGATTTTTAATGACTGATTTCTTCCTCTACTGATATACATAAACTGACTGCCTTAAATTTTATACATTTGGCTGAACTAAACACTATCTCAACACAAGCTGTAAACTTTAAAACAAAAACAAACTGTTTTCAGGTGATCTCTATATCAGTTAGACACTAGTAAAAGAAACATATTTTTGGTAATCTCACTTCTCGGATTCTCATGGCGGTTGTACGTTTTTCAGAAAGTGTCAAGACCATTATTAAAATATTAAAATATATTTCTGAATATTTACAACTGGGAGCGAAGCTCATTCTTGCAAGAAAGGGATTCAATCTTATCCGTTAAGAAAATAATATTCGTTTTCACAAAGGGAATTCAATCTTATTTCACTAAAGATTCCACTTTCAAAATTTTCTAAAAATGGTTTGTCTATTATTATAATTCGGTTTATTTTAAGTTTCCTACAAAGCTACATGAGACCTATCTGCGATAGACGTCCTTAATTTAGCAGTTATAGATTTGAAGGAATGCAGCTAGTAAACACCAACAGTCCACCACCAACTCTTGGACTACTCATTTAACATCGAACAGTGGGATTAACCATCACATATAACAACCTTATGAAAAGAGGGAGCATAATCAATGGAGACTCGAACCCGCGACCCTATGGTTGCGAGTCGAGCGCCCTACCATTATGATAAAAAGTTTATTAAAATAATATTGATTAATGGTAAAGTACTGAATAAAAATTTAAACATTTATTGATATTTACCGGACACACTGTTTAGGTGTCAACAAATTATTAGTATGTATTTTACAAGCACCTAAGTAACACCTCACAAATTATATTATATTGTTTATTTACTGAAGAATTACAAAACATAATGTTTTTAGCTTCACAATAGTCCAGAGGCAGCACTAGCCTAGAATACCCTATTTAGGGTCTTGAAAAATCAGAATAGAAAACCCTTGGTCGATATCATAATAAAACGCCGAAATTTCCCGCGCTTATGTGTCCGAACACCAAATATTACGAGGCCCCTGCAATGGTCCCCGACACATCACCAGTTCTAGTCTGGGTGGGTCTCAGTAAAACCGTACGTCAGAACTCTGAAAATTGTAAGAGTGAATATGGTTAACTTTAGCGGTTAACGTAAGTTTACAATGTAATTGAGTACCCTTTGGAGTTATGGGATGGAATTCTGGATAATATTCCCCACTATCTCACTTAGACGATTCCCAGTTATTCCAGTAAACTGGAGGGTTAAGCAGATATGACATCCATCTTTAAAGTAAAATATACAGGTTGTTCATTTCTCGCAATATTTCTGTTCATACTTGAGGTTAGTACAAATAACAAGTGTTTAGTAGAAACGAGCATAATGGCTCTTAAAAATAGAGGCAGATTCAGTGGCAATAATAAAAGGCCTGACAAACGTTGCCCGGATTTTCTTTGGTAATATATAGCGTGCAGAGCCCTCTGTTTCTAAAGATATATAGGTTAGCACGAACGTTCAAAGTGATATCTACCTCAGTCACCAAAGAGCCACGCCAAAACTGTCAGAGTCATCTACCGAATGGTCAGGCTTAGCGTGCTCTCCTGCCTGTCTCCACAAATGACAAAGATTTCAGGAGAATTGACGGCTCGTGACGTTTCAACTCCATTTTAAGTGTATCGTGACACAACAACAGCCTTGTTTCAACGGCAAGACGTAAAGGTCTCAGACTGGCTTTATGTAACCTAACTGTGTGCGTGATTTAAACCTCAATATCTTGAAGGAGATATCTGTCCAGTTTCACAACACCCACATATCGATCATATGGAGTTACATTGTAATGACATATGTTGTGGCATTGTATCTTAAGGCATGCCAATGACATTTATGAAAAAAAGAGGAAAAGGTATATAGCCTGGCGCCACAGCGCGACGCAGCCGCACCTGACTAGAGGGGTCCGGGGGCATGCCCCCCTGGAAATTTTAAAAAAATGGATGCTATTTGGTGTGATTTGGTGCAATCTGGGACATAATTTCTTTATGTTTTTTGACATTGCAATGTTGGAAAAGTACACAATATATATCATATAAAATAACAAAAGGAAATTAAAAGACTAAATCAAACTAATAAAAACTATAACTTTCATTTACAGTTTTTAGCAGATTGATTTATTCTTTTAATTTGAATTCATTTTTTAGAAGATATATCAAAATATCTAAAATTAACAAATAAAATAAAAAAGTAAATAAATGAAATTTAAGATTATTTGCTATTTATTCAGTTTATTTTTTTCTAAATCAAAATATATTAGTAATATGAGTTAATAAAGCCAAAATAACTCAGTAAATATTTCAAATACAAATCATTTCATTATTATCCTTTTTGTCATCAATAACATCATCATCATCAACTATAGTATGCTGCCAATTAAATGTTTTACAGTCATTGCCAATAACTACTTCTCTGCTGCATATATTCCATACAATTTTCAAATCACATAAAATTACTCTTTTGACTAATCATGACTACCTACAGTTCAAATTGTTCATCTATGCAATCTTGTCATTATACTACTGGTACCTTAATGTCAGTGAATTTTCCATTCTTTCACAAATTGACAATACAAACTAAAACAGCATATGAAGGAAAGCTATGGCATTGCTTAAAAATTCAACTACTGATATGGTTCAATATTAAACTACTGATATCAGTGATATGCATCAGAAATTAAATTTTGTACAGTCACTGACATCAACAACTACTGCTCTGCTGCATAAATTACAGTCAAATTTCAAATCACTTAATTTCCTTTAATCAATCTTGGCTACTTTCCTCTTTTTCGAGACAATTGTTTCCAGTGCTCTCTTCCGAGCTTTTTTTCTCCCCTTCTCTGAATGGGCAGCTCTCTGTGCCTCTGCGGCTTTCTGGACTTTTTCTTTAGCCAAGGTGGCTGGGCCAGATTTCACAGAACCATAGGCCTCAAGCCTTTCTGCCCTTTTCTTCTGATTCTCCCTCAGCTTTGAGGTATACTTTGAAGCTGCTGATCTAATGTCCTTACACATTCTCTTGTCTACAGAATCAAAATGAACATATTTCCTTTTAAACATTTCAATCGCTGTTGTTTCTTTGGAGTGTAGAGAATATTTTATCGTCTGGTATGCACACGATACCAGACCACGAGACCTGCAACGAGACGAAACGAGACTGCCTCCAAGATGGCGGTCAGATTTTTTTTCTGCAATAAACATTAAAAAAATACGATTTCTCCTCAAAAACCACCTACCCGGCCCCCAAATCGCTCATATTTTCTCCTCAAATTTACACGAATCTCGTGGGTGATCGTTGCCCGTTTGAAAACCGCGAAACTGGTTTCAGCGGAAAAATGGCACGCACATATCTTCCCGACACTACTGGAGGCCTGGCACAGCCTGATGGTTACGGCATTCAACTTGTAACCCGTTTATCGTGGGTTCGAATTCTATCAGTAAACATGCTCGTTCTTTCAGTCGAAAGAGGGAAGTGTTATAATATAACCGTCAATCCCACTATTCGTTGATAAAAGAATAGCCCAAGAGTAAACGGGAGGTGGTGATGACTAGTTGCCTTCCCTCTAGTCTTACACTGCTAAATTAGGGACGACTAGCGTAGACATTCCTCGAGTAGCATTTCGTGAAATTCAACAAATAAACCAACACTGTTTTGTATTTTTTCCGTAAATGATATTTTGTGGCATCTAATAATTTGAAGGAACGGATTTTGGAATGTTTTCAGTTTCAACAATTTTTTAAGTCTGTTACAGAAGGTTTTCAAAGTAATCAATGTTTAATAATCTGTAATTCATATTAATACATGGTACTTCAGTAAAAAACATTATCTTTGAGAAACATTACTATAAAGTAAAGCAGTCTGTTGGTTTATGGCTACTTTTTTACAGCCTTTATAAAAAGATATCTGAGAACAATCGAAAATTATAATAGCAATGTTCCAAGACCCGTGTTGTCTTGGAACGTGTTCCTCCGCTGTTGTTTGTACTGATTATGAACTATTGGCCGACATCACAGTTTCTATTGTGACAGGCTACTGGAAAGAATGGACAGACCAGTTATTTGACCACACACTTAGAGAAACCTTTTATATAAACCCTCCAACTGCACATGGATGTTGAATTCCAAAATCATATTTAAGAAGAACAAAATCCATTAAAGATGCATTTATAAAACGTAACAGATAGTATGAGACTGATCGATCTTCAGTTTCTTTGAGTCACCTCTTCGATGAAAATAGTTGTTGATTTCGACAGTGGTTGAAAGTTGAGAATCTTTGTCAATTTTAACTTCTTGTTAATAACATCTGGAGTTATGCTCAGCCTTATTACAAATAATATCTTGGATCGAACACTTCTTTTTCGTAATTACTGCCTTCATCTTGTGATGAAACTGGATAAACAAGGATTGTAGGGTGTAGTTTCGTACTCTTCGTTATCATAAACACTCTACAGTTCAATTTTTATTTTTCTACCATGGATAATATTGAAATGTTGTGTCTTTTGGTTCTACATCGTTTAACAATCTCGTTATATGATTATAGTTTCGCTCATAAGTCTACTGTCAAGGTATTGCACTGTCGAACGGTAAGGAATAACGCAGTGAACGAAATATATGGATGCTAAACATGTCGCCTTTGGCGAAACGTCCATTGACAAGGACAACAGGACACTACATTAACACAAACAAATCACTGATAATTTTGAATTTGAATTGTCTAATGAAGCATTATGTATGATCCACAGACAAAACTGGGTTATAATGTTAAACGGAATTTCTTGAAGGTCAAACACTGAACACGTGAAACATACCCATGATTGGGTTTCCATCAGGAGCAACCGGGTTCCAAATTAACGTAATGGAACTGGATGTACTTGTTTCAACTTTTAACTGTGGTGTAATTGGTGGATCTATGACAAAACAAAAAGAAATTAATTTTAAAATCAACGTTAAACTTAAGGAAATTAGAAACAACTACATTCTTTATGTGTTATAAATTCGAAATTCTGTCCGTTAAACAAATTGAATCGAAACTGATCTATTTCTTCTATGATGTAATCATATATCAACATTTAATTAAAATACAGAACTTTTACGCATTTCAATGTTGTAAAATGTGTAACAATTTTTTTTTCCTGAAGGGAGAAGAGGTATATTTTATATATATGCATGTGTCTAAAACACGAATCGGAAATATGAAACTACTTTTTTCATAATTCTAAGATTTGTAAAAAGAATTCATCCGAAAGAAGTTTCGCTCCACTTGTTGTTGATGGTCCTGCCATCTGATGCGTAATAATGAAGCTTCAGTTTATAAAAGTTGTTACCAAATTTCCTCTAAAGAGATGAATTGTCCAACTTACCACTTTCTAAAGTTTGTAACACTAATTCTTCCGAAGGTGGACCAGATCCTTTGCTATTATAAGCCTGTACTATAATGTTGTAGTTGGTGAACCGGCTCAACCCGCCGAGATGATATTCTTCTTTGAAATCTGGCTGGATTTCCAAAGATTTGTACACATACCCGTCCGACGAAGACGCCTTCTTGTAACCTACATAATAGCCTAACAGGACACCGTGTTGTAATCTCGGATTGGGTGGCTGTGGGAATACATTATGTATCGTTTGTTTTTAAACGAATACGAACAGAATGTTGATAATAAAAGTTCTAAATACCCTTAAAATATCAATAGTTAGTACGTAACATTTACCAGCATATCAAAACTATTTGTTACAGTCTTATTTCTGGAAATATAGGCAATTATATTTCTATATAGGAAATACACTTTTTTTTATTAATAACACTACATTGATAGCTGGGGCGTGCGGTGATTTGTCTAGATAGTAAAGCAAAACCATAAAAGGTGGATTATAAAATAAAAAAATATGTACAGGACGGCCAGTAAGGATAAAAATAATTACTAGTAGCCATTAATCATATTTAAGATCACGTTCTTCCAATTAAAATAAAAACAAGACATATTTGGTTACTTACTTTACTTATATATTAATTCCATCTTCCGTTATACTACGTCGATTAATCTTTTTAAAATGTCTCTCTTCCTCTTCACCTTTTCACGTTTGCACATTTATTTTATACTGACTATTTAGTTGGAATTAAAACCGTAATTTTCAAAATTTAGATAGGCCTAGAGTTGAAAAATATGACTGGATGAATTTTCATGTATTTTAATTACCTTATGCATGTAACTTAAATCATCAAATCCGCTTGAGTTCCATGACCCAGATTCACTGTTAAATAATGAACAAAATCAGCAGAAAAACTTCTACAATTTAGGACAAGAAGTTAACCAAGACGTCCTGTCATATTGGTTTACATTGAATTTTCAAACGCAATGCTTTGTTCTTCCAGTCAGGCTTAGAGCTGTCGGTCTACTGTTTCTGATAACGCTTTCTTTATCACAAAAACTCTTTGTACGAAACTTGTTTACTAATGAGCTTTCAGTAATACAGTTACAAATTTACCTATTATCTTTTGAATCCATATTCAAATCTGAAGGGTGACACTTCACAAAAATTTATGCATACGAAAAATGACTATCATTTAATATACATGTAATGTCAAACTCACCTCACATCACGTGACATCAGAGAAATAAAACAAAAACAAAAATAGTCCTAAGCGCGAGTTGCAGGTCATGAAAAAACAAAATATTTCAAATAGGCAAGAAAATTAATTATATAGTGTTATTTTAATTATATTATATTTGTTTATTGTACATTTTAACTTATAAAATAATAATTACGAAACGGTAACTTATTTATAAATTGTCAATAAGTTCCAGTTTTGCGTGTATTTTGAAGTAAAATAAACTGGTAATTGCTTCCTTTATGCCACAGAAGAAGCCAATATAACATTCAATATATATTGTTTTCTTTTTAAATAATTACGAATGTGAAAGTTTTTATTCAGAGAATTATTCATGTAAGAAGCATTTGATAGCTCGAAGAATATATTACGTGAAAAATGTTTTTACTTAGAAATAAAGACTTTTTTAGTGTGAAAAAAACTAAAATCAACTTTTAAAAAATGAAGCATTTTACGAGTTGTAATCCAGATTCTTCCCAACAGTGCCTTTTCCCATATAAGGTGATAACTGATTACGTACAGAAAAGTGAAGTGCTTACGTATGAATTAATTACAAGTTCACAATGTCATACTTGGCTGATACTTATAATTAATTATTATTTTTTAAATATTAAGGAAGCACTACTTCCCTTGCTTCTATGGACCTCATGCTTTTGAATGGCAGATCGGTTTGTTTTGAATTCCGCGCAAAGTTACTCGAGGGCTATCTGTGCTAGCCGTCCCTAATTTAGCAGCTAGTCATCACCACCCACCGCCAACTCTCGGGCTACTCTTTTACCAACGAATAGTGGGACTGACCGTCCCCACGGCTGAAAGAGTGAGCATGTTTGATGTGACGGGGATTCGAACCCGCGACCTTCAGATTACGAGTCGAGTGCCTTAATCACCTGGCCATGCCGGGCCCTTGATTGATAGAATACACCATTCTCATGAACCGATCGTTTATGCATTTAAAAGTTTTGACAACAATGTTAACTCATACCATTTTTTATCCTTGGTTAGATAATCACTCATTTTTATAGTTCTGCGTCTAGATAAAACTGACATTTTAATTTCACTGACCTTTACCAAGTTTTTACGTTAAATAAGATTTACGAGGGCTGTTCAAAAAAAATACGCGGACTGACGTCATAAAACAAAATGTACTTTATTTAGAAGTTACAGGTCTGGGACCCCTTCAAAGTACTCTCCTCCCCAACGCACACACTTATTCCAACGGTGTTTCCTCTTGTTGAAACAGTCCTGGTACGCTTCTTTTGTAATGTCCTCCAGCTCCTTCGTCGCATTTGCCTTAATCTCGGGAATCGTCTCAAATCTTCTTCCTTTCAAGGGTCTTTTGAGTTTGAGGAACAAGAAAAAATCGCAAGGAGCAAGGTCATGTGAGTAGGGGGGTGGGTGGGGAAGAACAGTGATCGAGTGTTTGGCCAAAAACTTACGAGTTCTGAAGCACAAGTTTCGCAGCAACGCGGTGCATCTTCAATTTTTCGGTCAAAATCTCGTAACAAGATCCAACTGATATCCCACACTCTTCAGCAAGCTCCCTGACAGTGAGACGTCGATTTGCCCGCACCAGGGTGTTGATTTTGTCGACGTGTGGGTCGTCAGTTGACGTGGAAGGACGTCCAGGACGCTCATCATCTTCAATGGACTGTCGACCATCCTTAAAACGTTCATGCCACTTGAAACATGCCATACGATTCATAGCAACATCACCGTAAGCCGTGTTAAGCATAGCAAAAGTTTCAGTCGCAGATTTTCCAAGTTTAACACAAAATTTCACAGCAAGTCGTTGCTCCTTCAGGTCATTCATTCTGAAATCCGCCAAACGAAAAATCGCACTTCACTTATAACCGCGTAGCTAATACACAAATGAAGATATCTGCAATCGGGAAATGGCGTCGTAATCAGCTGATCTGTGCGAACCTAGCGACACCAAGCAAATTTCCCTGAAATAAACTGGAGCCGCACAATTAAAACAGTCCGCGTATTTTTTGAACAGACCTCGTATACTGAGTTATATAGATTGTTTTAAGTTGCATTGGCGTTTTCTATAATACTTTATTTAAATGGTCGGAAACTTTTATCTAAGTTTTTTTTTGCCTGAAGCGATCTGAAATTAATTGTTTGATTCCATTTTAATAATTTGTTTAAATTTTTTGTGGTAATTACTCTTTTATTTCTCAGAGATTTCATTATAAATACACAGGAACATAATTTTCGAATAGAAATAAACTTTCTACCTTCCACGTAATCTTCAAAGACTTCGAGCTCGTTGCTTGACCGTGAACTTTCATTGGAGGGCCCTCTGGTGCTGAAATTTATCAAATGTTCACATCAGTTGATAAATTGTGTTGTTTTACAGTTCAGTGTCTTACCTATGTTTATACAGCCTTAAATGTTATTTCAAAAAGTTTTTTTTTTTAAATTTCGCGCAAAGCTACACTAGGGATATCTGCGATAGCCGTCCCTAATTTATCAATGTGTGACTAGAGTGAAGGCAGCCAGTCATAACCACCCACCGCCAACTCTTCTGTTACTCTTTTACCAACGAACAGTGGGAATGATTGTTACATAATAACGTCTCAACGGCTGAAAGGACGAGCATGTTTGGTGTGATGGGGATTCGAACTACGAGCCACGTATTACGAATCGAGCGCCATGTCGGGCTACCTCAAAACGGTAATGCGCTATTTACGTTGAGTAAGCCTTCTAAGATGCACCAATGGGCCATTATCTGAGTCTTCCGCTGGTACAGCGGTAATTCTACAGACTTACAATGCTAAAATCAGGGGTTTGATTCCCCTCGGTGAACTCAGCGGACAACCCGATGTGGCTTTGCTCTAAGAAAACCCCCACACATTTTAAATTGTTAATATTTCAATATTTTGTTATTTCAGCTGTATACTTTTAGAAACAAACGAGAAGACTGCTTTAGTGATTAAGTCTTGTAATTGGTAAGAGCGTTCTAATTCCAGCAACAAAAAATATACATTAATTTCCACGCATATACCAAACGTCCCAACAGAAATTCACCAATATTATGTCGCAGATAGCCCTGGTGCTTTTCGCCATAAGATTCCAACAACCAAACAGTCAACAAAATTTTAAAAGTAACAAAATTATTCGAATTTGAGGATTTGTTTGAATTTACTTCTTCAAATTAATCTGTTGAATTGCAAAGAGTCATATTTGGAATGTCCAAGCTTTATGCTTCTAGTTTGTTTAATGTTTATTATAACTCAGATTTCCAATAATTAGGGGCAGTTTTTTTTTTTAATAAATGGAAATTTTATTAACTGTCTGGTATATTCATTAATGTACTCTGAAAACTTAAATGAGAAGTAGGTTTATTGTTCCAGAGAAATGTTACCTTCTTCTTCGGTCTTGGCTTCCACATCCGTACTCGGGTCACTTATACCCAGTCCGTTTTTAGCTAGTACTCGAAGGTTGTAATCACTGGCCGGCTTAAGGCCAGAGACTATGGCATCTGTTTCCGTTCCGGACATTGTAACATTGGAAGTCTCTTTCTGCCATTTTTCTGAAAAAAGAAACAAATAAAAAATCTCTATATGTTTAATAAAACTATTATAGATAATATAGCATTACTCATCCTAATCGTCTGCTCATACATACACTTATTAGGTTTATCCTAACCCTGAAAACTAATTAGTCTTAAACTTTTCCCCCTTCCATTAAATTACTAAACCTCTTATACCTCTAACAACCAGTTGGTCTTAAAATCTTACCATTTACCTGCCTTTTTCATGAAGCTCATTCCAGGAAGACAATTAATCTCGAACCCACCTTATTCACTCATCTGTCTGACTTTTCCCACGAAACACGTCTGAGGAAGCTAAATAATTTGAAACCCGTCCCATTTACCCATAAACTTGTTTTCCCCTCATAAAAGATGTTTACTTACTTATTTTTCCTGTATGTTTCACTGCCAGAGAAAAAAATCCAACTAATTTTAGAGTGAATTTTTTCATTCGTCCACTCTTCCATCTAACCCTCACTCAGCCAGCCAATCAAACTTACACATTCATTTATCTATCTCCTCTCCACTTTCACCCCAGCAGTCAACCGGTCTTATAGATTTCAGTTGATGGTTCCCCTCCCCAACATCTCACAGCTTATCGCCTTACCATACTTCAGTTTGTACTGAATTACGTATTCTGTGATGATACTGTTGCCGCTATATGATGTTGACCATCGGAGTGTAAGAGTACGGCTTGACCGATCGGAGACTTGTAGGTTCTGAGGCGCATCAGGAGGTTCTGAAATTGGTCAGAAACACTACATTAAAACGATAACTGAAACACTTGTGATTTTTATATAACAAAATTAAGAACTATTTAGACATGAGGGTTACAACGAGATTAGATATTGTACTAATCAATAATACGAACGAATCTGATGCATGAAGCAGTGGTATGCATGATAAAAAATTGTCCTTTAATAAAGCGGCTTTAGAAAATCTTTACAAACAAAAGACTGAACTTGTATGAGGTTACATTAGTTTGTTTTGAATTTCGCGCAAAGCTACACGAGGGCTATCTGCGCTAGTTGTTCCTAATTTAGCAGTGTAAGACTAGAGGGAAGGCCGCTAGTCATCACCACCCACCGTCAACTCTTGGGCTACTCTTTTACCAACGAATAGTAGGATTGGCCGTCAAATTATAACGCCCCCACGGCTGAAAGGGCGAGCAAGTTTTGTGTGACGGGAATTCGACTATGACTGGTCATGCCGAGCCCGGGTGACTTAAGTCTATGGTTTGAGATGACATAGCCAACACGCTCGATTGAATAATAAAGTTATGTTTAATGCGAATTTGGTTTCGATCTACTATGTTCAGAGAACAATTTAAAATTTAATGACCTTGTACTATTAGTTGAATATTGGTGTTGTCCTGTCCGTAGACGTTGGAAGCGATACAAGTAAACATGGAAGAATCTCGTCTATCAGCTTGGCGGATAAGAAGCTCAGAAGTAACACCAGTGGTCACCACTGTTTCAAACAGTTTGTATCTAAGACATAAAAAATACACACGTATTAAAAACATAAAATTTCATTATAAGTGTGTTGGCATATAAGACGCACGAAGGTTCCTAAAATATATTTTACATTGCCAATAACAGTATGGAACATAAACAAAATACTTCTTTGAACAACGAGAAGAAATAACGTACATGCAGGTTGTGCCATTCCTGTTGGATTTATCAAGTTAGAACGATCGTTTATCAAAAAGACTTTATGAAATATAAGACTAACCATGAAGATTTTTAGTTTGGTTTCGTTTGAAACTCTTTTAAAGCTACATGAGGACTATCTGCGCTAGCCGCCCCTAATTTAACAGAGTAAGACTAGAGGGAAGGCAACTAGTCATCACCATTTACAACTAACTCTTGGGCTATTCCTTTACTAACGAATAGTGGGATTGATCATCACATATAACACCCCTGCGACTGAAAGGAACGAGCATGTTTGATGGGATAGAATTAAGAAGATATCAAATAGCGGTGTTAATATAATGTTGCAATACTAGAGGACAGCACCAACGCTACTGGTTCATGTCCGGAATTAACAAGTTAAGGAAGAATGAACTTGAGACTATATAAACAAGCATAGGTTTCATTGAGGTAAAATATGGATTAACATTATATTATATGATAGATATAACACTACACACTATGTAGTGAAATTTTAAAGGAACTCGTTATAACAAAGAAACTGAAAACGTTCTCTGACATTGCGTTCTTATTATTATTTTGTTCTCAGGTGCTTGTTTGAAGTCAAGCACAAAACTACACAATGGACTATCTCTTCACACCACAGGTATCGGATACAGTTTTCTAGCATTGTTAGTTCGCAAACGTATCGCTGCACTACTGAAAGGCTTCCAGTTGTCGGAATATTAAAAAACAACAACATATGTATATATTCTATACTACAAGATTCCTCTACGGTAATTAAAATAGACACAGCCAGCTGTTTCTTAGGGCCCAGGGGGAATCGCTATGTGTAACAAACAAAACCAGCACCTGATGTAAAAGCTATTTAATCGTCTTGCTACTTTCAGGTTTAGCTGAACCGTAGGGTCTTCTCTTACTGAATTTCTGTAGTTAACGAATGCCCAGTGCTTATTACGCACGTGACTTAAGTTTGTCTCTGAACAAATACTTATCATGTTTAAAAAAAAAAAAAATACAAAGATGAACTAACCTCGGGTCTTCCTGCAGGTCGATATTTTGTTTTTCTTTCAACCAGATGACCCTGATGGGTTGATCTCCTCCAGCATGACATTTTAATTTGACGTTATGTCCTTTCTCAACCATTTCGGCCATGAACTTTGTATCGAAATTAGCAGCAACTGCAATACGTTTAAATTATATTTAATCTGAGTTTGTACAACCCTTTAAAACTACACTAGGACATTAAAACTCGATCGATATTTAAATAAACTACCTAAGTTGCGCGTGTGTTGAGAGAATTGTCATGATATAAATTTTCTCGTGCTGCCAATATCTTGATTGGATTGTGAAAAGCTATAGAATAATGAACATAAATCTTATTTTTTTTTAATCGAATAATGTAAGAAATAAATTAAATTCCTGTGGTTTGTTACCGTTCTGTCTTCCAACATGTATGATAAAACAACTAGACATATGGCCATACGTAAAATAACAACAACTTGATTCATCGTACAGGCAAACTGTGAAATTAAAATCCATCGAAAGAGGTATACCTGACTGTGTTTTAAGATATATTTATGAAAGCGGTTTATTTTTTTTTGTTATTTAGTACATTCAATATTACATACATAGCAAGAAAAGGAACTCAACAACTTGCGAATGTATTCAGGTTCTAACAAACGCCACCTCAAAAATTTTAAAATAAAATTTCAATTTTTATCATGGAAACACAGACGCCAGCTCAAAACTTTTTAAAATCAAATTTCAATTTTTAACATGGAAACACAGACGCCATCTCGAAACGTTTAAAATCAAATTTCAATTTTTAAAACGGGAACAAAAGAATATCGATATTCTAAAAATAAATAACACCACGTACTTTTCACATGTAATTTAATAACCTTGCTGAGGCCTTGTCCAATTCCATTGGTTGCTTGACACAGGTAAGAGCCTACGTCACTCTCTCTGGCGTTGTGTATGGACAACGACCCATTTTCAAAAACCTGAAGGTGTGGGCTGCTGACGACTGGTTTGAAATTCAGCGGAGCTTCCTTTTCTGGACGAAGCATTTTATTCATTAGGTTACTACATTTGTACACGTGCGAAAGGCTCGTGCTTAAATTCAACGCTTAAATCTGACTTATTTTCATGCTGTTCACGAGATTGTGAGATCAGCATGTTGCGTCATATTAAATAATTTTACAATATTGCTAGTTAGAATAATCAGTACGCGTAGAGAGCTAGTCGAAATATAATAATAATCGAATCCTTCTTTTCTATGTTAAATACACAGATAGAAATTAGTGAGACAAATCTCAGTAATTTTTATTTTATTTTATTTTTTTGCTACTCATATGTTGTTAAAGTCCTATAATGAACAAAGGACCCGTAAGTAATTTAGGTGAATAAATAGTATGGAAAAATTTCAAAACGAAGCACCGTGGGCAATTCTTAATTTGAAGGAGTTTTTATGGACCACTCGCACTAAATACCAAGCCAGTGGCAATGGTATGTCTGGGAACTTCCCACCTTAAAAACTGAGTTTTGATAACTGTGGTGGGCAGAGCACATACGGCTTATTGTATAGCTTTGTGCTTAGTTCCAAACTAACAAACTAAATAACAAATCGTAAGCAACGGTGTGCCTGATATAACGAAGCTTTTCATATGAAACAAATTACACGCGATTCACTTACGATAACCGTTTTCATTCAAAACAAAAATCTAGAGACTCTAGAGATAATTGAACTCTATTATATATGTGGCTTCATAAACAGGTGATAATTATTTTATGACTGTAATGAAATCTTAGCTCTAAAGTTAGAATAAAATATAGTCCATTGTTGCAATGTCTCAGCAAACTGGGTAAACTGTAGTACATTTTTAATTGCTTTCTATTGGTTGATTTTAATAACGGCAATATGCAGTCTACGATTTAAATATGTACATATGATAGCAAGTCACCGAAATCAGATACATATATACATAAACTGAATACGAAACACTATATTAAATTTTTGGTTTTCACCTTCACGGAAACCTCAGGATAAGGTTACGTTTCCTCGGGACAGGTTACGCAATTGATTTATGAATGTCTTTTGCACAGACGAACAATGTGAAATTAATACGTTGGCACATCGCCTTTAATAAATAAAAAACTAAAATGTACTTAGTCCATTTTGAGGGATATGTTGGCAGATAGTACGAAATGAGCAACGGGATGCACTGGACTGAACTTATTTATAAATAATTATCACTGTCACAGAACTTGCCAACATCTCTTCCTGCTTGTTATTATATTCCAACAGCTGTGAGTATTTCTACTTGATTCAACAGTACCTAACTTAAGCTTTCGTTTTTTTTTCGGTAACGTAAAAGGAGGATTGGGCATGGCACAGCCTGGTGGTTAGGGGTGCTAGACTCGTAACTTGAGAGTCATGAGTTCGAATCCCCACCACCAAGCATGCTTGGTATGTGTAGTTACCAAAGTAGATGATTAAGGTCGAGAAGGGAGAAAGTTTAACTCTCTCTCAAGATGCAAATATTTTTCCACAGGCACTCGTGTCTACGAAGTAATTTAATGTAATTCCTAAGATTTAGCTGGTAGGAAAAATGATTGTTTACACACGAAACGCCAGAGATGAAAATAAGGAGATGGAAAAGTCCTCATAATTGAACGCAGGGTATACAAGATCTCTCCACCTAACTAACTCCTCACAACTGAACGCAGGGTATACAAGATCTCTCCACCTAACTAACTCCTCCCAATTGAACGCAGGGTATACAAGATCTCTCCACCTAACTAACTCCTCACAACTAAACTTAGGATATACAGGGTTTCTCCTATTGGCTCTTAAAGTGTACATCATATGACTGAATAACATGACTATTGTTGAAATGTAAGGGGAATAAGCTCCTCATTCGTTCTATACTCCACGTACTTTTTACAACGGTAATAAAAACAAGTATTGAGGATATGTTATTATAAGTTACTTCACAAGAAACCCACAATTAGAAAGCACGATGATGTTTCATAAACAATGTGCCTTTCCTACTTATGGATTACGAAAAATGAAAACAAAGCTTTCATTGCGCGATATTTTATTAAGACTGGTGGCAACAGCAAGAACCAACGATGCTCTAAGTATATGAAAATAGGATAAAAATGTTAGAAGCATTAGAAGTTCCAATGTCACCTAAATGTCATTTTCTTTCGAATTTCTACATGTGGAACAGATTAATATAAAAAAAATTACGTTGCTAACAGAAAATCGAACGTCAACATATCTCATTTCTCAAAGCAACGACCAAAATGTTTTGCTAAAACGGGGGGCGTACAAGCAGAACGTTATAGGAGTTGCCTTGGATATTACTGGACGTCAGCACTTTACAGATGGGATGAGTGGGAAGAGATAATTAATACCCAGAAAACTAAAGTGCCGATTGAAAGTTTTAGTTTCATCAAGTTCGGGCGTGCAATAACAACCTTAAAAAAACCAACCAAGTGGTTTCTTGTTGTTTCTGTGTTAAGCGTTTATAAGGCTGTATAAAACAGTACAGTAAGTTGGGTACAGTAATTTGGTGACCTCATTTCCTTTCGGTTGTTTGAAATTTCCATCGATCGCTAAATCGGTTCACGTAATTAAACTAAGGAATAACGAATATATTTTATTGATTAAATAAAAAATAACTCATTGCATATCAAATTCTGTTGTATTAAACCGTAGTTTTTATTGTAATAATATTAAACTTACCAGTTTTGTCAAAACAGATTCTTAATTTGCGATGCTAAGAAAAGGCTTAACTACACTTATATATTGAAGTGAAGTCTGATGCTGTTTTCAAATTATAAATCCAACTCTCGTTTGGTGATTCTGTGTTGTCGTTTCACTAAACAAATAATTTTTCAATAAGCATATGTCACTTCTCTATATTAAGCATTGAATAATCAGAATTATTGTAAATTTTAACAACAGTAATATACAAAACCGTCAGATTTGGCCCATCGTATCCTTGGTTCTGGAAATCCTTCTGCTTGACAATCGACAACAATGCTTCGTCCTTTGATTACAGAACTGTCCGAAGGTTCTATAATCCATCTAGGAGGTACTGGTGATAAAAGGACCAACACAACTTATTATTGCACAAACGATACGGTGTTTAAAATAAATAAAACTTATAGGTTAATGTTATTTTCGGCTAAGTATTGGTTATCATTATCTTCTGTTCAATCAAACTATTTACATAGATTAGAACAAAAAAACTTAAGCTAGCATCGAATATGGCTAATCTAAAAGACCATGCTTACTGATAATAATTAGAATGCATTCATTCATTGGTCACTAAATTTTTACAAGAGACATTTTCGGCCATAATCCCTATTTTTCACAAAGTTCGGCTAGCTTAGAAGGTATAGAATATATATGCAAAAACGGCTCGTTTGGGTTGAGAAAATATTTTACATAGAAGAGCGAACAACGTTTCCTCTTTCTTTGTGAACCTGACGATGACCGAAGAAGGTCGAAACGTTGTTCGCTCTTCTATGTAAAATATTTTCTCAACCCAAACGAGTCGTTTTCACATATATATTTCTCTACAAGTGGGTTTTCTCGACATCACTGAAGGTGTAGAATAGTCATAAATCCATATACTAAGAAACAATGCAAAATATTCTTCATAATAATATATATATATATTAAACACCTTAACCAGCACTGTTAATGAAACACACATTAAATAAACAATATACCTTACTTTAAATATAAAATAAAAGTTTGTTGTTTGCTTCATGTACTACCATCTTACTTCTTACCAAAACGTAAGTTGGATTATTACTTGACACGATAAAACTTTAAAAGTTGTGATAAACACTAAGGATGGACAGTAATTAAAAGATAGGCACACATGGATACCAGTGACGAGTAGCTACAATGAAGTTATGAATTCTGCTGATTCGTGTTCGCTTTTGTAAATATTTAGGAGCGATTGTTTAAGTAGATCCAGTTACGTTCAGTATCAGTTAATACTCTGTATTCGTCGTTTCAGGTGAACCTGATATCGAACAGTTAAAAACAAAATATAAATACTTCTGACTGGAGTCGAAAGTCCCCTCCCTAAATCCTGTGAGATTAACTTAAATTCATTCAAAAGCATTATTGTTAACTCAAATCGACTATAATGTGATTTTCAATATCGAGGTAAAGCATAAGTAATAAAAGAGATAAAACTTCTTGTACATAATATTTTTCAGTGCACAGAAAAAATGAGTTAAGAAGTTTAGGCCTACCGTGAATTACCATAGTAGCAGTGTGACTGACGGTTCCAGCTTCGTTGCTAGCAATGCACGTATAGTTTCCTCGGTGTCTGAGTTTAATCGATTCAAAAAGTAGGTGAGACGTGTATTCCACCACCTCTTTAATGAGAATTCCATGGTTCTCCGTTATGGGCTGGTCATCTTTAAACCACCGGATCCTAATAGGCAGGTCTCCACTGCTAACGGTGCACACAACAGATGAGCGTTGCAGTTCCTTTAGAGTTCTTGGGAAAGTGAAAGGTTCGATGACCGGTTTCACTAGAATGTGAATAAACTGGATATTGGATTACATGGTCCACAACCTCACTGTCTGGTGAGTATAAACAGTTTTCTCAATACAGTGAGGCATGTTTCGTTGAAATGGATATAATGTTGTCAAATAAAATTAATTACCTGTCACTGAAAAGTTAATTAGAATACATTTAAACAGAACTTTCTAAAGGATAAGGAGTTACAATACATTTAAACAGACCTTTCCAGAGGATAAGGAGTTACAATACATTTAAACAGACCTTTCCAGAGGATAAGGAGTTACAATACATTTAAACAGACCTTTCCAGAGAATAAGGAGTTACAATACATTTAAACAGACCTTTCCAGAAGATAAGGAGTTACAATATACAATACATTTAAACAGACCTTTCCAGAGGATAAGGAGTTACAATATATTTCAACAGACCTTTCCAGAAAATAAGGAGTTACAATACATTTAAACAGACCTTTCCAGAGGATAAGGAGTTACAATACATTTAAACAGACCTTTCCAGAGGATAAGGAGTTACAATACATTTAAACAGACCTTTCCAGAAGATAAGGAGTTACAATACACTTAAACAGACCTTTCCAGAGGATAAGGAGTTACAATACATTTAAATAGACCCTTCCAGAAGATAAGGAGTTACTGAGGTTTATTAAATGATGTAAAGTGTCTTAAGTTATAGCTTCATCACGAGAAGTATAAATAACGTCCTGAACCACGTTTTACATTAGTTCAAGATGATGAATATAATGTATCACGAACCATACATTACGTCAATTCATTACTACAAAAATAGTGTCCCAGACTACATCTTACATTAGCTTATTACTATAAACATAGAGTCCTGGACTACATCTTAATCAATTTATCAAGATAAATACATGTTGTTATGAACCATATGATAAACACATGGGTCTCATCGTATACCTGTTCATCACAATGATATTATGAGCCTACATCTAATACTGACTGACAGCGGCGTTGTCTTCCAGCACATTTGACACGAGTTAATTACGATGAACATACAGAGTCATTTACAATATATCAAGTAGATGATCTAGAAAACAAAAAAAGAGAGGTTTCTCTGAACCGCATATTACACCAACTCACCGCTTATCATGCAAGGAATCTCCTGTACTACGTTCTCGTGTGTGTGTGTGTTTTATAGCAAAGCCACATCGGGCTATCTGTTGAGTCCACCGATGAGAATCGAATTCCTGATTTTAGCGTTGTAAATCTGTAGACTTAACGTTGTCCCAGCTTAACGATTCATCTGGACCGCATGATACTTTCGCGCATTACAACTGTGAAACAAACGTGGGGGTTCACACAGAAACCAGAAGAAATATCTCAGGTTTCATAAGACTTATTACACAGCTATGTAAATGGACAGAAAACACGCACTTACCCTGTACTTTCACAAACGCAGTGCTATCAGCGCTCTGGCCTTCTTTGTTTCTAGCTACGCACGTGTAAGGACCTTCATCTGTGGCCCTTTCTACGTGGTGCACTTCTAAAGTTCCGTTCTTGTGGACCTTCTGGCGATGATTGTAAGGAAGTCGAACACCAGCTGTATCGAAGGAAAGAAAGGTAAATGTGATGGAAAATTTTACATCATTATGTTATTGGTTAGAAACATCTGCCTCTAGATGTAAGACATCATTGCTCTTAAAACTATCTTAAAAGTATCACATATTACGCGGTGTAAGGTTATAGCGGTAATTTTGTTTTATTCAATAAACCGATGCTAACATGCTACATAAAAAACCAAAAAAGCACAGAGCTAACCTCTTTCCCATTGGACAACTTCTAAGGGATAGCCTCCTACTGGACATTTCATAACTAAGACTTCTCCAGCTACTACTGTGATGTTTCTCATCTGTCTCACTACTGGTGGACCTAGTATGTTAACACGGGAAGAATGATTGATGGAACCAACGCCATTGTTAGCAGTGCATTCGTATTCACCACCGTCTTCAACTCGAGAGTTTGAAATATTAACATAACTCACTACAGCGCCATCTGGTGTCACATAATCACCGAGACGAATTCTATGGCTTTCGGGAAGATGAACACCGTCCAGTTGCCAGGTGATTTGTGGTAGGGGGCTTCCAGTGGCCACACACTTGAGAGAAATGAGAGAACCCGGATGAAGTTTCATTTCGGGGAATGTATCCTGGAATTCAGGTGTGTCATCTGTGAACGAGATTTATAATAACATTTTAAGACGTTGACGTCACAGTAACATTCCTGAAACAGTATTAAGTCGAATTTCATTAAAACAGACATAAAATACATGGTGCTATCATAAATATGTTTCAATTTCCCAACACAGCCCTGATGAAAGAAGGTTATTTATCTTTTAAAATAGTTCTTTAGCAGCTTGTGTAAGTATGCCTAGCCATCCCATGAACAACGGTTGGCAAACGTTTGCGATTGGCCATTCAAAATGTTGCATACAAAATCCTTGCATCATATGATGTCAATCGCAGTTGAAGGGTTAATCTCAACTACCTCTTAATATCAAATCACTAACCATCTGAGTTGACATCTCGTATTAATTCCATCTACCTCTTAACACCATTGATGACCTCATTTAATATCTCATACCAATCCAACTCCTGACTTTCATAATGCCAATTCAGTGATGGCCTGATTTGCTATCACACTTCAACAACTTCACATCTGACCCTCCTAATATTAACTTATGCATGGGTTGAGTTGATAATACATTTTAACAACCCTATATCTGACCTTTCTAATGCCAACTCAGTGATGGCATGAGTTGAAATCACATATTAACCTCACATCTGATCTTCTTAATGCTAACTTATGGATGGCCTGAGTTTATATTACATTTTAACAACCCCACATCTTTCTTTCCTAATGCCTATTCAATGATCGATCGAGCTGACATCTTATTGTTTTATGCCCACCATAATCCCCAAAAATATGTCACTTAATTCTGTAGTTGATATTGTATCCTCTTTACCCACAATTCCACTTACCTCCTAGTGTTAGTTCGGTAGCTGCTTGAGCGGACTCCATATTGTTGTATACAAAACATTGGTACACTCCTGCGTCTTCTCGCAAAACACTGTAAATTTGTAGACGGTTCCATTTTGTTACGATTCGTCCACTAGACGTCGTTATTACAGTGCTGTCTTTCTTCCAAGTTACTGAATGAATGGGATAACCTAATAATGAGCAGTTGATAGAGACAGGTCTTCCAAGATGCACCAGTTGACGAGTGGGAATAATGTTTGCACTTAATGGGGCTGTAATATAAAATACGTTACTTTGTGCTTTGAGCAGAAAAAATACACCATGATATTTTTAGTGGAACACGTATATTAAACCAGACTTTAAATAAATTACACATATTACGAAAAAATTGATTAGTTTGGAGAAACAAGTGTTCAGAGAATCATTTTTCTGTGAATGGGGCTTATTTGATGTCATGAAGATGACCTAAGAAGGCCGAAACTTTGTTTTCTATTTTATTTTAATAAAGAGTTTTAATACACACACTTGTCGTGTTGAGATACACGTTTACTTCAAGTGGGTGTTTCGTCAACACGAATCACGAGATCTTATTCGTTTGACCAATTAACCATAACGTGCACGTACTTATTACTATAAGTTTCCTTGTAACTAGGAATTGGTTCTTTAAAGTATACGTTTTTCTGTGCTTCTTGAAAGACGAAGCCAAACACAAATTAAACAGATTAAAGCTTTCAAATAAATGTTAATACCAAACAAGCGTTGGTTAACTGAGAAGTTACTGCAAACACGTATTTCATTATTTACCCCAAACACACCTTGGCTAACTGCCAAATTACCACAAAAACATATCACAAACCCGAATCAAACTTTGATTGACTGCCAACTTAAACACATAAATATATCACAGTAATAATCCCAAACAAACATTCAGTAACTGCCAACTTATTACAAACATGTATCTCGTTAATAATCCCAAACAAATATTCAGTAACTGCCAACTTATTACAAACATGTATCTCGTTAATAATCCCAAACAAACATTCAGTAACTGCCAACTTATTACAAACATGTATCTCGTTAATAATCCCAAACAAATATTCAGTAACTGCCAACTTATTACAAACATGTATCTCGTTAATAATCCCAAACAAACATTCAGTAACTGCCAACTTATTACAAACATGTATCTTGTTAATAATCCCAAACAAACATTCAGTAACTGCCAACTTATTACAAACATGTATCTCGTTAATAATCCCAAACAAATATTCAGTAACTGCCAACTTATTACAAACATGTATCTCGTTAATAATCCCAAACAAACATTCAGTAACTGCCAACTTATTACAAACATGTATCTTTGTTAATAATCCCAAACAAACATTCAGTAACTGCCAACTTATTACAAACATGTATCTCGTTAATAATCCCAAACAAACATTCAGTAACTGCCAACTTATTACAAACATGTATCTCGTTAATAATCCCAAACAAACATTCAGTAACTACCAACTTATTACAAACATGTATCTCGTTAATAATCCCAAACAAACATTCAGTAACTGCCAACTTATTACAAACATGTATCTCGTTAATAATCCCAAACAAACATTCAGTAACTGCCAACTTATTACAAACATGTATCTCGTTAATAATCCCAAACAAACATTCAGTAACTGCCAACTTATTACAAACATGTATCTCGTTAATAATCCCAAACAAACATTCAGTAACTGCCAACTTATTACAAACATGTATCTCGTTAATAATCCCAAACAAACATTCAGTAACTGCCAACTTATTACAAACATGTATCTCGTTAATAATCCCAAACAAACATTCAGTAACTGCCAACTTATTACAAACATGTATCTCGTTAATAATCCCAAACAAACATTCAGTAACTGCCAACTTATTACAAACATGTATCTCGTTAATAATCCCAAACAAACATTCAGTAACTGCCAACTTATTACAAACATGTATCTCGTTAATAATCCCAAACAAACATTCAGTAACTGCCAACTTATTACAAACATGTATCTCGTTAATAATCCCAAACATATTTGAGTAATTACTCACCTTCTCTTCACACCCAACTATTGTTGACTAATTACACTATGTAACACAAATTTCATTACCTGGATAGTATGTGTTATTTCTTAATTGCTTATGTTGTAAAAGTACAGAAAATGGTCATTATTTCCTTCAAACTTTGCTTTTGTGACCTGGATAATGAAATTTAGAAATTAACCTATTTTTCTATGTAAAAATGGGCAAATTTGTACATTTTCATTTACATAAGATCTGAATAAAACAACATATGAATCAAGATGTACATGTATTTATACTAAAGTTATACAAAAATTAACAAAAATGTTCAGAAGTGAGTAGATCTTTTATGACTGTAATATAAATCACTTTCACGTATCAGCCCCAGACATATATTGTTTCCCATCATGTTTTCGTTATGTGTTCCTTGGTAGCGGCGTTCAAAGTCCACTATATCTTGGTGGAAGCGCTCGCCTTGCTCCTGAGTATGCTCCCATGTTCTCCTTGAATTTATCAAGATGAGCGTCAAGAATATGGATTCTCAGGGACATCCTGCAGTTCATTTTGCCGTAGTTCTTCACCAGAGCCTCAACCAGTTCCACATAATTTTCGGCCTTGTGATTGCCCAAGAAGCCCCGAACCACTGCGACAAAGCTGCCTCAAGCTTTTTTTCCTTCCTACTGAGCTTTTGGGGAATTATGTGCACTCCAGGACGTTTTTATTTGTGGTCCAACGAAGACACCAGCTTTGACCTTTGTCTCAGACAGCTTAGGGAAGAAGTCTCGAAGGTACTTGAAGGTTGCAGACTCCTTATCAAGAGCTGTGACAAATTGTTACATAAGACCAATTTTATGTGCAATGGTGGGAACAACATCTTCTGGAGGTACACTAGTGGCTCACACTTGACATTGTGCCTCCCTATAGAGAATTCGGTCCGTTGTGGCCAGCGCTTCCTGTTGCAGTGCGCTGCAGTGTCCCTGCTGTCCCAAAGGCAAAGATAACAGGGAAACTTGGTAAAGCCTTCTTGGAGACCCATCAGGAATGCCACCATTTTGAAGTATCCGAAAACCTACCAGCTATACTCATCATACGTCAAGGCTTCCAGCAAGGTCTTGATGCTGCTGTATTCCTCTTTGAAATGCACCAAATGAGCCAGGGGAAGAGACGGATATTCATTCCCGTTATGGAGCAGCACAGCTTTGATACTTCTGGATGAGCTATCATTGAAAAGGCGCCACTCGTTCAGGTTACAAGCAACTCCAATTGTCTCGCACAGACCACATACATTGTGACAGAAGCAAAGCCCATCTTGACGAGTGAAAAAGCTTGAAAATGGCGGTGACGCTTCTTCTGACTTGCGACTTGAACACTTTCATCTAACAAATCCCATTCCTTGAGCCTAGATAATCAAGTCATTGAGGTCTCTTCGGTTGGGGTAGTTTGGGTTTTTCTCACCATCTGCACCTCTGAAATTGTAATCTGGATCTTCAACGTCTACCTCCTCTTCTGACTTACTGCTCTCTCATAGAAAATTCTTGTAAGTTCGAGAAAATTCTCTATCAGCTACTCATCATTGAATCTACCTGGAATGTTATGGAAAATGGGTAAATTTGAAAATTTCATTACCCAGGTCACAAAAGCAAAGTGTGAAGATACAAACAGGTCTTTTCCATTTACTCTAGGCATAAGCAATTGGGAAATAACACTTTGTGCCCAGGAACAAGATAAAGTAACAATTTTGTTACATTGTGTTATTAATTTAGTGTACATATAAAAGACGTGTGACGTAGCCAGTCCTAAATTATTGTGGGCTGGCTGCTAACTTATCGTATACATGTTGTTAAATCTAATCTGCCGTTGACTGTTACGATAGCGACTCAGACCAAAATTTGTCCATTTCAAATTCTAATGTAATCTTATGACAACTTCACTTTGACCGAAACAAATATTAATTAACTGCTGAGAAATCGTGAATATGTATTTTTTCTATTTAACTGTTTATTTTTTGAACTATTTTAGGCTAATTTTTAACTTACCATATACATACGACTTATTCCTGAACCGATTTAAGTAATATATACTATCATCTGACTTCAAACTTACCGTATATATGTAATTCTGTGCTGATCCTATCTTGACCTAAACTATTGTTGGCTATGCAAATATATGTTCCACTGTCATCATTTCTTGGCTGATGTATTACCAAAGAGCCATCTAATTGGGTAATACGCTGACCAACTGAAACAGGATATGCTCCATCCGTTTTTTCTTTTAACCAATAATATATAGGAACCGGATAACCCTGGGCAACACATGGTAATGCTAGAAGCTCTCCTTCCCTCGCAATTAGGTGAGATTTGGAATCGGTTATCTGAGGTGGTGCTTTGCTTTGTAGTTCTTTAAAAGACAAAAAGAAAAAAATTAAACACGTTAAAACCTTGATGTACTTGTATTATAAAACTTATGTCACCAAATACAATCGATCAAAGGTTTCTAATAATATAATGTGAATGATTTTGTTTGTTTGTTTTGGAATTTCGCACAAAGCTACTCGAGGGCTATCTGTGCTAGCCGTCCCTAATTTAGCAGTGTAAGACTAGAGGGAAGACAGCTAGTCATCACCACCCACCGCCAACTCTTGGGCTACTCTTTTACCAACGAATAGTGGGATTGACCGTCACATTATACACCCCCACGGCTGGGAGGGCGAGCATGTTTAGCACGACGCGGGCGCGAACCCGCGACCCTCAGATTACGAGTCGCACGCCTTACGCGCTTGGCCATGCCAGAATGATTTTGTACCAACAGTTTTAGAATTCACCAGCTTAAAAGAGTCAGTTTAACACAGTGTGTGTTAGTTAGGAGTGTTTAATAAGTTAGGTAACGCAGTGTGTGTTAGTTAGGAGTGTTTAATAATTTAGGTAACGTACATATATCTTTTTTGAACACATATCTATATAGCTTCCTATGCATACTTCATTTTAGGTAATTACTATCCATAGCAATCTTTGTTCACTTAACACTAGAAGACGTAGCCCAGACATTGACATTTTTTTTGGGGGGGGGCAAGTTTGAACAAGAGAAATCCCTAGATCAGTTGCTCATATAACAGGATTTCGGCTCTATGTCTTGTTATGGAAAGAGCAATCAATCTTCCGAAATGTTATTTTTGTGTTAAAGTATTTTCGAATAAAGTTTATTTTTCTTATGAGCATTTCGTGTTGACTTCTTGATTTGGAATGTAAAAATGGTTTTAAACACCTTCATAATACCTAGAACTCTCTGGGCACTTAGTAGATACACCAATAATTGGTTTTCAGCTGGCTTCTTGATTTGCAATGTAAAAATGATTTTCAACATATTCACAATATCCAGGTCACTCTGAGCACTTAGTAGAGACAACAATAAATGGTTTTCAGCTGACCTCTGGATTTGCAATGTAAGAATGGTTTTGAACACTTTCATAATATCTAGAAGTCTCTGGGCACTTTGTAGATACACTAAGAACTGGTTTTCAGCTGGCTTCTTGATTTGCAATGTAAGGATGATTTCAACATCTTCATAATACCTAGGACACTCTGGGCACTTAGTAGTTTGTTTGTTTGTTTGTTTTGGAATTTCGCACAAAGCTACTCGAGGGCTCTCTGTACTAGCCGTCCCTAATTTGGCAGTGTAAGACAAGAGGGAAGGCAGCTAGTCATCACCACCCACCGCCAACTCTTGGGCTACTCTTTTACCAACGAATAGTGGGATTGACCGTCACATTATAACGCCCCCACGGCTGGGAGGGTGAGCATGTTTAGCGCGACGCGGGCGCGAACCCGCGAGTTACGAGTCGCACGCCTTACGCGCTTGGCCATGGCGGGCCACTTAGTAGAGACAACAATTATTGTCTTGTGACTTTCGTTGCTTAGGGTCTGATAAATCATAGAACGGTCTACAATAATGAAATTGGTTACAATGAGAAGAATACGTTTTATTTGTAGTATTCTACATATTCCGTATATTTTTAAATATTTTTTTAAATTAGATTATTAAGCTTTTTGCTGACATCTTTCTTTCTGATCGTTTTGTCATTAACATGAACCCAATCGTAACTGCATCTATAACGTTTGAAAATTAGACAAACATTACGCATTTCAATATTGCACCTGAGACTATAAGGTTAAACACAACTTTCCTACGTTCTCCCAATGTGCAGATGGTTGAGTACATTACGCAAGTAAATCAGCAAATCATGTCATTCTGACAGCCTATATAAAGTAGCGATGAAACAGCATGTATTAGAATTATATTTTGAATATGTTTCGCGTTGCGTACTTAGGTAAGTGCGAAGGCACCGACAACTGAAAGCAAAATATATGTTCGAACTGGACATTTAGAATTTCTAAGACGACACTAATTCTTGCACTTAACGGTCTTGGGAAATAAAGAGATGTAGACTAGTTTGGGGAACCATGATCATCCAAAAATGGATATGCAACATGTTGTAACACAATTATGGTAAATGAAGTGTGGAATCTTGTAATAGGTGATAAACCACGAATATAGAATTCAGGGGACCAAGCCGTCTTTGTGCCCTAAGTAACAGTACGTTACATATCCAAGAAAGAACTCTTTCTATAAAAGCGACACCAGCCACGAATATACAAGTTGCTTTCATTACATGTTCGTTTATCCGTCGCATACTTCAAACAGCTAGAGTGTGAAACAGGTGTTCGTATTCTTCCATACCGATAAATTCGCTGGATATTTGTGTGACCTGACCACTGAACCGGCACTGGGAAACAGTCGTCCTCGTACATTAGATCGATTATGGAAAACCACAGGGAAAAAGGGTGTGCATGGGTCGTGACAACCTTACGATAGAGCCTTTTGCAATTAAAAAAACGGTGTAAGGTCTATAAAGTAAGGCTCCTAAATTGTGTTAACTTAACGTGCTCAACCTTTGTAATTTAACTAGTGCAGCACTGGAAATAGGCCTTTTTCAAACACCATACACTTTCACCAAAATCTTGACACTAATGTGGATACAACTAATTGCAAAATGAAAATTTCTCTGCACGAAGTTAATCGTTGAGCATTATATATACCTGTATATATTATTCAAAAGTTGCAATGCGAAAATATTGTTATCACGGAATTTGAGAGCCTTTTGTCATTTGTAGATATTGTAATGACCGACAAAAGTAGCCAAAGACTTGATGGCAGCTGCTGTTGAGTAGCTGCCTTCTCTTTAGTCTATCGGCTCAAAATTAGGGACAGATAGTTCAGATAGCTTTAAAGCAGATATACGCGAATATTCTGAATCAAACAAATTAATCTGACATGCAGGTATTTGATGCAGGGGACCTTTAGGTTCCAGAGCCAAGTTCTGACGTTTTGTTGGAACAATGCACCAAATGTTCTTGTTTTCATTTCATAAACATGATTACTGTTAATTTGTTTTTTTATCTTTAGAAAAACTTCATTCGTGAAATTTGCAAAACTTCAATTAATTGTCCACTACTGACCCAGTTTCTTGTTATATTCTTTTCGTGAGCTCAAGTTTTGCCAAAAGAAATGAGAAATTTGGATTCTAAAGTCACATTGTACAAACATCTTCACATTTCATTGGACGTCTTACGTTATTGACTGATTCTTCTTACATGGCCCGGCATGGCCAAGCGTGTTAAGGCGTGCGACTCGTAATCCGAGGGTCGCGGGTTTGCATCCCCGTCGCGCCAAACATGCTCGCCCTTTCAGGCGTGGAGGCGTTATAATGCGACGGTCAATCCCACTAATCTTGGTAAAAGAATAGACCAAGAGTTGGCGGTGGGTGGTGATGACTAGCTGCCTTTCCTCTAGTCTTACACTGCTAAATTAGGGACGGCTAGCGCAGATGGCCCTCGTGTAACATAATGTTATCATGCTGAGTATTTAGTTTGTACTGACCATTATTTTGCAGTATCTCGTTATAAGCAAAAGTACCCGTCCCCAGTGAGGCACAAACATAAACTTAATCTATCAACTTAAATTATTTCCTGAACTTTAATAATGGTTAATTGTGTTGCATTCTTGGTTTTATATTATTCAGAGCCAAAGTCAATGTTGAATATTTTAGACCAGCTAAGAGTCACTCAACAGTAACATATGGTTAATCTACATTTAGCTTTCTTTAAGTTACGTCACAGTTTGGAACTTGAACGATAATGTGATCAGTTCCTAACAGTTTAGTGTAGAATACCCTGTTTGTGAAATAACATTTGTCATCAACGTTATTCATGTCTGTTCTCCTGTCATTTCACAAGTGAATGTTGAGTTTTGTCTGCGTGCACAGCTTTTCAATCGGGAGACAGACACCACGGTTCGCAATATATATAAGAATACAATCATTTAGGTTCCAAGAACATTTCATAACAATTTACAGGATTCTCTAAAGTCAAGAAGAAAACATTTTGGATTAGAACAAGATAGTACGGAAAATGAAATATGATTTAAACAGTGATGTCGAGAAAACCCACTTGTAGAGAAATATGTATGCAATTAACTTGTTGAAACCCATTTTTGAACGACATTTAAAAAACGGATGTTTTAAAACTTCGTTACAAAACAATTTTTGCACTAAGGCTATGAAGGAAAATAATTATAACAAATTATAACCAAATATTCATTGATTTTTATGGACTAACTCATCTTAGCTTTAAATCAATGAAGATACTGTCCCCAAGTAGCTAAACAGTAAGTTTGAAGGTTTTATAAAGCTAAGAAAATCATATTTTAAACCATGATGGGCAAAGCAAAAAAAAAAAATTAAGATACCTAAAACTGGCTGTCCTAGCATCAAATGTGAAATAACATCACAAGTAACTTTGTTTGCTTGTTATTGAATTTCGCGCAAAGTTACACGAGGGCTATCTGCACTAGCCATCCCTAATTTAGCGGTGTAAGACTAGAGGAAAGGCAGCTAGCCATCATCACCCACCGCCAACTCTTGGGCAACTTTTTTACCAACGAATAGTGGAATTAACCATTACATTTTATCGCCCCATGGCTGGAAGGGCGAGCATGATTGGTGCGACCGGGATTCGAACCCGTGACCCTCAGATTACGAGTCGAGCGCCTTAACCACCTGGCCGTGCCGGGCCAACTTTGTGTGTGTTTGAATATTGGAAATATATGAAACGAAGAGGTTATGAATGCTAGAGAGATATAATGCCAGAGAGATCGTTCAGTATTTAATTATTTATTTAATAACCACTTTTCCGAACGATGTTTCAGTATCGCTGATTTTAAAATACTGAAATTTATCAAATTCTGCAACTCTTGTTGGTTACGGAACTCAATATAAAGGATCAATTATATGTACAGAACTAATGCATCACACGTAAAACACCAACTCAGTTCAACTATCCCAAAAGCGATGCTTTAGAACTATCTGAAACAATGTTCGTCTCATGAGAACCAAATCATGCCGAACAATGATAGAAGGGAATTATCAGCTTTCCAAATCAGGAAAGAGTACACACAAGGAAAAATGAGAAACAAACACAACAAAAACAAGAAAAGTAGCTTTATTCTAGGCTGGATTTTCTTTCCCTTTGAATAGTTCATAGGAAAGCAGAGAGGACCCAGTAAGAAAAAATAAAAGAATATAATTTGACAATAGCTGAAATTCCAATTCAGTGGAGCAGTAAAACGTATTTCATTTAATGAAATAAACGAGTTATACTGTAAGGAATAGAAAATAATGTTGGATTTCTGTAGAGTGTAGACAGACATAAACATTGCCTGCAATGTGGTTCTTATATCGTTGTCGTTGTAAGTCCTTTGATAATCGAGATAGTATAGAGCATAGATAAAAATAAGAATAACCTAAATTGTGGGTTATATAGAACGTTTAAAAATAAACATAACCTACAATGTGGGTTATATATAGAACGTTAAAAAATAAACATAACCTACAATGTGGGTTGTATATAGAACGTTAAAAAATAAACATAACCTACAATGTGGGTTATATATAGAACGTTAAAAAATAAACATAACCTACAATGTGGGTTATATATAGAACGTTAAAAAATAAACATAACCTACAATGTGGGTTATATATAGAACGTTGAAAAATAAGCATAACCTACAATGTGGGTTATACAGATAACGCAAAAGAAAAGAAAATATGTCTCATTCTCAACACACACGCAGTTTTTAAAAAAAAATAATACTATTTATACTGTATATGTTACTGTACTTCTCTATAAATTAGCAATTATTAGAATACTTCAGTTAGAGAACATACAACATATAATGTTATTTAACATGCAACCACAATGATTTTACATATATGATATATATATCACAGGAACTGTAAATTTGACGTGGTTAGTATGCAAGAACTGTATACCAAATGAGCCTTTCATTTTAAAATTAGCGGTGCTTTAGCGCAGATAGCCTTTTGCAAAGCTCTGCGCAAAATCCTAAAATAAACACACTGTTTGACGTCAGTGTTAATTACAAACCGAGAAGCGGGGGATTAGCTGGTACAAACATCTGCTTGTTAAGCAGACACGCGCGTAGGAATCCCGCCCAGTGTTAATCCGTTTTTATCCCCTCAAAACAATAATAATGATAAAAAAAAAATCGAGTATTCCAGAACATGTCGTGCCACACTTAAAGTTTCTATATTCAATTAATTATAAACGCGGTATAAATAGCGTCGCGGAGTAACACTAAACGTGAAGTTAACCAATAAAAGGACAAATTTCTTTAAATTTACATTCACCAAACGTTCTTATTAGTGTGTGTAAAATTACAATTTCATGTATAATTTCGAGGCGCAATAATAAAAACTCATCTCGAATATGAAAGCGAGTTTGTGTAACTTTGGATGATATTAAAATAATTCCACAATTTATATCATGTCTCATAGCTACACTTTTGATAACATTTGTTTGTTTGTTTCATGTATTCGCACAAGTCATATTTTTGCCATCCGTTGCTGGTTGTAAACTGACAGACTAGATAGAGGGGATACAGTCAGCAGTATTCATCGTCAGCTCTTAGGCTACGTCATCACAGAATAGTGGGATATGCCCGTCAATTTTATAATACCCTCATGACCAGAAACGAGACACGAACAATAAACCATTCGTTTCATATTCCAATATTCTAACCACTAGGTTAAGCAAGTTCTCATCTAATAAAAAGGATAACAGTTCTTGCTAATCTCATATCAGTATCAGACCAAGTTGTTGTATAATACTTTCCACGAATGAGCTCCATATCATTATTTTCCCAGAATTTTTCATCACCTTTATACGAGATGAGATTCTGAGAATGTGTCTCTCCTGCTTTATGTTTCAAGCTTTCATTAAGAAAGAAAAAGCATAGAAACCCTTGTTGTGGATTAATCCGACAGACTTAACGCTGAGCCACGGGTTGGCAAAAATTTTTGTTTCTGGTCCGGCATAGCCAGGTGGTTAAGGCGCTCGAATCGTAATTCGAGGGTCGCGGGTTCAAATCCCTGTCACACCAAACATGCTCGCCCTTTCAGCCGTGGGGGCGTTATAATGTGAAGGTCAATCCCATTGGTAAAAGAGTAGTCGGTGGGTGTTGATGTGTAGTTGCCTTCCCTCTAGTCTTACACTGCTAAATTAGGGACGACTAGCGCAGATAGCCATCGTGCAACTTTGCGCGAAATTCAAAAACAAACAAATAATTTTTGTTTCTTTCATTTTACAAATCACAAAATGGGCAAAACTCAAGAACTTTATGGATCGAACGACTTTTTGAATATTGGAATTCAACCGGATTAAAATTATTATAAAAAATAAGAGGGCCCGGCATAGCCAGGTGGTTAAGGCACTCGACTCGAAATCTCAGTGTCGCAGGTTCAAATCCCCGTCACATCAAACATGTTTGCCCTTTAACCCGTGTAGGCGTTATAATGTTACGGTTAATCCCACTATTCGTTGGTAAAAGAGTAGCCCAAGAGTTGATGGTGAGTGGTGATGACTAGCTGCTTTCCCTCTAGTCTTACACTGCTAAATTAGGGACGACCAGCGCAGATAGCTCTCGTGTAGCTTAGCGTGAAATTCAAAATAAAACAAACCACACACACGTGGTGTGAGCCTCTACTAACCATGAACCAACAAAGAAAAGATAAGAGAGAAAGAAAATCGCCCAAAACAAAAATCAGGAGTTCGATTCTCCATAGTGGACACAGCAGATAGTCCCATGTGTCTTTGCCCTAAAAATAAACAGGCAATACATCATTAAAACATTTTCATACCATGATACTGGTATTTGTCTTTTCGGTTATAGTTTGCTTGCAGCTTCGGTCATTAGATACCTGCATTATAGTAAAGAATACTACTATTGGTTGGTTGTTTTTTCGTAAAATACAATGAATATTTTATATGAATGTTGAAGATTCTGCAGCCTGTATTTCATGTACTGGAAGTACTTTTAAAGTCACTAAAAAACCCACACTACCTACATGACTACTACTTGATAGCGAAGATGTTACTCAACTGCAATTATAGGCCCACGCCAAGCGGTGAAAGGTAAGTTTGAAATTAATTATTTCTAGTTTTGTTGTAGGTTTGTTTTAAGCAACGAATGTTTTTCAACCACTTAGAAGACGGAAACTAATGTTACATAAGTACTGTTAAAAATTAACTGGATTAAATAAGAAACTTCAAAATTTTATTTTCGATGAAAATATGAAAGAAGCAGACCACTGAGCATTATAATGGTAACCAACGTGGTTTCATGGATAAGTGCCAAAACTGTAAATTATACATATTTAAAAGCAAGATTAAAAACATTATTAGGCTTGAAATTTAAAACAGTGATTTTGAAAGTAGGAGTTGACTGCTTGTTAACGCTTCAAATTTCCCCAACCAGAGTGTTTAGTTTAGCGACTATTCATTCTGAGATGAATATGTTTGTTTGTTTTGGAATTTCGCACAAAGCTACTCGAGGGCTATCTGTGCTAGTCGTCCCTAATTTAGCAGTGTAAGACTAGAGGGAAGGCAGCTAGTCATCACCACCCACCGCCAACTCTTGGGCTACTTTATTACCAACGAAAAGTGGGATTGACCGTAACAATATAACGCCCCCACGGCTGGGAGGGCGAGCATGTTTGGCGCGACTCGGGCGCGAACCCGCGACCCTCAGATTACGAAGAGCACGCCTTAACGCGCTAGGCCATGCCAGGCCGAGATGAATATGTCTTCTGGAGATGACATGTCCGCTCTTCGAAACATATATAATAACTGTCTCATCCTTTTTGTCTCCTTTAGAAATCATGTTTTTATCCATTGTTTTTTTTTAGATGTTTTTCGTTTCGAACTTCTAAGAAGGACAAAAATGGTATAATGACGTTTAACTCCCACTCATCCATGGATATGTCGGGGAAGATAATAAAGAAATACTATTTGTTTCTCACACTTCAATCGTCTACAGCAGAAATGACGTAGAAAGACGCTGCTGTTGACACAAATCTTGTGTCGAAAACAATCGACCACTCTTCTCTTTCAGAGCTGTTAAAGAACGTCACGAAAGTATATTGTGGAACTCTTTCGAATGTTCGAAGAGATTCTGTCAGTCAGAAACAACAACCCCATAGTGCTGCAGAACAATTCTGTGGTTGTTTGCCTGTTTTTGAACTTTTTGGCAAAGCTACGTGAAAGGTTATTTGTGTACAGTGTTCCCCAATTTTGAAATAGACAAGATTAAAGGTAAGACAGTTGGTATAGGTATTAGAATAATGAATAACCTTCTTAGGTCATGTTCAGGTTGACAGGTTGTTCTATACCTTATTTTAATTTAAGTGCTAATACCCATACCAGTTGCCTTAAGAATACATTTTTACTTCACGTGGGTTTCTCGTCATCACGAAGAGGAAGACAATAACTCTTCAGTAGCACTATACAATAGAAAAGGGAAACATGACCATCGCTCTTATCAGCACTCGGGGCCTCAAAGTGCGAGAGAGCAACGGATGTCAACCAGGCACCTTAGTTTCACAAGTCGGGCACACCGCTCAGCCCCAAAACACAGCTTTTTCTCGTTCTTTGAACCGAATAATCACTTTGAATGTCGCTTTTATAACGTGTCCACTACTGAAAATGCGAAGAATATTTAGCGATATTGCGTTTCGAACCTTGGACACTTCGATCCTTTGAGGATCAGATCAAGCCCGGCGAGTTAGCGTTTAAAATGGTTTACAGTTTTATTCAACACTGCACAGGTCGGTATTTATAAGGTTCATTTTGATTAAGTTTTTGGATTTATTCGTTATTCACTAACGACGTCCATTCTCATCTTTTGTGAGATTAGAGTTCCTGACATGTTTTATTTGTTTCCAAGGGTTAAGAGTTTGCGTGTTTTTTGTTTTTTTTTCATTCATGACTGTGTAACTTCAGTTCGGTTTCTTCTCTGTTTAAGCAAGGATTTGATTTTTTTTTATTCTGATGACAGCATGAACTGAAATTTAGTGTTATTTTTATTCTGATGACAGCATGAACTCAGATTTAGAGTTATTTTTATTCTGATGACAGCATGAACTCAGATTTAGTTATTTTTATTCTGATAACAGCATGAACTTAGATTTAGAGTTATTTTTATTCTGATGACAGCATGAACTCAGATTTAGAGTTATTTTTATTCTGATGACAGCATGAACTCAGATTTAGAGTTATTTTTATTCTGATAACAGCATGAACTTAGATTTAGAGTTATTTTTATTCTGATGACAGCATGAACTCAGATTTAGAGTTATTTTTATTCTGATGACAGCATGAACTCAGATTTAGAGTTATTTTTATTCTGATGACAGCATGAACTCAGATTTAGAGTTATTTTATTTCTCTAATTCATAACTGTAGATTAAGATTTTTAAGGTTTCTTCTTTCTTCATTCATGATAGTATTGTTAAGTTTTTCTATGATATTTTAGTTATTCATGGTCAATGTAATACTGTGTATGTATGTAAAGAATTCATGTTACTTGTTTGGACATTCATGAATGTTTTAGTTAAATAGTTAAGCCTTTTTCCTGGTTTATTTAATATTGTGCCCGGCATGGCCAAGCGTGTTAAGGCGTGCGACTCGTAATCTGAGAGTCGCGGGTTCGCATCCCCGTCGCGCTAAATATGCTCGCCCTTTGAACCGTGGGGGCGTTATAATGTGACGGTTAATCCCACTATTCGTGGGTAAAAGAGTAGCCCAAGAGTTGGCGGTGGGTGGTGATGACTAGTTGCCTTCCCTCTAGTCTTACACTGCCAAATTAGGGACGGCTAGCACAGATAGCCCTCGAGTAGCTTTGTGCGAAATTCAAAAACAAGCAATTTATGATTGTATAGGCGGTGGGTGGTGATGACAGCTGCCTTCCCTCTAGTCTTACACTACTAAATTAAGGACGGCTAGCACAGATAGCCCTCGAGTAGCTTTGTGCGAAATTAAAAAAAAACAATTTATGATTTTATAGGTTTAAAATTCAAGATTTCTTCTTGGTTCATTTGTTCATGGATTAGTAAGTTAAAGGTTTAAGTTTTATTACCGATTCATTCGTTATTTTGTTGGTTAAACATCAAAAATGATTTCCTGGTCTAGTTTAATAATTTAAGGTTTATTACCAGTTTACCCATGACAGTGTTGGTGAACCATTCATAGTTTTATCCAGGTTCATTCATGGTCTAGGTTAAGCATTTAAGGTTTATAACTGATTTATTCACGACTATGTAGTTTAAACTTATGGTTACGAAACTAGCGAACTTAAGAAAATTATGTTTGCATGTACAAATTAAATGAACTGAGATTTGATGTTTTCTACCAACAGATGATTTATTTTGATGATGTAGTGTTTGTATACAAACTACAAATAGATTTTGATTGTTTCTTTGTTGTTAAATACAAAGCTACAAAATGGGATATTTGAGCTTTTCCACCGCGAGTATCGAAATCCAATTTTTAGTGTTTTAAGCCTTATTACTTACTGTTGAGTTACAATATTGGCCAGGCATGGCCAGATGGTTAAGGCATTCGACTCGTAATCCAAGGGTTACGGGTTCGAATCCCCGTCGCACCAAACATGCTCGCTCTTTCAGCCGTGGGGGCATTATAATGTCGCGGTCAGTCCCACTATTCATTGGTAGAAGAGTAGCCCAAGAGTTGGCGGTTGGTGGTGATGACTAGTTGCCTTCCCTCTAGTCTTACACTGCTGAATTAAGGACGACTAGCGCAGATAGCCGTAATATTTTGCACCACAGCTTTAAACATAGTTAGGTACAAATATATCTTACAATAAGAATTTAAACTTGATTAAGAACAAAATTTTTCATGTACAAAATATAAACTTCATTCATTTTAAATACTGCAAGGTTCCGAAATTTGTTTTACCGTTGGCACTTCTGTATTTAGCCAATCATTTCTTGAACATGTGTAATAATATTTATATATTTACTTCAAAATTATACTCGAAAATACAAATAAGGCTAATCTTCTTCATACGATGTCGTCTTATGTTACCTTTCTAAATAATAATAAAGAAGCTCAATTTTAAACAGGTCAGCTCGCGTTCTTTACGTATCCGTAGTGATTAAAGTTAACAAAACTCATGGGTGGCTACATATTACAGTAAACGAGCACAACATAAATAATTTAGCCATATAAAAGAAAAACGTCTTATGATAAATCCTAATCGACCTGAAACAGCCCGGAACGATCGAGATCTTGACGTAACTCTATCTGTCTATCTAAAAACATAACTATATTAATAGAAAACTACGTCGGAAGAAAGTTTCGAATACCTTCGTTACGAAAATAACGTATTTTGATTGACTAGTGTTCAGGTTTTGATGGTGCAGTGAGGTAGCGAATCGAAGAATATATTAGGCCTTGTGTCATTTTTTTCCTCATGAAATTCGTGTTTTGGTGACGAAAATAAATCCATAAATATATTCTGTCGAATCATCAAATGACTGACTAAATTACTGTCATATTCACATTTATCAAAAACAAAGGGGGAGGTATAAAAAGTGACGAATTTTTAGTAACTTGAAGACAGTTGCTAACATAAAAATTCCGAATTTTGGTCAACCAAAATTTGTTGCGATATTTTTGTTTGAGCAACTGAAATTTTTCAGTTAGTAACAGAAGTAACGCGTCTTCGTAATTCGATGTTTGGCAACAGTGAGCAAAGAGCTTCGCCGAATTCGTGTTTTAGCAGTAGAACGTAACGACAATTCAATAACTACGACAAGTTCTCCTGTAAAAAATAAACGTTTCGAAGCTAGTGAAGCTGATATTCAAATTGATATTTTTACGTAAAGGGAGGGGGAAATAAGAAATTTGATATATTAATGTTTGTAGGAATAAGATAAAGTTGAATTCTTATTTCAAAGTAGACGAAAATAATTAATATTTGTTTCCCGCTAAATGGCCTGGCATGGCCTAGTGCGTAAGGCGTGCGACTCGTAATCCGAGGGTCGTGGGTTCGCGCCCGCGTCGCGCCAAACATGCTCGCCCTCCCAGCCGTGGGGGCGTTATAATGTGACGGTCAATCCCACTATTCGTTGGTAAAAGAGTAGCTCAAGAGTTGGCGGTGGGTGGTGATGACTAGCTGCCTTCCCTCTAGTCTTACACTGCTAAATTAGAGACGGCTAGCACAGATAGCCCTCGAGTAGCTTTGTGCGAAATTCCAAAACAAACAAACAATTCCCGCTAAATGGTTCAAAGGTAATGTATTTTAGTACATCGACGTTTGTTGTGATGCGCGTCAAAACGTGACTGTCAACTGGGTTTTGTTATTTAGTTCATTGTTTTGGTGTTTTACGGCGCAAAGAAACTAGGCTATCTGCGCCGTGTTTTGTTAGAAATATGTTTTTTAGTGGAAGATAATTTTGATAACTTTGGCTAATTGAAGTTTGTTGCTTAAACAGTAAAGCAAACAAATGACATTAGTCGTCAGATAACGAAAACAGTAAAGCAAACAAATGACATTAGTCGCCAGATAACGAAAACAGTAAAGCAAACAAATGACATTAGTCGCCAGATAACGAAAACAGTAAAGCAAACAAATGACATTAGTCGCCAGATAACGAAAACAGTAAGCTTTGGTACCAGTATATTTTCCAATAAAATATTAAGTAATAAGTATTTGTAAACTGGAGTTTGTCGATCAGGAGCAATAACAACAAATTGTTGTGAAGCTTTTGTTTGTTTTCGAATTTCGCACCCGCGACCCGCAGATTACGAGTCGCACGCCTTAACCCACCTGGCCATGCCGGGCCTTGTTGTGAAGCTAAACACGTTTAGTTAATTGTTTTTGGAAAAAAGTGATGTTTTAGTTGGGTGAACAAATAAGGATGACTTTTCTCTCTCCTATTATTTACCGACAGCATCGGGCCTGGCATGGCCAAGAAGTTATGTCGCTCGATTCGTACTTTGAAGATCGCGGGTTCGAATTCCGGTCGCACCAAACATTCCCGCCCTTTCAGCCGTGAGGACGTTATAATGTTACAGTCAATCGTTGGTGAAAGAGTAGCCCAAGAGTTGGCGGTGAGTGGTGATGTTTAATTTTTTTTTTTTCACAGCTAAATTAGGGACTGCTGGAGCAGATAGCCCTCGTGTAGTTTTGCGCGAAATTAAAAAAAACAAACAAACGAAGAAACTAAGAGTAACATTTCCACAGAAATTAATTACTTATTGTAAAAGGATAAAAATGAATATTTTATATATATATATACAAGAAAACTAATTTTTGTTGTATTCGCAGAAATACTGGAACAAACTTATATTTGATATAACTATTTCTAAATACCTTACACAGTTACGCTTGTTAAACAACTGAATACAATTTAAGGCTTATAGTGTATGCTTATATCGACTCTAATAATTATTAATACAATTAAAATACTGGAATTAATAGCCGCTGCTCTAAATAAATCAGCTTCTGTTTTTGTTATTACATCGTTGTAAGATACAATAATATAAAATCATAATAAACAACGTCCTACACTTAGCGATAAAACAAACATATAAGAAATTATATTCTCTCATTTTATTTTTTCCATCAGAATGGCTTCTCAAATCACAATATCGATCGAATGCAGTGCAGAACGTGATTGAGAATACGACCCAATCCACTCTAAACCTAAAACACAAACACACGGACAAGAGCTATGTATTCATAAAACCGCTCTCACACTTTTCTCCTTCAATTCGTTTTTCTTTTAACACCCTTAAGCAACCTATCTTTCTTCTAGCCTTTGGAAACTTACAAGAAATAGTCCCAAGTCTGAATATGAAAGGTTTTATGGCCATGATAAACGGAAGTGTATTTGAACTTCCATAAATTTACACAATAATCACATGACAACTAATCAGTTTCTCTAAACAAACAAAAAAGGACGACTGTGAAGTGACTGTTTGATAACATTACAAAGATGTTCTTCATGTACTTCCAGATGACGACTGTGAAGTGACTGTTTGATAACATTACAAACATGTTCTTCATGTATTTCCAGATGATGACTATGAAGGGACTGTATGATAACATTACAAATGTTCTTATGTTCATGACGACTTCTGACTGTTTGATAACATTACAAAAATCATGTACAGATGATGACTATGAAGGGACTGTTTGATAACATTACATACATGTTCTTCATGTATTTCCAGATGATGACTATGAAGGGACTGTTTGATAACATTACAAAGATGTTCTTCATGTACTTCCAGATGACGACTGTGAAGTGACTGTTTGATAACATTACAAACATGTTCTTCATGTTCCAGATGATGACTATGAAGGGACACAACATTACAAATATGTTCACAATTTATATATATGTTATATGACATTTACACACATATACACAAACGTGTTATATGACATTTACCTCTAACAATAAGTCTTCCCGAGGTGACGCTAGTGAGCACCTCTCCGATAAGCCGGTGTCTTGCTTGACAAGAGTATTCGCGGTAAGAATAGCTAGTGTCAACACTTCTGACATGTAGTTCACCAGTAGGAAACATGACGTACCGTCCATTGGCGCCTAGACATCGAATATAAAGATGGTAATTAAACACTGGTGTTATGATGTACTGTCGGTAAAAAAAAAAAAGTTAAACAGTAGTACCGTTAGTGATTTTAAGAAATGTCAGTTGGGATCTTAAAAGTCAGTAGAAATTTGTCAGATTCTACTGACTTGATATCGTTTTTACCAGAGCTTAGAGAAATATCAATCCTAAACAAATAAGTTTACACAGATATGGTGAAATATTAATTGGAATAGAAAGCACCACATTTATTAGGAAGAATTTAATTAACAACATCGACATTACGCGGTGTGAGATAGGGGTTTAGAGCGAACAGAAAAAAAGGACATTTAAATACACAGTTGGTTTACTTAGGGTTAACTGTGATTTAGATTGGGGAGACCAAGTTTGAAAATCAAGTGACGTACTGTATGACGCACGGTGTCAACTGAACTACGGTTTAGACACTTATCTTCACAATAATGTTTTCATTATAGCTTTTATAAATCCCAGCAGAGAGAAAGTGCTTAGATATTCATAGAAAGGAATCAGGTATACACTAGTATCAACGTCGGTCTAGAAATTTACTAGAAAACGATTAGACATTGGTGACATTAATCAAATATATACAGCTTTCAGAATAATTATTCGTTTTTAGTCAATCTATCTTAGGAGTCACGAAGCTGAATAAACATTACCGTACACGAGTCATAAAACCATGTATCAATACAGCCTGGCATTGTTTGAATATTACTTATGTGTTTTATTGTTTCCAACATTACATGGTGGGTAGGTAAACTTTAACTTATTGTTGTTCCTTTACTGTAAACGGGGAATGAACGAAACTATACTGCACCTTCGACATAATTGCGAGTCCTCAACGGAAGACATTTATTTCACAATTCAGGAGACACGAAAGTGTTTTCAATGCGTACAATGTTTAGATTTTTTTTAGATGTTTGTTTTTCACCCCTGACTTTTCGATTTAATCTAGTAAAATAGCTTCAATACTAGGAATGTTACTCTCGGGGAAACAGTGAACTTGCATAAATTTGAATCCATAACCCATGGGCTTCCAGGGCCCTTAAGGAAGCCCATGTACCACAAGCCGTAATAAATGCGCCTCAGGGTTACATTCCCCAGCTTCGATCGGTTAAACTTTGTCCCTACTTTTAACATGTCTCCTACACCTCCGTTATCTGCATAATATATAATTTTAATCCCTTTCCGCTGTAAATCGTTAATAAAAGTGTATAACGTTAACCAAGTTAAATTTAATGTGCACTTAATGATTACTTTGTTTGGATCAAACTTAAAGAGTTCCACTAAAATTATTGTTTCTATACTCTTCAAAAAAAGAAACGCAAAAGGCAAAATTTGAGACAAATTGTTAAGAAGTTTATTCCGGGTAGTTCTGTATGACATGTGTGAAACTTTACACATTCACTGCTGAACATTCAAAGTCTGCAAAGGCGAAGTCCACGCTCACTATGTGAAGTTTAACGTCACTCAACGTCAATAACGAGTATGCCTCCCGTGAGCATCAATAACTGCTTGGCATCTCCTGCCCATGGAAGCAATGAGATGATGAATCACATCCTGTGGAATGGCTGTCCACTCAGCCTGCAAAGCTGCTGCAAGCTGAGGTAGAGTCTGCGGTTGAGGTTGTCGCCGTCGCAGACGTTGGTCCAACTTGTCCCAAAGATGTTCGATGGGGTTTAAATCTGGTGATCTGGAGGGCCAGGGAAGAACGTTGATGTTATGGTGTCTCAAGAAGACAGTGATGAGTCGGGCTGTGTGAGGACGGGCGTTGTCATGTTGAAAAACGTCGTTGACGTTCACCATGCTGGGTTGCACATGTGGCCTAAGAATCTCGTCAACGGTTGCGTACGGTCTGATCGGAAATCCTACACAGCCCTGGTATGGTTGAGGCAGTAGACGTCGCAGTGGTGGTTCTATCCCGAAGGTGACGTAACCGGATGTAGCGATCTTGTGCGGGCGTGGTCACATGAGGTCTGCTAGATCGTGGACGGTCACGAGTTGATCCATGTTGTTGGTGACGATTCCATAGCCTTGTTTATGGTGCTTGGGTGGACCTTCACAGCTCTGGCAACATCTGATCGAGATTCGCCTGCTTTCAAGCGACCAATGGCGTTGTTGCGTTGTGCTTCAGTCAGTCTTAGCGTAACTGTATTGCGTATCGTTGGCTTAACACTGAGCTATGGAAACCGAAAACCCGTCACTTTCATAAGGATTTTGCACATGTTGCACTTGCAGAACATGCAGATCTCTCAAACAAATTTGTTGGACACGAATGCATTTTGGCGAAAAATCCGTTGTTTTCCTCCGTTTTCAAAGTGCACAACTTTTATTGTCATTTTGGCCTGACAATCAGTGCCTTAACACGTGTAACGTCACATACTCTGAGCTTGTAACGTTATTACGTATATTTCTCTTTAAAATAAAAACAATATCCCTTTTGCGTTTCTATTTTTTGAAGAGTATATTTTTAAGAGCAACGTTAAAAATTATAGACAGTACACAGTTGTCTTAGGAATTTACCTATATTATGAGGAAATAATTTTCCTAAAAATCTTACTGACAAATATTTGTTTATAAAATTAATATACTACAGACAAGGATCTAGTTTTTTATAAATGTCACCAACGCTACATTCACACAATGTACAGGTTTCAAGAGCTAAAAATGAGATCAAGGCGAAGTTTACTGTAATTATATAAACTCGTAACGTTACTAGTAAGCTAGACTTCTAGAAAAACACTGATGTGTAAATATAGGCTTCACCGGAATTTAATATAAAACAGATCTCACTATTAAATAAATAATCCGCCCACGCATATAATATAAAAGCTTAGGCCTACGTGCTTTGTTTGGAATAGGAAAACCTTTCCATGTTTGAATTTGGAATTAATGTTAAATCAGAAAAGAACCCGAGCATAATCACTCACTTTGCGTCCTGACAGTTTGGTTTCGTCGCGTGAGTTAGACACATTAGGCTACTAATCAACCGCTATTACAAAACCTATCAGGTCTTTGTGAAGAATGTACCAAATCAAAGTAACTTAGAGAGCAAAGAACTTTCATTTCTAGTAATTTATAGCCTTCGACAAATCAACTTTAAACTAGAAAGATGAAGTCTATCACAAGTCGTGTGTTGCCACGCAATATGTAGACAGAAAGTTTTAAACTGATGATTTATTTAAAAAGGCTTCTAGGCTTACGGTATCCATTGTACAAAATACCCACGCACGCTTATGCTAAAAAAAATAAAAATAAAAGGCAGCAGTAACGTACTCTCGCAAGTTTCAAGTTGTGACCATGACAACCGAATTATAGAACGAAGCAACTTTTAACGGCATATTTTTAAAAATGTTTTATAAGCTTTGTGCTTCAGGTTGTTACAAGCTTTTTTTTGAATGAATCAGATAATCTTCATAAATAATTAAGTAGAGAGAACTGGAAAAATTCTACATTTAAGTAAAAAATAATAATACAGACATACAGAATGTGTTTGATCTAATTAATATAGAAACAATTTTATTTACGGCTTAAATACAAACAACCAATAGTTAAGAACGTAAGATATTTCAATGCCTGACAATGTCCGGTTTAATAAATAAAGTTATAAACGTAGGAGTAGACCGCCATTTTAAATAATTTGAGTCAAAACACACAAACCGTGCATCCGATCCAAAGGTACCTGTGCTACCAGCGACAGTAAACGCCATTCTCGTTTGATAAAGTCAAATCACGTGTTTGGCTACCTTCCCTCACTCTGTTAAATCTTTATTCGCAGAATTATGGCGCTAAAATTGAAATGACCGCCAAAACTGAATCGTTTGTGTCACTGTTTTTAAAATGAAGTTTAACCTTTGGGAAGTGTCTGTCTGAGCTCTTCTATAAAATTTCATCGAAACGTGATTTAACTGGATCCCCACAACAACTTGTGACATAAGGCGCAAATAGAAATGGACGATTATGCTTCAAATGCGTCAGAAAGTATCGGCCCGACATGACTAGATAGTTAAAGCGCTCGACAACATTCCTTTCAGTTTACCCGTAGGTACAGCGGCAAGTCTGCGGATTCACAACCTTAAAAGGAGGAGTTCGATTCCCCTCGGTGGACTCAGCAGATAAGCCGATGTGGCTTTGCTCTAAGAAAACACACACACGTTCCTTTTAATTTACAATACGGAAATATTTTATTTCATACTATATATTTTAGATTTAAAGATCTATATTTCACATTTCATGGAGTAATAATACGATTTAACACACAATACAAACATTTTATTTCAGGGTCTACAGTTTACATTACGGGAACATAACATTTTTTTTTCATGTTACACAGAATTATATGATTTAATATAGGACGCATAGGTCACACTAAAATATATTGGCGCCGGCATGGCTTGTTGGTTAGGGGCGCTGTACTCGAATCTGTGGGTCACGGGTTCGAATCCCCGTCACACCAAACACGCTTGCCATTTCACCCGTGGGGGCATTATAATGTACCGTCAATCCCACTATTCGTTGGTAAAAGAGTGCCCCATAAGTTAGCGGTGGGTAGTGATAACTAGCTGCCTTCCCTCTAGTCTTACACTGCTAAATTAAGGACGGATAGTGCAGATAGCCCTCATGTAGCTTTGCGTGAAATTCAAAACAAACAAATAAAACATCAGGAAAGATTAAAAAAAAAAGAATAAATTTATTGTGTTTTCATATTTGTATTGACACATTGAAACTGTCATTCGTCTTATTTGTGGATAAATATATAAAAAAATGTCTCAAAAGAAACGAGATTAGTAGTGTTAGTATTATAATAAACAAATTAATTCGTGTATCTAGGAATGATTACATTACAGTTTTAAATTGTAGCCCATCATACAGTATCTTAATACAATGACTACGTTTGCCATATCGTTTAGCCCTGATCTTGAAAATAATTAGATTTGACAACTATGTCACAACTCTTAAAACGTGTTCTGACACACTTGGCAGGTGTTGCCTGCATATTTATTTGCTGGAACTCGTGAGTCTAAAGGCGCCTTCCGAGACAATCTACTTAACTTTGCAATGAAGGTAAGTGAACTGATAAAATACAGTCTTTCACATTCTTTCCTTGAAACTACAGCAACTTACATTAAGATTGTGGTTAGAACCAGCGACAAAAGCACTTTCGATGCTGCTAGTTAGAGACCGAAGTAGCAGTTTCAGCAAGATGGTGAGATTGTGATTTTGTAATTTTAAACACATAATAAGTCACACGAACTTAATTTGTATCATATCAGCGACAGAACTGTAGTTTGTTTTAAAAATATGGGCTATATCAGACTTAAACCATAACCATATGGAAGAATGTAAACTAGTGCTTAGAAAATAATTCTAATAAAAAAAATAAATATTTACCCATCACACTCGTAGGTTGGATGACTGTTCCAGTTGGTTTCTCAGTCCATGACGTCACTGTGACGAAATCTTTCACATGATCAGGTATATGACAGTACAAAACTGCTGTGTTCCCAGCGTTAGCAAACTTGTCATACACTTCGATTGTATAATGTTGATTAACAACTGTTGAAGTCAGAGAAAAAAAAAGTCACTAGAAGTGGTGCAATGATCAAAATAAAAACACTTTTAAAGAGATTAAAAATTATTCTTTAGGTTTAGTGGAACATGTAAAGAATGTCATGGTCATCTAACTGGACAGTACTATGTATTGGACCTTTTTGTTCACCGCTTCCGAAATGTTTTCAGAGTCGACCCACCTTATATCTCGAATCTTCGCGAACCTATATGTTCGAAATGTTGTTCACTCAGTCCATTAAGTTTTGTTTATTTCATTCTTGAAAATATGATTTTATTTTACCGCCAAACTCGCAACCTGAGATTCGAAAATCACTGCTTTAGAGAGTAAGCGAAGGGCTTTCCAGTGACTCATTTGTAATAGTACGATAATCTAGTCACCTTTATAAAAGGAAACACCATTTTACAAGGAATAGATTGTTTTGAAGTGAAGGTACTACATCAAATGAAGTTTTCAAGGGTGAAAGTTAATATTATTAAAAAAGTTTAATAATAGTAATTTGTTGAAGTTTTAGAAGAGGTGGTGCAGCCGTCTATTGGGTACTTCAAGATGGCTCAGTACTGCCACCTAGTAGACTTTTAAAATGTACTAGACCGCTATGTTACTGGAAATGTCTAGAAAACACAGTTTCAGTTTTTGGTGGCCTCTTTGAGAAGACACATCGCTTTCGGGCACCACAGTTTGAGAAGATATTTCTGCCTTAACTAATGGGTAAGGGACTTCCTGGTGGTCATAAGACAGATCGTTATTTTGGTAAGAAGTTATCAAAGTTTGTTTTCCCATCTAATGGACCCCCCGCTAGTACAGCGGTATGTCTCCGGATTTACAACGCTAAAATCAGGCGTTCGATTCCCCTCGGTGGGCTGAGCAGATAGCCCTTTGTGGCTTTGCTATACGAAAAAACACACACACACACACACATCTAATGGAAGAGTACAGTGCCACCATTTAGTGAACATTGATAAGTGGTAGGATTCTCGCATATTAGTTTTAACTCATTAGGCATTGTCATCCTAATGCACATTTAAGAAATATGCTACTGCCCTCTGATAATTATTTAATGGACCAATGTCGAAAAGCTCTCACACACCACCAGGTTTTTTGTAAACATTGTATCAGTTGCTTATGAACAATAACACTTTCACACATTACTGAGACCATTAGATCTAATTTGTAACTGTGTCTTATATTTATTTACAGGTTATGGAAAAAAAACACATTAGAAACCTGTGTATATTCACCTTTAGCCGTTAGAAGTGCTTCGCTCATTTACGGTATGTTACATGCAAATTCGTTAAAGACGTGCTAAAGAATACGGTTTCGTTACTCGGGAATATAATTTGACGTAAATCAACTTTTACATCAAACCAGTGAGACTTATGGGATGATCGTGACGCTGTAACATGCAGTTGCTCATGCAGAGCCTGGACGTTGAATAGTTTAAATCACTAAAGTGCCTACTAATCGGACTTCTGCGATCTGTTTTTTGTGACGTCATCTAAGTCACACATCCTTTACACGTTACTTGGCAACCAACGTGGAATAGTGATCACTTATGCATATTAAAATAATACAGGTATCTTGGAATAACTAGTGAATTAGTCAGTTGTATACCTGATCCATTTAATATGTGTAAAAACATTATTACATTTTAAAGTATATTGTTTTATCCAAACCATGTATAATTGATTATCTCTCTCTCCATATATATATATATATATATATAACTATTGAAATTATGATGGAGTTAAACTTCTTTCAGTTTAGTACTATACTGCTTAATTTGATGTCGAAATTCTTTTATGGTATTAATCTGTTTTTGGTTGTAATCTGAAACCGAAAATCGAACACTCAAGGATTATTCATCAGTCTTTCTCCTCATGTCTTTAACTTGTAACAAATTGTGATTTCGGAACATTGTAGGCTGTATCACTCACCTTTACTGGTAATTTAAAATGAATTTTTTTATCTTTTATTTCTTTTGGGAGGTAAGTAACGAAATATAATTAAAATGTGACAGATGGGGTATCTTCCCCATTGTGCAGATTTTCCTTTTGTGCGCGTATTTCTCCTATTATATCTATCTTTACTGCTTTTAGAGTCTTTGAATTTAGTTGGCCATCACGTGTTTACAACGCTCTGGCTTGAAATTTTATCCTAGTTACATTGAAGCCAATGTTATTGTATTTATATCTCTCCCATGTTGATTTTACAGTTATCATAAGAGTTTCTATTATAATACATAAGTTTAGTTATATTAAGCACAAAACGTGTTTCTAGATGAAGATAAGTTATGTTGTTAAGCTCTTAAAAGGTAATATTTTTACATGTTAAGAACTAGCTTAGTGTAACATATAATATTATTAATTTTACACAATGTTCTTTCTTTTTATAATTAGAAACGTCAAACGAACTAATCTTACGAAATGTAATGCATAGGAAATGTCATGAAAAGCTGCAGAAACCCGTCGAAAAATGTGCCTGCATGCATAACATTAAGCCCATTAAGTCATCTCTTTGGCTTCTAGCCAAGTTCTGGGCATCTCTCGGTGAATCTGCGACCATCAACAAATCAAGTTTTACCAATCACTGTTCAGTTTCTATAGCTGTCTTGATGGAAACTTACACAACCGTATGATTTATAATATGAAATCCGAATTTCAAAGTCATCTCTTTAACTCAGGAGTTTTCAAACAGAATGAGGCGGGATCAGTAGAACGTTACAACGATCAAAAGCGACGCTTAGGATGTAGTTGAGCATTAGGTTCAGCTTTAGACGCCAGCATAAATATCCACAAAACACGAGGAAATAGAAGGCCAAGAATATATGTTTACAAGATAGAAATGGTTACTTTTATACTTACACCGTATCCTGCCTGGTTAATTTAAAATAAAGAGATATTCTATACATTATCATGAATCAAACTCTGTTTATGTAGCTTTTTTTTTTACTCAGTATTCTCTTTAACATCTCTCTCCCCCAAAAAATGAAAGAAAAACCACTGTAAATACATTTAACACGTCGTACTATAGTGTCTTCTCCCTGTTCTGATAATAGAGAGATATTTTACTTCTGTTATTTTCAGTTTATAATACTTTAATTCACTGGACTAAGAAAGTTGTCTGGTTATCTTTAAAAAAATGGAATTTATATTCTTATATTCTTAAGTCCTTGCTTATAATATTAGGCCCAGCATTTCCAAGTGGTTAAGACACTCGACTCGTAATCCGAGGGTCGCGGGTTCGAATCCCCTGTCACACTAAACATGCCGTTGGGGCGTTATAGTGTAACGCTCAATCCCACTATTAGTTGGCAAAAGAGTAGCCCAAGAGTTGGCGATGGGTGTTGATGACTATCTGCCTTTCCTCTAGTCTCACACTGCTAAATTACGAACGGATAGAGCAGATAGCCCTCGCGTAGCTTTGCGAGAAATTCCAAAATCAACCAAAGCATTCGAACAAACAAAAAACTAAGAAATATTTCACTTTGGGCTACACAAAGTGATATGATGTAACATGCAACAGAAAAATTTCAGTTCGTGTCTTTACCTTTAGGTCTTATAACTTATTCCAAATTAAAGTATAGAAACATTTTTTTTTCAAGTCCAATAATTTATTTCAAAGTAAAGTACAGAAACATTTCTTTGAGGTCTTATAACTTATCTCAAGCTAAAGCATAATACTATTTCCGTTAGGCCTCGTAGCTTATTTCAACTTAAACAAAACTCTTTAATTTCTCATAGCTTGTTCTAAGGAAAAACACAATAACATTTCCTTCCTATTTCGTATCTTATTCTAAGTAAATACACAGCAAAAGTTACTTCATAACTTATAGATCTTTTTAGCTTAAAATAGTGAAACATTACCTTTTTGCCTTTTATATCATTCCGATTAATAAATATTTACCTGCTGTCTTATAGGTTACTTTTCGTCTTTTTCACATTATTTGACTTGTAAAATAACTGTGTTTTAGTACTTCATCTTAAACAAATGTCATACGAGACTGTTACAAGTATATTTATCCTTAAACATAAGATTGAATAAAATTCATTTTTTCAACTTGTTTTTAGGGGTTTATTTATAACAATTTATTAATTATTGTTTCGTTCATTTTTTGTCTTGCTATTTTTTTTTCCGATAATTCATCCAGCATTATTTCTTTGGTTTAAAAATTCTACTTACTTCAGCCACGCCAAGAAACGAAAAATTATCGTAGAAAGTTTAATAAACAAAGAGAGCTTTTCAAAAATCTGCATCATCCGGGAATTTTACACTAGCTTTGTAAAAACATCGATACACGCGTGCCCTCTAGCACAAAATCACAGTAAGTGGAGAAGAAATATTTTCTGCAATAAAAAATAAAAAATATCGTATTCAAGAGGTCTTCCCGTAAAACGTCACGTACATAAATTGTTCTACAGAAAGTAATATATTGAAATACCATTTTAAGTATTTTTTTCCCCAAAATATAAAATATATAAAATTAACATTTCTGGCCAAGCGTGTTAAGGCGTGCGACTCGTAATCTGAGGGTCGCGGGTTCTCATCCCCGTTGCGCCAAACATGCTCGCCCTTTCAGCCGTGAGGGCGTTATAATGTGACGGTCAATCCCACTATTCGTTGGTGAAAGATTAGTCCAAGAGTTGGCGGTGGGTGGTGATGACTAGCTGCCCTCCCTCTAGTCTTACACTGCTAAATTAGGGACGGCTAGCACAGATAGCCCTCGAGTAGCTTTGTGCGAAATTCAAAAACAAATGATAAACAAACAAACAATTAACATTTCTCAGTAGATCATTACACGAAAGAAATGTTTTCGTAGAACACAGTATAGACGTTGTTGATTTTCTGCCACATAATAACACACTACATAACAACAATAAACTGTGGCTAATCTCACTTTGTTACTTCTACATGTCCCATGCTGATCGCGGGAAGTTTTCCTTTATTATTGATCGTGCTTAGCCTAATGACCACGATTACGTAATATTGCTCGACATCACATTACAGCAAGCTTCCTCTAAGGTCACTAGTAGAGTATAGAACTTAGTAAATTATTCATTCGTACACTCTTCTTTGTACACGAGCATCGGCCACAAGCACCATGTTTAACCGGACCAGAAAATAAAAATGCCATTTGATCTGTTTTGAAAGGGGGTGGGGTGAAATTGATGTGGCAGAATGAGATGGCAGTAGTTCGGGTTTCTGTAGTCATCTTTTTTGTTTAATAAAAATGAGTGCTGATTTCGAAGTGTGTCTAGCAGCTTCGAATTCTCCCTTGTCTTGATAACGAAGCAAGGATATGTATATATTATATACATATATAACTAGATTCAGTTGTTTTGGGTTCGAAAGCTCTCTTTTATGATCTGTTACTTTGCAGATTATTTTAGTCATTTTGTATTTGAATCTGGTTTAGGTTGATTTTATGCATTATAGAACCGAACTACGATTTATATATTACTTAGATATCGTATATACACACACACATATATGGAGAGAAATATGTTTTTACCCATATAATTGTGACGCACTAAATAATTTATTTTCTAACTCAGTGCATCCATGTTGTTTTTGTTATTATGTTAGATCAATCCTGCCAAAGGTTAGTTTCATTGTAAACATTTTGATTTTTCACATAATGAACCACCTTTAAACGACAAAAAAGATTCATTGCTTTCGCTTAGAGACAAAAAAGAAATTTATTTAAACTCTTGAACACTGACAATTTCAATTAACAATTTATTTTGTGACTTTCTAGGCCTAGCATTGCCACGTGGGTTAAGGCACTCGACTCGTAATCTGAGAGTCGTGGGTTCGATTCCCTGTCGCACCAAACATGCTTGTCCCTTCAGCCGTGGGGGCGTTATAAGTGTCGCTCAATCCCACTATTCTTTGGTAAAAGAGTAGCCCAAGAGTTGGCGGTGGGTGATGACTAACTGCCTTCTCTCTAGTCTTACACTGTTAAATTAGGGACGGCTAGCGCAGATGGCTCTCGTGTAGCTTTGCGAGAAATTTAGAAAACAAATAATTGTGACTTCCAAATAAAAAATGAGATTCACTTGTTCTGAAAAAAACGTTACTGATATATAATTGATCTCTAAAATGGCTGAGCGATAAGTCACTGGATTTACGACGCTTAAAAACTGGGTTTGAGATTTCTATATTTGAAATTACTATACGTAAGTTTCAAATATTTACACAGTATATTTCAATGTTTAGATAGGATCTTTAATCGGTGTGAAAGTCTAGACCGTAAAATCTATGTCAGCGTCATAGTTTCTCGGAACGTGAATTTTCCATTATATCCAACTTTCTCAGCCCATGCTCTCAAAAATAACACAAAAAACACGTATATAGAGGGATAAAAATTTTCTATAAGACAGACCAGAGTACCAACTAAACACACACACACAAAGAAAAATATCACAGTAGTTTCAGAAGAACAGATTGTATGTATTTACAAAATAATAAATTACTTGTCACAGGATCTTTATATATATCTGTAGATTCTGTTTTGTGCCGACTAGACGTAGGTTAATCAAGTAGTAGAATTTGTCTGACACTCTTATAACGCACTTGTGACCTGAAAGTATAGAGCTGAAGTGTAGAACCATAATTGTAGAGAAAGAAAAAAAATTTCAGCTCAGAGAGATAACAACAAACATGGAGAAAGGCTGCTATATTTTGAAACTACTAACAGGACGTATTTTGGAAACAGACACACAGACAACTTTACACAGCACGTACAAACATAAAAATACAAGAGGCCTTTCTATAGTACCGACGACTATCATTAGTAAATCCCACTATTCGTTGGTAAAAGAGTAGCTCAAGAGTTGGCGGTGGGTGGTGATGACTAGCTGCCTTCTCTCTCTAGTCTTACACTGCTAAATTAGGGACGGCTAGCACAGATAGCCCTCGAGTAGCTTTGCGCGAAATTCCAAAACAAAAAAAACATTAGCAAAGCAACAAAAAAGAGAAGTAAAAGGGTATAAATATTTTGACTTCAAAAGAGGGCGCTGTCTGTCACAAGCAGTAAGGAAACGAAACGTTCAGGACGGATAGACAGATTACGTACATGTATGTATGTATCTGTATATATAAAGAGAGAGAAAGTTTAAATTTTTATAGCAGTAGCGGGTAAAGCATGCAGTAGGGTACAAGTGGGTATAACTATCAATACTTACACACAAACAAATAGGTAGGCACATAGAAAATTAGAAATGGGGGTGGTCTTCGTAATACTGAGCGGCATATAGTTATATACGCAAAATTGTATTTGAAAATATGTTTGGATAAATAGACAACTGTTCACATAGGAACTAACTCTCCGACGCACTCAGATACAGAGAGACATGTAAGTATTCACTTGAGTGGGTGTATGAGTCATCTTAGAACAGTATTTATTGATTGGAAGAGCACAGAGTAAAGCATTAAGAGAGGATTGTTTTGGCAGGAACTTTAACGGGTAACAAGGACACTCGACCTTCAACCCGTCATCAACGATAAGGGATTGACTGTCACTCTTATAAGACATCCACAACGATGGAATATATTGTGGCATTACAAGGATCGTCAGCTCCAAAATTCCAAGATCTGTCACAGGGCCAACTTGGTCTTGCATCTGAGAAGAAATGGAACAAAGAATTCGCAAGAGGACAATGACATAAGAAATAAATTGTTGTCTGTTTTGTTTTGTTGTTAGCTAGAAACGTTGCCTGTGTACTGATGTTTTAGTTGAAAATCCTAATTTGTAGTATTTATTCTAGCGGAAGTCTTAATTTATTTAAATTGTTTGTAGCGACGACAATAGTTTGCCTACGTTGTTTCTATAGTGAAAGTAATCGTCTCTGTTACTAGCAAAAATATTAGTTTGTACAGAGTTGTTTTTATCAAACGTTCTAGTGTTGCTAATATACTGAAATACTCGTAACTGTGTTATTGGCCATAATCCCAGTATGTCTTAAAAAAATCCTAGCTTTTATAGTGTTGTTTCTATAGTGAATATGCTCGTCTGTGTTACTAGCGGAAATCTCAGTTTGTACAGTTTGTCTTAACTAAATCCCAGCTTTTACAAAGTTGTTCCTATCGTGAACATACTCGGCTGTGTTACTAGCGGAAATCCTAGTTTGTACAACATGTCTTCACGAAATCCTAGATCCGAGTGTGTGTTGTTTGTCACTAAAAACAAGAAGACAAGAAATGTTGCACAAAACAACCATCCAGTGGTAAAAATTTCGAAAACAGAACATTATTAACAGTATATATACCTCATATACTGAATCTTCTTAAACAAAGTTACGTAGTTCAAGTTACTAAACGGACTCAAAACCCCACAGAAATTCTAGAGAAGTGTTTAAAAACAACACTACAAGATGAGAACGTTCTTTGAATAACACTACGTTGACATGTTCTTTCTCAAAACAACACTTCAAGTATATTTTGTTTCATTGGAACGCCATTGTTTATATAACAGCAATACTTTGTTGTTGTTGTTTTGAATTAAGCATAAAGCTACACAATGGGCTATCTGTTCTCTGCCCACCACGGGTATCAAAACCCGGATTTTCGCGTGTAAGTCTGCAGACATACCGTTGAGCCACTGGGGGGCGTAATACTCTGTAAATTAATATTTGCTATAACAAAGTTATATGATTTTAGAACAATACTACAATCATTATCATTGTTCGGAAGTTAGATTTTATAGTTCCAACATTTTTTTTTGTTGAATTTATAAGTACTAGGATGTTCTTTAGAAAAATCTAACTGTATACAAATTGGTGTTTTTTCTAAGAACGGCATTATATAATAGTCGTCTCTAATAGGCGACTCTCGGGGTACATCAAGTCCTCCAAAATCTGATTTCTGGTCCACTTTCACCAGATATTGAGGACATAAGCAGAGATATATTTGAGGGTTATTGTATTCTCCTACAAGCTCAAATTCAACCATTGGGTTAATGTCAGAACAACAGGCCCAATGTGAAAACTCATTAAGTACTACTGCTCTGGACTTTTAGAGTTTTAGCTGGAAAAAATACCACACAGACCAGTATTTTTGTTAAAGGAACAACGTTATATAGACGGGAATTTTTGCAATAGGAACAAAACTATATAGACGAAACTTTTCGCGAAAGGAACAACACTATATAGACGAGAAAATTCCACTATAAGAACAACACTATATAGACGAGAAAATTCCACTATAAGAACAACACTACATAGAAGAGAATTTCCACTATAGAAACAATACTATACATGTTAGTATGTTTATTACTATAAAAATCTATAGTAACAACACTATGCATGTAGAACAACATATATATGGACTAGAAGCTATAGTAAGAACAACATATATATAGACTAGAATTTTCACTATGTGTACAATGATATACACGTTAGTTCTCATTTTTGCTATAGGAAGCTACAGTAACAACATTATACAGACTAGAACATAGGAACAACACTTTATGGACCAGGATTTTTGCAAGGAATAGCATAGTACAAATACATATTTGCATAAGTGTATATACGTTTTTCCTGTAACGTATCTGTGTCAGTACTCGCGTTTAGAGAAGGAAAGAAGACCCAGACGGCGTCAGTGCCCTCAGTTACAAATTGTGAGACCAGTGCGCCCCTGACCCACTAGCGTCAGCTCTTCCGACCAATAAATACTCTTCTACGACGACTCAAACCACTGCAGTACGACTTAAATGAATATTTATTTATACATGTATTTTCTGTGTGTGTTTGTGTTGGAAATACGTTCTTTATACGAGTATGTACCAAAGCACGCTGTGTCATACACTTCTTTCGTTTATTATTATGTATCTATTTGTCGGTAAAATGAAATTATATTGTTCTCTCTCTGTTTCCGTGAGTTTAGTTGTTTGTCAGTATTGGTAACTTTCTACCCCATTGTATCCAGAACTATATTTATCCATCAGATTAAAGTTTTCTATATATAAACTACACTATACAGACCAGATTTTCACAATATGAACACTAGACAAACTAAAGTTTCACAATAGGAACAACGCCATATAGACTAGAAGTTTAGAATTTTTACTACAGGAAAACACTATACAAACTAAAATTTCACAATAAGAAGAACGCTATATAGACTAAAAGTTTAGAACTTTTACTATAGGAAAAACAATATACAAACTTAATTTTTCAATTGGAACAACGCTATATAGACTAGAAGTTTAGAATTTTTACTTTAGGAAGAACACTATACAGAACAGATTTTCAAAATAGGAACAACATTATATAGAATGTTCACTATAGAAACAATTCTGTATAGATTAGAATTTCTGTAATAGGAACAACATCATAAAAAGTAGAAGTTTTGCAAGGAATAACACTATAAAGTTTGATAAGTACATGAATGATAATCTGGCTTTAAGGAATAACACTATAAAGTTTGATAAGTACATGAATGATAGTCTGGCTTTAAGGAATAACACTATAAAGTTTGATAAGTACATGAATGATAGTCTGGCGTTAAGGAATAACACCATAAAGTTTGATAAGTACATGAATGATAGTCTGGCTTTAAGGAATAACACTATAAAGTTTGATAAGTACATGAATGATAGCCAGGCTTTAAGGAATAACACTATAAAGTTTGATAAGTACATGAATGATAGCCTGGCTTTAAGGAATAACACTATAAAGTTTGATAAGTACATGAATGATAGTCTGGCTTTAAGGAATAACACTATAAAGTTTGATAAGTACATGAATGATAGTCTGGCTTTAAGGAATAACACTATAAAGTTTGATAAGTACATGAATGATAGTCTGGTTTAAGGAATAACACTATAAAAGTACATGAATGATAGTCTGGCTTTAAGGAATAACACTATAAAGTTTGATAAGTACATGAATGATAGTCTGGCTTTAAGGAATAACACTATAAAGTTTGATAAGTACATGAATGATAGTCTGGCTTTAAGGAATAACACTATAAAGTTTGATAAGTACATGAATGATAGTCTGGCTTTAAGGAATAACACTATAAAGTTTGATAAGTACATGAATGATAGTCTGGCTTTAAGGAATAACACTATAAAGTTTGATAAGTACATGAATGATAGTCTGGCTTTAAGGAATAACACTATAAAGTTTGATAAGTACATGAATGATAGTCTGGCTTTAAGGAATAACACTATAAAGTTTGATAAGTACATGAATGATAGTCTGGCTTTAAGGAATAACACTATAAAGTTTGATAAGTACATGAATGATAGTCTGGCTTTAAGGAATAACACTATAAAGTTTGATAAGTACATGAATGATAGTCTGGCTTTAAGGAATAACACTATAAAGTTTGATAAGTACATGAATGATAGTCTGGCTTTAAGGAATAACACTATAAAGTTTGATAAGTACATGAATGATAGTCTGGCTTTAAGGAATAACACTATAAAGTTTGATAAGTACATGAATGATAGTCTGGCTTTAAGGAATAACACTATAAAGTTTGATAAGTACATGAATGATAGTCTGGCTTTAAGGAATAACACTATAAAGTTTGATAAGTACATGAATGATAGTCTGGCTTTAAGGAATAACACTATAAAGTTTGATAAGTACATGAATGATAGTCTGGCTTTAAGGAATAACACTATAAAGTTTGATAAGTACATGAATGATAGTCTGGCTTTAAGGAATAACACTATAAAGTTTGATAAGTACATGAATGATAGTCTGGCTTTAAGGAATAATACTATAAAGTTTGATAAGTACATGAATGATAGTCTGGCTTTAAGGAATAACACTATGAAGTTTGATAAGTACATGAATGATAGTCTGGCTTTAAGGAATAACACTATAAAGTTTGATAAGTACATGAATGATAGTCTGGCTTTAAGGAATAATACTATAAAGTTTGATAAGTACATGAATGATAGTCTGGCTTTAAGGAATAACACTATAAAGTTTGATAAGTACATGAATGATAGTCTGGCTTTAAGGAATAACACTATGAAGTTTGATAAGTACATGAATGATAGTCTGGCTTTAAGGAATAACACTATAAAGTTTGATAAGTACATGAATGATAGTCTGGCTTTAAGGAATAACACTATAAAGTTTGATAAGTACATGAATGATAGTCTGGCTTTAAGGAATAACACTATAAAGTTTGATAAGTACATGAATGATAGTCTGGCTTTAAGGAATAACACTATAAAGTTTGATAAGTACATGAATGATAGTCTGGCTTTAAGGAATAACACTATAAAGTTTGATAAGTACATGAATGATAGTCTGGCTTTAAGGAATAACACTATAAAGTTTGATAAGTACATGAATGATAGTCTGGCTTTAAGGAATAACACTATAAAGTTTGATAAGTACATGAATGATAGTCTGGCTTTAAGGAATAACACTATAAAGTTTGATAAGTACATGAATGATGATAGTCTGGCTTTAAGGAATAACACTATAAAGTTTGATAAGTACATGAATGATAGTCTGGCTTTAAGGAATAACACTATAAAGTTTGATAAGTACATGAATGATAGTCTGGCTTTAAGGAATAACACTATAAAGTTTGATAAGTACATGAATGATAGTCTGGCTTTAAGGAATAACACTATAAAGTTTGATAAGTACATGAATGATAGTCTGGCTTTAAGGAATAACACTATGAAGTTTGATAAGTACATGAATGATAGTCTGGCTTTAAGGAATAACACTATAAAGTTTGATAAGTACATGAATGATAGTCTGGCTTTAAGGAATAACACTATAAAGTTTGATAAGTACATGAATGATTGTCTGTCTTTAAGGAATAACACTATAAAGTTTGATAAGTACATGAATGATAGTCTGGCTTTAAGGAATAACACTATAAAGTTTGATAAGTACATGAATGATAGTCTGGCTTTAAGGAATAACACTATAAAGTTTGATAAGTACATGAATGATAGTCTGGCTTTAAGGAATAACACTATAAAGTTTGATAAGTACATGAATGATAGTCTGGCTTTAAGGAATAACACTATAAAGTTTGATAAGTACATGAATGATAGTCTGGCTTTAAGGAATAACACTATAAAGTTTGATAAGTACATGAATGATAGTCTGGCTTTAAGGAATAACACTATAAAGTTTGATAAGTACATGAATGATAGTCTGGCTTTAAGGAATAACACTATAAAGTTTGATAAGTACATGAATGATAGTCTGGCTTTAAGGAATAACACTATAAAGTTTGATAAGTACATGAATGATAGTCTGGCTTTAAGGAATAACACTATAAAGTTTGATAAGTACAGTCTGGCTTTAAGGAGTTTGATGTACATGAATGATAGTCTGGCTTTAAGGAATAACACTATAAAGTTTGATAAGTACATGAATGATAGTCTGGCTTTAAGGAATAACACTATAAAGTTTGATAAGTACATGAATGATAGTCTGGCTTTAAGGAATAACACTATAAAGTTTGATAAGTACATGAATGATAGTCTGGCTTTAAGGAATAACACTATAAAGTTTGATAAGTACATGAATGATAGTCTGGCTTTAAGGAATAACACTATAAAGTTTGATAAGTACATGAATGATAGTCTGGCTTTAAGGAATAACACTATAAAGTTTGATAAGTACATGAATGATAGTCTGGCTTTAAGGAATAACACTATAAAGTTTGATAAGTACATGAATGATAGTCTGGCTTTAAGGAATAACACTATAAAGTTTGATAAGTACATGAATGATAGTCTGGCTTTAAGGAATAACACTATAAAGTTTGATAAGTACATGAATGATAGTCTGGCTTTAAGGAATAACACTATAAAGTTTGATAAGTACATGAATGATAGTCTGGCTTTAAGGAATAACACTATAAAGTTTGATAAGTACATGAATGATAGTCTGGCTTTAAGGAATAACACTATAAAGTTTGATAAGTACATGAATGATAGTCTGGCTTTAAGGAATAACACTATAAAGTTTGATAAGTACATGAATGATAGTCTGGCTTTAAGGAATAACACTATAAAGTTTGATAAGTACATGAATGATAGTCTGGCTTTAAGGAATAACACTATAAAGTTTGATAAGTACATGAATGATAGTCTGGCTTTAAGGAATAACACTATAAAGTTTGATAAGTACATGAATGATAGTCTGGCTTTAAGGAATAACACTATAAAGTTTGATAAGTACATGAATGATAGTCTGGCTTTAAGGAATAACACTATAAAGTTTGATAAGTACATGAATGATAGTCTGGCTTTAAGGAATAACACTATAAAGTTTGATAAGTACATGAATGATAGTCTGGCTTTAAGGAATAACACTATAAAGTTTGATAAGTACATGAATGATAGTCTGGCTTTAAGGAATAACACTATAAAGTTTGATAAGTACATGAATGATAGTCTGGCTTTAAGGAATAACACTATAAAGTTTGATAAGTACATGAATGATAGTCTGGCTTTAAGGAATAACACTATAAAGTTTGATAAGTACATGAATGATAGTCTGGCTTTAAGGAATAACACTATGAAAGGTTTGATAAGTACATGAATGATAGTCTGGCTTTAAGGAATAACACTATAAAGTTTGATAAGTACATGAATGATAGTCTGGCTTTAAGGAATAACACTATAAAGTTTGATAAGTACATGAATGATAGTCTGGCTTTAAGGAATAAACACTATAAAGTTTGATAAGTACATGAATGATAGTCTGGCTTTAAGGAATAACACTATAAAGTTTGATAAGTACATGAATGATAGTCTGGCTTTAAGGAATAACACTATAAAGTTTGATAAGTACATGAATGATAGTCTGGCTTTAAGGAATAACACTATAAAGTTTGATAAGTACATGAATGATAGTCTGGCTTTAAGGAATAACACTATAAAGTTTGATAAGTACATGAATGATAGTCTGGCTTTAAGGAATAACACTATAAAGTTTGATAAGTACATGAATGATAGTCTGGCTTTAAGGAATAACACTATAAAGTTTGATAAGTACATGAATGATAGTCTGGCTTTAAGGAATAACACTATAAAGTTTGATAAGTACATGAATGATAGTCTGGCTTTAAGGAATAACACTATAAAGTTTGATAAGTACATGAATGATAGTCTGGCTTTAAGGAATAACACTATAAAGTTTGATAAGTACATGAATGATAGTCTGGCTTTAAGGAATAACACTATAAAGTTTGATAAGTACATGAATGATAGTCTGGCTTTAAGGAATAACACTATAAAGTTTGATAAGTACATGAATGATAGTCTGGCTTTAAGGAATAACACTATGAAGTTTGATAAGTACATGAATGATAGTCTGGCTTTAAGGAATAACACTATAAAGTTTGATAAGTACATGAATGATAGTCTGGCTTTAAGGAATAACACTATAAAGTTTGATAAGTACATGAATGATAGTCTGGCTTTAAGGAATAACACTATAAAGTTTGATAAGTACATGAATGATAGTCTGGCTTTAAGGAATAACACTATAAAGTTTGATAAGTACATGAATGATAGTCTGGCTTTAAGGAATAACACTATAAAGTTTGATAAGTACATGAATGATAGTCTGGCTTTAAGGAATAAACTATAAAGTTTGATAAGTACATGAATGATAGTCTGTTAACACTATAAGTTTGATACATGAATGATAGTCTGGCTTTAAGGAATAACACTATAAAGTTTGATAAGTACATGAATGATAGTCTGGCTTTAAGGAATAACACTATAAAGTTTGATAAGTACATGAATGATAGTCTGGCTTTAAGGAATAACACTATAAAGTTTGATAAGTACATGAATGATAGTCTGGCTTTAAGGGAAGTTTGATAAGTACATGAATGATAGTCTGGCTTTAAGGAATAACACTATAAAGTTTGATAAGTACATGAATGATAGTCTGGCTTTAAGGAATAACACTATAAAGTTTGATAAGTACATGAATGATAGTCTGGCTTTAAGGAATAACACTATAAAGTTTGATAAGTACATGAATGATAGTCTGGCTTTAAGGAATAACACTATAAAGTTTGATAAGTACATGAATGATAGTCTGGCTTTAAGGAATAACACTATAAAGTTTGATAAGTACATGAATGATACTTTAAGGAATAACACTATAAAGTTTGATAAGTACATGAATGATAGTCTGGCTTTAAGGAATAACACTATAAAGTTTGATAAGTACATGAATGATAGTCTGGCTTTAAGGAATAACACTATGAAGTTTGATAAGTACATGAATGATAGTCTGGCTTTAAGGAATAACACTATAAAGTTTGATAAGTACATGAATGATAGTCTGGCTTTAAGGAATAACACTATAAAGTTTGATAAGTACATGAATGATAGTCTGGCTTTAAGGAATAATAAGTACATGAATATAAAGTTTGATAAGTACATGAATGATAGTCTGGCTTTAAGGAATAACACTATAAAGTTTGATAAGTACATGAATGATAGTCTGGCTTTAAGGAATAACACTATAAAGTTTGATAAGTACATGAATGATAGTCTGGCTTTAAGGAATAACACTATAAAGTTTGATAAGTACATGAATGATAGTCTGGCTTTAAGGAATAACACTATAAAGTTTGATAAGTACATGAATGATAGTCTGGCTTTAAGGAATAACACTATAAGGTTTGATAAGTACATGAATGATAGTCTGGCTTTGGAATAACACTACATGAATGATAGTCTGGAATAACACTATAAAGTTTGATAAGTACATGAATGATAGTCTGGCTTTAAGGAATAACACTATAAAGTTTGATAAGTACATGAATGATAGTCTGGCTTTAAGGAATAACACTATAAAGTTTGATAAGTACATGAATGATAGTCTGGCTTTAAGGAATAACACTATAAAGTTTGATAAGTACATGAATGATAGTCTGGCTTTAAGGAATAACTATGAAGTTTGATAAGTACATGAATGATAGTCTTTAAGGATAAGTTTGATAAGTACATGAATGATAGTCTGGCTTTAAGGAATAACACTATGAAGTTTGATAAGTACATGAATGATAGTCTGGCTTTAAGGAATAATACTATAAAGTTTGATTAGTACATGAATGATTGTCTGTCTTTAAGGAATAACACTATAAAGTTTGATAAGTACATGAATGATAGTCTGGCTTTAAGGAATAACACTATAAAGTTTGATAAGTACATGAATGATAGTCTGGCTTTAAGGAATAACACTATAAAGTTTGATTAGTACATGAATGATTGTCTGTCTTTAAGGAATAACACTATAAAGTTTGATAAGTACATGAATGATAGTCTGGCTTTAAGGAATAACACTATAAAGTTTGATAAGTACATGAATGATTGTCTGTCTTTAAGGAAGTTTGATAAGTACATGAATGATAGTCTGGCTTTAAGGAATAACACTATAAAGTTTGATAAGTACATGAATGATAGTCTGGCTTTAAGGAATAACACTATAAAGTTTGATAAGTACATGAATGATCTGTCTGGCTTTAAGGAATAACACTATAAAGTTTGATAAGTACATGAATGATAGTCTGGCTTTAAGGAATAACACTATAAAGTTTGATAAGTACATGAATGATAGTCTGGCTTTAAGGAATAACACTATAAAGTTTGATAAGTACATGAATGATAGTCTGGCTTTAAGGAATAACACTATAAAGTTTGATAAGTACATGAATGATAGTCTGGCTTTAAGGAATAACACTATAAAGTTTGATAAGTACATGAATGATAGTCTGGCTTTAAGGAATAACACTGATAACAGTTTGATAAGAATAACACTATGAAGTTTGATAAGTACATGAATGATAGTCTGGCTTTAAGGAATAACACTATAAAGTTTGATAAGTACATGAATGATAGTCTGGCTTTAAGGAATAACACTATAAAGTTTGATAAGTACATGAATGATAGTCTGGCTTTAAGGAATAACACTATAAAGTTTGATAAGTACATGAATGATAGTCTGGCTTTAAGGAATAACACTATAAAGTTTGATAAGTACATGAATGATAGTCTGGCTTTAAGGAATAACACTATAAAGTTTGATAAGTACATGAATAAGGAATAACACTATAAAGTTTGATAAGTACATGAATGATAGTCTGGCTTTAAGGAATATATGAAGTTTGATAAGTACATGAATGATAGTCTGGCTTTAAGGAATAACACTATAAAGTTTGATAAGTACATGAATGATAGTCTGGCTTTAAGGAATAATAGTGTAAAGTTTATGTACATGAATGATACTATAAAGTTTGATAAGTACATGAATGATAGTCTGGCTTTAAGGAATAACACTATGAAAAGTTTGATAAGTACATGAATGATAGTCTGGCTTTAAGGAATAACACTATAAAGTTTGATAAGTACATGAATGATAGTCTGGCTTTAAGGAATAACACTATGAAGTTTGATAAGTACATGAATGATAGTCTGGCTTTAAGGAATAACACTATAAAGTTTGATAAGTACATGAATGATAGTCTGGCTTTAAGGAATAACACTATAAAGTTTGATAAGTACATGAATGATAGTCTGGCTTTAAGGAATAACACTATAAAGTTTGATAAGTACATGAATGATAGTCTGGCTTTAAGGAATAACACTATAAAGTTTGATAAGTACATGAATGATAGTCTGGCTTTAAGGAATAACACTATAAAGTTTGATAAGTACATGAATGATAGTCTGGCTTTAAGGAATAATACTATAAAGTTTGATAAGTACATGAATGATAGTCTGGCTTTAAGGAATAACACTATGAAGTTTGATAAGTACATGAATGATAGTCTGGCTTTAAGGAATAACACTATAAAGTTTGATAAGTACATGAATGATAGTCTGGCTTTGATTGTCTGTCTTTAAGGAATAACACTATAAAGTTTGATAAGTACATGAATGATAGTCTGGCTTTAAGGAATAACACTATAAAGTTTGATAAGTACATGAATGATAGTCTGGCTTTAAGGAATAACACTATAAAGTTTGATTAGTACATGAATGATAGTCTGGCTTTAAGGAATAACACTATAAAGTTTGATAAGTACATGAATGATAGTCTGGCTTTAAGGAATAACACTATGAAGTTTGATAAGTACATGAATGATAGTCTGGCTTTAAGGAATAACACTATAAAGTTTGATAAGTACATGAATGATAGTCTGGCTTTAAGGAATAACACTATAAAGTTTGATAAGTACATGAATGATAGTCTGGCTTTAAGGAATAATACTATAAAGTTTGATAAGTACATGAATGATAGTCTGGCTTTAAGGAATAACACTATAAAGTTTGATAAGTACATGAATGATAGTCTGGCTTTAAGGAATAACACTATAAAGTTTGATAAGTACATGAATGATTGTCTGTCTTTAAGGAATAACACTATAAAGTTTGATAAGTACATGAATGATAGTCTGGCTTTAAGGAATAACACTATAAAGTTTGATAAGTACATGAATGATAGTCTGGCTTTAAGGAATAACACTATAAAGTTTGATAAGTACATGAATGATAGTCTGGCTTTAAGGAATAACACTATAAAGTTTGATAAGTACATGAATGATAGTCTGGCTTTAAGGAATAACACTATGAAGTTTGATAAGTACATGAATGATAGTCTGGCTTTAAGGAATAACACTATAAAGTTTGATAAGTACATGAATGATAGTCTGGCTTTAAGGAATAACACTATAAAGTTTGATAAGTACATGAATGATAGTCTGGCTTTAAGGAATAACACTATAAAGTTTGATAAGTACATGAATGATAGTCTGGCTTTAAGGAATAACACTATAAAGTTTGATCAGTAAGTACATGAATGATAGTCTGGCTTTAAGGAATAACACTATAAAGTTTGATAAGTACATGAATGATAGTCTGGCTTTAAGGAATAACACTATAAAGTTTGATAAGTACATGAATGATAGTCTGGCTTTAAGGAATAATACTATAAAGTTTGATAAGTACATGAATGTTAGTCTGGCTTTAAGGAATAACTCTATAAGGTTTGATAAGTACATGAATGATAGTCTGGCTTTAAGGAATAACACTATAAAGTTTGATAAGTACATGAATGATAGTCTGGCTTTAAGGAATAACTCTATAAGGTTTGATAAGTACATGAATGATAGTCTGGCTTTAAGGAATAACACTATAAAGTTTGATAAGTACATAAATGATAGTCTTGCTTTAAGGAATAACACTATAAATTTTGATAAGTACATGAATGATAGTCTGGCTTTAAGGAATAACACTATAAAGTTTGATAAGTACATGAATGATAGTCTGGCTTTAAGGAATAATACTATAAAGTTTGATTAGTACATGAATGATAGTCTGGCTTTAAATTCTAGCTTTTCTTTTAAAAAAATTATTTATTATACATTTTTAGTTTAGTTTATAGAATGGAACAGCCCATGATGGATCAATAGGTCCCATGATGTTCGAAAACATTGTGTTATGTTATCAGTACCACATGAAACTCAACTACTTATTTCTCTTTGTATTCGAAATTACTTGCACTGGAAAGTTTACTTCCTTCTTACTTGTAGCACCAGTAATCTTATTAATACTTTCCATTTGTTTGGAAAAGAAGTACAGTCATATTAAAGATGACTTTCCAGAGAAAAATATTCCCGTGAGGTAGTGTTTTAATTTTTACCAAAAACATGGCTGTCTTTTTTTCCTCCAGTCTTGTGGTTATATGTTCAAACTCCATAGTCTGTTTTTCTCCACACCTACAGCTTTCTGTGCCACTGTCTTCTTCCTTATTATATGTAGCCTGTTTGTCTAGATCAATTACAAGGTTGATTTATCTCTCACTCTCTTTTCAATTATGACCGTCTGTCTGTCCGGTCACATAGAAAGGTTTAATTGCACATGTTTGCCCGTGTTACGTGCCAGTGCACGGGTTGATATTTCTTTATCTACATCGAGAAAGTTGTGATTAATAGAATACACACTCTGCATGGAGAAATTGGGGCGTTAGTATAGCTGTCCAGGTTAGTATAGCTGTCCAGGTTAGTATAGCTGTCTAGGTTAGTATAGCTGTCCAGGTTAATATAGCTGTCCAGGTTAGTATAGCTGTCAAGGTGAGTATAGCTGTCCAGGTTAGTATAGCTGTCCAGGTTAGTATAGCTGTCCAGGTTTCAGCTTTCATATTATTAAAGGGTCTAACATAAACAGTGAAACATACCGTGTGAATATATTCGAATTTTATGTACAGTTAGTTCAAAATATAGAAATGTCGGTGTTACAAAAGAATATACAAGAACTCGAGAAAACAAAGTGAACATTTATACATGTTGTAAGAACACCAGGAGGTATTCTGAGATAGTGACGTATTGGAAAAGTTGGTCTTTCGTAAAAAGGCAAATTTCGTTTTTCTGAGGAAATCACGATATAGAATACTAACCGAAATTGTCAATGCTCATGAATAAAGAGAAAGCAAACATTTATTTTATTACTGAAATAGAAAGAGAACATCATGTTAACTACAAAAACCGATTTCTTAAATGATGTACCCTTATATATATATGTACACATAATATGTAATGGAAATGCGGGCATAGAGCATATTTATATATATTACGTTTCTCTTTAAGTAATATATGTGAAGAGTAGATTTTTATAATACACTGAATCAAATCAAATGAAGTAATATACAATCGTTACAGAAAGACACGAATGTAACATTTTTGGTATTTGTTCTAATAATGCATTTTGTTTTCTTGAGCAAAACGTTTCGGATCTATAAAGATAGAATTAAAGGTATAAATAACGGGAAGACTTAGCCTTGCAAACGTGGTTGTGTCATTATCCAGAGAAGATGAAATATTCCTTTCAGAAAACAGAAATATTTCTTTGTTTCTTGTTATCGAAGTCGTGGCGCCACTGTGGCGCCAACAAACTAGAGATCAAACTGCAATTTGAAGACACTGATGAAAAACCTCGACCGGATGAAGAACAATCGAGAAAAAAACGACAAAAGGAGTTGCTTGTAGAAAGTTAATGTATAAGAAAAAGAAAGTAAGGAGCGAAACGAAGAGTTTTACTTGCACAAAGACAGGCGTGATGGGAGATGTTACGCAAAGGAAAACAAAGTTTGAAAACCATGGTAGGAAGTTACTCTTAGAAACAGTGTAAGATACTCGGCGCGAGATGAAAAACAGTGTATTTATTAGGATAAACGTTTGTTTAATAAGTTGGGAGAGAAATTAACCATTTAAAAACCTGTAATTAAACATTACATAAATAAATACACGTTGGGCTTTCTGTGCTCTGCCCAGAGAAGTATCAAAACCCGGATTATAGCGTCGTAAAGAAAGAGTTGGAAATATAAATGTAGAGTAAAAGATAATTGCGAGAAGAGAAAAGGGACATTTACTGGAATAAACGTTTAGTGTATAAACCAGGTATGGATTGATTGATTAATTATATGGAATTACACACAGAGCGACACGTTGAGCTATTTATGATCTACCAACCAGGGGTATCGAAACCCAGTTCCTAGCGATGCCGCTTTGCTAGTGAGAGCCCAGGTACAGAAAAGGATAAGTGAAGTCTTTAAGAGAAAATAAGACTGAGCAACTGGACAAGGGTTGGCAGGTAGGTTCAGGAATACTGAACTGAAATAATATTCTGGAAAGCCTGTTTCTTTCTTGCTAAGCCTCCAAACTTATTTTTAAGCCAGCTGGATCTGGAGAAAGTCGAATTGGTTGTTCCTTGTACACTTCTACATAAAAGTGGTGAATTCATAATTTAATTAAAAACACAAAGAACAACAAAGTAACCAGAAGATCCCTAGATGGGAAAATGAGACGGGGAGAGGTCGAAATAATATAAGAGGGCCGGTGTGGTTTAATTGAGTGTGGTTATGTTTTTCGTATAGTAAAGCCACAAATAACTATCTGTTCAGCCCACTGAGAGGAATCGAACCCCTGATTTTAGCGTTGTAAATCCGGAAACATACCGCTGTACTAGCATGGGGTGTGTGGTTTAAGAAGTTATGTCGTAAAGAGAGGTCAAACACTAATAGTGAAACTATATATAACATACTACCAACTTAATACGGTTATTAATATTGAGTGACGGATAAACATTTGTGTTAAAATTACTTTGTTATCAAAAATAATAAATATTATCTACAGTAATAATAAGAAAAAACGAAAAAATGAAAAAAAATGGAACATACAGTTTACATGTACATAAACATAGAAAAATAAGTCAAATCTACAGATTAGAAATAACAGAGTAATTCCTTGTGAGAGAGGTACATACAGAAAAAAACAATAATAAAATATCCACACAACGGTGTGAACGAATGAACAAATCCACATATTAGAAATGACAGAATAATTCCTTGTGAGAGAGATATATACAAAGAAAAACAAAAATAAAATATCCACATCTCGGTGAGAAGAAATGGATAAATCTACAGAGCAGAAATGACTGAATAATTTCTTGTGGGACAGGTATATACAAAAACAACAACAATAAAATATCCACACAACGGTAAGATTGAATGGACAAAACTACAGATTAGAAATGACTGAATAATTCCTTGTGGGAGAGGTATATACAAAAACAACAATAATGAAATATCCACACAATGGTGTGAATGAATGGACAACTCAACAGAGTAGAAATGATAGAATAAACCTTTCTGGAGGGGTATATGCAAAAACAACAACAATAAAATATCCACAAAACGGTGTGAATGAATGGACAAATCTACAGAGTAGAAATGATAGAATATTTTCTTGTGGAAGAGTTATTTACAAAAACAACAACAGTAAAATGTCAACACAACGGTGAGAATCAATGAACAAATCTACAAAATAGATATAACAAAGCAATTTACTTTTGGAGACGTATATACAAAAACAACAATAATAAAATATTCACAGAACGATGTGAATGAATGGACAAATCTACTAATTAAAAATAACATAATAATTCCTTCTGGGCGATTATATAAAAAAACAGCATCAATAAAATATCCATTGATCGGTGAGAATAAATGGACAAATTTACAGATTAGAAGTAACAGAATGAAACCTTGTGTGAGAGGTATATACAAAAACAACAACAACTAAATATCCAAACAACGGTGCGAATGAATGGACAAATCTACAGATTAGAAATAACAGAGTAATTCCTTGTGGGAGAGGTATATACAAAAACAAAAATAATGAAATATCCACAGAACGGTGAGAATGGATGAACAAATCTATAGAGGAAATGACAGAAAAATATCTTGTGGGAGAGGTATATACAAAAACAATAACCATAAAATATCCACACAACGGTGAGAATGAATAGATAAATCTATAGATTAGGAATGACAAAATAATATCTTAAGGGAGAGGTATATACAAAAATCACAACAACAAAATATCCACACTTCGGTGTGAATGAATGACAAATCCACAGAGAAAATGATAGAGTAATTTCTTGGGGGGAGAGGTATATACAAAAACGATAACAATAAAATATCCACACAACAGTGAGAATGAATGGACAAATCTACAGATTACAAATAACAAAGTTATTCCTTGTGAGAGAGGTATATACAAAAACAACAACTACAAAATATCCACACAACGGTGTGAATGAAGGAACATATCTACAGAGTAGAAATGACCGAGTAATTTCTTCTGGAAGAGGTATATAGAAAAACAACAACAACAAAATATCCACATTACAATGTGAATAAATGGACAAATCCACAGATGAAATAACAGAAAAAGTTCTTGTGGAAGAGGTATATACAAAAACCACAACAACAAAATATCCACATTACAATGTGAATGAATGGACAAATCCACAGATGAAATAACAGAAAAAGTTCTTGTGGAAGAGGTATATACAAAAACCACAACAACAAAATATCCACATTACAATGTGAATGAATGGACAAATCCACAGATGAAATAACAGAAAAAGTTCTTGTGGAAGAGGTATATACAAAAACCACAACAACAAAATATCCACATTACAATGTGAATGAATGGACAAATCCACAGATGAAATAACAGAAAAAGTTCTTGTGGAAGAGGTATATACAAAAACCACAACAACAAAATATCCACATTACAATGTGAATAAATGGACAAATCCACAGATGAAATAACATAAAAAGTTCTTGTGGAAGAGGTATATACAAAAACCACAACAACAAAATATCCACATTACAATGTGAATGAATGGACAAATCCACAGATGAAATAACAGAAAAAGTTCTTGTGGAAGAGGTATATACAAAAACGATAACAATAAAATATCCACACAACGGTGAGAATGTATGGACAAATCTACAGATTAGAAATGACAGAATAATTCCTTGTGAGAAAGGTATATATAAAAACAACAACAACAATATAACCACACTACGGGGAGAATAAAAGGACAAATCTACAAAATAGTAATTCCCTCTTGGAGTAGTATATATAAAAACAGCAATAATAAAATATTCACAGAACGATGAGAATGAATGGACAAATCTACAGATTAAAAATAAAATAATAATTCCTTCTGGGAGATTATATAAAAAACCAGCATAAATAAAATATCCACAATACGGTGTGAATGAATCGACCTATCTACAAAGTAGAAACGACAAAATATTTTCTTGTGGGAGAGGTATATACAAAAACAACAACAAAATATACAAACTACGGTGAGAATGAATGGACAAATCTACAGATAAGAAATGACAAAATAATTCCTTGTGCTCTCACAAGGTACATGCACACATAAAAACAATAAAATATGCACAGAACGGTGTGAATAAATGGACAAATTTAGAGAGTAAAATTACAGAGTAATTTTTTCTGGGAGAGATGGAGAGATATATACAAAAATACAAAAATAAAATATCCACACAACGGTGAGAATGAACGGACAGATTTACAAATTAGATATAACAAAGTAAATCCATCCTGGAGAGGTATATACAAAAACAACAATAATAAGATATTCACAGAATGGTAAGAATGAATCGAAAAAGCTACAGATTAAAATAACAGAATAATTCCTTGTGTGAGAAGTATATACAAAAGCAACAACAACAAAATATCCACACAACGGTGAGAATGAATGGATAAATCTACAGATTAAAAATGACAGAATAATTCCTTATGAGAGAGGTATATGCATAAACAACAACAAGAAAACATGCACACAACGTATATACAAAAAAAAAAAACAGAAATAAAATATCCACACAACGGTGAGAATAAATGGACAAATCTACAGAGTAGAAATGACTGAATAATTCCTTGTGGGAGAGGTATATACAAAAACAACTACTACAAAATATCCACACTACGGTGTGAATGAATGGACATATTTACAAAGTAGAAATGACAGAAGAATTTCTTGTGAGAGAGGTATATACAAAAACAACAACAACAAAATATCAACAGTACGGTGAGAATGAATAAACAAATCTACAGAGGAAATGACAGAATAATTTCTTGTGGAAAAGGTATATACAAAAACCACAACAACAAAATATCCACATTACAATGTGAATAAATGGACAAATCCACAGAGGAAATGACAGAATAAGTTCTTGTGGAAGAGGTATATACAAAAACGATAACATTAAAATATCCACACAACAGTGAAATTAAATGGACAAATCTACAGAATAGATATAAAAAAGGAATTTCATTTTGGAGAGGTATATACAAAAACAACAAGAACAAAATATCCACAATACGGTGTGTATGAATGGACATATCTACAAAGTAGAAATGACAGGATATTTTCTTGTGGGAGAGGTATATACAAAAACAACAACAACAACATATCCACACAAAGGTGCGAATGAAACGACAAATCTAAATAGTAGAAATGACAGAATAATTCCATGTGAGAGAGACATACAGACAAAAAAACAATAATAAAATATCTACACAACGGTGTGAATAAATGGACAAATCTAAAGAGGAAATGACGGAATAATTTCTTGTGGGAGAGGTATATGGAAAAACAATAACAATAAAATATCCACAAAATGGTGAGAATGAATGGACAAATCTACAGATTAGAAATGGCAGGATAATTCCTTGTGGGAGAGGTATATATAAAGACAACGATAATAAAATATTCACAGAACGGTGAAAATGAATGGACAAATCTACAGATTAAAAATAAAATAAGAATTCCTTTTGGGAGATAATTAAAAAAACCCAGCATCAATAAAATATCCACACAACGGTGAGAATGAATGGACAAATCTTAAAATTACAAATAACAGAGTTATTCCTTGTGGGAGAGGTATATACAAAAACGACAACCACAAAATATCCACACAACTGTGTGAATGAATGGACATATCTACAAAGTAGAAATGACAGAAGAATTTCTTGCGGGAGAGGTATTTACAGAAACAACAATAATAAGATATTCACAGAATGGTGAGAATAAATGGAGAAAGCTACAGATTAAAATGACAGAATAATTCTTTGTGAAAGAGGTATATACAAAAACAAGAAGAACAAAATATACACACTACGATGTGAATGAATGGACAAATCTACAGATTAGAAATGACAGAATAATTCCTTCTGGCAGATGCATATACAAAAACAACAATAATGAAATATTTACAGAACGGTGAGAATAAATGGACAAATCTACAGATTAAAAATGACAGAATAATTACTTCTGGGAGAGGTATATAGAAAAATAACAACAATAAAATATCTACACAACGGTGAGAATGAATGGATAAATCTACAGATTAGAAATGACAAAATAATTCCTTGTGAGAGTGGTATATACAAAAACAACAACAACAAAATATCCACTCAAAAGTGAGAGTGAATGGACAAATCTACAGATTAAATTAACAGAGTAAATCCTTGTGGTAGAGGTATATACAAAAACAAAAAGAACAAAATACCCACACTGCGGTGTGAATGAATGGACATATCTACAAAGTAGAAATGACAGAATAATTCCTTGTGGGAGAGCCATATACATAAAGAACAATAACAAAATATCCACACAACAGTGAGAATGAATGGACAAATCTACAGATTGGAAATAACAGAGTAATTCCTTGTGGGAAAGGTATATAAAAAACAACAACAACAAAATATCCTCGCAGCGGTGAGAATGAATGGAGAAATCTACAAATTAGAAATGACCGAATAATACCCTCTAGGAGAGGTATATACAAAAACAACAACAATAAAATATTCACCGAACAGTTAGAATGAATGGACAAATGTACAGATTAGAAATGACAGAATAATTTCTTGTGGGAGAGGTATTTACAAAAACAGCAACAACAAAATATCCACACAACAGTGAGAATGAATGGACAAATCTACAGATTAAAAATTACAGAATAATTCCTTCTGGGAAAGGAATATAAAAAAAATAAGAACAACAAAACATCTACAGAACGGTGAGAATGTAACGTTTGTCACGTTGAATTTTTATTCACGAGCCAACGCTGTAAAATAAATTAGAGGTAAAAAACTGAAAAAAAAAGCGAATGGCTGAGACCACAATAACCTACTTGTAAAGAATGAACAGTGGGTGAGTAAGTAAGTAAGTAAGTAAGTGAGTAAGTATTACACCAATTTGCTTTTGACTCCGTTTTTATAATAAAATTTCAAATAACTATAGAAATAAAATGTAAAGTTGCCCTTTTGAAATACAGTCCATAATAAAGAAAGAGAGGAGATTGGGTTAAAATAAAAAGAAACAGATGTTTCTGTGTTGTAGGTAATGTTTGTTCGTTATTGTTATTGGAACTCGACACATTCAAGGCACTTCATAAAATAATCCCGATATTCAGAATATAAACTGAGTGGCCCGGCATGGCTAGATGGTTAGGGCGTTCGACTCATAATATAAGTGTCTTGGGTTCGAATTTCCGTCACACCAAACATTCTCTCCCTTTCCACCATGGCAACGTTATATGTGACGGTCAATTTTAAAATTCGTCGTTAAAGGAGTAGCTCAGGAGTTGGCGGTGGCTGTTGATGGCTAGGTGCCTTCCTTCTAGTCTTACAGTGTTAAATTAGGGACAGCTAGCGCAGATAGCCCTCGTGTAGCTTTGCGCAAAATTCAAAACAAACAATCGAACAAAAACAAAGAACTGAACTTGAACATTAAAGCTCAATCAGAGACTTCGCAATTCTCAAGAAAAAAACACAACACGTTTATAGTTGACTTCTCAGAGAACCGCCCTGTAGTGAGTGATTCGAATAAGCTGTGTTTGAAGCCTTGACGATGCACATGTTGCCAGAACAACCATGGAAAGACAACCTCTTTGTCACGGATTTTATGATATATGGATAGCTTGGATTTGGGGACACAACTCATACTGGATTAATTGGACCTTAGACTTATATTAGTCGTTACGGTAGAACGAGCTAATGTACACAAGTTACAGTTTCCCAGGAAGGTAATTAAATTGAAACTATAAATCCGTTTCTTATAATAACGCGAAAAGCAGTAAATAAATCTAATATAGTTAAATATTCTTTGAAATAGGAAAGGAATGACGTCTGAACTACGTCATTTTACTTTGTTTGTTGTTCTTTTCTATGTTTAAAGTTCAACAGAAAGTTGGTATATATATATATATATATATATAAAATCCTTAAAAATGTATAAGAATAGAAGATATACCTGCAGGGTGGCTCAGAGGTTAAATGCTTTAGAGCAATATATTAGCCTTGTTTAATTTAAACTGTTTCACAATAAAGTAAGAGTAGATATGAACAGTTTATAAGAATAGAGAAGGAAAATAATAGAAGCTTTTGTTGTAAATCTAATATTATCCTTGTATAGAAGAGGCTTAGGTGAGGGGAAACTAATTTCATGTATAGGAAAGACTGAAATGAGGGGTAACTAATTTCATGTATTGAAGAGACTTAAGTAATGGACAACTAAGTTCCATATACAGAAGAGACTTATTTCAGGGATAACAAATTATATATACTGCTAGTTAAAGATAGGAGACTTATGTGAGTGATAATTAACTCCATGTATCAAACAAACGTACGTGAGTTGTCCCTAATTCCACCCGTAGAAGATATTAAAGCGACAACTGCCTACATGTTTGAAGGAAACTTAGTGAGGGCTAACTACCTCTAGGCATAGAGGAAATTTAAGTGATAGACAACTAACTTTCTATATAGAAGAGCTTTAAGTGTGTGGTAACTAGCTCCATGTATACAAAAGACTTAAGTGAGAGGTAACTTATTCCATGCATAGAAGATATTTAAGTGAGTGATAATTTATTCCATGTATAGAAGGGACTTAAGTGAGAAGTAACTTATTCCATGTATAGAAGGGACTTAAGTGAGAGGTAACTTATTCCATGTATAGAAGGGACTTAAGTGAGAAGAAACTTATTCCATGTATAGAAGGGACTTAAGTGAGAAGTAACTTATTCCATGTATAGAAGGGACTTAAATGAGAGGTAACTTATTCCATGTATAGAAGAGACTTAAGTGAGAAGTAACTTATTCCATGTATAGAAGGGACTTAAGTGAGAAGTAACTTATTCCATGTATAGAAAGACTTAAGAGAGATGCAACTAATTCATATGGGGGAGACTTTAGTGAGGGGTAACGAACTCCATGTATAGAAGTAAATTACTTGAGGGATCCCTAATTTCGTACATAAAAGAGACTGAAGCGAGAGACGACTAACACTATGTATAGAAGAGATATAAGTGAGAAAAAATTAATTTTATAACTAAAAGACACATGAGAGAGAGGGAACTTATTCCATGTGAGAATAAACGTATGTGAGGAGCAACTAGTTTCATACATAGAAGAGACTTATATAAGGGATAACACCACGTGTGGAAGAAACTCATGTGAAAGGTGATTAATTATATATATATAACCTATTTAAGTGAGGGGCAATAGCTCAATGCGTAGAAAAACCATATTTGGTGGTTAACCATCTCCATGTAAAGAAAGGCTTAATTAAAGGCCAACTAATACTATGTGTAGAGAGACTTAAGTGAAAGACAACTAATTCTATGGGTAGAGAGACTTAAGTGAAGTAACTAATTCTGTGGGTAGAGACACTTAAGCGAAAGACAACTAATTCTGTGGGTAGAGAGACTTAAGTGAAAGAACTAATTCTATATGTAGAGAGACTTAAGCGAAAGACAACTAATTCTGTGGGTAGAGAGACTTAAGTGAAAGAACTAATTCTATATGTAGAGAGACTTAAGTGAAAGAACTAATTCTATATGTAGAGAGACTTAAGCGAAAGACAACTAATTCTGTGGGTAGAGAGACTTAAGTGAAAGAACTAATTCTATATGTAGAGAGACTTAAGTGAAAGACAACTAATTCTGTGGGTAGAGAGACTTCAGTAAAAGAACTAATTCTATATGTAGAGAGACTTCAGTAAAAGACAACTAATACTATGTGTAGAGAGACTTAAGTGAAAGACAACTAATTCTATGTGTAGAGAGACTTAAGTGAAAGACAACTAATTCTATATGTAGAGAGACTTAAGTGAAAGACAAATAATTCTATATGTAGAGAGACTTCAGTAAAAGACAACTAATACTATGTGTAGAGAGACTTAAGTGAAAGACAACTAATTCTATGTGTAGAGAGACTTAAGTGAAAGACAACTAATTCTATATGTAGAGAGACTTAAGTGAAAGACAAATAATTCTATGTGTAGAAAGACTTCAGTAAAAGACAACTAATACTATGTGTAGAGAGACTTCAGTAAAAGACAACTAATACTATGTGTAGAGAGACTTCAGTAAAAGACAACTAATACTATGTGTAGAGATACTTAAGTGAAAGACAACTAATTCTATGTGTAGAGAGACTTCAGTAAAAGACAACTAATACTATGTGTAGAGAAATTTAAGTAAAAGACAACTAATTCTATATGTCACAATATGTGGGAAGACTTAAGTAGAAGACAACTAATTCTATATGTCACAATGTGTGGGAAGACTTAAGTAGAAGACAACTAATTCTATATGTCACAATATGTGGGAAGACTTAAGTAGAATACAACTAATTCTATATGTCACAATGTGTGGGAAGACTTAAGTAGACGATAACTAATTCTATATGTCACAATATGTGGGAAGACTTAAGTAGAAGACAACTAATTCTATATGTTGAGAGATTAAAGTGAAAGGCAACTATTTCTTGGCCAATCTACACATTTATGTATCTACAGTGTTGACGTGTAAGAATGTTTACTACTGTTGAATGTTTGTCAGCACTCACTTTGAATACGCTATATAATTAGGAGGCAACTCAACGCAAAGGCATATGGAGCCTGTGTTAAAACTCTGGTATTAACTGAGGAGGTCGTTAAATGTAATGAATTTTCAAACAGACTTGTTAACCAAAATCGGTGTGACGAACAGTTCGTACAAAACGTAAGATAATCATTGTATAATCGTTTGTTAGTTATATGCTAATAACGACTTTCGTCGTGAATTAAAACCTTCGTTAGCGTCGTGTCGGGACTGCGATCATAGCGACAGCGTGTTTATTCGCTGGAACCTATTCGTCTTATATCTAAAGGACGATAACGCACGTGGTCGTTACAGCTCATTATGCAAGTGCGATGCTCCCGTCTGCAAATTACAGCTACTTTTGTCATTACCAAGAATATATTAGTAGACACGCTGGGCACTTATATGAGCAATCATGGTTAAACAACCTGCCAAGTTAACACGTGTATACTTTTCGAACGAAAGAACCAAGTTTCTTCTCGGTTAAGAAAAAAACCCTTTAAAACATCGCCAATACATCCCAATTCTTTAATTAGAAAACATTCCTGCTCGTGGCTTCCCTTCGAGAGTTAAAACTTGGTTAATGAAATAATCCGAAAAATAAAAACTCTTGAAATGAAATGACGACCGCCTTGGATTTAATTTCACAAATGTGCTATGTTTATTTGTAGTATGTGTTTATTTGTAGTATGTGCTTATTTGTAGTATGTGTTTATAACAAATACGACAAACTAAAATTGTAACCCGAACGGACATCGTTGACCGTCTGCATGGTTTATCCTTCTGTGTCTCAAAGCTGGATTTTCATCATTTTACAGTTACACATAAAATTTTCTCAGAGTCGAATTCCAAATATAAGAGAGTAACAAAGAGAAAAAATTCCTTGATTATCTATTGCAGGGTAATTTGGTCATTTTTTAGCTCACTACAACTGACTTTTATACCGTTTCTCTTGCTTCATTACACTTTAATATAACACATTATTCTATATCTTGGTTTTCTATTGCAGAGTAATTTTGGTCATTTTTTTAGCTCACTACAATTGACCATTATACCGTTTCTCTTACTTCATTACACTTTAATATAACACATTATTCTATATCATGGTTTTCTATTGCAGAGTAGCTTTGGTCATTTATTTAGCTCACTACAACTGACTTTTATAGCGTTTCTCTTACTTCATTACACTTTAATATAACACATTATTCTATATCTTGGTTTTCTATTGCAGAGTAATTGTGGTCATTTTTTTAGCTCACTACAACTGACTTTTATACCGTTTCTCTTACTTCATTACACTTTAATATAACACATTATTCTATATCTTGGTTTTCTATTGCAGAGTAATTGTGGTCATTTTTTTTAGCTCACTACAAGTGACTTTTATACCGTTTCTCTTACTTTATTACACTTTAATATCACACATTATTCTATATCTTCGTTTTCTATTGCAGAGTAATTTTGGTCATTTTTTTAACTCACTACAACTGACTTTTAATACCGTTTCTCTTACTTCATTACACTTTAATATCACACATTATTCTATATCTTGGTTTTCTATTGCAGAGTAATTGTGGTCATTTTTTTAGCTCACTACAACTGACCTTTATACCGTTTCTCTTACTTCATTACACTTTAATATCACACATTATTCTATATCTTGATTATCTATTGCAGAGTAATTTTGGTCATTTTTTTAGCTCACTACAACTGACTTTTATACCGTTTCTCTTACTTCATTACACTTTAATATCACACATTATTCTATATCTTGGTTTTCTATTGCAGAGTAATTTTGGTCATTTTTTAGCTCACTACAACTGACATTTATACCGTTTCTCTTACTACATTACACTTCAATATCACACATTATTCTATATGTTTCACTCAATATCACACAACTATGGTTAATTCTTTCCTTTTTATTTTTCATATTTTTACACTCTGAACAGAATATGAATCAATTTAATTTTTAGCCAGTACAGCGATAAGTCTACAGATTTACAACGCTAAAATCAGATAGCCCAACGTGGCTTTGCTGTAAGAAAACAGACACTGTACAGACTATGCTTGGTATTGTTCGTTCTTTCATCTTTTTCTCTAGTTTCTTGTAGTTTTATTATTTCCTTGACTACGTTGCTGGTTTAATATATTGGTTTTATCGTTTCTATTTTCGCTTACTTTTACAAAAACAGTCATTTCTGACCGGAAGAGTCGGACTTGAGTTAATGGTTAGCGGATCGAAAGACACTTGATACTGGACGTGACGTTCTTCACTCTCAGCTGTGGGTGCGTAATAAAAGAGACAGTTATCCTCATTATTTAGTCTGAAGAACTGTACAATGACCTTATGGTGTCGGGTGCTTCAAGTTTGCTGTCTTTTCCTTTGGTTACTAGTTCAAAATCAGTAACGACTATACCTAAATTCTGGAGATTTTTGGCCGTGTTGCTTTGGCCCACAGGTGAAGTTCAAGTTGAAACATCTAATACCTTGTAACCAGAAAAAGCAGTTGGTATGTACACATAATTAAATTAAGAGTATCTACAAGTCCAACCTAATACACAAATATCTATTACGCCATTTCTGTTGCGATATTGAAAAATTAGTTTTAGTCTGTTGAATCTGATCTGTTGATCACGTGGTTCAGCGGTAATTCTATAGACGTATAACACTAAAACCTTCAGTTTAGTATATTTAATGTTGCCCTATTTCGTTCACTAAATTAATATTGTATTGTTTCCTTTACTACGTGGTCATCTTAGAATTTACAATGACCTTAATCTACTTTCACTTTAGGTTTATATAGTTTTCTCTTTTTGGTTATTATAATGACTTAATGCCATATTTTCAGGTAAATAACTTGCCCCCTGGCCCGGCATGGCCAAGCGTGTTAAGGCGTGCGACTCGTAATCTGAGGGTCGCGAGTTCGCATCCCCATCGCACCAAACATGCTCGCCCTTTCAGCCGTGGGGGCGTTATAATGTAACAGTCAATCCCATTATTCGTTGGTAAAAAAGTAGCCCAAGAGTTGGCTGTGGGTGGTGATGACTAGCTGCCTTCCCTCTAGTATTACACTGCTAAATTAGGGACGGCTAGCACAGATAGCCCTCGAGTAGCTTTGTGAGAAATTCAAAACAAACAAACAAACTTACCCCTAGTGTAAATCGCACCTCTCAGAAACTTCTAGGCGCGTTTTAACCGAGCTCATGTACACCCAGCAAGCCAGCGACGGCACAGTTTTAACCGAGCTCATGTACACCCAGCAAGCCAGCGACGGCACAGACAAATTTTGGAAGACAAGAAAAATAGAATCATTTTTGAATAAAAAGGTCCCACATCGGCGCAGCGGCTTGTCTGTGGATTCACATAGCTAAAAACCGGGTTTCGATACCCGTGGAGAGCAGAGCACAGATAGCCCATTGTGTAGCATTGCGCTTAATTCAAAACAAACAAACAATACAAAATAAAACGTTCACTGAGCGATCACAGGTTGAAGGTCATGGTGACGATAGGAAACACAACGAAAGTAAAACCTTCTTGTCTTGCAACACGTGAGCAATTAATTAATTGTAATCTATTCAACTACGAATAAATAAAGTGAAAAACATTCGTATCTATATTTTCGATTTTGACTAGAATAAAACTGAGACTGTTAGCAGACGAACTTTACAGGCCGATTGAATAACAGCAACATAATCAAACACTCGTAATAGAAAATTAGGAATTTCAATCTCAAAACAATGAACAACAAATACCGCATCACCCGCGCACGAGCACGCCATGAAGGTGACATATTTGAAAACTAACTCAAACTCAGGTTAACTCCACCTCCCTTTATTTTACCACCGTTTAAAACCGTCAGAGTATAATAACTTTTTCTTATTACTCTTACTAAGCTCACTTTCTAAAGTATCAATTTGCTTGCATATAGTTTTGATTTTTTTTTGTAATTAAATCTCCAGTTTTTATTACTAATTTTAAAATGTATTTTACTACACTCTTAGTATCGGTCAGTTTAGTTTTACTTTTATGTCGAGTCAGAACCTATAAAGAACTTAAAGGTATGGGTTCGCTATTACCCTAATGTTTACCAAACTATTCATGATTAGCTTGGAACAAAGGTGTTTACTTCCTTATTTAGGCTTCGCGCAGTTGACAACACAATTCTAGATTTTATTCACCCGGAATCGAACCATCTTTTTGGTGATCATGTAAATGGGGTTTTTTAACCCCAGCCCACTTTACTTATTAAAGAAGTTGAAAAATACTCCTTTCTCGTTTTACAAGAGTTTAGTATTCTAGCCTTGTATCAATATTTAGGAAAAGCACGCGCACGGATTTTAATATTCCTTGGACATCCGCCCAAGGTAGGAGCCAAAACTTTGGTATTGTTAAAACCTTTCATCAAAATATAAAGTCCTTATTTAACACAGACGGAAGTCTAGAAATAGAGAAAAAACAACAGTTATTTGAGAATTACGATCTAGTCCCTAAAAAAGGGTAATTTATTTTAAAAACACTATATATGTTTGCTCTGTCATTTTGGAGTACTTTCGAATAGTTTGAAAGCAATGTGGAACCGTTTTATAAAATTATACAATTTTGGAATATAAACAAAATCTCTTTATATCGCATGTCATGATTTAAACAAGCACGGCTTGGCCTAGTGGTTAGGGTGCTCCATTCGTAATCTGAGGTTCGCAGGTTCGAATCTCCATTACATCAAACATGCTCGCCCTTTCAGCCGTGGGGGCGCTATCTATAAGTGACGGTCAATCCCATTATTCGTTGGTAAAGAGATAGCCCAAGAGTTGGCGGTGGGTGATGATGACCAGCTGCCTTTCTTCTAGACTTACACTGCTAAATTAGGAACGGCTAGCGCAGACAGCCTTAGTGTAGTTTTGTACGAAATTCAAAAGAAATATAATCTAAACAGTTTTTATATAAAAAAATTAAAATCACAATGATACTGGTAATTACAATGTTAAATGTACACATTGCAGTGCTGTTTATATAAAAGAACCAGGAAGAAACATGACCACCACACTCCACCAACAGATGCATACCATCCTATGGACCACCACACTCCACCAACAGATGCATACCATCCTATGGTTTGGAGCAATCCTGTAAAGATTAACACTTTTACCATAACTGTTAGTGTTTGTATTTTGAACTTGGAAAAGAATATTGTTGTAAGAAAAAAGTCTCCCAGTGGCACAGTCTACGGACTTCAAACGTTAGAAAACGGGTTACGATACCTCCGGTGGGCAGAGCACAGATAGTCCTCTGTGCGGCTTTGTGTGTAACTCCAACTGACCAAAATAAGAAATACCAAGCCTAACGCTGTAGTTTTAAAACGAACAAACAACGTTATCCCTAAACTCAAGCTAACAAGTCACAATAGAACACTAAATCTAATAAATAGAGTGGATAATAAACCTAATACGTCATAAGCTTAAAATTACCATTAGAACACCAGTATAATGATTCGAGCATCAAACCATGATCTCGAAGTATTTACTTGTGTTAGATTAATTGAGAATTACAAATAAAATCAATGGCAATAACTCAGCTATCTAGAATCAATAAACTAGTGTGGAAGGTTAGTCTATCATACCAGACTAGCTGAATATTTCAAAACATAAATGGTTGTTCTACGATGTTTGTGTATATTGGGTTGAAACAGGTGTTCCATGTTGTTTTTAACTCCTTTTTATGCTTGGAAGGTAACCTTCTCTTGTCACTTATTTGTGTAGTTTAGTTTTATCTTGTTCCTCTATCCACCCTCAGTTTTTCTGTAGTTTAGTTTTATCTTGTTCCTCTACCCACTCAGTTTTTCTATAGTTCAGTTTTATCTTGTTCCTCTACCCACCCTCAGTTTTTCTATAGTTTACTTTTATTTTGTTCCTCTACCCACCCTCAGTTTTTCTGTAGTTTAGTTTTATCTTGTTCCTCTACCAATCCTCAGTTTTTCTATAGTTTAGTTTTATCTTGTTCCTCTACCCATCCTCAGTTTTTCTGTATTTTAGTTTTATCTTGTTCCTTTTTACACACTCAGTTTTTCTATAGTTTAGTTTTATCTTGTTCCTCTATCCACCCTCAGTTTTTCTGTAGTTTAGTTTTATCTTGTTCCTCTACCAATCCTCAGTTTTTCTATAGTTTAGTTTTATCTTGTTCCTCTACCCATCCTCAGTTTTTCTGTATTTTAGTTTTATCTTGTTCCTTTTTACACACTCAGTTTTTCTATAGTTTAGTTTTATCTTGTTCCTCTACCCATCCTCAGTTTTTCTGTAGTTTAGATTTATGTTGTTCCTCTATCCACCCTCAGTTTTTCTATAGTTTAGTTTTATCTTGTTCCTCTACCCATCCTCAGTTTTTCTGTAGTTTAGATCTATGTTGTTCCTCTATCCACCCTCAGTTTTTCTGTAGTTTAGTTTTATCTTGTTCATCTACCCACACTTTTTCTCTAAACTTTAGTTATATACAATTTATTTTACTACACTAACAGTTCCTGACATTTTAATTGTAACTGTTGCTAATATTATATTCCCAGGTTCTGTACCTTGATGATTCAGTGGCAAGATTAGGACTTATAACTTTCAAATTCAGTATTCGATCCCTGTTGTGACATGGCGCACGAAGCTTTCTGCTTGAAATGAGAAACTTACTTTCTGACAGTTTAATTCTACACTATTTGTTACGTCATCATCATCTAACAGATTCATACTGTTATTACTGTCTCAGTTTTCGATTGTTTAATTTATATCGTTTCCTTTAATATACTTTAGTAAAGATCTACCTTCATACCTATAAGCCCTCCCTCAGTAGCTGTATGGTCAATCTGAAGATTTACGACGCTAAAAATCCGTTTTCGATACCCGTGACAGGCAGAACATAGAAAGCTGATTGAGTGGCTTTGTACTGTACGTCAATTAAACCAAAAATATTATACCGTTAATTTTGTTTCAATTTTATGTTCGTAGGATTTAATAGATTTGTACAAACGAAAGTAAATTGTTGTAACATTGTTACGTGCCTTAGACTCTAACAAATGAATGTTTTCTTTGTCGTCCTAGCGTGAAAGTTATATTTGTATGTTAATAGTTCACTTCACAATCTTGGGTGGAAACACAACTTTTATATTGTTAAAAAAAATTAGAGTCTAATTTCTACATGTCAAAAAAGAGTGTTATAAAAAAAGCTATCTTCCTTTTTAAGTTCGCTGATGTTCACCTGAGCGCAATTTCTGGAAACTTCGATCTTTTCATATTCTAAATTCCAGCAGCTCTTCAGCTTTCTCCACGTGAAACATGAACACGTGAGCGACTGTCAAGATGAGGGCCTCTATTTTCTGAGGATTAGCATTCGAAAGAGTCGAGAGGGATTATATCGCGAGTTGACGAAGTTTTAAAGCAATCAAAGAAAATAAAAATTGTCCATTTTTCGTTAAGGAGTCATCTCTTTCCTGTCATCTCAACGATATACAATACTCTCTCGGAATTATCCCTCACTTCATATCTGTCTTTCTCTGGTTTCGATTTTCAATTCCACCAAGTAAGAATAATTTAACAAGTAAAACAAGTAGATTATGTCTCTGCAGATAATATTACCTGTTGACCATAACTAGTGATTGTTGGAGAAATTTGTGTCAGAATAGACAATTACTACATGTCTGTGTTTAAAGATAAAATAAATAGTTGAGTTATTTGTATATACAAATGATAACGAAGTGATAAAATAGTACTTCCCTAATTGTCGAAGATTTTCCAACTCCAAACTACTAGGACAAGAACAGAGATCACCGCAGATAGGTAGTCTGCTTGTTTCGTTAGTAAGCACAAAATTACACAATGAGTTAGTTATCTGTGCTGTGCCAACACAGGATATCGAAACCCTATAAGTCTGAGTCACTGGATGGACAGAGATGAACAGCAGTTTGCATTTTGGTACGAAAGAAGTCGGACCAGCGCAGTGGTTGTACACCGTGTATCAGATGTGGTTGTTATCCACAAGGTACAATAAGACAGTAATTTGAAAGTCAGACAGCAGATATGGGTGCTTAAGTTCATAACGAATAACAACCAAATCTGTTATATTCCGGCTAGTTCATTACAAACCACATGTGTCATATGCACAAAATTCATGTTTTATATTTCGCACATTAAAAAAAAAATGTGTGAACAGGAGCCAATGTTGACCCTACTGAATTACATTTTTCATGGTCTTGCAGTTCATTATTTAAAGTAATAGGAGAACGTCGTATTTATAACGCCCTAGTTAACCGTATAACTTTCTCCCGTATTTTCAAAAAGTAAATCACTCGTTAACTGTAATACTACATTTGAAGATAACGTATAAGGAAGTAATATAGAAACTAATAGAAGAACAGGTTTTAGTGTTGTTGTTGTTTTTGGAAATGAAGAAAATTCGAAATTATTTTGAAAGTATATTCATTATTAAACAATACACAACTATCGTTCACTGTCGTCACTTATTTGTGTGTTTTTAATTAAAGATAAACAGTAACATAAGTACAGAAAAAAAAAAAAAAATAACTTTGTCGTAAACACTCTGTGATGGTGATACGTAAAAGTTGAAATCGCAGTTCTAATATTAGCCATATACCTGAAAGCAATAGTTCAATGGAACCTAAGTTAATAAGTCACTTCTTGATAACATGTAAAAGAAAATAAAATTATAGTTAAACCAACGATCTCTAATTTCAATGACATGGCCTCTTTCTTGACCAATATGACGTCATAAATAGTGGGTGTGTTCACGCACTATCTTATGGAATACGCATATCTTAGTTACCTAGTCAGTTTTTGGTTTTGAATTAAGCACAAAGCTACTCAATGGGCTATCTGTGCTCTGCCCATTACGGTATCGAAACCCGGTTTTTAACGTTGTAAGTCCGCAAACATACCGCATTAGAAAGAAAATATCCCACTTTTTTGTACATCCTTTACCAGTGGCTCAGCGGTATGTCTGTGGACTTACAACGTTAAATACAGGGTTTCGATACCCGTTGTAGGCAGAACATAGATAGCCCATTGTGTAGTTTTGTGCTTAATTCAAAACAACAACAAACTTAACCAGTTGAGAAACATTGAAATTACACAGTGTTTGTCTAACGCAGAATAATGTTACTAGAACTGGATGAAAGAAATAGATAGACATGTAAGGTCATTTCTAGATGTTTGTCAAGACAGTTATATAAACAGAACTGGCCCTGTATGGCCAGGTGGTTAAGGCGCTCGATTCGTAATCTGAAGATCGCGAGTTCGAATCTGTCACATCAAACATGCTCGCCCTTTTAACCGTGAGGGCGTTATGGCGCGACGGTCAATCGCAGTATTCGTTGATAAAAGAGTAGCCCAAGAGTTGGCGGTGGATGGTGATGACTAGGTACCTTTCACCCCTCAATTAGAGAGGGCTAGCGCAGATAGCCCTTGTAACTTTGCACAACATTCAAAACAAAACAAACAAACAAAATCAGGGACAACTAGCTCAGATAGTGGTTTAGTGCAAAAGTTCTTCGAATAAACAAACTTGAGTTAATTAACCTTGTATACATTCTTAAAGAGGAACTGTTTTTAACTGTACCAACAACATTAAAGAATGATGAGAGAAAATGTACTTCATCTACTCTGATAAGCAGTTTTGATTGGAAGAAAGAAAATATCTAACCTCACAGTTAACGTATACAATATAAATGAAAAAAGCAAAACCGTCAGGTTTTTGTCGCTTTGCGCGAAATTCAAAACAAACAAATAAAGAGAACCATTTCAATTTTTATTTCTTAATATAATAATATGATAAATTAAGATGGAGATAAAGGACTTTGGTGGAGTATTATTTCAGACTCAAGGACTTTGACAAGTTAAAAAAGAAAAGACAGAATTTGAATAAGTAAGTTAAAGTAAGATGCAAGTTTTCGTAAGGACATAAATAAGTTAGAATGGAGAAGAATTACATCAGGTTAGCCTTTAAAAAATAAACTAAGAAATATTTTGAGCAGTCACACGATAATACATTATAGTGGTGCATGTGAGGACCTTGAAAAGTTATAATTGTAGTGAGTCCTATTATACCAAGAACTAGAAATAAACAGACTATACACAGCTAGGATGGTCAAAAATGAAGAACTAACAAGTTAAAACAGACGTAGTACGACTTCTGATAACCAAAGTGAGAACTGGGAGAGACGAAGATAGAAAAGACATGGACCACGATGAACAAGATGAGGATTTATATCTATTCAACGAAAAAGATATAGACCGTGAGGATTTATGTGGATCCTGATAAAGAAAAAAAAATACTACGTTAACCAAAGATTTTAGAATCACGAAATATAACGAAGACGAAGATAAACAACAACCTTTAAGATGACCAAAATGAGGATCCTCGTAAGCTAGAGTGGGAAAATAGAATATACGATGCGCCTATCGGTTGTTGGACTTAAATTCAACGTTAAAATAACTGATGTACTTAACGAAATGAGGAGAACACAGAGATGAAACTACGCCTCTCTAAAACCTCCCTCTGTACCATGTAATAATCATCATAAAATCAATAAGATGGTATTGCTGCTTACCCCCGTGGGTGTTGTGGTGCATTCCTGTAGTAGTTAGCCAAAGAAGAGTGTTATGTAGATGTTTCTATGTTCGACGTGTTTACATTATGTATTAATCGAATTTGTTTTGTTTCCTATTATGAGCCCTCTACTTGGAAAACATTGAACTCTTTAAAAATTTAAAAGAATACTTTTTTTTTTTTTCCAAATGTGAAATCTTTTATAAATACAGAAAAGAGGCGAAACAGAGTGAATTTTGTTATTTCAAATGCAGTCTACATGGTCCATTAATCAAGTAATTATAATATTTTTATTTAATTTATGAGAATGTAAGCACAACAAAAATAATATTATAAAGTGTTTTCCTATGTTGGGATCCGTTTAAAACTTCTGTTAAAGTGTACATACAATCTATTATTACTATTGGTATTGTTCTTGTAGTTTAAATTTGATATATTATTAAAAGTTACTGCGCCATTGTTAACAAAGTAATGGATTTCTGTTCACATGAGCTTAATTACGTTTAACACACTAACTTCTATTGTTAATTCACTACAATAATATTGTTTACACATTAAAATATACTTAATGGAATAGTCCTAAGATATTGTTAATTCACTACTATGTAGAATATCGTTACCACATTAAAATATACTTGATGGCGCACTAACAAGATATTGTTAACACACGATGAGTTATTGTTGATTCACTACCAGGGAACCGGTAACTCATTAAGATGTGCATAAGGTATATTTACTGTTTATAGTTAACACACTTACTTCCTCGAATATGGATGTCCCTGCTGGTAATGCTACCGACGATATTACTGGCAACACACCGGTATACTGCTGAATGAACATCTTGTTTGTATTCAGCCGCCGGAAATGGAGAAAACACAAGCGATCCATCAGGGCGCGCATGCCGTAGCCCCCGGATATCTTTAGCCGGGGTTCCGCCTCCGATCTCCCACCTGACAATAGGGGTTGGGGTACCCCTAACTGAGCAGGGTATCACCGTACCCGTGGAATTAGAGAATTCAACCTTGCTTGGAGGTTCGTATACAAATGTAGGACTTCGTTTCTCTATACGGTAGCTCTCACCTGAAATGTTAAAATGTATTGGATTATAATGGTAGCCAGGTTTATAACTCATGTTTAGGTGGTGGTGAACAACTGAGCATGTTATTATCTGGTGGTGGGGAAGATATGAACACACTTTATATCTGTTTAAGGGTGTAACTGAATCTTTGTGCTTTCTTAAGTGACCGGTCGTTATGTATGTTCGGATCGTAGCGGATAATAGAGGTACTACTTAACAATGAAACACACACTTAACAATAGTGGTACTACTTAACTAGAAAACACACACTTAACAATAGTGGTACTACTTAACAACGAAACACACACTTAACAATAGTGGTACTACTTAACTACGAAACACACACTTAACAATAGTGGTACTACTTAACAACAAAATACACACTTAACAATAGTGGTACTACTTTACTACAAAACACACACTTAACAATAGTGGTACTACTTAACTACGAAACACACACTTAACAATAGTGGTACTACTTAATTACAAAACACACACTTAACAATAGTGGTACTACTTAACTACGAAACACACACTTAACAATAGTGGTACTACTTAACAACAAAATACACACTTAACAATAGTGGTACTACTTAATTACAAAACACACACTTAACAATAGTGGTACTACTTAACAACGAAACACGCACTTAACAATAGTGGTACTACTTAACTACGAAACACACACTTAACAATAGTGGTACTACTTAACAACGAAACACACACTTAACAATAGTGGTACTACTTAACAACAAAATACACACTTAACAATAGTGGTACTACTTTACTACAAAACACACACTTAACAATAGTGGTACTACTTAACAACGAAACACACACTTAACAATAGTGGTACTACTTAACAACGAAACACACACTTAACAATAGTGGTACTACTTAACTACGAAACACACACTTAACAATAGTTGTACTACTTAACAATGGTATTCTATTCGCATTAACACCAAGAACGAAACTAAACTCACTTGTTTTTAAAAGTCCTCATGTTAAATGTAAAATAAGAAACAAATGTAAGGACTTGTTAATTCATCACGGTGTTGAGGGAAACGGTTTGGTAGTTAAAAACCATTTTAAAATGAAAGAGCAAAATGGTTATTTTGAATAGCATAAACTCTACTAATAGTTTACCTTCACCAGTAATGATGTATCTCTACTTCTGTACATAGAAATGAGTGTAAGAGACGAGAGTAATCTATTCTTGTCATTGTGACATATAAAATAGGGGAGCAAGATTTTGTGGAAAAAATCCCAAAAGCAACGAAAGAAGACGTCTTAATCTCCAGTTCTTGGAGCACTTGTCAACCATATCGATTTCATTTTGGCCATTTGCCAATTTTCTGAGGGCTTAAGAGCACACCAAGATTTAGAACGATGTTATGCGGATTCTAAAGGTTGTGGTTGAATTTTTATTGTTAAATAATGGAAGTAGGCTCAGGCAATTGTAATAACGTTAAAGTTTGATTGTTATCTGTTTTTAGTTAAAGCACTGTGCATTCTTATACTTGTCTATTCGTAAAATACACCCTTCTAGTTGGGATCAAGTAAACTCATGAAATAAATTCATTAGAAACATTGTTGTGTCACGGTGAAGTGTATAATAACAATTAACACCGCAATCCATCTTAGAAACTAAGAAACTTTTATTTTGCAAACTAAGAACCAATAAATCAATGTTTATCTGATGTAATTGGATAATGGAACTACTGACCAGTTGGAGTTTTTAGGATATTAAAAACTGAATATATTTTTGTATTAATGTTGGTCAAGGATATGCGATATGAGTGATTCATTTAATTGTGATAACCCTAGCTATGAACTATATCAGTTACTTACACGTTCAATAAAACACTAATTCGTTGATTAAATGTTAAGTGACAATGTACGGACTTCTCTTTCCACGTAGATATAATTGAGAAACAGATTTTGTCATTTTATATTTTTACATTTAACGTAAGTCTCGGAAGTTTGTTGGTAATTTAATTTTTCTTCTTTTCTTTTTAGTTAGAATTGCTTTACAAAGGCATACGAGCAATGCTTACGTGTAGTTCTCCGTAATTGTGAACTGACAGATAAGTTTTGTTTGTTTTTTCGCGCAAAGCTACTCGAGGACTATTTGCGCTAGCCGTTCCTAATTTAGCAGTGTAAGACCAGAGGGAAGGTAAGCTAGTCATCACCACACGCCGTCAACTCTTGGGCTACTCTTTTACCAACAAATAGTGGGATTGACCGTGACTTTATAACGCCCCCACGGCTGAAAGGGCGAGCATGTTTGGTGGGACCGGGATTCGAACCCGCGACCCTCGGAGTACGAGTCGAACGCCGTAACACACTTGGCCATACCAACAGATAAGAGGAAAGAAAATTAGTTAACAACAAACACCTCGTCTCGCAGTAAGATTTAAATAGTGAGGCCACGGGATGTGAACCACAAACCCTTAACAATATGTAACAGTTCGGGCACGCTAATCACTGGGCCACACTCTCACGTGGCACGGCGATACGTTTGCGGACTTATAACGCTGTGATCTGAGTTTCGATTCCCGTGTGGGCAGAACACAGATAGACCGTTGTGTTGCTTTGCTCTAATCTTCAAACAAAAATAAAAACATCAGCCCCAATTGTTTGGCGTCAGAAACAAAATGTGTGTACGTGGACTGGAGGTTGAGGGCTGAAGTTGTAAGTAAATCAAGCTTGCCTGTACCTTTGAAGGCAGGCGAAAAACTATGGGGTGGAAACATTCTCCGAAAATTTATGTCACGATCATGTTGTAGTGGATGATCAAATTATGATGAAAAAATAACAAACAAAATCAAGCAGTTTAATTATACCTACTTATATAGGACTTCTGTTTTTTCCATCTTAATATTTTCATTTCTTCGATTCCTTATTTCTAGCACCCAAATTCATTTTTGGACCTTCAGTTGTTTATAGTAAGCTATTAAGTTAGATCAAAAACGCAATTAGTAATGAGAGACCGAACTGAGTGATCTCTCCCCCATACCATCATATTTTGACACCTATGATTTAATAGTTTCTGCTGACATTTTAAGTCTATAAACTATACGCCCTTATAAGTTCGTTTTATTCACCACCTGTTTTACGTATTATCTGCAAGTTAAGTATTATGTTTCTGAAGTTAATAAGGTGGATTACTCATAAACTGGTGTCGATTTTTCTGATTCAGTTCAGTCGTCAACCTATCAGATTAACGGCGCCCTCTATTTACTCGGTATCGTTGAGGAAAAGGCAAAATTATTGTCACTGAAGGTTTTTCTTTGATTCAGTTAAGTCTCAATCTATCAGATTAATGGCGCCCTCTATTTACTCAATATCGTTGATGAATAGGCGTAATTATTTTCACTAAAGAATTTTCTTTGATTCACATGAGCAGTCAACCCATCAGATTAATGGCGCCCTCTATTTTTGTGTTGTAAGTAAAAACAACTTACACTTTAAACAATAACAAAATAACAGCTTATTTAACTGACGCTTTGACTTTCTATTTCATTACGATAAAACGTTTATAGGAAAAAAAACGTCAGTTGATGAATTACAAGAAGAAACAACGGACGTCGCGATATCATTATGTATGTGTTCCTTTGATGCGTCTAAAATAAATGGAGACATTTCCACGAAAACATCTTAGAAAAGAACACGTTCCTAAAACATAACTTAGTTTAAGGAAGATGTTTTGTTTTTGTTTTTCTTCAAATAGTTTCATGAAAGGTTAATTATCTTAAGAACTTTGTTGAAGTCTTTCTTAATTTTATTAGATATGTAAGTGTCTAACTAAACATGATTACTACCTAAGAAGGTCCGGCATGGCCAGGTGGCTAATAATCTGAGGGTCGCAGGTTCGAATTCCCGTTGCACCAAACATTCTCACCCTTTCAGTAGTGGGGGAGTTATAATGTTACGGCCAATCCTACTATTCATTGTTAGAAGAGTAGCCCAAGAGTTGGTGGTGGGTGGTGATGACTAGGTGCCTTCCCTCAACTGCTAAATTAGGGACGGCTATCACAGATAACCCTCGTGTAGTTTTGCGGGAAGATCGAAAACAAACGAACTGCGTAAAAAAGTATATAATGATACTTTTATTTTGCGAAAAATTCCACGATATATTAAATTACGTTCAAGTCAGATTCTTTAAACTATAAAAGGACAATGACACTTATTATAACAGTCTAAAAACTCTCTTGTCTTGAAAATGATTATTCAGTGGTTTGTAGCGCTTTAGGTTATTCTTATTTTTTATAATTAATTTAGAAGTATTTTGTTAAAATAAATAAAAAAGCAGGATACTTTGCTTCTACCAAAATAAAAGAATGTGGTTAAAGCATCTTCAGAGCATTTTGTATTTTACATAGCGAAGCAGCCAAATGGATTTAAAAGATCCATTTACTCTCGTTACCCTTTCTTCTCGAGATACTTCTTACAGATCCAGCTTTTAGGGTGCTCGATTCGTAATCTGAGGGTCGTGGGTTCGTATCTCCGTCACAAGAAAAATGCTAGCCCTTTCAGCCGTGGGGGAGTTATGATTTGACTGTCAATCCCACTCTTTGTTGGTAAAAGAATAGCCCAAGAGTTGGTGGTGGGTGGTGATGACTAGCTGCTTTCCCGCTAGTCTTACACTGCTAAATTAGGGAGGGCTAGCACAGATAGCCCTCGTGTAGCTTTGCGCGAAATTAAAAACACAAACAAATACTTTTTAAATCGCTCTTAGAAAGTTTTGTAAAACGACTTAAGAAATATATTTTTTAAAATTCTTAAGTTTTATCCTTCGGTCCGGCATGGCCAGGTGGTTAAGGTACTCAACTCGCAATCTGAGGGTCGCGGGTTCGAATCCCCGTCACACCAACCAGGCTCGCCCTCTCAGCCGTGGGGGCAAAAGTAATTTATTAATCTATTTTATTTAAAGTCTGTCCGATAAGATAGAGATATTTGCTTAATTATATCTATATGTTTAGGATGCTCGATTCGTAATCTGAGCGACATAGGTTCGAATCCCCATAACACCAGACATGCTCCCCTTTAAATCGTGGGGGCACAATAACGTGCGGCTAATCCCATTATTCGTTGGTAAGAGAGTAGCCCAAGAGTTGGCTGTGTGATGACTAGCTGCCTTCCCTCTAGTCTTACATTGTTAAATTAGCGAGGGCTAGCGCAGATAGCCCTCGTGTAGCTTTGCGCGAAATTCGGAAGAAACAAACTTTCATCTTAAGTATTGACTCGTGAAAGAATTTAAACAGTATCTTAAGATTTTCTTCGTAAAACTGGGCCTTTCTGGATTTTAAATGAATGAAGCTGGAAAATAACTCTTATATTTAGCATTTTAGAGACTTTTTATACTGATTATTGAAGTTTTTTAGTACGATCTTTGATAATTTTAAGATACTATGAACCATCATTTAGCTACCTCTATCTTTCCTTCAAGCTTAGCAGTTCTCATAATAAGAAACATTTTACTTTTATCGCTTACTTTTATGGTGAGATTTTTTTTTAATCTTACCAAAACCGTTCGAAAGTTATCTTCGCTAGGTGTCCCTAATTTAGCAGTGACAGACCAGGCGGAAAACAGTTAGTCAACACCATCCACCGTCATCTCTTGGACTACTATTTTATCAACGAATAGTGGGATTTCCGTCACGTTACAAAGATCAATCCTACTATTGAAGGGGAGAACAAGTTTGGTGACAGGGATCGGACCTCGCTATCTCCATATAAAAAGTCCAGAGACCCTAACCACCAGGCTTTGTAAATGGAAGGGTTTGAAGTTAAAACTTACAAATATGATAGTTAATGTTTCAAACTTATTTTAGGGCTGGCGTGGCCTGGTGGTTAGAGCTATCGGCTCTGCATCTTCAGGCCACGGATTTCAATCCTCTTACCGAACACGCTCGCGGAGGTACTGTAACGTGACGGTCAACCCAACTTTTCGTTGGTAAAAAGAGTAGCCCATAAGTTGAGTGTGAGATACGTTGACTAGTTGCTTTCTCGTTAGCCTATTGTTTCTAAATAAGGGATCGCTAGCGCAGATAGCCACCGAGTAGATTGGGACGAATTTCAAAAAGCAAAAGAAAAGAAAAACGACTTTATGTTGTCTCCGTCAACAATTCTACTTTGGGAAATTGAATAAATTAGTTGTGAAATAATGTTTATAATGATTTCCTTGTTCGATTCCCCTCGGTGGGCTGAGCAGGTACCCCGATGTGGCTTTGTTATAAGAAAAACACAATGATTTCCTTTGTTTTTCGTCTATTAGAACGAAACTCGCTAAGAAATGAACACATATTACGAACTCGGCTCTGACTCGCGTCAAGTAACAGTCGGAGGGTATTTTTTGCTAACACTAACAAGACATTTTTATCACGAGAAGTGTTGACGAAAATGTTAAATACAAAATCACTTTCTTGTAAATTTAGTGTCACAGTTTCGTTCGTAGGTCAAATAATTTATTATCTATAATTAACTTTTCTCTTTTATATTAACTGAAATGTATTGAATTAACTTACGAAAATCAATGCTATTCGTCTGGTCCATTTTTTAAATGATTGATTTTAGTTTCATGATAATGTGTGTTTTGATTCTTTTTTATGATATCATGAAGGATACTTTAAAAAGCCCTTATATATTATTATTTTTCTTAGATAATCAGGAAGCCTAACGAAATTATGCCATAATATTACATCTTCAAAGGTTTTTTTTTTTTAGTGTGGCAGACTGCCTTAAATACTTTTCAAAGTTTCTGTTGAAACAAAACACACGCAGAAGTACGATACAGGTAGTGGAGACTAAAATAGATTTCTACGTAATATAGTAAATATTAAAATAAAAATAATTATTCTCTTAAGTAAGAAAACGAGACATCCTCCTTCAAAGTTACGAGTTTAGGGTAAAAAAAAATGTTTACACCAGCTATCACACCGGTCCACAGTTATTTCAACAATGTTATTTTCAACGTAGTATTATAACTTACATACTGGAAAATGTATTATTATTGTCGTTTTACAAAGTTCAAATCAGTTATGGTTGCCTTCCCAGTTGTGTGGGCCCACGCTATGATTCACCACTTTTGTTATACAAAGTTTCAATTAGTTATGGTTGTTTCTCCAGTTGTGTGAATCCACGCTATGAACGTCACTATTTTATTTCTTGCTGTCTGCAATCAACTTGTATAACAGAAGCTTCTCGATCCATTTTTATCACCATCGAACCAAGTAAGTCCCTCTTTGCCTATTGCTTTTTTATCTTTAATTTTACCCTTCCAAGGGTCGGCATGGCCAGTTGGTTAGAGCTAGTGGCTCACTGGTTCAAATCCCAGCCCCACCAATCATGTTCACCCTTTCAGTCTTGGGGTTTCATGATATTACGGCCAATCCTACTATTCGTTGGTAAAAGAGTAGCCCAAGAGTTGGCGATTGGTAATGATGACCATTTGCTTTCCATCTAGGCTTTCACTACTAAATTAGGAACGGTTAGCCCAAATAGACCCCGTGAAGTTTGCACAAAATTCAAACCAAACAAATTTCACCCATCTGAATCTCTGCCAACCTTCTTTGAGACCTAATGAAAAAAAAACAAAACAAAGAAAAACCTTGTCTAAATTCTGAACATTTGTTACTGTGTTAAACACGGAATCAAGTTTTTTGTTCCACATCAAGGCATCTTTATATTCTTTCATATGTAATTATATCTTTACATACACACATTTTCTATTTTCTACAAATCTCCAACGTTTTTCCTTTCTACCTTCAAATATTTTCCGTTATTGTGGCCCGCCATGGTCAGGTGGTTAAGACACTCCACTTATAATCCGAGGGTCACGGGTCCGAATCTCTGTCACACCAAAAATGCTTGCCCTTTCAGCCGTGGGGGCGTTATAAGTGACGGTCAATCCCACTATTCGTTTGTAAAAAAAAAACGTAGCCCAAGAGTTGGCGGTGGTTGGTGATGACTAGCTGCCTTCCCTCTCGTGTTACACTACTATTTAGGGACGGCTAGCTTTGCATGATATTCAATATTCTAACGATTTCAACTGACCATACGTAACATTTTAGTAATTCTCTCCTGACATATTGACATCTGACATAAAAGGATGCTGGTATTGCCATTCATATAGTTTCTTTTGTTCCTATTCCATTCTTGTTATGGCTAATAATATACTTCCATAAGTAACTACAACCTCTACTTATTGTAGATCATTAGTTTCTACCTTCATTAATATTTAAAAGCTACCTTTGATCGTGAAATTACCTTTGTCTTAATTCGTTTGACATTCATTACGATACCACAGTCCTTCCCTTTGTCAACAAACAGTTTTTATCTCTTCCTTTCATCCACTCATTAAGTGCTGTGTTATCTTCATTATACCTGTTAATACAGACTTTATTTCCATAAACCTAAACCCTTCCTATATCCGTAATTATTTCTGTAAGCAACCGATTTGTATACAGTTCATGTAATGTTGGTGACAGCACACAAACGTGGCCCGACATGGCCAGGTGGTTTAGGCACTCGACTCATAAGCTGAAGATCGCAGGTTCAAATCCCAGTCACATCAAACATGCTTGCCCTTTCAGCCGTGGGGGCGTTATAATGTGACAATCAATTCCACTATTCGTTGGTAAAAGAGTAACCCAAGAGTTGACGGTGGGTGGTGACGACTAGCTGCCTTCCCTCTAGTCTTACACTGCAAAATTAGGGACGGCTAGCGCAGATAACCCTCGAGTAGCTTTGCGCGAAATACAAAAAACAAACAAATCACACACACACGTGGTGTAAGCATCTACTAACCGTGAACCAACTGTTCAGTTTTCCATCGTTTCGAAGTGATGCTTCCTGATTCCTGCATCAGTTATACACGATTCATTGATCTACGTCAACATGATGCAGGATCTTCATCGACTTCTCACGGTCAACCAATATCCAAACGTTCCTTCGACGTTTGTGAAGCACAAAGATTTCTTTGCACCTCTGTAGCTCTTTCACCTAACGTCCCATTTACAAACTAAGCAGGTTCTCTTAACTGCTCTTTACCTCTTCTCAGGACATTTTAGTCTTCTTAAAAAAACCAATTATAATCCTTAAGTCCTTAAGTTCAGTTCCAGTGAGGATTACATAAGCTGACCAAACCGATAGACCCGTATTTTCCACGTTCTATAACATTTGCTTTATGAGGGATTAGAACAAAAACAAAATATGTTGAGGTACAAAACCTCCTACTGTAGTCTTGTCTTTAGCGCCATTTTCCCCATGATTTAACTTTTAATTACTTCTTGTACTTCCTCTTCCAGAGTCACTGGACTGTTGTTAATTAGTTCTCTCAAAACTACATGATCATTATGTGAGAACACATAACTGAGTGACTCGAGAACATTTAAAAAATTATAAATACAAAGCAAATGGTTACATGGTCTCACACAACTGTTCTTGGTTGTGAACCCTATATGGACATTCTTGCTCGGTATTGTGCATTTGTTTTATGAGAAAAAAAAAGTGAATAGTAGTTACTTGTTGGATAACATAATTAAACGTTCATGTGTCTGTTAGACATTCCAGAGTAAGTAAATTGAATTTATTTGACAACTTACAGGTAGCCAATGGCTAGGCAGAGTTTTAAAGCACGTGACTTTCCTACAGACTGCAAGTCAAAGAAGAAAAATTGTCTAGTACACAACATATCAGTACGTAACAGGTGACTCGTTGAAAATACAAAGTAAGAATGATGTTTATAATTAACATCAATAGGAAGCAAGTGTTTTATTTGACCATGCATAAGTTAGTGTGAGTGTGTGTTTTCTTACAGCAAAGATACATCGGGCTATCTGCTAAGTCCACCGACTGTAAGTCACTAATTAATGACACATAAATACTAAGTAAATATCATTTGTTTATTTGACAATCCATCTAATTCACAACATGAAAGTAGCGTCTATTTAATTAGGGAAACACACAGAGTTGGCATGTGTCCAGTAGAAATTTATTATGCGGGTAAGCCAAAAAAAGCATGCGTCTAGTTTACAACACAAGGATAAGTAGAATTGGTCAAATTAACAACACATAAATATGTATAACTGGTCTAAATAACAGCACACAAATAAGTAAAATTGGTCTAACTAACAACACATAAATAAATAGAATTGGTCTAAGTAACAACACATAAACAAATATACCTGGTCTAAATAACAACACATAAATATGTAGAACTGGTCTAATTGTCAAAATAGCAACACATAAATTAGTAGAATTGGTATAGATAACAACACATAAATTAGTAGAATTGGTATAAATAACAACACATAAATAAGTATAACTGGTCTAAATAGCAACACATAAATATGTGGAACTGATAGAGTTGACAACTCATAAATAAGTAGAATTGGTCAAATAAATAACACATAAATAAGTACAACTGGTCTAAATAATAACACATAAATAAGAAGAATTGGTCTAATTAACAACACATAAATAAGTATAACTGGTTTAAATAGCAACACATAAATATGTAGAACTGGTTCAGTTGACAACACATAAATAAGTAAAATTGGTCAAATTAACAACACATAAATAAGTACAACTGGTTTAAATAACAACACATAACTATGTAGAACTGGTTCAGTTGACAACATATAAATAAGTAAAGTTGGTCAAATTAACAACACATAAATAAGTATAACTGGTCTAAATAACAACACATACATAAGTAGAATTGTTCTAGTTGACAACACACAAATAAATATAATCGGTCTAAATACCAATACATAAATAAGTAGAATTGGTCTAACTAACAACACATAAATAGGTAGAACTGGTCTAATTGTCAAAATAACAACACATAAATTCGTAAAATTGGTATAAATAAGAAGAGTCGGTCTAATTAACAACATATAAATAAGTAAAATAGGCCAAGTTAACAACACATAAATATAAAGAATTGTTCTAATTAACATCAAATAAGTAAGTACATTAGATCTAAATAATAGTCAATCCCACTATTCGTTGTTAAGAGTAGCCCAAGAGTCGGCGGTGGGTGGGGATGATTAGCTGCCCTCCCTCTAGTCATACACTGCAAAATTAGGGACAGCTAGCGTAGGTATCCCTCGTGTAGCTTTTCGCGAATTTTAAAACAAACTAATGTCCTCAAAAAACGGCTCGTCAGTGTACCTTAATCTGTTTTGTTTTCAGTTAGTTACAATAATTTATTAATAAATAGTTTACATTTCAAGCTGTAGGATTATAATTGGAATTTTCTAATACCTAAGGTAATAACTATTTCTTGGGGACTGTTTATTTGTTTGTTTTGTGAATTTCGCAAAAAGCTACACGAGGGTTATCTGCGCTAGTCGTCCCTAATTTAGCAGTATAAGACTAGAAGGAAGACAGCTAGTCATCACCATCTATCGCCAACCCTTGGGCTACTCTTTTACCAACGAATAGTGGGATTGACCGTAAATTATAACGTTCCCACGGCTGAAAGGACAAGCATGTTTGGTGTGACGGGGATTCAAACATGCGACCTTCGGATTACGAGTCGAGTGCCTTAACCACCTGGCCAGGCCGGGCTTTCTTGAGTACTTAGTTTCCTAAACGTCTTTGTCCTTTAATTTACAAATTTTAGAAACACCGAATCATGTGTGAACGGAAAGTGGTCTGAAGTGTGAAAATACAAAAGTGAACGTGAATGGGCGATGTATTGTTTTCAGTTCTTGTTCCTAAACGTAACTTGAACAGTTCCTAGTTAATTTATGATGATTTTAAGTGACAACTTGAACAGTTCCTAGTTAATTTATGATGATTTTAAGTGACAACTTGAACAGTTCCTAGTTAATTTATGATGATTTTAAGTGACAACTTGAACAGTTCCTAGTTAATTTATGATGACTTTAAGTGACGCAAAATACATCGAAATTCAAACATTTATCTTTAATTTAACCAGAACATGAACATAAACAAACAAACAAAAATACCAGGTCGCTAATGAACACATGTTCGTGGTCGATGTGCCGGTTTTCTGCTGTCGTCTCAGTGCATGTTTGAGCTTATACATTACCTCTATCCACATAGATTAACACTAAGTAATAATTGTCCTATGTTGTTAATGCGCCACCAGTATACTTGCACGGATATAGAGAGGCTGTATAATGCGACAGCAGTAACAATAGTTTTCGCTGAACAATACAACGCGTTTCCGATTTAATTAAATAAACACTCGAACTCTGGTGTTAGAAGTGTAATCTCAAGGCACGAGAAGGTGGTTCTCATATGTTCTTGGTGATGACGGGATAACCAGTTAAATTTTAGCCAAGTAAATAAAGCACCAAATTCATTTCTGTAAATTGAAATAGACCTGAGATATATAGATTAAGAATTATATAATAAGTTATACATCTTTTGTAACACGACATGAAGTATTTGAAAGTAAAAGTTTCAGATATTATAAAGTTATATACTATACACTTGTGTTAATTAGAAAAACGCGACCTTAGAATAGATAGATGTAAGTATTAGAAGGGGTAATATGGTAACGGGTACACTACTGGTGGCAGTAACACGGAGTGCAGGAGACACAATGTTAAGTGTGTGAGTGATACAGAGAATGAGTGACACATTGTCTAATGAACGTAAGAGACATTAGGAGATATACTATCAATATGGAATAATTTATAAAACAGAATACAATCTCTAGTGATAGTGATACGGAGTATAGTAGACACACAGTAAAGTAACACTAATATAGAATAATGGAGACACAATGTCAAGTAAGACTAACGTGGAGGATTGGAGATACGCTTTTGAGTGAGACTTATAAGAGTGGACTGAAGACATCCAATCAAGTGAAATTAATGCAGAGGACTGGGGGGTAACGTGGAATAAAACTGATAAGAAACGATCTTCACACACTTTTGCGTGTGACTAAAATAGCTGACGGGAAACACTGTCGAGTGAAACTAATATAGAAAACATAAGACAAACTGCCGAGAGAGACTAGTGTGGAAAACTAGAGATACAATGTGGAATAACACGTATGTAGGGGACTGGAGACACACTGTTGAGTGATATAAATAACTTGTGACGTTCTAATCAGTAATACTAATGTTAAATAGTTGAGACACACTTGCGAGCAAGATTAATACAGAAGATTGGAAACACACTGTGTTTAAAAAATGCACTTTTTTTTAGGGATATCGTACTGTTCAAGAATTATACAGTTATGCATGGATAAAACAGTGGTTATAAATTACACTTTATAAAAGGATAACATAGCGGTTAAAGAGATGCTTCTAAGTAAAAATAATATAGTGGTGATTATGAACTATATTTTTAAGAAAGGGTAAGGTAATTTTAAAGAAATATACCTTTAAGTAGGGATGACATAGTGGTTAAAAACTACACTTTTAAGTTGGAGTAACATAGTGGTTAAGAATTACACTTTTAAATAGGATAACATAGTGGTTAAGAATTATACTTTTAAATAGGGTAACATAGTTGTTAAGAATTATACTTTTAAATAGGATAACATAGTGATTAAGAATTATAATTTTAAGTAGGGGTAAAATAGTGGTTAAGAATTACACTTTTAAATAGGATAACATAGTGGTTAAGAATTATAATTTTAAGTAGGAGTAACATAGTGGTTAAGAATTACACTTTTAAATAGGATAACATAGTGATTAAGAATTATACTTTTAAGTAGGGGTAACATAGTTGTTAAGAATTACACTTTTAAATAGGATAACATAGTGATTAAGAATTATACTTTTAAATAGGATAACATAGTGATTAAGAATTATACTTTTAAGTAGGGGTAAAATAGTGGTTAAGAATTACACTTTTAAATAGGATAACATAGTGATTAAGAATTATAATTTTAAGTAGGGGTAAAATAGTGGTTAAGAATTACACTTTTAAATAGGATAACATAGTGATTAAGAATTATAATTTTTAGGGTAAAATAGTGGTTAAGAATAACTTTTAAATAGGATAACATTAAGAATTATAATTTTAAGTAGGGGTAAAATAGTGGTTAAGAATTACACTTTTAAATAGGATAACATAGTGATTAAGAATTATAATTTTAAGTAGGGGTAAAATAGTGGTTAAGAATTACACTTTTAAATAGGATAACATAGTGATTAAGAATTATAATTTTAAGTAGGGGTAACATAGTGGTTAAGAATTACACTTTTAAATAGGATAACATAGTGATTAAGAATTATAATTTTAAATAGGGTAACATAGTGGTTAAGAATTACACTTTTAAATAGGATAACATAGTGATTAAGAATTATACTTTTAAGTAGGATAACATAGGGTAATTTTAATAGTAGGTTAAGAATTACACTTTTAAATAGGATAACATAGTGGTTAAGAATTACACTTTTAAATAGGATAACATAGTGGTTAAGAATTATACTTTTAAATAGGATAACATAGTGATTAAGAATTACACTTTTAAGTAGGGGTAACATAGTGGTTAAGAATTATACTTTTAAATAGGATAACATAGTGATTAAGAATTACACTTTTAAGTAGGGGTAACATAGAGGTTAAGAATTATACTTTTAAATAGGATAACATAGTGGTTAAGAATTATACTTTTAAATAGGGGTAACATAGTGATTAAGAATTATACTTTTAAATAGGGGTAACATAGTGGTTAAGAATTATACTTTTAAATAGGATAACATAGTGATTAAGAATTATACTTTTAAGTAGGGGTAACATAGTGGTTAAGAATTATACTTTTAAATAGGATAACATAGTGATTAAGAATTATACTTTTAATTAGGATAACATAGTGATTAAGAATTATACTTTTAAGTAGGATAACATAGTGGTTAAGAATTATACTTTTAAATAGGATAACATAGTGATTAAGAATTACACTTTTAAGTAGGGGTAACATAGTGGTTAAGAATTATACTTTTAAATAGGATAACATAGTGATTAAGAATTACACTTTTAAGTAGGGGTAACATAGTGGTTAAGAATTATACTTTTAAATAGGATAACATAGTGATTAAGAATTATACTTTTAAATAGGATAACATAGTGATTAAGAATTACACTTTTAAGTAGGGTAACATAGTGGTTAAGAATTACACTTTTAAATAGGATAACATAGTGGTTAAGAATTTAAGTGGAATTATACTTTTAAATTTAAATAGTGGATAACATATAAGTAGGGATTAAGAATTATACTTTTAAATAGGATAACATAGTGATTAAGAATTATACTTTTAAGTAGGATAACATAGTGAATTACACTTTTAAATTAAGAATTATACTTTTAAGTAGGGGTAACATAGTGGTTAAGAATTATACTTTTAAATAGGATAACATAGTGATTAAGAATTACATAGTAAAATATTAAGAATTATACTTTTAAATTAACATAGTGATTAAGAAACATAGTGGTTAAGAATTATACTTTTAAATAGGATAACATAGTGATTAAGAATTATACTTTTAAATAGGGGATAACATAGTAGGATAACATAGTGATTAAGAATTATAATTTTTAAGAATTATACTTTTAAATAGGATAACATAGTGATTAAGAATTATAATTTTAAGTAGGCAACATAGTGGTTAAGATACACTTTTAAATTAAGTGAATTATACTTTTACTTTTAATAGGGTGGTTAAGAATTAACATAAGTGATTAGAATTAAGAATTACACTTTTAAGTAGGGGTAACATAGAGGTTAAGAATTACACTTTTAAATAGGATAACATAGTGATTAAGAATTATAATTTTAAGTAGGGGTAACATAGTGGTTAAGAATTACACTTTTAAATAGGATAACATAGTGATTAAGAATTACACTTTTAAATAGGATAACATAGTGATTAAGAATTATAATTTTAAGTAGGGGTAACATAGTGGTTAAGAATTACACTTTTAAATAGGATAACATAGTGATTAAGAATTATAATTTTAAGTAGGGGTAAAATAGTGGTTAAGAATTACACTTTTAAATAGGATAACATAGTGGAGGGTAACATAGTGGTTAAGAATTATAACATAGTGATTAAAATTTACTTTTAAGTAGGGTAACATAGTGGTTAAGAATTATACTTTTTTAACATAGGATTAAGAAACATAGTGTAACATATTAAGAATTATACTTTTTTTAACATAGGATAACATAGAGGTTAAGAATTATACTTTTAAATAGGATAAACATATAGGTTAAGAAGTGATTAAAATTACACTTTTAAATAGGATAACATAGTGATTAACACTTTTAAGTAGGGGTAACATAGAGGTTAAGAATTATACTTTTAAATAGGATAACATAGTGATTAAGAATTATACTTTTAAGTAGGGGTAACATAGTGGTTAAGAATTATACTTTTAAATAGGATAACATAGTGATTAAGAATTATACTTTTAAATTAACAAGAATTATACTTTTTTAACATAGTGGGAATTAACTTTTAAATATAGGGGTAACATAGTGACTTTTAAGAATTATTACTTTTTTAAGTGATTAAGAATTACACTTTTAAGTAGGGTAACATAGTGGTTAAAATTATACTTTTAAATTAAGTGAATTATACTTTTAAATAGGATAACATAGTGATTAAGAATTATACTTTTAAGTAGGGGTAACATAGTGGTTAAGAATTACACTTTTAAATAGGATAACATAGTGATTAAGAATTATACTTTTAAATAGGATAACATAGTGATTAAGAATTACACTTTTAAATAGGATAACATAGTGATTAAGAATTATACTTTTAAATAGGGATAACATAGTGGTTAAGAATTATACTTTTAAGTAGGGGTAACATAGTGGTTAAGAATTATACTTTTAAGTAGGGGTAACATAGTGGTTAAGAATTATACTTTTAAATAGGATAACATAGTGATTAAGAATTATATACCTTTTAAATAGGATAACATAGTGATTAAGAATATACTTTTAAATAGGATAACATAGTGATTAAGAATTATAATTTTAGTGGTAACATAGTGGTTAAGAATTACACTTTTAAATAGGATAACATAGTGATTAAGAATTATAATTTTAAGTAGGGTAACATAGTGGTTAAGAATTACACTTTTAAATAGGATAACATAGTGATTAAGAATTATAATTTTAAGTAGGGTAACATAGTGGTTAAGAATTACACTTTTAAATAGGATAACATAGTGATTAAGAATTATACTTTTTTTAAGTTAGGGATAACATAGATTGGTTAAGAATTACACTTTTAAATAGGATAACATAGTGGTTAAGAATTATACTTTTAAGTANTAACATAGTGGGGTAACATAGAGGTTAAGAATTATACTTTTAAGTAGGGGGTAACATAGAGGTTAAAAATTATACTTTTAAATAGGATAACATAGTGATTAAGAATTACACTTTTAAGTAGGGGTAACATAGAGGTTAAGAATTATACTTTTAGGATAACATAGTGGTTAAGAATTATACTTTTAAATAGGATAACATAGTGATTAAGAATTACACTTTTAAGTAGGGGTAACATAGTGGTTAAGAATTATACTTTTAAATAGGATAACATAGTGGTTAAGAATTATACTTTTAAATAGGATAACATAGTGATTAAGTAAATGGGATAACATAGTGATTAAAATTATACTTTTAAATAGGATAACATAGTGATTAAAATTATACTTTTAAATAGGATAACATAGTGGTTAAGAATTACACTTTTAAGTAGGATAACATAGTGATTAAGAATTATACTTTTAAAGTAACAAGTGGTTAAGAATTACACTTTTAAATAGGATAACATAGTGATTAAGAATTATACTTTTAAATAGGGGTTAACATAGATAACATAGTGATTAAGAATTACATTTTTTAAATAGTGGTTAAGAATTATACTTTTAAATAGGATAACATAGTGATTAAGAATTATAATTTTAAGTAGGGGTAACATAGTGGTTAAGAATTATACTTTTAAATAGGATAACATAGTGGTTAAGAATTATACTTTTAAATAGGATAACATAGTGATTAAGAATTATACTTTTAAGTAGGGGTAACATAGAGGTTATACTTTTAATAGGGATAACATAAGAATAAGAATATACTTTAAGTAGGTAACATAGTGGTTAAAATTATACTTTTATAGTGGTTAAGAATCATTAACTTTTAAGTAGGGGTAACATAGTGGTTAAGAATTACACTTTTAAATAGTAGGGATAACATAGTGATTAAGAATTATACTTTTAAGTAGGGGAAAACATAGGGTAACATAGTGGTTAAGAATTACATAAAGAATAACATAGTGGTTAAGAATTATACTTTTTAAATAGTGGTTAAGAATTAACTTTATTAGGGGTAATAGTAAAAACATGCTTTTAATGTTGATTAAGAATTATAACTTTTAAGTAGGGTTGTAACATAGTGTTGATTAAGAATTGTACTTTTAAGTACGGGTAACATGTTGATTAAGAATTATACTTTTAAGTACGGGTAACATAGTGATTTACATGTTTTTTTAACATAGTGGTTAAGAATTGTATTTTTAAGTAGGGGTAACATAGTGGTTAAGAATTACACTTTTGGGTAAGGGTAAAACTAAATATTTGGAATGGGAGTGTAGTTAAGATACTTTCGAGTCGAGGTATTACACAGAATAAGGTATATGTTTATTTGTCGGAGTATTTAATTTTCTTATAACTGTTGAAATCATTTACTCAAGAAAGTTTGTCCTTTTTAACATTTTAAAAGTTTTGATACATACATGAGATTATCTTTGTTGTCAAACAAGTCGTGTTACCGCTCAAAACGAAAAAAAACAACAAAAGAAATTGCTTATGTGTGTAAATATAGGAAACAAACGTGTAGTTTTATGTCAGGTTAATTCGATATAATATTGAGTACTATTCGTATTTTTAACGTGTTTAGAAACTACGGAGTTCCTAAAATGTACCGTATGCTGAACGATAGGCCCCGTTTATGCCTGCTTATATAACCTTTAATACAAATCGTAAAACATCAAACTTACCGATTAGAAGAAATACCATCAAAAAAGTTGTAACTTTCAAGACGGTCACCATTTTTCTCCTAGGAAGTTAGTGCTGAAAATAGATTGATAACTTTTGGATAGTGTTGCGAGTTGCTCTAAATGTTCATTTATTAGTATGTTGCAAAATACGTAAACTTGGTGAGGGTGAGGAATTTGAGAGCAGCATTATTTTTGACAAATACTTGACACAAAACTGATGGTTATTTTTTCGCTAATGACACCGTTAATAACAGTTCTTTGTCAGCTTCGTTTTATTTGTTCATTCAGGTCACTTGATAACGTCATGAAGGTCACCGAGATTACTCGATACAAAAATGTTCACGTATTAATCCAAACTCTGTTATTTTCTAATATTTCTATTGTTGTCAAATAATAGCGACAAACGTTATTAAATACAAACAAATATAAACCGAAACATGAGCTGGCGGAGTTCTCACCACTTAACGAAATTGTCAGCTTCTAAACCACATTTTGTTGCTTACGAGTTAACCACATGTTTCTGGTTTCACTACCTTGCAATCAAGGGGAAACTGACATCTAGTAACTAGCGTTAAAGATTGCACGACGTTTTCGTCACAATGTAGTGCTGGTACAAAGCTCTTTTCTACAGCGTGAATTGCCAGCCAATCCACGCTGGGTAAAGCGACCGTGTTTTGACGAGCGTGGAGTAACTACACTCGCCGACTGAAGTAAGGAAAATAGGCAGCCCGCTCCGTATGAGCTTTCGTTCTGATGTACAGCGCCTGCGCTGTGTTTTTACTGCAAACACTTCCTGTCGTAACAAAATACAGCATTGTTAGGGGTTCCTGATAAATGGTTTTTGGTGGGTAATGTGATGTTTAGCTTCTGAAAAACATCGAAGCTCATATAATATTTCAATATGAAAACTAATTGTTTTGAATAAAAAATGAAAGTTACGTGTTGATGATTTTATAAAATCCAATTTCCTGTTCGTTAACAAGAAAGGTACAAAGTCCACACGTTATAGAATTTCTATCACGCTCTAAAGATGCCATATTGTTAAACGGATTGGGTTAAAACATTTCAAGTGAATGTTTACTCACGTCTAATACCGGTAGATATCAACTCGCTTAGAAATAACTTCCGTTAACATTTTTGATTAAATATCAAAAATGAAAGAATAAATGAAGATCTATTCATACAGTGTTGAGAATGTTAATTGTACGATTTATTTTTATGCATTAAAAATAACGGTAAACGAAAGTTAACTCCGAAGAAATGTTTTCATCATGGTTAGCGACTCAATGTAGTAACGGACTAACTAGCTACACGGACACTCTCTTGTTGTTGTTGATTGCATGAAAACACTAGTGATCCAAAGCAAAGTTCGTTCTCGTCATTGTTGTTGGCTAAAAGTATTCTTTCTTTTTCATTAAATTTAACTTTTGTTAATGAAACTGAAAATAATAGGAAGAACTCTTCTTGTTTTTCATTGAGTGTAACATTACTGAATTAATCTGTAAATTACTATCGTTCACTGAATTAGCGTCATTCTACGAGATAAACTATTAGTTATATTTACTTACTATAGAGTACCGTCATTCTATGAGATAAACTATTAGTTATATTTACTAACTATAGAGTACCGTCATTCTACGAGATAAACTATTAGTTATATTTACTTACTATAGAGTACCGTCATTCTATGAGTTAAACTATTAGTTATATTTACTTACTATAGAGTACCGTCATTCTATGAGATAAACTATTAGTTATATTTACTTACGATGGAGTACCGTCATTCTATGAGATAAACTATTAGTTATATTTACTTACTATAGAGTACCGTCATTCTACGAGATAAACTATTGGTTATATTTACTTACTATAGAGTACCGTCATTCTATGAGATAAACTATTAGTTATATTTACTAACTATAGAGTACCGTCATTCTATGAGATAAACTATTAGTTTTATTTACTTACTATAGAGTACCGTCATTCTATGAGATAAACTATTAGTTTTATTTACTTACTATAGAGTACCGTCATTCTATGAGATAAACTATTAGTTTTATTTACTTACTATAGAGTACCGTCATTCTATGAGATAAACTATTAGTTATATTTACTTACTATAGAGTACCGTCATTCTATGAGATAAACTATTAGTTATATTTACTTACTATAGAGTACCGTCATTATATGAGATAAACTATTAGTTATATTTACTTACTATAGAGTACCGTCATTCTATGAGATAAACTATTAGTTTTATATATATTTACTATAGAGTACCGTCATTCTATGAGATAAACTATTAGTTATATTTACTTACTATAGAGTACCGTCATTCTATGAGATAAACTATTAGTTATATTTACTTACTATAGAGTACCGTCATTCTATGAGATAAACTATTAGTTTTATTTACTTACTATAGAGTACCGTCATTCTATGAGATAAACTATTAGTTATATTTACTTACTATAGAGTACCGTCATTCTATGAGATAAACTATTAGTTATATTTTCTTACTATAGAGTACCTTCATTCTACGAGATAAACTATTAGTTTTATTTACTTACTATAGAGTACCATCATTCTATGGGATAAACTATTAGTTATATTTACTTACTATAGAGTACCGTCATTCTATGGGATAAACTATCAGTTGTATTTCGTATATTTTGACAGCAGGATTTATAATTACTCTATTGCATAAAAAGAAGTCGGGACCCGGCATGGCCAAGCATGTTAAGGCGTGCGACTCGTAATCTGAGGGTCGCGGGTTCGCATCTCCGTCGCGCCAAACATGCTCACCCTTTGAGCCGTGGGGGCGTTATAATGTGATGGTCAATCCCACAATTCGTTGGTAAAAGAGTAACCCAAGAGTTGGCGGTGGGTGGTGATGACTAGCTGCCTTCCCTCTAGTCTTACACTACTAAATTGGGGACGGCTAGCACAGATAGCCCTCGAGTGGCTTTGTGCGAAATTCAAAAACAAACAAACCAAAAGAAGTCGATATTAAACGGTCGTTATCAGTTTTTTAGGCTATTCGTGTCAGACCGAATAGTGGGATTTGTCTGCCACAGTTATAATACACCTACGAAACCAAAGAGCGGAGTTCGTTTTTGCGCCAGTGGAACTCGAATCATGCATCCTGCATTCAAAGCCTGTCTGGACACGATAACAGCTAGGTCACGGCTGACTCACAGTGCGAAAGGTAGGATGATAATATTCCGTTAGGTACGTTATTATAATCATAAGATAAATGTGAACAACATTCTGTGTTAAAAGTTAATAGAATCCTAGTGTCAGTAATCTCGATAGTGCGTAGTATATAGGGATGGGCCGGGAGAAAATGGCCGACACACATTATATATTGCTAAACATAGGTTCAAATCTCACCTGTAACAACCTAAGATACTTTTATAAACACCTATCATAGGTTTTCGAGACATTCAAAAGCTTTTATGATCTTCAGTTTAGCCTAAAAAAAATCGCCAAATTAGGGAATCAGCGAATATCGCAGTACCTAAATGTTCTACCGATTATTTTGATTGTGGGGTGAGTAGGGCTGACCCACCAATGTCTCGAGACTTAAACATCAAAATGTTGCATTTTTTACTTGAGTAGTGTATAAGCAGTATAGGGTTTAACTAACCTGAGCACATGATGTCCATCAAGTTAGGCTAAAACTGCTGCCTTCATAGTGAATATAATTCATTATAACATATTCGTTGCTAATTTTTTTTTTAAAGAGAGAGAAAGAAAACAAGTAATCAAATAAAACTTGAAACAGAACAAAGTTGTGATGTAGGAAAAACTTAGAGAAACCAGGTAAAGATGAATAAATAAAACTGTACAAAAATCCACACATAAGTAACCACTGAGCCAATGTTAGAAGTTTATGGGAAACAGCAGTTGTAAGACTTTATAGCATTAAAAAGTTTAATTTATTGTAATAAAACCTGAATTTATGCAACTGGAAATAATTCAACGTTTATTTGTAGACAAAAGTTCTTCTTGGAAAGATTTCGCTACTTATGTAGGAATTTGTTTGTATGGTTTTGTGTATTGTACTTTGTTTTTGTACTTTATGGCGTCACCATCTTTACGTCATAATTAATTATCAAGTATTTTGTTATTATTTGTATAATTTAGTGGCAACACAATAAGATAGTATCATCCTATGACGTAAGCTGATATAATTGTTGTGATATAACACTGTACTGTAATTTATAGGAGGTAGAATAAATGTTTGTTTGTTTCTTTCTTTGTTTTTTGAATTTCGCGCATAGCTACACAAGGGCTATCTGCGCCCGCCGTCTTTAATTTATCAGTGTAAGACTAGAGGGAAGGCAGCTGGTCATCACCGCTCACCGCCAACTATTGGGTTACTCTTTTACCAACGAATAGTGGGATTGACCGTCACATTAAAACGTCCCCACGGCTGAAAGGGCGAACATGTTTGGTGCCACCGGGATTCGAACCCGCGACCCTCGGATTACGAGTCGAACGCCTTAACCCACCTGGCAATGCCGGGCCCTATAATAAATGAATTAACTGTTAGTGTTTCAAAATATGTTCCAGAATTTACGTTTTTTCTTTGTTCTTAAAAATCAGTCACCAAACAAGAAAATCGATAATCCAAATACTTTCAAATAACAGACTTTCAACGAGAATATTGTTACGTGGAAGTGATTTGGTTGACTTTCAACGAGAATGTTGTTACGTGGAAGTGATTTGGTTGATTTTCAACGAGAATATTGTTACGTGGAAGTAATGTGGTTGGCTTTCAACGAGAATGTTGTTACGTGGAAGTGATTTGGTTGATTTTTAACGAGAATGTTGTCACGTGGAAGTGATTTGGTTGACTTTCAACGAGAATGTTGTTACGTGGAAGTGATTTGATTGACTTTCAACGAGAATATTGTTACGTGGAAGTGATGTGGTTGGCTTTTAACGAGAATGTTCTTACGTGGAAGTGATTTAGTTGACTTTCAACGAGAATGTTGTTACGTGGAAGTGATTTGGTTGACTTTCAACGAGAATGTCGTTACGTGGAAGTCACTTGGTTGATTTTCAACGAGAATGTTGTCACGTGGAAGTGATTTGATTGATTTTCAACGAGAATGTTGTTACGTGGATGTGATTTATTTAATTAAATGGAAATATTCTTTTGTGTTTTCATGTGGAACTGTTACATATATGTATAATCTTAACGAACATTTCTTTACTAATTTTCGCTTCTTATATTTCGTATTCAGTTTCCCACTCACCCCTGAAGAAGGAAGTTCTGCATTCCTAAACAATCGGACTTTTATGTTACGAGTGAGTCGAAGTAAGTAAGACATTATAGAATATTTCCAAAAGGATAAATAGAGGCAAGCTGCTAAAGAGCGATATATTATTAATTTTGTTATATAACTTTAATAATTATTTCTGGTATTTCAATATACGTTGTAAACGATTCTGTTGAATGTATAATCGAAAGGTATTCAACAGCCACACTCACAATACTAATACATAGTTTATGTAAAATCAAAGTAAACATGCTAACGTCTTCCAAACATTAGTTAATTGCATATATTCCAAGCCACATAAAAGAGTCATTAGATGCTATTATGATTCCTTAAAATAATTTGTATATAGATTTTTTACATAAAAGCACAGAATTTACTGTGATGTGAATTCGGTAATAAATATGTTTTCTGTGGTTCCTGTGGTGTAATGACAATATAGAGACGTTAAATGTATTGAGAGTTATTAACCAGAAATCGAATTTTCGTGCACACGAACACCAGTCTCCTGACATGTCAGAAAGTAATCATAACTGAAGAAACTGTGAACCAAGTAAAGATACCATTATAGTTTTTGTTTTAACACAAGCTTTGTGGCTTCATTGAAGATTGATTAAACTTGGGAAATCAGCTCAAATCTCGAAACAGTCAGTATGAACCAAAGCATATTTTATTACATGATGGCAATGTGACAAAAATAATTGATTAGTACAGTTTTTCTTTCTTTGTGGCTGTTCCTAATTTCATCATTTTATATCCTTCACAACATGTGCTCTGGAATACACTGCCACGTGTTAGATTCTTCTCACTTCGGCTCCTTCGAGTCGATCTGGCTATATATATTATAACAGCAGGTTAAGTATGGATACCAGGTCTTATAGCAATGGAGAATCAATGTTACAGTGAAGCGTCCTTTTTTTTGGAACATAAGATCATTTTCTCTAAAGTGAACCAAGACGACAGAAGAAACGTGCACACCTTTCAGAGAACCACGTGTTTTTGGATGCAGAAATTGTCCTGGTAAAGTGTCAGTGAAGAGACTAGCTTTATTGGGAGTTCCGAGTACAAAGATATGTAGGTGCTCCAAAAAATAATAATGCTTTTCACATTCGTTCTCTTTAGAAAAGAAAATAATAAAAATTGAGCTGTTAGAGTATCTACTGTGTCGTCCTTTTTCAACTATTACTATTTTCTTAGCATATTAACTACTGATTTATGTAACTTAAGGTTACAGCTAGAACGTATTTTCACATTTTAACTGGATAAGAGAAGCTACAAGTGACTGGTAATTGTCAACACAATAATTAGTAATTGTAGTTAATATTAATAAATTTAATGTAAATTAAGATTTGAGTTAAGTAGTTTAGAATTGAAAAGTTAATTAACGAAGTTTTAAAACTTAGTTTAAGAAATAGTTTTAACTGAAATATTTTAAGCTTCTAAATGATGGCAGTTTGATCTGTGTAACAATAACGACAAAAGAAAAACCAACAAACATAAAGATGAACAAACAGCTGCATGTTCTTCTTGGTAGACACAATATAGAAAACAAGACTGACTTTTTATGAGCAATATCTCATAACTTTCACCACATTCAATAATTTTTAATAAATGTTATTTTAATGCTGACTTTTAAGAAACAAAAATCATATTCATGATTGTTTTGAAGAGTGAAATGGGAGTCGAATTACTGGAAGTGAAAATACCCTAAACCAAAAATATGAGTCAATGTAAACGTACTCTTGCTTTGAAGCCATTTATTTGATGTTTACAAGTTTATGGTTATTTATTTATTCAAACAAGCTAGCATATTTCGACTTCTTGAGTCATTGTACGTGCTCCGCTGTTATACCTTTTCTCAAATGTATTTGTTTTGAGCTGTAATACACAGAGAGAATCCGCTGTTGTTAAACTGGCAAATTTTTTTTTTTTTTCGAATCGCAGAGCGAGCCTCAATTGTAGAACGAAACTCTGGAAAACTATTGAACAAACAGCAAATGTGCTACCGATCCAAATTTTATATAATAAGAGATAAAATCTCTTTGGCAAGATATACCTCATGAGAAAGGCTAGAGGACATAAAGTTAAATGGGAAAAAGCTAACTGGCTTTATGATTTACGTGAGATTCAAAAGTTTTTATCTTCTCAATAAACGCAGATTAGATACTAAACTTTTACGTTCGAATGCAAATCTACTCAGAATTTAATCCTGTAAAGCTTTACGCAACAATAAATATACGTTTTCGAGATTGTGTCTGTTGTGACATTCGTCGGAAAAGGTTTAGGTTTAATATATATTTATCTCCCTGGTGTTGTATTTCAGAAACTTTTACTCAGTCATCATCACATCAAATCGTAGTCATTACTTAACGTCTTCGTCTGATTCATAACTCAAACCTGTATAATAATAATAGCTTAGGTACATTTTAAATAAACTCAAACAATAGGCTGTGCTATAATACCAGTGTTACATTGTAAACCTTTATTAATAAAAGTGATGTGTCACAATTTGTTCGCGGGTTTTTATCCTTAAGTTGGGTTGTGCGTGAAGAGACCGCTTTTACAGCCCCTAGTACAATATAAATAATGTAGATATTCAAGTCCTTCTGACTCGTATAGAATTCTTGTAGGTTCAATAAAATATAACTGATTCTACATTTAGACTTGTTTAAATGCTGCAACTTGTATGCATTACATCCAGTGATCTCTTGTATAAAACTGGTGAAATGTTCCATTCTAAGTAGTTAATTATCTCCTTGAGAATTAATTAAACGTTTTAATATCCACATAATTGTAGCTAGTGTTGTCCTTCACAGCTAATTAAATGTTTCAACGTAAGGTAGCAGAGACCATACTTGCAAAGCGTGTAAAATGTTCCAGTTTATATGAGACTACACCTAGTAATATTGTATTAATCGAACACGAAAAATGGAAATGCCTTTAAAGCTATGTAAGATAAGGACATTACAGTTTTTGAAGTTTCAACTCATGGAATTGTTTTTTTATTATTATGCCAGGTTCAGGAGGAGAATTAGGCTTAGATTGATGTTGAAACAGAACGTGTAAGATGTAGAAGAAAAGAAACAGAAAGTATTCAGTTCGAATCACAAAGGAGGCAATGTAATGAAAGTATAATTTTTATTCCCTCTAAGATGAGAAATTCAGTAATGAGGTGATTTCATGGTGTGTTCGTTTTCCCTTTCATAGGTGAGTGGCTGTGTTCTACTTCAATACGTTTTTTTTGTTTCACTAACGATTTTCCAATTATGAGTGTTGCTGTTACAGGAACTAGAAAAGGGACAAAAATGGAGGTTTCTAACTTGTAGTTTGACGATTTGGACATGTAGTTTGTTGAAGTTATTTCTTAAACCTTGATTCATAAACAATAGTTGCATTCTCTGTCGAACACGATGAGGAATATATTGTTCTAGTCTGTAAAAACGTTTTTCCTTTTTAGTTTTTCTATGCAAAACGGGGAATTTTGTATTGGGTCTAACACAAGAACATATTTCGTTCCTCCTCTCGAAGCAAGAAAAAAAATCGCTATGGTCCATTTTTTCTTCTGTACTCCTAATAAAGAAAAGGATTTTCTTCCGTGTGCCTAAATCAAGAAAAGGATTTTCTTCCGTATACCTAAATCAAGAAAAGGATTTTCTTCCGTGTACCTAAATCAAGAAAAGGATTTTCTTCCGTATACCTAAATCAAGAAAAGGATTTTCTTCTGTGTACCTAAATCAAGAAAAGGATTTTCTTCCGTATACCTAAATCAAGAAAAGGATTTTCTTCTGTGTACCTAAATCAAGAAAAGTGGTTCTTCCCTATTTCCTAATTCCCTGATATCCTTAGCATGAGAAAGAGAGTCCATCTCTGCTGCTTAAACAACAATAAAGCTCCCATAAAATTCTTGGGACAAACCACGTATTTGACGGCTGGTATTGGTATTAAAACTTTAATTGAAATAACGTACAGAACAACGTTTCGACCTTCTTAGGGCATCTTCAGGTTAACAAAGTGAGTTTGAAACTGACCGTTGCCGGGCATATGGCTTAGGGATGAGTGTAAATGGTACAGGATTGTAGGCAGCGTTGCAGTTATATGTTAGGTGATTATTTAGTATAGGTATAAAGGTGTTCCTTTATATTAGTTCAATTTTGGTTTAATATGTTACATAAGTAGGCCTTATTTGATTCTGCCTTTGTGGGCCTGGCATGGCCTAGCGCGTTAAGGCGTGTGCTTCGTAATCTGAGGGTCGCGGGTTCGCGCCCGAGTCGCGCCAAATATGCTCGCCCTCCCAGCCGTGGGGGCGTTATAATGTGACAGTCAATCCCACTATTCGTTGGTAAAAGAGTAGCCCAAGAGTTGGCGGTGGGTGGTGATGACTAGCTGCCTTCCCTCTAGTCTTACACTGCTAAATTATGGACGGCTAGCACAGATAGCCCTCGAGTTGCTTTGTGCGAAATATCAAAACAAACAAACAATTCCGCCTTTGTATATGTTTGTTTTCTTACTTAATATCTGTGTGTTTTCCATGGTTATGTTGTGTTTTTTTGATTTGCAGTGTTCAAAATTGTGTGAAGGTGTTTTTTGTTTAATCTGGTTTCCATTTTTCTGCTTGTTTCTCCAACATAGAAGTCGTGGTAGTTGTTGTATTGTATTTTATAAATTATTTTGGTGTTGTGTTTGTCAGTGTAGTTTTTAGATACTGTGAACTTTAGTTTTGTACCTGGTTTATGAATAAATTTGGTGGTTACTGGAATGTTGTGTTTTATATATATTTTTTAAATGTTGGTTATTTTTTCGCTGATGTCGGGGATATATGATATACAGCAATGTAAGGTTTTGTAGTTTGTTGTATCTTGGGATTTATTGTTATTTATTTATTGTTGGTCTAGTTATGGGCCTATAATTTTTTCAACGGTTTTTGGAGGAAATTTGTTGATGTTGATGAAGTGTTGTTTTATTTTGTTGGTTTCACCGTTAATGTTATCAGGTGAACACAGTTTTGTGACTGTATTTAGTTGGTTCCTTAACACGTTGAGTTTTTGTTTTGTTTCATGTGCTCAGTCCCTGGGAATGAATAGTTCAGTATGGGTGATTTTTCGGTGGATTTCTGTTTTTGAATTACGAATCAGTTCTTGTGATCTTAATGTTAAGAAATGCTATTTGGTTAGTTTTGTCCTGTTCGTAGTGAACTGGTGACACAGGATTGCCCATACTTAGGCCTTTTATTTGTAAGTAGGTTTGGTTATTGAACTTAAAAAGTTAGTTTCGGTGGTAGTGAATTCTATAAGGGTTGCTAATTGGTTGTTGGGATTGTGTAATAATGAGTTGAGGTCTTGGATATAAAGTTCTAAAGCTATATTGTAGGCTTCAGTGGTTGGGACTTCTGTAATTATTGTCGTTGCTTTTAAAAATTAACAAGAGTTTATCACTGTTATTAAAACTATAATAAGTGTTATCACTGTTGTTAAATATTAACAAAGGCTTATCACAGTTTTTAAACCAATAATATGCTTTATCACTGTTATTAAAACAATAACAAGAGTTGATCACTGTTATTAAAATAATAAGTGTTATTACTGCTATTAAAACAATAACACAACTCATCATAGTTTTAAACCAATAACAAGTGTTATCACTGTTTTAATATTTTTAAAATACAATAGTATTTTGAAAACATTAAAATATAGTATACAGTTAAAACTATTGCTTTGTAGAAGAGACATAAAAATTATTTTAAAAATGTATTGTCAAGGAGTCTGAATCAGCAACACTACTACGCCCCCTACTGGTGGCTCAGGGGTGAGATTGATGTTTTTTAACGCTTAAATTCGGGTTTCAATCTGTTTGACGAGCAAACAATAAATAAAAAACAAATACGACTTAAGAATTAATAGCAATATTAGTTTATTAGATTGGACATTATTACTACCTTGAAAAACAAATAACTCAGAATAACACTATTATACGTTTAACTAAAACCTACAAATTGTGTTTCTGATGTTGAAGTCTCAAACTACTAGACGAAACTAGAAATTCACCACTAAGATCTAACAACAACAACAACAGAATATCGCACCAGTTTAGAAACATGTCTAAGTGGTGAGGACATACATCAGTTGTGTTCTTTGATAACAAACAAAGTTTCTAAAAAAACTGAAGTTTAAGAGCCTAAAACTGGACGAAGAAAATAAATCCGAGATTATTTCAAATAACAGTTAAAACAAGAGAAGAAGCAGTAATACCAGTGTTGTGAACAAACAATAAATCTAAAACAAAGCAACTTACAATGGGATAATATAAGTAAGCCTTTGTGAAATATCCTGCAAAATGATGCAGCCTACTAATTGAAATAAATGTTGACACGGACAAAAGGGACCCTCAACTGAATACATAATAAGATAGTGTAACATTACTGGACACTTGTTTAAACAATCTGAACAAAAACACACACACAAAAACGACAGTGAGACATTTTCTTATTCTTCAAAGAGAATAAATCACAGGAACGGTTTTATCTGTTCATAATTCAGGTCCTTGTTTCAGTTGTACATCTTACGCGTGATAATCTTCCTTTGTCAGTCTTACGGTATAAATTACTTCAACATCTTACTGAAAATCGAAGACGTTATTTTGAAACGTTCAGTTTTCTCTGGTGTCTGTATGTAACGTAACTGTTTCGTTTAAAAACAGGTAACTATTAATCTTCGAGATATGGCTATACTTGAAGAAACAGTCTTAAAAAGAGAAGCAGACAATAATGTTTGAAACATGGTTGATTTTGACACAGTTTGATGGATAATACATTAGAAGTTATCGCTAAAACGCTTGCGCGCTGTACTCGACCCTTACCCCTGTCACAGATACAATTTTGGCGTCTTTCAGTCTGCAAAGAAATATTCCACGACTTAGTTAGTCGGAGTATTAAAGTCACCGATACTTTAACAAATAGAATAAAAAAGTAGAATTTCAGGTGTGGTGAAAACAATCCCCTGAATACGACATTATTTAAGATAATTCCTGTAAATAAAAATCAAAAAACGACTTGTAAATGTTTCTCGTGTCTCTCTCTATTCTTCTGTTTTTAAAATATCAGTACATTCAGTTTTAAGTTAAAAACAATTGGATATTTTTGACAACAATGTTGTTCACTGAGTTGTTTATAAATACAAACATTAGTGAATAAATTAGTAAGTAAGGGAATTTTAAAATATTTGAAGGATGTTTACCTAAAACTAATTTTATGTGAAGAACACATGATAATTGTCACTTTACGTACAGTCTAATACTTAAGATATGTATGCAACTGATGAAGTTTTACATTTAATTTTTTTGTAAGTTACACAACTTACACTAATGTCGATTGTTAACAAAGCTCAAATACAACTCACACTGCTATCGACTGTTGTCAATGAATACACACAGTTTAGTGTAATGCAGGTAACAAAGTTCAAATACAACTTACACTGATATCGAATGTTGTCAAGGGTTACAGGCAGTTTATCGTAATGTCGATTGTTAACAAGGTAAAAATACAACTAACAGTAATATTGACTATTATTGGTATTACTACACAGTTTGCAGTAACTGCACCTATTAATAGTCTTGCATGTAATATACTGTAATATACGCTATTATAAACTCTGACAAGCAGTTTACCATACTATCGATTGCTATGTTTTATAATGTTGACATTAATGTTGAACATTACTAGTGCTTACATTCAATACACAATAATGCTCACTGTTAATGTCTGTATCACATGCTCACTGTTAATGTCTGTATCACATGCTCACTGCTAATGTCTGTATCACATGCTCACTGATTTCGACTTTTACGAATGTTTAAATGTACCTTATTAAATCTCCACTTTTATCAGTGCTTTTAAACAGCTTAACCTAATTTCATTTATTAACCATGTTTAAATACAACTCACACTAATATAATCTAACAATGCTTTCATAAAACTGAAGCTGCTGGTTATTCTTTTCCGTGTGTATCCACAATTTACGTCCATGGCTTCTGTTATCCAACGCTATACAAAATTCATCCTTATGATAATGTTTGACTTGTATGTTATTCGTATGTACATGGATGAAAGAAATAAAAAAGCAAACGAAATGCGGTAAGATGATAGGGTTAAAACACGTTTAAAAAGGAGTTCTGAATTAAGGGTAGATGAACCTTTTCCATCTCTCACGTTCATTTTATCTAATGATTGTCACTCTTATGCACCATATGTTACCAGGATGAACCTTTTCCATCTCTCACGTTCATTTTATCTAATGATTGTCACTCTTATGCACCATATGTTACCAGGATGTTCAGGACGTCTTCAAAGGCTCATTAATTATTGTCTATCATTACTTAATTCAATATTTTGCGTTTTGGCGTAAAATTCCACTAACTGGCTCAGTTTTAACTAGGAACAACAAGAAAATATGAAACCAATATATGTCGTGATTTTAGCGAATAAGAGATGATATACATGACGCTACGATATACATGATATGCATAATGTTACGCTTCCATCAGTAGCATTTATGTGTTTCGTTGTGCATATTACCGTAAGGATATAAAAATGATTACGCCTGTTGAACGCATTTTCAAAAACAATGCTATTTTTAATGCAACGTTGTATAAGAGAAGGTTTTGGTTTCTTTTTTTTGTTTCGAGTGCTCCTTAAATATAAAACGTGTTCCACTTGTTTTAGATAAGGAGATAATTCAAGTTAATCTCATTTTCTAACTTCCAAATTTGACGAACATGATCACATAATGAAGCCTGCTTCTGCAGGTGATAATGACAGTATCGGATGTCCTTTCAGAGTATTTCATATGTTAGGACATCTTTCCTCGCCTAATGGGATCCACCAGTGGATTAAATTAACTTTAAATTAAGCTGATCCTCTTTTCTTAAATTCCTGATTACTTTATCCTATCAAATAAATATTATCGAAACTGAAACCTTCTAGACGGCGAAAACCTGATTCTGTATTAGCAAGAAGAGAAAGCTTAAAATGTTGTATCGCTCGATTTATAAACAGCGATTCATCTGAAAGTAATAAGGAGTTTGAAGTAAGCTTAAGAAGAGTTTAATTAACATAACTAAATACCTTACACACTGATAATAAAAATTACATATTACGAAGATAAGCAATGTGTATATAATATACGAATTAAAATGGTATATAACATATGGATAACCTACCAGAAAATGTGTAACATAACCTACAGGGGATTATAAAATGTGAATAAACAATCACAGTTTCTAATACAGATGAAGACTGAAAGAGAACGTAAGACATAGATAACCTATCAAAGTATATGAATACATAACTTAATTAGACACATAACCCATCAAAATACGTGAATACATAATTAGACACATAACCCATCAAAATGCGTGAATACATAATTAGACACATAAAACATCAAAATATGTGAATACATAACTTAATTAGACAAATAAAACATCGAAGTATGTGAATACATAACTTAATTAGACACATAATCCATCAAAGTATGTGAATACATAACTTAATATGATATGTAAAACATAGATAACCTATAAAAGTATATGAAAACATAGCCTAATAGAACAAGTAAAACATAAATAACTCTCTAATGTATGTGCAATACGTAACATACTAAAAACTAGCAAAAATTCAAAGTATATGCACAATGGATGTGTAGAAACTTAGGTGATCAATGATAGTTTGAAATCTAAATAAAACTAATTTGCACTACATTTATTGTGGTACCTAGGTACTGCTGCTTATTTATTATGGTATCTAGGTAAACCATTGCTTATTTAGTTTATTTATTTTAATGCCTAGATAGGTCACTATATAATTATTATTGTACCTAGGTAGGCCGCTTCCTATATATTGTGATAACTACGTAGGCCAGTGTTTATTTATTATAATACCTATATAGGCCACTTTTGAATTATTGTATTAGCTGGATATGCCACTGTTTATTTATTATGGTACTTTGTTAAATCATTGTTTATTTAACTTATTTATTTTGGTGCTTAGTAGGCCACTTTGTAATTATTATGGTAGCTTGATAGGTCATTATTTATTTATTATGGTAACTTGATATGCCACTGTTTATTTGTTGCGGAACCAAGGTAGGCCACTCTATAATTTTTATGGTAACTAGTTAGACCACTGTTTATGTATTACGGTACTTAGTTTGACTACTGTTTATGTGTAACGGTACCTATTTATACCACTATTTATGTATTATCATACCTAGTTAGACCACTGTTTATGCATTATGGTACCTAGTTAGATTACTGTTTATGCATTATGGTACCTAGTTAGACCACTGTTTGTGCATTATGGTACCTAGTTAGACCACTGTTTGTGCATTATGGTACCTAGTTAGACCACTGTTTGTGCATTATGTGTGAGCGACCAAGATCTTCAAGATACCTTTGCTGGATTTTTTAGTGATAAAATGAAACACATAATTTAGATAAAAACATTTATTTTGATATCAAAAACTTTGTTAAAAAGTAAGGATTTCTGTAACGCATAGAAACTGTGATCTATAGATTTATACATATAGGAAGATGAACAATTCACAAAACAAGCAATCCAATTAGAGCAACATGGAAGTTTGGAAGAGAAAGAACACATAGGATAAATAATGTAAGATATAGTTTTTAATCTATAAACACAACCATACAATATCTGTATTTTCAAAATATACATTGAGCTTCTCATGAAACGTACTTTATATTTTATCTTCGGAACAACAATACTATTATTAATCAGTCTGGTTTTTCAGTACAAAAGGTTAAAGTTTCTATTGGTTATTAATATCAAAAATTTGGAGGAAAGACAACTCAGGGAAATCCTGAATAACAACCGGTCTATGACTCACCAACAGCATGGTGGAAATTTATACGAGCTAAGAAACGAGGGAGATTTAAGCATCAGGGCTGTAAAGTTGATATGTTGAACATCAAGTAACCCTTAATTTATTTCGCATGCCAGATTTATTGAGGAGCATCTAGCAACGTGACAGTGTAATTACAGACCATTTGCCACATCTTGAGTTGGAGCACGTACTTGCATGCAATAACATATAGTTGTGTGACAGTGTAGCTATGTCTGTGTGTGTTTTCTTATAGCAAAACTACATAAGACTATCTGCTGAGTCTACCGACGGGGATCGAACCCCTAATTTAGCGTTTCAGATGAAGCTATGTATAAGCCATTTAGTGCTATGTGTATATGAAAATAGATACGTAATAAGTCTGCTTTGTTTTTTAGGAAAAACTAGTTCGTGTCAACAGAGACTTCTGATAAGATTATTTTGTCCAAACAAACTTTGTTCACGTGGTGCGAATGATAATACGAGAGCCTGTCTTCGTTGTTCAGAGACAGACTAACAGTGGAAAAGAACAACAACAAATAAACTAAACTAGCCAACTCAGTTGGATTTGATAAAAAGATTAGCTGCGACTATCGATAATTCAAAGCTATTTAAATAACATTTAAAATGTACAAAACCAAATATTCAACTAGTTTTTGCTCTGTTTTAACAAGGTAATTAATTACCTGTGGTAAAAATTTCGTATATCAACTAATGAGTTCGAACAAGGAACTAACCAAAGATTCACAATATTAGGTTTGTTTCGGGTATAACCGACTTTACAGAGAGTCTAGTGAGGCTAAACAAAAAACTAACAATGGGTTGGCAGATACATCCAACAACACAACTTTATTTGAGTAAAAACCAACAATGACTGCATAGATACACCCAACACATAACACTGTTTGAACAACAACAAACAATGTTTTAATAAATATGTATAACATTCTAAGTGTGTTTAAACAAAAAAGTAACAATAGCTGAAGAGATACGCCTAACATTCCAAATGTTTGAGTAAAAACCAACAATGACTGCATAGATACACCCAACACATAACACTGTTTGAACAACAACAAACAATGTTTTAATAAATATGTATAACATTCTAAGTGTGTTTAAACAAAAAGTAACAATAGCTGAAGAGATACGCCTAACATTCCAAATGTTTGAGTAAAAACCAACAATGACTGCATAGATACACCCAACACATAACACTGTTTGAACAACAACAAACAATGTTTTAATAAATATGTATAACATTCTAAGTGTGTTTAAACAAAAAGTAACAATAGCTGAAGAGATACGCCTAACATTCCAAATGTTTGAGTAAAAACCAACAATGACTGCATAGATACACCCAACACATAACACTGTTTGAACAACAACAAACAATGTTTTAATAAATATGTATAACATTCTAAGTGTGTTTAAACAAAAAGTAACAATAGCTGAAGAGATACGCCTAACATTCCAAATGTTTGAGTAAAAACTCATAATGACCGAACAGATACACCCAACAAAACAAATTTATCTGAACAAAAGCTAACATTGGTTAACATTGAACTCTCTTATAAAAAGAAGAGATGTAGTAACAGATATGACCGACATTCTGATTTGGTTTTTAACAAACTCTAAACTTTGTCTCAACAGAAATTAAATTGATTAAGAAAATACATCCGACATTCGAATTTTGTTTGAACAGAAACTAACAATGACTGTAGAGATACATCCAGCAATGCAACTTTGTACTAATAATGACTGGAGAGATACATCCAGCAATCCACCTTTGTACTAATAATGACTGGAGAGATACATCCAGCAATCCAACTTTGTACTAACAATGACTGTAGAAATACATCCAGCAATTCAACTTTGTACTAATAATGACTGGAGAGATACATCCAGCAATTCAACTCTGTACTAATAATGACTGGAGAGATACATCCAGCAATCCAACTTTGTACTAATAATGACTGGAGAGATACATCCAGCAATCCAACTTTGTTTCAGTAATAATGATATTGGCTGGACAGGTACACAAAACAACTCCAATTTATTTCAACAAAAAAACTGAGGATGACTGGGCATATATATCCACTATGCTTCAACTTAAGCAAAAAAAACCCACAAAAAACACAAGACAAACAAACTGATGTTTTAGAAAGATGTAATTCTTCTATTTGTGCTTTTAAACAATAACAATATTCCATGACCAGAATCTTTATTCTATTCTATTTTAACTAGTATTAACAATGTGTAAACATATATATCCAATAATCGTACTTTGCTTCAAAACAGAAAGACATTGGATGAACAGTAACACTTATGAAATGTATATATGCCTGAACAACAACTGATTTTATGTGAACATATATACCAACATGATCTAGATTTGTTTGAATAAGGACTGGTTTGGTGTGAACATACATACCAATATGACCTTGTTTTGTTTAAATGACGACTGATTTTGTGTAAACATATAGACCAATATGATCCTGTTTTGTTTGAATAAGGACTGGTTTCGTGTGAACATATATACCAATATAACCTTGTTTTGTTTAAATAAGGACTGGTTTTGTGTGAACATATATACCAATATAACCTTGTTTTGTTTAAATAAGGACTGGTTTTGTGTGAACATATACACCAATATGATCCTGTTTTGTTTGAATAAGGACTGGTTTTGTGTGAACATATACACCAATATGACCTTGTTTTGTTTGAATAAGGACTGGTTTTGTGTGAACATATACACCAATATGACCTTGTTTTGTTTAAATAAGGACTGGTTTTGTGTGAACATATATATCAATATGATCCTGTTTTGTTTGAATAAGGACTGGTTTTGTGTGAAGATATATACCAATATGACCTTGTTTTGTTTAAATGAGGACTGATTTTGTGTAAACATATAGACCAATATGATCCTGTTTTGTTTGAATAAGGACTGGTTTCGTGTGAACATATATACCAATATAACCTTGTTTTGTTTAAATAAGGACTGGTTTTGTGTGAACATATATACCAATATAACCTTGTTTTGTTTAAATAAGGACTGGTTTTGTGTTTTGTGTGAACATATATATATCAATATGATCCTGTTTTGTTTGAATAAGGACTGGTTTTGTGTGAACATATATACCAATATGATCCTATTTTGTTTGAATAGGAATTGGTTTTATGTAAACATATATACTAATATAATTCTGTTTTGTTTGAATAAGGACTGGTTTTGTGTGAACATATATACCAATATAACCTTGTTTTGTTTAAATAAGGGCTGGTTTTGTGTGAACATATACACCAATATGATCCTGTTTTGTTTGAATAAGGACTGGTTTTGTGTGAACATATATACCAATATGATCCTATTTTGTTTGAATAAGGACTGGTTTTGTGTGAACATATATACCAATATGATCCTATTTTATTTGAATAGGGACTGGTTTTGTGTGAACATATGAACCATATGATCCTATTTTGTTTGAATAGGAATTGGTTTTATGTAAACATATATACTAATATAATTCTGTTTTGTTTGAATAAGGACTGGTTTTGTGTGAACATATATACCAATATAACCTTGTTTTGTTTAAATAAGGGCTGGTTTTGTGTGAACATATACACCAATATGATCCTGTTTTGTTTGAATAAGGACTGGTTTTGTGTGAACATATATACCAATATGATCCTATTTTATTTGAATAGGGACTGGTTTTGTGTGAACATATGGACCATATGATCCTATTTTGATTGGATAAGGACTAACATTTTACGAGGAAATACACCCAAAAATTCTTTTTCGTTTGAATAAAAATTGATTTTATAAGCAGATGCACCTAGTGATCATATTTTATGTGAATAAGGACCAGCGTTGGATGAACAGCCAATAGTTCAACGTTGTTTGAACAATGATTGACATTGAATGAAAAGTAAAACCATTTGAATATTAAAAACTATAAGTGAACAATCCATTCTACAGAACCTTTACGGGAACAATAACCAACAATGTATAAATAGAAACGCTTTTTAAATTTAGACAATTTCTAGCACTGGATGAACCAGAGTATCCCATTTTATTCGAATAATGAATTAAACAGTGTGAAAATAAATATTAAACTATCTATTACGTTTGAGTCAAGAAAAACAAACAAAAATAAAGATGAAAAGACAGGTAGAGAAGCAAAGAATAGTCCAGATGGAAAGCACTGTTATTTGATGTAAATGGTACAAATAACTTCTGAAGTACTGTTACGTCTGTTGAATCCCAGCCGACCTGATGACTCCTGGTAATGAGCGAAAGGTTTGTTTGTTTGTTTTTGAATTTCGCACAAAACTACTCGAGGGCTATCTGTGCTAGCCGTCCCTAATTTAGCAGTGTAAAACTAGAGGGAAGGCAGCTAGTCATCACCACCCACCGCCAACTCTTGGGCTACTCTTTCACCAACAAATAGTGGGATTGACCGTCACATTATAACGCCCCCACGGCTGAAAGGGCGAGCATGTTTGGCGCGACGGGGATGCGAACCCGCGATCCTAAGATTACGAGTCGCACGCCTTAACACGCTTGGCCATGCCGGGCCTGAGCGAAAGATCTCGTCGGCACTGGAAATGGCATATTTAATATGGTTTACTATATTGTAACATATTAATAATTTTCGCTCATAAGTTCTTAAAATAAAGCACTGGGTTATCATATTTTGTTTAATCAAGACAAGTAGCATTTTCTGATAATGCATTAAACACACTAAACAAATCATGTGTTTGATTAAAAAATTCATTATTTTCCTTTGGGAAACTACTTCCGTAGTTTTACAAGCAATCGTATACCATTATCTCAGGAAACCAGTTATAGATTAGTTTATCTTTTCTTTGGAATGGTTCACTAAGCCTTGTCTTCAATTTTTGAATCGTGGAAAAAGGTCTTGGTTAAGAAGAATAAAAATCAATTTCCTTCTGAAAGAAGTTTAATGGAGATACGAAAATAAATTTGAGAAAAAAGGCGTTCTATCCTGTTGCTGGGTGGACGACGGAGAAACGTGACTTATCTTAACAACTCCTGCTACCATCACCTAGTTTAACTCTCGCTTTTTTTCCAGAGCATTTCGCTTTCCTTGGATAAAATATATACAAGAAAAAAATGACTGCATATTAACCACGAAACGTCCCAATATTTTTAGAAGATAAGAATATATACATATATATATATATATATGTTAAAAATTATAACTAGAGACAACCAGATATTAAGAAATTTAATAGTATATATTTTGTTATGGCCCGGCATGGCCAAGCGAGTTAAGGCGTGCGACTCGTAATCTGAGAGTCGCGGGTTCTCATCCCCTTCGCGTCAAACATGCTCGCCCTTTCAGACGTGGGGGCGTTATAATGTGACGGTCAATCCCACTATTCGTTGGTAAAAGAGTAGCCCAAGAGTTGGCGGTGGGTGGTGATGACTAGCTGCCTTCCCTCTAGTCTTACACTGCTAAATTAGGGACGGCTAGCCCAGATCGCTCTCGTGTAGCTTTGCGCGAAATTCAAATAACAAACAAACAAACATATATTTGTGCAGGATTTTTGAAGTTAACAATAATTAGACACCAGTTATTATATATGTTTTATACACGTGCTTCAAAGTCAGAGCAGATATTGGGCTTGACGTAGAGCTCTGGAATTTGTAGGTGGTGTACCGCGCTTGATTGTTTATGTGTTTTGAGTTTCGCGCAAAGCAACACGAGGGCTATCTGCACTAGCCGTCCTTAATTTAGCAATGAAAGACCGGGAGGAGGTCAGCCAGCCATCATCACCCATTGCCAACTCTTGGGCTACTCTTTTACAAACGAATAGTGGGATTTAATGTTACTTATAACGCCCCCATGGCTGAAAGGACGAGTACATATGGTGGAAAGGAGATTCGAACTCACGACCCTAAGATTCAGAGGTAAGCGTTCTAAACACTTGGACATGTTGGTCCATCGCCCCCAAACCAGAAAGATACAATAAAAATATTCCCAGCACTTTAAGCTGTGGGTGCATTGTAAAAGTGACGGTAAATTCCTTGGGATGGATGGTTTGTTTTGGAATATCGCACAAAGCTACTTGAGGGCTAACTGCGCTAGCCGTCCCTAATTTAGCAGTGTAAGACTAGAGGGAAAGCAGCTAGTTATTACCACCCACCGCCAACTCTTGGGCTACTCTTTTACCAACGAATAGTGGGATTGACCGTCACATTATACACCCCCACGGCTGGGAGGGCGAGCATGTTTAGCGCGACGCGGGCGCGAACCCGCGACCCTCATATTACGAGTCGCACGCCTTACGTGCTTGGCCATGCCAGGCCGGGATGGATGGTAGTTGATAGGATACATATGACAGACTGTCGACTTGCTGGTCAGTAGTTCAAAGTTAGAGACAGCAGCAGGTACCTTTAATACACAATAACGTTATTACATTATTTTATCTTTCACATTTTCATATTCGTTAACATTCTAACCGATAGGTTTCTTTCTCATACGTACCTCAAATTCTATGATATTGACAGCCAGTAGTCAGCCTAGACTTCAAACAGTACTCCTATGGTTAGACGTATTTTAAACATTTTTATACTTACATTGCTAACATAAAATCTCTAGACTTCTGTATCATAGATACGTTTTCCAGACTGTACGTTACTGACAGCTAGACTTTTTACACTACGTTGATTTCAACATTAAGATATTTTTTACAGATTTCTATTACATGAATGAAGCAGTTATAATGACTAAATCTAAATCTATCTACTGCCCTCTGTAACAATTCATTTTTTGCTTTAAGACAGAAAAATCTGCGAACATTTTTTTTTAAAATCTCAAAGCTACAGAATAGGCTGTCTGTGCTGTGTCACATCGTAACCAGGTTTTTATTGTTGTACGAAAACACTTACAATGGGGACAAAGGGGGGCATAATGAATACAACCTAGCATCCTTCAGCGAAACTCTAACAGTACTTTACTCCCGAAACATAAATGTCATTATACAGGGTGGCCCGTAAGTCCCTACCCATCCATATGTTATTATGTTATATTCAATTAGGCATGTATTATAATGTTTTTCTTTTTTCCAGAGAAATATGACCGATGTAAGCCCATTTACATTTGAAGAGCGTATTGTGACATACTCGTCGCATAATATTATGCAGCGAGAATGAGGGTCAGCACATAGATACACTGGATACATAAGTTATATGGATGGGTAGGGACTTACGGGCCACCCTGTATTTAATGTGTAAGGCGTGACTTAGCCCTTGGCGTGCTCAGGAAATTAATCAAAGAATTCGCGCATTGCATTCCGTTGTTGCAAACACGCGTTCCGCACTTTGAACCGTGGGTGTTCTATAAGAGTAACAGTCAGCAAAAGTAGTCCAAATGTTGGCTGTAGGTACTGTTAACTAGCTACCTTCAATCTATTCTATCAGCGTGCGCATGTAGTACATAATCTAGTTCTGAAAGCTTCGAAAGAAACACCAATCATTGAACAAAATATCTTGCGGATACCTCTTGAAGTGACAAAGAAATCAACTGTAAGACAGATAGGTTTAAAATAAAGAAAAAAAACCTAGTTTATGTAACTTTAGAAACTGAAAAGAAATTCTTAACGATTATATAAGCACTGAAATATAATAAAACTCTTCGTCTATACCCAGATCAGCATTAGTGAATTTCAGCTTGTATTTGCAGTTCTAATTAATTATTGTAACTATGGTGAAATATGGAAAAGTTTCTACATGTTTTTTTATGGTCATAAATGTCGTTATCACGTGTTGAGTGCTGCGTTGCAGCGTAACTATGTTATTAGATTGTTTAGGTTTTACTAATTTTGTTTTTTGATGTATCAAAACAAAATGTTCAAAAATGTTTTAACTTGTTATTTAGAGGTGGTTAAGGCGATCGACTCGTAATCCGAGGGTCGCGGGTTCGAATCCCTGTCACACCAAACATGCTTGCCCTTTCAGCCGTGGGAGCGTTATAATGTACGGTCAATCCCACTATTCGTTGGTAAAAGAGTAGCCCAAGAGTTGGCGGTGGGTTGCCTTCCCTCTAATCTTACACTGCTAAATTAGGGACGGCTAGCATAGATAGCCCTCGAGTAGCTTGGAGCGAAATTCAAAAACCAAAAACAAACACTTGTTATTTAGAGAAACTATGATAAGGTGTAGAACCAGCGCTTTTGTTATTTCCTGTTTCTCAAAGTACAAATTGTTATTATAAACTCGAAATTGCTTCTTTAGTTCGTTCTTGGGGAAAAGAAAAGACAGTTGCTAATTTAACTGAAATGACGTAAGATTAAGGTAAATCGCGTTCAAAGCAGGCTACCACTTATTATAAACTTCAAACATCTTCCTAATAAGACAGGAAAATAATAGCTATCACGAGCTGCTGCCCTTGTTTAAGCCACAAAGCAGCAATATAAATTTAACGGGGTTTAAAAGGTCACCAGGACAAGCTTTAGTTAACAATCTAACGTGATTTTCTTCCTGTACATCCGTCACGAGTTGTACGTAACGAGACATCAATCAAGATATGCTCTCTTACTCCCCGGTGGTTGTTAGCCTGCACATCAGGTTTTCATGTTACTTTATAATAACATGCCATCTTCCACATGGATTTAACTCTTTATAATATTCAAAATACGAGTCAAGTAAAACGTATACTATATTTGAAAGCTCAGTTATATCAGTTATTTTAGCTAGTTAACAAGAATATATACACAGATAGAAGTATATCCGTTTATTTTTGTAATTTTATTTTTCTTGTAGAGTATTTAACCCATATTACTGTTAAGCCTAGTTAAGAATCGCTCTCTATAGATAGTATCCTGAGTTGTTGTTTTTTTAGTATAGGTTTATATAATAATATAATTGGAAAAGATAATTAATTATAATATTTTTTTTTGTAAAATGTATATACACGTAAAGCCAAAGTTTAAACTCACAACTTTAAATCCATATTTTATCGGGCCCAAGAAAATCTGATGCTTACAATAAGATCGAAATGAAGTCATTTATCATGATGTTTCTGAAAAAGTGAATCTGATTCTTAAGTAACAAGAACAAGTAATTATGCAAGTCACAATCTGTAACTCATGAACCAAAGCAATCCTTAATACGTTTAGCATTTCTGATTGTTAGGAGTTCATGCTCTGTTTCGCAACCAGAAGTTTAACTTTTTGTGCTTTGTTTAAACTCCTGACTCACAGAAACTGAACGCAACATCACACTCTCAAACCCAAAGGAGCGATTAAAATCAGAAAGTTCTTCTTTTTCTAAATGCCCAAATGTTCTTGTTTAAGCCTACTTTTCTAGCTTACAAAACGATGTGTTTCATACAAGCCTTGCTCGGTACACGTGTTATAAGATCACGATAAGGCTGGTAATAAATTAACTCCGTAGGCCTAGGTTGGTACATGTGATATAAGATCACAATAAAACTCTTAATAAATTAAATCAGTAGGCCTAGCTTGGTACATGTGATATAAGATCACAACGAAACTCTTAATAAATTAAATCAGTAGGCCTAGCTTGGTACATGTGATATAAGATCACAATAAAACTCTTAATAAATTAAATCAGTAGGCCTAGCTTGGTACATGTGATATAAGATCACAATAAAACTCTTAATAAATTAAATCAGTAGGCCTAGCTTGGTACATGTGATATAAGATCACAATAAAACTCTTAATAAATTAAATCAGTAGGCCTAGCTTGGTACATGTGATATAAGATCACAATAAAACTCTTAATAAATTAACTCCGTAGGCCTAGCTTGGTACATGTGATATAAGATCACAATAAAACTCTTAATAAATTAAATCAGTAGGCCAGCAGAGAATGACGTGATTCATATTGTTATTGATCTTACTGCGATGTTATATCACACTTACTATTGTGATAAATGTCATGTCTTATATCACTTAAGGTCCTCTAAACCCTAAAACATATTGAATACAGGACCAGGCATGGCAAGATGGTTAAGGCGCTCTACTCGTAATCTGAGAATCACGGGTTGAAATCCCTATCATACCGAACATGCTCACTCTTTCAGCCGTGGGGGTATTATAATGGGACGAACAATCCCACTATTCGTCGGTAAAAGAGTAGCACAGGAGTTGCCTTCTCTCTAATCTTACACCGTTAAATTAGGGACAGCTAGTGCAGATAGCACTCGTGTAGCTTTGCGCGAAATTAAAAAAAAGCAACAACCAACCTATCAAGTTGACAAAGTTTTTCAAACCGAAATAAAAACCAACATATCAAATAAAAGCTTATAACGAAAGAAATGTTTTTTAAGTACAATTATGGGGTACAAGTCTATTATTCTAATTAAAATATCACTATTTGAGTACAAGCCTACTCGTTTAGTTTGAAAGGCAACAACAACAAAATGTTTTTTGTTTGTCGCTAAGAGAACGTAGTTTCAATAAAAGCCTAGTTCTTGCCTCAAAGATAAAGGTTTGGTTTAAAGATAAGGTAATTATTCTATATTTCTCTCCGAAAGTGTGCAAACACATGTATTTGACTCAGTTGGATCACAGCAAGGTCGTTAAAAATTTGGTAATTTCCTAAAAGCGACGAGAGACCAGGTTCCCCATCAGTTAAAGACCTCTCCCATTTTCCGCTGTTCGGAGCGCTAAATGGTAATTAATAACAGTCGTTAGCGTCAATATATATACCTAATGTACACTAATAAACACACCTACAGGCGTGCTAATGTTTCAGTTGCTCCTTTGGCGCAGATATAAGTACGACTTATTGGATAACAATTATCCTGCTTATTGCAGGATATTAAATTTTCTTTTAACGCCTATACACATAAACACGTGTGTGAGCTAATATATATAAATACGAAAGCCCTAGAGCATCTATGTATAGTTAAATATTAACTATCCAGTTTGCTGTAAGCTCTCTATAGGCGTAGTGTGTAATATGACGTCACATGTTTATCTCCTTTTCCATGTTACTTATTCTAACAAGGTTGTTGTTATTATGTTTCACGAATCCTCAAACACACGTGGTTTAGGTATAGAATGGCAATATGGCCAGTAAAAAAGAGCATTGTTATAGTTCACATAGGCAATGAATTATATATATATTAGTTTGTTATAGCTTAAAAAACAAGCTGAAACAAAAATAAATTAAAGGAAAAACGATGCAGTAACAGGAAAGACCCGAGGGTATAAGCTATAATATGGGATTATAAAAGGTATCCTAGGTTTTGGAGGGGACTTTGCGGTGGGGATACACTGTCTATCAGTCGTAACCTCCATTCGCCAGTCTCGTATAAGAAATAAAAGAGTAGAAATAAATACAGAAATAGAAATTTGGAGAGTGAGATGTAGCTGCAGACAGTTGTGGGAGGGTGATTGCTCTCCAAAGGAAAGAAGAAAAATTAATTGAAATAAAATAAGAATTAGAAAATATGGATTTGCTGTTTTAACGCAGTCCTTCCTTGTGATTTTGTTTACTTAACTTTCTCAAAATGTATTAATTTTTACTAAAATACATTCAATATATGTGATGTGTCGATAACTATGTCGCACTTTTCCATTATATTGTTTAATCTTTATAAAGTTATGTGTAACAGCCTAAATTAATGACATATTGTGAAATTATTATTAAGCCTAGCGAGCTGATTGTAGTAATTATATTTCTGAAAATGATAAAAAAGTGTAATAGCGAAAGACGTCTCACGTGTCCTGCTCTAAATACTTTTCACTCTATTACTTACACAAATTCATTTTGTAAAATAAAAAATGCAATTTATCTATTAACATGTACTAAATGTAATATGCGATATGTGGGTCAAACTTCAAACCCATTGCATATTCGTATAAATTTGCATAGCTCTCAAGTTAAAAACAATTTAATGAAATCTATATAATCAAAGCATTTCAGGATTCTCCATTTTACGTCTGTTAATATAGCTATATTAGAAATTGTTAATGAAGACATCAGTAGACTTCAACGAGAGAATTTCTACATTTTGATTTTTGAATTTCGCACAAAGCTACTCGAGGGCTATCTGTGGTAGCCGTCCCTAATTTAGCAGTGTAAGACTAGAGGGAAGGCTTGTTTGTTTGCTTTTGAATTTCGCACAAAGCTACTCGAGGGCTATCTGTGCTAGCCGTCCCTAATTTAGCAGTGTAAGACTAGAGGGAAGGCAGCTAGTCATCACCACCCACCGCCAACTCTTGGGCTACTCTTTTACCAACGAATAGTGGGATTGATCGTCACATTATAACGCCCCCACGGCTGAAAGGGCGAGCGTGTTTGGCGCGACGGGGATGCGAATCCGCGACCCTCAGATTACGAGTCGCACGTCTTAACACGCTTGGCCATGCATGGCTACATTTTGAAACTAAGAACATTATATCCTTATGGATGAAACCAAGGTTTTAATAATTCTACTGCTTTGAATTTGAGTAATGATTGCTGTACTGTAATTTTTTCTTTATAGATAACGGTTTTATAAAAGTGGAAAAAAAATTATAGGTAAAGGAAATAACAGATTAAAATGGGTTGATTTTTCAGAATTTTGTAGTTATTTGGCCATATTATTAAATAAATTGTTCAGTATTTTACTTGTAAAAATTAACAATGTAAGTGTTAATAATAAAAAACAATTTTCGTATAATAAAAAATAGTCAATCTATTTTAAAATATCTTAAAAATTAATAAATAAATAATATTCAAATATTTTTATTTTATCACATTGTACACCATAATTCCATTAAAATATTAAATACTTGTTTTAAATTCTTTAAAACCGGGTTTCGATACCCAGGGTGGGCAGAGCATAGATAGCCCATTGTGTAGCTTTGTGCTTAATTCAAAATAATAACAACTGCTATAGAACTAGAACAAAGATGATTTAGCTCCAAAAGCGTAAAGAATAAATTAAGTTTCTGTATTTATAATAATATAATATTTTTTAATAAACAGGTTTTTAAACAAGTAATAGGAGCTAACTACTCTACTTATGTAGCGAATGTATATCTTTATTATTATGAGAATATATTTATTAAAAACTAGAAAAATCTAGATATTTTTTACCTTAACTTACAGATATAGAGATGGTTTAGTTAGTATAAATAATCCTGAAATAAATAATGTTATTAACACTATCTATCTAGCAGAATTAGAAATTGTCTAATATAGAAATACATTTAGATTTAGAAATTAAAATAATAGATATGGATATTAATGTAAATATTTTTGATAAAAGAAAATATTTTTCTTATCCAGTTTATGGTTTACCCTCTTTTAATAGTAAGGTACCATACCCTTCTTTTATAAGTATTATAACTTCACAGTTATTCAAATACTGTAAAATTACAATATTTTATCAGTAATGTTGAAATACTGATACTAAAATTAATATTTAATGCATTTAATGAAGAAATTTCAAACAAAATTATTAAACTGTTTTGTAACAAATATCAGAACGCATTAAATAAATATAAATAAATAAAAACTATTTTATTTATGAATTAGGTCATTTAACAACCTGGCACTACTTTATGCGGATGTACACCATGCTCTATTTGTTTGTTTTGGAATTTTGCACAAAGCTACTCGAGGGCTATCTGTGCTAGCCGTCCCTAATTTAGCAGTGTAAGATTAGAGGGAAGGCAGCTAGTCATCACCACCCACCGCCAACTCTCGGGCTACTCTTTTACCAACGAATAGTGGGATTGACCGTCACATTATAACGCCCCCACGGCTGGGAGGGCGAGCATGTTTGGCGCGACTCGGGCGCGAACCCGCGACCCTCAGATTACGAAGCGCACGCCATAACGCGCTAGGCCAACCATGCTCTATGTGAAGTCTTGTTTGTAGCATGATAGTCACGGCAAATTTAATGAATGGTTGGTGGTTGGGAACTGTGCTAATTTATTTAGATAATTGGATGGGACGCTCATACCAGTATAATTCAGTTGTTGTGCTTTCAGTTAGTATCTTTCTACCATATTGGGGACTGGTATGGTAACTTCATGAAGTAGTTTTTCATCTTACTTACACCCAGATGGCAGTACTGTGGTTCCTTGTTTTTATTTCAATTATTTTTATTTCTTTACTTTACAGAGCAACCATTTTCCCACACGTGCCTGCAGGCAGTGAAGGGTGATGTAGATGTGGGGTTTTGTGTGCTTGTATGTCCAAACACCCGGCACGGCCAGATGGTTAAGAAGTTAGACTCGCAACCTGTGGGTCGATGGTTCGATTCCCCGTCACACCGAACATGCTCGCCCTTTCAACCGTGAGGACTTTATAATATGACTGTCAACCCAACTATTCGTTGAAAGAAAGACCAGCCCAGGAGTTGGTGGTGGATGGTGATGCCTTCTCTCTAGTCTTTCACTGCTAAATTGGTGATAGCTATATATATATATATAGCAGTCGTGTAGATTTGCGTTAGATTCAAAAACAAACAAAACCTGTTTTGTTGTTAACGCAAGTTGACAATGTTTTTTAATCCGAAAGAAAACTAAACCTATCAAATAATACCTCAGAGTGAAAGACATGTATTTATTGAGGGTAATTCGAGAATTGCTTTTTGACACAAACTACATAAATAGAGTAAGTTTGAAACGAGCACAGGCTGTATCCTGAAACTTTTAAAGTCCGAACCAATTAAGACCATCTGAACACTTTCCAAGTATAAAGAAAAGTAGAAATGTTCCAGAAACTATTTCGTAGATGAAGAAAATAACTCAGAGACACAGAATATGTGAGTGTAACTAAAAACAGTTTAAACACATATAATTATTTTATATCTAAAGACAGTTAGAGTTCATAGATTATTTAGGCAAAATATTTATAATAAAACTTAGTTAAACGACGGCATATGGAGTTCCAGTTATTTAGTGTTTAGTGAAACTAGACAATTGTAGGAATTCCATGTGGAGAGTTGGTAATAAGTTACAAGAACGGAGTTCCAGGTTCCGAGTGGTTTTCGAACTACTTTCCCTATCGTCGATAATGCCAAGTCTGAGAGTCGTGGTTACATATTATATTACAACACCACAATCTCTGTTGTACTAAGCTTCCTTAAGTTGTTGTAAATGTCTTAAGATCTTGGAAAACCTTCCATCGTACGTAGACATCGACTTTCAAGACAACTTTGAAGCAGAAGAAGTCCACTGTTCTACAGTCAGTGAATTAGCAGAGAAAGGAAAGGGTTAAGTTTCATTATTTATGGTTCGATAAAACTATGCTGACTTGTATGTCTTTCCTGATGTAACCGTGAAAAGTATATACCAGGATAGGGTATATGATGAGCACCAGCTTTATTCTCTGTGGCTTGTAAAAACTATGCTATGGTCATACATGTCTGACATGTCTTTTTATTTTCTGATGCCACATCTTTCTAGGTATTCTGTTTCGTATGTGTGATGTAGCATGTTTCACTGATGGTAACTACAGTTCACCTTTTCTTTACAAGGCCCGACGGTAAAACTTTATCTATATCATGAAATGTCTTATTACAATGTGATCAATAGCAAACAATTTATTTGTTTTCGAAGTTGTTCAAACAAATCCAGGCCTCGTCTATTATTACAACTTCCATATCTCACGCGAAAAGTTGTTTTCATTCTATCTTTGTATAGTTTTCTGTAGACCGTTCAGTGTTTTTTGAGTAACAGTATATATATATACTTAGTTAGAATTTATGGTTTTTGGTTCTTTAAAAGAGAACATCTTGGAGAATCATTGTACACACAGTTAATTGGGATGCGCAACTTTTTACAAACCACTTTCTGGGAACTTTTGTAATGGCAGAATGGTTCTTCATACGGCGTGTAGATCACGTTTATATCCATAAGATACGGGTGTGCTGTTCTCAACATCCAAACGTTATTCATTGTATGTGTACTTCTTTGATATTTTATTGTATAGATTTCTTCCTTGGACAAGAGCTGAGACATAGTTATCTAGTTATAAGTCTACCATGGACGGATTTCGCTGTCAAAAAGATGAACCAAGGCTTGTCGCTTACACCAAGATAATGTATTAGCATAAGCAAAAAAATACGATTGGCCCCCTGTGGTATGTATAAACACAACAGGCTTAAACAATATTCTGTAAGAATATGAATTCCATCGGGCTCCATGCTCTTTGAACTGTTCGTTTAACTATGGCAAAATAGGTTTGATGTAATTATACATCTGATGGAAAATATTGTACGAAAAGAAAATAGTATTGCAAACTCGAAATGCATTGAGAAAGAATAGATGTTATCCAGGAATATGAAATAAGTTGAATATTGTTTTATCAGTTAAACGTTACTCCGATAAAAATTTTTCCATATGAATAAGAAATATGAAACTGAAAAAAAGTTTGTTTGTTTGTTTTTTGAATTTCGCACAAAGCTACTCGAGGGCTATCTGTGCTAGCCGTCCCTAATTTTGCAGTGTAAGACTAGAGGGAAGGCAGCTAGTCATCACCACCCACCGCCAACTCTTTGGCTACTCTTTTACCAACGAATAGTGGGATTGCCCGTAACTTTATAACGCCCCTACGGCTGAAAGGGCGAGCATGTTTGGCGCGACGGGGATGCGAACCCGCGACCCTCAGATTACGAGTCGCACGCCTTAACACGCTTGGCCATGCCGGGCCATACTGAACAAAAAAGAAGCCGCTAACTGCTCATACATGAGAAATCAAGGACCCTAGGAAAAGTTTTGAGACCGATACTAAATTAAATATGTAACACATAACATGAGTTCTGGTTGGATAGGGAGAGATCCTTTAGTGAAACTAATCTCACGTTCTGGTATATAAAACTAAAATAATGAACTATCACACTTGTAGTTTCAGCATGAACTCAATTAGTTGGGCGATCCGGAAATTTTCAAATTTTTATTTTCACTTTTACAACAGGAAGTAAAATATTACACTTTTGGTTTCTCCTTGGAGAGTAATCGCTTCACAAGATCTTTAAGTAATTTTCTAGTTTTATGGCGTTCAGGAAAACCTATTATGGGGTTTATGTTTTTATAAGTATCGACTAACGGCGACGAAACATATCAGTGTCATCCAAACATGTACATTTAAAACTATTTATGTTTTTTCCAATCTTATCCTTGCGGTATAAAAATATTAATGTCAGATTTGTGTAATTTTGTTCTTAGGCCTGATGGTTAGGGTGCTAAATTAGCAATCCGAGTGTTGCGGATTCAAATCCCCGTCACCGGTTATGTTCGCCCATTAGGGTTGCTGTCAAGTACAGACACCCGAGTGTAAACTGTTGTTGCTATTGTTTCGAATTACGCACAAAGCTACACAATGGGCTATCTGTGCTGTACCCACCACGGGTATCGAAACCCGGATTTCAGTTTTGTAAGTCCGCAGACATACCGCTGAGCCACTGGGGGGCTCGAGTGTAAACATTGTTGGCTAATACGAAACACCCGAGCTGTTGATTACAAAACTAGTTTAGGATTAATGTCGAATGAAGATTTCGTTTGTTTGTTTGTAATTAAGCACAAAACTACGCAATGAGCTATCTGTGCTCTGCCCATCACAGGTATCGAAACCCCGTTTTTAGCGTTGCAAGTTTGCAGAAATACAGGTGTGCCACTGGAGGGCTTCGAATGGAGAAGTTGTCGTTTCATTTTTATTATTACCTGAGTTTCTAACTTTATTAACTCAGTGTTATATTCTCGCTACTTAAAACGTTTCTTTTTCAAACACCGTAGTCATTTGGTATTATTTAATTATAATTTTTGCATTCATAATTTTTCTACACTTCTAAACTCATTAGAATGGTGGTGAATTCAAGTGTTGTTTTTTGTTGTTTTACAATTTTATAAACTTTTCTATTGTGAATGTCTCGAGAGCTTCATTTATTTCTGTTTAATTAACAATCATTCATAATTCCAGCCATATATAATTTAGGGTTATGTTTACAATCTAAGGACATCTGAGCTAGGTATAGCACAAGTTAACTCAAAGCTGCATGATAAAACACACGCGCTTCACTACAAAGTGGGCCCGGCATGGCTAGGTGGTTAAGACTCTCGACTCATAATCTGAGGGTCGCGGGTTCAAATGTCCGTCACACCAAACATGCTTGCCCCTTCAGCCGTGGGGGCGTTATAATATGACAGTCAACCCCACCCTTCGTTGGTAAAAGAGTAGCCTAAGAGTTGGCGGTGGGTGGTGATGACTAGCTGCCTTCCCTCTAGTCTTACACTGCTAAATTAGGGACAGCTAGCACAGATAGCTTTGCACGAAATTCAAAAAAAAAAAAAAATCCTACAAAGTTTATAGGCTCTCCTTATGGTTCACAAACGTACCGTTAAAATTACTTCCATATCGACCCCAAGGGTGGATTCTTGCCCGAAACAAAAACACTTTGGAACACATCCGCCCTTGATACCTGAGTAAGTTGGGCTTGTTTGGCTCCGCTCACTTGTTAATAAGGGTATGAGTACATTTTCGTACATAGCATTCCTCTTTAGACCGCGAAAGGGCTTTAATGTTCTAATCTGGATCTGTAACCCTGAAAATCTACTAGTATATTCTTATCATACCTTCAGTGGCCTTCAGGAATCGTATTGTTCCTATTTCGTAACCTCTTCAATAGGGGACTATAGCGTATAGATAAAGACAAGTGCAGATTTACCCCAAGCTCGGATGCTTAGTTTGATCCTGATAGTTCTACATTTGTTGAAGGAATTTCTGGAGATACGAACAAGCCCACACACAAGGTGAATTAACATAAAGTTTATTTTCTTTGGATTTGGATTTTTTGATACTCATCACGAATAAACTATTGCATAAAATGAAAATGTGTTGTTGTTTTACGTGTTACAACATGTTAAATATCTCTAATATCATACATAAAACAGACATTATATACTTAATAGTATTAAACGAATACACTACATGGCCAAAAGTATGTGGACACCTGACCATCACATCCATATGTGTTATTGAACATCTCATTCCAAAACAATTGGCATTAATATGGAGTTGTTCCTCCTCTGCTGCAATAACAGCCTCCACTTTTCTGAGAAGCCTTTTTATTATATTTTGGAACATGGCTGCGGGGATTCGCTCCAATTCAACCACAAGAGCATTAGTGTGGTCAGACACTAATGTCGGGCGAGAAGGCCTGGTTCACAGTCGGCGTTCCAATTCATCCCAAAGGTGTTCGGTGGGGTCGGAGTCAGGACTCTTTGCAGGTCAGTCAAGTTCTTCCACATCAACCTCGGCAAACCATGTCTTTATGGACCTCGCTTTGGGCACGGAGGCTTTGTCATGTTGAGACAGAAAAGGGTCTTCCTCAAACTGTTGCCACAAAGTTGGAAGCACACAATTCTCTAGAATATAATTGTATGCTGTAGCATTAAAATTTCCTTTTACTGCAACTATAGAGCTTAGCACAAACCATGAAAAACAGCCCCAGACCATTATTTCTCCTCCACAAAACTTTGCCAGATAGTGAAGCGTGATTCATCACTCCAGAGAACTAGTTCCCAATGCTCAAGAATCCAATAATGCTATACACCACTCCATCCGACGCTTTGCATTGCACGTGGTGATCTTAGACTTGTGTGCTGCTGCTCGGTCATGGGAACCTATTTCATGAAGCTCCCGATGAAAGGTTCTTGTGCTGACGTTGCTTCCAGAGACAATTTAGAACTCGGTAGTGAGTGCTGCATCTGTGGAAAGACGATTTTTTTTGCACTACACGCTTCAGCACTTGAAGATTCCATTCTGTGACCTCGTGTGGCCTACCACTTTGTGGCTGAGATGTTGTTGCTCCCAGATATTCGACTTTACAATAACAGCACTTACAGCTGACTGGGGCAGCTCTAGCAGGGCAGAAATTTGACGAACTAACTTGTTGGAAAGGTGCCATCTTATGACAGTACGACGTTGAAAGTAACTGAGCTCTTCAGTACGAATCATTCTACCATCAATGTTTGTCTATGGAGATTGCATGGCTGTGTGCTTGATTTTATGCACCTATTAGCAACGGGTGTGGCTGAAATAGCCGAACCCACTAATTAGAAGGAGTGTCTTCATACCTTTGGCCATGTATTGTATCTGTGTTTTACCGTTTTATTTCATTTAAGACATACGTAAGTCTGGTGCAGTTTATTTGTTTTATTACATCTTTATATTACGTGAGAAATATTTAGGAAATTAATCGGTTGGGTGAACTATGGCAAATTTCAAGTCGTATTTTTACCTCGTTTCCTTTTACTTCTGGTTTAAAGAGCTCTCTCCAGCTTATTCTGGTTTCTTTCAGAACTTCTGGAGTAAGGAACTCTCTCCATCTCATTCTGGATTTCATCAAACCTTCTGAGAGCTCTTTTTATCGTATTCTGGTTTTCTTCAGAACTTTTGGAGTGAAGAGCTCTCTCCATGTTATTTTGGATTTCGCCAGACCTTTTGGAGTAAAGAGCTCTCTCCATCTTATTTGGGTTTCCTTCAGAAGTTTTGGAGTAAAGAGCTTTACTCAGTTTCAGGAACACCATTATACTTTGTCTTTCGTGCTTTCTTTAAATTTTATTGATTTATAACAAAAGTCATTCTGTTTTCTAATTTTGATTTTTGCCTTTTTCTTTACCTCATTCAGAGTAAGAAATTTAGATAAATTCTAATAAACATTTCCTTATTTTCTCCCTGTTGACTGCGTTTAATATTCTTGCCTATAGAGTAAATCAGTACATATGAGAATGCCACAACAGCAATACTTTGATATTGCTTTCTGTGTCTGGAATAATATCAGTATTGTACAGGGTTTTCAGTGTTTCTCCACCCACCCCACTACTCCTTTGGTTTTGTTCTTTGTCTTATCAACTTAAAACAGACCCGTTGCGACACTGAATTTGTTAGCGATTTGTCGTGTTTCACTGACCTGTATGACGTCATAGCATTAATTCATACCTCGTGAAACCTATCCACTCTGCTCGAGGTGCGTGGGAGTCACGCAGGAAAACCTTTGAATTGAACGATTCAAATCAAAAGTAAGTAAAAGCTGGCCATGTTTTAAAACATACTTTATTTCTTGGTTTTGAACTTTTCCTGTTTTTGTTTAGGTTGACCAGTTCTGTCATGATCTTTCACAACTTCTAATTTGGGTAATCCATATTTACTGTAGTTGAATGTGGACATATCTACAGCCAGACTAGCTTTAGCTTTCACTTTTCACCATTAAACAGTTCTGATATTAATTTACCTCAAACATAGAGGTTTATTTCTAGCTGAACCTCATGAAAACCGTAACTCATTTCATTCAATCCTCTAATGACATTTAATAAATCTCCAACCAGTCATAGCATTAATTTTAATTGCACAATTTGCAAACCATTAGCCAAATTAACAAAATATGATGTCACAATGGTTTCTGAACATCGTTGCTACGTGATACGTACAAACATTTCAAAACGAGTCATTAAACGCGGGAAATCCACAATCATTTGTCTAGACACTCACATAGTTACCTGACAAGTTTCCGAACTCGTCTTTACGTAAATATCTTTGAAGCATCTCTTTGTTAGAATTTTCTTATCTAAGTAATTTAATATCCACCCGAAAAGGTTTGTTCAGATGTTTAATTATTTATTTGATTTTAGCTGTATTTAAAATGTAGTGTAAGTTAGAGGTGGCATTTCTGCCTACTTAGGCCTACGATGTTAAACCTACTTCCTGTTCTATGCGTCTGTCCTATCGTAGTCATGGTAAAACGAAGACGACACGTTTCGTAAAAACATTGCTGAGAAAGAAACAACAACAAAAACAAACTATTTGAAACCTAACTTCATTAGAGAAATGGCTCTGTTTCTTTAACTTTAATATGTCTAATCCTAACTTGAAACCATGACCAGGTTTATTTCTTATATTTTAAATTCCGAATAGACTTGTATTAACGTTGCTTCATATTTCAACAATGTAACAGTTCCTAATCCTCTACTTTAGTTTGATATGTGGGTGTTCTCCATTTTCTCAATTATTTACCCTGGGGTATTTTTTACCTAATTTGTTTACCAAGTGATTTAAAAAAACAAAAAAACAGTTATGTTATTTGTCTGTTGCTTCATTTTATTCTATGTTAGAAAAGTTTACAAGGCAGCATATTAATGCATATTTAATTACAAATGACGCTAGCAAAATTTGTATGACGGTTACAGTGTTTGAGAAGGAAATAATTCTATATTTATTTTTTAAGTATTTTTAATAGCAATATGGATTATTTACCATTATTTTTATTTGAAGCTTTTGTACGGTTGTTAGGCCTACGTTACATGTAATTTGTGGTAATTTAAATCTATTTGTTTTCCTCATATTATTCTCTACACGAACTATCTTTGTTGTTTCTTGCTCTATATTTATCCACTGGCTGAATATTTTTAGAAATGGCAAACTTATAGATAAATAAGCGTTTGATGAATTATTAGAGAAATAAAAATTGTAATTAACTCGAATCACATTATCTATATTAATGAAAGGGCGTGTTTGTGGGTTTGTGTGCCTGTTTGTGACAACCATAACTCCAAGAAGAAGTTAGTTTTTTTTTAAATTTCATGCAAAGCTGCATGACGGCTATCTGCACTAGATGTTCATAATTTCGTAGTGAAAGACTAGAGAGAAGGAAGATAGTCGTCACCACTCACCGCTAACTCTTAAGTTATGCTTTAGCCAACGAATAGCTGGATTGATCGTAACTTTATAAGGCCCCCACGGGCGAGTCAAACACCATAACCACTTGACCATGCCGGCCCAACTCCAAAGGGAAAGAACCTAGAAACATGACATTTTAGTGAAAAATAATGGACCCTGATGGTGTGCATCTACTTGTCCATGTGCGTGTACGAGCATATCTTTATGTGAGGTAAGCAAGTAAAGACCCATATAGAAAAGAATATGTGACCTAGAAATCTAACATTTTGCACTCACACTAAGTGGACCCTGAGGATGCGCATCTGAGTATTAGTTACTTTATTCACGTGCGTGATCGTATGCTCGTCTTTTTTATGAGGTAAGCCAGCGTAAAACCACATAGAAAAAAGTAGTTCCTTACATAACAGCTTCTAACATCTAGAAAAGACAGTGCGTTTTGGTAACAATAGATTCCAACAACAGTTTTAAGTCGTGTTGCTTAGAAACGAAAGTGTGTAGGTTATAGTTTTATGCTAAAATGGGTTTAGAATACACACACTGACATAGTCATATAGAATATATCAACCTAATAACCTGAGCGAAACAGGGTACATTCACTAGTGTGTAATAAATTGTAAGTTGCAGGTACTTTAGTTCTTACAAAACTCAAAACCAGATATTTACAATTTCAAATAGGCTTACATTTACACTCTACTCTCAAAATTACCACATCTTCCAAACTTCGTGCTTTGTAAACAAGCCTAAAACTTTACAATATCTATATGTTGAAATAAAGTCTTAACCATGATTCCCACTTATTTATTGGTCGACAGAGACTTGGAACCTCTGATGAACGAGATCGTTTGTTAGTCGTCATGACGACTTTATATCTCTGCCGGCAGTATTTGTTATTTAGGCTCTCTACTCTCTAACGTTATTGGAGTTATATAATGACCTTGATAAATAATTCTGAAATTTTTCTAAGTAGTAAAAGAAAATAACACGCGATTATAAATAATGTTTAATTCGTGTATCTTTTAGCTTTTTTTGGAAAGCAGACCTGAATATTCTACACATTTTACAAGAAACAATTGAAAAATATTATTTAATGTGTCACAAGTCCCCCAGTGTCTTACAACTCTAGAAACCAGCTTTTGATACCCTTGGTGGGCAGAGCACAGATAGCCTATTTGTACTTAACTTCAAACAAATAAAAATATGTCACAAAAATCTTACCTTCTTAAATTCTCACTCATGGCGGTTCTTCAAATCACTAAGAAACAAATCATGTTTCTATGTAGCAGAATAATGTTTGATGATAAGTTATTATTACCATTAGTATTGTTAATAATGTCCCTCGCTGGATTTACAACGCTAAAATCAGGGGTTAGATTCCGCTCGATAGACTCAGCAGATATTCTGATGTGGCTCTGCTGTAAGAAAACATATACACACACTGTGGATAACTCCAAACATTTCGTCTTCATTTTTCATATCCTCGCAAAACAATTCTGTGGAAAAGGAATTCGGTTCGTTTCGTTGGTCCGATACCAATGGTCAACTTTAGTATAATATTGTTAATATTTCTCATATGGAAGATATTAATAACGGTGGAAAACTCTTAGAAATAACCAACATGTCGTGAATATTCGACTTTTGGTTATGACACTGAAATCTAGTCATCAGTGATATCATGTATAGTTGGATATTCCAGCTTTTCGCTATCTCATGAACAGTGATAACAATATGTCTCATTGAAATAGTTTGAAATTTGTTGTACGGTTCCTCGGTAATCACGCGTGATTCAGTACCTCATACAGGTGATTAACAGGTTCAAGTAACTCAATGGTTGAAGATCACACCATTGTACCATTCAGACTGATATCGGATCAAGTGGATGTTCATTTTTGGATTCGGCCCGACATGGCCAAGTGGGTTAAGGCGTTCGACTCGTAATCTGAGGGTCGCGGGTTGGAATCCCCGTCGCACCAAACATGCTCACCCTTTCAGCCGTGGGAGCGTTATAATGTTTTGGTCAATCCCACAATTGGTTGGTAAAAGAGTAGCTCAAGAGTTGGCGGTGGGTGGTGATGACTAGCTGCCTTCCCTCTAGTCTTACACTACTAAATTGGGGACGGCTAGCACAGATAGCCCTCGAGTAGCTTTGTGCGAAATTCAAAACAAACAAACAAACAAATATCGTGACATAACAAACGTGAAGAATTTATAGTTGAGCGTTACAAGCGAGAAAGTTTAAAAACAAGGGAGTTTGGGGAAGCTTCCCCAATGGGTTCCGGTAGTTATTCATGAGTGGGAGACAAAACATCTGAGTACAATAACGTACAAACCTTGTTTAAACCAATGTTATTAATTAAATTCCCACCCTCTTTTTGTGTCAAGTGGCTGAACTATTTAGTTTTAATTTTTTTTCTCAACACAGGCCAACGGTTTGATGCTGTTGAGTAGACCGAAAATATCCAATCTACTGTTATCCCTCATAATCCGTCTTAAACCTTATGCGTTCATACCTGAAAGAAGATTGTGTAATTGACAAAGTTGTTATTAATAGAATGATCTTATTAATGTCAGGTACAACGTTTCTTTAAGGCCTACATTCTCTATTGTTGTTTTCACTTGACCAAGAAGTATACTGTTTAATCAGATATTCCTGATTCACATTCAACTAATTTTTAAAACAATCATCCTATTTCAATCCCTTTTTATATAAAGGTCTTTCTTTTTACGTTTAATCCAGTTTTGTAGGGTTCTTCATTTTACCATTTATTCCATTTTCGTTCAATCCAATTTTTTAGGGTTCTTCATTTTACCATTTGTTCCATTTTCATATCAGGGTCTTTCTATTTAGCTCTTGTACATTTTGGTATTTGGGTCTTTCTTTTTATATTGTGTACATTTTTGTATTTGGGTCTTTCTTTTTATATTTTGTACATTTTTTTATTTGGGTCTTTCTTTTTATCTTTAGTATTTTCATTTGTTTGTTTGTTTGTTTTGGAATTTCGCACAAAGCTACTCGAGGACTATCTGTGCTAGCCGTTCCTAATTTAGCAGTGTAAGACTAGAGGCAAGGCAGCTAGTCATCACCACCCACCGCCAACTCTTGGGCTACTCTTTTACCAACGAATAGTGGGATTGACCGTCACACTATAACGCCCCCACGGCTGGGAGGGCGAGCATGTTTGGCGCGACGCGGAGTATTTTCATATCAGGGTCTTTCTTTTTATCTTTAGTATTTTCATATTAGGGTCTTTCTTTTTATCTTTAGTATTTTTATATCAGGGTCTTTCTTTTTATCTTTAGTATTTTCATATTAGGGTCTTTCTTTTTATCTTTAGTATTTTCATATTAGGGTCTTTCTTTTTATCTTTAGTATTTTTATATCAGGGTCTTTCTTTTTATCTTTAGTATTTTCATATTAGAGTCTTTCTTTTTATCTTTAGTATTTTCATATTAGAGTCTTTCTTTTTATCTTTAGTATTTTCATATTAGAGTCTTTCTTTTTATCTTTAGTATTTTCATATTAGAGTCTTTCTTTTTATCTTTAGTATTTTCATATTAGGGTCTTTCTTTTTATCTTTAGTATTTTCATATTAGGGTCTTTCTTTTTATCTTTAGTATTTTTATATCAGGGTCTTTCTTTTTATCTTTAGTATTTTCATATTAGAGTCTTTCTTTTTATCTTTAGTATTTTCATATTAGAGTCTTTCTTTTTTTATCTTTAGTTTTTATCTTTAGTATTTTTATATTTAGTAGTCTTTCTTTTTTATCTTTAGTATTTTCATATTAGAGTCTTTTTTTTTTTTTATCTTTAGTATTTTCATATTAGGGTCTTTCTTTTTTATCTTTAGTATTTTCATATTAGAGTCTTTCTTTTTTATCTTTAGTATTTTCATATTAGGGTCTTTCTTTTTATCTTTAGTATTTTCAGTCTTTCTTTTTATCTTTAGAGTCATATTTCTTTTTTTATCTTTAGTATTTTCATATTAGAGTCTTTCTTTTCATCTTTAGTATTTTCATATTAGAGTCTTTCTTTTTATCTTTAGTATTTTTATATTATAGTATTTCTTTTTATCTTTAGTATTTTCATATTAGGGTCTTTCTTTTTATCTTTAGTATTTTTATATCAGGGTCTTTCTTTTTATCTTTAGTATTTTTATATCAGGGTCTTTCTTTTTATCTTTAGTATTTTCATATCAGGGTCTTTCTTTTTATCTTTAGTATTTTCATATTAGAGTCTTTTTTTTTATCTTTAGTATTTTCATATTAGAGTATTTCTTTTTATCTTTAGTATTTTCATATTAGAGTCTTTCTTTTTATCTTTAGTATTTTTATATTATAGTATTTCTTTTTATCTTTAGTATTTTCATATTAGGGTATTTCTTTTTATCTTTAGTATTTTCATATTAGGGTCTTTCTTTTTATCTTTAGTATTTTCATATCAGGGTCTTTCTTTTTATCTTTAGTATTTTTATATCAGGGTCTTTCTTTTTGTCTTTAGTATTTTCATATTAGAGTCTTTCTTTTTATCTTTAGTATTTTCATATTAGAGTCTTTCTTTTTATCTTTAGTATTTTCATATTAGAGTCTTTCTTTTTATCTTTAGTATTTCCATATTAGGGTCTTTCTTTTTATCTTTAGTATTTTCATATTAGAGTCTTTCTTTTTATCTTTAGTCTTTTCATATTAGGGTCTTTCTTTTTATCTTTAGTATTTTCATATTAGGGTTTTTTTTTTTTTTTTATCTTTAGTATTTTCATATTAGAGTCTTTTTCTTTTATCTTTAGTATTTTTATATCAGGGTCTTTCTTTTTATCTTTAGTATTTTTATATCAGGGTCTTTCTTTTTATCTTTAGTATTTTCATATCAGGGTCTTTCTTTTTATCTTTAGTATTTTCATATTAGAGTCTTTCTTTTTATCTTTAGTATTTTCATATTAGAGTCTTTCTTTTTATCTTTAGTCTTTCTTTTTATCTTTAGTATTTTCATATTAGAGTCTTTCTTTTTATCTTTAGTATTTTCATATTAGAGTCTTTCTTTTTATCTTTAGTATTTTCATATTAGAGTCTTTCTTTTTATCTTTAGTATTTTCATATTAGTGTCTTTCTTTTTATCTTTAGTATTTTCATATTAGAGTCTTTCTTTTTTATCTTTAGTATTTTCATATTAGAGTCTTTCTTTTTATCTTTAGTATTTTCATATTAGAGTCTTTTTTTTATCTTTAGTATTTTTATATCAGGGTCTTTCTTTTTATCTTTAGTATTTTCATATCAGGGTCTTTCTTTTTATCTTTAGTATTTTCATATTAGAGTCTTTCTTTTTATCTTTAGTATTTTCATATTAGAGTCTTTCTTTTTATCTTTAGTATTTTCATATTAGAGTCTTTCTTTTTATCTTTAGTATTTTCATATTAGAGTCTTTCTTTTTATCTTTAGTATTTTCATATTAGAGTCTTTCTTTTTATCTTTAGTATTTTCATATTAGTGTCTTTCTTTTTATCTTTAGTATTTTCATATTAGAGTCTTTCTTTTTATCTTTAGTATTTTCATATTAGAGTCTTTCTTTTTATCTTTAGTATTTTCATATTAGAGTCTTTCTTTTTATCTTTAGTATTTTCATATTAGAGTCTTTTTTTTATCTTTAGTATTTTTATATCAGGGTCTTTCTTTTTATCTTTAGTATTTTGATTTCAGAGTCTTTCTTTTTATTTTTAGTATTTTCATATCAGGGTCTTTCTTTTTATCTTTAGTATTTTCATATTAGGGTCTTTCTTTTTATCTTTAGTATTTTCATATTAGGGTCTTTCTTTTTATCTTTAGTATTTTCATATCAAGGTCTTTCTTTTTATTTTTAGTATTTTCATATTAGAGTCTTTCTTTTTATCTTTAGTATTTTCATATCAGGGTCTTTCTTTTTATCTTTAGTATTTTCATATTAGAGACGTTCTTAAGGCTATCTTGCAGGCTTCATAATGTCCACATATTAATCGTTTAATTACAATCTTGGTAAATATGTAACATCAGCCAACTCATTCATCAAAGACTCTTTTAATTTCAAGTCTAATCTAAATCAACTTAATCATAAAGCCTTAATGGCCAGTTTCGATGTTATATCCCTCTTCACAGAAGTTCCAACCACTGAAGCCTGCAAGATAGCCTTAGAACTCTATATCCGAGACCCTAACCCAACTATAGACATTCCCAGTAACCAGTTAGCAACCCTCATAGAATTCACCACGATAAAGACAAACTTCATGTTCAACAACCAAAACTATATACAAACAAATGGCCTAAGCATGGGCAACTCAGTATCACCAGTTCTAGCCAATATTTTTATGACACAAGTTGAAACACAAGCAATTAACACAGCATTACATCCACCACTATACTGGTACAGATATGTAGATGACACGGTTGCGGGATTCAAATCTACAGAACACATACTTAATTTTTTTCAATCACATTAACTCTATACATCCCAACATTAACTTTACATGTGAACAGGAAGAAAGCAATCAAATATCATTTCTTAACCTCAAAATCACAAGAACCGACACACAATTCAAAACAGAAATCCACCGAAAAATCACCCATACTGGACTATACATTCCTTGGGACTCGGCACATGAAACAAAACAAAAACTCAACATACTAAGAAACCAAACAAACACAGCCATAAAACTATGCTCACCAGATAAAATTAACGATGAATTAGACAAAATAAAACAATACTTCATCAACATCAATAAGTTTCCTCCACAAACCGTAGAAAACATTATACGCACACACCTAGACAGAAAGCAAAATCAACCAACTAAAGTAAATATATCTCACGAATCAAAAAATCACGAAACCATATACTGCTGTATACCATATATTCCTGACATCAGCAAACAAATAACCAACATTTGGCAAAAACTAGTAACAAAATATAACATTCCAGTTAATACCAAATTTATTCAAAAACCAGGCACAAAACTGAGGTCTATACTATGTAAAAACTACACTGACAAACATTACACCAACATTATTTATAAAATACAATGTGATAACTGCCACGACTTCTATATTGGAGAAACAAGTAGAAAAATGGAAACCAGATTCAAAGAACATAAAAAGTCACCTTCACACGTTTTCGAACACTGCAAGTCAAATAAACACAACATAACCATAGAAAACACTCAAATACTAAATAAAGAAACAAACATAAACAAACGCAAAATTAAAGAAGCCTTACTTAAACAACAACGTAAACCCAAAATAAACCAATATAAAGGAACGCTTTTATACCTATATTAATTTAATAAAATAACTAAAATTATGTATTCAAACATCTAATACCGCCCTCTACATTCCGACACTCAGTTACACAACCCCTTTCAAACATGTGGTCAGCTTCCGGTCAGTTACCTCTTTCTTTGTGAACCTGACGATGACCGAAGAAGGTCGAAACGTTGTTCGCTCTTCTATGTAAAATATTTTCTCAACCCAAACGAGCCGTTTTTGCATATAAATTTCTCAACAAGTGGGTTTCTCGACATCACTGATGTTTAGCATCTATTTGCCTCATAGAACGAATATAATAAAATCATATAATAGATACTCAACTGATTATTCTTATCCTACTTTCATCTGCCACTTCACTGCTCCTTTGAACCAAGTACTGAGTACTATCTTGTTGATGGTAACTGGAATGCGATCCGGGATGATTTTGATGGAAATCCGGAGTGTTATCCACTCGACTGGAGTTTCTACCGTTAAAGTTTGAATCGAATAACTATTTGAATGTTTTCAACAGAAGTATTCAGGTTTTTATGACATCTATGTTGGATTGACTGTATGTGCTACAGTCAAGTCAATCTAGAAACCTTTTATCTTGCTTTATCTCTTGTACGGCTCGTATCCTTATTTTAGTTTTATGACAATTTATCGTATGTTTTTTTCTGGCATTATGGACCGTTGTAGATTGATCGGCATTATCGAGTCATATATGTCTATTATTCTCTTGAATTCTAGCTTTTGTTAGTCTTTTATGTTTCTTCACTGTACTGGTGTCTATATTCACTGTGAATGTTGTAAAATGGCATTTTCCCTCTCCATTGAGTTTTACGTGAATTGGTTTGGTGTTCACTGATTGGGAGACTATTGGTTGAGACTTCTGAATACTGTTTTAACTTCATGTTTACATTTTCTCTGTGTGTTTTCACATAGACTCCTGACGTAGAGGAATGTGGATGTGTGTTTTCAGATAGACTCCTGACGTAGAGGAATGTGGATGTGTGTTTTCACATAGACTCCTGACGTAGAGGAATATGGATGTGTGTTTTCAGATAAACTTCTGACGTAGAGGAATATGGATGTGTGTTTTCAGATAAACTTCTGACGTAGAGGAATATGGATGTGTGTTTTCAGATAAACTCCTGACGTAGAGGAATATGGATGTGTGTTTTCAGATAAACTCCTGACATCTAGGAATATGTTTGTGTTTTTTACTGATTACTGTCAGTATTTATCAACTTTATCTTCTTTATCAAGTGTTCCAATTATCCATTGCTTGAGACGGTTGTAGTGATGTGTTTTTATTCTACCATCTCATCTGCTTCAGATATTTCTAGGTTTTAGAATAACGTAAACTGTATTTGTGAAGACATATTTTAACATTATATCTGCGTTCTGAACTATCATCTAAATTTTAATATTCATACAAACTAGTTTACATCATGTGCCTAACGTGTTTTCTACTAACGTTGGTTCTTGAGCATGACGTATTACAGAGAAGAAAGTGATTGATTGTCTGGGAGCCAATCATGTAAGGCTGTATAGATATCTATCAAAGGGAAAGCGCTTGGAAACTCAATAGAAAATATAACAGTTTTAAAATTATGAAATAAAAATCGTTTTAATACTAGCTTCTAAGTTATCGAATGAATAATAATGAATGCATAAACCTGTCTTTTATCACATTTTATTTCTTTACGTTTCGGGTCAGGTGTGGCTCAGTGGCTAGCCTGTCAGACTGATTGATAATCTGAGGTTCTCTTGTTCGCGTTCTATTACCGCCCAAAATAAATCTCCTTTCACACTTTGGGGCTGTGAATGCGTTAAAAGAGTTACGGTCAAGATCCAATATTATGTCTGACAAGAGTAGCCCAAGAGGTGGCGTTGGGTGATGTTGAAGTAACTGGTCTTTCTTTAGTTCATCAATATTCCAAATCAGGAACGGCTAGACCAGACAGCTCCATAGTAGCTATGCGCCAATATCCAAAATCCAACAAAGTAACTTGTCTTGCAAGTATTTGAAGCAGACGATGTTTTGCTTTTTTATTCGAGTCCCGACGTTCAGTAGAAACACCACGACAACCATCGGTTGTTTTTGTCATTAATTTTGGCATCAGTAACAATAATGAACACAACGAACAAACAGTAAGCGATCATTTTTTATGAGGTTCCGCTTCGTAATATCTTATTCTTTCTGTCACTAAATTAGGACTTGTCTTCACTGTGTTCTATAGAACTCACTTTTCGTTTGATAAATAAAATGTTGGTTTATATCTTAGATTTCTAGTTTAGACAAATTTTTTTCATCCTTACAACATTATCCATTCGTATTTACTTAAAACAAATGAATTGCCAATAAATTCAGAGTCTCGCAATTCTTTCGGTTCAGAAAACAAAAAGAGTTCCATTCCATACTTACTCTTTTCTTTAACATGTTAAAGAGTTCTACGCCCTGCCCCTCCGCTTGTACAGCAGTAAGTCTTCGGATTTACAACGCAAAATCAAGGGTTCGATTCCCCTCGGTGGGCTCAGCAGATAGCCTGATGTGGCTTTTCTATAAGAAAAACACACATTCTACGCCATTTTTACTTCTTTATATAACACGTTAAAGAGTTCCTCATCCTGTTTACTCCTTTATTTAAACATCTTACTCCATTTTTAAAATCAATTCTAATAAGTGCAGAAAGTAAAAAGTACAATATTGCCGTTTCTTATACACATCTCTGCATTACTATGGAAGGCCCGGAATGGCCAGGTGGGTTAAGGCGTTCAACTCGTAATCTCAGGGTTGCGGGTTTGAATCCCCGTCGCACCAAACATGCTCTCCCTTTCAGCAGTAGGGTCGTTATAATGTGACAGTCAATCCCACTATTCGTTTGTAAAAGAGTAGTCCAACAGTTGGCGGTGGGTGGTGATAACTAGCTGCCTTTCCTCTAGTCTTATACTGCTAAATTAGGGACGGCTAACGCAGATATCCCTCGTGTAGCTTTGCGCGAAATTCAAAAACAAATAAACAAATTACTATGGAAACGTTGATATTATTAACTGCACCCCTTTCTGTACGATTATATCCTGCAGGAGCTTGGATACGTTCTCAGGTCTCTCTAACGATGTACTATTATATCCTGCAGGAGCTTGGATACGTTCTCAGGTCTCTAACGATTTACAATAATATCCTGCAGGAGCTTGGATACGTTCTCAGGTCTCTAACGATGTACTATTATATCCTGCAGGAGCTTGGATACGTTCTCAGGTCTCTCTAACGATGTACTATTATATCCTGCAGGAGCTTGGATACGTTCTCAGGTCTCTCTAACGATGTACTATTATATCCTGCAGGAGCTTGGATACGTTCTCAGGTCTCTAACGATGTACTATTATATCCTGCAGGAGCTTGGATACGTTCTCAGGTCTCTCTAACGATGTACTATTATATCCTGCAGGAGCTTGGATACGTTCTCAGGTCTCTAACGATGTACTATTATATCCTGCAGGATTTTGGATACGTTTTCAGGTCTCTCTAACGATGCACCAGAATTTTCCTAAGACTTATTTTAATTGAATTTTTTGTACCAGGTTCAACTTCATGAAATGTCACTTTTGGAGCAGGTTACTCGATAGGAGGTGTATTACAAAATAATAGAATCTTAATTGTCTAGAAATTATAATTCTATTGAGATGTCATAGAATACGTGGAAAACATAAATTTAAAAAAGACTGCTTTATAAACAACATTATATTACTTTAAAATTTAACCTCTAGTTTAAATCAATGTTTCTGTTTCGAAGCTATGCTCATATAATTTTGTGTGTTTTTGTTTCTGTTGTGCCTTAATACAATGAGAACCGTAAGATACTTGATAAACTACGTGTACACAAACACTCACTCCACCTTCATACATATATATACATACTATTTACCATTGTCCAACATACTTAATGAAATAAAAGACACGTATTCTTAGCATTTTGGATTCGACTAACCCGGATGATAAAGACGATATTCCGAGAAAAAACAATAATTCGCTTTTAAGCCCTCTGGTGTTGTGAAGCAAGTATTGTCTATTTTCAGTTATAGTCTCCTATGATTGCTTTGTTCTCGAACTCTCTGAAGTTATTAAATAAAGCCTCAAGGTTCTACCACGATTCTTCCAGCTCAATATCTCACGAATTTGCATACATTTGTGCACCGATTCCTGACTGTTATTGATGGCGTACACTGCTGTAGAAAATAGAGAGACGACAGTTAGAGACCTCTCCAAGAAATCAATTTTTTTGTAATAATTTACAGGAAAAATTAAATTTATATCCTAGTGAGAGAATTAACCATAAAATTTGTGACTTTTTTACTTTATTTCTTACGAACAACTCACTAACTGAGTAAAAGTGCTTTGTTTAATTGTTCTAGTGCTTTATCTACTTGTAACTAATAGCTGTAATTTTCATAAATTTTCACCGGAACTATTGAGATACGTTAACATTGTGTGTTCACATTCGGCTGATTTCGGAATCATCTATTATTACGTTTATCTAAATTGTGGGAAATGGTTTGTTAAAGTAAATAATTTTTCATTTAGAATCTTTAGTTGATAAGTTATGGTAAGTTACATAAAAGCTCGTAAAAAGCCTATTTAAAACTTTTATATTTGTTGTTCATTTTATTTATCTTAAAACGTATCCGTGACCTTATACAAGATATTGTTTCAAATATAACAAATAATGAAGCGAAATACTGCTGTTTTAAACCTTAACATGGGTTATATGGCCGGGTCAGAGTCCTATGGATTAATATAGCCACCATGCAGTCTAGAGCTATTGACCAGATAATGAACAATAAGTAAGGATCATCAAATGGATTGACTATTTCATTTATAAAACCTCAAAAGCTGAAAATGTGGTACGTATTCATCGAGACTCAAACCTTGAGACTTTCGACCTGTAACTTAACACACTGATTTTTCGGACACACTCGACTCAATAAAAGTAATGCGGCGTGATAAAAACCGAAAGTTCGGAGAAACAACTGACAAAAATTTTGTGATTGAAACATTATAACAATGTTATCTATTTCTTTAGTTGTTTTGGTATGTGGCGAAATGCATCACGGTTATCTATGGTATATCTTTGTGCCTTCAGTGTTATATAACATACTTTAACTACTGTTTTTTTAACTCGCTTACTGTAATTTTTTCATTACAGGAATAACGTAACTAAAATAAGTGTAATATATTTTTAAATGAAGTGCTTATAAGTTTAAGTAATAATGCAACTAATCGTATTGAAAGTAATAAGAAATTCTGTAGACTTCAATTAGCATTTTTAAACACTTTTTTATAAATTCATCCTTATTATTTTGATTTTCTATACAAATAAATATATGGACAGTAGGTAATTCAGACATTTCCCAGTGAATTTTAGTTCGTTTCGTTGGTAAGTTTTCTTGCTAAAGAGGAAACTATTTTTTCCATACTAGTCAGCGTTAACACTAGCGTGATAACTTACTTTGATACAACATAACTTAATCTATTTAGGGAGAGAACAAAAGGGAATTCTCAATAGCCGTAGCTGTAAGTAAATCTCAAATCGGTCAAGAGATGGAGCTATAAGCTAAATGGTTGTACTTAAAAAACAAACAACAACAAAAAACAGAGACATTCTATGAGCCGTTATGCCGCGGCTAAATAGTCAGGACTATAAAGTCGTCATTCGTAACTGTTAAAGTAATCTACAAACCGACTGGACAAAAGGATATTCGTGAATGAAACAGCTTTTCCAAAAGGGCAACACTTTATTTGATTATTGGTAAGGACAATATTATTTTTCAGGGACGGACCTGAAGTATGCGTGGATCGCTAATCAACAGAACACTTGCTAATTAGTATTTCCAACAAAAAGAACATCTCGTCTCACTTACCAAGGTCTCAAGATCGTAACAAGGTGATAATCTGCGAGGCTGGGAGTAGCCCTGTATTTAACATATCCGCATTGTGAAACCTGAAATCGCAAAAAAAAAAAACAACATCAAGAACAGACAAATGTGCTTCACTCTTAGGGCTGTGGGTGTACTATAAGAGTGACAGTCGAATCCCACTATGTAGTCAAACAAGACTGTCTCAAGTATTGGCAGCGGGTACTGTTGAATAGTTGTTCGACCTCGGATCTGACAGATCAAACAGAGGAATCGTTATGCAAAGATAGCCCTTGTGTAACTTTGAGCTAAATTCTGAACCAAACAAACATTAATTTAGTAATGACTCTTTTTGTATCCATTACTTTAAATTACACTGAAGTATCCAATAAAAATAAAGCAACACGGAGCATTTGCCGATGCCAAATAATTAACATAATATGATTTTTAAAATACGAATTACTAACGTCAGCGTCATTTAGAACTCGTGCTATTTGCAAAGTTCGGATAATATCCATTCAAAAACAGCTAAAACTGATCAGTCGCCTAAGTTTGGTTTGGTTTTTGGAATTTCGCACAAAGCTACTCGAGGGCTATCTGTGCTAGCCGTCCCTAATTTAGCAGTGTGAGACTAGAGGGAAGGCAGCTAGTCATCACCACCCACCGCCAACTCTTGGGCTACTTTTTTACCAACGAATAGTGGGATTGACCGTAACATTATAACGCCCCCACGGCTGGGAGGGCGAGCATGTTTGGCGCGACTCGGGCGCCAGTCGCCTAAACGAAAGGACTAAACATGAAACATTTGTTATCTGATTTCACTTAAATATGGGTCCGGCATGGCCAGGTAGATTAAGACGTTCAACTCGTAATCTGAGGGTCGTGGGAGCGTTATATGTGATGGTCAATCCCACTATTTGTTGGTAAAAGAGTAGCCCAAGAAATGGCGGTAGGTGGTGATGACTAGCTGCCTTCCCTCTAGTTTTACACTGCAAAATTAGGAATGACTAGCGCGGATAGCTCTCGTGTAGCTTTGCGCGAAATTCAAAAGCAAATAATTTAAATATGTGTTTATCTACTTGCATATTCTTCTACAACAGTATGGAAACGTTTTTTTTTTCATTTGTACTTTGCTGTCTGTTTCAATTGTCTGTCGTGATCCTTTTTTACCTTTGATCGACCTATTCAGCTCTTAACGTGCTGTGTGTTAAACTTGAATTTTTAATGTGTTAGCGGGGCTTTTCTGTTTTTCATCTTCATTTTGTTTTTAGACTTTTTGGCTCCAAGCTCTTGCGAATTCGCAAATGTTTTGTAAAATTCATGACCACGTGATCGGGAGTTGTTGAAGCTCGAGGCTGTGATGTGAAACAAACTGATCCACGGTAAGTAAATCAGATGTTCACTAGACCTATCGATCGGTAATGGACAAAGTACAGACGTACTTCTGGAACATACAGAATCTAAAAGTTATGGTTTCTTCTGAGTAATAGTGGTTGTCATGACAACGGAGAGTAGCATCCTCAGTTTAAAACTGGTATGAACTACGTATGTAACTATTCGAAGCTCATTTATCTTTAACAAAATTTAAACATTCGCAGATTCTAAGTAATTATTCGAATTTTCTCTATTTTTTTTGACATTTGTTAAACTGAAAATGAATAGCTATATTTCAAAGTACAACAATAGTTGTTTTGATTTTTACAGTGAAATGTTTTCGGACTTTAAGTGAAACGAAGAACCAAAAGGATTTACTTACGTATAAAAGAAGTGATATTTGATAGATTGTCTGTTTGTTTTTTTTAATTTCGCGCAAAGCTGCACTAGGACTGTCTTCACTAGCCACCCCTAATTTAGCAGTGAAAGACTAAAGGGAAGGCAGTTAGTCACCACCACCCACCGTCAATTATTGGGCTTCTCTTTTTCCAACGAATAGTGGGATTGACTGTAACATTATAACGCCCCTACGGCTGAAAGGGCGAACATGTTTGGTGTGACGTAGATTAGAACCCGCGACACTTAGATTACGAGTCGAGTACCTTTACCACCTGGCCAGGCTGGACCACTATATTTTATAGAAAATAAATCCTTTTAAAATAATAAACCTTTCCAATGAGTCACTTATCCGTAATTAGTAGATCTACATATTACAATAGAAAATATCTAGCAGTAGAAATCAATACACTTTCGACGGTTGAGCAGAAGAATGAGAGTTTATAATGCTAAAATATGGAGTCCGATTCCAACGTTGGGCACAGGCCATATAGCCCATTGTGAAGCTGTGTGTTTAAACAAAAACAAATTAATCAAAACATTGAAAAATACTAACTGCTTATCTGTTTCAGTATCTGGCATAGCAGGGGTTAAATACTTAACCCTCAGGGTGTGGTAGACAGTGCTCTTTATCGAATCGCCCCACGTCCAGTCTGCTCAGCTAGAGGCAGGGAGGTGATTGTTTAGGCTGGTGGATGTCTGGTGTCGACGGAGTACCGGTAGTTGATTCTTGCTCTGGTTAGCTAAGCTAGTATTATAACCTGCAGAAGGCAATACTAACCATTGAAGTTATTTTATAGAATAACCATGGTAAAACATCGGATTCAGTGAGTGTCAAACCATCTCACTTAGCAATGAAAAGCGACTTCAAGTCACAGAGCTGTGGTTTAATAAAATAGTGTTACACATTTCATCTACAGACCATACAACCAATGAGGAATTATTGAAATACAGAGGAAGTCAATCATAACCATCAGAGAAAGACATCTGAGGTTCCGAGGACACATAAAAATCTGGTAGTTACTGGAAAAATAGAGGGTGGAAAAATATTCGAGGAAGAATACATCAATAGTATAAGCAAATGGATGGATGTCAGGGTGAATGAAATTTTGAAACGTACGAAAGACAGGAACCTATCGAGAACCATGAACGTCAACGTTCAAACTGGACAGGGCACTCAGAGAGAGATCAGTAATACCATACTCATTATAATGGAATGTATTTGACCTGTACTAATAAAAACACAGAATTACCAAATGGGCAAAATTCACCTGTAGTATAGTAAACATTTATGCCATAATAGAAAATATTCTTTTGTGCTAATAAGACCTGACACGGTTTGTTTGTAATTTATCACAAAGATAAAAAATGCCCACCACGGGTATCAAAAGATGGTTTCTAGCATTATAAGTCCGCAGACACACCGCTGTCCGCCGGGGTAGAACGTGGCACGACCTGTTGATCAGGGAGCTCAACTGTGAATTCCGGAAACAAAACTTTTTGCTCATAAAAGCGTTATAACACGACGATCAATTTCCTATTTGTTTTTGAAAAGTAGACCAACAGTGGCGTAAGGTGCTATCGATTAGCTGTCTTCTTTTTGGTCTATCACTACCAAATTAGGATTCGCTGAGTTAGACACAACAGATATCCCATACCCGGTTTGGCCAGGTGGTTAGGGCGCTCTACTCGTAATTTCAGGGTCGTGGGTTCGAATCCCCGTCACACCAAACATTCTCGCCCTTTCAGCTGTTGGAACGTTATAACGTGACGGTCCATCCCACTATTCGTTGGTGAAAGAGTGGCCCAAGAGTTGGCGGTGGGTGGTGATGACTAGCTGCCTTCCCTGTAGTTTTACATTGACAAATTAGGGAGGCTGGTGCAAATAGCACTCGTGTAGCTTTGCGCGAAATTAAAAAAAGAAACGTACAAGTAAATAATAACATTTATTAAAACTACACGACTAATGTGCGAACTAAAATGAGCACGTGAAATAAAGTGAGTACAATAAGTTGGTCAGGAGAGGTAATAAAAGGACAAAAATAATGCTACGAAAATGGATAATGGTAAATAATATGTTATACATGCTCAACTGATTCAAACAATACGAATTTGTTCATAAAACGCTAAATACCATTCATGTATCGCAAGTGCCGATGAAGTCATCGTCTCCAATACTTTGGTTCGGTTGTTGTTAAACACGAAGTTGTAGCCCCCCAGCGGTAAGTCTGCGGAATTACGATGTTAGAATAGGGCTTTCGATACTTGTGATTGGCAGAGCACATATAGCACGTTTTGTAGCTTGGTACGTAATTAAAACTAATATTAATAAAAACTATACTAATGGCTGCATGTGCTCTTCCCGTCGCAGGTATCGAAACCCGAGTTTTAGCGTTGTAAAAAAGTCAATAGGCTTACTGCTGATTTAAGCCCCTTGGAGGTAATGTGGCACTTTCAATATTAAGTCTAGGGCTGAATCACTACAGTAGGCATAACGTTGATACTCCAGTGTGTAGATTTGTGCCTGAACGAAATAAAAAATACAATTTAACTTATGGTTAACTAACAGAGAAGGTAATCCAATATATGAAAACCTAGACGATTTACTCCTAAGTGTAGAAACTTGTAGAGAGAATACTCTCAACCGGGAAGATGTCTGAGTATTATCAGTAAAAGTTTCAACTTTATTACCTCTTGCATTTTCACAATTCATTACAAAATTGAACCTATTTACCAAATTAGACATCTTAGAAAACGCGTAATAGGTGGCGTTCAGATCAAAGCGACCGTTGATTATCGGTGTCGGAACCTATATGTAGATAAATATAGAAGTTTTTCAATGCCCGACGTGTTAACGTTATCCATCAATAGCGTGTCACAGTTAGTCCTGTGAACACATTTGTTAGTTTCTGTCAGCTAATATTTCTTCAGTAATATGTCAGTCAAACATCCAGGTAAGGGATTCTTACCGGAAGGTCGATAACTGGTTTGTTTATTTTGAATTTCACGCAAAGCTACAGAAGAGATGTTTGCCATAATACAGCAGTAAAAAAACTCAAGGGAAGGCAAGTTGTCATCACCACCCACCGTCAACTCTTAGGGTACTCTGTTACAAAGAATAGTGCAATTGACAGTCCAGTTATAACGGTCCCATAGCTGATAGGGCGAGCATGTTTGATAGGACGGGGATTCGAACCTGCGACTCTCAGATTGCGAGTCAAGAACCCTAACCACCTGGCCTGGCCATGCATGATCACAATCGTGCAGCTACACTTAAACGTTGTTTTTTACTGAGTGTTTTTTAATTGGTCCTAAATAAAGTTGCCATAAGAAATATATTGTTCCAGAAATATGCAGTAACGTTTGGAGAAGGAAACAGATTTAGATTGGAAAGAATCATCTATTAATGTGTTTCTTTTCAGGTTCTTACTGAAAGATGACATTATGTATCACATGTATTATTATTATCCCTTATATTATTATTTTGTCCAATATTCATATGTTTTTAACTAGGTTTTAAAGCCTAATAATTTATAGCAATAAATGTAATCATTTGAATAAGAAAAAACAAAGTCAAAACCGACGAATCTATACATTTAATTAACTCTCCTTTATAAAATGCTTTACGTAAAGCCAGCAGTTGGGGGCTACGTCAACAAACCTTTTGTGTTGGAACAAAAAGCAATGAAACCATGACAATAAGCTACTTTAGTTCGATGTTTACTTTCATAAGAAATATAGAAGGAAGCACTTAGCTGATTGAATGCTAAGCTAATAGAACACAGACTGTGTTAATCAAATTAAACTTTCACCAACGAGAGTCTACAGGTCGACTGAATATTCTAGTTCTTAAGGCAACCTCCTGAAGATCAACATATCTAAGGAATTTAGGTTTAACTACTTACAGCGGCTACGAACGAATCTCTTAAATCACACTATTGAGGGTAAGAAAGAGTGTAACAAAAAGATTGAACGATAGTAAAATGTCATTACGCAGAAGCTAAAAAAATAGTTAAAAATTTATAAACGGTAGTAGATATATAAAGTAATGACTACCAGAGGGAGCAAGAAGTCGCTAAATAATTTAAAAACGAAAGTAAAAAAATCGAATATAATCATTCGAAATAAGAATAAAATCTTGCTTTGAACATTGGAGTGACAGTAAACATTTAATACACTTTACCAAGAGTGGCATAAAGTTGTTAAAAATATAAAACAACGATCAGCGAGAATAGATTTAACTGAACAGGGCGTCAGCTCAGAGGAAATCCTGCTATTATTGTGAGATGTTAAATTAATTTTGAAACGTTGATACACGGGAGTTGTGTGACTTTGTATTTTGTGTGTGTATATACGTATGTGTTCTCTTGTTTGATTGGACAGAACCGTGAGAAGTCATTCTAGGATAAAAGTTTCCACTACTGGTAAGTCTTCCTATGGGACTGTACGTGTTTAGTGTACACGTATCATCCTTTTTTTCAACTATAGAAATTCACGCGACGTTTTTTTTTCTATTGTTGTTGATATTATTAGTCAATCTGTCGTTTACTTCTTGTTTTACAAGTTCCCATAATTACCATAAATTAGTTTAATATATATTTTTTCCGTAACAATTCTTTTTCTTATAACTGGGGCCCGGCATGGCCAAGCGTGTTAAGCGTTCGACTCGTAATCCGAGGGTTGCGGGTTCGAATCCCGGTCGCACCAAACATGCCCGCCCTTTCAGCCGTGGAGGCGTTATAATGTGTCGGTGAATCCCACTATTCGTTGGTAAAAGAGTAGCCCAAGAGTTGGCGGTGGGTGGTGGTGACTAGCTGCCTTCTCTCTAGTCTTACACTGCTAAATGAGGGACGGCTAGCGCAGATAGCCCTCGAGTAGCTTTGCGTGAACTTCAAAAAACAAATAAACAAACTTTCAAGTGGTGTCTTAAACATTTGGTTTCTGTTAGTGTCTGGTCATATCATTACTATTTCTATTATAAACTCCTTAAATAACTCCGTTTCGGATCGTTACCTTATTAAAATATAAAGGTAGAGACCTTTAAACGTCGCAAAAACAAACATTCCAAGTTTGTTTTTTTTAAAGGCTTATTTGTCTTTAACATTCTCGTGCAAAAACAACTCTTCCAATCGCCTTCTATTGCTCACTCACTCTAACTGCACTTCACACATTAATTACTGGAATATTTTGAAGCTTTTTGAGGTTTAAAGACAACGAACGGCTTGTTCCGTCTGGATGCTGTTATTGGACGTCTCTTTCTCTTATTATACTTTTAAATTCACAGTTGTTACGAAACACTCTCGTGGATTTGAACTGGGTGTTCAAAGCACTTAATGAACTCTATCGTTTAGTTTTGGTTTCTCAAGGCAACAATTTGTGGTTATTTCTCTATGTTTAATTTTAAATTTTCCTTGTGATTTTTTTTTTCTTGACAGAGTTATTCATGTTCAATGTCTTTAAATGACTTCGATGCTTTGGCGTTTATTCACCACGTGTAACTTAACTGAAATAAGTAATTTGAAAGAAAAAAATATTATGAGGTCACTTGGTATGCAATTAAGAGCCCCCCGCTAGTACAGAGGTACTTCTACGGACTTACATCGCTAAAATCAGGGGTTCGATTCCCTTGGTGGACTCAGCAGATAGACCAATGTGACTTTGTTATAAGAAAAACACACACATGAAATTAAGCTTTTTCAATTCACACATGTAATTACACATGTTTTAACTATAAAACAGTGTGGATATAGCAGATCGAGTCGTAGAAAGAGAGTCTAAAATGGTACTTTAACAACAGTGTGTTTCAATCTTTCAGAATTACAGCTTGTAATATACAAATAACTAGAAATAACGTGTGTTTTATTTTCTGTGTTCTGTATCTTTCCAGGTACTAAACATGACATATGTACACTCACTATATCACTCAATCTATGAGAACGTACCTTGGAAACTTTCGTCAGTAGGGGTCTGTTGCTGGGAGATTAGAAATGTATTCCCATTATGTTTTCTCCACTGTTCTACTTGGTGAGGGTCTTTCTATTTTTTTTTTTAATCAAAAGCGTGAATATATATACACACACACACACATATTTTTCTGTCTTTACACGTGTGAGTAAAACGTTTTTGTTTTCTTTTACTCTCGTACAAACTGACCGAAAGGAGTGAAACATTGAAGAAATACAATGAAATACAATCCTGATGAACATCTACCAATAGATGGCCTGAATACTGCCATCTTTAATAAAGATGGCAGTATGTGTGTTTGTTTGTAAATACTGTGTTTACTGCTGCGCATGTGTGCAGTGGTTTATGTTTTGTTTTCAGGCATCTTTTATGCATGTACTCATATTATGTTCCCGAACAAATGGACGAAGTTACGAAACTCGAATTTTGATAAGTTCCCATCTCTGTGACGCGATCAATTTTCTGCCATATTCTTTATATATATATTTATTATTTTGCACGATTTTTTTCTATTTTTCCTATATTAAAGGCTATTATTTTTTCTACATTTTCGTTAATAGTACGTTAAATACAAAATATTCTATTGAATTCCACTTCTTATGTGAATTAGTAAATTGAATGAACGACAACAAAGAATGCTTGTCTATATATTTCTTTACAATCGTAATAACGTTCACCTTCTTAAGTTTGTTGAAACGTCATACAACCTAGAGTTTGTTGAAACGTCATCCAACCTAGAGTTTGTTGAAACGTCATACAACCTAGAGTTTGTTGAAACGTCATCCAACCTAGAGTTTGTTGAAACGTCATCCAACCTAGAGTTTGTTGAAACGTCATCCAACCTAGAGTTTGTTGAAACGTCATACAACCTAGAGTTTGTTGAAACATCATACAACCTATAGTTTGTTGAAACATCATCCAACCTAGAGTTTGTTGAAACGTCATAAATCCTAGAGTTTGTTGAAACATCATACAACCTATAGTTTGTTGAAACATCATCCAACCTAGAGTTTGTTGAAACGTCATCGAACCTAGAGTTTGTTGAAACGTCATACAACCTAGAGTTTGTTGAAACGTCATCCAACCTAGAGTTTGTTGAAACGTCATACAACCTAGAGTTTGTTGAAACATCATACAACCTAGAGTTTGTTGAAACGTCATACAACCTATAGTTTGTTGAAACATCATCCAACCTAGAGTTTGTTGAAACGTCATACAACCTAGAGTTTGTTGAAACGTCATCCAACCTAGAGTTTGTTGAAACGTCATCCAACCTAGAGTTTGTTGAAACGTCATCCAACCTAGAGTTTGTTGAAACGTCATACAACCTAGAGTTTGTTGAAACATCATACAACCTATAGTTTGTTGAAACATCATCCAACCTAGAGTTTGTTGAAACGTCATAAATCCTAGAGTTTGTTGAAACATCATACAACCTATAGTTTGTTGAAACATCATCCAACCTAGAGTTTGTTGAAACGTCATCGAACCTAGAGTTTGTTGAAACGTCATACAACCTAGAGTTTGTTGAAACGTCATCCAACCTAGAGTTTGTTGAAACGTCATACAACCTAGAGTTTGTTGAAACATCATACAACCTAGAGTTTGTTGAAACGTCATACAACCTATAGTTTGTTGAAACATCATCCAACCTAGAGTTTGTTGAAACGTCATACAACCTAGAGTTTGTTGAAACATCATACAACCTAGAGTTTGTTGAAACGTCATCGAACCTAGAGTTTGTTGAAACGTCATACAACCTAGAGTTTGTTGAAACGTCATACAACCTAGAGTTTGTTGAAACATCATCCAACCTAGAGTTTGTTGAAACGTCATACAACCTAGAGTTTGTTGAAACATCATACAACCTAGAGTTTGTTGAAACGTCATCCAACCTAGAGTTTGTTGAAACGTCATACAACCTAGAGTTTGTTGAAACGTCATACAACCTAGAGTTTGTTGAAACGTCATACAACCTAGAGTTTGTTGAAACATCATACAACCTATAGTTTGTTGAAACGTCATCCAACCTAGAGTTTGTTGAAACGTCATACAACCTATAGTTTGTTGAAACATCATCCAACCTAGAGTTTGTTGAAACGTCATCGAACCTAGAGTTTGTTGAAACGTCATACAACCTAGAGTTTGTTGAAACGTCATCCAACCTAGAGTTTGTTGAAACGTCACACAACCTAGAGTTTGTTGAAACATCATACAACCTAGAGTTTGTTGAAACGTGATACATCCTAGAGTTTGTTGAAACGTCGTACAACCTAGAGTTTGTTGAAACGTCATACAACCTAGAGTTTGTTGAAACGTCATACAACCTAGAGTTTGTTGAAACGTCATACAACCTAGAGTTTGTTGAAACGTCACACAACCTAGAGTTTGTTGAAGCGTCATACAACCTAGAGTTTGTTGAAACATCATACAACCTAGAGTTTGTTGAAACGTCATCCAACCTAGAGTTTGTTGAAACGTCATACAACCTAGAGTTTGTTGAAACGTCATACAACATAGAGTTTGTTGAAACATCATACAACCTAGAGTTTGTTGAAACGTCATACATCCTAGAGTTTGTTGAAACGTCATACAACCTAGAGTTTGTTGAAACATCATACAACCTAGAGTTTGTTGAAACGTCATACAACCTAGAGTTTGTTGAAACGTCATCCAACCTAGAGTTTGTTGAAACGTCATCCAACCTAGAGTTTGTTGAAACGTCATACAACCTAGAGTTTGTTGAAACATCATACAACCTAGAGTTTGTTGAAACGTCATATAACCTATAGTTTGTTGAAACATCATCCAACCTAGAGTTTGTTGAAACGTCATACAACCTAGAGTTTGTTGAAACATCATACAACCTATAGTTTGTTGAAACATCATCCAACCTAGAGTTTGTTGAAACGTCATCGAACCTAGAGTTTGTTGAAACGTCATACAACCTAGTGTTTGTTGAAACGTCATCCAACCTGAGTTTGTTGAAACGTCACACAACCTAGAGTTTGTTGAAACATCATACAACCTAGAGTTTGTTGAAACGTGATACATCCTAGAGTTTGTTGAAACGTCATACAACCTAGAGTTTGTTGAAACGTCATACAACCTAGAGTTTGTTGAAACGTCATACAACCTAGAGTTTGTTGAAACGTCATACAACCTAGAGTTTGTTGAAACGTCATTGATCAGAAAATTAATAATGACAATTTATTCCCACCAAAAAATGTACTCTCCCCCCCAGTGGTACAGCGATATGTCCGCAGACTCTCACTGCAAGAAACCGGGTTTCGTTACCGTGTGGACATAACACAGATAAGTCCGTTGTGTAGCTTTATATGTGATTCCAAATAATCATTCAACCAATCCAAACCAAAAAAGTGTAATAATCGTATGGCAGTAAATGTTAGTGTTAATTTAAATTTGCCACAAATAGTTTTAAACATTCGTATGACTAATTAGAGACAGCACATATCACCTCTTACATATACTTCCATTGTCATGTAAGGGTACCACAAGTAATTTTAAACTTAAATATACCTTTTATAAATAGAAAATGAAACGAGATAAAGAAGTTCACCAATTATACAATGAACTTAATGCTTTTCACTCCAATACCCCATTATTCTTTGTGTTTCATTTTAACCTATCTACTTAAACCTGAATTAATTTTAATTTAGATATGAATCGACAAAGTGATGCAGAAAGAAAACAAAGCAAGAGAAAGAAAAGAGAGAGAAAGCAGATAATGATCACAGAAGTGAACGAAGATAAGAGGAAGTTAACTCAAGATTTTAAATAAAGAAACTGAGAAATAAGATTACAGTGGGAGCTCGTTGACCTTTGTTAGCAAAGTAAATGGAAACTTTCTAACAAACCTCGAGATAAATATCTAAAGAACTTTATCCTCTTCAGCTTCTAATTGGGTTAAACGAAATACATCATCTTCCGTATTATATAGACATTTGCATTTTTGTACTTATAGAATAACATAAAATAGATTTTTCTTGCTTGATGAATACATTACTACACAATGTATTATGGAGCATCAATGCATTAAAAATATAGACAGAGATAAGTTGAAATTAGATTTTAATTTGTAACTCGGAATACAAAATCAACTTATTTTTTTTCGTTGATTAACGTGAGCCATTTTCCTTTAACTGTTCTCAGTTGTTAAACATGTTTAACATAAATAAATACTTGTCTCATTTATCCTCTGCCAAAATAAAAACATAACCATACATTTGACCAGTATTGGTAATTTCTTTTTGTATATGTTGATGCTTTGGTTTCACTTAATGATGGACATTCTTGTATAGGATTTTTAAATTGACTTATACCACATCTTAGATAAGAAGCTATCATATAAGATATTACGCCCCCTATGTTTGACAAAAATGACAGGCAGGATGTGGTAGCAAAGTTTATGCGAGAATTCCAGTTGCCTTGATTGTTAACCTTAATCGAATATTTCAAGACTGGTGGCTATCGTGTAGAGAGCAGAATGTAAACTTTCGTTTTTAATCTTTTTTTTACCTGTATCTCAGGTACACATTAATGGTTTTGATATAAGCGGTTAATTGTGCGTAAGCTGTTTGGATGATTTGTAGTTTGTCAAGGAGAGAGCTTTTACTATGTTCTTAAGAGAAGTTGCTGGTGTCTCAAAGTACAGTGGCAGTTCTAGCTTCTGAGGCATCAGGTGGTATGGCGTTAAAGTCAGTGAGAAGGAACTTCTCAGTGTGTGGTAGTTTAGGTTTTTCATAGATTATGACGTCATAAAATTAGAGAGCATGTGCCTCCCATGATCCCCCTAGAATTGCACTAGCTTATCATGATGTGATAGTAGTAGAGTCTGGTGCACTTTTATACGTGAATCATTTATTAGCTCACTGTGTATGCCTTATTCTCCCTATCCTTTTCCTAGTGGGTAACATATGAGGTTATCCAATAAGTACACGAGCTATACTTCTCACACGAGGGCCTGCGTGAGCACAATGTTTCAACGTATATCAGTATCTGTGAACAATACATTAACCACTCAGTGTACAGAATTCGTGTTCCTATCCTTTCCTACGCTAACAATGGAGATAAGAGTTAGAAGCCTATTAGAACGCAGATACCATTCTTGAAGTGAGTAACCCTGGCCAATAGGGTATAAAGATATCCTCCTACGATCGAGAAGTCTCTATACCCCAGGACTTTACAACTATTGGTTCTATTTGTAATCGGTAACTAGACATTTCTGTTCTGTGTATATCTTTTAGTAACAAAGATATGTATATATCTTATGTATATATGATGATAAACTCCATAAATGGTACAGCTTTCATATCTAAGTTGTGTTGGCTGTGTCCCCACAAATTCATCCACCAAAATGCTGCACACAGCTGACTGTTCCTTGTCTCAAACACGACATCTTGAACGCGACCTAAAAGTCAACGAAGCTGGTTGTTAACACCAATGATAATTTACTATAGTATTTGGAATTCATATTACATTATATCTTATCTATCTAAGACTGAATCAAAGGTGTAACCGATATAGTAACAATAAACTATGTCTATAACTGAACATTTAGTAACGTGTATGGAAAACAATAACACAGGAACTGTGTGCTTGAAACTAAAATTTGATAAATGTGCTAAGTTTACTCTGCACTGTTCATAAGGCAAACACAGATGGTACATCGTTTTTACACTTGAAGCTCAGTGTTTGATAAGTGTGCAATAATATCTATATAAATACAGATGGTATATCGTCCTTACGCTTGAAGCTCAGTGTTTGATAAGTGTGCAATAATATCTATATAAACACAGATGGTACATCGTTTTTACACTTGAAGCTCAGTGTTTGATAAGTGTGCAATAATATCTATATAAATACAGATGGTATATCGTCCTTACGCTTGAAGCTCAGTGTTTGATAAGTGTGCAATAATATCTATATAAACACAGATGGTACATCGTTTTACACTTGAAGCTCAGTGTTTGATAAGTGTGCAATAATATCTATATAAACACAGATGGTACATCGTTTTACACTTGAAGCTCAGTGTTTGATAAGTGTGCAATAATATCTATATAAACACAGATGGTACATCGTTTTACACTTGAAGCTCAGTGTTTGATAAGTGTGCAATAATATCTATATAAATACAGATGGTATATCGTCCTTACGCTTGAAGCTCAGTGTTTGATAAGTGTGCAATAATATCTATATAAACACAGATGGTACATCGTTTTTACACTTGAAGCTCAGTGTTTGATAAGTGTGCAATAATATCTATATAAACACAGATGGTACATCGTTTTTACACTTGAAGCTCAGTGTTTGATAAGTGTGCAATAATATCTATATAAACACAGATGGTACATCGTTTTTACACTTGAAGCTCAGTGTTTGATAAGTGTGCAATAATATCTATATAAACACAGATGGTACATCGTTTTTACACTTGAAGCTCAGTGTTTGATAAGTGTGCAATAATATCTATATAAACACAGATGGTACATCGTTTTTACACTTGAAGCTCAGTGTTTGATAAGTGTGCAATAATATCTATATAAACACAGATGGTACATCGTTTTACACTTGAAGCTCAGTGTTTGATAAGTGTGCAATAATATCTATATAAATACAGATGGTATATCGTCCTTACGCTTGAAGCTCAGTGTTTGATAAGTGTGCAATAATATCTATATAAACACAGATGGTACATCGTTTTTACACTTGAAGCTCAGTGTTTGATAAGTGTGCAATAATATCTATATAAACACAGATGGTACATCGTTTTTACACTTGAAGCTCAGTGTTTGATAAGTGTGCAATAATATCTATATAAACACAGATGGTACATCGTTTTTACACTTGAAGCTCAGTGTTTGATAAGTGTGCAATAATATCTATATAAACACAGATGGTACATCGTTTTTACACTTGAAGCTCAGTGTTTGATAAGTGTGCAATAATATCTATATAAATACAGATGGTATTTCGTCCTTACGCTTGAAGTTTAGTGTTTTATAAGTGTGTAATTAGATCTATATAAAAACAGATGGTACGTCGTCCTTACACTTGTAGCTTAGTGTTTGATAAGTGTGTAATTGGATCTATATAAACACAGATGGTACGTCGTCCTTACACTTGTAGCTTGGTGTTTGATAAGTGTGTAATTAGATCTATATTTAATCATAGGATAAATTAGAACTCATTAATAAAACTACTTACGTTATAAAACATTAGAGTTTAAGTTCAATTATACCTATTGATTTATCCAATGCATAGGTCTAAGAGTGTGTGTTTTCTTATTGCAAAGCCACATCAGGCTATCTTCTGAATCCGCAGAGGGGAAGAATCTAACAGTAGCTAAAGCACAAATCTTACCCTCAAGTAATGATGTATTGTCGTTTTTTACACTACTGATGATTTTAACACCAATTACCCAATGTCAATAAAATTATTTTAAAATGATTACTTGTTTTTTATCTTTCTGACACTGAAATATGTTCTTGTAAATTGGATTTCTTTTACAGATCGAGGAGTATGTGTGTGTTTCTTATAGCAAAGCCACATCGGGCTATCTGTGTTGAGCCCACCGAGATGAATCGAACCCCTGATTTTAGCGCTGTAAATCCGGAAATTTGCCACTGTGCTAGCGGGGGCACAGATCAAAGAACTGTTCTGTTTTGTATAAGCTGTTTTCAGGACCTAGTTGTAAGATCTACTTTAATAAAGTTCATCGGAAACCTCCGATTGTAAAATTGTCTATAATTTTTCTCTACACCATTTAATGTTCATTTTCCATAAACGTCCTTCCTTGAACAGCTATTTGATGTAAACCGTCAGCTGTAAATTCGTGACGACGAGAAACCTACTTGAAGTAAAAATGTATCTTAAGACGGCTGGTACGGATATTAAAACTTTAATTAAAATAAAGTACAGAACAACGTTTCGACCTGAAGATGACCTTAGTAGGTCGATATGTTGTTCTCTACTTTAATAAATGTTTTACTACCCATACCAGCCGTCTTTTGATACATCGTCAGTTTTAAACTTACCTGTACTGAAACTACACTGTTTGTTGAATGGTTGAGAACCAGATGTATAATAACTAATTAAAGACCTGTAATTTACATTTCTAACTACACACCACTGTGGTATCATATTCAGGTTGATGTGAGTACGACATCTTCTATTTCAGTTTCCATATTTTTAGCCCCCTCTAGTACAGCGGTATGTTTCCGGATTTACAACGCTAAAATTAGCGGTTCGATTCCCCTAGGTGAGCTGAGCAGATAACCCGATGTGGCTTTGCTATAAGAAAAACACACTACATATTTTTATTACTTGTCTTACTGTAATCTCTTTGCAGGATGAATTGTAACTGTGTGAGGCACGTGCAGTTATTTCTTCAACGCAAGATTTTTAGATTTAATTTTAGATTTAGAGCGTGATTTGGATTTAAGATAAGGCCGGTCAATTAGAAACGCATTTAATTTCTCAGTATCAGATATTCCATGTTAAGAAGAATCCGAAGGTTTTTTTTATTCCGAGACATTTACTTCAGGTGTGTTAAACATTTCGAACTTTAATATTCAATTAAGTTTGTTTCACAATTTGTTTATAGCTGTTCTTACTTATAATACGAGGCTTCTTTAAACATGCTCACTGAGGCTCATCATAAAAAAAGCGGTATTTATCAACAGGCAAAATTCATTGTTCTCATATGATACTGTTCGATGAGGTCTTGAAGAAATGGAACAAGTCTATAAACATACTTAATAGTGTTGTTTCTCCTGGTATTTATTTGTCTTTGATAATATTATTTTTTATCCAATCCTTCACTGTACGTAATTATGAAAACTAATTTATTTAGAATACGAGACTCCTGTACCCATATTAGCAACAGTAAAACTTGTCTGTTAGTGTTATTTTGATATCCAACCTTAATAAAAACAAATCACAGAGTCCTTAGGTGCAATAATTGAACATCCTTGAACCATTTTCAGTTTTAGTATAAAGGAAGATTTAGACATTTTAAAACCGACAATTTTGATAGGAGTAACTCTATATGGCATACGTGAGGTTCTTTGTCATCTTCTTGGATTCATTAACTGGTCTCTTACATCAATAAACGAAAAAATATGTAAAACAAACAAATCTGTTCCAGTTAAGGAGATGAAAAGAATCTATTCATCAGAAGAGATTTAACCACCAAGTAAAACAATAAGTTGTGAAATTAGATTAGCACAGAATCTAGAAAGAGACAAAAATATGTTCGGTGGAGTTTGTGTTTGTTGTGTAAGAATCCAAGTGATACCTGTGCAGAGCATTCACAGATGTGCATACTTTTACTGGATATAAAACTGGAAGTGATATTACACGCCTAAAATGCTCCGATTTTAAGGTAAAATGCAGGATTTTTTCCAATAATGAGGCTTATAGTGGAGAGTTACAAATAAACAGTTTATTGGCTTGTGAAAGTTTACCTGCTACCTCTACCATCCTAAGTCTTCAACTCGGTTAACTTCCATTAAATACCGTTAACAAATTGCATTATCAGTTGTATGTATAGGTTCCAAGAAGCGATGCATGAAGTTCAGCAGTTAACTGTTAAGTTGTGATGGATGTAACTGATTCTAGTGTAATTTTGGAACTCGTGACTTGTAACTGTTCACTTTTAAGTTATAAAGCGAGCATAAAAAAATTGTTTATTACATACGAATAAGTTCACACTTATCTCCAGAAGAAAGATATTTAGAATCAAAGTTAGAACAACGTGTGAAAATGACAATGAACGTGTGGAGTAGTAGTTGTACTGAAGAGGAATGAGTGAACGTGTGGAGTAGTAGTTGTACTGAAGAGGAATGAGTGAACGTGTTGAGTAGTAGTTGTACTGAAGAGGAATGAGTGAACGTGTGGAGTAGTAGTTGTACTGAAGAGGAATGAGATATTAAATCATTAAAAATGATTTTACTTCTAGCTAAAATGAGTCACAAGTGATTTCAAACTCGCTCGATATTTCCTTCTGTTTTATATAGAATTATTGTGCAATGTTTCGTAGTGATCATTGTTTTACATTGTTTTTGAATTTCGTGCAAAGTTAAACAAGGGCTACCTGTGCTGCTAGCCGTCTCTAATTTAGCAGCGTAACACTAGTCATCACCACCCATCGCCAACTCTTGGGTTACTCTTTTACCACCGAATAGTGGGATTAGCCGTCACATTATGACGCGACCATATTTGGTCTGACGGGGATTCGAACTCGCGACTCTCAATTGAGCGCCCTAACCATCTGGCCATGCCTGACCTAATGGTTTATATGACAAAATAAAACAAAAAATCGTTGGCTCTATGAAGTAAACTTCAATAAGTGTATTAAAATGTAATGCATTATTTCCTATCTATGAAGTAAACTTCAATAAGTGTATTAAAATGTAATGCATTATTTCCTATGTATGAAGTAAACTTCAATAAGTGTATTAAAATGTAATGCATTATTTCCTATCTATGAAGTAAAGTTCAATAAGTGTATTAAAATGTAATGCATTATTTCCTATATTTTGTAACTTTACTACTTGCTCTAAAGACCCACATCTTGGTGACATGTTGTGTGTCCATTTTCCTGAGTCGTTTGTTAAATACTTTGCTCTTCTAAAACAACGCATTTGTACCACTTTTATTACAGAAAACTTAAGAGCACGGACACGTATCTACAAAAACCACAGCATGTCCATTCATTCCTCTGAACGATACTAATTACAATAAGGATTTTGTTCACATAATGCATATAATGACTGACATCTCTGTTTGATTTGTATTCAACACTTAGTGGCACAACGGTACGTCTGTGAAATTAAAGTGTTAAAATTCGGTTTCGATACCCGTAGTGGACAAAGCACAGATAGCTCATTGTGTAGCTTTGTGCCTAACTTAAAACAAACATACTCGTGTATAAATATATATACTCTATCTTGATTGGACAGAAGGGGAATTACCGGTGTTTTACTTCAGGAGATGATCTCTTTTTTCCCCACTGTTTTAGTTTCGTTTATATTCTGTTGAGTTTCTCATATGTTGAAGACATATAAGTATTACTCTTTTGCTCATGTACGCACAAATTGTTAGGAGTTGTTTTAGTTTGGTCTGAAACTTAAGAGACTCCTTGTGTCATTAAGCAGATTACGTGAATAAAATATAGAGGTCCTCACTATCGTTAAGGAAACTTTCTTGGGGTTTTTAATGATTTTTCGTGTTTCTGTCACATTTTCTACAAACCTACGAACATCTTCCTTTTGTGTGCTATACGACAAGCATAATTAGACTTATCTTCATTTTAATTGGTTCTACTTTTATGCACATGTTTTTCCATAGTTCTCCTTTACATTTCTTACCAACACGTGACCAAACTGTTTGTTTGTTTTGAATTTCGCGCAAAGCCACACAAGGGCTATCTGCGCTAGCCGTCCCTAATTTAGCAGCGTAAGATTAGAGGAAGGCAGCTAGTCATCACCACCCACCGCTAACTCTTGGGCTACTCTCTTGCCAACGAATAGCGGGATTGACCGTCACATTATAACGCTCACACAGCTGAAAGGGCGAGCATGTTTGGTGTGACGGGGATTCGAACCCGCGTGACAAAACAAAACATACCTTTGATGATTCTATTCACTGAAAGTTTCTGTTTATTATTATTAATATTTTTTTTAACTCAAGTATCTTCTTTCCTGCAACATTTTCACACATTAAGTGAATGATTTTTTATTATAAATTCTAAATACCAACATTTTCTTCTATTACCAGAAATATGGTGAAACATCGCTGAAGGAATCAGACCATCACGTTGATTCATTAGTGATTTCATCAACAAAAGTCTGGCTATGTTGTTCAATAGAATGAAGATATTTATGCAATGTGTTGCACCTGCACTTCAGCTACCTTTGCAACAAATATTTTAATGTTTCTTAGACTCAACATGGACACCGAGAGATTTTACGAATGATAGGAAGAGATCAGTCTGTTAGCCTCCTCTCAATTACCCCCCCCCCCCCTTGCCTCCAAGTTATCCTACGGGGCACTGGGCCCCCTGAAATATCCCCAGCCTTATCACCCCTTTGTTTTGCTCGTTTATTTACTACTTAATGACTGGATATAACGTCAGTAAAAACCACAGAGATGCTCTTTTTGTGTCCCACTCTTGCAAGATGTTGGCTGTAATTTTCCACTTTTTTATACTGACTTCAACCATAAATCAGTTTTTTTTTGTGTGTGTGTCTTCTAGTTTTAAAACATGTGTTTTTCTTTATCTGTTGTCATTGCCTTTGTGGAAACTGCTTTAGTTCTTATTTATATGTTTTTTCGTTTCATTTATATCTGTTGTTTTCTTGGATAATTTGATAGAAACGCGAAAACGAAAGTCACAAGACACATGAAATCTATTATCGACACACATTATAAATTATTTTATCTTTTGTTTAACGCACGAACGTCGCTTAGTATCGTATTACAAATGAAAATACATTTTATCCCATGTTTCTGTTGTCTCTGCATTTCGAGAAACACACCGTATGGGTTTATTTTATTGAATTTAGAGTGATATAACAGAGAAGCAAAAATATAGATATGTATATATAGTACAGTTGGCTAATACAAGTATGAAAGCTTATAATTGAAAATAACAAAACAACTAACAATGTTCTGACCTCCTCAGGTCGTGAGTTCATCTTTATCGCGATTCAGTCCATCTTTTAGACCAAGGAGAATCAAGTTTCACCATAGACCCCTTACTCCCACTTAGGTAGTGATATCGTGTCTGTATTCTTACTGAATCTAAGGTAATAACCCTTTTCTTAATTTGTTGATACACAACTCTCAGCGTGTTACATTTTAACCGCAGCTTCAGTTAACTACAAGACAAAACACACGTATAACTACGAAGATATGGTCGTCTGAAGTGACAACTGACGTACCAGTGTCTTTTCGTGTCATGCCCAATTTATTTGGTAAAATAACTCGTATGTTTTTACTTGTTTCCTTAAGCCATGTTCACGTTAAGAATGAAATCTGAAATAGTGACTGTGGAGACAACAGTAATGATATGTGTAAGATTGTAAATAGTTAACTTATTATATGATATTTAACATTATGGAATAATTATTATAGATATAAAAACTATTCCTTGGTGCTGGTTTAATGTTGGTCTCAGTCCTTGTATTAGAAATACATCTTTACTTTCCCTTTTTTAACTTTTGTTTATTATTGTACATAGTTATACAGTTTGTTAGTTTGGTTGTTTTTCAATTTCGCACAAAGCTGCTCGAGGCCTATCTGTCCGAGCCGTCCCTAATTTAGTAGTGTAAGACTAGAGGGAAGGCAGCTAGTCATCACCACCCACCGCCAACTCTTGGGCTACTATTTTACTAACGAATAGTGGGATTGATCGTCACATTATAACGCCCCCACGCTGAAAGGGCGAGCATGTTTGGCGCGACGGGGATGCGAACCCGCGACCCTCAGATGCCGGGCCCTAGTTATGTAGAGACGTTATTTATGACACAATGTCTAAAAATATGGGAAGGTGATTTTTTTTTGTGTTCAGTGATTCTGGTTTCCATTTTCCGACTAGTTGTTTATTATATAGAAATTGTGACAGTTGTTGCCTTTTATTTTAAATACGACGTTGGTATTATGCTTGTCATGGTAGTTTTTACATAGCATAAATTTTAATTTTGTACCCGGTTTTTGAATGAATTTAGTGTTTACTTGGAACGTAATGTTCAGTTATGAGTTTTTCCAAATGTTGGTTATTTTTGTTGCTGACATCTAGAATGTAAAGTATATATATCATTGTGATATTGTCATAAACCAGTATCATCCAAATGTCATAATTTGTGATGTATTTGGACGTAAGAAACAGCTTAAAACGTTTTTTTTTTAATTAGTTCATCAGGTTTTTATTCAAGTCAACTGTACGTAAGGCTTACATAACAGACTAGATATAAACAGAGTGAAGGAAACTTAGGTAAGTTGTATTTAAAGATATAACTAATGTTCGTGAGTCAAATGATATCAGTGTAAAAATTAGCACATTGGGGATCTATAAAAAACTTATAGAAAACATATAAAACTAGAAGTATCAATAAAACTGGTTTCATATAATGAGAGAGATCATGAAATAAACTAAAAGATCTATGTTATATCATTACCACTAATAATTAATATTCTCTGGAAATACAGAGTAACCAATCACAGAGGATTATGAACTTTGTATTCCAAAGAACACAGTCTTAACAAATGTGTCGTTTGAAATACCGTCCACAAATTCACTAAACTACCCTGATGATTATTACTTTAACCTTTATATAAATAAAACATCAAAAGCATCTCTTTTCCAAGATGGCAAATGAAGGTATCAACAACAAGAAAACACATAAAACATCGTAGATTTGTCTATGTGGTAATTGAAAGAACAAACTAAATGTGATTTGGTAACTGCTAATTATAAAGTGAGCTGAACAAACTAAAGACAGGATATAATGATGGTTAACTGGAAAAACAGAAAACAAAATAACATGTTGTATGTAACGGTTAGTTAGAGAAAAACAGGCAACACAATACTATCTATTAAATGGTTAGCTGGGGAAACACGACATGATAATAACATTTATTAAGTGGAGTAACAAAGGATGAGATGGTAGTATGATCGTGAAGTATTGTATAGGTAGCTGGAGAAACAGAAAACAAGATAACGTGAAGTATTGTATGGGTAGCTGGAGAAACAGAAGACAAGATAATGTGAAGTATCGTATGGGTAGCTGGAGAAACAGAAAACAAGATAACGTGAAGTATTGTATGGGTAGCTGGAGAAACAGAAGACAAGACAACGTGAAGTATTGTATCGGTAGCTGGAGAAACAGAAGACAAGATAACGTGAAGTATTGTATGGGTAGCTGGAGAAACAGAAGAAAAGATAACGTGAAGTATTGTATGGGTAGCTGGAAAACAGAAGACAAGACAACGTGAAGTATTGTATGGGTAGCTGGAGAAACAGAAAACAAGATAACGTGAAGTATTGTATGGGTAGCTGGAGAAACAGAAGACAAGACAACGTGAAGTATTATTGTATGGGTAGCTGGAGAAACAGAAGAAAAGATAACGTGAAGTATTGTATGGGTAGCTGGAGAAACAGAAAACAAGATAACGTGAAGTATTGTATGGGTAGCTGGAAAAACAGAAGACAAGACAACGTGAAGTATTGTATGGGTAGCTGGAGAAACAGAAAACAAGATAACGTGAAGTATTGTATGGGTAGCTGGAGAAACAGAAAACAAGATAACGTGAAGTATTGTATGGGTAGCTGGAGAAACAGAAGACAAGACAACGTGAAGTATTGTATGGGTAGCTGGAGAAACAGAAGAAAAGATAACGTGAAGTATTATTGTATGGGTAGCTGGAGAAACAGAAGAAAAGATAACGTGAAGTATTGTATGGGTAGCTGGAGAAACAGAAGAAAAGAGAACGTGAAGTATTGTATAGGTAGCTAGAGAAACAGAAGACAAGACAACGTGAAGTATTGTATGGGTAGCTGGAGAAACAGAAAACAAGATAACGTGAAGTATTGTATGGGTAGCTGGAGAAACAGAAGACAAGACAACGTGAAGTATTATTGTATGGGTAGCTGGAGAAACAGAAGAAAAGATAACGTGAAGTATTGTATGGGTAGCTGGAGAAACAGAAGACAAGACAACGTGAAGTATTGTATGGGTAGCTGGAGAAACAGAAGAAAAGATAACGTGAAGTATTGTATGGGTAGCTGGAGTAACAGAAGACAAGATAACGTGAAGTATTATTGTATGGGTAGCTGGAGAAACAGAAAAAGATAACGTGAAGTATCAGGTATGGGCAGGTGGAGAAACAGAAAGACAAGATAACGTGAAGCATCAGGTATGGTAGCTGGAGAAACAGAACATCAAGATAACGAAGTATTGTATGGGTAGCTGGAGAAACAGAAGAAAAGATAACGTGAAGTATTGTATGGGTAGCCAGAGAAAACAGAAGATCAAAGATAACGTGAAGTATCAGGCTGGGTAGCTGGAGAAACAGAACATCAAGATAACGTGAAGCATTGTATGGGTAGCCGGATAACAGAAGATCAAGACAACGTGAAGCATTATTGTATGGGTAGCTGGAGAAACAGAAGAAAAGATAACGTGAAGTATCAGGTATGGGTAGGTGGAGAAACAGAAGACAAGATAACGTGAAGCATCAGGTATGGGTAGCTGGAGAAACAGAAGATCAAGATAACGTGAAGCATTATTGTATGGGTAGCTGGAGAAACAGAAGAAAAGATAACGTGAAGTATCAGTATGGGTAGGTGGAGAAACAGAACATCAAGATAACGTGAAGTATTGTATGGGTAGCTGGAGAAACAGAAGAAAAGATAACGTGAAGTATTATTGTATGGGTAGCTGGAGAAACAGAAGACAAGACAACGTGAAGTATTGTATGGGTAGCTGGAGAAACAGAAGAAAAGATAACGTGAAGTATTGTATGGGTAGGTGGAGAAACAGAAGACAAGATAACGTGAAGTATTGTATGGGTAGCTGGAGAAACAGAAGAAAAGATAACGTGAAGTATTATTGTATGGGTAGCTGGAGAAACAGAAGACAAGACAACGTGAAGTATTGTATGGGTAGGTGGAGAAACAGAAGACAAGATAACGGGTAGGTGGAGAAACAGAAGACAAGATAACGTGAAGTATTATTGTATGGGTAGCTGGAGAAACAGAAGACAAGACAACGTGAAGTATTGTATGGGTAGCTGGAGTAACAGAAGACAAGATAACGTGAAGTATTGTATGGGTAGCTGGAAAAACAGAAGACAAGACAACGTGAAGTATTGTATGGGTTGGTGGAGAAACAGAAGACAAGATAACACGATATAGTTTTGGTGAGACATCAAAACAAATGATCAAATAACTACAGAAAGTGTAACAGACAGCTTGATTAATCAAAGTAGGACAATATTATTTGACCAAATATATGGTTAGAAATAGCAGCTGGAAACACGGAACTGTTGTCTGTTTACTAGATAGTTGGTTCCAAACAGAACAACTGAGAATGGTTACTTTAATTTTGATCAGCGGAAGATAAATGAATTAATTACAAAGTTAATAATTAGGTAGATTGGAATTAAACAGAAAAAATTAAAATATTTTTAAGAAGAGGTGCAACATCACAACACAAAAATATTAGGTGCAGGTTAACAGATAAGACAAAGTAACTTGGAAAGTTTAAAAACCTTCCAACACAGTTTTACTAGGATATGATTCTCAGCGACTTTTTCTTGGATAACTGATGAACTGTAAGACAAAATCAATAGTTTCATAGGCACCTGTTTGTTTAAAAGATCGAGATAATACAGAGAAATATATCACATTCCCCACATATAAGTATTTGTTAGTAAACAGTCAACTAAGTCTAAAACATGTATCACAAAATTTGAAGTGTACGTTTGAGTATTACTAAGGAATTTTGAACAACAGCGTAAACATTATCCTGACACAATGCATGTATGTTACTTCTGAAAGCCTACAAATAACAGTGATATGTTATTTTTTTATTTCTTCTCTGATGATAAGTGGGAGATCCAGATGATGGAGAGGTCAAAGGTCACATTTCAAGTTGCAAGGAAAGAGCTTTTATAAAGCTTTTTTGGATATCTTTATACGCAATAAATACGATTTATAGATTACCACATCATATACTCTTTAAATCTATCTATCTATATATACATATATTAATATCAATAATTATATTAAAGAGACTTATTTCGTACAATATTCACACATATATTCACTCTGTACAACGATATATTCAATACTTCTTTAAGTTAACATGTTTTCTACAAAAAATGACAGAACTTATACAACAAAAAATCGTTTCTCGTTGAAATTTATATTGTGTAACAATGTCACCCGTACCTCTCTCATTTTTGTAGTAAAGAACACCAATTGTGTCTCATTTTTTAACACAACAATATCGTTTACTTTTGCCTTAAATAACAAACTGTTAACTTTTTTCTCAACAATACCGCTTTTCTTTATTTAACAAAACAATGTCACTTGACGTCTATTAAAGACATCGGCTTCAATATGTTTGTGCTCTTGTGTAACCCTAAACATAACCTGCATACATCTCTTGCGTAGCAAAACAATATTAGTCGTGTTATATTTTTAACACATTAATGTAATTTCTACTTAAAACTGTTAAGAAATACAATCGTATTTATACTATTCTTGATTAATATAAAAATATCTTTTTTTTTGCCTGTTTGGTACTAAAATTGCCTTATAGTTTTAACATAGTGTTGACTGCACTTCCGTTTATTCATAACAGCTAATTACAATTTCCCCCTGTTTATAATAACACCATTTAAACATCTGTTTCTACAGTACAATACTATTTGAACTTCTTCGATTAATAAGACGTAACTTATATTTTTTCTTATTTTTTAAGGAAAACAGATTCATTTATTGTAAATAGAAGAGTCAAGTCTCATAGATTCCACTTTGTAGAAACTGGTAATATAAGTGTTACGTGTATAACTTTTCTTTATCGATACAATAGATTCTATTTGATAAATGTAACTCAAGAAACGTTTTAAATCTACTATTTTGAATTAATTCGTAGACGCGGGTAAAGATATTTGTAAAATAACAAGAAGTTAAAGTAATACTCCAAACCGAATTGATATATGTGGGAAAAACACATTTTTCTTTGGTGTTGAGGCGACCTCTATCCAAAGAGAGGAAGCACCATTTTTAATTATTTTCAGTTGTCACACCAGCAAGTGTTTTATTTAATCACTGTTAACGTATATATATCGTGGGTGTTACTGTTTACTAGCAGTATATTAACATTTTAAATTAAAGCAGTATTAATAGACAATGCAGCGATGCTATCGACATGTATCACAATCTATGCAACAACTAGTGAAAACACGACTATCAAGGCGACACCTAGTGGAACGCTGAGGAGAGTGTGTAATACAAGCGTTACTAATCGGAATATTACGTTGATATTGGATAAACAAGGGTAACAAATATATAACATTAAATAAACAAACAAAAACAAGTGGACTGCACTCACGATTCTGAAATTCCTCTGTAATATTGTAGTAAATGCACTTAACACACAGAAATTACAAGAGTATGGTGTCACAGTTCCTTCTTTCTGCTCTTGAGAGCACAGCGCCACCTATTAACCGCTATCATGTTCTTCAATTATTGTTTACATTGTAATAAGCGATTAATCTGAATCAAGATTTGGCACTCAGCACCGCCTGATCAAAGAGCGAATTTTTTGAAGGATAGAAATATGTCCAATAAATCTTATACACAAAACGTCAGTGGATACAGCTTGGCACATTGTTTAGTAATCGAATGAATAATCTCGTTGACATATTTTACCACATTACTTTGCACGATGAGAACGAACGTGTTCACAGAGGGCCAACTTGACAACAGATATTTCTGAAATGAATAAGTTATATCCCAGTTATATTCAACCAAATAACATTTGAATATCCGAAAGAAAGTTAATACATTTTAAGTTAAAAACTGAAAGTGAGCAAACTTTGCACATAAAGTTTTTAAAATTCTAGGTCCAAGTTGCATAGTTAGGATTATTAAATCACGTGACCCATTTCTTTGATTTGTTCGTTTTTGAATTTTCGCGCAAAGCTACTCGAGGGCTATCTGCGCTAGCCGTCCATAATTTAGCAGTATAAGACTAGAGGTAAGGCAGCTAGTCATCACCATCCACCGCCATCTCTTGGGCTACTCTTTTACCAACGTCACATTATAACGCCTCCACGGCTGAAAGGCGATCATGTTTGGTGAGAGCGGGATTCGAACTCGCGACCCTCGGATTACGAGTCAAACGCCTTAACACAATTGGCCATGCTGGGCCAGTCTTTGTTAATATCCAGTTTGTAAGTTGAGACATCTCTACATCTGTTTTGAAAGATTTAAAAATCAAACATAATAAAGTATTATTATATTATATTAGAATATACAATTTAATAAATGACTTTTCTTATGCCTTACAATCATCGCTTACCTTACACGTGAACATAAGTATCCTCATAATTCATCTGTAAGATGATTTTACACACGTTTTAGCAGTAACTCGTTTTGGAGAAGCTACAAGAACAAACAGTTATATAAAAAGAACAATCTGTACTTGTTATTGTTGTTTTCAGTTTTAAAAAAAAGACTACATGTTATATTATCAAGAATAAATGTCCCAACAACCACAACAAACATTGTTATACCATACAATAATATTGTTATTTACTGTATTGTTAGAACGCATTCAGAAATTCTCCTTTGAAATTGTTATCTATGTCAAGAAATATAAAAACAAAACCAAAACAGTAGAGATATATTCACTTTTCAGTTAATACTGTTAAACAAATAACCTTTCATTAAGAAATTATATGTTAATCGCTAAATTTAGATTTCCTCTGATTTTTTAGCGGTCTCTCATTCCATAAAAGTATGTATCTAGCGTCTCAGATAAATAAATAAACAAACACCAATTTATAAGATATGTCAATAAGGTTTAACAGAATCACTACTGTGCACCAATTTCTATATTCGACTTACTGCTCAGGATCGTAGTTAGGGCCTAGGCCATCTGTAATCGTCCAGACCCGTTAAGGACCCTTTACGAACGCCCAAAATCCGTATTTTATAGGGTGGGATATACGAGATGTTGTTTTGGATATTTTCTGGGATAGATAAATACTCTTGTGATAAAACTAAGTGGTGAATTTAAAAAAAAAATTCTAGACATAAAACAAAATGTATAAAAGGGACTTTTCTGTTGTCTTTCAAAATTTGTATCGCATACAGAGAGATTAATACGTTTTTTTAAAATACAACCTTTATATTCCAGCTATATATATATATTTATAAAAATATTAGCCAATGTTTCGCAATTATATTTATTGATTGGTTGTTTAGAATTAAGAACAAAGTTATACTACGGGCTCTTTGTGCTCTGCCCACCACGGGTATCGAAACCCGATTTCTAGAAGTGCGAGTTCGCAGACATACCGCTGTGCCACTAGGGGGCGTTATGTATATTAACCCCGATAAAGCTGCAAAGGCGAAAAGTTGGTTATAAGAAATAACTGTTTTTTTACATATATTAAAGGTTGTTTTTTTTCTAGACCTTTTATCAAAATATAAAAACAAAACGAATGTGTAACCGTATGCGTTGTTAAAATAAAGGGAGCTAACGGTGAAAACGTTTAGTAAGTCAGTGTTTAAACCAGCAATGTAAAGCAAGAAATACATATCTCTTCTTTTGTTTCTAAGAGCTCGACAGATCAAATCAATCTGTCTGCTTCCCGCTAGTACAGCGGTAAGTATACTAATTTACAACGCTAAAATCAGGGGTTCGATTCCTCTCGGTGGGCTCAGCAGATAGCCCGATGCGGCTCTGCTATAAGAAAAAACACACACACATACACAATCTGTCTACCTAGCTAATCAAACTGAAACAGCTAGGTTTGTGACTAAATATGACAGCTAGTTGGGTGGCTGGTTTACCTGCGAGTGACTTCTCAGAAGGGTCCTCTTCTATTCGAACGAAAGCATGGGTGCCTTTCCAGTAGCTGGTTGAGGGATGACTTTCTTCATACAGACACTGAGACGGACCTGCGTTAATTATCAGGTGTTTAACATACACAAATAGTGCAGCGTGAAGTTCACACAGCTAGTTATTATTCATAACTTTCACTCATGATAACTTTCAGGACATTTATAATAACAAAATGAACCAAATTCTGGTTTAGCTAAGTATAGTGTGCCTGAAGAATATGACTTAACTTCGAAAATGTTATTTAATAGTCACAAATCAAATATTTTCCTTGAGTAAATTCACGACCACATTCTATGGTCTGTACTCTGATTACTTTACGCATGCTTAATGGTAATTCGTCTTGTTTGAGATCTGATTAAGCCTTAAATTTGAAATTATTTCACCTAATACGTAAAATGAGTACTCCAAAGTACCTAAACTAGCAGTAACTCTTACCTTTTATAGTTTGATAAAAAAACAAAATAAAATTAGGAACCTTCATTGGATAGTAATACTTAGGAAAGTAGTGTTATGTAGATGGAAAACCTAGTCTTACTAGTTAAAAATTAGTCAGATAATGTTTACCCCTCAACATTAAAATCAGTTTGGAGATGGTTCATGCTGGCCATGTGCTAGTTAACGTCTTTTCATCTTAAAAATTATTTCTATCGCAAATAAGTGCACCATAAGACTGTCATGTCCAAACCAAACGAATCTTCTGCACCTTCCATAATCCATCTAATGTAGGGCTGAGCGCAACCCCTCTGGTTAATATATAATATTGTACATATGACATTCCGTGGTTCAAAGCCAGTTACTGCAAATAGTTATAATCCAGCTCTACACTTTGAGACCTAAGATGCATTATAAAAATGGAAGTTAAATATCGTTATGATGGTTTACAGTGTTGACTACCTGCTTTCCATTTAGGCTGTCACTTTTCAATTAGGAAAGACAAGCACAGACAACATATCGTAGATTTGTTTACATTACCTTTTTCGAATCATATGCTGTGTAGTTCAGTTGTTGTGAATTGGAAATTCTTGTATTGTTACATCACGTTACTGGAGCCTTCTGAGTTTTCTCGTTGTTTTAATTGAATATTATTGCATCATAATGTCTTGTATTGTATGGAACGTTCTAGGCTTCTGTTTGGTTATAAATATGCCTTGGAAATTTAGTTTGAAGGTGCAAGATTGTGACTGTAGTTATAAAGAGCATATAGTGACGATACTGAAGATTATTTAATGTTCTGAATACAACTGTGATGATCAATAGTGTAATGAACATTTATATATATGTTTCACTTTCTGCTGGACTGGCTGCTTATTGTTGGGATTCATTGTCAACAAATCACAGACATCCATATTAAAGACTCAGGCCTATACATATAAAACCTAACAGTGGCAATCGAGTCAGGATCTACAATAGTAAATACCAGTAGAAGTAAACGTAAACAACCAGCAAATAGGTCTAAACACACATAACTGTGGTGGTAGTGAAAATATTACTGAGGCCACAACCACACTATATAAGCATGTCAACTGTATTTGGTAAGTGGTAAGAGAAGGACATACAACACAGGCTCAAGGATGACAATTTACGGAAGTTTGTTAAACAATAAAACTACCTAGAGAGAGAGAAAAGAGCATCAGCAGATAAAAGAAGAAATAGAAGAAAAGGAAAGAAAGATAAACTAGAAATAGAAAGAATAAGAGAACATACTGAGATTGCCAAGTTTAACAACAGAAAGATGGAGAACCAAAGAATAACAATGGAGTTAAGGTTAGCCGACTCAAGCTACTCAAATTTGATTAACAGACTGACGACATGGATTCTTTCCTATTGAGATATGAAAGATTCACATAAAATCACAAAGGCGACTGGGCAGGCTGTTTTAGCCTCTTCTCAAGGAAAAGACCTACAAGTTAATACAGGTATGGTGTCAGAAGATGCCATGGACTATTAGAAATTAAATTGATCTAGCTGAACCATTATAAACCTAATGAGGTAGGTTTTCAATGGAAGCTCAAAGAAGTCAAACCTGACACAGGAGAAACCGTATTTCAGTTTGTGACACATCTACAGAGACACTCTACAAAGTGGACTGACTTGGCCAATTGTAAAGAGAGTCTTGAAGAACTGGTAGACCTACTGATTCTTTAACAGTTTATATTAACCAATTAACATGCTCCAAAAGACGTGGACAAGATGACCAAGCTGGCAGAACAGTATACGAAGCACATGGAATGAGCATAACTGGCAAGCCAAAGAATAACCAAAGTCGTAACTATGGAAGGGGCCGATCAAAAACAAAATATTATTAAAGGTAACAAGAAGTCGACAGACAAATGAGAGAACAGACGCCATGCTTGTTATAAAATGGAGCACATTGCGAATGAGTATATGTCTGTCAAAAACAAGCAAAAACAGGAATCTTAACATAAAGCAGCTGGAGTTACCTACAAATATGGTAAAGGCAAGAAACAAGAAAAAGTGACTGTCACTATGGACTGCTGCCAGAAAAATAGAAAACTCACCACAAGAACGAAAGTGCTATCACCCTGCTTAAGCAATGCATGATTGATGGTCAGCTGAAGTTAGCAAATAGATCAACAGTGGTAGTGGTGATTGGAGCATGTGACAACGTTGAGAGTTGTCTGCAAACTACAACATGCCAGTAGCTGATGGCTATCTGTGGGACAAGAAAGTAAAAGTCCTATGAGACTCTGGAATCACCAGTGAGAACCAGCCTGATGTCTGATGACCGGATGATGGGCAAAGTGTGTGTTTTGTGTTGACTGATGGGACAGTGAAAAAATTTCCCATAGCAGTCGACACTCCATACTATGTGGGAAACCTTAAGGCCATGTGTATGAAGACATCCATCCATGAGTTGATGATTGGCAACATAGCAGGCAGTAAATGTTTGAAAGACCCTAAGAGAAAAAAGACTGAAATGACATCTGCAGTTACCACAAGAGCTCAAGAAAAGATAAGCAAGTAAAACATCAATCTAGTACAAGTATAGAAAGGTGACATCCCGAATGTGGGTCTGCGGGACTTGCTAGAAGCAGAGAAAAAATACCCTTCACTGCAGAAGTTTTGAACAATGCATGGGGAAAGTCGAGCGTAAGACAAAGAGACTTATAGAATCGAGCACTTGAAAGGATTGCTGTACTAGATCTGTTGGGGCAGTTCTACTGAGAAACTTAAACAAATTATAGTAAAAGCAGAATACTAGACTCAAGTGATGAAGTTGGCTCACGAGTCGATTGTGGGGGAACACTTAGGAGCAAAGAAGATGGCAGACAAAATAACCAGAAACTTACATTGGCTGGATGTCATTGTAGATGTAACCAGGTTCTACAGGTTATGGCAGACAAAATAACCAGAAACTTACATTGGTTGGATGTCATTGTAGATGTAACCAGATTCTACAGGTCATCTGACAAACAACAGTACCTGAAGGGAAGGTAGCTAAGGTGCCACTGAGTGAAATGCCTCTCATAGAAGAATCCATTCAGTACAGTAGTCGTGATCAGATAACTAATACTTGTATCTGACAACGGCAATGGTATGTGGTGATAGAAGCAGTCAACCGTGTGACACATTACCCAGAAGCCATAGTGCAGCTAAAGATTAAAATGGTGAGAGTAGTAAAAGCCCTCCTACAAATGTTCTGCAGAGTAGGCTTTCCGAAAGAAGCCTTCAGTAAGAGATCCAGAAAAGAGGCAGGTAGACTCATTAGCATTGGACAATTCTTTACAATCCCATATGTAATGGACTTTGTGAGGGTCAGTGGAGTCTTAAATACCATGATGAATAAGATTTGCCAGAAGGGAAAAACGTTACTGAGACAGGTACCTGCAGGCATTAGTATTCGCTTACCAAGATTTCCCCTCGGTGGATTCAGCCGATAGCCCGATGTGGCTTTACTATAAGAAAACACACGCCCACCAAGATTTCGCATAAGCGAGTACAGGATTTTCACCCTTTGAGATATTGTATGGAAGAACAGTACGAGGTCTGATGCAGATACTGAAAGAACTGTGAACAGGAGTAGAAGAATTAGAAGTGAGGAACACACAACAGCACGTGCGAGACCTCAGAAAAGGACTAGATAAGATCTGACAACTAACTTGAAAATGTTTATATGCAGCTCACAACAGTTAAAAGGACTTCTGTGACAAATTGTCAATAATCGATGCATGAAAGCCAAATAGGTGGTCTTGGTTCTGCTACCCACTGACAACAACAAACTCACCCTATAGTGGAAATGACCTTTCGAATTGCAGGAAGTGGTCACCAGCGTGGATTATAAGGTGAAAGTGTTTGGGAAGTTTCAGGATCTACTGCGCTAATCTGTTGAAGAGGAGCACAGAGAGCAAAGAAGTCCTTATTAGTGCCACGATTGAGTCTTTGTGACATCAGACGAATGTTACCAGTTCAAGAGGATGTTGGTTTGCATTAGTTCACTCACCAGTAACATTCAACCACATGATAAAGAAAATGTTTCACAAAACCACCAACATCGAGGATTACTTGGATAACATTCTGACCTATACAGCCAGATGGAAACGTCACATGAAGAAACTTAGAAAGAATATTCAAGCGAATGAGGACAACAGGTCTGACTGTCAGACCATCTGTATGCTAAATCAGTTATTCTGCGATGGACAACTGACAGAGGGCCATGAAAGAGGAGAAGCTAACATGCGTATAATACACACCAGGTTTGATGACCAAGCAGAAGTGAGATCCTTCTTGAGGTTAACGGGATACTAAGGGAAAGTCATCTCAAAGTACACTGAAGTCGCAATACTACTAACTTACCTGACCAAGAAAAGCCAACCCAACAAATGGAAGTGGAACCAAACACGTTAGATGAAACTGAATAACATGTCAGGAAATTTGTCATTTTTCAGAATGCCAGAGTTCAACAATCTATTCATTGTTCAGGACGATGCTTCAGATTTTAGAATTGGTACAGTACTTTTGTAAGAATATGTGGATGTACAATTTTGCATAATGTACGCCAGCAAAAATCTGTTGAAAGAGCGTCTGGTCATCATAAATGCCATATGAAAATTCCAGAACTACCTCTATGGAAAGGAGTTCATTACCTAGAGGTGCAAAATCCACGATATGAGAATAATTAGGTGTGCACTGTATCTTTATAACTATCAGTTCTGCACTGAGGCCATAAAGGTGACTACATATGTTGGTGCATATTAATTATTATTTAAAGCTCTGGATATAGCTATAATAGTCAGCAGTTTTTATTGTGTGCTGCTTATGCATTGTTGAAATTTAATGCCAAAAAGTCACAGACACTCACTATAAAGAATCTGGCCCATACATATAAAAGCTAACAATGTTTTGTATTGCTGTTGGGACACGTGGGCAGCTTTTGCCATTGGTCTTTGTACTTGTGGATTCTCGCATTTAACAAGACACTGCACTTTGCTTATCACACCTGTAACAGACTTATTGTAAGTCTTTCTCTGGATAGTTCTTGTATCCCAAAGTAATTCATATCCCTCTGTTTATCAGTGTCATTAAGTGCAAATTATATCTCTCTGTTGGAAATTATAAATCTCCGATCAGGACTAATTTTATGCTCTGAGTAAATGAATATTATAGATCAGAAAAGACTGTTAAATATCCTTCCTGAAAAGCGATCAATGAATCTATGAATCGCTAAACAATGTGAAAATGTAGTTCCGATATGTTCCATTTCAATGCGACTTTATATTGACAGTTGTTACATGGTTTTCAAGAAGAAGATTTGCACATTGAAATCTGTTTTCTTCTGCTTTTCTTATTTTTATTTATCAATAGAATCGATGGTTATCTTTAACGTTAGGAGCACAGTGTACGTTATTGTGTGTTACACTGCTGGGTTTGCGGTTTGAATTTTAATTAGGCCAAACTGAAGGATATGATTTAGACGACGTTATAATTTATTACAGTAACACAAGAGGGTTTAAATAACAGAAAGAAATCCACACGTTTCTACTTTATGTATACGTTTCTTCTAACTAATGGCGGGAAACATTAAGGGTAAGGTTAGAGCCTTATAAAGCCAAAATTTGGGGTTTAATTTCATTTAGTGGTCACAGCGCAGATATCCCATTGAGTAGCTTTATACTCCAAGAAAACTGCCTACTACTGAAGTCGCTCTACTAGTTAAGGATGTTACCTAGTGGTTGACGTATCGGGTTGCGGATAGGAAGGATCCAAGTATCAAAGCATGATGTTAGTGAACATGCTCTGCACTTTCAGTTGAGTGAGGATTAAAACAACGACAAACACTCGATTTTCAAGAGCAAAGGAAAGCCCTTCGTGGGCTGAATACGATCCCTCCCTCTGGTCAATAGTTCAAAATTTAGAAATGAGCTACAGCCGAACCAGTAGTACTTTTTGCCCATCAACTCACCAGGTAACGTTCATGTTGATAACTTCAATTTCTAAAACCTGATAACTACGTCCCCATCCGTGTACTGGGTTGGCTTGTGGCATTGTTTACTTTTTGCTCTCAAGCAATAGTGCGTGATATCCCGTAAGACTGTTGATCCTATAATCTGTTGTTCTAGTCCTTCTTGGAAACCAAGTCTCGCATTGCTCAGTCGCATGGAAAAGTTTTCATACGACCTCGAGAAATGCCAATCACTCAGAAATGTCAAACACTATTATACTTCCCAGGACGTTGTAGAATTGAATCTGAAGCAAACTTCAATTTCCATAAATCATTCTGTCATTCCCGTAACAAGAGACTGATGGTCTTTCGACCAAGCTAAGTTTCCAGACTGTATATAACTGTATCTCATTCTCACACACTGATAATAAATATATTATGTGTTGTGAAAAAAGTGTGCACATGGGTCCACCAAATAACGACGACAAAACTGGTCAACGAAACGAACGTCAAGGTATTAAATAAACCCAAAGCTAGACTACTGATTAGGGGGGAAAAAAAAATTAGTTCCAAAACAAACAGACAGGATTATGTCAGCGTTCGGGTTTCGGTTGTGGACTTGTGAAAATCAATGAATAAAGCGTTGATGGGAAGACTCATATTAATTGGTTGTTTTTAAATACAAGCCTACATAATGAGCTGTCTGTACTGTTTCCACCACAAATATCAAAACCTGGCTTTTAGCGACGTAAGCCTGAAAACTTAACGCTGAACTGTTGAAGAGCAAAAATACATAATGGGCAATCTGTGCTTTGCCCACAACAGATACTGTGGTTTTATTTTTAGTGTCATGTTCTTGCATACCTTCCTCTGAGGGGGTCAGAACACGGGCGTTAATAATTTATATCGTTACTCGAGAAGAGTAAAAGTCAAAGGTCGAATTTTATCCATAAAAGACAATAGAAGTTTTCGGACAAGGAACCAACAACTGACCAACAGTTGACAATCAATGTTAGTTACTTCACCAAATAAATTCAGCCTAGAAAATGGAAGAAATAGTGAATATTTGCTAATGAGCTTTTAGTAGCTTTGATAGTTAACTCGTAGCTATGTAGACAACCAATCAAAATAAATTAAAATATTTTAATGTCACAAACAACACGTACAAAATCGTTACGTTTCTATGTTCGTAAAAGAATTCAATTCATATCTTTGCTTAAAAGTAAAGATAAGCTAAAGATATCGGCTGTGCGACAATCGAACCTCGAATTTTAGTATCATAGGCCCCACTGAATCACCAGGAGGCGAAATAAGATCAAAACTTTATGCAGTTTTAAAACTGTTCATAAACTTTCAGGAATTTGAAGAATTTTATTGGAGGAATTTGAGACGTGACAACTTTAAATTATCTTTTCATTATTTTCAATTAATTTTTAAATAATAATGCAATATATGTGTGAGATAGATGTCACTATTGTTTTAGATTTAATTCGTTGACTTGCATTAGTTAAATGTACATTTCTTCTATTCATATAACTGTTTTAATATTTCAAACATCTCTTTGTAACATATTTTAATAACTTTACCCATCAAGTCTTAAGTCCGCTAGTTTCACGTACTATAAACTTCAATATATTTATCTTAAACAGTAGCGACTTCACGTCAATTAGGCTTAATATTATACTACATTTATTGTTCAATAACGTTCATTCTAAACCTTTCACTCTAATATAAATACTGAATGGTTTCTGCTACATGTAACCACCGCACTACAATGACTTTTAAATCTTATGTCGTCTAGGTTGAAAAATAAACAAGGAAGTTCTTTCTTCGATTAAGAATATGAATTAAAGTGTTCATTGAACGTGACGGGTACAGGGTTGTTACAACAAAAATATTCATTTTCTATAAAAGAATATCTGTTTAAAGCACATTATGTCTGTTTATTTTTGAAGTTCGCACAAAGCTAGCCGTCCCAAATTTGGCAATGAAAGACTAGAGGAAAGGCAGCTAGTCATCACCACCGCCAACTTTTGGGCTACTCTTTTACCAACGAATAGTGGGATTGCCCATCACAATATAACGCCCTCCATGGCTGAAAGGGCGAACATGTTTTGTTTGACGAGGATTCGAACCTACGACCCTCAAATTACAAGTGGAGATTTCTAACCATCTGGTCATATCGGGCTGTAGAGGATGGGTAAAAAACACTGCACAACAAAGTTTTTGCTTCTTGAACACTGTTGGGTGTTCCTTTTAGGTTTTTGGCTGCTAATCACAAAAATCACATCCAAATTTTGCCCATCACGTACCGTTCCATCAAAATTTTCAGTTTTGTCATATTTTTTTTGCATTTGTGTCCAAAAAAATTTCGTTTTTGTAAGAGACCTGTGAACAATGTTTTGTGCAGTCTTAGCATGTCCAGGCATGAAATCAAGCCAGGTTGGAAGCTGTTCTGTGAAAGTATGCGGCCCGGGCATGCCTGGGCAGGCCAGAACCAGATTGACACTGTCCCACTTGACACTGTCCCAGAAGGCTATAAAAGTGGCTTGCATACACAGATGCTGCTCATTAGATTAATACAGACCTTATAATGTGTATGTATTGTTTCAGAATATAGCATTGCCTCAGTAGCACCGTAACAAGTAAGTTAGATGTTATAGACGTTTTACAGGACGATTGGTGTCGGTCAGTATGTCTCGTCAATGTTGTAACAGCCGCGATACATTCTGCTCCATTTGTGGCGAGTATACTCTTGTTCGTCAGAGACGCTCAATGACTGCTCTTGTGAAGAAAGCATATCATCTGTATTTCGGCTGTAAAATTGGTGATCAAGACCAGGAATGGGTGCCTCACATTACTTGTGCGACATGTGCTGTCTGTCTGAGAGCTTGGCTCAGAGGCACTCGAAAGACAATTTCGTTTGCTCTCCCGATGATATGGCGAGAACAGAAATACCATGTGACGGACTGTTACTTCTGTTTGTCTAATGTGTCTGGTTTCTCTGCCAAAAACAAGAAGTCAATTGAATACCATAATCTGCCTTCAGAAATGAGACCCGTGCCACATGACGACAGTCTTCCAATTCCGAAACCACCAGAGGAATGGACCTTAAACGAACCAGATAAAGAAACTGCAATGCAGGGAACTGGCAGTGACATTAATCCGGATTTTGAACCGTGCTCCTCAGGCGATCCACATTTCATAACACAGTCAGAATTAAACGATCTGGTCAGAGATTTGAATCTGTCAAAAGCAAAAGCCGAATTGCTGGGTTCGAGAATGTAGAAATGGTGTTTGCTGTCACCAGGTACGAAAATTTCTGTTTTTCGAAGCCGCCCAGATGATATAACCAAATTCTGTGCACAAGTTGACAGTCTCTGTTCTCTTGTTCTCTGCTTTGGGTCGTGACCATGACCCGCAAGAGTGGCGTCTCTTTATTGATTCATCAATGCTAAGCCTCAAAGCTGTTCTGTTACATAATGACAACGTTCACCCTTCAATACCTGTTGGCTATTCAGCACACATGAAAGAAACCTACGAGAACATGAAAATGTTGCTGAAGCACATTCAGTACAGCAAGTACAACTGGAATATCTGTGGAGATCTGAAAGTTGTTGCTCTGTTACTGGGACTGCAGCTTGGCTATACAAAGTACTGTTGTTTCATCTGTGAATGGGACAGTCGTGCCAAAGAGTCACATTATTCTAGACAGAGCTGGCCACTCCGTAAAAAGTTAGTTCCAGGACAGAAAAATGTGGCGCATAAACCGCTTGTCGACCCGGCAAAGATTTTTTTGCCTCCTCTTTACATAAAATTGGGACTTATGAAGAATTTTGTGAAAGCAATGAACAAAGAAGGCGAAGGTTTTCGTTATTTAAGACAGATGTTCCCAAGAATAACTGAGGCCAAGATCAAAGAGAGCATTTTTGTTGGCCCTCAGATCAGACATGTTATGAGTGACAAGCGGTCCGAAGATCTGTTAGTTGGGCCAGTAAAGATTGCCTGGAAAGCCTTCACAGACGTTGTTGACAATTTTCTTAGCAATTACAGAGCCCCACATTACATTCAGTTGGTAGACAAACTTCTCAAAGCATACAAAACAATGAAGTACAATATGTCACTCAAGATTCATTTCCTCCACTCACACATGGACTTCTTACCCGCAAATCACGGTGAAAGGTTTACCCAAAACATTGCTACAATGGAAAAACGATATCAGGGCAACTGAAATCCGTCAATGCTTGATGACTACTGTTGAACACTGCAACGCGATGCACCGGACATTGAATACGAACGAAAATCAGGAGCAAAACACTTTTAATTATGCTGAACTTAATAGCGTATTAGAAACATAAACGCAATTAAATACGTTATTGTCGGTAAATAGTTAACTGTCTATTTCTCAGAGTTCCTACGTGATGAAACAAAACCAAAACTATATTTGTGCATACCCACCAGGTACCTGTCACAATCAGCAAAAACTTTTCAGGAAGCAAAGCTTTTCAAAAAAATTGTTGTGCAGTGCAACACAGAAAGAGAGTGTAGTATATATACAGTCATGTGAAAAAGTTAGGACACCCTATGAAAGCCTGTGTATTTTTTGCAACATTTTTGGATATATAGATATTTAATCTAAATTTCAACAATACTGAGAGATTATAGGAATATAGCTAAACAATTAAAACTGAAGAAAAGACTTTTCAAGATATTCTGTAAATGTAATTCTACAAAAATGCATATTCTAACTGAGGAAGAAGTTAGGACACCCTACTCCCTAATAGCTAGTGTTACCCTTTTTGGCTGAAATAACTGCAGTGAGACGCTTCTTGTAGCCATCTATCAGTCTCTGACATCGGTCTGAAGAAAGTTTGCCCCACTCCTCAATGCAGAATTCTTTCAGCTGTGAGATGTTTGAGGGGTTTCTTGCATGCACAGCCCGTTTCAAGTCCCCCCCACAACATCTCAATGGGATTAAGATCTGGACTTTGACTTGGCCATTCCAGGACTCTTCATTTCTTAGTTTTCAGCCAGTCCTTGGTGGATTTACTGGTATGTTTTGGGTCATTGTCGTGTTGCAGGGTCCAGCTCTGCTTCAGCTTTAATTTTCGTACAGATGGTCTCACATGATCCTCAAGCACCCTATGATACACAGTAGAATTCATGGTGAATTCTAAGATTGTGAGCTGTCCAGGTCCTGCTGCAGCAAAGCAGCCCCAAACCATGACACTTCCACCTCCATGCTTCACAGTTGGTATGAGGTTCTTTTCCTGAAATGCTATATTTGGTTTACGCCAAACATGTCCTCTGTTGTGGTGTCCAAATAATTCAATTTTGGGCTCATCTGCCCAAAGAACATTATTCCAGAAGTCCTGGTCTTTGTCTACATTCTCTCTGGCAAACTTCAGTCTGGCCTTGATGTTTCTCTTAGAGAACAAAGGTTTCCTCCTTGTACACCTCCCATGCAAGTTAAACTTGTACAGTCTCTTTCTGATTGTAGAGGCATGCACTTTCACATCAACAGTAGCCAGAGCCTGCTGTAGGTCCAGTGATGACATGTTAGGGTGTTTGGAGACCTCTTTTAGCCTCTTGCGGTCTGCTCTCGGGGTGAACTTTGTTCGACGACCAGACCTGGGAATGTTGGCAGTTGTTTTGAAAGCCCTCCACTTGTTGACTATTTTACGGACAGTGGAATGGTGATTTCATAATCTTTTGGGATCTTTTTAAATCCCTTACCAGACTCATAAGCTGCTACAATTTTCTTTCTGAAGCACTCAGACAGCTCTTTTGCTCTCACCATGGTGCTCACTCTCACTTCAACAGTCAGAAGCACACCAAACTAAATGTCTGAGGTTTAAATAGGGCAAGCCTTATTCAAAATGCTGAGTAACGATCTTCTGATCATGTGCACCTAGTGTGATACACCTGTAAGTTGAGCCATTTTATGTGGGTATAAATGTGGGGGTGTCCTAACTTTTTCCTCAATTATAATATGCATTTTGTAGAATTACATTTACAGAAGATCTTGAAAAGTCTTTTCTTCAGTTTTAATTGTTTAGTTATATTCCTATAATCTCTCAGTATTGTTAAAATTGTGATTATATATCTATATATCCAAATATGTTACAAAAATACACAGGCTTTCATATGGTGTTCTAACTTTTTCACATGACTGTATGCATGTAATGCATTGCCTATGTGTAATATAACAACGTCTCTTGTTGGCCAATTCTCGTATTTTCATTCTATACTCAAACAACAACATATGTTTGAGGTCATACCGGGCCCAATTATGCTTGAAAACGCGGTCAAACTAAGGAGAATAGTGAATATTATATGAAATCTAATATACATGTAAACATAACTTTTACATTCAGTAAATCCGTATAACGGAAATAAAAGACAGATTTATTGATGTGTCGCAACAGACTTGGAGCTACTCAAGTTTGAACAGAAAAACAAATGTCATAAATATTGTGTAGAGCTATTCAGACACTGTTGTTATTTTCTGGAGTCATCCAGATTTATACAAAACGTAGAAAGTTGTATTGATTAGTAAACTGGAACGGATGACAGTTGTCCATAAAACACAACTGTTGCGGACAACGCTTCGAAAGTCTTCCGTTTAACTGTTGTCTACTGCACTTCTGTCTTTTCTTTAACAGGCGGTTGCCATCCGTTCCAATGTACTCGCCATGATGCTTTTTAAACCATCTATAGAAGAAGGCTTTATTATTATTATCTTATATGGTCTTACTTGTTGCGCAAACGGGAAAATTGCCATGGGTTACACGTATGTAAGGGCTCCCGATACTACGCTTTGTTAATCTACTTCTGAGTTTTCTTATAATTATAGGGCCCGATTTATTAAAGTTTGCCCGGAACTCCAGAATGACTGAGATTGCCCCTGTCTGCTATTCAGTGTACCAATCCAGGCCTGGTGGGTAAATAGAAATAACCGATACTATAATTACTATAAATTGAAGCTATCTAAGTTTTGTAAATAACGTGGAAATAAGTGTTGGTGTGGAGTGATCCAGGTAGGAACAGAACGTTGAAAAAGTAGAGCCATTATTGTTCAATGCAGCCATCCAAGGTTGAAGACAAAATAGAAACAAGTGGCAATGTTATTATTATTCTGTGGTTCATCCAGATTTCAAGAAAACGTAGAAACATGTCAAACTGTTATTATTCAGTCAAAAATGGTTACAAAACTCAGACTTGCGTAAAGGAAATAGACAATTATACACTTCCTACACAAACCCCAGTTGTAGAATAAGAAAAAAAAACAACTGAAAAGCCGAATGCAAATAAGGCTCAATTTATCAAAACCCATTGTGTGGCTGTCCTGCTGGTACACAGAGAAGATTCTAAACGTAAAATTAATTACACTTTTCACGTATGTTTATTTTCTGTACACGACATTAATCTACGCGCTATTGTGTACATCTGAAAGGTTTTTTCCTAGTTGTCTATCCACTTTATCTGTGTTACACGTCTACTTCTACGGTATATGCTATATTTTCGTTTCTTTTCTCAGCTAATTCTTGAGGGTTTTTTTTTTTTGTAAACTCGACTTCTTTCAATTCTGAACTCATGTTCCTTGTCTCTAAACGTCCAATAATTTATTTCAACTTTATTACTTCTTTATGGGACTTTCTGAAAGACCAATTACACTTTAGAATCTACACATTCCTCTAGTTAGGACTAACAAAACTTTGTGCATTTGTTTACATAAAAAAACTGAAACCTGTTTTCTGTTTATCCTTAGGATTACTTGTTTGGAAATCAGAGAGCGTAGTGTTTAGTCGGCGTATTTAATAATTTGTTCAGTTGTATTAAGTTAAATAATACTTATGTTTGATTCTCATTGAGTCTTACGATTCTTATTCCTTATTTCCAGTTGTTTCTTCCACCACCTAACTCCACTAAATCCTAAGTTTATATGTATATATCACTCCTACATTTTGCTTTAGGATATACATATTCATCTTCAGTTCCAATGGTTAGACTTATCTTACACTAGATCAAGTTTGTTGTATATTACTGATTATTTCGTCCTTTTTAAGTACTTGTCTCAAAAGTTATCTTATTCCCTATTTTCCTGCTTTTAATATTTTATGTCAGTTTAATATCTCTCATTCATTCACGTTTATCAGTTTTAATTGTCTAACTTTTCTTAATACACCCCTTATTTTATTATATATTGCTATAATAATAATAATATGTCTTTATAAAACACAAAGTCTTATTATTTTCTGTTTTCGGCCTTTCGTTTATTCTTCACTGCTTAAGTTTTCATTAAAGTGTTGCAAATAATAAAATGTCGTTATAAACGAGAAAGTGACGAATGATGCGAGACTTTGAGATTAAATAAATATATGCTCTTAGCTAAACCTTGGGGCCTGGCATGGCCAAGCGCGTTATGGCATGCGCTCGTAATCTGAGGGTCGCGGGTTCGCATCCGAGTCGCGCTAAACATGTTAGCCCTTTCAGCCGTGAGGAGTTATGATGTGATTGTCAATCCCACTTTTCGTTGGTAAAAGAGTAGCCCAAGAGTTGGCGGTGGGTGATGATGACTAGCTGCCTTCCCTCTAGTCTTACACTGCTAAATTAGGGACGACTAGCACAGATAGCCCTCGAGTAGCTTTGTGCGAAATTTCAAAACAAACAAACAAAAGCTCAACCTTAATATCCTTTATTTTTTGTTGAGATTTTTGACAGACCTTTAAAGCCCAAACCAACAAATCACCAGACGGCAGTGCGGTTTGTATCCGCATTACGTTCCAGATGTTGAAGACCGTAAAACGACACAAGCCTGCACTAACGCAAACTGTCAAGAAACAGAATTGTTGATGGTAAAATAAAGCATGGAAGATATTGAGGATCATTCCGGGAAGCCCTAAAAGCGAAACAAAACTAATCCTACTTTCTCTTCGGTGCGAAACAATATCCAACTGTATAGCATACTTCTAAATAAAAATAAAAGTAACAGAAAACTATATAACAAAGATAAACAAATAAAATCTAATGGTAATATATAAAAGCTATTAAAAGTTGTTGTTTTGGTTTTTTGGAATTCAACAACTTATTTGAATTTTTAAAAAACAATTAAATACTTTAAAAGATTCGAATTTATCCTAATAATACCAAATGCATATTATCGATTTGAAGGCTTAGAATTTTTCTGAAAAACAGATAATTTAGTAATACGTATAATAATTTCAAAGCCCTTAGGAGATAATGTTATAATATGAAGGTTTCAATTACAAAGATTTTATACGTCCTGCCATCTATTGAACAAAATGGTAACTTACTTTCATAATCATAAACATGAACCTCAGATCGAGGTGGGCGAGGAGTGCGTTTTACAGTAGCATATAAAGGTTCGTCTTTAGCCTAAAAAAACCCAAACAATAATTATTGTTGTTTTTTACGAGTTAAAACATTTCAGAAAATGTATATTTTCATTGTTTCATCTAAAGTAAAATTGCCCTGTGACTGGAAATAAACACAAATTATTTTAAGTATATAATACACATTTTCTACAATTAATCACTTTAACAAAAAAAATACACAATTATCTCATTAAAAGTGAGTGTACTTATCATTAGTCTAAAACATTAAGTGTTATTTGTAACTCTTTTATTGAACACAACAGTTTTTAACCTTCAGGTAGAAAAAACAAATAAATTAAAATAACTCTACAGCTGTCTGTGCTGCCACCTAGCAACAAAATTATGAAGAAATAATATCGTAAGATCGCTTAATGACGTACAAAATAATATTATGCCCAAATCCAGGAGCTAAATTTTATCAATACACTGAGAAAATAAAATGAAGTTTAGAAATACCTACTCTGATATGTCGTAAAGTAAGACATTTCAATAATACAAAAGTAAACTTTTTTGTGTTAGTGAAATCAAATTATCTGTCATTAAACTCACCAAACTATCGTTAACATCTCCAGCCTTTCTGTCCTCTGACTCTGATAACCGGGTAGTAGCATAAGGCTGAGGGTAAGTGAATGACTTGGCTCGACTTGGCGACGCTGAGGGTTTTTTAATTGAGTTCTTGTTGTCTAGGTTACTTAACTGCACGTTTTCTCGAGTCTGTCTTTTCCGACAGTTATACACAGAACTTCCTAGAACATGAACCGACTAAGAATGACACAATTGAAATGGGACACGTTTTAAACTATAACAGCTTTGTTTAATTCTGTTAATCGGTTATAAAAAAAATAAAATCAATATCGAAGTTCGCATAATTTTAGCAAGATATTTCTCTAACGCAAGCCTAACCATTATATTTCGTAATACGTCACATATAATAAAAACCTAGCGGTGAAATTACTTAAAAAACAATATTTCAAAATGAGAGAATGAAAATAAAACGTGTTTCTAAACCATAATTATGTTTCCAAATATGGAGACATGCGTGCATTGTCATTTCGAATTTATAATTGTCACCAACAGTAGAATATACTTCAATATACAAGAACTTGAAATGAAACGAACCACTTATTGAACTCTCTGAAGAATTGCGACGCCTTACAATCACACAAACCAGGAACATGACCACGACAACCACAACAAACGACACTCCAATTGGCAGTATAATGTTCAAGTCCAAGTAGATAGGGGTTTTCTCTCCAATAAGTATGGGGATGGAAGTCGTGTACACTACAAAAAAAACAACAACAACAACTACAGGAAACTGAACCTCGACTTATAACACATATCGATACATGAAATTTAATAACGTTTTCCATAGACAAATGGTTGTACAAAACGTATCAATGTTGATGTTAAAACAATATTGCTATATAAAAACCAACCATATTACCATTAGTATTATCATAAAAGCTGAATAACAATATGTTCTGTTAAATATTAACAGCTGCGAAGGAAGGATTCCTGCTTTCTCTAGATGGTTATTAACCACAGCTAGTAATAAACTTTAAGAATGTTCTGTTAAAGATTAACAGCTGTGAAGGAAGGATTCCTGCTTTCGCTAGATGGTTATTAACCACAGCCAGTAATAAACTTTAAGAATGTTCTGTTAAAGATTAACAGCTGTGAAGGAAGGATTCCTGCTTTCGCTAGATGGTTATTCATTTTCAATAGTAATTCTGATACAGAAGATTATAATATTCTGTGGATAGCTATTACCATTGAAAGTTAAATAACTAGATATTTGTCATCCGACATTTTTCGGGAAAACTAATTACCATGTAGGGTAGTTCAACACTTTCCACGAAATGCTATTACTTTGGAAAACCATTTTCCATAAATTTTTATGGAAAATCAGTATTTTATTTATTAAAGTCGAAAACATTCTGCTAAAACTAACCAAAAACCGTATACAACACGACATGTATTTAACTTACTAGTCACAGTCTGTGTAACAAAGAAATACTCTGCTTCAGTAGCCCCAGCCTCGTTGTGAGCTGTTACTTTGACCTGGTATCTTGTTCCTGGAGTGAGGAATGGAATGGTTATTTGTTTCTGCTCACTGAGAACTCTGTCAGACACAATACTCCAATTGTCGTCTTTCTGAGCCTTGTAGCTGACACTAAAGAACGTGATTGGACAACCTCCATCATGCCAAGTATCCAATCGGATGGTGACAGATGTCCTGTTATGGACCAGTAAGGACTCTTTGTTGGGGGCCACAGGAGCTAAGTAGAAAACCAAATTTAATTTTCCACATAAAATGAACTTTTTTTTTTTATTAACGTCACTAAGTTTCAGAATGGAGGACTGAACGAGTTTCAAGTTCCGTATATTTGAAATTTGTAAGTAAATGTTCCAGTAATAAAGTTGACGAATTAATCAAACATGTTCATGATTTTTCAATATATTATTTATAACAGAAACCTGCAAACCATTTGCGGTCAAATTAATATCTTTGTTTCAATAACATTTATTTAAACACAATTTCTAGGAAATACAAAATAATTCTAATCGTAAACACCGGAATTCATAGTTAGCAGAGAAGCTTTCACTTTTAGTTCGTTAGGGTGAAACTATTAATGAATGAACTTATAATGTTATTGCACGTATCAAACAACTTCAGACATTTTTCAAAACTTTAATAGGTCTCTTAATATACTGTTACACAAAATGTCAACTAAACTGTATTTACATCCGCCTTTTGTTTAACTCTGAAATGATGTGCGCACGTGTGCACATATAGAGGTAATGTGTGCGCGCGTTTGCTGAACAGACGATGACTGGTGATTATTAAAATTGATAAAAAGGTAATAATTGTTTAGTAATGCTTAAAACTAGTTTGTTATTGTCTCAAATCCAATGATATAAATATATATCTATACATCAAATATATCATCAGATAAAGTTACTGAGATATTTCACTGATATCTCAGTTGATTTCAGCTATTAAAGAATATCATCAGTTCTCTTGGTTTCAGCTAATATACTATCTCATCAGTTCTCTCAGTCTCAACTATTATTATATCTCATCAGTTCTCTCGGTTTCAGCTCAAAAACTATCTCATCAGTTCTCTCAGTCTCAACTATTATTATATCTCATCAGTTCTCATCAGCATAGCATTTCTTCATTTGAAGTACAATATACAATAACATACCTATTTCATCAGTTTAATTCACTATACTGTATTAACAATTCCCTAAATGTAAGATACAATAATTCCCATTATTTAATCTAGAACAGAATCTTATAAATTCCCTTAGTTTAAGCTAGTGTAGTACCTCAACTCCTAGGGTTCACGCTAGTGTAGTATTTAAATTCTTTCTGTTAAAGCAAGTACAGTACCTCTTTCACTAGGATTAAGCTAGAATAGTACCTTAGTTTTCTGGATTTAAAGTAGTACAGTACCTCAATTCTTTGAGTTTAAGATAAACCCAGCGAATGAGTTATTGTACTAAGCTAACATTGTATCTCATTCACTAGGTTTAAGCTGGTATGATACCTCAGTTATCTGTGTTTAAGCTAGTATGGTACCACAATTCTCTGTGTTTAAGCTAGTATGGTACGTCAGTTCTCTGTGTTTAAGCTAGTATGGTACTTCAGTTCTCTGTGTTTAAGCTAGTATGGTACCTCAGTTCTCTGTGTTTAAGCTAGTATGGTATCTCAGTTCTCTGTGTTTAAGCTAGTATGGTACCTCAGTTCTCTGTGTTTAAGCTAGTATGGTACCTCAGTTCTCTGTGTTTAAGCTAGTATGGTACTTCAGTTCTTTGTGTTTAAGCAAGTATGGTTTTAAGTTACTGTAGTCTCACACCCACTTTAAAGCTTCAACAAAGTCTCACCCATTCCTTCAGTTTTAGTGCTTATCACGTTGCTTGGCTCTCCTTTTCCTGCAGAATTGAAGGCCAATAGGTAGAACTGGTAGCGAACCCCGCACTTCAAACTTGTAAGTTTGTATCGCTTAAACTGTCCTGATAATGTCTTCTCCTCCCATTCAGCTTTATCCTGCTTGTAGTAGAGCAAATAGCCTGCATTCAAAAACAAAGTGAAGCTGTTATAGTCTTATCAGTTTATCCTATTTGTAGTAGAACAAACAGCCTGTATTCAAAAACAAAGTGAAGCTGTTACAGTCTCATTAGTTTTTCCTGCTTGTAGTGAAGCAAACAGCCTGTATTCAAAAACAAAGTGAAGCTGCTACAGTCTCATCAGTTTATGCTACTTGTAGTAGAACAAACAGCCTGAGTTCAAAAACAAAGTGAAGCTGTTACAGTCTTATCAGTTTATCCTACATATAGTAGAACAAACAGCCTGAGTTCAAAAACAAAGTGAAACTGTTACAGTCTTATCAGTTTATCCTACTTGTAGTAGAACAAACAGTCTGTGTTCAAAAACAAAGTGAAGCTGTTACAGTTTTAGCAGTTTATCCTACATATAGTAGAACAAACAGCCTGTGTTCAAAAACAAAGTGAAACTGTTACAGTCTCATTAGTTTATCCTACTTGTAGTAGAACAAACAGCCTGTGTTCAAAAACAAAGTGAAACTGTTACAGTCTCATTAGTTTATCCTACATATAGTAGAACAAACAGCCTGAGTTCAAAAACAAAGTGAAACTGTTACAGTCTTATCAGTTTATCCTACATATAGTAGAACAAACAGCCTGTGTTCAAAAACAAAGTGAAACTGTTACAGTCTTATCAGTTTATCTTGTTGTAATAAAATGAATAGCTCGTCGTCGCAAGTTTGGTTTGTTTTGAATTTCGCGCGAAGCAACACGAGGGCCATCTGCGCTAGCCGTTCCTAATTTAGTAAGAGACAAGACGGTTAGTCAACACGATCCACCGCCAACACTTAGCCTACTCTTTCACCAATTAATTGAAGGGTTGACCGTAACTAAATAACGGCTGAAAGGTGGAGTATCTTTGGTAATAGGGACTCAAAACTGCGACCCTCAGATTGATAGTTAAAACCCTAATCAACAGGCCATACCAGGCTAGTTGTGGTAAGAAAAGTATAACAGTAACACAATTCAGTTTTTATTTTTCAAGTTTGCTGTAAAATACAGTCTCTGATTACATAAAGAAAGCCTGTGAGACGTACCATTTGATCTTTGCTATAGGCTATAGCACAAACGTCTATCACAGGTCAAAGGGAACCAAAACTATGAAATTGATAGCAGAGATCTCGTGATGATAAGAAACCCACTAGATGTAAAAATGTATCTCAAGATAGTTGGTATGGGTAACAAAACTTTAATTAAAATAAAGTACAGAGTTTCGACCTTTTTAGGTCATCTTCAGGTTAACATACCTCCTGTATGAGCCATTTGATACGACAACAGTTATAAATAGAAGGGTTAGCTGTTTCACCATCTTCACAAATACTTATAAGTTTATCCTGCTTGTAGCAGAGCAGTTGTTTGAATAATTGTTTTAGTATTAAGTACAAAGCTGTTTGTGCTCTGTCGATCACGGGTATCGAAACCCGGATTATAGCAGTGTGAGGCTGCAGACATACCGCTGTCACACTTGGGGGCATGTAGCAGAGCACGTAGCCCGTGCGTCTTGCTAATGCTCGAGGAATATTTTAAAAATGGGTTAAAAAGGAAACTTGATCTACAACTGTCCGTTATCTCGGTGAAACATATGCAGATCAGGATTTTATTCCCTTTACGTAAAATAAATTTTTAAACTAAAAGATAATCTTAAAAAAAACAACTTTACCTGTAACAAGGTTGTTGTCCATGGTGTTGTCTTCCCACGTTATTTCAACAGAAGAGTTGGTGGAGGTTAAGACACGCAAGGTTGGAGACGTAGGTGGATCTGATGAGAAAAATGGGAGGATCACTATTTATTTCACACCAGAGGGATCAAGACGTGTGGTGAGATATGAAAACAAAAGATGACAAACCTTTTGAAGCTATGAGACGAAGTTTATAATACAGCAGTAATAAAAGGTGAAGTTAGAATGCTATACGATCATAAAACGAAATATCTTCTTTTCTTGGTATTGTATGAAAGACCTAACACTATTATATCATAAGACGAAATATTTTCTTTAATTGTATGGAATACCTAACACCATCAGATCATAAAACGAAATATCTTCTTTTCTTGGGATTGTATGAAAGACCTAACACTATTATATCATAAGGCGAAATATTTTCTTTATCTGGGATTGTATGGAATAACTAACACCATTAGATCATAAGACGAAATATCTTCTTTCCTTGGGATTGTATGAAAGACCTAACACTATTATATCATAAGACGAAATATCTTCTTTATCTGGGATTGTATGGAATAACTAACACCATTAGATCATAAGACGAAATATCTTCTTTCCTTGGGATTGTATGAAAGACCTAACACTATTATATCATAAGACGAAATATTTTCTTGATCTGGGATTGTATGGAATAACTAACACCATTAGATCATAAGACGAAATATCTTCTTTCCTTGGGATTGTATGAAAGACCTAACACTATTATATCATAAGACGAAATATCTTCTTTATCTGGGATTGTATGGAATAACTAACACCATTAGATCATAAGACGAAATATCTTCGTTTCTTGGGATTGTATGAAAGACCTAACACTATTATATCATAAGACGAAATATCTTCTTGATCTGGGATTGTATGGAATACCTAACACCATTAGATCATAAGACGAAATATCTTCTTTCCTTGGGATTGTATGAAAGACCTAACACTATTATATCATAAGACGAAATATTTTCTTTATCTGGGATTGTATGGAATAACTAACACCATTAGATCATAAGACGAAATATCTTCTTTTCTTGGGATTGTATGAAAGACCTAACACTATTATATCATAAGACGAAATATCTTCTTGATCTGGGATTGTATGGAATACCTAACACCATTAGATCATAAGACGAAATATCTTCTTTCCTTGGGATTGTATGAAAGACCTAACACTATTATATCATAAGATGAAATATCTTCTTTATCTGGGATTGTATGAAAGACCTAACACCATTAGATCATAAGACGAAATATCTTCTTTCCTTGGGATTGTATGAAAGACCTAACACTATTATATCATAAGATGAAATATCTCCTTTATCTGGAATGGTATGAAAGACCTAACACTATTAAATCATAAGACGAAATATCTCTTTTATTTGGAATGGTATAGAAGATCTAACACTATTACGTTACAACACAAAATATATGTTTTACATGAAATGTTTCTGGATCATGTCATGATGCATGAGAGGTCATATACGACTAGTGTTGAAGAAACTTTTGTAAAACAACAGTCAAAAACCGATACATCATTGTTGGCTGAACAAGAATATTACTGTTGACGTCATACATACGTATATATAATGTCACAGTTAAAAAATATTAATAGCGTGATATTGTTGTAATAGTATCTGCTATTGGCATATTATTTAAAATTATTCAGTAAAAATAATAAGTGAAAGTCTAGTCCAAATAACAATAATAAAAATGGTTTATTTCTTCAAGCGTAACAATACATCTAACGTTTAACACATACTAATTTCACATCTTAAGTTCCCCATTAAAATATAAACTCAATAGTAACACCTCTTAACTACCTGAATAGGTAGCCTACAGTAAAAGATAATCCGACTAAATCATACACTACGGACTATTTAACTAAATAAAGAACTCACTCCATTAGTGACACGAACCTAACTCGCATTTTTCTTTGCAGTTGTGTTGGTAAGGGAGGGAGGGTAAAGGGGAAGTAGAGAACATATCTAGTACCTTACCATTGTGTAAACTGTTTCTCATGTTCAGTGTTAACAATCAAGTACCTTACCATTGTGTAAACTGTTTCTTAGTTCAGTGTTAACGGTCAAGTACCTTACTATTGTGTAAACTGTTTTAACCGTCGTAACAATAACAGTTTACACACATATCAGAGAGTTACGTTAAGAAAATCTAACTGCCATTAGAAAGTCCTGTGTACATACGTGATACGTGTTACGTTACACTTCCTTCCGGTTAAACCTAGAAATGCCTGGATTAAAAACACAGCCTACAACACTGCACCTCGTTCGATTGTTCCTTTAACAAATCAAGAAAGCAATAAATGACACGTGAGACTTAAACAGCTTTTCAGGGTTAAAAATGTTAATATTTGTAAATCTAAACACTGCAATATGTGAAATAAAGTAAATACAAAATCGTTCTTTCTACACTAATTTTTGTCTTTAAATTAACCGTCGTGCTCGCGTCCCCAAGTTATGCAGTGCCCAGCAATGGTCAGTTGCAAACTCTCTTTGTTAACTTGACGATGACCTAAGTAAGTCGAAACGTTGTTCTGTACTTCATTTTAATTACAGTTTCATTATCCATACCAAACTTCATTAGAATACCTTTTTATTTGAGCTTTTATTGTAAAAAACGGCGAGATAATTTTTTTAGATCACATATCTTGGCAAACGTTTCACTGTATGAAGACCTAGTCTCCCATGACCATGTTTAAGCAGACAAGAGGAACCGATGTCTATTGCAACTGACGAGGGTCTTCAGAGATATATGACAAAACAAGACTGCTGTGACTACATTTTATTTGAATGTTTTTTCCTATGAAAAACATTTGTTGATTTCCAAGCGTGACTGGAAACCTGCCTTTGAGTTTGGCTCTGATATTCGTGGAAAGCTACACTCGGATAATCTGTGCTAGCCATCCCCATATTGGAACTGACATAGTAGACGGAAGACAGCCAGTTAACAACAACAAGCGCAATCTCTTGGGATACTTTGAATTAATAGTTGGAGTTGAGGCTCACTCTTATAAACTATCCATGTCCCAACAGAGTCAAGAGTGGTTTTATAACAACGGAATACGAAGTGTGCATTACTGAATCAGTCTACAGGCCTGATCATAGAAACTATAGAACGTTTAACCTTATAACGTTATTCTAGTTTCCATGATCAGGCCTGTATATGGCAGTTAAAACAACGTTTTAAGGTTAAACATTCTACAGGCCTGATCATAGAAACTAGAATAACATTGTAGAGTTAAACATTCTACAGGCCTGTTCATGGAAGCTAGAATAACGTTTTAAGATTGAACATTGTACAGGCCTGATCACAGAATCCAGAATAACGTTGTAAGATTAAGCATTCTACAGGTCTGATCATGGAAGCTAGAATAACGTTTTAAGATTGAACATTGTACAGGCCTGATCACGGAATCAGAATAACGTTGTAAGGTTAAACATTCTACAGGTCTGTTCATACTCCATTTTTTTTAACTGGGTTTACTAGAAATTGAAAGAATTCGAGAAATTTAACAACAGACAGACTTACAGTCTTTTTAAGTACTAGACACAGAATCTTACGTCACCTCTAGCAAAAACTTTGTAAAATCAAGTGTTTTAAGTTATAAATCGGTTTTGTAACATTTGTTGTTAAGATATGTTTAAACTTAATGTTATCTATCTTGTTTTAATTTCCGTCTACACAGTTGACTTATCTGAGGAAAGTTACATATTTTAGTATACGACACATTTTGTGAATGAACAGTTAACTTAACAGTTGGTACAGAGGTTTTGGTTATGTCTGGAGTTCAACACTTTGAATTTGGTCAGGTAAGTAGTCTTACCGCAGTACTTAGAAATGTCTTGAATTTAATGTTTGGCTTCCAATCAGCTCACATTTTGGTATGACCAATCTTATACTGTTTTTGGTAGTGCCAATTTTGTAATAACATTCAGTAGGATCAGATTTAATATTTTGTACAACAAGCCTTACAAGTCGCTTTACTGTTTGGTATATGGTAACTCACGGAATCTTGTTTGGCTAAGTCATCCTTGGCTTACCATTTGGTATAGTCATTCCGATATTACTGTATAAAGGAGTCAATTTGACATCGCCGCCTGATGGTTTGGTCAATGAAAGATTATCATATGGTACAGTCAAGATTATCATATGGTACAAGTTTTCGATTGTTACGGAGAATTTATTTTGCCTTTTGAAAAAATCCCTGTTAATTTGCTTTTAAGCTAGACCTATCTTAACTTACCATTTGGTAAGGTCTGCACGAGGACTTCGTCAGAGTAAGGACCAGCCCCCTTGCTGTTGAAGGCCTGCACTACGATGTTGTATTTGGTGAAACGACGAAGGTTATTCACGTGTGTTTCATCTACTGCAGTTTCACCATCCATGCTTAACGTTTTATACACGTAAGGATCCGCTGATCCTGCCTTCTTGTAGCCAATATAGTAACCTTTGAGCTCTCCAAATCTCACCTCTGGACGTGGTGGCTGGAACAGAAGTAAAAAAAAAACAACAACATTCACTTAAGAGAGTGGATATCAAAAGCAGAATTACAAGGAAAAGTGAGAACAATTGGTAATTTACAATTATGTGATCGAACATTGGTCATTGCACTCCAGAACATTAGCAACAACTAGTCTAAAACGTTCATAATTAAGTCTCGAACACCGAGAATAACTAACCGCAAACATAAAAAACAACAACAATATAAAACCATTAATTATAATTAATTAATTATAATTCAGTCACAAACATTACGAATAATAACTAAAACCTAGTATCAAACGTTAAGATAACAGCTAACAATTTCGAAAACATTGAAAACAGAACAAGTAATCGTAAACTTTCAGAAAAATAGCTAATTAGTCACAAGTAATGACACAAACTAGTCACAAACGTTAAGAGTAATGACTAGAATTAGTCACAAACAATGAGAAGAAAGTCTAGATGCACACTTTCAGTAGTAAAAATTAGTTGTCCCCCCCTTGGTAGAACAGCGACCAAGTTAAGGACTTAAAACGCTATAATCCGAAATTCGATTCCTCGCAGTAGACAAAACAGATAGCTCCGTGTGGCTTTGCTCTAAATTAAACACCAGAAAAAGCAGTACTTTTGTTATAAGTCCTGGCAGCATTCTAGTAGTATTTGTACTGTATGTGAAATCAGTTGTGTTTGTGAAATTAATATTTGTTCGATGCTGTATGGACGTGTAAGAAATATAGTGTAAAAATGTTACTGGGGAACAGACAATGTAGTATACATGTAACAATTGAAACCTGATGGTTTAGTACAAACAAATACATCCAACCTGGGATTTCTATCTTCCTTGAACATGAATTATTGACTCTAAAGATTAACTTAAAAGTAACAACAAAAAAGTAAAACTATTAAGTATATGCTCATATCCCTTACCTCCCACGCAACTTTTACTGAGTGGGAACTTGTAGGCACAGCTTGGACGTTGACTGGAGGTCCTCCAGGAGCTGTGTGGTTATTTATTAAAATATATATAAAAAAGACATTCGTATTATATGTTGACATTTGAAATGTTTATTAGATTTTGTGTAAGAACCACGATTTTCAGTACTTCATCTAACGAAAACAAAATACACGTTTGTTTACGAGATGTGTTTTCAGAGTAATAAAGTAAAGCATAATAAACTACAATGATGTTGTTATAAAACATTAAGATTATTAGTCTAATATTAAAACCTGTTCTCACATTCTTCATCAGTTTTGATACGAACTGGTTCACTCAGGCCACTAAATCCCAAGCTGTTTTTCGCTCGAACACGAATATCGTACGTGGTAACTGGTTGTAATCCTTTAATTATTGTCATTGTTTCCGATCCGTGCACCGAAATATTGTTCACCGAAACACTGTGCTGCCATCTATCTGTAATAAGTAGCGTAAAAATGGTTAAAAATTAACACTTAATATCGTTTTGTTAGATTTTTGAAGATAACGTGTAAACATAAAGAGAACTACTAACATAGGCAGTAAGTAACTTTAAATAAATTGTCATAACATTGTAACTGTATTAACTGTAAGTGTGTACTGTTCGTCTTATTAAGTATCTTATTGTATATCAGAACGGCTGGTATAGGTATTAATACTTTTACTAATAAAGCAGAGAACAACGTTTCGATCTTCCTGTTTGTAACGCCCCCTACAATCCCGTACCCCTTTATACTCTCGTCCCTATGACTTGTGCCCGGTAACGTCCAGTTGCAAACTCTCCTTTGTTAACCTAAAGATGACCGAGGAAGGTCAAAACGTTGTTCTCTCCTTATCAGTAAGTGTTAATACCCATACCAGCCGTTCTGTGATACATTTTTATTTCAAGTGGGTTTTTCGTCATAAAGAATCAAGAACTTTTTACTTCTGACCTTCGCAGTGAGCTTTCTTTGATCATAGGTTATTAATGTAACGTATGTCTTACCTTTTTCTTCTTTCCACTGGACTTCGTACTCTATTATGGGAGAGTTGCCGCTGTAAGGCGAAGCCCATTCTATTGTTACACTTCTACTAGTGACCAGCTTAATTTGCAGGTCTTGGGGAGTATCGGGTGGTTCTGCCAAAAACACGTGATGAACTGATCAAGTTAGATAATTATCATATATATATATATTGGTGTCTGTTTGAAATGCAACTTAAATATCTGTACAATTCAACAGAGGGCGCCACAAACGATATTCTTGGTGGTTTTCACGTAAGGTAAAAGTTTAATGTAATGTTTTACCTTCATGGATTTGCCATTGAGTGTCTATAATTTAAAAGCCGCAAGTTAAAACATTGACCACTTAGAGATATCTGCTCCAGAACCAGTTTCTTTCAGAAGATCAATTCTATACGTCTTTCCCCCCCCCCGGGGTACAGAGGTATGTTTGCGAACTAATACTGCTAGAAACCGCGTTTCGATACTCGTAGTGGACAGAGCACATATAGCCCTTCGTGTTGCTTTGTATATAATAACAAAACAAAGAAACTGTACGGTTTTATCAAGAAATAAGATTTCAACGCAAAATCAAAATACCCATAAGTCCAAATTCTAATGATAGACCACTTGGATGTTATGATAAAACATACACAGATATGCTCTTTTTCGTGAAATACTATAAGAAATAGACAACATTATGAACGTTTAAAATTAGACAAAACAATAAAAACAACCGTTGATACAGGAAAAACGGTTGATTGTATCGAAAAATAAGTTGCTGACTCAGAAGTTTTGCTATGATGTATGTTTAACAACAATGACGAGCAATGAAATTGTCAAAATGTTCGATATTTTTCACTTTTTAAGTTAAATCTACTATTCAGGTATTTTAAACTGTTAAATGTTAGTAATTAGGTTGTGGCGTCTTTTGATCTGATACCTTTTTGTATCCCAGTGGGAAAACGTTAAATCTACGGATTCACAATGCTAAAATCCAAGGTTCGATCCCTGCGGTGGACACAGGAAGATAAAAAAGGCCTCGCATGGCCAGATTGTTAGGGTGCTTGACTCGCAATTTGCGGGTCCGAGGTTTAAATCCTCGACCCACTATTCGTTGATAATAGAGTAGCTTGAGACTTGACGGTGGGTGGTGGTGACACCTGCCATCCTTCTAGTCTTTCACTGCTAACTTAGAAACAGCTAGCCTTCGTGTAGCTTTGTAAGGAATCCATGACAAACCGAACCTTTACTAGGCCTAAACACACTTGTTTCTTTTTCAAACGCCCCCCGCTAGTACAGCGGTATGTCTCCGGATTTACAATGCTAAAATCAGGGGTTCGATTCCCCTCGGTGGGCTGAGCAGATAGGCCTTTGTGGCTTTGCTATACGAAAAACACACACACACACACTTTTTCAAACAAACGTTCTCCACCGCGAAATTAAAATTCGTGTTATTACTATTTCTACGCATTAAATTTTACAATATTATTACAGTTTTTTTTTCTATTTATTCATCAAAGGTGAAATTTCAAATGTAATCCGTGACAAAAGGCTTAATATTCTAAGTTTAAAAAAATCCGTTTGCAAATGCTTACACTTCAACAGGTCCTTTTATTTTTCAAATTGACAATAATATTTTACACGAACATAGATATATATATACACTTAGGTATAACATATTCCAATACCTTCAATTTGTGTCTGAAGTAAATTTTTCAATTTACAATTGTCATAGATGTCTTCCTGCTAATGTTTAATTTATGTTTGTTTGTTTGTTTTTGAATTTCGCGCAAAGCTACACGAGGGCTATCTGCACTAGCTGTCCCTAATTTAGCAGTGTAATGCTAGAAGAAAGGCAGCTAGTCATCACCACCCACCGCCAACTCTTGGGCTACTCTTTTTACCAACGAATAGTGGGATTGACCGTCACATTATAACGCTGAATGTTTAATTTAGACAAAACAAATACTTTAAGTCACGCATAACATTACTTATATTTAGAATGGTAACAGGCTTACACACGAGTGATGACGAATTGTACACAACAGTGTTTTTTGTTTATTTTAGATCAATGCCAAATTAGGCTATTTCCTGTGTCTACTTCGTCGAACCCTGTATTTTAACGTCATAGGTTCATAAACCTTCCGCTGTCCTGCCCATTGACTCACATAAAAGAAAAAGATAAAGAATTTTTGTATATATATTGTTATTATAATCAACTATTTTGTATTATTATTATTATAATTAATTTTTTTCAGTTACATCAATAAAATATTCCTTTAGAACAATTTTTTCTTAACAAAATAAATGAGGTACCCAGCTAATGACTGTATCATGTTTTGTTGAAACTTAACAAAATATACTGAACCTAAAGGTATGTGAATTATAATTTTATAAATTTATTGATATTGTAGTAAAATGTCTAACATTTTTACTAATATTTGCATGGTGGAAAAATAGGTTTTTTTTTCTAGAAGTAGATGTTTTGATAGTGTTCTATTTCACACTCTTGGACACAAAATACGTTTACCTACAGTTCGTGAGTCCAATAACTTTAAAAGATATAAAAGGATGCTGAAATGTTACTGTTTTACGTTATATATTTAATGTTTTAATCTACTCGTTTCCCAAAGGGACGTGATGTTAAGATTTAGAAAGTTCATGAAAGATAAAAATCGAGAAGTGATGGGTTAGTGAACTCACTGTCTTAAAGGTTATTTAATGCTAGAAGTTAGGGTTAGTGAGTTTGTTCTACTCTTCAGTCGGTGAGTTTGCGTATTTATATATTGATCCAACAATCTAAGTGAGTTAGGCGTAGATACAAGTAGTCTCGTAATTTATGTTGAAACGTTGTATTTAGCGTTAGGGTTACATTGGATTCAGAATTTATTGTGAAAAGTTTATTTATGAAATTAAGCCTAAACGTGAACGTGGCTGTAGTAAACGTTTATAGAAGAAATGAGTTACTTCGTTATTATTAGATGGACTGAAGTTTGCGTTGTTTTTTTTTTACCAAATAAACGAAAAGAGCCCGCCCAACGATAGACTATGTTAAAACACTGTTATCGATAGTGAAGTTACTTTGGTGAAAATAAAACTTTGACAAAATTATAAGATGACAACCCGCTTACGAATTGTGATCGATACAGTGTTAGATATGATGAAACAATGAAAAACTGAAGAAGAAAGAGATATAAAACTTAGAATATGAACAAGTAAAAAATAGACAGAAAATTAGAATTACAAGGCAACAAATTAGAGGAAAAGAAAGAGAGAAAAATAAAATCAGGAAGAAATAGACAGAAAATTAGAAAAACGACACAAAAATTAATATAAGAACAACAAGCTATTCAGTTTGTTTTCTATTCTCATATGAGGACTAGCTTTAATGACATTAACTGACGTTCAAACAGAAATATTTAACACTTACCAAGGATTTGAAGTAATATGTAGAAATAAGAATACGAAATCAATTAGTATTCAGTGATGGCTTAGTCAGTTCAGTGTCAGAACATTTATTCAGAAGTGAGAGTTATTACATTTGTTATTCAGCTACTCGATGATTTAGTACTTTCGTTTATCGGTCTAAGCTAAATGGAGAAGGAAACTCTCTTGAAATATTGTTTATGAAATCAAGCCTATAAGTGAATGTGACGTTTATTGTATCAATAATTTATGTCTAGTGTACTTGACATTGATGTTATCGAAAAAGTCTAAATGAACCCGTGAACCAATTGAACATTACTTATAATTAATACCACAATAATTATATATACATATCCAATCTATTAAATATTTTTCACTACTGCTTCCTAATATACCAAAAAACTTAACATAGTTTGAGCGTTAATTTCCACCTTACCTAGGCCTGACTAATAATCCGAGGGTCGCGGGTTCGAATCCCCGTCACACCAAACATGCACGCCCTTTCAGCCGTTGGGGCGTTATAATGTTACGGTAAATTCCATTATTCATTAGTAAAAAATAGCCCAAGAGTTGGCGGTGGGTGGTGATGACTAGCTGCCGTCCCTGTAGTATTGCATTGCCAAATTATGGACGGCTATCGCAGATAGCCCTTGTATAGCTTTACGCGAATTAATAAAATAACAAAAAATACCAACTTACCTTGCATAATCAGTTGAATATTCGTTTCGTCACTGCCATATGGATTGGAGGCAATACATGTGAACAAAGAAGAATCTCGTCTGTCAGCAGAATGTATAACCAACAATGACGTCACACCGTTAGAATGCACTGTTTCCGTAATAACATACCTAGAAATGTATATACAAGTAAAAATACAAAACTAAATCACACGATCGAGGTGCTACCTATAATAAATTTTGTCTCACCGAATACATTAAAGGAATGGGCTTCACAGCCACCAAAACTGTTAAATTGAACTCGAGTACTTATCTAACGCCTGTCTTCTTATTTGTCACTCAGCATATTTGTAAATATAAAAACTGACCAACCTTGATATTTCTTGAGGATGGAAAGGCTGTTGGTCTTTCAACCACACAATGGATATCGGCCGATCACCCCTAGCTTCACATTTAAGTTTAGCATCATGGGCTCTCCTCACCGTTTCGGCTCGAAACTTCGAAGGAAAATGGGCAGGAACTAGAAATGATAAAATAAAATACATTTTTCTCTGCATTTTCTCTTAAAACCAAATTAGTTTGTCTGTGTATGGAAACTTCAAATATTTCCACATATGGTTCTATAAAAGCTATGGTTCTATAGCTTCATCAAAAACCCTGTCATGTAGGTTTGGACTTTAGTAAATGAAATATAATCCTTCAAATCTAGCCAAAATCAGCATTATATTGTATTTGTTGCACAGATCGAGCACCAAATTCTAGTGTTATAAGACCTCAACGTTATACTGAGTCATCGGGGATATAAATGAAACGAGCTTAATGGGAACACATGCACCACGGTTATTAAAATATAATTCAAAGTGATATCTTTTTAATGCACCCACAACCAAAACATGCGGTATGGGATGCGACACACGAACGCGTGGGGCCATCCACATTCTGTCACATTGTCGCACTAATCCCTGTACATTGATCTATCTGGCAAAATACAATGTCAATTGGATATGTAAGATTATATTGTTACTGTGATAAAGATAAAGCATGGCTATCTACATATATCGATGTATGTGACAAAATAATATATACAATAAGGCCACCTTTTCTGCTGAAATACGAGATGTCAATGCCAGAAGTGGTGAAAAACGTTTAAAGGTTTATGAACTGTAGCGCCATCTACCGGAGTTTACCAAAAATAAATATTCCTAAAAGAAACGAAACACTTTGAAAATTAAAGATTCAGATAATTATAAAACTAACTACCATGTGAGCAACACCCATTTCTTTACAACAGAACACAGTTTTAAATAAAATTACAGTTCTCACGACAAGAACACGATATTAAGTAGGGCTGTTTGTGAGGGTTTGATTATATCTTTATTGATCTGTTTGTTTGTTTGTTTGTCTTTGAATTTCGCACAAAACTACTCGAGGGCTAGCCGTCCCGAATTTAGTAGTGTAAGACTAGAGGGAAGGCAGCTAGTCACCACCACCCACCGCCAACTCTTGGGCTACTCTTTTACCAACGAATATTGGGATTGACCGTCACATTATAACGCACCCACAGCTGAAAGGGCGAGCATGTTTGGCGCGACGGGGATGCGAACCCGCGACCCTCAGATTACGAGTCGCACGCCTTCACACGTTTGGCCATGCCGGGCCTTTTATTGATCTAATTGATAAACGTAGTACTAAAACATTAGAGTTCTTGAAAACTATTATCTTTCAATAAATGATAGTACATTTATTCACTAAATGAATAAATGAACAGATTGTGCTGTTACATTCATAGGCAATTCATTGCACCAGAATTATTGAACATAAAGACCTCAAATATTTCTTAAACATTTTTAGGTGTTAGTGCCTGTTAACTACCAAGCCCGATATGGCCAGGTGGTTAAGGCACTCGACTTATAATCTGTGTGTTCGAATCCCGTCACATCAAACATGCTCGCCTTTCAGCTGTGGGGGCGTTATAGTGTGACGATCAATTTCACTATTCGTTGGTAAAAGAGTAGCCCAAGAGTTGGCGGTGGGTGGTGATGACTAACTGTAATCCGAGGGTCGCGGGTGCGGGTTAGAATCCCAGTCACTTCAAACATGCTCGCCCTTTTAGCCGTGGGGGCGTTATAATGTGCGTACAACCCCACTAATCGTTGGTAAAAGAGTAACCTTAGAGTTGGCGGTGGGTGGATATGACTAGCTACCTTCCATCTAGTGTTACACTGCTAAATTAGGAACAGCTAGCGCAAATAGCTCTCGTATAGCTTTGCGCGAAATTCAAAATAAACCATTAACTAGCAAGTTTAGTGCAATTTCTTGAAAATATGTCCGACGTTACAAGTAATATTTTTTATGTTTAAATATACGTACATATATATTTATTTACAACAATATTTTATAACTAAAATTTTAGAATAACGATAGTAACGGTATTTCTTACCACGAATGCTTAATTTGATGACCTTACTTATGCTTGGGGCAATATCATTGGTTGCTTGGCATAAGTAATACCCCGCGTCTTCTTTCTGCGCGTTGTGAATAGCCATTGTGCCATTTTCATATACGTAAAGGTGAGAGCTACTGCTGATTGGTCGGAAATCTCCAGAACGGTCTCCTATTGGAAGGAAATTTTATTGTTTCAAATAACATCAATGCAGAATCTCAGTAAATAATAATATGGCAATACTAAGAAGAAACGTACAGATTACGTAGTCATGTTAGATCCCGTTTATTGGCTGTAACATAAAAGTTATAATTACAAAATTACCTTAATATTTCTCCCTAATCTGAGTTCGTGATTGAAAACAAAACTGTTGTAAAATTGTATGATATCAAACTGTGAAACAGACTTTTTAAACCAGAAACACGTGTCTATAGTAACACGTTAGTATTTTGAATAAAGTCAGATTAAAGTAACGCACGACAAAATCATTTAGCAAGATAAATGTTTTACGTACGAGACATTCACTCAACATAATATAAGAAATCGACTTGTTTCTAAAATAGAATAAAAATCAGAATATAATACACAACACGATATAATATTTAAGACGAAAACATTGAAAAATGGTAGAGCAAAATTCTACTAAGAAATAGTATATAAGATATTCGCTTATGAGACATAAGATAAAATATTTTATGGCTTTTCCGTCCGATTAAAGGAAGGTTTAATACTGCAAGTGATATAATCGACAGTTATTACGCAACTAATACATAAGGCTTAACAAATATTTTATAGTACTATAAAGTATAAATTACACCAATGACGGATACTTTGTAACTAACGAACTCTGTGTTATGTGAAGGGAAACTACCTCACCATATTACAGACAACATCAGTGATGATAAATGTATGTATGTATATATATATATAACGTAGCGTGAAAAAAATGCATTAGTTACAGATTATGCATTTCACATACAATTTTTTTAAACACACATATACTTGTCTGTAGAATATTTTCGTAGTTTTATGGAAGAGCTTGATATGGAATTGTTGGTCTTATGTTTATGTAGCCTGGTGGTTAAAGCGCTCAACTCGCAATTTGTGGGTTGCGAGTTCGAACCGTCGTCACAAACGCACTTGCGTTTACAGTTGTGGGGACGTGATACTGTGACCGACAGCCCCAATATTCATCGTTAAAAAATACCCCAAGTACTGGTCCTTTACTCTGTCACAGCTAAATTAGGAAAGGCTAGATAGAGCAGATAGCCCGCGAGTGGCTTTGCGCAAAGTTCAAAGGTGACTAACTGTTAACATTCAAATAGCTTTCATGGATTTATGAGTTTATTTGTTTTGAATTTCGCGCAAGGCTACACGAGAGCCATCTGCACTAGCCGTTCCTAGTTTAGCAGTGTGAGGATGAAGGGAACGCAACTAGTCATCAACGCCAACTCTGGCTACTCTTTCATCAGCGAATAATGGGATTGACCGTCACATAATAACGCCCTCACAGCTAAAATTATTTATGATAGTGCTAAGACTAATTCTATTAAATGATACAATAAAACGTATAATAAGGTGGTGATATACAAAATAAACATTGAGGACCAGACTGTCTCATCTGTAAATAAACTCTTGAACAGTTACAAAATGGATCGTTATATCATTAAATAAGTAACGTGCAGTAAAGTGGTATTTCTAACCCTAATATAATCTTATGTGTAAGTAGGCTCCACGATCTTTAAGGTTCGGTTATGGCTATTCCTGATTTAGAACTACTGACGAACTGAATGACAGCCAGATGCATCAGTCACCACAAAAGTTTGGATCAACTAACAGGATTCACTGTCACTTTTATAACGCATCCACAGCTTAACTCGCAGAGCAAGATCAGTGGAATTACTACTCGAATCCTTGGTCTTTTACTCTACAGTCCAGCATGCTAACCACTAGGCCATGCCTGTCCCAATAGGTGATAACAAATATTTTTGTATTTAACTAACGAACATTCTGAATTCATAACGTAATCGCTAGAAGCATACCATTAATTACATGTAAAAGTTCTATGTCTCAAATCTGCAGAAATGTAACTAGAAGTTAGCAGAATTACGTGATTAATGTTCATTTATTATCAGTCGTTAAGTCGAACCCATAATCAGTTTGTTTTGTTTGTTTTTGGAATTTCGCACAAAGCTACTGGAGGGCTATCTGTGCTAGCCGTCCCTAATTTAGCAGTGTAAGACTAGAGGGAAGGCAGCTAGCCATCACCACCCACCGCCAACTCTTGGGCTACTCTTTTACCAACGAATAGTGGGATTGACCGGCACATTATAACGCCCCCACGGTTGAAAGGGTGAGGATGTTTGGTGCGACCGGGACGCGAACACGCGACCCTCGGATTACGAGTCGCACGCCTTACGCACTTGGCAATGCGCGGCCCCCATAATCAGAACATACTTCACAATATACCTGTTCCTCATATATCTATCCCGATATAATTAGGTATACATTTTCAAACATATAAAAAGAGTTAATAATATCTCTTGTATTTTATAATTAACATCAGAATTAATTATTTGCACATGTAAAACAAGCCAGTTATTAAATCTGATCACTAGTTACCTGAATGAGGTAACGTTGCCTTTTCCCAAGGTCTGTTATTATATAAAACCTTCCGTGATTTATATATTCTAACCACGACTTGTTTTCAAACTTTTTATTCTGAATTTCATGTGACGTAGCACGCCTTGTGCAATCTATACATAGCCCGAGCCCAAGATTAATGGACCACAGGTAGCCTAATTCATCTTCCGTGTCACAAGATAAGCGTTTACAACAAATGCAAATTAAACCCGTATTTCGAAGTCTGTCACCCGAGGAACAAGCTATTTTGTTAAAAAGGATGGTATGGATGCGACACAGCTTGCATAGGTTTGGGATTTGTTCTTCAAAAAAACCGAAGATTGAGTATGTTGCGTTATAACAAATGTGTATGTTCAAATCAACAAGTCATGTGACAAACACAACTGATGTGAAACCGTAAGGGGAAGGTATGTAAAATATTCTTACATTCATAATAGTAAGACGTGTCCATGCGGAAAATTGAGAATTTTAAAGGCATGCAACATAATGGCAGTGGAGAACAAAGAGACATGGATCAACTTGAGAAGCCAGGACGATACAGAAAGAGATCTGCGACAAGTCACATCTCAGTCGCAGTAAGCAAAGTGCAACAACTTTTCACAAGTAAGAATTCATAAACACAAAGGTCGATGGTAAAAGTGTTCTACATAACAGTGCGCAATGCAATACAAAACAAGCTCTATCTGGAATAGCAACATAAAACATGTGTACACAGGTTGTTTCCACGAGACATCCTTTTATCTGTTGTATACCACAAACAGTTCGATTGTTATTCATGGTAGTCTATAGTAAAATGCACCTGTCAAGTTATCAGGGGTAGACCTATGCATTTCCATGCAATAATACTGTTAAAACAGATGCTGTGAAACAGTTGTTCTCGAATACTAAATACATTATAGAAAGTATGCAGCGAGGAGAGGTGTGCTTCGGCCATGACAGCATTGGAACGGAATCTTTTGCAATGTAAACTATGCTGAAGGACTCTTGTCAAGAAGCAAGATCGTCAGATAGGGCACGACTGACTAAGCAGAATATCCACAATGTTTGGTTTCATTTCACTAGAAAGAACACTCACTGGGTACTGAAGGCAAAGATTGGTCGAGTATAAAACAACCAAGACGCAATAATTGAAGACAGTGACTGACGTCTTTATTTTTATACTAGTTTTTTAAACAGCGTTATATAAACTACAATTACATTTGTCATAAGACATTAGTATTAGGCCTATTGCATATTAAAGCAATACATTTTTAATATAGTCCTTTAGGAATATCCCCTGCTAGTATAGCGGTAAGCCTAAGGATTTACAACGCTAAAATCAAGGGATCAATTCCCCTCAGTGGACACAACAGATATTCCAATGTGGCTTTGCAGTAAGAAAACACACACACTCTTAGGAAATTTCATAAATGAGAGAAATGAGTGATAATAACATTCCAACCACACTATATTTCTCATTATCAACAACGGGCTTAACTTAACCCAATACTCTTCAAGCTGTCGGGGATACAAGTTGATTATTGGTTGGAAAACTATTCACATAGGTTATTTGATACATTAACAATTGTTACGATGTGCACACCTTTTATAAGACAACGAAGAATGATTACAATTATAATATCATAAAACATTAGTAATTAGGCTTAAAATAATATGGTCCATTAGGGATTTTTAAGGATTAGAAGAGTGTATAATACTAATACTAAAACTACTGTATGTTTGTCATGTACACAAAATAGCTTGAGAAGGCTGCACGAAAAAATATCTAAACAATTTATATCATCCACATCTTCTTTTCAAGTTTCTCCTATGAGTTTAATAACATTTAAGTATTTACAAAAGATGGCGCTCGAAATTTTTTCAACATTAAAAATAATTTCTAAATCACTCGAAACTATAACTAACTACATCTAAACGCTGAATAATTACAAACAACTTGTAGATACTTCAATTCTTCTATAAATAGCATGTTACATCTTTTGAATAAGAGGGCCCGGCATGGCCAGGTGGGTTAAGGCGTTCGACTCGTAATCCGAGGTTCGCGGGTTCGAATCCCCGTCTCACCAAACGTGCTCGCCCTTTCTGCCGTGGGTGCATATAATGTGACGGTCAATTCCGCTATTCGTTGGTAAAAGAGTATCCCAAGAGTTGGCGGCTGGTGGTGATGACTAGCTGCCTTCCCTCTAGTCTTACACTGCTAAATTAAGGACGGCTAGCGCAGATAGCCCTTGAGTAGCTTTTGAACAAACTTTTGAATAAGAGGAGTGCAAAGAGTCATCGCGCCCTCTAGTTATTGTATTGGCAATGGTGAAGTTTTACGTTTTGTCGGTTTGTTTGTTTGTTTTTCAATTTCGCACAAAGCCACTCGAGGGCTATCTGTGCTAGCCATCCCTAATTTAGCAGTGTAAGACTAGAGGGAAGGCAGCTAGTCATCACCACCCGCCGCCAACTCTTGGGCTACTCTTTTACCAACGAATAGTGGGATTGACCGTCACATTATAACGCCCCCCACGGCTGAAAGGGCGAGCATGTTTGGCGCGACGGGGATACGAACTCGCGACCCTCAGATTACGAGTCGCACGCCTTAACACGTTTGGCCATGCCGGGCCATTGTCGGTTTAAGGCACTAAACATATAATCATTGTAAAGTGCGAGAAATAGCTAGGGTTTTATATGGACACATGACAGATTTCTTGTTATAGCGATCGAAATGTTCTCACCTTCAGATCGAGTCCAGGTTACCCTGGGATGAGGAAACCCATCAGCCTGACAGTCAATAAGAGCGGTCTCGCCTTTGATGACAAAAGTATCACTAGGTTCTACCCGCCATCTAGGGGGAACTTTGAGAAACAAATGAGAGGTATATGAGGATAAAACATCTATAGTGCATCTTAAATAAAGTTTGAGAATGACATTTTTTATTACAAAAAGAACTTTGAGTCTAAAATATCTATGGTTATGTTGAGGAATAAAGTTTAATGTTACAGCAGGTATTTATGAATTATACAAATTTAGGGCTAATACTAAGACTAATCCTAGTGCTAAAATGTCAGTTTATCCTGTCTTCGGCTGATGAAGGAAGCCCTATTTTATGATTATCAGATTTATTGCACTGTCAGTTACGTATTTTTATACTAAACGTTTTTTAATTAAGAATCGTGAACGTTGTTGGTGTTGTTTATTATTAAGCGCAAAGATACATAAAGAACTATTTTTGTTCTGCCTACTAGAAGTACGGAAACTAAGTTTCCAGCAGAATAAGTCCGCATCCGTACCACTATACCACTGGGGGGGTATTATAATTAAAGCTAACCATTGTACGAAGGTTTGAATCTGAGAATTGCGCCCCACAGTAACACAGTGGTTTTACAATGCTAGAAACCGGGTTTCGATACACGTGGTGGGCAGAGCACAGATAGCCCACCGTGTAGCTTTGTGCTTAATTTCAAACAAACCGAGGCTTGTGCGTTAAATCTTAAGACCAATGTCTCAAGGCAGAAAATGTTTGAATTATTCTGTAATTGAACTTAAACACTAACATTATTGTGGCTAATCTTCAAAGCTGATCTGTTGAGACACTCAGATATAATACTAGAAATTCCATTTATCCTCTTAGATTTTGGCAACGAAAATTAAAATGAAGTTGAAGATCATGACGGCTTGTAACAATAATGTTACACCTTCAATTTTAATAGTTTATTTTGGAGAAAATTCATATTGGCCTATCTGCTGTTTCGACCGTGGGGAATAGAATCCTGAATTTTAGGGTTGTAAGTCCGTAAAGTTACTGCTTTTCACCGACGGATTGTAATTTGAAACTAGCTTTTTTTTCTATCGATAAAGAATCTTTGATATTTTGTAGTTAATTTCAGACGACATCTCATGCGACACACGGACTACAGGGACAGGTAATAAAGTCGAATATTCACGCATAGCCATTCCTAATTTAGAACTGCTGACCAAAATTAGGGCAAAAAATAAACAACCCCAGCCGTAACTACTGCTACTCTCAACCGAATAATACGATTGAATGTCGCATTAGTAATTTTTCTCTGTTGAGTGAGCATACTGTGTTTAGTGGCATATGGTGACTTGAGGTTTGGACTTTTTGACACACAGCCCGATACTTTTACTACAATGTCCAGGACTAATTATAGGACTAAAATCCAATACGATGTTTTGTAGTTAATTCCATACAGGAAACGTTCTTACAAAATCAAACAAATTTCTAATAAAACTATAAATAGGCGGATATTGTACTCCCAAACCGTACCATGAATTACCATTGTGGCCGTGTGGCTGTCAGAACCTGCTGAATTCCTTGCGATGCACGTGTAGTTACCATGGTGTTCTGGCCGCAATGACTTAAAGATCAGAGTGGACGAAAACTCAGCGACACTGAGAACTTGAATATTTAAATAGTCTTCAATCATGTGGCCATCTTTGAGCCAAGTAAACTGGACAGGAGAATCACCACTGATGACAGTACAGATGGGTGTAAACCGTTGCCCTTGATAGACCGACGCTGGAAAGCTGAAGGGGTCAATTACTGGACGTTCTACAAAAAACATTTAAACAAAATATAAAATTAGAATAATTCCAAAGTGCATTACCAAATCACTCAAAAAATAGGTGTAAAATGTATGAAATTAAAAGCGTCATTTATTATTGACCAAAAAGAGCAATAACATTTTTAACCTATATGACCGATCCATAGAGAATCTATAACAAAATCATCTTTCGTTATTAAGACTCTCGTACCTGAAGAGTTGAGAATAAAATGTATAGAACTGATATAAAGTAACTACAACAGTATCTTTCCCTCACTAAGCTAAGAGTGGGGCGTTACTTTACGGTTCTTCACTACTTTTTATGGTCATTTGAAGTGTCCACGTGAAGCTTATCTTGATGATTTAATGAAAAAGGTTACAAAGGGTCACAGGAAACAGGGGTACAAAGAATGAGTGCAAACTGTTTCTAATTTCTGTGTTAAACCACGACTTACCAACAGCACAGGGTTTAATATATTTCGCTTTCATTATAGGAATAAACTCAGTTTACAGTCTAAGGTCAGTGCATGAATTTACCTTAACAATACTTACCACCAGTCATAGATAAATTTATTACATAAGAGAAATAGATAGATAGGTATCCTGTATAAGACAGATAGATATAATGATTCATTAAAAGATAAACTTATTACACATAATAAATAGATCGGCAGATACATTACATAAAACTAATAGCTAGACTGATTCATTATAAAATGTAAACAATAATATTTATTATACAAGACAGATGGATAGATATATTACCCAAGAGAGACAGTTTGTTTGTTTTTAAATTTCACACAAAGCTACTCGAGGGCTATCTGTGCTAGCCGTCCCTAATTTAGTAGTGTAAGACTAGAGGGAAGGCAGCTAGTCATCACCATCTCTTGGGCTACTCTTTTATCAACGGATAGTGGGATTGACCGTCACATTATAACGCCCCCACGGCTGAAAGGGCGTGCATGTTTGGCGCGACGGGGATGCGAACCCCCGACCCTCAGATTACGAGTCGCACGCCATCACACGCTTGGCCATGCCGGGCCAAGAGAGACAGACTGATCAGATATATAAAAAAAACAACATAATTACAATAATTCGGTTAGATGTGCATGCTTTCTTATAACAAAGTCACATCAGGCTATCTGCTGAGCCCACAGAGAGGAATCGAACCCCTGATTTTAGGGTCGTAAATTCGTAGACTTATCGCTATTCCATCGGGGTATATTTGGTTAGATATGAACGACTATATAACTATACATTAGAAGTTGAGAAGGTAGGCACAGCCAAGGATATTTTTTTACTGTTTTGAGATCAATTGAATGTACAGTTCCTAATTCACACATGGTTGCTATAGCAACTTGCGTTAATTAGAACGGTTTGCTCATTTAGTGAGTCTGCAGAACAGTAATTTAAGACAAAAAGTGAAATAGAGAGGATATTAAAATAGACTTATTGATTTTACTTATTACTTTGTTAAACTGAAACATTTAGCCTGCGTGTGAAGAATTCATTGTTTCGTTTAGGTTCCATATTATAAACGAAATATAAGTTTTTATTTCTTAATGAGCATGTTCCTCTTTAAATATTGTTCCTGTTGAATAATTACTTTTAAAATTAATTAAAGCTATAGTCATTATTACTATATTCGTGGTCTTATTTATCTAGTCCTCCCCCAATGGCCGACCAGGGGGGTTAAGTCGTTCGATTCGTAATCTGAGGGTCTCGGGTTCGGATCCCTGTGGTACCAAAAATGCTCGCCCTTTGAGCCGTGGGGCGTTATAATGCGATGGTCAATCCCACTATTCGTTGGTGAAAGAGTAGCCCAAGAGTTGGCGGTGGGTGGTGATGACTAGCTGCCTTCCCTCCAGTCTTACACTGCTAAATTAGGGACGGCTAGCGCAGATAGCCCTTGAGTAGCTTTGCGTGAAATTCAAAACAAACAAACAAACCCTAGTGGCACAGCGCTATGTCTGCGGACTCGCATTCCTAGAAACCAGGTTTCGATACCTGTTGTGAGCAGAGCACACAAAGCCCATTGTATAGATTTCTGCTTGATTACAAATAACGAACCGTCAATTTACCTAGTTTCCATCGGTTTAGTTTCTTTATTCTATAGCGAAACCACATCAGGCGATCTGCTGTGCCCATCGCGGGAAAACGAGACTCGGGGAACGGTTTATACATATATAAGTAATGAAGTTATCTATATTTAAAATTTTCCGTCTATTTGTTTTACAAGTTAAATAATTATTTTATTTCATTTTGTCATGCTTCATTATTTACCTATTAGTATGTGTGCTTAACAACACATTATTCTATGCGTGTTATCTACTTAATCTATTCTTAACACCTGAAGTAATGAAGCTAAATTAGCTGTAAGTGTATGTGCGCTTTGTATTACATATACCGCTGGTTACATAAATGAATATCACAAGTGATCACCATCAGCTGTTTTTTTTTCCATAGACAAACAGATTATTTTACGATGTATCCAAGTTTCTACGCTCAACGAGTTAAAAAAGACTAATTTAAGTTCGGAGGTTTACGAAGCAAAAGCCTTTTCTATTGGTACTTTTTAACACTAATTATTCTGGTTTTTATATTTTAGTTGTTTCGCTATAAAATCGTTATCTGTGACACACAAAATAGTCAAGATTTATTACGCGCCTAGTTATTTTTGAGCTCTAAATCCCCTCTTATCTAAAGACAAACGGTTGTTGAACAGTGAAGACATGGAGCCTTACCTAAAACCGACACCACTAAGCTAGTTTGGGCTGTGTTTCCTTCCTTATCGCCAGCTTGGCAGGTGTACTTTCCTTCATCTGTAGCTCTCATAATATCCCTCACCACTAAGGTGCCATTCAGGTAAACCTTTTGTCTATGATTGTACGGGAGGCGTACGCCCTCTGGAATATTTCAGACACACAGCGATCAAAATGACCTGTATTTTAAGTAACCTAAAACTGACCATTTGATCTAAAAATACCAATTAAAGAAATTGAGATGTCCATTTAGTAATGACCTGCTTGAAAAAGGAAGAAAATAAAAACATGAGAAAGTTGAATCTGTACTATTGGAATCTCTTGAGCCTGAACTGGATACAATACATACACAAAACATCTCACTTTCCAAGTTGGTCTAGCACAAAAGAATAACAGTAAACTTTCTAGTGGACTAAACATAATGTTAAATTCTACCCATCCTTCCAAATTGGTCTAATACAGAGAACAACACTCATCTTCCAAATAGATCATTTCTGTCAACACAAGACAAAATAATAGCACCTATAATACAAGTTGATTAAAAAAACAAAAAAACTCCAGCCTTCCAACAAATCTCGAACAGAAAAACATTATTTAGCTTATACATTTAGTTACGTAATTATTATTAATTTATAATGAAAGCAGTCTACCAATATATATCGTAACAAAAAATAAACTTGTTATGTGGTATATTAAATAGTAATAATAACTGAAGTATATTATATTATTTTTAATTCTAATTTCATCCACGCTATTAATTACAATGTTTAATATATCTATTAATTAGAATGTTTAATATATCACTGAATATGTGTAATTAGTCATAATCCTTAACAGATTTGTAATATTGATCTAAATAGGAAGCTTGCTCTCATCAAAGTTACTATTAAATACTATTCTTATGCTCTTACTCACAAATACTATAAGACATTATTTTATTTTACTGATGTTTTCAGCATTAAAGTAGCATATGTTAAACAATACACATCCGAACTTCCAGCAGTTTTTAAACATAAAGTTTATACTAATCCATTCAAAGCATATCTAAAAGAAGAGTACGACAAAACAGAAACTTTTCAACATCTACCTGCAGAAGACACTTTGGGTAAGGCTTCACTTTCATATTTCAAAAATTTCGTTAGGCTTAGCTATAAACTTGTCGTTACGAAACTTTCAAATGCTTATAATTAATTACAAACCCAAACAGGAGAATGTCGTCAGAATCAAACCTAACCCTAATACACAGGGACGAGTTAGATGAAGCTGGTAATTGAAGCACAGTATTGAAATTGTTAGCATGTTAAATAAATATATACTTTTAGAATGCTTTTGAAACTATCATAAATAATGTTATGTGATCAGACTGATTTTTAACAAGACAAAATCAATACAGTAAAATGGAATAGATATTTATAAAAAAAAAAAACAAATATTATTATAATATTTTCTTTAAAAAACACGTTTGCACAGTAACAAATCATATTCATAACACTGATGGCATTTCACAATTTTTCACTAAATTTTAAAAGTAGCACGCCATCTATCGTTAAATGTTGCTTAATGACCCTTGAAACAGGTGCAGTTTACTTACACACATATAAGCACGTGGAAAAAGTCTCACAGTAATCTAATGATTGGTCTTTCACGCTTATTACATCCTAAACACAAATGTGTAAAAGTTATAAAAAAATGTATTCAAACGTTTTGTCAGTGCACAAAACAGAATTTCTTACATGCAATTTGCGTGTTTTGGTAGGCCTATAAAAACATTTTCAGCTCATCGAAAATATTTCCTTAGGTTTGAATGGTGTCTAATCATAACAATATATTAAGCTCCTAAAATACGTGATTGGAGTTCATTTCTTATTTTTTTAAATATTTTCCTTATAATTTCTATATTCTGTGTGGTTTAAAGAATGCTAAATCAACAACACTGGCGCAGAATAACAATTATCAAATCCTATAACACTTAGTCTTAACAACTACTTCAAAAAAAAAATACAAATTATAGTTTTTTAAGGAAATTTACTTTACCTGAAAAACAAAGATTTTTAAGGTCTCTAATTAGTTTTCTATGAAAAAATCTTTATTCGAAAGTGTCTAGACGAACAACTTTTTCGTCATAAATAAAAGTAATGGCTGGCGGTCTACTGGAAATTTAGGGTACAGCAACTAAATTACAAAGATGACTGCTAACCCTAATAGCCTCTTAAGAACCAAGAGGACGATAGATATACGCAGTTCCATTTCAGTCGACTCACTCTAGTGGCAAATTGTAAAGCTAAAACATGGTTTGTTTGCTTTGAATTTCGAGCAAAACTACTCGAGGGCTATCTGCGCTAGCTGTCCGTAATTTAGCAGTATAAAACCAGAGGAAAAGCAGCTAGTCATCACCATCCACCGCCAACTCTTGGGATACTCTTTTACCAACGAATAGTGGGAGTGACCGTCACATTATAACGCCCCCACGGCTGAAAGGGTGAGCTTGTTTGGTGTGACAAGGATTCGAACCCGTGACCCGTAGATTACGAGTCGAGTGCCTTGACTACCTGGCTATGCCTAGCCTTAAAACATGAAGTGTAGACGAACAAATGACTGATTTTTGTAAACTAGATCTGCTAAATTTAGTTACAGTTACAGTTTCTATTTCTCCCCAATGGTTCAGCGGTATGTCTGCGGACTTACAACGTTAAAAACCGGGTTTCGATACCCGTGGTGGGCAGAGCACAGATAGCCCATTGTGTAGCTTTGTGCTTAATTCGAAACAACAACAACAGTTTCTATTAACGGAATTTCGAAACAATAAAATCGAAATAGATAATGCTAGGTGTATTGGAACGTAATTATAACGCATTAAGAAGTTCTCTGTTATTCCGCCGTTTGTGAGAAATCAAAAGTAAAACAAACAAATAACAGTTGTGCGTTGGACATAGGTGTTTTGTTTACCATGACAGCATTAAAAATATTTTCCAAAATACGTATTATGCTTACCCGTGACCCTCGGATTACAAGTCGAGTTCCATAACCACCTGGCCATGCAGGGCCTAAGAATAAGGGAAGCAACTTTTCATGTCCCAAGATAACCTTTCACTAATCATGAATTTACATAACCTTAGGGGACGGGTACTCCAGCTAGTACATACATGTGTGTGTTAAATCCAAATAATTTCTAACTTGGACAACCATTGTATTAGTGGACCAATATAGTGCTTGCATTTCTCAAAAACATTTCTGCCGGACAGTTACATAACTTTGTTATTCTCTCCATAACAAAATACGTTTTGAAGTCCACACTGTAATATTTTGTGTGTGCGTAGTTTTCATAAAGAATCTTAACACATGAAAACTTCTAATTATGTTTACATGTTGATTATGCAATACATTTACGGTTATTTCTCCTCATACGTAATTGCTTGACTGTAAATCATGTTATAAAATTGGTTGAAAACCTAATGCTTGCTACTTCTTATTTCTTAGTAATCAATAAAAATCACTGATATTTTGTGCTTCAACACTTAAGACTAAAACCAGTTTCTAACAGTATGACGATTAAGCAATACTCCCTTACCCTCTGTGCGTCGACCATATTGTGAGTGTTAACAGCGACATCTGTAGTTGATTTGAATTGCTTGCTATTCTCATTGCTAGTGCGTACTTTGACCATTTACCGGTAAGAATGTAAAAGACAAGGAGAAAATTTCACTAGTTAACTGGTTATTTTTACATATTTGCGCTTTCAAGCTGTTAACTTCTTGCTTTCATTATTTGAACCAAAATATCTAAATAAAGATGTGCAGTGTATGTTTTGTAATAGCAAAGCCTTATATGTCCGCTGTGTCCACCGAGATGGAACAAACACCTGATTGTAGTGTTGCAAATCCGAAGACGTACCACTGTCCCACCGAGAGATAAACATTGTATTAGAAAATTATAGAACGACAAACAAAGTATCTAAGATTGCGTAAGCTACTCGTGCCATCTAGTGGGCTAGTAAAACCTTAGAGGTAATGATTAACGATATGTTCTTTACTGGTGGATTGATTGGTATAATGTATCGGTTGAGTAGAAATTTGGCGGTTAGAATTTGAAAATACTGTGTTAAATGGTAGATATTAGCAGCACTTATAGATCAATGGTTAAGGCTAACAAGGGATGCTGAAGACATTCTAATAAGCACTTAGGTTATACCATTTCAAAAATTACTTTATCGCATTTTTATTAGACCTCGACAACTTTGTAATAACTATCTTGAATTATCGCACGATAAACAGACAACATCCTCAGGTATTTTGAATAAAACCAAGCTATTCAGTAACTGATGCTTCAGAATTCGATGCTGACGTCCAGAATTAAATTATAAAGACCTCTTTAAGATAATTAATGTTACGAATAATTAATTATTAAGGTCTTTGCCTTCGAAAGGTGTTGAGAAATAAATGAAAACAAGCCACGCTGAGAAACGTTCCATTACCAAATTGAAGCTCTGTTCCACTGTGTTGTTGCTTTAGGGTCTTCGCCCCTGAGCTTTTGTGTCGATATATTCCTGTGGAATACTGCCTTGCAACAGTCTGTAAACTGTACGTTAGAGAGGAGAATATACTGCTTTATCTGCAGTCGACACTCAAGACAGCACGACTCGAGCTGTTAAAGTCCGTCAGGCGTCCACTACAACTGAATTAATTAAAGTGTCTTATTGGAAACGCGCTAAAACTATTCGATATTCCATTCTAAAGCAGACTTAATGAGGCATAAGGCTTGCAGGAGAATTCCGATTTGGATAATAACGAAAATTGATCCGATGGTTCATTAAGAAAGTTTCAAAATCGTTAATTTTAGCAAATAATAAAAGCAAAGTAATGCAAATGTTTATATGCATAAAATTCGCGGACGATAATTTCGTCATTATGTTTTCAATGTCCTTCTAACACTTGAGATTCTAGTTATGAAATTTTATTTACTTTAACAAATAAACCGTAGATTTTCCCTTGATACAAAATAAGATAAAACCTTTCTGTTTAGGTACCTAAGTTATGTTTCAAATTGAGGTAAAAATATTGTAATGTTCACCAGAGCCAATGAGTAAAATCGTAAACAGAATATAGACTTTTAAACATAATACAGCTAACAAACTCAGTAAAAAATCAATATTAGATTTTAATTGGCTAATAACACACCATCAAAGCGATAAGTAGTAACTTTAGTTACACAGTTTGTTTGTTTTGGAATTTCGCGCAAAGCTACTCGAGGGCTATCTGCGCTAGCCGTCCCTAATTTAGCAGTGTAAGACTCGAGGGAAGGCAGCTAGTCATCACTATCTCTTGGGCTACTCTTTTATCAACGAATGGTGGGATTGACCGTCACATTATAACGCCCCCACGGCTGAAAGGGCGAGCATGTTTGGTAGGTACACAGTACAATAACTAGTGATATCCAAGAACGACAAAAACGTTAACTTTTGATACGCAGTCCGATAAATATTTCAGCGCAACAATGAAAATGAACATTATCTTTAAGAATAAAGTTTCATTCACAAATTAACAACAAAAAAACACAACAATGACGAAAAGCATTAACTTTAGATGTAGATCAAGGTAACTAATGCAATCCAACAATGACAATGAACATTAATGTTAGCTATAGAATACAGTTAGTTAGTGTTATTCAACAGTGGTGTTAAACATTAAATTCACACAACGTAAACACATTAATAATAAGAGTAAATTAAAATGTTCATGATAAAACTAATGACACCAAACAGAAGAGATAGATTGTATTATAGCATACGTAACAATAAAATAGTATTGAAATAATATAATATATATTTTTACTTCTATACCTACCACGTTCCCACACTATGAGGTCAATAGGGTAACCGCCAACTGGACATTGTAGTGTCATCATATCTCCGGCCACTACTGATAAGTTCTTCATAGTCCGGACAAAAGGTTGACCAAAGACATTGATTTTAGCAGAATGAGTGACTTCTCCACCGTCATTGGTTGCTTTACAGGTGTAGGTGCCTCCATCTTCTGGTAGAACATTGGAGATGTTAACATAACTGATAACACGTTGTTGTCGCGTAACGTAATCTCCCATGCGTAATCGAGAGCTTTCGGGAAGGGACATCCCGTCCAAGGACCATGTAACCTGAGGCAGAGGACTGCCCTGTGCCACACAGCGGAGAGACAAGGGAGGACCTGGTTGTAATGTCTGCTCAGGAAACTTTTCTTGAAGAGAGGGCTCATCAACTGGTAGCGAGATAAAACAAGTCATTAATGAAGATTCTAACTCTTTGTTCAATGATGATTTTGCAAATGACATAAAATATTAAATCAAAACTAAAAAAAATCTTAAGAAATTATCAAATTAATCTTTCAGTATTATAAAAAAGAAAGAAATTAGCCCAATTAGTAGTTAGCAGATAACAAACTGTTTCCAGTTTGTGCTATACCTAGACATCCCAAATGGCTAAACTTGCTCATTTTACTTTTTATAATAAATATTAAAATACATTCATTCTACTGTAAAACACTGATTATCAAAAGAAGAAAATCATAGAATCAATTTAGAGAAGGTATCCAAATGGTTCTAATAATGATTTAATTATTGAATAACACATTGGCTATCAAAAGAAAAGACATTAAAGGATTACTTTGGACTATGTCATGGAAATGTTTCCAGTGGTGGTCTGATTATTGGGTCAGACATGGCTATCAAAAGAAAGACATTAAAGGATTACTTTGGACCATGTCATGGAAATGGTTCCAGTAGTGGTCTGATTATTGGGTCAGACATGGCTATCAAAAGAAAGGCATTAAAGGATTACTTTGGACCATGTCATGGAAATGGTTCCAGTAGTGGTTTAATTATTGAGTAACACATTAGCTATAAAAAGAAAGACATTAAAGGATTACTTTGGACCATGTCATGGAAATGGTTCCAGTAGTGGTTTAATTATTGAGTAACACATTAGCTATAAAAAGAAAGACATTAAAGGATTACTTTGGACCATGTCATGGAAATGGTTCCAGTAGTGGTCTATTTATTGGGTAAGATATGTCGGGGCCCGTCATGGCCAAGCGTGTTAAGGCGTGCGACTCGTAATATGAGGGTCGCGGGTTCGCATCCCCGTCGCGCCAAACATGCTCGCCCCTTTCAGCCGTGGGGACGTTATAATGTGACGGTCAATTCCACTATTCGTTGGTAAACGAGTAGCCCAAGAGTTGGCGGTGGGTGGTGATGACTAACTGCCTTCCCTCTAGTCTTACACTGCTAAATTAGGGATGGCTAGCACAGATAGCCCTCGAGTAGCTTTGTGCGAAATTCAAAAACAAACAAAAACAAAACAAAGACATGCCTATCAAAAGAAACACATTAAAGGATTACTTTGGACCATGTCATGGAAATGGTTCCAGTAGTGGTCTAATTATTGAGTAAGACATGGCTATCAAAAGAAGGGCATCAAGAACTTGCAAGTGGCCCTAATAAAAGCCTAAGTCTTGGACAAGACTTAATTACCAAAAGAGGTGTGGGAATAAAAATATGCATCTAGCTTTAATGAAGCTCTAATTCTTGGGCAAGATGTCGACTATTAGAAAAAGGGTGCCAAGGAATCACTGTAGACCGAGACACGTGAAATTGGTCGTAAAAACGAGTGGAAATATTGACCATGGCAGAATTTATTTTTGAGAGACATAGTTTGATTTGAATTTAGTGCAAAGGTATACGAGGACTATCCTCGTTAGCCGTCCTTGATTTGTTACTGATACACTAGAAGAAACGCAGTTTGTCTGCTTAACCCACTATAAACTTTTGAACTATTCTTTAACCAACGAATAGTAGATTTACCGTCACTTTATAAAGCCCCAACAACTGAAAAGGCGAGCGTGTTTAGTGACGGGGATTTGAACGTGGGACCCTCAGATTTGTGAGTCGAAGAAACAAAGAACCAGGCTATGCCAGGCCTTCAGACATACCAACTTATCTCACAAGAAAAGCTTTATTTGTAAATTGTATTTTATTCTTTTCCTCATTTAGTTTTCTTATTCAATTTTTCGACATGCTCGAGTATCCTAGGCCTTTGTAAATCTATTGTTCTGTTGCCTGGGTTTCGCAGTATCGTGTAATATTCGCGGAATGATATCTATTCTATAAATTCAGATATTTGTAAGCAACACATGCTTGACTGAGCTATGGATCGATACATTTGAAATCAGTATCTACAAATATGACCGAGAGAAAGCTCGTGACTGAAATGAATCAAAGTCATATACAAAACTCTTGCTGTAGAGTGTGTAACTCACATATATTACCATTCATCCTGCTAAATTGCAAACTGTTAGAAAATTCCTATTAATTATTTAAGGACACAATACACGTCTGAATGCACTTTAGAACAGTAGTAGTTGACTAAATCTGATACAAAACAGTGCACGATATATATATTGCTATTCACCCTACTAAATTTTCAAGTGTTAGAGAATTCCCGTTGGTTATCTACTGATAAAATACGTCTGAAAGTCCCTTTAAAAGAGTACCAATCGAGATACAATTGTTCACAAAAGTTTAGATGGTTAAAATTTAGACGTATGCTTACTTCCAATGTTTAGTTCTCCAGCCGACTGTAATGATTCCCAGTCATTCTTCACAAAACATTGATACATCCCTCTGTCATCTCTTACCACAGAAGAAATTTGTACAACAGTCCTGGACACTAGATGGCGTCTCGTCTCACCCTCTAGAGGCCGTAGATCTTTTCTCCACTGTATGCTCGAAACTGGCTGACCGGAGATCGAACAATTGAAGGAAGCTGATTTGCCGATGTCTATTACCTGGCGTCGAGGGTATATTTCAACTGATAAAGGTTCTAAAACGTTTAGAAAAAGATATACGCTTGGTTATATAACATAATCAGAAAAATGCAAAACATATTATTGTTTGTTTATTGTTTCAGTTGGAAAAGGGTAAACAAATTACCTTCATTATCCAGCTAAATTAAAATTCGATTTAACAGCAAAATAGGAGAACAATGAACGGCAAATACAAGCATAAATAAAATGATGCATTTTGACTCGAAAAAGTAGAATAAATATTCTTATGTAAAATAGGCTGAAGTGAAAATTAAATTATTTATTTCAACAAACAATATTCTGAGAATTGTTTGTTGTTCAGTAACTAGATGTTAGAATAATATTTCAACAACCTTGGAAGCTTCACAGTTGAAAAGTAATAGTAGAATTCGCTTTCTCAACGAGTGCTGCTAATAACTCAGTAATATTTTGTTCTCTACCAGTATTTAACGACCAACTATTTTTCACTTCCATACAAACTTTTTAAAAGGAAGACTTTTCTTTTCACAAAATTTTCCATTGAAATTCCCGCGTGCATCTGTCTTTAATAACGAATAAAGTATTTAATATGAGTTGAGCATCCAGTTTCCTAATATGAGATAAGTACCACTACATATTAATCCAGTCTAGTAATATGAGGTGAGAATTATCCAGTGTACAGTAATCCAGTTTACTAGCTTCATGTGAGTATACACAACATGCTAATCCTGTTTACTAACGTGAGATGAGCGTCCATTTTATACAAATTCAGTTTATTAACAACAGGTGAGTACCTACTATGCGCTAATATAGTTTACTAATATTCGGTAAGTAGCCACTACATATTAACCCTTTTTAATAATATTAAGTAAGTGTACACTATATATTAATCCAGTTTACTAAGATGATATGTGTATTCACTACATATACTTATATCAACGAGTATCCACTGTGTACTAATCTAGTGTTTTAATATGATATGAATGTCCACTATGCACTATTATAATTTAATAAAATGCGTGAGTATCCACTATATATTAATCCAGTCCACACAAATGACGTACATATCCATTATACATATTAATCTAGTTTACTAATAACAGGTGAGTATCTATATGTGCTAATATAATACACTAATATCGTTTGATGATCTATCGCTAACTGGCTTAGTCTTCTAATATCTGTTATGATGTGAGAATCCATTATGTAGTTACTTAATTTACGAATACCACATATACGTGGTAAGAATTCACTACGTAGTAACCAAGTTTAATAATATCAAGTAAATATTCTATACATAGCAAGCCAGTTTAACTTATTAAAGGTAAGTATCCACTGGGTAGTAACCCATTTTAGGTGTTTATATGCAGTATCCCAGTCTACTAATATGAGGTGAATATCCGCTATGTACTAATTCAGTCGACTAGTAATTAGTGTTAACTGAGGTCGATTCCCCTCAGTGGACATCGCAGATAGCTCGATGTGGCTTTAATATAGGAAAACACACATTAACAGAGAATATACTTGGTATTACCGTTAATAAAGAAATGAATATTACATGACTACTAACCTCTAACATAATTATCGAAATGGCAAAAAAAAAATTCTGTCTACTATCCCGTTTCTCCTAATTTATAAACGTTGGGAGTCACGTATGTGTTTTGTCTCTGGTATGTAGTACCTATTGAAGTAAATATCCGATGTGTATTAACATTGCTTAACCAGATGAGTCTCTGCTGTGTAATACCTAATGAAGTAAATATCCGATGTATACTAACATTACTTAATCAGATGTGTCTCTGCTGTGTAATACCTAATGAAGTAAATATCCGATGTATACTAACATTACTTAATCAGATACCTAATGAAGTAAATATCCGATGTATACTAATATTACTTAATCAGATGTGTCTCTCTGCTGTGTAATACCTAATGAAGTAAATATCCGATGTATACTAACATTACTTAATCAGATGTGTCTCTGCTGTGTAATACCTAATGAAGTAAATATCCGATGTATACTAACATTACTTAATCAGATGTGTCTCTGCTGTGTAATACCTAATGAAGTAAATATCCGATGTATACTAATATTACTTAATCAGATGTGTCTCTGCTGTGTAATACCTAATGAAGTAAATATCCGATGTATACTAACATTACTTAACCAGATGTGTCTCTGCTGTGTATGTGTCTCTGCTGTGTACCTAATGAAGTAAATATCCGATGTATACTAACATTACTTAACCAGATGTGTCTCTGCTGTGTAATACCTAATGAAGTAAATATCCGATGTATACTAATATTACTTAATCAGATGTGTCTCTGCTGTGTAATACCTAATGAAGTAAATATCCGATGTATACTAATATTACTTAATCAGATGTGTCTCTGCTGTGTAATACCTAATGAAGTAAATATCCGATGTATACTAACATTACTTAACCAGATGTGTCTCTGCTGTGTAATACCTAATGAAGTAAATATCCGATGTATACTAATATTACTTAATCAGATGTGTCTCTGCTGTGTAATACCTAATGAAGTAAATATCCGATGTATACTAATATTACTTAATCAGATGTGTCTCTGCTGTGTAATACCTAATGAAGTAAATATCCGATGTATACTAACATTACTTAATCAGATGTCTCTGCTGTGTAGTACCTAATGAAGTAAATATCCGATGTATACTAACATTACTTAATCAGATGTGTCTCTGCTGTGTAATACCTAATGAAGTAAATATCCGATGTATACTAACATTACTTAATCAGATGTGTCTCTGCTGTGTAATACCTAATGAAGTAAATATCCGATGTATACTAACATTACTTAATCAGATGTGTCTCTGCTGTGTAGTACCTAATGAAGTAAATATCCGATGTATACTAATATTACTTAATCAGATGTGTCTCTGCTGTGTAATACCTAATGAAGTAAATATCCGATGTATACTAACATTACTTAATCAGATGTGTCTCTGCTGTGTAATACCTAATGAAGTAAATATCCGATGTATACTAATATTACTTAATCAGATGTGTCTCTGCTGTGTAATACCTAATGAAGTAAATATCCGATGTATACTAATATTACTTAATCAGATGTGTCTCTGCTGTGTAATACCTAATGAAGTAAATATCCGATGTATACTAACATTACTTAACCAGATGTGTCTCTGCTGTGTAGTACCTAATGAAGTAAATATCCGATGTATACTAACATTACTTAATCAGATGTCTCTGCTGTGTAGTACCTAATGAAGTAAATATCCGATGTATACTAACATTACTTAATCAGATGTGTCTCTGCTGTGTAATACCTAATGAAGTAAATATCCGATGTATACTAATATTACTTAATCAGATGTGTCTCTGCTGTGTAATACCTAATGAAGTAAATATCCGATGTATACTAACATTACTTAATCAGATGTGTCTCTGCTGTGTAATACCTAACGAAGTAAATATCCGATGTATACTAATATTACTTAACCAGATGTGTCTCTGCTGTGTAATACCTAATGAAGTAAATATCCGATGTATACTAACATTACTTAATCAGATGTCTCTGCTGTGTAGTACCTAATGAAGTAAATATCCGATGTATACTAACATTACTTAATCAGATGTGTCTCTGTTGTGTAGTACCTAATGAAGTAAATAACCGATGTATACTAATATTACTTAACCAGATGTGTCTCTGCTGTGTAGTACCTAACGAAGTAAATATCCGATGTATACTAATATTACTTAATCAGATGTGTCTCTGCTGTGTAGTACCTAATGAAGTAAATATCCGATGTAAACTAACATTACTTAACGAGATAAGTCTTTGGTGGCATCTATTAGCCTCTACTTATCAGATAAGTTTCCAATGACTAACATTTAATAACTACTTTTAGGAATTAAAGTTTCTTATGCGTTCTAATATCCGAAAGTCAAATAAATCTGAAATATTTGTTATCAAATAATTAAGTTACTCTGTTGCTTTTACTAATGTCATATAATATGTATATCAGTACTGTGCACTAGTGCTTAAAACGGAACACGACAATACGTTACAATTCACTGCTTCGACTATTTGCTTATGGTTTAAATCTGAACATATATGAAACATGGTAGCGAGACTTAGTCAGTATTTCGTGGTGTAAGGTATTTTGTGGAGTGGCTACACCCTAGTACCTCTCTACCACAGTTTACAATTTCCTCATTAAATTGGTAGGTGTATTGTTATCTTCAGCTGTAATCCTTGAATTTCTTCAGTTCTCTTCCCTGTATACCTAAACTACCTACGATAAGATAGAAAAATTTATAGAAATGGGCCTAGAATACATCGATTGTTCCAAATTTGATGTCAAGAATCTAGTAAGTTAGAGGAATAGCGAGAGACGAGAGTATATCATAAATACAAAAATTACTGAGTCATTGAATCACTTTATAATATTCAGTTGGTATTGACAGTAATTCACTGAATAGTTTGTTAAATTGTCCAGTCCTTTTGTACGTCAGTTGTTGTATCATAAGTGAGTAAAACCAGTCACTGTGAAAACGGTATTAATTATCTTTGTCCTTAAGGAAAAATAAGCTATATTATCATCATTTTGTAGACTGGTCTTGGCTTTATTTCCACCAAATAATTTAAAAGAACCACCCCAAAGAGAGAACAGTATTACAACACCATAAGAGATCTTCCAGACTGTAGAGTGGCCATTGTCAGGATATTATGCATTTCTTACCAAAACCTGCAAGGCAATTTTAGTTTTTGCTTCATTTTCTCAGACTCTTATATTATGATTTCAAAGGTACGAAGAGAACACAGGCTGAGGGTGTTGACTTCCCAGTCGATTCAGTCTACGTATTTCCAAAATAATTTTACCCATTTTCTAGTCTATTTGGTCTTTCATTCTACGAATTCTTGAAGCACTATACTAGAAATTATAATTTAGAGGGCAAGAAATATCCCATTTTCACCTGCATTTTATACAAATGAAGCCATAACGATAATGGTACTAGTTAGGAACATAGGCAAAGGTCAAGAAAAAAGTTGGCTTTGAGAGTAAAATATGGGTTCTGGGCGCGCGCTTAGACACGAAATATCAAGTTTTATATTTTGATAAATATGAAGAATAAAAAATCTTTTATTGGGCATGAGCTGGGCATGAGCAGATATCTCCCTAAAATGCGTGGATGGTCAAAATTAATCATTATTTTCGGTGAATTCATTCCTGGATTGACCTCATTCATGGCTTGAAGCATCCGGTCGTTAGCTGCTCTCACACAGCAACAAGCTGGATACTGCCAACATTTTCTATATGAATAAACTTGATCTAAAAGATACATTGCTGGGTTGAATGTCCCATCAGCTCAGCAACTGAAAATTTGTTCAACGCTAAAAAGAAAATAATCTTTCTGTCTAGACCATGGCCCCCTGGTGATCTGATGCAGCACCATACTGCTATTACTCAAAGACACTGAAAAGAAGAGTATCTGAACTTGGAAGTGAGCAGTTTCTCTGCTAACATTTTAATACAGCTGATACTGATACTCTTGTTCTGGAATTTATAGCCTCTTTTATAAACTGATGAAATAACCGTAAAAAGTCCAAGAAAGAACAGGAATTTCCGACTTTTGGACTTTTGCGTGCAAGACATTAAAGTACATCTTAAAGTTCAAATATTATCCGAAAAAATTAGGTAAGGAGTAAACATGTCACGGAAGCGGATTTGGGAAAAGCTAAATGTCAGGGTGTTGAATTGTTCTAAGAGTGGATTATCGCAGAAGTTAATTGAGTGGGACCGAAAAATAGATGTTTTATATGAACCAATCATTAACTATCAACTGTGCCTTCGCTAACTGTTATTTTCTAGTTTTTTAGGTTTGTTTGTGGTATTTACTGACCTCGTACAATCAGCTGAGTCTCTGCTTTCTCTGAACCAAGACTGTTGTTCACGAGACAAGTGTATCTCCCTCCATCTTCTACTCTAATGTCTCTTATCCTGAGGATTCCATCCACTAGGAAAGATCTCTCTCTACTGCTCAAAGATTTCAGTTTCACCCCATCATGTCTGTACCAAATGTACGAAGGGACGGGGTAACCTTCTGCTGCACAAGGAAGCTCTGCTGTTTCTCCTTGTTTTACTACCAGGCGTCGCATGATATCTATAATCTTTGGTGTCATGATGCTGGGTTCTAGAAAAACAAAGAGAAATCAAGATATAACGATACGATTTCCAGTAGTATTCAGTTTCTCTCGGTTATACATTGTTTTCTCACTTAACAAAATATAAAAAATATAATTTTGTTATAAAATAACGTTTTTTTTTGTTTTTTGTTTACAAAAGGTGTAATTACTTGCCTGTTACCACAAGTCGGCCCTTGGTTTTGCTAGTGTAAACTTCTTGCGTCAGCCTGTGTCGAGTCTGACACTGATACCAATTACGGCTGTCAGAGGGCGCCACACGTCTGATATATAGTTTTCCCGTTGGAAAGACACTGTATCGACCTGTTTATAAAGTAATTGTACAGTTATTGGATATCCAACCAAGCGAGGTTAATTCTATTAAACGCGTGGGTGCATCTTGGCTTTTAGGAATAAATCCATAATCTCCAGAACTTTGTGTTCTTTCATTGCTCCTTGTTTAACTATTCATGAGAAGTAAATCTTCAAAAGAGAGTTTGACTTAAAAATATCCGTTTTGTTGAAAAGTGTTCACCGAACATGCGTGCTCTCTTTAAGCAGTCACTTAATGTATAAGCAGTTTCTCAGTAGTTAACTACAGAACGTTATGAAACACCTTACGACAGAAGAGTTAATAAATAGTGAACAAAAGTGACTATTTTATATACCTTCATGTAACTACTCTTTATAGTCGTCTATTCAAACATTCATCAACTGTCAGTGACTTATGAACAGTTTAACCCCAGTGGCAGTAATACATAATATTGTTACAGTATACCTAGATATTCGGCTTAAGGCTATAATAATATAAAATCATTTTCATGTTATATAATATAGAAATAACTTGAAATTGTTGTCTGCTAGTAGAGCGTTAACGATATTTAACAGTAAAACTTTTACTATAGAGTTCATATTGATCTGTTTTACTTACAAGAAAATCAAGATCTTAATAAAAACTACAATACTAGACTAATAAAACTTTTACTATAGAGTTCATATTGATCTGTTTTACTTACAAGAAAATCAAGACCTTAATGAAAACTACAATAGTAGACTAATAAAACTTTTACTATAGAGTTCATATTGAATTGTTTTACTTACAAGAAAATCGAGATATTAATGAAAACTACAATAGTAGACTAATAAAACTTTTACTATAGAGTTCATATTGATCTGTTTTACATACAAGAAAATCGAGATCATAATGAAAACTACAATAGTAGACTAATAAAACTTTTACTATAGAGTTCATATTTATCTGTTTTACATACAAGAAAATCGAGATCTTAATGAAAACTACAATAGTAGACTAATAAAACTTTTACTATAGAGTTCATATTGATTTGTTTTACAAGATCTTAATGAAAACTACAATAGTAGACTAGTAAAACTTTTATTATAGAGTTCTTATTGATTTGTTTTTATATACAAGAAACTCAATATTTTAATGAAAACTACAGTAGTTACACACGTAAAAAACAAACAAGAAACATCACCTTCTGTGGTCGTTGGATGTATGACGACTGATCCATCTTGCAGCCATGACGTCACCGTTACATAATCTCGAACAAAGTCAGGAACGTGACATTCGAGAACAGCAGTGTTGCCTTTGACCACGTATTTCGTGTAAACCTCAATAACGTAGCTTTGAAGCACAACTATTGTACCGAAAAAAATTACACTTATCTTAATTACAGCCAACGATAGTTATAATATTTTAAAACAACGTCAGTTTACGTCACATTAACTGAAAACAGTTCTATCATTAGTTTACTTTAACAATAGTCAATACACATTAAAATATACTACAACTGGCAGCTGCTCGCAGATGTTCTACGGGCAAATTAATATCTTTATTTCAATAATACTTCTTTAAATACGCGGTTTCTAGGATAACACAAAAAAAATTCTAACAGCAGACGCCGAAATCTAAAAATCCACTTGCTTTAGGCTTAACATAATTTCAACTTTACCAATTATGGCTGTAATAATAAGGTGACACTTTCACTGATGTACTTTTTGGTTTATTTAGTTACGGCTAAACTTTACTGTACTTAATAGTATCAACAAGAAAAAAAAAAGAGCTTTTTCCAAAAGGAACTAAATGTAAGGATGGCTAATATCAAAACTTTAAAAATAGTGTAAAACAGATAGTAGGAAAGGCAGTTGAGTCATTCCTTCATAAACACAATGTAACAGTTAACAAGTAGTTATATATATATAATAATTAACAAGTAGTTATATGTGTGTTTGTGTGTGTTTTCTTATGGCAAAGCCACGTCGGGCAATCTGCTGAGCCGACCGAGGGGAATCGAACGCCTGATTTTGCGTTGTAAATCCAAAGATATACCGCTGTACTAGCAGTGGGCGAGTAGTTATATATATATATAATAATTAATAAGTAGTTATATATACATATAATAATAATTAACAAGTAGCTATATATATATAATAATTAACAAGTAGCTATATATATATATATATATAATAATTAACAAGTAGCTATATATATATATATATAATAATTAACAAGTAGTTATATATATATATATAATAATTAAGAAGTAGTTATATATATATATAATTAACAAGTAGCTATATATATAATAATTAACAAGTAGTTATATATATTATAATAATTAACAAGTAGCTATATATATAATAATTAACAAGTAGTTATATATATATATATAATTAAGAAGTAGTTATATATATATATAATAATTAACAAGTAGCTATATATATAATAATTAACAAGTAGTTATATATATAATAATTAAGAAGTAGTTATATATATATATATATAATTAACAAGTAGCTATATATATAATAATTAACAAGTAGTTATATATATATATAATAATCAAGAAGTAGTTATATATATATATAATAATTAACAAGTAGCTATATATATAATAATTAACAAGTAGTTATATATATATATAATTAACAAGTAGCTATATATATAATAATTAACAAGTAGTTATATATATATAATAATTAAGAAGTAGTTATATATATATATATAATAATTAACAAGTAGCTATATATATAATAATTAACAAGTAGTTATATATATAATAATTAACAAGTAGTTATATATATATATATAATTAACAAGTAGCTATATATATAATAATTAACAAGTAGTTATATATATATATAATAATTAACAAGTAGCTATATATATAATAATTAACAAGTAGTTATATATATAATAATTAACAAGTAGTTATATATATATATATAATTAACAAGTAGCTATATATATAATAATTAACAAGTAGTTATATATATATATAATAATTAAGAAGTAGTTATATATATATGTACAACTATTCGACTGCAATTTCCATCCCAACGATCTTGTTTAGAATGTTTTTGTAGGATTGTTGTTACCCGTCCCTACATTTACTTTCGTTATAAATAGTTTTTATTTACATGTTTGCTTGTATGTTAATGCAGTTCCAAATATAAATACTTATCTTATTATTGGCTAGTAATTCTTGTCTCGCCCTGTATTTAAGCATTTTAAAGTAACACCAAATTTCTGTAAGAAAGTTAACTTCAAGGGGTAATCATAACCTTGTTTATAACAGAGTTTGTTGTTGCTGTTTTTAATTAAAACTTGTAAAAGCGGATACTCCGTTTGAAACTATGTCACCTCAGTGACATTATTGTATTGGTTTTTGAGTTATTATGTAATGACAACGAACCACAAGAAATTCAATCTTTTTCTATGATATTTACAGACATTGTCAGAACTTGTGGTCTAGGCATTATGTGGATAGGCTCTCACTCCTCTGTGTGTTTTAAACCGAATAAATTTAAATGAAAGCTGATACTAGTTTGAACTACGGCTGAGCTTAGAAGCGATTAGTTTTTGAAATGTCACGAAAATCCAAATTTTTAAAAACCTCATAACTCAGTCAAAAATGATCGCATTTTCATACATATTATTCCTCATTGTTCTTCTAAAAATGGTTAGTATCCACTTGTAACGTTAGACATATGTTTTGAGAGCCAACTGCCATCATCGTTGCGTGGCAGAGGTATGCACCCTACTGTATATGCTTTTAGTTTCTACTGCACCTTTGTTGGCCACTGGTAATTATAGTTATATTTGGTTTGGATGATTCTTCATTTGACCCACCTACATTTTGAGTCTTTGTTTTTGGTCAAGACCTTCCTTTTAATCAACACACTTCGAAGCCTAAGAATCTAACTTTAAAATCTACTGTTTAATTGTACAAGAAGTAAACTTGAAAATAAACAGTTCTTTCAAGCAAAATTAGAATAAAATCTCAACTTCCCTTCTTCAGTCCTTTTAAAACCTAAAATTTCTCTATGATAACTCCAACTTTGTTTTAATGACTGTGAGCAATTTGTTATTCAAACTACTTTGCTCGAAACGCAATACAATAACATTATAGAATCAAAACAGATTATACAACTTTGTGTTAATTGACTGGACGTAGTTTGTTAAGTGGCCAGATTACATCACATCTTACCTCATGAATCCATAGAAAATAGGCTATTTTTGATAAACTTAACTCCAGAGAAGTGTTTTAAGACCAGACCGACAGCAGTGCCACGTATCTGTCATCAAATAAGTAACAGTGCAAAAAAAACAAACAAGTCCTAACTAGATGTTTATGTTTATTTTTCCACCTTCAAAAATAAACGCAGTCACCTTTATAATTCCGTGTCATTTTTTTTTCTTCTTGGATTAAAAGCGAACCTCCTTTGGTAATATTCGAATACGTATTAGTAGCCTTGGATTTGACACTTTTCATAAAAACAGTCACTGTAAAACTTACATAATAATATTTTTTAAATACACTTAACTTATAATTTATCTATAGTCTTAACAATTTCTAAAATTCGCTAAACTCACAATCTAATTCTTTAAGTCACATGAACTCAAGATTTTTTAGAACACTCGTTATATAACCTTTTTTATAAACATTACCCAAATTCCCCATTTTTCTGAAATCCATTAAATGTATTGTTTGTTTCCGAGAACTTCGTGAAACAATAAAACTAAAGACATAACTATTAATGTTGGCGACACACTGTATTCCTTTTCAACTTATTATTTCTCTTACAGAAAGTTTATCGTAAAGCCAGCCCGCAATGAAAACGCGTAGCAACAAGCAAGATTATCTTACACCATTGTATGTAATCCATTCTAACTTTGATTTTAATTTCATGCAATACGATTAACTTTCGATTGCTTTCTTCCTGTTCACGTGTGAAGCTAATGTTGGGTTGTATAGAGTTAAAGTATCTCCACCTTCTTCGGTCATCGTCAGGTTCATAACTTTTGTTGTGACAATCCTGAAGATTTTAAAATACAGAAAACTCATTTAACAGTAATAAGTTAAGAAGAGGACAGCGTATTTCATTTATAAAATGTGGAGAATTTTTGAAGTGGAATATATAGTAAACTTAAAACCAATAAAATGGGATATATTTAAAAAACAAGGGCCAACAACGGTCATCGTTTCATTAACGTTGAAGCTCCTTCATAATGGTATTAATCTGCGTAAGTTTCAACCATATCTCATTTACCTCTTTTTGTTTGCTACAGAACAACGTAATGTCTGAGATAAAATACTGTAATACGCAGATGTTTTAAATGACACTTGAATTAAATAAGTTTGAAGCCAGAGCTTACTTAGTTCTAAACAGCATACGGATAAGTACACGTCTGAACTTATGCTATAATTTGTGGTATTAGGTTTGTTCGCTAACATCAGAGTCATTCGTAAAATCTACGTGTTCGTTTGTTAACCAATAAGAATGTATCGGTAGAATGAAATAATTATCTCTTCGAAAAATCAAAACCAAACTCGTAATTGAAAATTTAGGCCTATTTAACCAATCGATATAACTCCCCTACAATTACGTTTTAACCTCTAATTATTGTTGTTTGACCATCATCGTAATTTGTGTAACGTTCTTCTTTGAATATCTAATAAAATTTTGTCTTTGAATTAATAAACGATTTAATTGGGCGTAAGATATTTGGATCATTAATAAACATATTCTGTATACAACGTGTAGTTTGTTACAGATGTGTCTGACTGCATGCTACGTATATGATTAATGAAATTATTAACATTATAAAATAACAATTTTTCATTAATTAGATTGAGTTGAACCGTCAAAGTAAGTCTCGTAAATCTTTTATTCATCAACACCTGAAGTTGAAGGGAACAGCCTGTTATTGGACAGAATGAAATTTAATAGGCGTGGCAAGAATTTTTTTAACGATACAACTGGACATAAAAAAAATACTACAGTTAAACAATTCAGTGTTTGTTCGTAGACGACATTTAACAGACTAAAGTGAGAAAAACAAATAGTAAAAGTGAACACTTTTCCATGGATACAGTAGAATATAATTTAATATTTCTCTACGGACCTTAAAGAAGATAAATAACAACTGTAAAGTTTACTGTAATACCAGTAATTTTCCTAGATTATCTTGAAAACTTGACGCTCGAACGTCAAGTTCGTGTTGAGAATTAAAGATAAGAGATGATTACGTAGTTTCGTTGTCTTTTCACAGATCGTTCGCGTATTAAACGTCATTTTCACTTCACAGACACGTACATTTCCTCGATGTCTTTTCAGCCACAGTTCTGCTACCTTATTTAACATTCTTTACCAGAAAGTCAGCGATACAGACGAATATCTGTTACATTACCAGTCCAAATATTCCATAAAAGGAAAGAAAAACGAACGTTAAGAAGCTTTGACCAACCAGTCCCTACCAAGAAACTCAACACTCCAAAAGCTCTTACACAACAACAGCGACCTCTCATTTAATTTTTCAATTTTCTAATGATTCTGATACTTATATTAGTACTTTTTTTTATTATCTCACATTATTAGTGCAGTCTATTGGTTAAGAACTAATATAAATGTAATAAGCAAGTCAACCGAAGTATAATTTTTACAACGGCTGTAGTGGATAATATTTGAACATTGGTTTAAATAAGTAAAATATTTACCACAGTACAGACACAGTGTTCGTTAGAATACTCCATATATTTATTTGTATTTGTATTTTTATTCCTAATTTAATTTTATGTTTATTCATTTATTGTAGTATTTCTTCGGAAGTGTTAACTTAGTATATGAATTTAGCACACATAATTGTTCTGGGCCTTCCGATCTCCGTGAGTTACTACTATTGGATTTACGACCGAAATGTTCGCTATCAGTGTGAGAATATCCAACTAACGAAACAATGCATGCTAGCCGTTACAAGTAACATAGATTGAACATTATATTCAATTAACTATGCTAGTTACAAGGTGCACATATATTGAGTTCTGATCCAAACAGCTAACTTGCTCGGAACAGAAGCGAATATTAATGATTACATAGGTTCTACACATGTCTTATGAAATCCACAGAATCAGTCAGTATTTCTAGATCCAACCTACCTACTCTGTACGAAACACTGAAAAGATATCCAGCAAAAGTAAAACAACCAACTAACGAATACCTGAAAAACAATAAAAACTGTTTTATTCCACTACAGCTCAGGTTTGGCGAACACCTTCCAGCTGATGATCAACTGTTGTATCACAGAAGATCAAACAGCTGATATGAACAGCTAAGCTGAGTATTAGAAAACTGGGCATTAGAAGTAAGAAATGGGCACGATACTGAAATATCGATATAATTACAATAGTTCAAATCAGTTCTCACTGATCCTAAGATGGAACAAGTTTCTTACTTCACTAAGATGATAGTATAATTTTAATATCACTTTATCACTACTAACAAAGTTTTATTTGAATTACGTAATAGATAAAGGGATAGGAAACGATCAACGTAACAGTATGTCCGTATAGATTATGATATATATATATATCATAACGTGAGAATGTTCTGTTTAGCTTTAAGAGTTTAACCATGTTGTGTCTGTTTTTTTTTTACTTTTATCCAGCAACTGTAGCATCAGACTGGGTTAAACTGATAAGGAAAGCGTAAATAATTCAGTTGTTTTTTTTTGTAATTTCGCGCCAAGCTACTCGAGGGCTATCTGCACCAGCCTCCCTAATTTGTCAATGTAAGACTACAGGGAAGGCAGCTAGTCATCACCACCCACCGCCAACTCTTGGGCTACTATTTTACCAACGAATAGTGGGATTGACCGTCACATTATAACGCCCCCATGGCTGATAGGGAGAGCATGTTTGGTACGATCGGGATTCGAACCCGCGACCCTCGGATTACGAGTCGAACGCCTTAACCCACTTGGCCATGCCGGGCCACGATAATTTAGGATATCTAAAATAACATCGATTTTGAGCAACATGAGTAACACTTTGTCACACTGGACCATCAGAAACAATTCTCAAGAGAAGTCCTGTCAAGAAATCGATCCTTGCTAGATCCAGATACCTCATGGACTCGATTCTTATCGCAATGATAAAGACAGTAAAGATAACATTTTCAGGTCTGTTGAGGCGAACGCTCGAGTGACGAAACGTCATTTCTGGGTTAATTCCACCGAGTAAACCTTAATAGAGTGCCACAATTTGCCAGCATGAAAAATGTATTTATGTCAGAATGTCTAGGCCAGTAGTAATATTGTAACTTTTTCTACTTGTATCTTTTATTATTGATCTAATATTTTAAGACTTTATCTAGTAGTTACCGTATTGGGTTGCGCATATAAAACATCAGTTTAAGATGTTTTTATCGTCCTCTTGTGACACAGCGGTATATCTTCGCCCCCTAGTGGCAGAACGGAATGTCTGCGGACTTGCAACGCTAGAAACCGGGTTTCGATACCCGTGGTGGGCAGAACACAGATAGCCCCTTGTGTAGCTTTGTGCTTAATTCAAAACAATATCAAGACAATACTCCTTTAAGGATTTCAAAATAACGGTTTGTTAAATATAATATTTTCGGATCGACTTTTATTCATCACAAGCCACTGTCGGTAATTGACTGATTAGGATAAATCGGAGAGAAAAACATATTTACAGAATTTGCAACGCTAAAATCCACGGTTTCATTCTCCGCGGTGGACAGAATGCAGATAACACATTGTGCAGCTTTGCACCAAGAAAGCAATGAGATCAAACTTATATCTGTTTCAAATTATTCAAATTCTGCATATTGAAGGAAAAAAGATACTTAATACCAGTACTAAACGCCCTCGTTCGGCATGGCCAGGTGGTCAAGGCACTCGACTCGCAATCCGAGGGTCGTGGGCTCCAATCCCCGTCACACCAAACATTCTTGCCCTTGCAGTTGTGGGGGCGTTATAATGTGACGGTCAACCTCACTATTCTTTGGTAAAAGAGTATCCCAAAGGTTGGCGGTGGGTGGTGATGACTAACTGCCTCCCCTCTAGTCTTACACGGCTAAATTAGGGACGGCTATCGCAGATAGCCCTCGTGTAGCTTTTCGTGAAATTCAAAAACAAACTTAACGACCTTATGACATCACTATATATTTTTTGCTTCTTTAATTGGAAGTTACAAATTTTATGCGTCCATTTTCACCTGATTTTTTTCCTACAATCAATACTAATTACTGACACTAAAAAAAATATTTGAACACTGCTCCACCTAGCGTCGAACCTACAAGCCTTAACCTGTGTTTCTACATTTCTGTAAGTGTTATCCTTAAATTTAGCCATTAACATTCAAGTAATTCTTACTTATATTTTTTTTATTTATTCTCGTGTCATTAAGATATACACATGTGTATTTAAGTTCCATATACGTATAGATATGAGCTTATTTTTGTGTGCATAATATAGCGAGGGCGATAAAAAGAACAATTTTTATGCGGTTAAGGTATTTTTATCGCTTCACAAGATAACATTCCTTTACGGAACAACGACACGAGCGAATGTGAGACTTCGATATTATGGCAACGGTTACCATAGAAACCAAAAGCGACTGCTAGCTTATCTGCTGAACCCTCTGAGAGGCCTGATGTGGGAATGTTAGAGTATGATAGTATTTGGAATATACATATACACATATGTATGTGGATACATATATATACATCCAAACGTATCACTTTCAAATACAGAATCACGTTGTTATGAGGTTTTATAAATGTTACGAAACTTCACTTCTAGAAGAAACAAGTCTCAATCGATTGCTAAGCCTATTGTATATATATTGTCACCTAAATCAGATGATGCTTTGTTACAGTTAAATGTGAATTAACGTTATCAATGTTAGTTCCTTTACATCACTTTCTCAGTACGTGTCCATGATGCTGACGTCATAAAAGTCATGCTCCTTTGCTTTTAGAATTTTTTTTTTTATTTCTATAGTCGTTGTATACATACGATGGTTTACCAATTTAATTGGGTCCTACGTTATGAGCAACATGAGGCCCAGTGAAGATTCTGGCTGCTTGCTTGCAAATTAAATCAAATTACAAAAGGAAAAAAAAAAAAAGGTGAAAACTCCTATTTGAGGGAAACATTACAATACCACAGTTGGCACCAGACCTTCAAAAGGTGAAGACAAAATGCTATTAATGAGAATTAACATTTGGATGAGTGTGGAAACAGGCTGACTGGCTTGCTAAACATCTGCCTGTGTGGCGGGGGTGATTTTCGCAAGTTCACAAAGTATTAAACAAGCGATTTCGAAATAGATTAAGTAACTACTCAAAGTAACGAGAAATGGTTATCATAACGAAACAGATTAAAAGAATTGGCCTCACGTTATTTTTATCACGTAATAAAATGATAGATTACAATATACACTTTTGCTTTCAACGAAAAACGTTGTTTTTTTTTCAGACAACTCCAACAGGACTCACTCCTCACCATCTAACTATAAAACAATCACTACGTTTGATTAACTTCAACACGACTCATTCATTTCCCGATCACTATAAAACAATCACATTGGATTGCATCGTCAGAAAAAATAAAAAATGGTGAAATTGGTTATTTTTCATGTGTGTTTTTTTTGTCAGGTCGCTCGTTAGCAATGCCATCTGATATATGTCTGAAGCCATTTTTGTCTGAGAGATCTAGTTTATTTTTTCATGTTGAAAACACTTTACAAAAACTTGAATGACATTCATGACACTTCGTTAGAACCTTGTTTAAAAAAAAGAGAAAGTAAAGAGAGATATACCAGGATTTTGACAGTTATTTCTGAACCTTTATAATATTATGTCAATCCCTTCCAAACACTATACATTAAACTGGCATATGTAAGAAAGATTTTTGAATAATGCTTAGATTCTCAACGCTTCATATTACGAATCTCTCACATTATCGGAGTATAATCATATATATGTTTATTACGCGAACATGTATTTATTACTTGTGGCCAATTAACACCTGAAGTCTACTTTAATTATATCTTACTTTAATCAAGCTTTTTGTGCACTAATAATTCTTGTAATTCAACAGAGTTATTCTATTACTAACCCTCATGAAGCCGCAAGGGCTAAACATTGGCTCAAATGAAAGTTTTTTGTTTTTTCATATTTTTATCTGGAAAGTATGTTTAACTATCTGTTACATCCACCGCGTTTCTTAGGAAATTAAGTCCGTAAACGTACCATTGTCTCACTGTAGGGTAGGCCTGACTCGGCCAGGTGGTAGGACACTCGACTCCCAGTCTGACAATTGCGGGTTCGAATCCATCTCACACCAAACATGTTTGCTCTTTCAGTCGTGGGAGCGTTGTAATGTGGCGGTCAATCCCACTATTCGTTGGTAAAAGAGTAGCCCAAGAGTTGGCGATGGATGGTGATGACGAGCTGTCTTCCCTCTGGTCTTACACTACTAAATTAGGGACGTTTAGCGCAGATAGCCCTCGTGTAGCTTTGCATGGAATTCATAAAACAGGCGAACTCACTGGATACTACAGGTTATTGTATATCGAACATTATTTCAAAAGAACTCAAAGTTCTTCTTCGTGCCTACACGAAATGGACTTTAATTGTTGAAACACGTCTCAGAGCTGAAAATGTGAATTATAATTGCAATTGTTTCAGCTTAAACGACACTTTATGCACCACGTGAGCTAAACGGACAAACGAGAGTTTGTGTTTCAGGTATAGCCGCTCTTAAGTTTAATTTTTGAACTACTTAGTGGACAGAGGGCAGGTAGCCATCAAGAGGGCGATTGTAACAGTATTTACTGCCCGAAGAAGGGCGCATGCTCAAACCATCGCACAAAATAAACTAGAAATAGTTTTCAGTTGTCAATTTATTATTTATTATCTAATCAGCCAACAACAAGTTAGCGCTGACACAAAAACTTTGTTCGACTTTTTGAACTGAATAATAGAAGTGACTGTAATTTTATAACACAACTATGAGCGAAAATGTTGGGTTTGGTTTATAATTTCGCGCGAAGCTACACAAGGGCTATCTGCGCTAGCCATCCCTAATGTAGCACAGTAAAATTAGAATGAAGGCAGCTAATAAAAACCACCCACCGCAAACTCTTGGGATACTATTTTACTTTAGTATGATTAACCGTCATATTATAACGCCCACACGGCTGAAAGGGCGAGCGTATTTGTTGTGACGGGGATTCGAACCCACGACCCTCATATTACGAGTCGAGCTCTCTAACCACCTGTCCACGACGGGCCACGAGTAAAATAGACGAAGATAGTTTTACTGTACAACGGTTTGAATCTTACACCTTTCGATCTACATTCCGGCACTTAAACTACTAAACCGTTCCTGAATTACAGTTGTAAAAACTATTACGAAACGTTTATCGTATAAATTCGTCTTATCTTTACCTGGAGAGGAAGTTTTATACTAAACTAAACTAAACTAACGTGGCAGGGGTTCAGTTTAGAGAGAGAGAAATCAGAAGAGTTCTTTCTCCAACTGGGGTGTTCAGGAACGTTGTGGTTCCTCCTCGTCCCCTTTCGTGGATTGTTATTAAGATTAAGTGGTGTTTTTTTTATTTAATAAATTAATTATTGTTATTATTCTTGACTTTGTGGGTGGAGGATGTCTCTCTAAATGTTGTCTTGGGTGGAGGCAAAGGCAGCAGCGGAAAGAAAGGCCGGGACCTGTTCCGAAAGGAAGAAGTTGAGCAGATGTGAACATGAATATAATTCAAATCCAGATCAAATCAAACGGCACGATTCAGGGTCTGGCAAAAGAGTTGCCTGGGCTGGGATCTAGAAATCCAATGCCTAAAGATTTTGATGTGGGGGGAAACGGGAGTGCCCCGAGAAAACCCACTTTCACAGGACAGGCGCCGAAAGTTTTGCCTGTCGTGTGCCCTGTGTCTGAAAAAAAAAAGAAGGAATTCATGTTTATGACATTGATTTTATTTATTTGGATTCTTTGTTGAGTGGATTGTGATTCTTGAAATATGTTGTAAGGTGATATGTATTTTGTTGGTGCACTTGATAATTTATGTAGTGATGCCGTTAGTTTGTTTCTATTTTCTGCTTTTAGATAATATTTGAGAGAAAGTTCTGTTATTCTGTCTCTTATAGTTGGTAAATTGCTAATTTGGTGTAGATAATTTGTTGGCGTAAATGATGGTAGGCTGAATGCGGATTTTAATATTTTGTTTTGTTGCACTTGGATTTTCTGGAGTGTGTTGTTTGACATATTGTATGTTACTTGACATCCGTACTCTATTAGTGGACGGATGTAAGCCTTGTATATTTGTATAATGGTGTTCGGTGCGCATTTAGATTGTTTACCAGTTATAGTCTTTAGATATGAAATCCTTTTTCTGATTGATGAGTGTATATTGTTTATGTGTTTTTTCCATGTTAGTTTTGTGTCGAAAGTGACGCCAAGGAATGTGATGTTTTTGCTCATGTTAATGGTTGTGTTTCCAATTGATAGTTTTATTTTTTCTAGATTTTTTCTTTGTTTCTTTAGTTTTCTATAGAAGGTGATTGCTTGTGTTTTTGTTGGATTTAACACGACTCTCCACTTGTTGCTCCATGTTGAGACGTTGTTTAGTGATTCTTGTACGCGAGACATGGCCATTACTGGGTTTCTGGAGGTGCTCCAGATTGCGATGTCGTCTGCGTATTGTGAATTGTGTGTGTATGTTAGATTTGGAAAAGGTATGTCACTGACAAAAATTATGTATAGAAGTGGAGAGAGGACTGATCCTTGGGGCACTCCTGCCGTTATATTAAATGATTTGGATATAGTTTTATTGACTTTTACTTGTGCTGTTCTATTGGTTAAGAACATTGAAATCCATTTGACTATCGTGGGATTTATTTGCAGGTGATTTAGTTTGTATTTGATGGCATTGTGCCATACGCTGTCGAATGCTTTTTTGACATCTAGGAATACCCCGATGGTTACTTGATTGTTGTTGTAAGCTTTGTAGATTGATTCGGTGAGTCGTGTGAGGTGATCTGTTGTTTGTATATTTTTCCTGGAGGCATTTTCCTGGAGGATTTGTGAGATTCTGGAGACGGTTGGAGATAATTTTCTCCATCAGTTTGCCAAGGCAGCTTAACAGACTGATTGGAGATAATTTTCTCCATCAGTTTGCCAAGGCAGAACAACAGACTGATGAATCGGAAATTATCTGGATTTGTTCTATTAGTTTGTTTCTTGGGGATCGTTGTTATGATGGCTTTTTTCCACGTGTCAGGGTAGTACCCGGTCGCTAGTGAAATGTTCATGATGTTCGTGAGGTGTTGTAACAGGAGAGTAGAGCTTTTTTTCAGAATAATATTTGGTATTTGGTCATGTCCGGGGGAAGTGTTCTTCAAGTTTTTGATATTAATCTTTAGTTCGGTTATGGTTATTTTTCTATTGATTGAACTTGAGTATGCTTCTGGTGTCTCTCCGGGAAATCCTGGTGAGAATGAAGCTTGGTTTGTATTTATGAAGTTGTTGACATGGTGTTGGTGTTGTGTGTCGAAATCTACTGAGTTTAAATCGCTAAAAGAGGATTTGTAATAGTCAGCTAATGAGTCAGCTTTCTCTTCGTCCGTCCTTGCGATTTTATTGTTGTGTGTGATATGTTGTAGCATGTGATTTGTGTTTTTGTCTGAAGCAATACTCTTGAATTTTTTCCAGAATTCTTTTGGATTGTTCTTGGTTTTTTCTAAGTTTTTACAGAAGTTATGCCAATTGTTTTCTCTGACTTTTTTTACTGATACTTTCCTTTAAACAACTATTTATTAAAATAACATTCCCCTGTAAAGCGTGCATCACTGTTACACACTTTCTTGACCCTTGATATAATTTAACAACTTCAAGAAGTTTAACATGATCATTCTGAAACGTTATCAGAGAATTGAGAAGAAACGTGAGTTGGAAATACCAGTTTATGAACCTAAATCGTCCACTTTCAAATAAAAGAAGCGATAATAATTATAATAAATCCTCTAGAAGGCTGCTGAAAAACGTGTCACTTAAGATAGTAATTTACATAATTGCATTTCCACAGAAACTACTTAAGTGCGATTGCAAATCGTACCGCGTTCAGTTCTTGTTCAGGGTCGGTATCAGTCCTTAACACAAGTAATCCAAACAACACCTGCACGTGACAACTGCAGTATGGTTCCATTACTTAGTCCAATCATTGTTATCATCCGACAGTAAGTTGTTGGCGGAACTAGATAACTTTAATAAAGTTCATTCGAGTTGTTCGTCTCTCTGTCCATCCTCTTATTTCTCTGTCTATCTCTGTTTCTTTCATGTATCCTGTCCCCGCTAACAAGGGGAAACACCTCCACAATCTGTCTTCACTACTTCGTCATTATCAGCAACAAGCGAGTGAAGTCGGTTCGTTAAGTCCTCAGAGCACACTGTTGAAGGGGCTATCTCAACATTTCTTAGAAGTGATTAAATTTGGTATTTTACTGCCTGGGTCATCACTTAATTTCTTAGAGATCTATGTGATTGATTATTTCTCTTCAGCGAGAATATAGATCTTTAATTGAAAAAAATATTATACTCTTTTTTTTTTTACATATACATGTGATTGATTGGATGTTTAGAACTAAGCCGCCGTGTGTGACTTTTGTAAGCCTTTTCACATCTCTTATGATAGATTACTTCAGTTCTTTCCATGGTTAGAAATCTTTATAAAAATGCTTATCGATATATGATGTCATTCATATCTTTCGTTGCGATTATCAGTGCACAAAAATATTTCATAAAATTGAAAAATAATTAAACATAGCTTATAAGATGTATTTGCTTAAAGCAATAAATGTACTATTTACCATGCAATTCAGTTTTTCTCTCCAAGTGTTTTTTATTAACCCTATAATCAAATAATAAACACATGAATAGCAAAAAATGCTTGGCCTATTACACTTTCTGTTTCCTTTCAAATTAAGAAATAAGTTTCTTCTGAGCTGACGATTTCTTTTCGAATATATTCGATAAACCAATCCTTATATTTACAGGGTTTTTCACCCTTGTGCGTAGATTAAAATCTTACAATTAAGTATATTTAGGTTTCAAATATTTCTCTTTACTGAATATCTTCATAAAAAAACCGTACATTTATATGTATATACTGTCTGTGTTTTTAAGCAGAAAAATACAAAATCTGCACTGTGTACACCACGTTAATTTTAGAGTTATAAGCCCTTAAAATTACCACTAACTACATCTGAGCATAATAATGTAATATTAATTTTCTTAAACTCATTCAAAACCTTGTTACTGAAAATTTGGAGATATTTATAACCGACTAAAAGACTATAAATACACTTGGATGCAACTGTGGTCTCAGATTTAACCTCGTTTTCGTTTCAGCGACTGATTATCAATCTCTTACTGCACGCAATATGAAGCCACCTGGGGAGAAAATATCCTTTCTTTTAGGGGTCAAAAAAAAAAAAAAGAGCACAGCTTCTTCAAATGCATAAATATTATACTCACGTTTAAACAAAGAAGTTATTAAATTCCAAACCACTTTCGTGTTGTTTTCTCTGCCTATACTGAGAAAAGCGTAGCTCCAAGTTGTTTTTATTAATTATGTAGTACCCTCGTCAGAAGAGATCACCAGTCATTAATAAGAAATGAAAGAGTATAACCATCAGTGATGTAGAAAGTCGGATCCCCAAGGCTTAGCAATTTATTGTAGATAGATGAAGAATATTAGTAGCATATTAATTTAATCTGTATCATTTAACATCCTGAACAAAAGCCTAACAATCATCAAAATTAGTTCTTTGTGATTAAAAGTACTGATCAATATCTCGAGCAGTAATCACAGAGATAATGAATAAATATTGGCAATTGATTTTGAGACGAAATTCTTAATTTGTCGAAATAAATTATAATAAACGTTTGAAACTTATGAGATTAGTTCTATACCCTGTATTTAATAATTAAGCCTAATAAATATTAAATGAATTATATAATAAAAGAAACATTTTTGTTTTGAACATTGTTTCTTACTGGCGCCACCTGCTAAATGTATTTTATTTTACTGTAGTCATTAAGGAGATTATTTGTTACTGGTGCTGCCATCATTATCATGTTGCCCATTAATGCCACCAGGTTATTCTATATCTTACTGACGTCAATAGGGTAAGTCCTTCATTAATATCATTGGATTGATTCTGTACCTCACTAATGCCAGTAGGGTATTTTCTTTATTGCTGACGTCACTGGAGTAACTCCTACACTAATGTCATTGGATTGACTCAATATCACACTAATGCCAGTAGGTTATTCTGTTTTTACTGACATCACTACAACAAGTCCTACACTAATATCATTAGATTGACTCTATATTACACTAAAGCGACTAAAACAATTACATATTTTACTAAGCACTCATTGGTGACACGAATTTGTGTTTTTATGTAATTATCAATTGAAACGACTTAAACAGATGATATTAATCAGAACAAACGTTACACGTTGGAAGGTGTGTGTGTGTGTTTTTGTATAGCAAAGCCACCTCAGGCTATCTGCTGAGCCCACTGAGGGGAATCGAACCCCTGATTTTGGCGTTGTAAATCCGTAGACTTATCGCTGTACTAGCGGGGGACACGTTGGAAGGCCATTGTTTAAACCAAGCCGTTTGACCCTGTAGAAGAAAAGTCCACCTGTCGAAAGCGCTCGGATTATAGTGTCTTTTAATGATTTTATATCACGACGTTTTGAACCTACGATTCTTTAGGACATCATGAAAGTTTAAATCAAACCGTCTGTTGTGTGATGCATCCGAATTAAGAAAGTAAGAAACAAATTACAGAGTGAATCATCTAGTTTTAAAGGATATGGAGAAATAAAAATGATATCTTTTTCTCAAACTTATATCTGTTCATCAGCAAACAAAAACTTTACTGTTCGGTTTATTCTAAATGAATGAATATCTCCTGCAGTATCCAGGTATTAGTTGAAAAATAAAAAAAAAAGAATCAGATTCCACATGTAAATCGCTTACATCATCTAATTATTCGAAGAAACCATGTTAATTAAAAGCTTAACTGTGTTTTCGTCAAAACTCAAAATGTAGTCTGCGAAGTTAAGATATACAGAGCTCTGGGCAACAGTCTGGGTCTGCCCTTTTCCGATATCAACAAATTTATGCAAGTCTTTAAATAACATGTTCAGACAGGTCCGCTCACACGACTGTTCGTGTTAATAAGAAGCTGTGTCCATCAATAAATCTTCAGAGGATTCTTGTCTGGTATTTTAAAGACTAAGTTTTATTGATGTCGAAAGAGAACCACAGCTGTACAAAAAAAGTTATAAAAAGTCGTATAATGTGTTTATTTGTTTTTAAATTTCGCGCCAAGCTACACGAGGGCTATCTGCGCTAGCTACCAGTAATTTAGCAGTGTAAAACTAGAGGAAAAGCAGTTAGTCATCACCACTCACTGCAAACTCTTGAGCTACTCTTTTACCAACGAATAGTGTGATTGGCCGTCCCATTATAACACCCCTGCGGCTGAAAGGGCGAGCATGTTTGGTGTGACAGGGATTTGAAGCTGCAACCTTCATATTATGAGTCAAGCGTCCGAACCACCTGGCCATGCCGAGCCAATTAGAGTTCCTTTACTGCGTGTAAGACAGATGGAGAAATGGAAAGTCTATAGTAGAAGACAGTAACAGCTTCTCGTGTCGCATGCACATTATAGTTTACTTTGATATCGCGTATTGTTACAAGGAGTTAGGCCAAATATACACCACTTTCATATATATAGTATATTAAAACGTTTGATATGGTATTTTGTAACGATCAGTATGGGGGTCCGATTTACAACAGGGTTTGTGAACACTGATTCAGGTATTAAATTTACAAACTCTGAAACAATACCTACAATCCTAAAACTAGTAAAATAATGTGTCATTTCATCTACTTTTTGGATGGTTGAATTTTTCCAGGTTTTGTTGTTCTTTTCTTATGTATATATCAACCCGTTGGATACAAGACAAATCTTGAATCAGTAGCCTACGTTATTTTTTATTAGAAATGTTACGCCTATTGGTTTCTAATACTTCCCCAGCTTTCGGCGTTTAAACCGAAACTTAAAAAAGTATTATTTCTCTATTGAAAAAATAAAGGCTGTCAAAACTTCCGTTATGAATGTATTGCGTGTCTTAATAAAACATTAAAACATCGTGCGTAGTTCTAAATTACACACCTTGGATTTCAGGGTTTCAGTTGGTAAAGTAACACTTCCCAGTCTCTAATTACGACTTACTGTCTTTATAAGGAGATTCGTAAATCTTTAGTTTCCTGTTTGCTGTTAACCATAAAGCTACGCAATGGGCTATTTATGCTCTGCCCGCCACGGTTTCAAAACCAGATCTTTATTACCTCTAGCCTTACCAATGAGCTGCCGTGTGTGTGTGTGTGTGTGGGGCAATATATCATTAAAAATACCAGGGTTAACAGAAATATTCATTGAATAATAATTTAATGTATATACAGTTACTGTGACTTCTCTCAAAGTTAGCTGATTTCGGGTACATGTAATATATCTTGTGTTACTAGCCCTAATGAAGCCACAACGGTGAAACTTTGGCAGAAATAGAAAGTTGTTTATCGTTAAAGGCTGCTTCATTTCTTGCTTTTTAAATTCTATTTCTAAAGCGTGAGTGCTCAGGATTTTGTACTTAGAGCAGTTTTAAAACAAATGTTAAAACGCTAAAAAATGTTATTTTACATCGAATTCCATTTGTTTCTATTCTCGTATCTACTCAGAACAAAAGGGTTAACGTCATTCACGTAGAGAAATGCCAAACTTAATCGAAATACCATTTGACAATATACTGAGCTAAATAACCAATAACCTGAGATGTGAGTTGAACGAGGTTTGAAGGGAAGAGAGATGGTGGCTGAGGATGTGGTTCAGATAGGGAGGGAAGGGATAGAAAGGAGAACTCATTTCCGGCATGAAGTTTTACTCAGAAATTGAAATGAGTACAGAAAGCACGAGAGGTATCGTTGACTGAGGTAGCAGGGAAGTCATGCTGGGATTCCTCTTGTTTAAATCTTAGCTCGAAGTAAAACTCTGGCGTGGAACTTAAGCTTTTATTACAAAATACTAACAACTAAAAACTGAAGCTTCTTTTATTATGTCTTATCCTTCCCAGAATACATTCATAGCGTCTTATTATCTGTTTTTTTTTCATCTGTCTCCACATTCAGTACGAAATATAGTACATTTTCATCTCAAAAATAACTTCCATTACAGTGTCTTAACTTCGGCAGAATAGAATCACATTATAGTGTCTTCCCATTTCCAGAATAACCTCACATTATAGTGTCTTACCATCTACAGTGGAATGTTGCACTGTGCTGTATTCCTATCTTCAGAATAAATTTATGCTACTGTGTCTTAACATCTCCAGAATAAGTCCATGTTATAGTGTCTTAACATTTACAGAATAATTTCATGTTAGAGTGTCTTAACATTTTCAGAATAAGTCCATGTTATAGTGTCTTAACATTTACAGAATAATTTCATGTTATAGTGTCTTAACATCTACAGAATAAGACCATGTTATAGTGTCTTAACATTTACAGAATAATTTCATGTTATAGTGTCTTAACATTTACAGAATAAGACCATGTTATAGTGTCTTAACATTTACAGAATAAGACCATGTTATAGTGTCTTAACATTTACAGAATAAGACCATGTTATAGTGTCTTACTATCTCCAGAATAAGACCATGTTATAGTGTCTTAACATTTACAGAATACATGTTATAGTGTCTTACTATCTCCAGAATAATTACATCTTAAAAGACCTTACCATCTCTAGAATAAGCTCTCGTTATAATTTCTAAACATTTTCACAGTAAATTCCTTTTATAGTCTTTTACCATTACTGGAAAAAAAATGACAAGGTCACTTTGTAGAAAGCGACATATGTAGCTTATTAAGGAATCTCTTTAAAATTCAACGTCTTCTAATAAAATACATAAGGCTGAATAATTTAAACATCGTGTTTGATAATATATTGATTAAAAGAAATAACAAATTCGCGATTTCTCTTACCTCCCCTGACTTTAACTTCTCTACTACCTATTACACCAACTGAGTTAGATGCAATACATCGGTATGTGGCATCATGGATATTCTGTCTAAAGTCGTGGGCTTGAAATGGCAGGAAAACGAGTGATCCATCGCTGCGGACGTACCGGAGACCAGGAATATCATTGACCGTTGTCCTGTCGTTGACGGACCAAGTGATTGTTGGAAAAGGTTTTCCATGTGCTGAACATGGAATGACAGTTCCAGTACTGTTGGCAAAATCGACATTTTCTGATGGTTCTTTTAGGAACACAGGTCCTTGTAGTTCCAAACTAACCACCACATCTGTTAGATACAAGACAAAAATCAAACAATAAGGGTATTGGAGCAGCGGTCAAAGACTAATTTTTTGTTAGGGATTTACTGTTAGTCTCAGTAAGATTCCAGAGCTTGTCTCTAAATAACGCTAGGTTCTTGTTACTCCAAACGTTTTTATACATAAACATATAATAATCCTTCAGTATCTTTTTAAAGGGGCGTTTAAGTATTCTATGAGTACAATTTGTGCAACCAAATAAATTACATCTTTCAAATAAAACATCAACAGTTTTATAAGAAATGAATATTTATAACTTGTACATCGTTAGAAACAATTCCGAATCATACTCCCCCCCCTAGTGGCACGGACGTATGTCTGCGGACTCACGCTGCTAAAAACAGAATTTTAATAGCCGTGGTGGGCTGAGCACAGATAGCCCATTGTGATTGTGTAGCTTTGTGCTTAATTCAAAATAATCATTCAATCAACCAAACTGACTTTTGTGTGTCAACTGTAAAAATATATTAATTACGCTGTACAACAATTTTTTTAAAAAAGTTTTGCTTCCTGAAAAGTTTTTGCTGATTGTGACAGGTGTCTGGTGGGTATGCACAAATATAGTTTTGGTTTTGCTTCATCACGTAGAAACTCTGAGAAATAGAGAGTTAACTGTTTACCGGCAATAACGTATTTAATTGCGTGTATGTTTCTAATACGCTATTAAGTTCAACATAATTAAAAGTGTTTTGCTCCTGATTTTCGTTTGTATTCAATGTCCGGTGCATCACGTTGCAGTGTTCAACAGTAGTCATCAAGCATTGACGGATTCCAGTTGCCCTGATATCGTTTTTCTATTGTAACAATGTCCTGGTGAAACTGAAGATTTCGATGAAACGGTACGTGATGGACAAATTTGGATGTGATTTTAGTGATCAGCAGTTAAAATCTGTAAGGAACACCCAGCAGTGTTCAAGAAACAAAAACTTTGTTGTGCAGTGTAATTGCTAGATCCAGTGGTCTGAACGATCACTAAATTGTGTTTGTTTATGGTCAATAGACATAGTAATTACTGGGTCCTGTTGTATTAACTATTACTAAAACCAATTGTTTGATCCATTCTTTGTTTTTCTTAATGATAACTAGGCCTAATTATTTTAATAATTACTTGACTCACGAGCCGAAGTTAACATTCATTTTCTTTTTTAAATTAGAATCTTCATTTGTTTACTTGATGAAAAGCGCGTAAATACATTTACAAAATGCTGTTTAGTTTGTATTTTCTTTTTTATTTTATCTCAAAAGCCATACATTCCTTTATTCGATAATGAAAATCTTCACAAACACTAATGAACATTTTTGGAAAGGTTAGTGAGTGTGGCTGTTTTAGTTATTACCAAAAATACATTTAATTTCAGCAAGTCAAGATAACACCTTCAAAATCTTTCCTAAAAGATTACTGACTTCACGAAGTGATCTAAGTACCTTTCAATTATTATATGAAAAAAACAAACTGACAATAATTGATATCAATATATTTTTTATTTTTCTACTGACATAAATACATATACTGTTTATTTATACAGTGCGATCTACAGTTTACATTTGCCATGACATAAACTAAGTTGAATATTTGCTATGCTACTGTGTTATTAATGTTCCGTACGTTTATTACAGATCAAATTATTATGGAACTGAGTTTCGGTCTAGTTTCCATTGTACCACCTTCAACTTTACGGCACCCAGGTTTATTCATGTATAAGCTGTCACTGTGGTATTCTATCTTACACGTGACCAGTAGATATAAATTACACAAAACCAGAGGTTGTTTAAAAAATATTTTTAAAGCGCAGATAAGCAAAACTCGAAGATAAAAAACTGTTTGTCGTTATTTATGGAATTTTTCACACGGCTACTTGAAGACTATGAGTCATCCATTACTCATATTGAAGTGATAGAAAAGAGGGGTGTCTGCTTCCCCCCATCGCTCACCCGGTTTCTAGCAGTGTGAGTCCGCAGACACGCCGCTGGGGCACTGAGGGCTAACACATAGAGAAACTAGCTCTTATAAGAAATCACTATAGAAAGCGAAAATCTTTACGAATTTACATTTTCTCGTTTTAATTCCTAAAGGAGATTTCAAAAAGGTGAAATTATTTTTTAGTTAGTTAGTTAGTTTGTTTGTTTTGAATTTCGCACAAAGCTACACGAGGGCTATCTGCGCTAGTCATCCCTAATTTAGCAATGTAAGACTAGAGGGAAGGCAGCTAGTCTCAATGAACTTCTGGATCTTTATTTGTGTGTGTGAATCAGTCCCAATGAACTTCTGGATCTTTATTTGTGTGTGTGAATTAGACCCAATATACTTCTGGATCTTTATTTGTATGTGTGAATTAGTCCCAATGTACTTCTGGACCATTATTTGTGTGTGAATTAGTCCCAATGCCCTTCTGGATCTTTATTTGTGTGTGTAAATTAGACCCAATATACTTCTGGATCTTTATTTGTATGTCTGAATTAGTCCCAATGTACTCCTGGATCTTTATTTGTATGTGTGAATTACTCCCAATGTACTCCTGGATCTTTATTTGTATGTGTGCGTGTGTGTGTGATATAGTTCCAGTTAACTCCTTGATCTTTATTTGCGTGTGTGAATTAGTCCCTATGAATTTCTGTCTTTATTTGTGCGTATGAATCTGTCCTGATGAACTTCTGGATCTTTATTTGTGAGGCCCAGCATGACCAAGCGTGTTAAGGCGTGCGACTCGTAATCTGAGGGTCACGGGTTCGCATCCCCATCGCGCCAAACATGCTCACCCTTTCAGCCGTGTGGGCGTTATAATGTGACGGTCAATCCCACTATTCGTTGGTGAAATAGTAGCCCAAGGGTTGGCGGTGGGTGGTGATAATTAGCTGCCTTCCCTCTTGTCTTACACTGCTAAATTAGGGATGGCGAGCACAGATAGCCCTCGTGTAGCTTTGTGCAGAATTCAAAAAACAAACAAACTTTATTTGTGTGTCGATTTAGTCCCAATGAACTTCTGGAACTTTATTTGTGTGTGTGAATTAGACCCAATGCATTTCGGGATCATTATTTGTATGCGTGTGAGTATGTGTGAATTAGTTCCAGTTAACTTCTGGATCATTATTTGTGTGCGTGTGTGTGTGTGTGAATTAGTTCTAGTTAACTCTGGGTCTTTATTTGTGTGTGTGAATAAGTCCTGATGAATTTCTGGATCTTTATTTGTGTGTGTGAATTAGTCCCAATGAACTTCTGGATCTTTATTTGTGTGTGTGAATTAGACCCAAAGTACTTCTGGATCATTATTTGAGTGCGTGTGTGTGAATTAGTTCCAGTTAACTTCTGGATCTTTATTTGTGCGTGTGAATTAGTTCCAATGAATTTCTTGGTCTTTATTTGTGCATGTGAATTAGTCTCAATGAACTTCTGGATCATTATTTGTGTGTGTGAATTGGTCCCAATGAATTTCTGGATCTTTATTTGTTCGTGTGAATCAGTCCTGATGAACTTCTGGATCATTATTTGTGTGTGTGTGTGTGTGTATGTGTGTGAATTAGTTCCAATGAATTTCTGGGTCTTTATTTTTGTGTGTGAATCAGTCCTGATGAACTTCTGGATGTTTATTTGTGTGTGTGTGAATTAGTTCTGATGAACTTCTGGATGTTTATTTGTGTGTGTGTGAATTAGTCCTGATGAACATCTGGATGTTTATTTGTGTGTGTGAGTTAGTCCCAATATACTTCTGGATCTTTATTTGTGTGTGTGAATTAGTCCCAATATATTTCTGGATCTTTATTTGTGTGTGTGTGAATTAGTCCCAAAGAATATCTGGGTCTTTATCTGTGTGTGTGAATTAATCCTAATGAACTTCTAGCTTATCAGGGACTGACTTAGTTTTTCACTCCATATAAAAACACTTGTTTTTTTATCACTGCTATCTTACATTTTTCGTTCCTGATTAACCAGAAAACTTTCTAGCACAATCAATTATTTCCTGAAAGTATTTAGTAACCAGTTTGATCATACCAAAGAATAAATTAGGAACATATCAACAGTGACGTAGTTGGGGGGGGGGCAAGAGATACATCTGTCCCCGGGCGCAAAATTGATGTTACTTAATTGGGAATGAATTTCAGAATGAAATATTTTCCCCTCTTAACCAGTTAATGACCAGTGTCCCATATATGGGAGTTGCAACGTTGAAATTGAGAGACGGCAAAGGAAGAAGAAAAAATGCTCGGAGAAACAGCAGAGGATGTAGGACTCACAGCAGAAAATGAAATGCTACGACTGCTGAAAAGTATGATTGACAAAATACACACAGAAATGGGAGACATATTCATCAGCTCGAAGAAACTGGACTCTAGTTTTGGCTTTCTTTTAGACATGAAAAAGCTGATGTTTTCATTAGTTGTGGACATCACACACACACACCGCCAACTCTTGGGCTACTCTTTTACCAACGAATAGTGGGATTGACCATCACATTATAACGCCTCCACGGCTGAAAAAGCAAGCATGTTTGGCGCGATGGGGATGCGAACCCACGACCTCAGATTTCGAGTCGCACGCCTTATCACGCTTGGTCATGCCGGGTCTCACAAATAAAGATCCAGAAGTTGATTGAGACTAATTCACACACACAAATAAAGACCCAGAAATTCATAGGGACTAATTCACACACGCAAATAAAGATCCAGAAGTTCATTGGGACTAATTCACACACACAAACAATGATCCAGAAGTACATTGGGACTAATTCACACATACAAATAAAGATCCAGAATTTCATTGGGACTAATTCAGACACACAAATAAAGATCCAGAATTTCATTGGGACTAATTCACACACACAAATAAAGATCCACAAGTTAATTGGAACTAATTCACACACACACACAAATAATGATCCAGTAGTATATTGGTTCTAATTCACACACACAAATAAAGATCCAGAAGTTCATTGGGACCAAATCACACATACAAATAAAGATCCAGAATTTCATTGGGACTAATTCAGACACACAAATAAAGATCCAAAAGTTAATTGGAACTAATTCACACACACGCACACAAATAATGATCCAGAAGTTCATTGAGACTAATTCACACACACAAATAAAGACCCAGAAATTCATTGGGACTAATTCACACATAAATAAAGATCCAGAAGTGCATTGGGACTAATTCACACACAAATAAAGATCCAGAAGTTAATTGGAACTAATTCACACACACACACAAATAATGATCCAGAAGTTCATCAGGACTAATTCACACACACATACATATAAAGATCCAAATGTTCATTAGGATTAATTCACACAAACAAAGATCCAGAAGTTCAGTGGGACTAATTCACATATATAAATAGAGATCCTGAAGTTTATTGAGACTAATTTACACACACAAATAAAAATTCAGAAGATCATTGAGACTAATTCACACACACAAATAAATATCCTAATGGTCATTGGGACTAATTCACACAAACAAACAAATATCCAGAAGTTCCTTTCGACTAACTCACACACACACACACACACACAAAGATCCAGAATTTCATTGGGACTATTTCACACACAGAAATAAAGTTCAAAGAGTTCGCACGTATAAATATTCCCATCAATGTGCGGTTGTGTTAGTAGAAAACTGGACCTAATAGAGTTTGAAACTTACTAGACCAACGTTACCAGATGAGTTACCAAAATCTGGTTAGTGAATTTGAAAGACATTTCGCCACTCTCTACCGTCACAAACCAACTACTCTATCTCTTTCACCGACTTGCACTGATAACTAGGTAAACTTTATTTGAATGAAATACAACTACTCTATCTCTTTCACCGACTTGCACTGATAACTAGGTAAACTTTATTTGAATGAAATACAACTACTCTATCTCTTTCACCGACTTGCACTGATAACTAGGTAAACTTTATTTGAATGAAATACAACTACTCTATCTCTTTCACCGACTTGCACTGATAACTAGGTAAACTTTATTTGAATGAAATACAACTACTCTATCTCTTTCACCGACTTGCACTGATAACTAGGTAAACTTTATTTGAATGAAATACTTTCTCTGGTTTACTGCTAAATTCAAAATCAGATTACAATAGTCCACCCAGAATATTTGTTATTGAATTAAACTTGTACAGAATAACCAATGATATAATACTCAGTAAGATACACAAAGTTTAGAACTATTCCAATTCTGCAAACCATACTGAATACACAAGTATACAGGCTAAAGTAAGGACGATTCTATTTATTCAAATAAAGTCACAATATCTAAAAATTCTTACATTATACATCATTAATATGTTTTCCATTACCTTCCATTAAAACAATCGTGTTTCCCTCTTGTGGTAAGGAAAGTTAGTAGTTTTTGTTTCATTCAGTGAAAATCGCATGGTTACGAATATGTTAGACCCGGCATGGCCAGCTGGTCAGAGTGCTTGACTCGTAATCTGAGATGTTATGGTCGCAGGTTCGAATCTCCGTCACAGCAAACATGCTCGCCCTTTCAGCTGTGGGAGCGTTATAATATTACAGTCAAACACACTATTGTTTGGCAAAAGAGAGTAGGACTCAAAACTATACCATCTACTAGCATACTCATTTATTTTCTTCATATCCAGCAGCCCCCTCCAGTGGCACAGAGCACGTGTGCGGAATAACAATGCCAGAATCCATGTTTCGATACGCGTGGTTGGCAGAGAACAGACAGCCCATTGTGTTACTTTGTGCTTAAGTACAAACAAAGGCTCGGCGTGGCCAGGTGGGTTAAGGCGTTCGACTCGTAATCTGAGGGTCATGGGTTCGCCCTTTCATATATGGGGTGTTATAATGTCCCAGTCAATCACGCTCTTCGTTGGTAAAATAGTAGCTCAAGAGTTGGCGGTTGGTGGTGAAGACTAGCTGCCTTCCCTCTTGTCTTACACTGCTAAATTAAGGACGGCTAGCGCAGATGGCCCTCATTCAGCTTTGCGCGAAATTAAAAAAACAAAAACAAAAGTACAAACAAACAAATTTTTGAGCATCATCTGAAATTTCGCTCAAGCAAAATCGAAAAACACAAGAACTTTTCCAAATTATATTTCTAGTCAATTTGCAATTACCAGAATGAATTAAGTATCGATCGAAAAGAATGGCTATTGAGTTTGAACCACTTTACACACAACGAGACTCCATAAAATATTGGTAACACCAGTATTAGGTAAAACCTCAAATGTGTCTTCACTGACACATACCAAGTAATCTTCAGTTCAGGATAACCTGGACTGACCACCTCTTCAAACATGTAAGATCCTTTCCTACATAAGATGGGGCCAAAAATCAACTAAGGGTTAACTAGTTTAATATAGCTGAAGCATGAACAAACATAGTTTATTTTAATATTTTTCTATTACCCAGTAGATGACAGTATAGTATTCTGCTGTCTTTCCATTAATCAAGATACTTGTACTGAAAAAGTACCCCTGACCCTCTTACTCAGTGCTTCATCTCTAGGGATCTAATTAATGCAAAAGTAGTGATGCCATTAGAACAGAACCTTAGAACACACTTGTTGTCAGTGTGGCTGAACCACATCACCTAATATGCAAATAATGTTTTAGAAAACCACGTTTTTAGCTCCTTTTATCAGCGCTTATTTGACATCATCGATTTAAATCAAGTGATCCCTGAAATGGCTTCAGAGAGAGATGAAATGCTCATCCTAATATCCATCCTATGTATATAGTACGACATAGTGTAGCTTAAAGGTTCCGTGAAGAACCTCTCAGCTCCTTCAGTAGTGGACGCTAATCATATGACATCAAAGGTACTGACTCTCTTTCATACATAAGAATGCTAGGATCCATGCAAATGTTGCTTGTACACACTAACTCGACATGGCAACATCTTGTACCTACAAACATGTCTTAATCTAACATCAATTCATTCTTTGACTGTTTATAGAGTGAATCACGTTTAAAGATGACAGTCTTATTTCTGTTTATGTGTTCTCCTCTTCGTTTTAAGTCTTTCCTGATCTTGGAAATAAACCTTACGCTTCAAATAAACTTATAGATTCAAACGACATGTAAAGGTTTCAAAAGGAAAATAAAGAAGCTAGTTCGACTTATACTCCATTAAGAATTTAGTCTGTTTTAATGAAAATGCACATGGCCAACAAATAAATTTGAATTTCGAAAACACTCGACCAAAACGATAAACTGAAACTAAAACCAGTTGTTTAGTTAGAAACTAATACATTGTGCTTTTTAACTTACAATAAAAGTACATAATTATATTTATTCTTTAGGCCAGCTTCTCGAAATCTTGAACAAAGGCTTAGCATGGCCAGGTGAGTTAAGACGTTCGACTCGTAATCTGAGGGTCGCGGGTTCGAGTCCCCGTCTTACCAAACATGCTCGCCCTTTCAGCCGTGGGGGCATTATAATATAACGGCCAATTATATTGGCGAACTACTATTCGTTGGTAAAAGAGTCGCCCAAGAGTTGGCGGTGGGTGGTGATGACTAGCTGCCTTCCCTCTAGTCTTACACTGCTAAATTAGGGACGGCTAGCGCAGATAGCCCTTGTGTAGCTTTGCGCGAAATTCAAAACAAACAAACAAATAATCCCGAACAAATTGAAGTGAAGTGAAAACTGCACTCTACAAAGATCGTGGCTATTCTGGTGGAAAATATTAGTTTTACTTGTATCCATATTAAAGTCTAAGCTTTGCTATTATTGCTAGAAGGTCCTACGTATAACTAAAAATATGGTGTCAACATAAGCCTAACCTGCTAAACATTGTTACAAATGAACTAACAACCCACCCAATATACTGGCTACATGGCTACACACGTAAGTAGATAGGATTCTACTAGCGATGACCTAAAGAAGAGATTACCATATATTTAACCTAGAATAGTGAACTAAGTACGAATGAGTAGTAAAAAACTTAAAACAATTATCTCAGTATACCCTAACTGACATTTTCTAATTATAAAAGGTGTTGTGTTTCCTTATCTTACAACTACAATTTTAACACATTTACTAGTCACAGGTTTCATTGGCTCTGATTTTAATATTACAAACTACATAAAACATGCCTAGTTTTAATTTTTTAAAAACAGTATTTGTGTAAAATAATTTTGGTGCTTAAAAACCTCTTAAATAGTATATAATTCTGATCTTTGAAGAGCGTCCATGAAATTCTGTGCCATTGATATCAAATGTCACTTATAAATAATGTTAAATAGTAGTTGTTGTTTTGAATTAAGCACAAAACTACACAATGGGCTATCTGTGCTCTGCCCACCACGGGTATCGAAACCCGGATTTTTAGCGCTGTAAGTCCGCAGATATATCGCTGAGCCACTGAGGAAATTAAAAAGTGAAAAGTAAACGAATCAAAGAAATGAAGTCCACGTTTTAATTTCTCTTATAAAAGGAATTCTACATGCGTACATAATTTAAATACACCAAGGGATCTATTAATTCAGCTGGGCTGTATAATCCATTAAAATAAACCTTAAAATAAGAACAGAAGACCCAAAGCCAGACCTTATAATTGATATATTTATCAAGCCATCTTTTAGACCCTATAAGTTAACTGAATCCGTCACATCTGAAGGTAACTCGTTATCAAAGGTTAACCACCCTGTTAGAATAATACAGCTGTTTTCACTGAAAGTAGTTCCTATTCTTCAAACAAAAAATCATTTATATCTCCTACCATTAAGTGTGAAAAAAGATGGCGTATTAATACCATGGTTTCCATTAATAATTTTAGATGTCTTAATTGAATGCCTTCTAAATCTTCTCTTTTTCTCAGGACAAAACAGTTTCGGAGACCTTGAACTATTTTAAGACAATCTTTCCAACTTAAGTGTCCTCTTTCTAGCATTCCTCTTAACCTTTCCCAACAAATTAATGTTATTTCCAAGGAAAGGTATCCATGACTGGTAAACATACCCCACATATGGCTTAACAAATGATTTATACAATGAAATTATTACCTCCATAGACTTAAATTCAGTATAATATAAGATCTTATTTGTCTTACAACTAATAGCAGTACACTGCTTCGATGGTTTAAGAGACTGATTAACCAGAACACTAAGATATTTTTCTTTATTAACATTATTAGAGCTATTCCTATCCAAATTTTACTTATGACTTAATTTTGATAATCCACGTGCAATATCTTGTTTTTATTATGATTAAAATTGTGCCTAAAAGGTAACACAAGCGTCTGATTTCTTAAAATCATCGTTCATAGTGGCACTGCTGCTGGAACGAGCTTGTCACTTGCTTAAAGTGTTGGACTGTGGAGTTAAAGTCCTGTGATTCGCCTTCCTTTACTGCCAGGAAATGAAATAAGATCGCGCTTCTTGGCTGTAATACGTTATTACAGTTTGTGACGCTGGCGGAGGTCGGTGTTGTCCAGCTGGCTCCATTTCCTCTAATCATTTCAAAATTAGGGACAGCCTGTGCAAATAGCCCAAGCACATTTTGAACGAAATCCAACCAATAAACAAGCATGAATTGCTACTCAGGTTATTAAATCTCGTGAGCCCTGTACTTCAATTATTTTGTTTAATAATCCGTATATGATTTTTACGACCTCTGTGCTTTGTTATGAAAGTGAAAACCTGGTACATGCAGTTCTAAATCCGAAATTTAGTTAATGATTGTAAAGTTACAAAACCAGTACAATAAATAGGAAAAAACAAAACCTTAGATTTTTACGTTTTACCTCATTTCTTTATAATATAACGATCCTGATATATTTAGTTGTAAACTTGAAACTAATTCGTTCATTCGTAAACTCAAAATACAGTGTATTTAATTATAAAATCCAAACTGTAAAATACGAAACCTGATTTAATTTGTTCTGTAATCGAAACCTTGTTTTCTTCAGTTTTTAAGCCTAATTTATTGGATAGAAACTTTATAATTTGAAATCTCATGTGCAGTAGCTTTCGTATCAGATTATTTTCTATTTCAGCATATTACAACATATTGGTGAACCCACCGAACTGAGATCTCTAAAATTATTCAACAACCTTCACTAAAATGGTACTTTAAGCTTCATTTAATGTCAATTTTTTTTCTGTATAGTCTGTCAAGTATTGGAATCCTGGTGTAAATTTGGACTTCGGTTAGAAATATTCGATATCAACTCCAGTCGTTAAATGGATTCTCCGTCGCAGGATGGCGTTCGTTCATCCATCATTTATATAACGAACCTAAAGTTCTGAATGTGGATAAAAGTGAAACTTTCTCAAGCGCTTATTTCCCGCAAAAGATTCACGAACCACGAGCAATCTAGTCTTATGTACTTTAAATTTAGTTTCATTAAATTATGCACGTATCAATGTTAATACACAATATACTTCGTAATGTGTAACTTCTGCGTGAAAAATAAAAATAAAATAATAACCAAACAGTTGTACATAAACACACATATGTAGTTTTTGTTAAGTCAGGGCGATATAAACTTCGGAAATGTAGCAGATGTGTCCCGAACGTAACTAAAGAAATGTTTGTTTGTTTCGTTTAGTTTTTTTTAATTTCGCACAAAACTACTCGAGGGCTATCAGCGCTAGCCGTCCCTAATTTAGCAGTGTGGGACTAGAGGGAAAGCAGATAGTCATCACCACCCACTGTCAACTCTTAGGCTAGTCTTTTACCAACGAATAGTGAGATTGACCGTCACATTAAAACGCCCCCAGAGCTGAAAGGGCGAGCATGTTTGGTGCGACGGGGATTCAAACCCGCGACTTTGAGATTACGAGTCGAACGCCTTAACCCACCTGACCACGACGGGTCAACTAAAGAATTAAACACTGAGATACGCATGAATTCGATTCCTGCTGGTTATCAATTATACAGATAAAAAAATGCGACAAGAAAATTTGTTTCTAACATTTAGTAATCGTAGTCCTAAACTAGACATACAGAAGCAAGGTGTTAACCTTTACCGTTTTTTATATATGTCAACCTATAACCCGATCAGGTAGCGTAAGATTCTAATCCCTTTTAGTACGAACATAAATGTATACAGCACAGAAACAAGAGGCACATAACCCTTTTGTTTTTGGAGAGTAATTTGGAATTGCAGTTTATAGGTGCCTTAATGGCATCATGCTATATTGCTGCGGCTGTTTAGATTCGTTTTTACAGTTCTTACCTGTTTTATTACCATATAGAGCTGGGCAACTTTGAACCTCATATAATTATAATGGATTTTGTTTGAGGCATCTACTTTAGCTTATGAGATAGTTAGACGCCAATCGATAAAGGTGGTTACTGAGAACATGACCATTAAGTGCGTCGTACACCATTAAACAAGATGTCAACATTTTATACTGTTAAATCATGGAACACTCAATCCCTGATTTATTCTTCGCTAACATTAAACAAAACTGACGTTATGTTTTCGTTTTTGTTTTACTCGTTGGATATTTATATCATGCCTAAATTTTGCACGAGTTAATTGAGTCTAAAATTATTCTATCGTATCAAGAAATGAAACTAAACTAACAGCAGTATGTTTCAAATTCGACACAAAATGAAGTCAGCCTATTAATTTCGAAAATGCATTTTATCATAGTCATTTAAAATGTAGATTCCGCAGTTTTGTTTTGGACAATACATCAGTATATTACTGCAAACTACCTTGTATGTATATTTGTCTAGTAAAACAGACAGACATTTCATAAAATTCTTTTTCATCATTCAGTGATTATGTAATTAGGTATACATCTACATAAATACAAATAACTTGTTATATTTAAGTTGATTAACAGCAGTAAGTAAGGAACTAAATAGGAATGTTACGTACATGTTGAGGATTGGTTTGTTTTGAATTTCGCACAAAGCTGCTCGAGGGCTATCTGCGCTCGCCCTCCCTAATTTAGCAGTGTAAGACTAGAGGGAAGGCAGCTAGTCATCACCGCTCACAACTAACTCTTGGTCTACTCTTTTATCAACGACTAGTGGGGCTGACCGTAACATTATAATGCCCACACGGCTAAAAGGGCGAGTGTGTTTGGTGTGACGGAGATTCGAACCCGCGACCCTCAGACTACGACTCGAGTGCCTTAACCACCTAGCCATGCCTTAACTACCAAGTCATCCCTTAACCATGAGTCATGCCTTTATTACCTGGCCATGCCAGACCAGCATGTTGAGGAGAACTGAAGAATAATGTTCAGATACGGTTAGGCTTAAGTAAGTCTGAATGTTTTGGTAACACTTCCAGCTGCGTGTATTTCTTATAGCAAAGCCACACCAGGCTATCTGCTGAGTCAACCGAGGAGAATCGAACCCTGGCTTTTAGACTTCCAGTTGCTGATAAAACCATTTACCTTGAAGTAAACGTAACTCTAAATGCTGACAGATAAGTAAATTTCTCCATATCTGTCTGTATTTGTAACTCTTCCAGTTAATGATGCAACCAATCATTATTTATCTTGAAGAAACAGTAACTCATATTATTCACAGATAAAAGAATTCGTCACCTCGGGCTTTGTATGTCTTCTAGATGTAAAACACTACCTTTAAAAAACCAGAGTCTGGAAGGTTAACAGATAAATATATTTAACCTGATCATTGTCTGACGACAACAAAGATGGAGGAAGATGTAAGATTTGATTTTTCTGGTTTATTTTAAATTCTTTTTACGCTCTTTTCTTCAGGTTTCAGTTTTTTCCATACACACAATTCGTTGGAATACCAAGTTTTTATATCTCTAAAGAAGTTGAACAAAGTTTAAGCTTCACTGGTTAATTGATGATGTATTATTTTAATTGAGTGTTTCTATAACTACGCATCACATCATTATCAAGGCTAGAAAAGTTCTAAATACAATTAATCTACGTTGAAGAAAGAAAAATCGTAAAGTACTAAAACTTCATTAAAATTGATGCAACGTGTTAATAGGTGGAAAGAAAAATGAATTACAGTTTCATTGCTGTGACGTCATTATCTGTCTTAGAAACAAGTATTATAATTTTATTGACAATATATATATATATATACACAATGTCACAACAGGTATTTTATCTCATCACTGAACATTCTCAGTTAGAGTCGCTTCGAGGGAAGTATTTGTATCAGCAGAAATACCCCCCTTCGTTCATCTGGATTATACACCATCCGGTTTCTATGACAACGAGAAGAAGCTGTGTTTAGTGTCTGTGGTTTGAGACATGTAATGAGCATCATAATGACTATTGTCATAAAGACGGTCATATTGACTGCGAGAATCCAATCAAAGAGGATATATTAAAATCTAATACGACACAAGGCTTTATGAATTTAATAACAGGATTACCACTTTCGAGAAATACTCTCGACAGCGGTCATTGATTTGTTACGTCCATTGTTGTGAGAAAAATCTAGAAAGACGTATAAACGTACAAACATTATATATAAAAATAACACTAGAAATAAAAATAAACGAGGTTAATTTGGACAGAACAAAATCACAATCATTAGATTTGGTTATTTCTTAAAGGCACATCCATAAAATATTACTAAATTGAGATTAATAATGAAGAAGTTTTAGATTTTCTCCGTCATATCTTACAACCGTCCTTCATCGAGCACCGAACCCTGTTAACTGTAACTGTACAGTTAACTATATTGTAGGTTATAAAACCCTTGTGCTTTAGCTGAAGCAGAAGCTTTGAATGGTCGTTAAAATTAATTCCTGGGGGGTCCCACTTACGAAGAAAGAACTTCTTTCATACGAGAAGTATTAAAAACTATTTCCTTGACAAAAACGTGTTCCAACTTCTGACGCGAACCATCGCACGAGAATTTTGTATTTTGTTTGTGAGCGTTTTATCTCGTGAATAATTTAGTATACGTAAGATATATGGAGGGTCAGCTGTTAAGATAATCACACACACAGACTAAATTACTCAGACTGTTGTCGTAGACTCCCTACATCAAAGAAGAAGTGGAATATTAAAGTGGTACACGATTAAAACCCTCGTCAGCTAAGAAATTAATACCACCCACCATAAGAGCAGTACATACATATAATACTTTCATAACGCACTTCCTTCATAAAGACACGCTAAAAACAACATTTAGTTATATACAAGACTAAAATTGGAAATATAGACGCTACGGACATACTGAAATGTTTACTGGAAGGCACGGCAATATATAGTTCCTATCATGCACTTTTTGTTGTCTGACTGGTTTGAGTTGTTACAATCATTAGAAAAAGATATAATTAACATTATCACGAGGATCTCCAAGTCTAAATTGATTGAATACGTAATTAAGGTGTTATTGTGCCCAAGATAAAAATCACACTTTAAATTACTTCGTCTCTAGTACACACTAGTGTGTGCTAAAATGTCAGAGTTTAAATTACCTCGTCTCTAGTGCACAGTAGTGTGCCTTAAGAGGTCAGAGTTTAAATTACCTCGTCTCTAGTACACAGTAGTGTGTGCTAAAATGTTAGAGTATAAATTACCTCGTCTCTAGTGCACAGTAGTGTGCCTTAAGAGGTCAGAGTTTAAATTACCTTACCTCTACTACACTGCAGTGTGTCCTAATATGTCACATTTTAAATCACCTTGTCTCTAGTACACAGTGGTGTGTCTTAAGATGTCAGAGTTTAAATTACCTCGTCACTAGTACACTGTACTGTGTCCTAAGATATCACATTTTAAATTACCTTGTCTCTAGCGCACTGTACTGCGTCCTAAGATATCACATTTTAAATTACTACGTCTCTAGTACACAGTAGTGTGTCTTAAGATGTCAGAATTTAAATTACTAAGTCTCTAGCTCACAGTAGTGTGTTCTAATATGTCAGAGTTTAAATTACCTCGTCACTAGTACACTGTACTGTATCCTAAGATATCACGTTTTAAATTACCTCGTCTCTAGTGCACTGTACTGTGTCCTAAGATGTCACATTTTAAATTACTACGTCTCTATTACACACTAGTGTGTCTAAGATGTCACTGTTTAAACTACGTTGTCTCTAGTACACAGTAGTGTGTATTAAGTTGTCAGAGTTTAAATAACCTCATTTCTAGTACACTGCAGTGTGTCCTAATATGTCACATTTTAAATTACCTTGTCTCTAGGGAACCGTAGCGTGTCTAAGATGTGACACAATAAACTATCTTCTCCCTAGTGCACAGTAGTGTGTCTAAGGTGACAGAAGTCTAGTTACTTGACTCTAATACATAATAATGTACCCCAAGAAGTCACACTTTAAATTATCTCCTCTCTAATACACAGTAGCGTGTCTGAGGTGACAGAATTCTAATTACCTGACTGTAGTACACAATAATGTACCCCAAGAAGTCACACTTTAAATTATCTCCTCTCTAGTGCACAGTAGTGTGTCTAAGGTGACAGAATTCTAATTACCTGACTGTAATACATAATAATGTACCCCAAGAAGTCACACTTTAAATTATCTCCTCTCTAGTACACAGTAGTGTGTCTGAAGTGACAGAATTCTAATTACCTGACTGTAATACATAATAATGTACCCCAAGAAGTCACACTTTAAATTATCTCCACTCTAATGCACAGTAGTGTGTCTAAGGTGACAAAATTCTAATTACCTGACTGTAATACATAATAATGTACCCCAAGAAGTCACACTTTAAATTATCTCCTCTCTAGTACACAGTAGTGTGTCTAAGGTGACAGAATTCTAATTACCTGACTGTAATACATAATAATGTACCCCAAAAAGTCACACTTTAAATTATCTCCTCTCTAGTGCACAGTAGTGTGTTTAAGGTGACAGAATTCTAATTACCTGACTGTAATACATAATAATGTACCCCAAGAAGTCACACTTTAAATTATCTCCTCTCTAGTACACAGTAGTGTGTCTAAGGTGACAGAATTCTAATTACCTGACTGTAGTACATAATAATGTACCCCAAGAAGTCACACTTTAAATTATCTCCACTCTAATGCACAGTAGTGTGTCTAAGGTGACAGAATTCTAATTACCTGACTGTAATACATAATAATGTACCCCAAGAAGTCACACTTTAAATTATCTTCTCTCTAGTACACAGTAGTGTGTCTGAGGTGACAGAATTCTAATTACCTGACTGTAATACATAATAATGTACCCCAAGAAGTCACACTTTAAATTATCTCCTCTCTAGTACACAGTAGTGTGTCTAAGGTGACAGAATTCTAATTACCTGACTGTAGTACATAATAATGTACCCCAAGAAGTCACACTTTAAATTATCTCCTCTGTAGTACACAGTAGTATGTTTAAGGTGACAGAATTCTAATTACCTGACTGTAATACATAATAATGTACCCCAAGAAGTCACACTTTAAATTATCTTCTCTCTAGTACACAGTAGTGTGTCTGAGGTGACAGAATTCTAATTACCTGACTGTAATACATAATAATGTACCCCAAGAAGTCACACTTTAAATTATCTCCTCTCTAGTACACAGTAGTGTGTCTAAGGTGACAGAATTCTAATTACCTGACTGTAGTACATAATAATGTACCCCAAGAAGTCACACTTTAAATTATCTCCTCTGTAGTACACAGTAGTATGTTTAAGGTGACAGAATTCTAATTGCCTGACTGTAATACAGAATAATGTACCCCAAGAAGTCACACTTTAAATTATCTTCTCTCTAGTACACAGTAGTGTGTCTGAGGTGACAGAATTCTAATTACCTGTCTGTAATACATAATAATGTACCCCAAGAAGTCACACTTTAAATTATCTCCACTCTAATGCACAGTAGTGTGTCTAAGGTGACAGAATTCTAATTACCTGACTGTAGTACATAATAATGTACCCCAAGAAGTCACACTTTAAATTATCTCCTCTCTAGTACACAGTAGTGTGTCTGAGGTGACAGAATTCTAATTACCTGACTGTAATACATAATAATGTACCCCAAGAAGTCACACTTTAAATTATCTCCTCTCCAGTACACAGTAGTGTGTCTGAAGTGACAGAATTCTAATTACCTGACTGTAATACATAATAATGTACCCCAAGAAGTCACACTTTAAATTATCTCCACTCTAATGCACAGTAGTGTGTCTAAGGTGACAAAATTCTAATTACCTGACTGTAATACATAATAATGTACCCCAAGAAGTCACACTTTAAATTATCTCCTCTCTAGTACACAGTAGTGTGTCTAAGGTGACAGAATTCTAATTACCTGACTGTAGTACATAATAATGTACCCCAAAAAGTCACACTTTAAATTATCTCCTCTCTAGTGCACAGTAGTGTGTTTAAGGTGACAGAATTCTAATTACCTGACTGTAATACATAATAATGTACCCCAAGAAGTCACACTTTAAATTATCTCCTCTCTAGTACACAGTAGTGTGTCTAAGGTGACAGAATTCTAATTACCTGACTGTAGTACATAATAATGTACCCCAAGAAGTCACACTTTAAATTATCTCCTCTGTAGCACACAGTAGTGTGTTTAAGGTGACAGAATTCTAATTACCTGACTGTAATACATAATAATGTACCCCAAGAAGTCACACTTTAAATTATCTTCTCTCTAGTACACAGTAGTGTGTCTGAGGTGACAGAATTCTAATTACCTGACTGTAATACATAATAATGTACCCCAAGAAGTCACACTTTAAATTATCTCCTCTCTAGTACACAGTAGTGTGTCTAAGGTGACAGAATTCTAATTACCTGACTGTAGTACATAATAATGTACCCCAAGAAGTCACACTTTAAATTATCTCCTCTGTAGTACACAGTAGTATGTTTAAGGTGACAGAATTCTAATTACCTGACTGTAATACATAATAATGTACCCCAAGAAGTCACACTTTAAATTATCTTCTCTCTAGTACACAGTAGTGTGTCTGAGGTGACAGAATTCTAATTACCTGTATGTAATACATAATAATGTACCCCAAGAAGTCACACTTTAAATTATCTCCACTCTAATGCACAGTAGTGTGTCTAAGGTGACAGAATTCTAATTACCTGACTGTAATACATAATAATGTACCCCAAGAAGTCACACTTTAAATTATCTCCTCTCTAGTACACAGTAGTGTGTCTGAGGTGACAGAATTCTAATTACCTGACTGTAATACATAATAATGTACCCCAAGAAGTCACACTTTAAATTATCTCCTCTCTAGTACACAGTAGTGTGTCTAAGGTGACAGAATTCTAATTACCTGACTGTAGTACATAATAATGTACCCCAAGAAGTCACACTTTAAATTATCTCCTCTGTAGTACACAGTAGTATGTTTAAGGTGACAGAATTCTAATTACCTGACTGTAATACATAATAATGTACCCCAAGAAGTCACACTTTAAATTATCTTCTCTCTAGTACACAGTAGTGTGTCTGAGGTGACAGAATTCTAATTACCTGTCTGTAATACATAATAATGTACCCCAAGAAGTCACACTTTAAATTATCTCCACTCTAATGCACAGTAGTGTGTCTGAAGTGACAGAATTCTAATTACCTGACTGTAATACATAATAATGTACCCCAAGAAGTCACACTTTAAATTATCTTCTCTCTAGTACACAGTAGTGTGTCTGAGGTGACAGAATTCTAATTACCTGACTGTAATACATAATAATGTACCCCAAGAAGTCACACTTTAAATTATCTCCTCTCCAGTACACAGTAGTGTGTCTGAAGTGACAGAATTCTAATTACCTGACTGTAATACATAATAATGTACCCCAAGAAGTCACACTTTAAATTATCTCCACTCTAATGCACAGTAGTGTGTCTAAGGTGACAAAATTCTAATTACCTGACTGTAATACATAATAATGTACCCCAAGAAGTCACACTTTAAATTATCTCCTCTCTAGTACACAGTAGTGTGTCTAAGGTGACAGAATTCTAATTACCTGACTGTAGTACATAATAATGTACCCCAAAAAGTCACACTTTAAATTATCTCCTCTCTAGTGCACAGTAGTGTGTTTAAGGTGACAGAATTCTAATTACCTGACTGTAATACATAATAATGTACCCCAAGAAGTCACACTTTAAATTATCTCCTCTCTAGTACACAGTAGTGTGTCTAAGGTGACAGAATTCTAATTACCTGACTGTAATACATAATAATGTACCCCAAGAAGTCACACTTTAAATTATCTCCTCTGTAGCACACAGTAGTGTGTTTAAGGTGACAGAATTCTAATTACCTGACTGTAATACATAATAATGTACCCCAAGAAGTCACACTTTAAATTATCTTCTCTCTAGTACACAGTAGTGTGTCTGAGGTGACAGAATTCTAATTACCTGACTGTAATACATAATAATGTACCCCAAGAAGTCACGCTTTAAATTATCTCCTCTCTAGTACACAGTAGTGTGTCTAAGGTGACAGAATTCTAATTACCTGACTGTAGTACATAATAATGTACCCCAAGAAGTCACACTTTAAATTATCTCCTCTGTAGTACACAGTAGTATGTTTAAGGTGACAGAATTCTAATTACCTGACTGTAATACATAATAATGTACCCCAAGAAGTCACACTTTAAATTATCTTCTCTCTAGTACACAGTAGTGTGTCTGAGGTGACAGAATTCTAATTACCTGTATGTAATACATAATAATGTACCCCAAGAAGTCACACTTTAAATTATCTCCACTCTAATGCACAGTAGTGTGTCTAAGGTGACAGAATTCTAATTACCTGACTGTAATACATAATAATGTACCCCAAGAAGTCACACTTTAAATTATCTCCTCTCTAGTACACAGTAGTGTGTCTGAGGTGACAGAATTCTAATTACCTGACTGTAATACATAATAATGTACCCCAAGAAGTCACACTTTAAATTATCTCCTCTCTAGTACACAGTAGTGTGTCTAAGGTGACAGAATTCTAATTACCTGACTGTAGTACATAATAATGTACCCCAAGAAGTCACACTTTAAATTATCTCCTCTGTAGTACACAGTAGTATGTTTAAGGTGACAGAATTCTAATTACCTGACTGTAATACATAATAATGTACCCCAAGAAGTCACACTTTAAATTATCTTCTCTCTAGTACACAGTAGTGTGTCTGAGGTGACAGAATTCTAATTACCTGTCTGTAATACATAATAATGTACCCAAGAAGTCACACTTTAAATTATCTCCACTCTAATGCACAGTAGTGTGTCTAAGGTGACAGAATTCTAATTACCTGACTGTAATACATAATAATGTACCCCAAGAAGTCACACTTTAAATTATCTCCTCTCTAGTACACAGTAGTGTGTCTAAGGTGACAGAATTCTAATTACCTGACTGTAATACATAATAATGTACCCCAAGAAGTCACACTTTAAATTATCTCCTCTCTAGTGCACAGTAGTGTGTTTAAGGTGACAGAATTCTAATTACCTGACTGTAGTACATAATAATGTACCCCAAGAAGTCACACTTTAAATTATCTCCTCTCTAGTACACAGTAGTGTGTCTGAGGTGACAGAATTCTAATTACCTGACTGTAATACATAATAATGTACCCCAAGAAGTCACACTTTAAATTATCTCCTCTCTAGTACACAGTAGTGTGTCTAAGGTGACAGAATTCTAATTACCCCATTGTAGTACATAATAATGTACCCCAAGAAGTCACACTTTAAATTATCTCCTCTCTAGTACACAGTAGTGTAACTGAGGTGACAGAATTCTAATTACCTGACTGTAGTACATAATAATGTACCCCAAGAAGTCACACTTTAAATTATCTCCTCTGTAGTACACAGTAGTATGTTTAAGGTGACAGAATTCTAATTACCTGACTGTAATACATAATAATGTACCCCAAGAAGTCACACTTTAAATTATCTTCTCTCTAGTACACAGTAGTGTGTCTGAGTTGACAGAATTCTAATTACCTGACTGTAATACATAATAATGTACCCCAAGAAGTCACACTTTAAATTATCTCCTCTGTAGTACACAGTAGTATGTTTAAGGTGACAGAATTCTAATTACCTGACTGTAATACATAATAATGTACCCCAAGAAGTCATACTTTAAATTATCTTCTCTCTAGTACACAGTAGTGTGTCTGAGGTGACAGAATTCTAATTACCTGACTGTAATACATAATAATGTACCCCAAGAAGTCACACTTTAAATTATCTCCTCTCTAGTACACAGTAGTGTGTCTAAGGTGACAGAATTCTAATTACCTGACTGTAGTACATAATAATGTACCCCAAGAAGTCACACTTTAAATTATCTCCTCTGTAGTACACAGTAGTATGTTTAAGGTGACATAATTCTAATTACCTGACTGTAATACATAATAATGTACCCCAAGAAGTCACACTTTAAATTATCTTCTCTCTAGTACACAGTAGTGTGTCTGAGGTGACAGAATTCTAATTACCTGACTGTAATACATAATAATGTACCCCAAGAAGTCACACTTTAAATTATCTTCTCTCTAGTACACAGTAGTGTGTCTGAGGTGACAGAATTCTAATTACCTGACTGTAATACATAATAATGTACCCCAAGAAGTCACACTTTAAATTATCTCCTCTCTAGTACACAGTAGTGTGTCTGAGGTGACAGAATTCTAATTACCTGACTGTAATACATAATAATGTACCCCAAGAAGTCACACTTTAAATTATCTCCTCTCTAGTACACAGTAGTGTGTCTGAGGTGACAGAATTCTAATTACCTGACTGTAATACATAATAATGTACCCCAAGAAGTCACACTTTAAATTATCTCCTCTCTAGTACACAGTAGTGTGTCTGAGGTGACAGAATTCTAATTACCTGACTGTAATACATAATAATGTACCCCAAGAAGTCACACTTTAAATTATCTCCTCTGTAGTACACAGTAATATGTTTAAGGTGACAGAATTCTAATTGCCTGACTGTAATACAGAATAATGTACCCCAAGAAGTCACACTTTAAATTATCTTCTCTCTAGTACACAGTAGTGTGTCTGAGGTGACAGAATTCTAATTACCTGTCTGTAATACATAATAATGTACCCCAAGAAGTCACACTTTAAATTATCTCCACTCTAATGCACAGTAGTGTGTCTAAGGTGACAGAATTCTAATTACCTGACTGTAGTACATAATAATGTACCCCAAGAAGTCACACTTTAAATTATCTCCTCTCTAGTACACAGTAGTGTGTCTGAGGTGACAGAATTCTAATTACCTGACTGTAATACATAATAATGTACCCCAAGAAGTCACACTTTAAATTATCTCCTCTCTAGTACACAGTAGTGTGTCTGAAGTGACAGAATTCTAATTACCTGACTGTAATACATAATAATGTACCCCAAGAAGTCACACTTTAAATTATCTCCACTCTAATGCACAGTAGTGTGTCTAAGGTGACAGAATTCTAATTACCTGACTGTAATACATAATAATGTACCCCAAGAAGTCACACTTTAAATTATCTCCTCTCTAGTACACAGTAGTGTGTCTAAGGTGACAGAATTCTAATTACCTGACTGTAGTACATAATAATGTACCCCAAAAAGTCACACTTTAAATTATCTCCTCTCTAGTGCACAGTAGTGTGTTTAAGGTGACAGAATTCTAATTACCTGACTGTAATACATAATAATGTACCCCAAGAAGTCACACTTTAAATTATCTCCTCTCTAGTACACAGTAGTGTGTCTAAGGTGACAGAATTCTAATTACCTGACTGTAGTACATAATAATGTACCCCAAGAAGTCACACTTTAAATTATCTCCTCTGTAGCACACAGTAGTGTGTTTAAGGTGACAGAATTCTAATTACCTGACTGTAATACATAATAATGTACCCCAAGAAGTCACACTTTAAATTATCTTCTCTCTGGTACACAGTAGTGTGTCTGAGGTGACAGAATTCTAATTACCTGACTGTAATACATAATAATGTACCCCAAGAAGTCACACTTTAAATTATCTCCTCTCTAGTACACAGTAGTGTGTCTAAGGTGACAGAATTCTAATTACCTGACTGTAGTACATAATAATGTACCCCAAGAAGTCACACTTTAAATTATCTCCTCTCTAGTACACAGTAGTATGTTTAAGGTGACAGAATTCTAATTACCTGACTGTAATACATAATAATGTACCCCAAGAAGTCACACTTTAAATTATCTTCTCTCTAGTACACAGTAGTGTGTCTGAGGTGACAGAATTTTAATTACCTGTCTGTAATACATAATAATGTACCCCAAGAAGTCACACTTTAAATTATCTCCACTCTAATGCACAGTAGTGTGTCTAAGGTGACAGAATTCTAATTACCTGACTGTAATACATAATAATGTACCCCAAGAAGTCACACTTTAAATTATCTCCTCTCTAGTACACAGTAGTGTGTCTAAGGTGACAGAATTCTAATTACCTGACTGTAATACATAATAATGTACCCCAAGAAGTCACACTTTAAATTATCTTCTCTCTAGTACACAGTAGTGTGTCTGAGGTGACAGAATTCTAATTACCTGACTGTAATACATAATAATGTACCCCAAGAAGTCACACTTTAAATTATCTCCTCTCTAGTACACAGTAGTGTGTCTAAGGTGACAGAATTCTAATTACCTGACTGTAGTACATAATAATGTACCCCAAGAAGTCACACTTTAAATTATCTCCTCTCTAGTACACAGTAGTATGTTTAAGGTGACAGAATTCTAATTACCTGACTGTAATACATAATAATGTACCCCAAGAAGTCACACTTTAAATTATCTTCTCTCTAGTACACAGTAGTGTGTCTGAGGTGACAGAATTCTAATTACCTGTCTGTAATACATAATAATGTACCCCAAGAAGTCACACTTTAAATTATCACCACTCTAATGCACAGTAGTGTGTCTAAGGTGACAGAATTCTAATTACCTGACTGTAATACATAATAATGTACCCCAAGAAGTCACACTTTAAATTATCTCCTCTCTAGTACACAGTAGTGTGTCTAAGGTGACAGAATTCTAATTACCTGACTGTAATACATAATAATGTACCCCAAGAAGTCACACTTTAAATTATCTCCTCTCTAGTGCACAGTAGTGTGTTTAAGGTGACAGAATTCTAATTACCTGACTGTAGTACATAATAATGTACCCCAAGAAGTCACACTTTAAATTATCTCCTCTCTAGTACACAGTAGTGTGTCTGAGGTGACAGAATTCTAATTACCTGACTGTAATACATAATAATGTACCCCAAGAAGTCACACTTTAAATTATCTCCTCTCTAGTACACAGTAGTGTGTCTAAGGTGACAGAATTCTAATTACCTGACTGTAGTACATAATAATGTACCCCAAGAAGTCACACTTTAAATTATCTCCTCTCTAGTACACAGTAGTGTAACTGAGGTGACAGAATTCTAATTACCTGACTGTAGTACATAATAATGTACCCCAAGAAGTCACACTTTAAATTATCTTCTCTCTAGTACACAGTAGTGTGTCTGAGGTGACAGAATTCTAATTACCTGACTGTAATACATAATAATGTACCCCAAGAAGTCACACTTTAAATTATCTCCTCTGTAGTACACAGTAGTATGTTTAAGGTGACAGAATTCTAATTACCTGACTGTAATACATAATAATGTACCCCAAGAAGTCACACTTTAAATTATCTTCTCTCTAGTACACAGTAGTGTGTCTGAGGTGACAGAATTCTAATTACCTGACTGTAATACATAATAATGTACCCCAAGAAGTCACACTTTAAATTATCTCCTCTCTAGTACACAGTAGTGTGTCTGAGGTGACAGAATTCTAATTACCTGACTGTAGTACATAATAATGTACCCCAAGAAGTCACACTTTAAATTATCTCCTCTGTAGTACACAGTAGTATGTTTAAGGTGACAGAATTCTAATTACCTGACTGTAATACATAATAATGTACCCCAAGAAGTCACACTTTAAATTATCTCCTCTCTAGTACACAGTAGTGTGTCTGAGGTGACAGAATTCTAATTACCTGACTGTAATACATAATAATGTACCCCAAGAAGTCACACTTTAAATTATCTTCTCTCTAGTACACAGTAGTGTGTCTGAGGTGACAGAATTCTAATTACCTGACTGTAATACATAATAATGTACCCCAAGAAGTCACACTTTAAATTATCTCCTCTCTAGTACACAGTAGTGTGTCTGAGGTGACAGAATTCTAATTACCTGACTGTAATACATAATAATGTACCCCAAGAAGTCACACTTTAAATTATCTCCTCTCTAGTACACAGTAGTGTGTCTGAGGTGACAGAATTCTAATTACCTGACTGTAATACATAATAATGTACCCCAAGAAGTCACACTTTAAATTATCTCCTCTCTAGTACACAGTAGTGTGTCTGAGGTGGTAGAATTCTAATTACATGACTGTAATACATAATAATGTACCCCAAGAAGTCACACTTTAAATTATCTTCTCTCTAGTACACAGTAGTGTGTCTGAGGTGGTAGAATTCTAATTACCTGACTGTAGTACATAATAATGTACCCCAAGAAGGCACACTTTAAATTATCTCCTCTCTAGTACACAGTAGTGTGTCTGAGGTGACATAATTCTAATTACCTGACTGTAATACATAATAATGTACCCCAAGAAGTCACACTTTAAATTATCTCCTCTGTAGTACACAGTAGTGTGTCTAAGGTGACAGAATTCTAATTACCTGACTGTAATACATAATAATGTACCCCAAGAAGTCACACTTTAAATTATCTCCTCTCTAGTGCACAGTAGTGTGTCTGAGGTGACAGAATTCTAATTACCTGACTGTAGTACATAATAATGTACCCCAAGAAGTCACACTTTAAATTATCTCCTCTCTAGTACACAGTAGTGTGTCCTAAGATGTCATATTTTTAAAGCCTCGTCTGTAGTGTACAGTAATATTGAACTGTTCTTAAATTCACAAAGTTATATTTATAGCAAGGGGTTAATAAACTGCTTTAAACTACGTTTAAATTAGTAAGGATATTATAAAGTTAGGTAAGTCTGCAATGTGTATGGGAAAAATAATGTGCCTTATGAATGTGTCACTTTCTATTTTCCACTGTATTTTATTCATAGAAAACACCTATTTATCTATATTTATAGTACGTTGGCAGACATCTTTAGAAGGTACTCTATGTAATATTATTAGGCTGATAATGCCAAAATTCTAGTATGTGCAAAGTGCATTACGAACTTGTAACACAATTCCCTGTACATGTTAGCACTTTTCAGTCCTAAACATTTCTACGTAAGTTGTGATCGTTGATGCTCATCAGCTAACTACAGTGAATACTCGTAACTGAAGCAGTTGAGAGAGAATGACCGTGAAATAAGTTCATATTTAAAGTGAGTATATCTCAAAACATACTTCTTATAAGAAGACAAAATTAAAGTGTCACGGTATATTGAGAGACATTAAGTTTACTCTCGATAGTTTGGACACATTTTCCTGAATTAATCTCAAGTTTTCGTTGTGTCTCTTTGAAAAGTTCGGTTTCCTAGGAGACAAGGATTTTGTGACTTGACTGAAGATGAAACAGGAGGTATTAGAGAGAAAGAAAAATTTCCGAATCATACGAGACACAGAAGGAGAAGAAAAAGTTGGAGAAGAATCGGAGAAAGGAAGAGACAACGAACCTACGAGTAAACGAGGGAATAACTCGTTAAAGGACTTGTCTGTAGAGGTCGAACAGAGCGAGAACCTCAGTATACTTTAACAGTTAGTCAAGCCTACAGTTAAATAGAAGTAATATTACTGTTCCTAACGGACGCTAGCTGACATTCTAGTTATAAACATTTTTGTTCGCAAAACGTACACTTTCATTACGCTCTCTACCGGAAAAGTAATTATGTTGGACGTTCTATTCGTGTTGTGACGCAGATTTTCATTCCAGAGCATCCCAGGAAGTGTCTGTAACCCGGCAGAAGGTGTTTGCCGTATAAATCGATTTATATAAAGCCACGGATGTTTTATTATTATTACTAATTCAACAGTTCTATGTGCTTTGACGGATATCTCTGCTTTATGTATACGGATACACTTGTGATTTTTTTCTTTGGACCGTTAGTTTGTACAGCTATGAATATTTCCTCAGACGCTACTTTAACAAACTGAAATACTTATTTGCTACCTAGCCAGGTAATTTTCAGAACTACCTTTAACCAATTCCTGATTGATCAGAATTGATGCAACGTTTTCCGTTTTTCGACCTAATTCATCACTTTAAACCATTATAAAGTTCACATTAACATCTATCTTTTACTCATGGACCTTCATTTATGATGTTTTTTTTTAATATCGTACAGTTAAGTTGTCTGATTGAACAAAAGCAAATTCAAACAGGACCTTAATTTAAGACTATTAGAATTATGTAGTTACACTTGAAGATTTTTCAATAACGCTGTAAGGTTATACTGAAATTACTATTTAAATGTCCACATGTTAAGGTTAATCAGATCATGTTTTCAGTTTTATTTATTTTATTTTATCGTTAGCATGAATTTCAATGCGTAACACACGCCATAATATGCACTGTAATGTTTTGTTTTTGCTATAACTAATATCGCGAACTACAACTGACCATTTTCATTGGTGGGCTAAGGTAAACTGTGGAGGAGCTTCCCAAAATTCCATCAATATGAAGTATAGATGGTAAATTATAATAATGTAAATACCAAGGTACATTTCAGAAAGGTATGCTATTTTGAACTGCGTTTTCAATGCAGTTTTCATTGGAAACTCATACTCTGATTAATAATTCATTATTACAAATTAGAAATAATCTGTTTATGAAACTATGCGTATATGTAAAAGATGAAACTCACCTAAATTCCACCCAAGGTAATACATAATAATAAAGAAAATCAAGATTAGCTTAGATTGAACATTTAATGTACCATTAAGAGTAAAGCTACAAATCAAAAGAAATATAACATAAAGACATAGTTTACATAGCAGAAACGAATTATCCCATGTGAAGTTAATACACTCTGAGGAAAAGTAAGGTCACTGTCAGGCTAACTATCTTTCATCTTAATGAAGACGTTGAGTTCTACAGATATATGTCTCTTCGATGTTAATTATTAAGCAACAACGACGATTGTGTTTCCCATATTTTATGAATATATGTAGGTAACAATATTGGGGAGGCTGAGGGAGGCTTGGCTCATTTTGGAGGGGGCACAAACAGATGAATTACTAAGTATAATCTGACAGCATGCAAATAGATGAACTACTAAGTATATTTTGACAATGGCGTACAAACATATGGTGTACTAAGTATAATCTAACAATAGCGTACAAACAAATTAATTCCTATGTTTAATTTTACGATAAAGAAGAAACAACTTGATGCCTGATGTGAGCTGAAAATAAAATATAAAAAGACTGCCTGATTTCTATTACAAACAGATTAATTTCTAAGAACAAAATGATCACACCGCACAAGGAGGTTTGATACTAATTACAATTGCAAAATAATTCACAGAGTGACTTGTAATATAATCTGATGGTAACGCGTAAACAGATTGAATTCTAAGCCTAACTTGATGATAGCGTAGAAACGGATTACTTTTATCTACAAGAAGATTGACTCCAAGGTATAAACTGTCTATAACGCAGATACATACCTTTAAGTTTAATCTGAAAAAAACGAATAAGCAAGTTGACACATTAAGCCTAACCTGACAATAACACGAAAGCATACTGTCACGAACACTAAAATAACCTAAGAAACAGAGTAAATAACCTATCAAGAACACACAGAAGTCTACAATAAAAGAAGTTTGTCAAGGACGCATGTAGCACAACGAGGAGACACAAACATATCAACAACGAACGAAACATGACGAGAAGAGACAAAATTACCAAGGAAACACTAAATAAAACAAGTCACACGTAATACTGAAACAATTTGAAAGGAAAACAAGACATACTGTGATAATAAAGTAACGTAATCCAATTCTCTGTGTGTGTGTGCGTGTGATTTAAATCTGAAACCGGATACTTTAAAAGAAATCAATAAGAATTTCTACCAAGCTCTGTGCGTCATATGTTCGCCATGTGTTGAGAACGGTTATTCTTCTAAAGATGAAATGGATCACTGTCCCGAAAACAGTGTAGGTAGCGTTCTAAGAATGATGATTTAAAATACACTATGCCATTGGGAGTAATGTTTCTATTAATTAATCGTGTTATCTATTCCGACAAATCATACATTATCCAAAAATGCGACACCACTTTCTGATGAAACTTTTATCTCAGCAGAGTTGCTCTAAGATTAAATTTGTATTTTCTGATGTGATACAGTCGCGACAGAACTGCTTTAACAATACATTACATTACGTTCATATTCTGATAAATACTGAGGATGAACAGAGCTGTTCATGCGTTACATTTGTAATTTCCTAAAGTAATTCCACTTCAACGAAGTTACTTCTAAGCTATATCAGTAATTACGGCAAAAATTCATTCGTAATGTGGATATTTGTACATTTTAATCACACTTTCCTGATGATCATTCGTTCCTCAGAGAGTTGTATCTATAGAGATATGTATGCTTTCCTGATGATCATTCGTTCCTCAGAGAGTTGTATCTATAGAGATATGTAAGTTTTCCTGATGATCATTCGTTCCTCAGAGAGTTGTATCTATAGAGATATGTATGCTTTCCTGATGATCATTCGTTCCTCAGAGAGTTGTATCTATAGAGATATGTAAGTTTTCCTGATGATCATTCGTTCCTCAGAGTTGTATCTATAGAGATATGTATGCTTTCTTGATGATACATAGCTCTTCAGAGAGTTGTATATATAAGGATATGTAAGCTTTCCTGATGATACATAGTTCTTTAGAGAGTTGTATATATAAAGATATGTAAGCTTTCCTGATGATAATTCAATTTTTATGTTATCGTTTCTGAAGCACCTCGAGATTGCCAAACGACTTTTCATCGATTTTTTTTCCAAGTAACCTGACTGCTCATAAGTGTTTAACTATTTAAAAAGCAGAATATAACTATTTCCATTGGTTAATTTTACCCTCAATAATATTGTTTTTGAAAGTTTAACCGATTTTAATTGATCGAACTGGATAGAAATATTTCTATTGGCTAATTTTGAAAAGGTGACAGTTTTTTTGTTGGTTTTGTTTTTTTGAAAGCCTGATTGATTCCAGTATTTATATTCAATATTGGTGTAAAAAACACTTGTATCACACTGACATAATTTCAACACGTTGTAATATTTACAGTAGGCCTAAACATAAAAAAAATAACAAGAACTTTACTTACAGCAATAGTATCCAACCCAGCAGATGAACGTGATAACAGTAAACATCGTGAATATTTTAAAGACCACGAATCTCGTACCACATGTTGTACATCCGAATGTTTCGGGTTGGCTGAGAATCAGAAGTGTGTGTTTATGTAGCTAATCCATTGCGAGCCTACTTCGATAAGTATTGTTATTGAGCTAGCATATGTTGCTTTATAATACTGTTGCACAGCAGAGGAATGCAACACCACACACGGGAAACAATATGTATGTAAATAGCTGAAGCGATTTGTTCTGGTACCTTGCACTTTATGTAAGTGTCCAACTCAGCGTCATACCCAGTTTCAGACGAGAAGGAAGGCTTTAAAGTCGTCAATTTCTTCTAAACGGTGTTTGACTTTCACAAACCCTTGTAACTCAGACAGTACTTTCTAAAGCTGCATGATGAATTGTTGGTTCTTAAGAACTTCGGTGTTTGCATCATCTCAGCTCGATGGTGGTAGAAACGGAATTTCTCGCTCACTCTCACAGCGTGGACCAGCAGACGAACTCCAACTCGCGCCTCCCGCAGTAGCACCCTCCAAACCTGCTGCTCTGCTGTAGTACTCGAGTTAGTCACGTGACACACGCCCGCCTCCAACTTACTGAGCGACAGGTTGCAGTGATTAAGCCTGGTCACTTTTCTTCTCGGCGTCTCTCACTTCGCTGACCACTAGGCTGTAGATCTTATTAAATCACCCTTTCTACCGAAGGAGTACGTGAAAAAAAAAAAAAAAAAAAAAGGGGGCTTTGGTCATGCCTCGCTGGGTTAATGAAAAGATATCCTCTGTTCTGCTCTTCGCAGGTAGTGAAGAATTACTTAGTAGACAAGCAATAGGTGTTAAACTGACTGTTAAGTCACTACCTCACTTTTCACCCGACAGTCACAGCTTTAACACATATTACGTGTGATGCTAGGCTTGACTTAAGCATATCACGCCCTCTCACCAGTCTGTGTTCTGTTTAGCGCGTTTCCGTCGTTAAAAGAAATCTTTTTCGCTTTTATTGCGAAACGTTACAAAATCTTCGGGGATTCGCTCAAAACGGTGTTAAACTCATTATTAGTACGTTCTGACCACGAATAAACACAAACATGTGACGTATATACGTTTCACGTCATTCGTTTATTTATATTGTTTACGTTTAACAAGTCTTACTATATAGCTAATAATTATTTATTTTGGATAAAATGGTGAATGTGGAACTTTCAGCATCTTCTTCTCACTTGCTTTCTTCAAGACTGATAAAGATTGAAATTAATCCTACAAATAATATGTAATTTCATGAATTTTTCAGGATTAACCTCCAATATATTTTCTTAACCTCATAAGGTGAAACGAATTTCTTCCTGCTTTTCTTTCTTTTTCCTTTAATTTTTACCCATTCGTGTCTCTTCTAGCCGTCCCTCAAATATAATCATACGACCAAATGACGTATCTTAAGTTTGAACAGAGAGTGAAACATTTGAAACATCTTTACTTGGTGATTTTAATAGATTCACAGCTACCTGAACAAACATTGTGACCCACTCAACAGCTTTAAATCGCTTTTTATTTCATAGTTCAATAAAATGTTTAGTTCTTGTAAGGGCTCTGCTTTGTACTATTGAAAGTGTTTGGGTGGACACCAGGTACAAGAGGTTCTCTGTTTGGTTTCTTTGATTGTCTGCGTTCTATAAGTGTTTCGTAGTTATAGTGTTTGTCTTGACCCATTTTATTTGTTCGTTCACAAAACAAATCCATAAAAATAATTTTGCAAAATCACTTACAAGCTTACGGTGCAACCCTAAAAAAAAACTTGTTTTGCATGTAATCAATAACATAATCAGTGATATAATCAATAACATAATCAGTGATATAATCAATAACATAATCAGTGATATAATCAATAATATAATCAGTGATATAATCAATAACATAATCAGTGATATAATCAATAATATAATCAGTGATATAACCAATAATATAATCAGTGATATAATCAATAATATAATCAGTGATATAACCAATAATATAATCAGTGATATAATCAATAATATAATCAGTGATATAACCAATAATATAATCAGTGATATAATCAATAACATAATCAGTGATATAACCAATAATATAATCAGTGATATAATCAATAATATAATCAGTGATATAATCAATAATATAATCAGTGATATAACCAATAACATAATCAGTGATATAATCAATAACATAATCAGTGATATAACCAATAATATAATCAGTGATATAATCAATAATATAATCAGAGATATAACCAATAACATAATCAGTGATATAATCAATAATATAATCAGTGATATAACCAATAATATAATCATTGATATAATCAATAATATAATCAGTGATATAACCAATAATATAATCAGTGATATAACCAATAATCAATAGCATAATACTCGTTGATTAAAATATTTATTTCTCAGAGAAATAAAAAAATCACGCAGTTCTATTTAACCATTACACTGACTTTGCAAAACTTCACGATATATGTCTATATATACAATATGTAACGTCCATTTTTTTTTACAAATTATTAAAAATAATGGCTTTTCATAATTGAAACTGGTGACGAAGTAACAAAAGAAAACATTACTTGTACAGTTAAAATAACACTACTATTTCTGTTATGTCTGTAGTTTGTAAGTTTTATTAGATTGCGGTCATTAAATAGACAAACAAACAAAAAAGCAGCGTAATGACTCGTGATAATGTAGAGCCTTTTAAATGTAAAGGTCTTGAGTTGCCTTGAATATATATTATGATTTTCAGTACGATATCTTTCCTTGGAGGAGTTTCGTTTTGAAACATAACATTAACAGGAATATGTCTATTTCTCAAAAGAGCCGTTGCTCAAGTTTTCTCAGCTTCCTACATGATACCTTGTAATCACGTGTCGTCTGTAGGTTGGGCTATTATTTCACATAGCAGCCACAGCTGACGTTATTTCTTGGGTCTTCTACATCGCGTTAAACAGCTTCTAAACAACCAGAACAGTGTACGTATGTTCGTAACACAGCCGTCAGTTGCAGCGGAAACTGCCCGCTGTGTCTGCCTATATCTTGACCTCGAAAGAAAATTGAAGAACCGCATTATAGTTGAACACTGGCAGTACGTACGTAATTGAGTCCCAAAGAAAAACGTAAAAAACAAACAAACACAACAACAACAATAAACCTACGTCGCCTTCTTAATGTGGTAACCCAATTTGACAATGTTAATATAAACTATAGAGCACAAGGACGGGTGCCTCCTAAACAAAGAGTATACGTTAGAAGTGAAGGGAATAAAACTGTTAATTAAGACCTAGGAATTAAAGCACGGAGAAAAAAAAACATATAAATTACCAACATTAATTCAGAAAAATAAAACAAGTGGAGTAGAAACAATGTAACTACAACAAAATGAATAGAAGAAATGTCTCAGCTATGAAATTAATAGTGGCCCGGCATGGCCAAGCGTGTGTTAAGGCGTTCGATTCGTAATCCGAGGGTCGCGGGTTCGCGTCCCGGTCGCACCAAACATGCTCGCCCTTTCAGCCGTGGGGCCGTTATAATGTAAAGATCAATCCCACTATTCGTTGGTAAAAGAGTAGCCCAAGAGTTGGCGGTGGGTGGTGATGACTAGCTGCCTTCCCTCTAGTCTTACGCTGCTAAATTAGGGACGGCTATCACAGATAGCCCTTGTGTAGCTTTGCGCAAAATTAAACAAAATACAAAACAAGGAAATTAATAAATATAAAAAACGACCAGAAAAAACGAGGAGAAACAAGACAACTAGTAACTCAAAAGACAATAAACAAAAGGAGAGAATACAAATGTCGGTATATGCACGTTAAAAATATCAGTTGTTTGATGAACACAAAATAAAATACTGCTTTAGGAAAATTAATGCATTGGAGATAGCGCAGTACCACTAGGCCCCTGAAGTAAATATTGAGTTTCTAGTTTCTTTCGCTACTAATTGAACCATCTCACCATAAATAAAGAGAGTACGTGATACGAGAGAGAGGTTGGGTTTCCTTGGTATTAATTACGTGTAGCGAAATGTTACTCAGAGTGACTTCTTTTAATAGAGAACAAAGGACTGAGTGAGAACTGAAGATGATTTCTTGGTTGTTTGTTTGAGTATATCATTAGGTTACTCAGATACAATAATATCAGTAGGTACTAAATGCTGTTTTCTTTTTTACCGCTTCTCGACAAGTCACGTGTCAAAGGGCATGGCATCGTGTTTATTGACTTGCATTCGAATTGTTGACTATAATTTAAAGTTTAATATTATGTAAGAGTTAATTTGTTTAAAGCTAAAACTAGATATTAACTACGTTGTAGGTCTTATTAGACGAATGCTTTTTGGAGCTGCTACATAACAACTATCCTAACCAAAGACGAGTGATAACCATGGTAGCAAAAGTGGGAGAGAAAGTGGTAACAAATAGTGTAAAAGAGTAATGATGAGACAGTGAACCATGATCCTGGTAAAGAAATCAAGAGAAAACCATGATATTTACCACGGAGGACAATAATGGCGACAAAGGTACGTGACAACTGCAGTAACAAAGTCAAAGGGAAACATGGTAGCCACAGTGTAATTTTGATAACTGTGGTAGCGAAACGAAGAGAAAACCACGATAAAAGCTGTGGAAAATAATGAAATTAAGCCAGCTTCATTAAACAGATTCAATGATTTCATTACTTGTCCAAAAGCGAGGACCCGATAAACTGTCCGTTTACAGTAAGGTGTGACTGTGTAATATTGACAAACCAGATATTAGTAGTTGTACTGCCATTTAGCCAGTTACACGTATTCAGGTAAGTATTACAGTGGTACTACTTGGTTCGATACTCAAACCTTGGTCTATCTCATATCTGTCATATATATATATATAATTATTAGTGTACCTTAAAATGGTGTAATAATAAAGAGATGTACAGGTTAATTTGTTATTTCTAAACCAAACATTTAAACAGTTCCAAGCATAACAAAGCAATACAGTCCTTTCACCTGTATCAACAAAATAAATAAATTGAATTTTCATACGTCCTGGTTAAAATTTAAATCAAAAATTGAGGATTTTTTAAAATTTCCATTACTGACCACAATCTAAACTGTTCAACATCTAGTTACGGAGTTTTCATTTAGCTCAGTTAAGCTCATCAAATGGAGAATGTGTTTTCGTTAATAACCACAAACTAGAGATGGCTGTGTATTTAAATCATGTAATACAAGTAGTTGTGTCCTACTCATAGAGATGGCTGTGTATTTAAATCATGTAATACAAGTAGTTGTGTCCTACTGATAGAGATGGCTGTGTATTTAAATCATGTAATACAAGTAGTTGTGTCCAACTCAATTTAATGCGAGCATTAAACAAGTCCTGACAAAAAGAAAACACACACTTTAACTTATAAGATATTACGGTGCGAACTGCGTATCATAAAATATGAATCGAATATTCACCATGTCTCAAGCCGCCGAGCCAACGAACAGTAAGAGTTTATTGATTATTTGAGACCTTATATCTTTTTAAAATACCATGAGTTGGGTTTTCGAAATAAAAGCAAAAGGTTTAAAACACTGGTTCAATTTGAATCTTTATTCGAAATGCAACTGTTCCATTAAAAAGCTAAACCCTTCACTTCTACATAAATCAATAAGTAACTGATATTTTTCTTCTTCTGTATCATAGACTCGGCGTCTGGGACGTGCAGCTTGAAACGAAGGAGATAGTTCCTTATGATTAAAGTTTAATGTCCAAAACTTTATTCATAAGCATTTTTATTGTTCTCTTCATACGTACGTTAACGTGTGATTAAACAACAAAAACCGTACTGTGATTACACAGCTAAGTTCTTTATTTAATGTGTAACATCAGTCAGCTATGACAGATTTTTAATACATAGCTGAAGCGTGTGTGTGTGTGTGTATATTTGTAAAAAAAAACGTACCATCAATCTTGCTTTCTCCTCAGCAGTTCGTTTCCAGCGCTACAATTTGGTGTGATCTTTGTTATGAGTGCAATTTTGTGATTAGAGACAACTCAATGTTTTTATTCTTTACATAGCTGAAGCGTGTGTGTGTGTGTGTATATTTGTAAAAAAAAACGTACCATCAATCTTGCTTTCTCCTCAGCAGTTCGTTTCCAGCTTAAAACGCTACAATTTGGTGTTCGATCTTTGTTATGAGTGCAATTTTGTGATTAGAGACAACTCAATGTTTTTATTCTTTAACCCGTAACAGTTTTTAATTTTAAAGGTTTCATGTCCAGTAATAAGCAAAATAAGTTTAAAACAAATTCATCTTGCTATACGAGTGATGTATAAAAGAGTATACATAATTCTGTGTATGTTACAGCTCCTATCTCTTTCCAGATCTTACTTCTGGGAATTAAAATAATTCTATCTCTCCTACTCAGTCCAGTATGTACAGCATGTAAGCTAGATAAAACACTAATTTAATATATATTACAGTAATATGTGAGTATGAAGAACAAGAGCCAAAGGTTCTCAAGACACTGAAACAGAAACAGAAAAATAAGAAACAAAAGAGCTAACAGACTGTTATATCTTTTAAGCCGGTCTGGAAATGTCTTTCGAAATAAAGTAAAAATATCGAGTTCGAATTTAATACATTTGAAATGTAACTAATCCATGAGAAAGGTAACTCGTTTCTTCTGTATTATACAATTAAATTAGTGGTTTTTCATTACAAACTAGACAAGATGAACGTGTTTTAAAAAACCGACTAGCTCCCTGAGGATAAAAGGTTGGTATCCTCCATTGGTAAAAGTATATTATTACATATATTTATACACCCAAGAACTGGTTACATGATCCATGTATTATTTGAATTTTATGTTATTCTGTTATCAGAAATAAATTGAACGAACTAATTCATATTCAAGATTTTGAATTGTATTTGTTTATGGAATTAAACAGCGCGAGCAACTAAAATTTGTTCACTGAGAATCACGTGATCACGCTACGACTAGGTACACTGGGTTATATTCGGCTAACTGCACTATGTGTCACGCTGCGTCTAGGTACACTGTCACATTTGGCTAATTGCACTGTGCGTCACGCTACGTCTGGTACACTATGTGTTACATTTGACAAATTGCGCTATGTGTTACACTACATCTAAGTACACTGTGTCATATTCGTCTAAAAGGGCAATTTGTTACTAATCTACGTAAACTGTGTGTGGAACAAACTATGTTTAAATACATTACGTGTCACTTTCATCTAAGTACATTGGGTGTTACACAGTCTAAATTCATTGTAAGTCACGTTTAATTACGTACACTATATGTCATGCTATGTCCAAATATACTTTACGTATACGAAGAGATAACAATATCATCTTACATATGTAGAAACTGATATTAACGACTGATCAAAAAGACGTACATACACAGACTAGAACTAATATATATATCCACTATTAAGTGTACCTACTTAAATATAAGTATAAAATTATTCTACTTGTAATGATCGAACTACGTTAATAATAATTATAAACTATATTAGTTATTAGCAGACGTATCCGGTTTGCTTGAGTAAAAATATAAAAACTACAGCAAAACAATAATAAGTACAAAAACATATTTATTTCAAAACTTTTGTTTTCATGAAAACATAGCATACACACACACACACAACTCTAATACTAAACATGAAATAACTATCTCCGAAGGAAGATGACCTCAGGCACACATTCAGCTCATCAACTTTGGTTCCTCGAGACAAAACATGTCGGAAATCACCAATCAAGAGAAACGTTCCACCTTCCATAATCCTAAAAGTACCCCGAAGATCCTGTAAAGTTGTGTTGACTGCCTTGAATGTTCCCTTCTAGGTCATTGTACATTTATTCCACATTATTAATTCATAATAAACCATTGCACAAGGGAAGTCCCCTTTCAAATGTTGCAAATAGGGGACTCTTGTTGTAATAGACAAAATGGAAACTTAAACGTGGAATGGGTGGAGTGGCTAAAATTCATGATGATGTCACAGCTGAAGCATTTTTTCCTCTGACGAACCTTAACCAGGAGCATTTTGAGAACAAATGTCTCTTCAGTTCCGCTAGATGCATCAAGGAGAAACATACCTCCAATTTTAGACTCAATGGTTTCCAGGATTTTTGTGTAGGCCTCTCTCTGTTCAAACATTAGTTTTGGCGAATTTTTCTTAATAAGGTCAAGAAGTTCCAAAACATCATAGGATATTTTACCCAAGATCTGTTGGGCTAGGGCATGCTGGTTGTCCCAAAAGGGTTTAGTAGTCTCATTGACTTGAGGTCTTTCTTATCAATGGAAATACGTTTTTCTGCAGTGAGAATGAGGGCCTGGTTAAAGACGATATGAGAAACGTTCACTTTGAGATTGGGATTTTGGGAAACATGAAGAATGATGCAGAAGAGCGATATCAGTTAAGAAGAGGATCAAGTAAAAGCAGCCTCAGTCATGGCTTCATCAAAATTTTTTGCCACTTTAGCACAATTCAAAAATTTCCATAAGGGTGGTATTTTTAGGAGACAAGAGCTGTTCTTGAGCAAATTTTCTTCGGTGAAGTAGATGCGTTGACCGTATTCGAAATGAATTACCAATGGATCACAGTGGGGTAAATTTCATGGATAGAGAAGCCAAGAATTCTCCAAATGGCCTCATTGGTGTTGATGTATCTTCCCATAATATAAGCTGAACTTTATCCACAGTTTTCCTCTCTCTTATCAAGGCAAAAAGCAATGTCAGACCCTTTGTTGATATATTTGCAAACATATCTCGTGGATTTCACAGAATTGAAGAATTCCACATTGATGTGGGCCTCAAAGAACTTGCACAGAAGAGGGCAGTAAGGAATGATCAACCGATTGCCAACCTTCAGTTTAGAGTTAGTACCAAGTCTTAGCATTGTTTTTAAACCACTATATTCAGATTTTCTGAATTCCTTGCAACAAGTTTGCGAGATACTTCTTGGTGCACTTGCAATCTTGAATATGGGGCGAATTTTTATTGAACCTCCCTAAACAGACAATAGAACGTTTGCTTGCAGACCACATCAAATAGTCTATGGTCTTTCTAAAGGTCAGTCAGCTCAGTACCGATAAATGGGTCAATCTCACTCACATGAATCTCTTTCCCCAACCGTACCAAGATGTGGACATATGGAAGGCCATGTTTCTGCTACTAATGATGTACAAGTTGCATATTGTCTTCCCAAAGACACTAACTATAATTTTTTATATCAATCAGCCTCATCAGTTCATTAATTTTGGCAATGATGTCTTATCTTTCTGTTGGCTTTTGAATTTGATAAAGCTACTTGAAACTTCTTCTATTTTGGATTGCAAGTGAAAGTGATAAATAGATCGGGCATGTCATATTGTCTGACACAGATCATCACATCTTGAGTCCTCTAATGCAGTTATATCGATCCACCTCCATTGACACTGACAACATATATGAGATGAACATACAGTTCCACGTGCAGGCATTTTGATCGAGTTGAATGTGAAGAAGGCGTTCACCCTCAGTTATGGTGGACTCATGTACAACATACTGGTGAATAAGGTTGGCACACCTTAAAATGACCATGAAGAAATAAAGTCTTTTGAAGAGACGCTTTTGTAAGGATAACCATTGATTGTCGCTTTGATTATTTTAGGAATCTGTAAGTATCCATCTTGACCTTGCCACAGAATCATGGGATATTGTAGAACACCATAGGATTTATTTGTCTCAGGAATTCGTTTGATGATGTTGTCTTGTTATCGAATAGCAATGCCTCTCTTACCATATTCTTCACCAACCGGGACTGGTATGGCCCGGTAGTTAGAGCGATCGACTCGTAATTTGAGATATACGGAATCGAATCCATGTCACACCAAATATGCTCGCACTTTCAGCCGTTGGGGCGTTATAATGTTATGGTCTATTCCATTAGTCGTTGGTAAAAGAGTAACCCATAAGTTGTTAGTGGGTGGTGATAAGCGGCTGCATCTCTTCTAGTCTTACACTGATAAATAAAGGATGGTTAGCGCAGATAGCCTTCGTGTAGTATTACGCGAAAATTGAAAACCAACAAATCTTTACCCACATAAAATATCAACCTCATCACAGGTTGGGACATTGAATTTCCGTAAATGCTTCTTCTAGGGACCTTGTCTGCACTGATTATAACTCAATAATCATTGGAGGTGACATATTGAGTTGAATGTTTGAAAGTTGGTGTGACATCCCTTGAAGAAAAAGGCCAACATCTCGCTAGACACAAGGAATAATGCTGCATCGATGATTCCCTTGCTGATCTTCATTTCTAATGAAGTAAACCTGGAGAGGCTTGGGCTCTTCGCGCCAGGTAGCGACTGAATGGATCTGATTCAATGATAGACTTGACTTTGAACGTTGAAGATGGCCATAAATCTTGGCTCCATTCTCTCCTGTGATGCACGAAAAGAAGTTATTTGAAAGCAAGGATTGTACCTCCTGATGATGGCCAGCAAGTGCTTTGAATAAGGGTTTCTCTTTAACCAGGTACTAAGGATTTCAATGACACAGGAGGGGTCTCCAGAAGGCTAAGCTTGACTTTTACATCACAACAGCACATTTCCTTGGATTCTCCTCTCCACTTTTTAGCATCAAAGTTTTGGCAAGATACTCATATAGAGCTTGAGAAGCTATGTTCCAGACAGAGTTTTGTTTCTTAGTATTTGCAGTAGCAGGGTCTTTGTCTTGTCACTGGTGTTTTCTTTTTGGGATGGTGTGTTTTCAGCCCTTGCACTGTAGTAGAGATTCAGTTTTTGAATTGTCGATGTTCCTTTTTCTCAGATGTCTCCTGAGCCCTCGGGGAATTCCTCGATTCTTTGTTGTTGAGACTCTCGCTGCTCCATTGTCTGATTTGCTCATCGCAATGTTATTCTTTTTCTAAATTTCTTGGGCTTGGAGAGGCTGGACTGCTTACGTTTCAGCATTTTTTGGGTGATCTGTAGGGAACACAAATGAAAAAAGTCCAATGTGTGAAGTAAAACGTTATACATATGGTTTTGAAATGAAAACGACAGTTTTATTAGTCAAAGAAATAAGGACGTAGTTCTTCCTATGTGAAAATGTGTACTTTGAGGCTTGGTTATGATATGATTATGACTGACTTTGGTCGAAAGCCATGCACAGTAACGTCTTTGAGGATCACACTATAGCACGTCTTTACCCTAAGGAAGTGAGCTTTCATCCTACAACCTTTGCGTTTCCTATGTGCAAAAACAACAACAACAAAAAAGGTCATTTTGCGCACACACAAATCTGCACTTCACTGCCTAAAATCAAACAACTCTTATTCACCAGAAAATCAAATCTAGTCCATGTGTCAACTTTGTAGGCAATTGGCCCAGTAGCTTGGATGTGATTGGAGATTCACACACACACACAAACAGACCGATAAAACAGAAAATGGTTTTTATTTTTGACATAATGACCAAAATACATTGTTTAATAATCGGGGTACCCTCGCTATTAACGACATTCTTGGCCATTAATACCTCACAAAGTTCGACTAATCCAGAATGTGTAGATTATCCAAAATTCATATGCAACGTTAATTATGCAGAATAATCATTTTAATAAAATAATAAACATAAAATTAAACTAGAAACTACAATAAAATAAAATAGATATATCTCAGCCAATAGTCTAATTTCGCACTGTAGTCAAAACTACACTTAGCTCGATCATCTCAGTAAATTTAGATTAGTTCTAAACCCATAATCTAACAACGTGAGATAATCTTTATGATACAAATAAAATAATAATAAAACTGAAATTTGTGCTGGGCATAAAAAACACTGTAGTAAAACACATTAGAAATGTTATTAGAAATAATAATAATTATAAAATAACATAGATATCTGCATATTGTGTGGTTTGTTTAGACCATTATCATATTGTGGTGACACTAGTATTTGATATTTCAAATCAGAGCAAGCTCTATATTTACAGCGAAACTCAACCCAGTAATGAGTACAGCTAATTGTATTGTGTTAAGATCAGAGTTATAAGAAACCATTGTTTTACTAGTTGTATACTCTCGTTTTTGTTCATATTTTCGAGCTCAGAGTTATGACTGGACCTTCACTTTAGTAGATCTACATTATTCCCAAGTCCATATACAAAGTGAACGAAATGAAATGATCTTTATCGTAATAATAATAACAATAGTGTAAACTTAATAATGAAAACTATTTATTAAATATTTATACTAACTAATACTGTTAATGGAAGTTGATTAAAAAACGGTAGGATATTACTAACTGATACATAAATGAGCCCCACTACCCTGTAATCTGACTCTCCATGCCCTTGAATCTTTAAAATAAAAGAGTCACCCACTAACAAATAGTGTCTTTACTCCAAGAGTATACCAAGTATGCTAAGGTACTAGAAGACCAAGCTACGTATTTATACGTACATAAAAACGTACGTACACACACTGCTGGCCAAAATCTTAAGGCCAACGAACATAAAGAAAAAATATGCATTTTCCGTTGTTAGACTCAACCACTTATTTGAACAGAGCTTCGAAAGATGAAAATAAGAAAAGGGAAAATAAAAGTAAAAAACGTTTTAGCATTTAATAGGGAAAATATGAACACTATGAAATTAGCCTAAATATTAGCTGGTCAAAAGTTTAAGACCATACCAAAGAGAAGTTCTAAAAAGGGTAGAAAATGCCCAACAAGAGGTCTCAGTAGTGAGTTGCAGGGCCGTCATTGCGAATAACTTCAAACATTCGCTTTGGCATGGTCGATATAAGCGTTTGCAGAAGTCTGGCTGGAATGTTATTCCAAGTTGTGAAGATGGCTTCACGAAGATTATGCACTGTTTGGAATTGACGTCCATTTTTTTAGACTTCCCATGCCATCCATCCCTGAACATTTTTAATTGGGTTTAGTTCGAGCAAACATGCTGGATGGTCCAAAAAATCACGTTATTCGCCATGAAAAACTCCTTTGTCCTTCAAGCATTGTGGATTGCAGCGTCGTCCAGCTGAAAGATCCAGTCATTTCCACACAAGCGAGGGCCTTCAGTCAATAAGAATGCTCTCTCCAACATACCAATATAGGCAGCTGCTGTTTGACGCCCCTGTATAACCTGAAGCTCCATTGTTCCATGGAAGGAAAAAGCACCCCAGATCATGATTGAACCTCCTTCACTGTGTCGTGTAGAAAATGCCTCCGGGGGGATATCCTTATCGTGCCAGTAACGTTGGAAGCCATCTTGACCATCCAAGTTAATATTTTTCTCATCATAGAACAAAACCTTTGTCCACGTTTCTACGTCCCATGTTTGGTGCTTCTCAGCAAAGTTTAACCGAGCTGTTTCGTTGTGTGGAAGGAGTCGTGGCCTTTGAAGACATTTACAGTTTTAAAGCGTTTCTCTCGTAGATGCTGTGTTATTTTTCTTGAGCTGCATTCTGCGTCCGTAAGGACCTTAATCTGGTTCAACGATCGACTGGTGTCTTGCCGGATAACCCGTCGAATCCTCCTGCTCAATGCCTACGAAATTTTCTTGAGCCGACCACTTGAAATTCTCGTTCCGTATCCCTCAGGGTCTTTTAAGAAATTTGCAACAGCTGTTTTACTACACCCAATCTCACCAGCGATGGCACGTTGAGAGAGATCTTGCTTTTGCAGCTCGACAATTCTGCCACGTTAAAACTCTGTCAATATTTTAGCCTTTGCCATGTTTTTACCCAATGTAACACAGGAGATGTCAGTGGGAGATGTTGACAACGCTAATGCTTGAACAGAAATGACTAAATTTTATTACGTGTTTACCGATTAACGCTTCGTTTCAGTATGGTCTTAAACTTTTGACCAGCTAGTATTCAGGCTAATTTCATAGTGTTCACATTTTCCCTATGAAATGCTAAAAAAGTTTTTAATTTTTATTTTCCCTTTTCTTATTTTCATCTTTCGAAATTCTACTCAAATAAGTGGTTGAGTTTAACAACGCAAAATGCATATTTTTTCTTTATGTTCTTTGGCCTTAAGATTTTGGCCAACAGCGTATAAGTGAAAGACTGAAGTATACTGGGACCAGTCTGTGAGTACTAGAAGTAAACAAGATCAACTTATTACAGAAATATCAGTAATAGTAATACGACCAAGGTTGTTTTAAGTACACCAAGATATCGTTGAATCCAGATATGTATATATCTATATACATATTAAATGCATACGAGGCCTCTCTTAGAGTGCCAAACAAAAGAGATGGCGCATTAGTGCAGTGATCTGTGTGGAGCTGCGTAAGTTAATATACATGTTTTCCTTCTTAGCTCGTTGGACGATGCAATCTCAATAAACTGGGTTATGTATAAGGGCTGAACAAAATCACAGCTAGTTTGTTGTCACGTGTCGTTTTTTTGTCTCCATTAAAAATACTTGTAGAAGCATCACTTTTAAGGAATTTTCCTTCCGAGTGGCAGCAGGATAAATACGAATAGAGGGCGAAGAATGAAACTGATTGTGATATAAAATACCTAAGTTTGACGGTGAAATTCACACAATTTGGAAATCAATCATTCACTTCAGAAATAACAATTGTAAGAAATTCTGAACACGTGAAAAGCACAGAAATTCGATTATTATACAAACATAACAACAAAATTGATTTACCTATCGGAATAATCAAAGAAAGGGTATATAATATTACAAAATTAGAGAAATATATGGCTGACAAGAGGCAATTTAACTACTTAAGCACTTGGTCTAAACGACTCAATACCTTATGCAACATAAACAAAAATCTTTGTTTTGATAGAAAGAACTTCACTAGTTGAAGTTCAGTTTGTTTGTATCATTGGAGTAAGTACAGAAGTGTCTCCAGTTTTTGATCTACGTTCGTTTTAGTTTTAGATAAATATTGTAATTAGCTTTACTTTGTAACCCTCAACTATCACATTAACTATAGTTGTTAGTTTTGGTTTATTACTATCGTTAACTTCAGTTAAATATTGTTACCATTTTTAATTCGTCACTCTCTTTATTAGTTTTTGATTTAATTATATGATTTAGTTAGCTATTTTACGTAACGTTTAGACGAACAGTGCCAGTAGTTTCAATTTGATCTCCATAGCTTCAGTTCAACAAAATTATTAGGTTTCATTTCGTATATACTCGACTTAGGTTCATGCATAAAAAAGTAGCTTCAGTTTAACAAAACTGTGATATTTTATTTGGCAGATATTTAACTTAGCTTTAGTTTAACAGAATTGTAAGGTTTCATTTCATAGGTAGTCTACTTAGCCTCAGTTTTACAATATTGTAAGGTTTCATGTAGAAGGTACTCCATTTACCATTACTTTAACAGCATTCTTAGAACTTAGTTGGTAGGTATTCTAGTAGCTTCAGTTTAACAACACTGTTAGGTTTTATTTGGAAGGTATTCCACTTAACATAACTTCACAAAAAGTTTTAGGTTTCATTTGGTAGGTACTCCACTTAGTTTCAGTTCAACAACATTGTTAGGGTTCATTTGGTGGTACTTGATTTAGCTTCAGTTTTACAAATTGTTAGGTTTTATTTAGTAGGAATTTCACTTAGCTTCAGTTCAACAACGTTATTACGTCTTATTTGGTAGGTACTCCACTTAATTTCAGTTTAACAATATCTTAGGGTTCATTTGGTAGGCACTCCAATTAGCTTCAGTAAAACACTATTGGTAGGTTTCACTTGGATGGCACCTCACATACCTTCAGTTCAACAAAATTGTTATGTTTCATTTGGTAGGTACTCCACTTAGTTTCACTTCACCAAAATTCTTGTTTCATTTAAAAGGTACTCCATTTAGCTTCACTTTAATAACATTGTTAGGGCTCAACTGGTAAGTACTCCACTTAGTCTCAGTTTAACAACATTCTTAGGTTTTGTTTGGATGACATTCCAATTTGTTTCAATTTGATAACATGGTTAGGCTTCATATATTTCGTTTTGTAGGTACTCCACTTAGCTTCTCTTCATCCACATTGTTAGGTTCATTTGGTAGGTACTCTACTTAGCTTCAGTTTAACAACATTGTTAGGTTTTATTTGGTTGGTACTAAACTTAGCTTCAGTTTAACAATTTGTTAGGTTTCATTTGGTAGATACAGAACTAAGCTTCACTTCACCAAAATTCTTGTGTTTCATTTGGAAGATGCTCCATTTAGCTTCACTTTAACAACATTGTTAGGGCTCAATTTGTAGGTAATTCACTTAGCCCCAGTTTAACAACATTGTTAGAATTCATTTGATAGGTACTCTAGTTAGCTTTAGTTCAACAACATTGTTATGTTTTATTTGGTAGGTACTAAACTTAGATTCAGTTTAACAACATTCTTAAGTTTCATATGATAGCTATTGAACGTACGTTTACTTTAACAACATTGTTAGGTTTATTTTGGTAGGTACTCTACTTGGATTAAGTTCAACATTATTGTTAGGATTCATTTGGAAGGTACTTCACTTAGCTAGCTTCGGTTTAACAACATTGCTAATTTTCTCTTGGTAGGTACTCTTCTCAGGTTTAGTTTAAAAAATTATTAGGTTTTCTTTGGTAGATACTTAACTTACCTTCAGTTTAACAAAATTTTAGGTTTCATACTGTAGTTACTCGACTTAGGTAGAGTTTAAGAACATTGTTAGGCTTTACTTGGTAGGAACTAAACATAGCTTCAGTTTAAGAAACTTGTTAGGTTTCATTTGGTACGTGCTCACTCCACTTATATTCACTTCACCAAAATTCTTAACGTTGATTTTGTAGGTATCCCCACTTAGCTTCAGTTTAAAAAAATTGTTAGGTTTTATTTATTAGGTACTCAACTTAGCTTTAGTTCAACAAAATTGTTAGGTTTTATTTATTAGGTACTCCACTTAGCCTCAGTTGAACAACGTTGTTAGGTACTCTACTCAGTTTAACTTTACCAAAATTGAGAGGTTTCATTTTGTAGGTACTCCACTTAGCTCTGGTTAAAACCACTGTTAGGTTTCTATTGGTTATTACTCCTCTTAGCTACATTTTATCAACAGTGTTAGGTTCTTTTTGACAAGTAATCCACTTATATAGTTTGACAACATTATATGGTTTTATTTGGTAGATACTCTACTTAGCTTCAGTTTAACAACATTGTTGGGTTTCGTATAGTAGGTACTCAGCTTCGGTTTAACAACATTGTTAGGTTTCATTTGGTAGGCACTCCAATTAGCTTCACTTCACCAAAATTGTTATGTTTCATTTGGTAGGTACTACTCCTAGGTTCAGTTTAACAAAATTTTTAGGTTTCATTTGGTAGGTACTTACCCTTCTTAGAAACACTTCACCAAAATGCTTAACTTTAATTTGGTAGGTACTCCATTAAGTTTCAGTTTAACAATATTGTTAGTTTTTATTTGGTAGATACTCCGCTTAGCTTCAGTTTAACGAAAGTTTTAGGTTTTATTTGGTAGGTACTTAGCTACAGGTTAACAACATTGTAAGGTTTTATTTGTTAGATACTGCAGTTAGCTTCAGTTTAACAACGTTGTTAGGTTTCATTTGGTAGATACTCTACTTAGCTTCAGTTTAACAATAATATTAAGTTTTATTTCGTGGGTACTCCACATAGCTTACGTTCAACAACAGTGTTAGGTTTCATTTGATAGGTACTCCTGTTAGTTTGACCTAACAACATTGTTAGGTTTCATTTGATAGGTACTCCAGTTAGTTTGACCTAACAACAGTGTTAGGTTTCATTTGATAGGTACTCCTGTTAGTTTGACCTTACAACATTGTTAGGTTTCATTTGATAGGTACTCCTGTTAGTTTGACCTAACAACAGTGTTAGGTTTCATTTGATAGGTACTCCTGTTAGTTTGACCTAAAAACAGTGTTAGGTTTCATTTGATAGGTACTCCTGTTAGTTTGACCTAACAACATTGTTAGGTTTCATTTGATAGGTACTCCTGTTAGTTTGACCCAACAACATTGTTAGGTTTCATTTGATAGGTACTCCTGTTAGTTTGACCTAACAACAGTGTTAGGTTTCATTTGATAGGTACTCCTGTTAGTTTGACCTAACAACAGTGTTAGGTTTCATTTGATAGGTACTCCTGTTAGTTTGACCTTACAACATTGTTAGGTTTCATTTGGTAGGTACTTTATTTAACTTCAGTTTAATAATAATACTGGCTTTTTGTGATACTCCACTGAATTTTACATTGCTAGTTTTTAATTGTTATTGGTATCAAACTTGGGGAAATCCACTCTCAAATTTTACATTGCTAGTTTTTAATTGTTATTGGTATCAAACTTGGGGAAATCCACTCTCAAATTTTACATTGCTAGTTTTTAATTGTTATTGATATCAAACTTGGGGAAATCCTCTCTCAAATTTTACATTGTTAGTTTTTCACTTAACTAGAAGTTGTTTCTCGGCTTAGTTTTTATAAGAAAACCAGTGGTTTATTCCGTTTAATTTCTATCCTCCCACTAGTTTTAACTTGACGCTTACAGTAGTTTGTCTAATTCTATTGTTACTTCTAGTTTTATATTCTCGATAGCTTTAGTTTGCTACTGTCATTGATTTTACTTTTATATTTTTATCATTTTTTTCTTTTTAATGTCATTACTAGTTGTAATTTTGTTTTGTTATAAATGTCACAATATTTAGATTATTGTTGTTACTATTGTTTTATTTTCATAATATCGTTAGTTTCGTAATTTTTTGATTATGGTAAAAACAATTAAGAGTTTTAAGTAGAAGTTGTTACTGTTCTATATTTATCTCGTTCTGTTTTTGTTATTATAATAAACTTAGATGAACTGCTAAAACTTCTCTCTTACAAAAGCGAGTTTGAATATCCACGATACACTTTTGTTAAGTATTGAAAAGTACGGGGTGTTTGGAAAGTCACTGTACACTTATATATTTATCAACAGACATGTTTCAATATAGAATACAGGAGGTAAATATGAATGACAGTTATAAACAATGTTGAAAGTAACCCCCGTTGGCATCAATACAGGCCTGGATCCTTCTTATTTTGTTTCTAAACACCGATATCAGTTGCTGGCTTGAAATACACTGAAAGAATATAATAACATATGATTACAAAACTGCACAGTGACTTTCCGAACACCTTGAATTTTTTTTGTTAGTCTAAGAAGCAACCATACTGGGCTGTTATTGTGATGTTGTCTATATCAGCTTGATTTGAAACGTATTGAAATTGAGTGAAGTTTCCCAATGGTACTCTAAGGATAGGTTTCCACATCATGCGAGATTACTTCAGCCGATGGACGTTTCACTTCTAATGTGATTCCTAAGTCATATTTGCACTGAAAGATAAACTTTTGTTACAGTCATGAATGTTGATTTGAAATATTTCACGAACATTCTTCTTTAAATAAAAATAACTTACTGCCACTACTTTGACCTTACCTTGTGCAATAGGGAACCTGAATAACTGGTGTATCATAATGAGTTTTAATGGATAACCAACAATTTTTGTAATATGAGTCATTTCTACATGTACTTTTGTTTTACAATTTATAGTCATGATTGCTCTCTACGAACAAGGTCTTTTATAACAAAAACGTTGTTTTTTGTTTTTGTATTCGTATGATACAAAAATTAGTTTATGGTAATATAAGCCAACACACGTTTTACACTGGCTGATTAAAAACATTCAATTTTTACTGAAACGCTCGAGTGTACAAAAAGAAAAAATCATTACCGTTATTTTCCTCACGTGCAAATTTTACGCTGTGATGGCACTGGTTCAAACATTATTCAAATGAACCAAGATGTTCCTTCTATTTGGAAGTGAACGTCTCATTCAGATATGATTACGTTTAATTTGTGTAGACATTCACTGAGCTGTTACCTTTTTTTATATGAAATTATTTACCTCAGAATTTTTACAGGAACAAACACAAGGGTTATCTGATAGACTATGGGAAAGACAATTAGTTAGCGATACCCTCTGCAGGTTGAGGACGTATTGGGAATTGTTTATCGTTCTTACAGATTGTCCACTACTCAAAAGTGCGGAGCAAGTTTTTGCGAAATTGGAGCGAGGACTGGCAAACGCAGGATCCATAGTCCGGACACGATGATTACATTCAGTATTCCCATTAGAACGTAAGCAGTCCACTTTTAATAGTTTTTATTAAAATATATATTTCTCTATTTATGATTTTATAAAGCAACTAAACTAGACTGGTCAGTCTAAAGACAAATGGTGATCATTCAGCTATCAGCTATCCAGTCTATTTTACTGATAATTTGATTGCTAAAAGTAAAATGCGACTATCATCTAAACACGTGAATAAACTGGACACATTCAGTACCTGATTTACATATATTTATGCTGTTTATTACCAATGCTCTTTAATTGCACAATGGTATGTCTGCGGACTTATAACGCTAGAAACCGAGTTTTAATACCCATGGTGGGCAGAGAACAAATAGCCCATTGTGTAGCTTTGTGTTTGATTGCGTAAATTCAAGGCTCTTCCTGAGAATATACACACTACTTACGAAACGTTTAACATTTATATATTATTGAGTGTTCGTAGTGAAACGGTTTAATTCAGTGTTTAAATCACAGATGGAAAATAACCTCAATATTTCTCTGATGTCTGTTTCATGTTTGTTCATGAGTACCAAAAATTTTTATCAGCCGAAAAGAAGGTCAGTAATCAAGATAAAGGAACGATCATAACAAGAAAACAGAATATTACTGATTATCGGATTCAGATAGCGATAAAATAACTATTTAATAGTTATAGGTGTGCATTTTTGGCCTCTATGAGTAAACATGAACCGAAAATAACGGAACATTGACCTACAGTTTTCAAGGAAGGATATGTTAGAATAATGGCTACAAACAAAGAACAGAAAGATGGTTGTTATTGACCTACTGACCTCAATGGATTGCTGTGAACCACTAAATGATGTTGACCCTTGACCCCAAAGGGCGGATATAAAGGAAGGTAGAATGGCATGCTCAATCAAAACATCCACTTTATTTCTCTTGTTTTTACTACAAATTTTACTCTTGTTTTCTATACGTTATACGTCATACTATTCTTTCTACACATGGTATTGCCCCCTAGTGGCACAGCGGTATGTCTATGGATTTACAACGCTAAAATCCGGGTTTCGATACCCGTAGTTGGCAGATCACAGACAGCTCATTGTGAAACTTTGTGCTTAATTAAAAAAAAACAACAACACTACGTCGAGTTCCGTGTTTTTAATTTGCAGAATTTTTAGAGCAATCACGGCGTAGTCTACGTTAGTTTTTGGAACACTTTGTGTTCGTATAATTACTTTCCATTATATTGCTCATTCAATATGTTTTTATCTATTGCATAAATAAACTCATTGTGGTAATATCCCCCCCCACTTTTTCTACATGTTGCACTATCGCTGCCAGAATATTGACTTACGTTGACTTTTAACATGTGTTTTTAACATATTTTATAACATAATTTATCACGGTGTGAAATGTTATTGATAATGAATATTAATCTTCGATCAGGTATAGCTGTGTGATTAGAGCTAAAATAAGAATAAGTCTGGCAATAGGAAGAGCTAATTAAATATAGTTTTTTATGTTTTTATTTATAAATATTAAAAAACAATATTTCATCAGCTAGATACCCTCGCTGTAAATAAAGTTTTCGCACACATACCAAACAATATATCGTGAAAATCAACCAGACCGGAAGATTTAATTTAGTGTTAACTACACACATTAAGTTGCAATGAAGAGTTTGTTTCTCAAATAGACGTATAATAACAACAAATCAAAATTAAATACCAATAACATTCAATGCATTAAACAGCCTAATTTTTACATTATTTATCGCATTATTTACGGTTTAGCGTTCATCTCTCACATTGGTGATTATTTAGTCGGAATTGTGGTTTTCGCAAATATCACTCTATCAGTTACTTCGTTACGTTTAAGGTTGTAACTTCTTACATCACATATTTGGGACATTTGCACAGGTCATAGCAGGCACTATCCTGTCATATATAGGGTTTGATTTAAGTCACAGGTTTTGCTCTTTCTGTTTAAGGTCTCGTGATATTTTAGAGATTATTTTGTCATGTTTAAGAATTTTACTTACGTCACCACAGTCACCGTTTTCTTCATGTTTAAAATGTTCACATTTATCAAAATTGCCATTTTTATTATAGTTAGTGTATTTTTTCTCTCAGATTAGTCATTGTTTTGTAGTGTTTAGAGTTTTTTCTTCTGTTAGATTAGTTTGTATTGTATCACCACCCGCCGCCTACTCTTAGGCTATTCTTTTATCAACAAATAGTGGGATTTATGAAACATTATAACGTCCCTACTGCTGGAGAAGCGAGCATGTTTGGTATGACGAGAATTCGAACACGCGACCCTCAGATTACAAGTCGAGCGCCCTAACCACCTGATCATGTCGGGCCTATCAGATTAGTTACTTTTTTGTCATGTTTAGTGTTTCAACTCCCGTCACTCTATCACAAACAGCTAGGGTTTCTTTTCAACTGTTGTTGTTATCATTGTTTTCTGCTGATTCTGTTTCTACTTATTTCTTTCACAAGTTTTATTTTTATGCGTTTAAACTCTTGTCATCTTAACCATTTATTTCTCTAGTGTGATTTTCCACTTCAGTCACTAATTTATGTTTCTCGATTTCTGAAACTGTCTGTTTCCGAACCACTTGTGTTTTCTTACCAATAACGCCATGAAATATTTGTTTCTCGCCATATTTTAATTTCCAACAAACTTGAAGTTGTTTCTGTTTCCCCTTCTATCTTTTTTCTTCATTTTTGTAATGGTGTAATACGTCCGGGTCCTATAATAAACTAGCTTACCCCCGGCACTTTCAAGAAACTACATATAATGTCGCCAGATGGACGGCGTTTTCAAGAGTCTGAGGTGTTTGCATTATAGACATAACCAACGGGCTTATTCAAAGGGACGACTGTCGGTCGTCGATATGGCAACTGTAAGACACAATCTCGTTTTCTTATCTGTGTGCTCATTTGTTTTATGTATTGTTTAGCCTAATACTGATGAGGCTTATCTTATATTCCAGAGTTATAAGACGAGACCAAATAGATCGTCGGCTTGTCAAACATGAATTAGGACAGGAATATAATAAATTAATAATGGTGTTATTAACTAACTTGCACCTTCTGGCTGATAAGTAGAGACAGGCTTCAACAACAAAGAAACGTACGTCACATTTCAAAACTTCAATAAAAAAACGTTTGCTTTAATTTACTGACGTGTGCCTTTATCCTCGTAAACCGAGCCTTTTCCTATGGATCCTTGAGGATGACACCCAGCTATATTGATTTATTTTTTACACCTTATAATCTGACATAACAGAGCAGAGTTAAAAACAACAACAACAACATTATAGTATCTACAAATTAAGATTTTTTTAAATAATAATCATATGAGAGTTTGTTTTACTGGGTTTACGTCAAGATATCATATCTCATGTTAACCTTGTTACATTTATCAGACGGAATGATAATCATGTAGAAAATCCAAAAATTATTATATATTTTTAGCCTAACAATACTTGCTAAACTGTTTTTTTAAACATCACTTTCAGTTTGTTTGAATTTGCTATTCAACTGCTTCATTGCATTAAATTGTTCTGAACTGGATGTATCATAAGCTTTAAACAATATTTATAATAGGCTTAACAGCAATACTAGAAAGGTAAGCACGTTAGGGCCCTGTTACCCGATACGTTTTTATTCTATTTGTGGAAAGTCGTTTCAAAGCTTGTGTAACAAAACAAAAAAAAGATTTCAATAATTTTGGAGAGATGTAATTGATATTTTTGTTGTTCAGATCGCTGATAGACACCGGCATTACAAAGTGCGCTGTGAGCACAAAGAATACACTAAGACGAATTAATATTTATGACTTTCTCATTTGTCATCAAATTTAAAACTAGCAGTCTTAAAACATCATTCTGCGAATCATTTGTTTCTTTTCTTTATCAGTGGTTTACTGGAATACATGAAACGTTAGGTTTCCAGTTATATTCTGTACTTGCATTAGTAGCTTAACTTACTCACGATATGTAAAGTATTTACATATATTTACAATATATATTACGGATGGTCCTTTTTTCAAATGTAATGAAATATCTGTCTCTGTGTTCTGTTGAAATGTCTTTCGCAACGAAATACGGTAAAAATGTGTATTTCAGGCAGATCTTTTGTGTCTATCTTTTCAATACAAAGAGGTAATGAAATGCATCTTTTCCTGGTTTGGATTGAAAGCGACAGATCCACTTTTATCCTACTTTATCCCTTAGCAACAGATGGAAGTATCGCTATAAGCTTTCTGTGTTAGCAACGGCGGCGAGCGACGATCGATTTGTTGTTACTAGAGCTGATTTTAGAAAGGATAGTCAAGAAGCAGTAATTTCGAAAGAATGTTATACTAGGATTTCAGAATACCAGCAGCAGGTTAGACATATCAGGCTAGGGTTAAATGGCTGTGAGGGTTCGACAAATTCAGAGAACTTAACGGTTTGCAACAACAGTAGGTGGAGAGAAGACGAATGGTGGGCGTCATTATAGGAGAAAGAATGTCTGTGTAATGACATGAGGAAAGAAAAGAATTATAATTTGGAGGAAATAAGATCACCTTTCAGGATGATTAAAATAATAATTTCAATAGAAAGATAAATACGTTGCAGGAACTTAACAAAATGAAGAGCTCAGATATTTGAAAAGAAACTGCTGAAAATACAGCTGTAAGTTCGCGTAATAAACAACAGGTGATATACCTATATGTTCAGTAAATTCGGTAAAAAGATCTCTACACCAAACCAGCAACATTTAGAGGTGTGATACCTGCAGGAAGTCGGCCTACGGAAAATATAAAACCTGCTAAAAATCATAAGGTGAATACTCTTACATAACATTACAGAACTATAAGTGAAGACTTGTATTAGTTATTATAATATACTTATTAGTAATTAAAATTCATGGTATTTATTTCATCATGGGGCTTGGAATGACCAAGCGCGTGAGGCGTGCGACTCGTAATCCGAGGGTCGCGGGTTCGCGCCCGCGTCGCGCCAAACATGCTCGCCCTCTCAACCGTGGGAGCGTTATAATGTGACGGTTAATCCCACTATTCGTTGGTAAAAGAGTAGCCCAAGAGTTGGTGGTGGGTGGTGATGACTAGCTGCCTTCCCTCTAGTCTTACACTACTAAATTAGGGACGGCTCAGTGCAGTGGGCTAACAACCTACTCACTTAAATACCTGTTGAAGAATCCGCAAGCGATTGCGGCCCTATATTCCTTGATGGAATCTAATGGTGATAACTGACTAACTATTTCATCATAAAAGTTGTTTGTTTTTGGTTTTTTTCAATTAAGCACAAAGCTACGCAATGGGCTATCTGTGCTCTGCCCACCACGGGTATCGAAACCCGGTTTATAGCGTTGCAAGTTCGCAAACATACCGCTGAGCCACTGGGGCGCTCATCATAATAGACCAAACGGGATATGTATATGCCAGTATTTGATGGACTATAATATTTATAGTGTTCGTAAATAGCACATTATTGTATCTTGACATTTTGTTAACAAATGTTGCACGATGCTTTTTAAGTCTGTTATTCTACTTACATGTGCTAATGATAGTATATTAGGTTATGATGAAATACGAATTTAGTATAAGAAATACAAATGGTGATTTCTACTAACCGTCCAAATATGTTTGTTAGAAACTGATATTTATGAGATGTAATTTATCACAAAAGATACGTAATTATGTGAAATTTGATCTTTAGACCGTAGTGAATAATCAACGCAAGATGAAATTAGATTATAATTTTTGACTGACCCTGTCTGAACTTTTGATTGATTGTTATATTTTGGATATAGTTTAATGTTCTTGAGTAATGAATGTAAGATATTTTTATTGTAAAATATGATAAACTAAATGAAATACAAGAGTTGTATTCTAACGTTGTCACTTATTAAAAATCCTACTGAACTGAACAAATAGTAATACTGATATAATATACGAAATATACATGAAAGCTAAGCCATTATCTTATAGAATAAATGACTTACATAAACAGTATGTTAATGTATGTTGAAGTTGTGTTAATAAATGTTTCACTATGCTTGCTGTGCCTGTTATTTTACTTATATTCGATAGCATATGGTGAAACGTTAGTATTATATAAAAATAGCATATGGTGAAACGTTAGTTTTATATAAAAATAGCATGTGGTGAAACGTTACTTTTATATAAAAATAGCATATGGTGAAACGTTAGTATTATATAAAAATAGCATATGGTGAAACGTTAGTTTTATATAAAAATAGCATATGGTGAAACGTTAGTTTTATATAAAAATAGCATATGGTGAAACGTTAGTTTTATATAAAAATAGCATATGGTGAAACGTTAGTTTTATATAAAAATAGCATATGGTGAAACGTTAGTTTTATATAAAAAAAATCAAAGAACGCTGTTTTGTAATTGATTGTTTAATATATTTGATGATCTTTCTATAAAGTAATAAAGAACTAAGATTCACAATGGGCTATCTGTGCTCTGCCCACCACACGTATCGACAGCCGGATTATGTAAATTATAATGAAAGATAATACATGACATGTTACGGGAAAAAAAAAAAACTGTTTCAAAATTTACACGAGGAAAATATGTGTTTTTAAATACCAATAATCTAGTGTTTTTGATCTTGTAAACTAAAATATTACATTTCAGTTTGCACTGAATTCTTTATTCGTTTATTTATGTCATGACATGATGTTATTATGATGTCTCGTCATAAAACGGAATTCGTTTTAACATATTGCTACACAAATAAAAAGTATCAACTCTGGATATAATCTAGAAACATTCGTATGGATTTGTTTACTTGTTTTCTTTGGTTTGTTTGTTTTGAAATTTCGCGCAAAGCTACTCGAGGGCTATCTGCGCTAGCCGTCCCTAATTTAGCAGTGTAAGACTAGAGGGAAGGCAGCTGGTCATCACCACCCACCGCCAACTCTTGGGCTACTCTTTTAACAACGAATAGTGGGATTGACCATACACATTATAACGCCCCCACGGCGCTTTATAAACTTATCATCCGTAATGTCAGCTATAGTTTGAGAATGACCTAGGTGCAATTAAATGTTTTGTTTTTCGAAATGGTAAGAATGTTTCTCATCGAGCCAACATATATAAAACGTCAGTAAGCAAGAAACAAGCTTTAGTAGCACTATCCGCCTTTGTAAAATGTACACAAAGCGAAAACTACAAAATTGATAATATTAAAAATATAAAATTTAATGTTTTACTTATGAACTGTAATTGTGATAATTATAAAAACAATGTTATGTAGATTAGGTAAAATATTAATTCTAAGACCTTGATATCGTAATTTGATGAAATGGTAAAACATTACACTCTGGTAGATCGCTCGCGAACTATCCACGTGATCATCATGCCCATACGTCCTCTGGTGCCACTTTGTATATCTATGATGTCGTCTCTCTCTAAGACAGAAATTCCCTCTGGAACCACTTCACGGACGTAATGTCTCTAACCACTCCGTCGGAAGTAGCCAATCATCATGTGTATTTGACCAGTCTGGGTAACTATTGGTATCATCAGAAGAAACTGTCTTCACAGATATACCAGTGTCATGAAGAGATAAAGTGTTAGCCAAAATTATGGAAACGGAAAATGAAATACTCCAGAGAATTACGTTAAATAGGGAAAAATGACTTATAGGAGGTCATCTACTGAAACAAGCAAGGATCCGGCATAAAGAAGACGAAGGTATTTGAAATAAGTCTTTAGCATGGAGAAAATAAAGTAAAGGTATGTAGTAAACGGGACGATAGGAACTGTAATAAATAACATAACTGTAAGTACTTACCAAAAGGTTAAAGTTAGAGAACTTTAAAGAGTAATTACATTGAGGATGTAAGATGTTGATGGAAATCCAGATGTAAAAATTAAGTAAGTTAGTAGATTCGTGAAGTAAGGACCAGAAAAGGTCATCTTAAGTGTAGAATAAAGAATTTAACATGCTATTGAGGTAAGTGCCAAAAATTATTATCATAGGTGTAAAATAAGCAAATTAGTAGGTTCTTAATGTAAGTGCCTCTAAAGATCACAAAAAGTAGAAGCTAGGGAGTCAGGTAACAGAACTAACACTGAGGAGTTACGTGAAACAAGTCTAAAATAATTGAAATAACGGGGTGTTTTGGAATTAGGCACAAAGTTGTACAATGGGTTATCTGTGTTTTGTTTACCCGGAGTTATCGAAACCCGGTTTCTAACATTGTGAGTCTGCAGACACACTGTTGTGCCACAGGAGGGGCAGAGGTAATAGGAGGGAGAAATATTGTCGATAAATACTCACTCGGGGGAGAAGGAGGATGTTTAAGTCATAGCCAGAAGATAATGTACACTGTACACTAACAAGAGTGGTGGCGCTACCTATCGGGAAGAGTCAGAATAAGAAAGATAAGAACACCTTGTGGAAGTCACTAGAGGAAGAGTAAAAGTTTTCTAGATCGTTTTGTTTCTTGTCCGGCATGACCTGGTGGTTAAGGTTTCTTGTCCGGCATGGCCAGGTGGTAAACGTTTCTTGTCCGGCATGGACTGGAGGTTAAGGCTTCTTGTCCGTCATGGCCTGGTGGTTAACGTTTCTTGTTCGGCATTACCTGGTGGATAAGATTTCTTGTCCGGCATGACCTGGTGGTTAAGGTTTCTTGTCCGGCATGACCTGGTGGTTAAAGTTTCTTGTCCGGCATGACCTGGTGGTTAAGGTTTCTTGTCCGGCATGGACTGGTGGTTAACGTTTCTTGTCCGGCATGACTTGGTGGTTAAGGTTTCTTGTCCGGCATGACCTGGTGGTTAAGGTTTCTTGTCCGGCATGACCTGGTGGTTACAGTTTCTTGTCCGACATGACCTGGTGGTTAAAATTTCTTGTCCGGCATGGCCTGGTGGTTAAGGTTTCTTGTCCGGCATGAAATGGTGGTTAAGGTTTCTTGTCCGGCATGACCAGGTGGTTAACGTTTCTTGTCTGGCATGGCCAGGCGGTTAACGTTTCTAGTCCGGCATGGCCAGCTGGTTAAAGTTTCTTGCCCGGCATGGCCAGGTGGTTAAGGTTTCTTGGCCGGTATGGCGAGGTGGTTAACGTTTCTTGCCCGGCATTGCCAGGTGGTTAAGGTTTCTTGACGGCATGGCCAGGTGGTTAAGGCACTCGACGTTTACTTTGAGTGTCGCGAGCTCGAATCCCCAACAAAATAAACATGTGCACCTTTTCATCTGCAAATCTCACTATTCCTTGATAAAAGTAGCCCAAGAGTTGACTGTGGATGATGATGACTAAATGCTTTCCATTCTAGCCTTACACTGCTAAATTAGGGACGGCTGGCCAAGATAGCCTTCGTGTTGTTTTGCAAGAAATTCAAAACAAATTAATTAACTAACTAGGGCGTTTTTTATAAGAGAAAGCAATGCTTATGGAACAAGGAAATAAAACAAAAATGATGGACAGGAGGTTAAAGCACTGGACTCGTAATCTCAGAGGCGAGAGTTCGAATCCCCGTCACACCAAAAATGCTCATTCTTTCAGCTGTGGGGATGTTATAATGTGCCATCAAACCCACTATTCATTGGTAAAAGAGTAGTCCAAGAGTTGGCGGTGGGTGGTGACGACTAGCTGCCTTCCCTCCTGTCTTACTCTTGTGCAGCTTTGGCAAAATTCAAAACTAACAAACAAAGACACGAAACAATATTCACTACTTGGTTGTGATAGAAAATAAGAATGTGACAGACAAACGTTAAAACCAAAAAAAGAAAAGTAAATAAAAAAGAAAATGCATAGAGAAGAAGATCTAAAACATTAAACTATGTAATCAACTTGGAAGAAGACCTGAAACTTTAAACTGTGTAATCAACTTGGAAGAAGACATGAAACATTAAACTGCGTAATCAACATGGAAGAAGACCTAAAACATTAAACTGTGCAATCGACATGGAAGAAGACCTGAAACATTAAACTGTGTAATCAACTTAGAAGAAGACCTAAAACATTAAACTGTGTAATCAACATGGAAGAAGACCTGAAACTTTAAACTGTGTAATCAACTTGGAAGAAGACATGAAACATTAAACTGCGTAATCAACATGGAAGAAGACCTAAAACATTAAACTGTGCAATCGACATGGAAGAAGACCTGAAACATTAAACTGTGTAATCAACTTAGAAGAAGACCTAAAACATTAAACTGTGTAATCAACATGGAAGAAGACCTGAAACATTAAACTGTATAATCAACATGGAAGAAGACCTGAAGAATTGAACTATGTAATCAACTTGGAAGAAGACCTGAAACTTTAAACTGTGTAATCAACTTGGAAGAAGACATGAAACATTAAACTGCGTAATCAACATGGAAGAAGACCTAAAACATTAAACTGTGCAATCGACATGGAAGAAGACCTGAAACATTAAACTGTGTAATCAACTTAGAAGAAGACCTGAAACATTAAACTGTGTAATCAACTTGGAAGAAGACATGAAACATTAAACTGTGTAATCAACATGGAAGAAGACCTAAAACATTAAACTGTGTAAAACATTGGAAGAAGACCTGAAACATTAAACTGTGTAATCAACTTAGAAGAAAACCTAAAACATTAAACTGTGTAATCAACATGGAAGAAGACCTGAAACATTAAACTGTATAATCAACATGGAAGAAGACCTGAAGAATTAAACTGTGTAATCAACTTGGAAGAAGACCTGAAACATTAAACTGTGTAATCAACTTGGAAGAAGACATAAAACATTAAACTGTGTAATCAACTTGAAAGAAGACCTGAAACATTAAACTGTGTAATCAACTTGGACGAAGACATGAAACATTAAACTGTGTAATCAACATGGAAAAAGACCTGAAGCATTAAACTGTGTAATCAACTTAGAAGAAGATATGAAACATTAAGCTGTGTAATCAACACGGAAGAAGACCTAAAACATTAAACTGTGTAATCAACTTCAAAGAAGACCTGAAACTTTAAACTGTGTAATCAACTTGGAAGAAGACCTGAAACATTAAACTGTGTAATCAACATGGAAGAAGACCTGAAACATTAAACTGTGTAATCAACTTAGAAGAAGACCTGAAACATTAAACTGTGTAATCAACTTGGAAGAAGACATAAAACATTAAACTGTGTAATCAACTTGGAAGAAGACCTGAAACATTAAACTGTGTAATCAACTTGGAAGAAGACATGAAACATTAAACTGCGTAATCAACATGTAAGAAGATCTAAAACACTAAACTAGGTAATCAACTTGGAAGAAGATAGAAAACATTAAACTATGTAATCATCTTAGAAGAAGACCTGAAACATTAAACTGTGCAATCAAGACGGAAAAAGACCTGAAACATTAAACTGTGTAATCAACTTGGAAGAAGACCTAAAACATTAAACTGTGTAATCAACTTGGAAGAAGAGTTCAAACATTAAACTGTGTAATCAACTTAGAAGAAAACCAGAAACATTAAACTGTGTAATCAACTTAGAAGAAGACCTGAAATATTAAACTGTGTAATCAACTTAGAAGAAGATCTAAAACATTAAACTATGTAATCAACTCAGAAGAAGACCTGAAACATTAAACTGTGTAATCAACTTGGAAGAAGACATTAAACATTAAACTGTGTAATCAACTTGGAAAAAGATTTAAAACATTAAACTGTGTAATCAACTTAGAAGAAGACCTGAAACATTAAACTGTGTAATCAACTTGGAAGAAGACCTGAAACATTAAACTGTATAATCAACTTGGAAAAAGACCTGACACATGAAACTGCATAATCAACTCATAAGAAGACCTGAAACATGAAACTGTGTAATAATTTAGAAAAAGATCTAAAACATTAAACTGTGTAATCAACTTGGAAGAAGACCTGAAACATTAAACTGTATAATCAACTTGGAAAAAGAACTGACACATGAAACTGCATAATCAACTCATAAAAAGACCTGAAACATTAAACTGTGTAATCAACATAAAAGAAGACCTGAAACATTAGACTGTATAATCAACATGGAAGAAGAACTGAAGAATAAAATTGTGTAATCAACTTAGAAGAAGATCTAAAACATTAAACTGTGCAATCAACTTGGAAGAAGAACTGAAAAATTAAAATGTGTAATCAACTTAGAAGAAGACCTGAAACATTAAACTGTGTAATCAACTTGGAAGAAGACATAAAACATTAAACTGTGTAATCAACATGGAAAAAGACCTGAAGCATTAAACTGTGTAATCAACTTAGAAGAAGATATGAAACATTAAGCTGTGTAATCAACACGGAAGAAGACCTAAAACATTAAACTGTGTAATCAACTAAGAAGAAGACCTGAAACATTAAACTGTGTAATCAATTTGGAGAAAGACAGGAAACATTAAACTGCATAATCAAATCATAAAAAGACCTGAAACATTAAACTGCATAATCAATAATGGAAGAAGACCTGAAACATTAAACTGTGTAATCAACTTAGAAGAAGATCTAAAACATTAAACTGTGTAATCAACTTAGAAGAAGACCAGAAACATTAAACTGTGTAATCAACTTAGAAGAAGACCTGAAACATTAAACTGTGTAATCAACTTAGAAAAAGATCTAAAACATTAAACTGTGTAATCAACTCAGAAGAAGACCTGAAACATTAAACTGTGTAATCAACTTGGAAGAAGACATTAAACATTAAACTGTGTAATCAACTTGGAAGAAGATCTAAAACATTAAACTGTGTAATCAACTTAGAAGAAGACCTAAAACATTAAACTGTGCAATCAACTTGGAAGAAGACCTGAAACATTAAACTGTGTAATCAACTTAGAAGAAGACCTGAAACATTAAACTGTGTAATCAACACGGAAGAAGACCTAAAACATTAAACTGTGTAATCAACTTGGAAGAAGACCTGAAACATTAAACTGTGTAATCAACTTGGAAAAAGACCTGAAACATTAAACTGCATAATCAATAATGGAAGAAGACCTGAAGAATTAAATTGTGTAATCAACTTGGAAGAAGATCTAAAACATTAAACTATGTAATCAACTTAGAAGAAGATCTAAAACATTAAACTGTGTAATCAACTTGGAAGAAGATCTGAAACATTAAACTGTGTAATCAACTTAGAAGAAGACCTGAAACATTAAACTGTGTAATCAACACGGAAGAAGACATGAAACACTAAACTGTGTAATCAACTTAGAAGAAGACCTGAAACATTAAACTGTGTAATCAACTTAGAAGAAGACCTGAAACATTAAACTGTGTAATCAACTTAGAAGAAGACCTGAAACATTAAACTGTGTAATCAACTTGGAAAAAGACCTGAAACATTAAACTGTATAATCAACTTGGAAAAAGATTTCAAACATTGAACTGCATAATCAAATCATAAAAAGACCTGAAACATTAAACTGTATAATCAACATGGAAGAAGAACTGAAGAATTAAATTGTGTAATCAACTTGGAAGAAGATTTAAAACATTAAACTGTGCAATCAACTTGGAAAAAGAGCTCAAACATTAAACTGTGTAATCAACTTAGAAGAAAACCAGAAACATTAAACTGTGTAATCAACTTAGAAGAAGACCTGAAACATTAAACTGTGTAATCAACATAAAAGAAGACCTGAAACATTAAACTGTATAATCAACACGGAAGAAGACCTGAAGAATTAAATTGTGTAATCAACTTAGAAGAAGACCTGAAACATTAAACTGTGTAATCAACACGGAAGAAGACCTGAAACGCTAAACTATGTAATCAACATGAAAGAAGACATGAAACATTTAACAGTGTAATAAATTATAAAAAGATCTAAAACATTAAACTATGTAATCAACTTAGAAGAAGACCTTAAACATTAAACAGTGTAATCAACTTGGAAGAAGACCTAAAACATTAAACTGTGGAATCAACTTGGAAGAAGACCTGAAACATTAAACTGTGTAATCAACACGGAAGAAGACCTAAAACATTAAACTGTGTAATCAACTAAGAAGAAGACCTGAAACATTAAACTGTGTAATCAATTTGGAGAAAGACAGGAAACATTAAACTGCATAATCAAACATTAAAAAGAACTGAAACATTAAACTGCATAATCAATAATGGAAGAAGACCTGAAACATTAAACTGTGTAATCAACTTGGAAGAAGATCTAAAACATTAAACTGTGTAATCAACTTAGAAGAAGACCTAAAACATTAAACTGTGTAATCAACTTGGAAGAAGACCTGAAACATTAAACTGTGTAATCAACTTGGAAGAAGACCTGAAACATTAAACTGTGTAATCAACACGGAAGAAGACCTAAAACATTAAACTGTGTAATCAACTTGGAAGAAGACCTGAAACATTAAACTGTGTAATCAACTTGGAAGAAGACCTGAAACATTAAACTGTGTAATCAACTTGGAAAAAGACCTGAAACATTAAACTGTGTAATCAACTTGGAAGAAGACCTGAAACATTAAACTGTGTAATCAACTTGGAAGAAGATCTAAAACATTAAACTGTGTAATCAACTTAGAAGAAGATCTAAAACATTAAACTGTGTAATCAACTTGGAAGAAGATCTGAAACATTAAACTGTGTAATCAACTTAGAAGAAGACCTGAAACATTAAACTGTGTAATCAACACGGAAGAAGACCTGAAACATTAAACTGTGTAATCAACTTAGAAGAAGACCTGAAACATTAAACTGTGTAATCAACTTAGAAGAAGACCTGAAACATTAAACTGTGTAATCAACTTAGAAGAAGACCTGAAACATTAAACTGTGTAATCAACTTGGAAGAAGACCTGAAACATTAAACTGTATAATCAACTTGGAAAAAGATTTAAAACATTAAACTGTAATCAAATTGGAAGAAGACCTGAAACATTAAACTGTAATCAACTTGGAATAGATCAACATGGAAGAAGAACTGAAGAATTAAACTGTGTAATCAACTTGGAAGAAGACCTAAAACATTAAACTGTGTAATCAACTTGGAAAAAGACCTGAAACATTAAACTGTGTAATCAACTTAGAAGAAAACCTGAAACATTAAACTGTGTAATCAACTTAGAAGAAGACCTGAAACATTAAACTGTGTAATCAACATAGAAGAAGACCTGAAACATTAAACTGTGTAATCAACACGGAAGAAGACCTGAAGAATTAAACTGTGTAATCAACTTAGAAGAAGACCTGAAACATTAAACTGTGTAATCAACACGGAAGAAGACCTGAAACATTAAACTGTGTAATCAACATGGAAGAAGACATGAAACATTAAACTGTGTAATCAACTTAGAAGAAGATCTAAAACATTAAACTGTGTAATCAACTTGGAAGAAGACCTAAAACATTAAACTGTGTAATCAACTTGGAAGAAGACTTAAAACATTAAACTGTGCAATCAACTTGGAAGAAGACCTGAAACATTAAACTGTGTAATCAACATGGAAGAAGACCTGAAACATTAAACTGTGTAATCAACTTAGAAGAAGACCTGAAACATTAAACTGTGTAATCAACACGGAAGAAGACCTAAAACATTAAACTGTGTAATCAACTAAGAAGAAGACCTGAAACATTAAACTGTGTAATCAATAATCAACTGTGTAATCAATGGAAGAAGACCTGAAACATTAAACTGTGTAATCAACTTGGAAGAAGACTTAAAACATTAAACTGTGTAATCAACTTAGAAGAAGACCTAAAACATTAAACTGTGTAATCAACTTGGAAGAAGACCTGAAACATTAAACTGTGTAATCAACTTAAAAGAAGACCTGAAACATTAAACTGTGTAATCAACACGGAAGAAGACCTAAAACATTAAACTGTGTAATCAACTTGGAAGAAGACCTGAAACATTAAACTGTGTAATCAACACGGAAGAAGACCTGAAACATTAAACTGTGTAATCAACTTAGAAGAAGACCTGAAACATCAAACTGTGTAATGAACAAGGAATAAGATCTGAAACATTAAACTGTGCAATAACTTGGAAGAAGAGCTGAAACATTAAACTGTGTAATCAACTTAGAAGAAGACCTGAAACATTAAACTGTGTAATCAACTTAGAAGAAGATTTGAAACATTAAACTGTGTAATCAACTTGGAAGAAGACCTGAAACATTGAACTGTATAATCAACATGGAAAAAGACCTCAAACAATAAACTGCATAATCAAATCTTAAAAAGACCTGAAACATTAAACTGTATAATCAACATGGAAGAAGAACTGAAGAATTAAATTGTGTAATCAACTTGGAAGAAGATTTAAAACATTAAACTGTGTAATCAACTTGGAAGAAGACCTGAAACATTAAACTGTGTAATCAACTTAGAAGAAGACCAGAAACATTAAACTGTGTAATCAACTTAGAAGAAGACCTGAAACATTAAACTGTGTAATCAACTTAGAAGAAGACCTGAAACATTAAACTGTGTAATCAACTTGGAAGAAGACCTGAAACATTAAACTGTGTAATCAACATGGAAGAAGACCTGAAACATTAAACTGTGTAATCAACACGGAAGAAGACCTGAAACATTAAACTGTGTAATCAACTTAGAAGAAGACCTGAAACATTAAACTGTGTAATCAACTTGGAAGAAGACCTGAAACATTAAACTGTGTAATCAATTATGGAAGAAGACCTGAAGAATTAAACTGTGTAATCAACTTGGAAGAAGATCTAAAACATTAAACTGTGTAATCAACACGGAAAAAGACCTGAAACGCTAAACTGTGTAATCAACTTGGAAAAAGATTTAAAACATTAAACTGTGCAATCAACTTGGAAAAAGAGACCTGAAACATTAAACTGTGTAATCAACTTAGAAGAAGACCTGAAACATTAAACTGTGTAATCAACTTGGAAGAAGACCTGAAACATTAAACTGTGTAATCAACTTAGAAGAAAACCTGAAACATTAAACTGTGTAATCAACTTGGAAGAAGATTAAAACATTAAACTGTGTAATCAACTTAGAAGAAGACCTAAAACATTAAACTGTGTAATCAACTTGGAAGAAGACCTGAAACATTAAACTGTGTAATCAACTTGGAAGAAGACCTGAAACATTAAACTGTGTAATCAACTCAGAAGAAGACCTGAAACATTAAACTGTGTAATCAACATAGAAGAAGACCTGAAACATTAAACTGTATAATCAACATGGAAGAAGACCTGAAGAATTAAATTGTGTAATCAACTTAGAAGAAGATCTAAAACATTAAACTGTTCAATCAACTTGGAAGAAGAACTGAAAAATTAAAATGTGTAATTAACTTAGAAGAAGACATGAAACATTAAACTGTGTAATCAACTTGGACGAAGACATGAAACATTAAACTGTGTAATCAACATGGAAAAAGACCTGAAGCATTAAACTGTGTAATCAACTTAGAAGAAGATATGAAACATTAAGCTGTGTAATCAACACGGAAGAAGACCTAAAACATTAAACTGTGTAATCAACTTAGAAGAAGACCTGAAACATTAAACTGTGTAATCAACTTGGAAGAAGACATGAAACATTAAACTGTGTAATCAACTTGGAAGAAGACCTAAAACATTAAACTGTGTAATCAACATGGAAGAAGACCTGAAACATTAAACTGTGTAATCAACTTAGAAGAAGACCTAAAACATTAAACTGTGTAATCAACATGGAAGAAGACCTGAAACATTAAACTGTATAATCAACATGGAAGAAGACCTGAAACATTAAACTGTGTAATCAACTTGGAAGAAGACCTGAAACATTAAACTGTGTAATCAACTTGGAAGAAGACATAAAACATTAAACTGTGTAATCAACTTGGAAGAAGACCTGAAACATTAAACTGTGTAATCAACTTGGAAGAAGACCTGAAACATTAAACTGTGTAATCAACTTGGAAGAAGACATGAAACATTAAACTGTGTAATCAACATGGAAGAAGACCTGAAACATTAAACTGTGTAATCAACTTAGAAGAAGACCTAAAACATTAAACTGTGTAATCAACATGGAAGAAGACCTGAAACATTAAACTGTGTAATCAACATGGAAGAAGACCTGAAACATTAAACTGTGTAATCAACTTGGAAGAAGACCTGAAACATTAAACTGTGTAATCAACTTGGAAGAAGACATAAAACATTAAACTGTGTAATCAACTTAGAAGAAAACCAGAAACATTAAACTGTGTAATCAACTTAGAAGAAGACCCGAAACATTAAACTGTGTAATCAACTTGGAAGAAGACCTGAAACATTAAACTGCATAATGAACTTGGAAGAAGATCTGAAACATTAAACTATGTAATCAACATAAAAGAAGACCTGAAACATTAAACTGTGTAATCAACACGGAAGAAGACCTGAAACATTAAACTGTGTAATCAACTTAGAAGAAGATATGAAACATTAAACTGTGTAATCAACTTAGAAGAAGACCTAAAACATTAAACTGTGCAATGAACTTGGAAGAAGACCTGAAACATTAAACTGCATAATCAATAATGGAAGAAGACCTGAAGAATTAAATTGTGTAATCAACTTGGAAGAAGATCTAAAAGATTAAACTATGTAATCAAAAAAGAAGAAGATCTAAAACATTAAACTGTGCAATAAACTTGGAAGAAGATCTGACACATTGAACTGTGTAATCAACTTAGAAGAACACCTGAAACATTAAACTATGTAATCAACACGGAAGAATACATGAAACACGAAACTGTGTAATCAACTTAGAATAAGACTTGAAATATCAAACTGTGTAATGAACAAGGAATAAGACCTGATACGCTAAACTGTGCAATCAACTTGGAAGAAGAGCTGAAATATTAAACTGTGTAATCAACTTAGAAGAAAACCTGAAACATTAAACTGTGTAATCAACTTAGAAGAAGACCTGAAACATTAAACTGTGTAATCAACTTGGAAGAAGACCTGAAACATTGAACTGTATAATCAACTTGGAAAAAGATTTCAAACATTGAACTGCATAATCAAATCATAAAAAGACCTGAAACATTAAACTGTATAATCAACATGGAAGAAGAACTGAAGAATTAAATTGTGTAATCAACTTGGAAGAAGATTTAAAACATTAAACTGTGCAATCAACTTGGAAGAAGATCTCAAACATTAAACTGTGTAATCAACTTAGAAGAAGACCTGAAACATTAAACTGTGTAATCAACTTAGAAGAAGACCTGAAACATTAAACTGTGTAATCAACATGGAAGAAGACCTGAAACATTAAACTGTGTAATCAACACGGAAGAAGACCTGAAGAATTAAACTGTGTAATCAACTTAGAAGAAGACCTGAAACATTAAACTGTGTAATCAACACGGAAGAAGACCTGAAACATTAAACTGTGTAATCAACATGGAAGAAGACATGAAACATTAAACTGTGTAATCAACTTGGAAAAAGATCTAAAACATTAAACTATGTAATCAACTTGGAAGAAGACCTAAAACATTAAACTGTGTAATCAACTTGGAAGAAGACCTGAAACATTAAACTGTGTAATCAACATGGAAAAAGACCTGAAGCATTAAACTGTGTAATCAACTTAGAAGAAGATATGAAACATTAAGCTGTGTAATCAACACGGAAAAAGACCTAAAACATTAAACTGTGTAATCAACTAAGAAGAAGACCTGAAACATTAAACTCCATAATCAATAATGGAAGAAGACCTGAAGAATTAAATTGTGTAATCAACTTGGAAGAAGACTTAAAACATTAAACTATGTAATCAACTTAGAAGAAGACCTAAAACATTAAACTGTGCAATCAACTTAGAAGAAGACCTGAAACATTAAACTGTGTAATGAACAAGGAATAAGACCTGATACGCTAAACTGTGCAATACCTTGGAAGAAGAGCTGAAATATTAAACTGTATAATAAACTTAGAAGAAAACCTGAAACATTAAACTGTGTAATCAACTTAGAAGAAGATTTGAAACATTAAACTGTGTAATCAACTTGGAAGAAGACCTGAAACATTGAACTGTATAATCAACATGGAAAAAGACCTCAAACATTAAACTGTGTAATCAACTTGGAAGAAGACCTGAAACATTAAACTGTGTAATCAACATGGAAGAAGAACTGAAACATTAAACTGTGTAATCAACTTGGAAGAAGATTTAAAACATTAAACTGTGCAATCAACTTGGAAAAAGAGCTCAAACATTAAACTGTGTAATCAACTTAGAAGAAAACCAGAAACATTAAACTGTGTAATCAACTTAGAAAAAGACCCGAAACATTAAACTGTGTAATCAACTTAGAAGAAGACCTGAAACATTAAACTGCATAATGAACTCATAAGAAGACCTGAAACATTAAACTATGTAATCAACATGAAAGAAGACCTGAAACATTAAACTGTATAATCAACACGGAAGAAGACCTGAAGAATTAGATTGTGTAATCAACTTAGAAGAAGACCTAAAACATTAAACTGTGCAATGAACTTGAAAGAAGACCTGAAACATTAAACTGCATAATCAATTATGGAAGAAGACCTGAAGAATTAAATTGTGTAATCAACTTGGAAGAAGATCTAAAACATTAAACTATGTAATCAACTTAGAAGAAAACCAGAAACATTGAACTGTGCAATCAACTTGGAAAAAGAGCTCAAACATTAAACTGTGTAATCAACTTAGAAGAAAACCAGAAACATTAAACTGTGTAATAAATTAGGAAAAAGATTAAAAACATCAAACTGTGTAATCAACTTAGAAGAAGACCTAAAACATTAAACTGTGTAATAAACTTGGAAGAAGACCTGAAACATTCAACTGTATAATCAACTTGGAAAAAGACCTGAAACATTAAACTGTGTAATCAACTTGGAAGAAGACCTAAAACATTAAACTGTGTAATCAATTTGGAAGAAGACCTAAAACATTAAACTGTGTAATCAACTTGGAAGAAAATCTAAAACATTAAACTGTATAATCAACTTGGAAAAAGAACTGAAACATTAAACTGTGTAATCAACTTGGAAGAAGACCTGAAACATTAAACTGTGTAATCAACATAAAAGAAGACCTGAAACATTAGACTGTATAATCAACATGGAAGAAGACCTGAAACATTAAACTGTGTAATCAACTTAGAAGAAGATCTAAAACATTAAACTGTGCAATCAACTTGGAAGAAGAACTGAAACATTAAACTGTGTAATTAACTTAGAAGAAGACCTGAAACATTAAACTGTGTAATCAACTTGGAAGAAGACCTGAAACATTAAACTGTGTAATCAACTTGGAAGAAGACCTGAAACATTAAACTGTGTAATCAACTTAGAAGAAGAATGAAACATTAAACTGTGTAATCAACACGGAAGAAGACCTAAAACATTAAACTGTGTAATCAACTTAGAAGAAGACCTGAAACATTAAACTGTGTAATCAACTTGGAAGAAGACCTAAAACATTAAACTGTGTAATCAACATGGAAGAAGACCTGAAACATTAAACTGTGTAATCAACTTAGAAGAAGACCTAAAACATTAAACTGTGTAATCAACTTGGAAGAAGACCTGAAACATTAAACTGTGTAATCAACATGGAAGAAGACCTGAAACATTAAACTGTGTAATCAACTTGGAAGAAGACCTGAAACATTAAACTGTGTAATCAACTTGGAAGAAGACCTAAAACATTAAACTGTGTAATCAACTTAGAAGAAGACCTGAAACATTAAACTGTGTAATCAACTTGGAAGAAGACCTGAAACATTAAACTGTGTAATCAACTTGGAAGAAGACATGAAACATTAAACTGTGTAATCAACATGGAAAAAGACCTGAAACATTAAACTGTGTAATCAACTTAGAAGAAGACCTGAAACATTAAACTGTGTAATCAACACGGAAGAAGACCTAAAACATTAAACTGTGTAATCAACTTCAAAGAAGACCTGAAACTTTAAACTGTGTAATCAACTAGGAAGAAGACATGAAACATTAAACTGTGTAATCAACTTGGAAGAAGACCTAAAACATTAAACTGTGTAATCAACTTGGAAGAAGACCTGAAACATTAAACTGTGTAATCAACTTAGAAGAAGACCTAAAACATTAAACTGTGTAATCAACTTGAAAGAAGACCTGAAACTGTAAACTGTGTAATCAACTTGGAAGAAGACCTGAAACATTAAACTGTGTAATCAACTTGGACGAAGACATGAAACATTAAACTGTGTAATCAACATGGAAAAAGACCTGAAGCATTAAACTGTGTAATCAACTTAGAAGAAGACCTGAAACATTAAACTGTGTAATCAACACGGAAGAAGACCTAAAACATTAAACTGTGTAATCAACATGGAAGAAGACCTGAAACATTAAACTGTGTAATCAACTAAGAAGAAGACCTAAAACATTAAACTGTGTAATCAACATGGAAGAAGACCTGAAACATTAAACTGTGTAATCAACATGGAAGAAGACCTGAAACATTAAACTGTGTAATCAACTTGGAAGAAGACCTGAAACATTAAACTGTGTAATCAACTTGGAAGAAGACATAAAACATTAAACTGTGTAATCAACTTAGAAGAAAACCAGAAACATTAAACTGTGTAATCAACTTAGAAGAAGACCCGAAACATTAAACTGTGTAATCAACTTGGAAGAAGACCTGAAACATTAAACTGCATAATGAACTCATGAGAATATCTGAAACATTAAACTATGTAATCAACATAAAAGAAGACCTGAAACATTAAACTGTGTAATCAACACGGAAGAAGACCTGAAACATTAAACTGTGTAATCAACTTAGAAGAAGACCTAAAACATTAAACTGTGTAATCAACTTGGAAGAAGACCTGAAACATTAAACTGTGTAATCAACTTAGAAGAAGACCTGAAACATTAAACTGTGTAATCAACTTGGAAGAAGACCTGAAACATTAAACTGTGTAATCAACATGGAAGAAGACCTGAAACATTAAACTGTGTAATCAACTTAGAAGAAGACCTGAAACATTAAACTGTGTAATCAACTTAGAAGAAGACCTAAAACATTAAACTGTGTAATCAACTTGGAAGAAGACCTGAAACATTAAACTGTGTAATCAACTTGGAAGAAGACCTGAAACATTAAACTGTGTAATCAACTTGGAAGAAGAAGACCTAAAACATTAAACTGTGTAATCAACTTGGAAGAAGACCTGAAACATTAAACTGTGTAATCAACTTAGAAGAAGACCTAAAACATTAAACTGTGTAATCAACTTAGAAGAAGACCTGAAACATTAAACTGTGTAATCAACACGGAAGAAGACCTGAAACATTAAACTGTGTAATCAACTTAGAAGAAGACCTAAAACATTAAACTGTGTAATCAACTTGGAAGAAGAACTGAAACATTAAACTGTGTAATCAACTTAGAAGAAGACCTGAAACATTAAACTGTGTAATCAACTTGGAAGAAGACCTGAAACATTAAACTGTGTAATCAACATGGAAGAAGACCTGAAACATTAAACTGTGTAATCAACTTGGAAGAAGACCTGAAACATTAAACTGTGTAATCAACTTAGAAGAAGACCTAAAACATTAAACTGTGTAATCAACTTGGAAGAAGACCTGAAACATTAAACTGTGTAATCAACATGGAAGAAGACCTGAAACATTAAACTGTGTAATCAACTTGGAAGAAGACCTGAAACATTAAACTGTGTAATCAACTTGGAAGAAGACCTAAAACATTAAACTGTGTAATCAACTTAGAAGAAGACCTGAAACATTAAACTGTGTAATCAACTTAGAAGAAGACCTAAAACATTAAACTGTGTAATCAACTTGGAAGAAGACCTGAAACATTAAACTGTGTAATCAACTTGGAAGAAGACCTGAAACATTAAACTGTGTAATCAACTTGGAAGAAGACCTGAAACATTAAACTGTGTAATCAACTTGGAAGAAGACCTGAAACATTAAACTGTGTAATCAACTTAGAAGAAAGACCTGAAACATTAAACTGTGTAATCAACTTAGAAGAAGACCTAAAACATTAAACTGTGTAATCAACTTGGAAGAAGACCTGAAACATTAAACTGTGTAATCAACTTGGAAGAAGACCTGAAACATTAAACTGTGTAATCAACTTGGAAGAAGACCTAAAACATTAAACTGTGTAATCAACTTAGAAGAAGACCTAAAACATTAAACTGTGTAATCAACTTAGAAGAAGACCTGAAACATTAAACTGTGTAATCAACACGGAAGAAGACCTGAAACATTAAACTGTGTAATCAACTTGGAAGAAGACCTGAAACATTAAACTGTGTAATCAACTTAGAAGAAGACCTGAAACATTAAACTGTGTAATCAACTTAGAAGAAGACCTGAAACATTAAACTGTGTAATCAACTTGGAAGAAGACCTGAAACATTAAACTGTGTAATCAACATGGAAGAAGACCTCAAACATTAAACTGTGTAATCAACTTGGAAGAAGACCTGAAACATTAAACTGTGTAATCAACATGGAAGAAGACCTGAAACATTAAACTGTGTAATCAACTTGGAAGAAGATTTGGAAGAAGAAAACATTAAACTGTGTAATCAACTTGGAAGAAGACCTGAAACATTAAACTGTGTAATCAACTTAGAAGAAGACCTGAAACATTAAACTGTGTAATCAACTTAGAAAAAGACCTGAAACATTAAACTGTGTAATCAACTTAGAAGAAGACCTGAAACATTAAACTGTGTAATCAACTTAGAAGAAGACCTGAAACATTAAACTGTGTAATCAACACGGAAGAAGACCTGAAACATTAAACTGTGTAATCAACTTAGAAGAAGACCTAAAACATTAAACTGTGTAATCAACTTGGAAGAAGACCTGAAACATTAAACTGTGTAATCAACTATGGAAGAAGACCTGAAACATTAAACTGTGTAATCAACTTGGAAGAAGATCTAAAACATTAAACTGTGTAATCAACTTAGAAGAAGACCTGAAACATTAAACTGTGTAATCAACTTGGAAGAAGACCTGAAACATTAAACTGTGTAATCAACTTAGAAGAAGACCTGAAACATTAAACTGTGTAATCAACTTAGAAGAAGACCTAAAACATTAAACTGTGTAATCAACTTAGAAGAAGACCTAAAACATTAAACTGTGTAATCAACTTGGAAGAAGACCTGAAACATTAAACTGTGTAATCAACTTGGAAGAAGACCTGAAACATTAAACTGCATAATCAACTCAGAAGAAGACCTAAAACATTAAACTGTGCAATCAACTTAGAAGAAGATCTAAAACATTAAACTGTGTAATCAACTTGGAAGAAGACCTAAAACATTAAACTGTGTAATCAACTTGGAAGAAGACCTGAAACATTAAACTGTGTAATAATCAACTGGAAGAAGACCTGAAACATTAAACTGTGTAATCAACATGGAAGAAGACCTGAAACATTAAACTGTGTAATCAACTTGGAAGAAGACCTGAAACATTAAACTGTGTAATCAACTTAGAAGAAGATCTAAAACATTAAACTGTGTAATCAACTTGGAAGAAGACCTGAAACATTAAACTGTGTAATCAACTTAGAAGAAGACCTGAAACATTAAACTGTGTAATCAACTTGGAAGAAGACCTGAAACATTAAACTGTGTAATCAACTTGGGAAGAAGACCTGAAACATTAAACTGTGTAATCAACTTAGAAGAAGACCTGAAACATTAAACTATGTAATCAACTTGAAGAAGACCTAAAACATTAAACTATGTAATCAACTTGGAAGAAGACCTGAAACATTAAACTGTGTAATCAACTTGGAAGAAGACTTAAAACATTAAACTGTGTAATCAACTTGGAAGAAGACCTGAAACATTAAACTGTGTAATCAACTTAGAAGAAGACCTAAAACATTAAACTGTGTAATCAACTTGGAAGAAGACCTGAAACATTAAACTGTGTAATCAACTTGGAAGAAGACCTGAAACATTAAACTGTGTAATCAACTTGGAAGAAGACCTGAAACATTAAACTGTGTAATCAACTTGGAAGAAGACCTAAAACATTAAACTGTGTAATCAACTTGGAAGAAGACCTGAAACATTAAACTGTGTAATCAACTTGGAAGAAGACCTGAAACATTAAACTGTGTAATCAACTTGGAAGAAGACCTGAAACATTAAACTGTGTAATCAACATGGAAGAAGACCTGAAACATTAAACTGTGTAATCAACTTAGAAGAAGACCTGAAACATTAAACTGTGTAATCAACTTGGAAGAAGACATAAAACATTAAACTAATCAACTTGGAAGAAACCTGAAACATTAAACTGTGTAATCAACTTGGAAGAAGACCTGAAACATTAAACTGTGTAATCAACTTGGAAGAAGACCTGAAACATTAAACTGTGTAATCAACATGGAAGAAGACCTAAAACATTAAACTGTGTAATCAACTTGGAAGAAGACCTTAAACATTAAACTGTGTAATCAACTTAGAAGAAGACCTAAAACATTAAACTGTGCAATCAACTTGGAAGAAGACCTGAAACATTAAACTGTGTAATCAACTTGGAAGAAGACCTGAAACATTAAACTGTGTAATCAACTTGGAAGAAGACCTGAAACATTAAACTGTGTAATCAACATGGAAGAAGACCTGAAACATTAAACTGTGTAATCAACTTAGAAGAAGACCTGAAACATTAAACTGTGTAATCAACATGGAAGAAGACCTAAAACACCTTGGAAGAAGACCTGAAACATTAAACTGTGTAATCAACATGGAAGAAGACCTAAAACATTAAACTGTGTAATCAACAAGAAGAAGACCTAAAACATTAAACTGTGTAATCAACTTGGAAGAAGACCTGAAACATTAAACTGTGTAATCAACTTGGAAGAAGACCTGAAACATTAAACTGTGTAATCAACTTGGAAGAAGACCTGAAACATTAAACTGTGTAATCAACTTGGAAGAAGACCTAAAACATTAAACTGTGTAATCAACTTAGAAGAAGACCTGAAACATTAAACTGTGTAATCAACTTAGAAGAAGACCTGAAACATTAAACTGTGTAATCAACTTGGAAGAAGACCTGAAACATTAAACTGTGTAATCAACTTGGAAGAAGACCTGAAACATTAAACTGTGTAATCAACTTGGAAGAAGACCTGAAACATTAAACTGTGTAATCAACTTGGAAGAAGACCTGAAACATTAAACTGTGTAATCAACTTAGAAGAAGACCTAAAACATTAAACTGTGCAATCAACTTGGAAGAAGACCTGAAACATTAAACTGTGTAATCAACTTAGAAGAAGACCTGAAACATTAAACTGTGTAATCAACTTGGAAGAAGACCTGAAACATTAAACTGTGTAATCAACATGGAAGAAGACCTGAAACATTAAACTGTGTAATCAACTTAGAAGAAGACCTGAAACATTAAACTGTGTAATCAACTTGGAAGAAGACCTAAAACATTAAACTGTGTAATCAACTTGGAAGAAGACCTGAAACATTAAACTGTGTAATCAACTTGGAAGAAGACCTGAAACATTAAACTGTATAATCAACTTGGAAGAAGACCTAAAACATTAAACTGTGCAATCAACTTGGAAGAAGACCTGAAACATTAAACTGTGTAATCAACTTAGAAGAAGACCTAAAACATTAAACTGTGTAATCAACATGGAAGAAGACCTGAAACATTAAACTGTGTAATCAACTTGGAAGAAGACCTGAAACATTAAACTGTGTAATCAACTTGGAAGAAGACCTGAAACATTAAACTGTGTAATCAACTTGGAAGAAGACCTAAAACATTAAACTGTGTAATCAACTTAGAAGAAGACCTGAAACATTAAACTGTGTAATCAACTTGGAAGAAGACCTGAAACATTAAACTGTGTAATCAACTTGGAAGAAGACCTGAAACATTAAACTGTGTAATCAACTTGGAAGAAGACCTGAAACATTAAACTGTGTAATCAACTTAGAAGAAGACCTGAAACATTAAACTGTGTAATCAACTTGGAAGAAGACCTGAAACATTAAACTGTGTAATCAACATGGAAGAAGACCTGAAACATTAAACTGTGTAATCAACTTGGAAGAAGACCTGAAACATTAAACTGTGTAATCAACTTGGAAGAAGATCTAAAACATTAAACTGTGTAATCAACTTAGAAGAAGACCTGAAACATTAAACTGTGTAATCAACTTAGAAGAAGACCTGAAACATTAAACTGTGTAATCAACTTGGAAGAAGACCTGAAACATTAAAACACATTAAACTGTGTAATCAAAGAAGAAGACCTGAAACATTAAACTGTGTAATCAACTTGGAAGAAGACCTGAAACATTAAACTGTGTAATCAACACGGAAGAAGACCTGAAACATTAAACTGTGTAATCAACTTGGAAGAAGACTTAAAACATTAAACTGTGTAATCAACTTAGAAGAAGACCTAAAACATTAAACTGTGTAATCAACTTGGAAGAAGACTTGAAACATTAAACTGTGTAAAAAACTTGGAAGAAGACCTGAAACATTAAACTGTGTAATCAACTTGGAAGAAGATCTAAAACATTAAACTGTGTAATCAAAATGGAAGAAGACCTAAAACATTAAACTGTGTAATCAACTTGGAAGAAGACCTGAAACATTAAACTGTGTAATCAACTTAGAAGAAGACCTGAAACATTAAACTGTGTAATCAACACGGAAGAAGACCTAAAACATTAAACTGTGTAATCAACTTAGAAGAAGACCTGAAACATTAAACTGTGTAATCTAAAACATTAAAACAACTTGGAAGAAGACCTGAAACATTAAACTGTGTAATCAACTTGGAAGAAGACCTGAAACATTAAACTGTGTAATCAACTTAGAAGAAGACCTGAAACATTAAACTGTGTAATCAACTTAGAAGAAGACCTGAAACATTAAACTGTGTAATCAACTTGGAAGAAGACCTGAAACATTAAACTGTGTAATCAACTTGGAAGAAGATTGAAACATTAAACTGTGTAATCAACTTGGAAGAAGACCTGAAACATTAAACTGTGTAATCAACTTGGAAGAAGACCTGAAACATTAAACTGTGTAATCAACTTGGAAGAAGATTTAAAACATTAAACTGTGTAATCAACTTGGAAGAAGACTTAAACATTAAACTGTGTAATCAACTTAGAAGAAGACCTGAAACATTAAACTGTGTAATCAACTTAGAAGAAGACCTGAAACATTAAACTGTGTAATCAACTTAGAAGAAGACCTGAAACATTAAACTGTGTAATCAACACGGAAGAAGACCTGAAACATTAAACTGTGTAATCAACTTAGAAGAAGACCTGAAACATTAAACTGTGTAATCAACTTGGAAGAAGACCTGAAACATTAAACTGTGTAATCAACATTAAACATTAAACTGTGTAATCAACTTGGAAGAAGACCTAAAACATTAAACTGTGTAATCAACTTGGAAGAAGACCTAAAACATTAAACTGTGTAATCAACTTGGAAGAAGACCTGAAACATTAAACTGTGTAATCAACTTGGAAGAAGACCTGAAACATTAAACTGTGTAATCAACTTAGAAGAAGATATGAAACATTAAGCTGTGTAATCAACACGGAAGAAGACCTAAAACATTAAACTGTGTAATCAACTTAGAAGAAGACCTGAAACATTAAACTGTGTAATCAACTTGGAAGAAGACCTGAAACATTAAACTGTGTAATCAACTTGGAAGAAGACTTAAAACATTAAACTGTGTAATCAACTTAGAAGAAGACCTAAAACATTAAACTGTGTAATCAACTTAGAAGAAGACCTGAAACATTAAACTGTGTAATCAACACGGAAGAAGACCTGAAACATTAAACTGTGTAATCAACTTGGAAGAAGACCTGAAACATTAAACTGTGTAATCAACTTAGAAGAAGACCTGAAACATTAAACTGTGTAATCAACTTAGAAGAAGACCTGAAACATTAAACTGTGTAATCAACTTGGAAGAAGACCTGAAACATTAAACTGTGTAATCAACTTGGAAGAAGACCTGAAACATTAAACTGTGTAATCAACTTGGAAGAAGACCTGAAACATTAAACTGTGTAATCAACATGGAAGAAGAACTGAAACATTAAACTGTGTAATCAACTTGGAAGAAGATTTAAAACATTAAACTGTGTAATCAACTTGGAAGAAGACCTAAAACATTAAACTGTGTAATCAACTTAGAAGAAGACCTGAAACATTAAACTGTGTAATCAACTTAGAAAAAGACCTGAAACATTAAACTGTGTAATCAACTTAGAAGAAGACCTGAAACATTAAACTGTGTAATCAACTTGGAAGAAGACCTGAAACATTAAACTGTGTAATCAACGTAGAAGAAGACCTGAAACATTAAACTGTGTAATCAACTTGGAAGAAGACCTGAAACATTAAACTGTGTAATCAACTTAGAAGAAGACCTAAAACATTAAACTGTGTAATCAACTTGGAAGAAGACCTGAAACATTAAACTGTGTAATCAACTTGGAAGAAGACCTGAAACATTAAACTGTGTAATCAACTTGGAAGAAGATCTAAAACATTAAACTGTGTAATCAACTTAGAAGAAGACCAGAAACATTAAACTGTGTAATCAACTTGGAAGAAGACCTAAAACATTAAACTGTGTAATCAACTTAGAAGAAGACCTGAAACATTAAACTGTGTAATCAACTTGGAAGAAGATTCAAAACATTAAACTGTGTAATCAACTTAGAAGAAGACCTAAAACATTAAACTGTGTAATCAACTTAGAAGAAGACCTGAAACATTAAACTGTGTAATCAACTTGGAAGAAGACCTGAAACATTAAACTGTGTAATCAACTTAGAAGAAGACCTAAAACATTAAACTGTGTAATCAACTTAGGAAGAAGATCTAAAACATTAAACTGTGTAATCAACTTGGAAGAAGACCTAAAACATTAAACTGTGTAATCAACTTGGAAGAAGACCTGAAACATTAAACTGTGTAATCAACTTGGAAGAAGACCTGAAACATTAAACTGTGTAATCAACATGGAAGAAGACCTGAAACATTAAACTGTGTAATCAACATGGAAGAAGACCTGAAACATTAAACTGTGTAATCAACTTAGAAGAAGATCTAAAACATTAAACTGTGTAATCAACTTGGAAGAAGACCTAAAACATTAAACTGTGTAATCAACTTAGAAGAAGACCTGAAACATTAAACTGTGTAATCAACTTGGAAGAAGACCTGAAACATTAAACTGTGTAATCAACTTGGAAGAAGACCTGAAACATTAAACTGTGTAATCAACTTAGAAGAAGACCTGAAACATTAAACTGTGTAATCAACACGGAAGAAGACCTAAAACGTTAAACTGTGTAATCAACTTGGAAGAAGACCTGAAACATTAAACTGTGTAATCAACTTGGAAGAAGACCTAAAACATTAAACTGTGTAATAAACTTGAAGAAGACCTGAAACATTAAACTGTGTAATAACTTAGAAGAAGACCTAAAACATTAAACTGTGTAATCAACTTGGAAGAAGACCTGAAACATTAAACTGTGTAATCAACTTGGAAGAAGACCTGAAACATTAAACTGTGTAATCAACTTGGAAGAAGACCTGAAACATTAAACTGTGTAATCAACTTGGAAGAAGACCTAAAACATTAAACTGTGTAATCAACTTGGAAGAAGACCTGAAACATTAAACTGTGTAATCAACTTGGAAGAAGACCTGAAACATTAAACTGTGTAATCAACTTGGAAGAAGACATGAAACATTAAACTGTGTAATCAACTTGGAAGAAGACCTGAAACATTAAACTGTGTAATCAACTTGGAAGAAGACCTAAAACATTAAACTGTGTAATCAACTTGGAAGAAGACCTAAAACATTAAACTGTGTAATCAACTTAGAAGAAGACCTGAAACATTAAACTGTGTAATCAACTTGGAAGAAGACCTGAAACATTAAACTGTGTAATCAACTTGGAAGAAGACCTAAAACATTAAACTGTGTAATCAACTTGGAAGAAGACCTGAAACATTAAACTGTGTAATCAACTTAGAAGAAGACCTAAAACATTAAACTGTGTAATCAACTTGGAAGAAGACCTGAAACATTAAACTGTGTAATCAACTTGGAAGAAGACCTGAAACATTAAACTGTGTAATCAACTTGGAAGAAGACCTGAAACATTAAACTGTGTAATCAACATGGAAGAAGACCTGAAACATTAAACTGTGTAATCAACTTAGAAGAAGACCTGAAACATTAAACTGTGTAATCAACTTGGAAGAAGACCTAAAACATTAAACTGTGTAATCAACTTGGAAGAAGACCTGAAACATTAAACTGTGTAATCAACTTGGAAGAAGACCTGAAACATTAAACTGTGTAATCAACTTGGAAGAAGACCTGAAACATTAAACTGTGTAATCAACTTGGAAGAAGACCTGAAACATTAAACTGTGTAATCAACTTGGAAGAAGACCTAAAACATTAAACTGTGTAATCAACTTAGAAGAAGACCTGAAACATTAAACTGTGTAATCAACTTAGAAGAAGACCTGAAACATTAAACTGTGTAATCAACTTGGAAGAAGACCTGAAACATTAAACTGTGTAATCAACTTGGAAGAAGACCTGAAACATTAAACTGTGTAATCAACTTAAGAAGAAGACCTGAAACATTAAACTGTGTAATCAACACGGAAGAAGACCTGAAACATTAAACTGTGTAATCAACTTAGAAGAAGACCTAAAACATTAAACTGTGTAATCAACTTGGAAGAAGACCTGAAACATTAAACTGTGTAATCAACTTGGAAGAAGACCTGAAACATTAAACTGTGTAATCAACTTGGAAGAAGATCTAAAACATTAAACTATGTAATCAAAATAGAAGAAGACCTAAAACATTAAACTGTGTAATCAACTTGGAAGAAGACCTGAAACATTAAACTGTGTAATCAACTTGGAAGAAGAAGAAGACTTAAAACATTAAACTGTGTAATCAACTTGGAAGAAGACCTGAAACATTAAACTGTGTAATCAACTTAGAAGAAGACCTGAAACATTAAACTGTGTAATCAACAAGGAAGAAGACCTGAAACATTAAACTGTGTAATCAACTTGGAAGAAGACCTGAAACATTAAACTGTGTAATCAACTTAGAAGAAGACCTGAAACATTAAACTGTGTAATCAACTTAGAAGAAGACCTGAAACATTAAACTGTGTAATCAACTTGGAAGAAGACCTGAAACATTAAACTGTGTAATCAACTTGGAAGAAGACCTAAAACATTAAACTGCATAATCAACAACAGAAGAGGACCTAAAACATTAAACTGTGCAATCAACTTGGAAGAAGAACTGAAACATTAAACTGTGTAATCAACTTGGAAGAAGACCTAAAACATTAAACTGTGTAATCAACTTGGAAATACCTAAAACATTAAACTGTGTAATCAACTTAGAAGAAGACCTGAAACATTAAACTGTGTAATCAACTTAGAAGAAGACCTGAAACATTAAACTGTGTAATCAACTTAGAAGAAGACCTGAAACATTAAACTGTGTAATCAACACGGAAGAAGACCTGAAACATTAAACTGTGTAATCAACTTAGAAGAAGACCTGAAACATTAAACTGTGTAATCAACACGGAAGAAGACCTGAAACATTAAACTGTGTAATCAACTTGGAAGAAGACTGAAACATTAAACTGTGTAATCAACTTGAAACATTAAACTGTGTAATAAATTAGAAGAAGATCTAAAACATTAAACTATGTAATCAACTTGGAAGAAGACCTTAAACATTAAACTGTGTAATCAACTTGGAAGAAGACCTGAAACATTAAACTGTGTAATCAACTTGGAAGAAGACCTGAAACATTAAACTGTGTAATCAACTTAGAAGAAGACCTGAAACATTAAACTGTGTAATCAACACGGAAGAAGACCTAAAACATTAAACTGTGTAATCAACTAAGAAGAAGACCTGAAACATTAAACTGTGTAATCAACTTGGAAGAAGACCTGAAACATTAAACTGTGTAATCAACTTGGAAGAAGACCTAAAACATTAAACTGTGTAATCAACTTAGAAGAAGACCTAAAACATTAAACTGTGTAATCAACTTAGAAGAAGACCTGAAACATTAAACTGTGTAATCAACTTGGAAGAAGACCTGAAACATTAAACTGTGTAATCAACTTGGAAGAAGACCTGAAACATTAAACTGTGTAATCAACTTAGAAGAAGACCTGAAACATTAAACTGTGTAATCAACTTAGAAGAAGACCTGAAACATTAAACTGTGTAATCAACTTGGAAGAAGACCTGAAACATTAAACTGTGTAATCAACATGGAAGAAGACCTAAAACATTAAACTGTGTAATCAACTTAGAAAAGACCTGAAACATTAAACTGTGTAATCAACATGGAAGAAGACCTGAAACATTAAACTGTGTAATCAACTTGGAAGAAGATTTAAAACATTAAACTGTGTAATCAACTTGGAAGAAGACCTAAAACATTAAACTGTGTAATCAACTTAGAAGAAGACCTGAAACATTAAACTGTGTAATCAACTTAGAAGAAGACCTGAAACATTAAACTGTGTAATCAACTTAGAAGAAGACCTGAAACATTAAACTGTGTAATCAACTTGGAAGAAGACCTGAAACATTAAACTGTGTAATCAACTTGGAAGAAGACCTGAAACATTAAACTGTGTAATCAACACGGAAGAAGACCTGAAACATTAAACTGTGTAATCAACTTAGAAGAAGACCTAAAACATTAAACTGTGTAATCAACTTGGAAGAAGACCTGAAACATTAAACTGTGTAATCAACTTGGAAGAAGACCTAAAACATTAAACTGTGTAATCAACTTGGAAGAAGATCTAAAACATTAAACTGTGTAATCAACTTAGAAGAAGACCTGAAACATTAAACTGTGTAATCAACTTGGAAGAAGACCTGAAACATTAAACTGTGTAATCAACTTAGAAGAAGACCTGAAACATTAAACTGTGTAATCAACTTGGAAGAAGATTAAAACATTAAACTGTGTAATCAACATGGAAGAAGACCTGAAACATTAAACTGTGTAATCAACATGGAAGAAGACCTGAAACATTAAACTGTGTAATCAACTTGGAAGAAGACCTGAAACATTAAACTGTGTAATCAACTTGGAAGAAGACCTAAAACATTAAACTGTGTAATCAACTTGAAGAAGACCTGAAACATTAAACTGTGTAATCAACTTGGAAGAAGACCTGAAACATTAAACTGTGTAATCAACTTGGAAGAAGACCTGAAACATTAAACTGTGTAATCAACTTGGAAGAAGACCTGAAACATTAAACTGTGTAATCAACTTAGAAGAAGACCTGAAACATTAAACTGTGTAATCAACTTGGAAGAAGATCTAAAACATTAAACTGTGTAATCAACTTGGAAGAAGACCTGAAACATTAAACTGTGTAATCAACTTGGAAGAAGACCTGAAACATTAAACTGTGTAATCAACTTGGAAGAAGACCTAAAACATTAAACTGTGTAATCAACTTGGAAGAAGACCTGAAACATTAAACTGTGTAATCAATTAAACTGTGAAGAAGACCTGAAACATTAAACTGTGTAATCAACTTGGAAGAAGACCTAAAACATTAAACTGTGTAATCAACTTGGAAGAAGACCTGAAACATTAAACTGTGTAATCAACTTAGAAGAAGACCTAAAACATTAAACTGTGTAATCAACTTAGAAGAAGACCTGAAACATTAAACTGTGTAATCAACTTGGAAGAAGACCTGAAACATTAAACTGTGTAATCAACTTGGAAGAAGACCTGAAACATTAAACTGTGCAATCAACTTGGAAGAAGACCTGAAACATTAAACTGTGTAATCAACTTAGAAGAAGACCTGAAACATTAAACTGTGTAATCAACTTGGAAGAAGACCTAAAACATTAAACTGTGTAATCAACTTGGAAGAAGACCTGAAACATTAAACTGTGTAATCAACTTAGAAGAAGACCTAAAACATTAAACTGTGTAATCAATAGAAGAAGACCTGAAACATTAAACTGTGTAATCAACTTGGAAGAAGACCTGAAACATTAAACTGTGTAATCAACTTAGAAGAAGATCTAAAACATTAAACTGTGTAATCAACTTGGAAGAAGACCTGAAACATTAAACTGTGTAATCAACTTAGAAGAAGACCTGAAACATTAAACTGTGTAATCAACTTGGAAGAAGACCTGAAACATTAAACTGTATAATCAACTTGGAAGAAGACCTGAAACATTAAACTGTGTAATCAACTTAGAAGAAGACCTGAAACATTAAACTGTGTAATCAACTTGGAAGAAGACCTAAAACATTAAACTGTGTAATCAACTTGGAAGAAGACCTGAAACATTAAACTGTGTAATCAACTTGGAAGAAGACCTAAAACATTAAACTGTGTAATCAACTTGGAAGAAGACCTGAAACATTAAACTGTGTAATCAACTTAGAAGAAGACCTAAAACATTAAACTGTGTAATCAACATGGAAGAAGACCTGAAACATTAAACTGTGTAATCAACTTGGAAGAAGACCTGAAACATTAAACTGTGTAATCAACTTGGAAGAAGACCTGAAACATTAAACTGTGTAATCAACTTGGAAGAAGATCTAAAACATTAAACTGTGTAATCAACTTAGAAGAAGACCTGAAACATTAAACTGTGTAATCAACTTGGAAGAAGACCTGAAACATTAAACTGTGTAATCAACTTGGAAGAAGACCTGAAACATTAAACTGTGTAATCAACATGGAAGAAGACCTGAAACATTAAACTGTGTAATCAACTTGGAAGAAGACCTAAAACATTAAACTGTGTAATCAACTTGGAAGAAGACCTAAAACATTAAACTGTGTAATCAACTTAGAAGAAGACCTGAAACATTAAACTGTGTAATCAACTTGGAAGAAGACCTGAAACATTAAACTGTGTAATCAACTTGGAAGAAGACCTAAAACATTAAACTGTGTAATCAACTTGGAAGAAGACCTAAAACATTAAACTGTGTAATCAACTTGGAAGAAGACCTAAAACATTAAACTGTGTAATCAACTTAGAAGAAGACCTGAAACATTAAACTGTGTAATCAACACGGAAGAAGACCTGAAACATTAAACTGTGTAATCAACTTGGAAGAAGACCTGAAACATTAAACTGTGTAATCAACTTGGAAGAAGACCTGAAACATTAAACTGTGTAATCAACTTGGAAGAAGACCTGAAACATTAAACTGTGTAATCAACTTAGAAGAAGACCTGAAACATTAAACTGTGTAATCAACTTGGAAGAAGACCTGAAACATTAAACTGTGTAATCAACTGGAAGAAGACCTGAAACATTAAACTGTGTAATCAACTTGGAAGAAGACCTGAAACATTAAACTGTGTAATCAACTTGGAAGAAGACCTGAAACATTAAACTGTAAAACATTAAATCAACTTGGAAGAAGACCTGAAACATTAAACTGTGTAATCAACTTAGAAGAAGACCTGAAACATTAAACTGTGTAATCAACTTAGAAGAAGACCTAAAACATTAAACTGTGTAATCAACTTGGAAGAAGACCTGAAACATTAAACTGTGTAATCAACTTGGAAGAAGACCTGAAATATTAAACTGTATAATCAACTTGGAATAAGACCTGAAACATTAAACTGCATAATCAACTCAGAAGAAGACCTAAAACATTAAACTGTGTAATCAACTTGGAAGAAGACCTGAAACATTAAACTGTGTAATCAACTTGAAGAAGACCTAAAACATTAAACTATGTAATCAACTTAGAAGAAGACCTAAAACATTAAACTGTGTAATCAACTTGGAAGAAGACCTGAAACATTAAACTGTGTAATCAACTTGGAAGAAGACCTGAAACATTAAACTGTGTAATCAACTTGGAAGAAGACCTAAAACATTAAACTGTGTAATCAACTTAGAAGAAGACCTAAAACATTAAACTGTGTAATCAACTTGGAAGAAGACCTGAAACATTAAACTGTGTAATCAACTTAGAAGAAGACCTGAAACATTAAACTGTGTAATCAACTTGGAAGAAGACCTGAAACATTAAACTGTGTAATCAACTTAGAAGAAGACCTGAAACATTAAACTGTGTAATCAACTTGGAAGAAGACCTGAAACATTAAACTGTGTAATCAACTTGGAAGAAGACCTGAAACATTAAACTGTGTAATCAACTTGGAAGAAGACCTGAAACATTAAACTGTGTAATCAACTTAGAAGAAGACCTGAAACATTAAACTGTGTAATCAACTTGGAAGAAGACCTGAAACATTAAACTGTGTAATCAACTTGGAAGAAGACCTGAAACATTAAACTGTGTAATTAACTTGGAGGAAGACCTGAAACATTAAACTGTGTAATCAACTTGGAAGAAGACCTGAAACATTAAACTGTGTAATCAACTTGGAAGAAGACCTAAAACATTAAACTGTGTAATCAACTTGGAAGAAGACCTAAAACATTAAACTGTGTAATCAACTTAGAAGAAGACCTGAAACATTAAACTGTGTAATCAACTTAGAAGAAGACCTGAAACATTAAACTGTGTAATCAACTTGGAAGAAGACCTAAAACATTAAACTGTGTAATCAACTTGGAAGAAGACCTAAAACATTAAACTGTGTAATCAACTTAGAAGAAGACCTGAAACATTAAACTGTGTAATCAACTTGGAAGAAGACCTGAAACATTAAACTGTGTAATCAACTTGGAAGAAGACCTGAAACATTAAACTGTGTAATCAACTTAGAAGAAGACCTAAAACATTAAACTGTGTAATCAACTTTGAAGAAGATCTAAAACATTAAACTGTGTAATCAACTTGGAAGAAGATCTAAAACATTAAACTGTGTAATCAACTTGGAAGAAGACCTGAAACATTAAACTGTGTAATCAACTTGGAAGAAGACTTAAAACATTAAACTGTGCAATCAACTTGGAAGAAGACCTGAAACATTAAACTGTGTAATCAACTCAACTTAGAAGAAGACCTAAAACATTAAACTGTGCAATCAACTTGGAAGAAGACCTAAAACATTAAACTGTGTAATCAACTTGGAAGAAGACCTAAAACATTAAACTGTGTAATCAACTTAGAAGAAGACCTGAAACATTAAACTGTGTAATCAACTTAGAAGAAGACCTGAAACATTAAACTGTGTAATCAACATGGAAGAAGACCTAAAACATTAAACTGTGTAATCAACTTGGAAGAAGACCTTAAACATTAAACTGTGTAATCAACTTAGAAGAAGACCTGAAACATTAAACTGTGTAATCAACTTAGAAGAAGACCTGAAACATTAAACTGTGTAATCAACTTGGAAGAAGACCTGAAACATTAAACTGTGTAATCAACTTGGAAGAAGACCTAAAACATTAAACTGTGTAATCAACTTGGAAGAAGACCTGAAACATTAAACTGTGTAATCAACCGGAAGAAGACATAAAATGTTAAACTGTGTAATCAACTTGGAAGAAGACCTGAAACATTAAACTGTGTAATCAACTTGGAAGAAGACCTGAAACATTAAACTGTGTAATCAACTTAGAAGAAGACCTAAAACATTAAACTGTGTAATCAACTTAGAAGAAGACCTGAAACATTAAACTGTGTAATCAACTTAGAAGAAGACCTGAAACATTAAACTGTGTAATCAACTTGGAAGAAGACCTAAAACATTAAACTGTGTAATCAACTTGGAAGAAGACCTGAAACATTAAACTGTGTAATCAACTTGGAAGAAGACCTGAAACATTAAACTGTGTAATCAACTTAGAAGAAGACCTAAAACATTAAACTGTGTAATCAACTTGGAAGAAGACCTGAAACATTAAACTGTGTAATCAACTTGGAAGAAGACCTAAAACATTAAACTGTGTAATCAACTTGGAAGAAGACCTAAAACATTAAACTGTGTAATCAACTTAGAAGAAGACCTAAAACATTAAACTGTGTAATCAACTTGGAAGAAGAGACTAAAACATTAAACTGTGTAATCAACTTAGAAGAAGACCTAAAACATTAAACTGTGTAATCAACTTGGAAGAAGACTTAAAACATTAAACTGTGTAATCAACTTGGAAGAAGACCTGAAACATTAAACTGTGTAATCAACTTGGAAGAAGACCTGAAACATTAAACTGTGTAATCAACTTGGAAAAAGATCTAAAACACGAAACTGTGTAATCAACTTGAAGAAGACCTAAAACATTAAACTATGTAATCAACTTGGAAGAAGACCTGAAACATTAAACTGTGTAATCAACTTGGAAGAAGACCTGAAACATTAAACTGTGTAATCAACATGGAAGAAGACCTGAAACATTAAACTGTGTAATCAACTTGGAAGAAGACCTGAAACATTAAACTGTGTAATCAACTTGGAAGAAGACCTGAAACATTAAACTGTGTAATCAACTTAGAAGAAGACCTAAAACATTAAACTGTGTAATCAACTTAGAAGAAGACCTGAAACATTAAACTGTGTAATCAACTTAGAAGAAGACCTGAAACATTAAACTGTGTAATCAACTTGGAAGAAGACCTGAAATATTAAACTGTGTAATCAACTTGGAAGAAGACCATTAAAAACATTAAACTGTGTAATCAACTTGGAAGAAGACCTGAAACATTAAACTGTGTAATCAACTTGGAAGAAGACCTAAAACATTAAACTGTGTAATCAACTTGGAAGAAGACCTGAAACATTAAACTGTGTAATCAACTTGGAAGAAGACCTAAAACATTAAACTGTGTAATCAACTTGGAAGAAGACCTGAAACATTAAACTGTGTAATCAACTTGGAAGAAGACCTGAAACATTAAACTTTGTAATCAACTTGGAAAAAGACCTGAAACATTAAACTGTGTAATCAACTTGGAAGAAGACCTGAAACATTAAACTGTGTAATCAATCAACTTAGAAGAAGACCTGAAACATTAAACTGTGTAATCAACTTGGAAGAAGATCTAAAACATTAAACTGTGTAATCAACTTGGAAGAAGACCTGAAACATTAAACTGTGTAATCAACTTGGAAGAAGACCTAAAACATTAAACTGTGCAATCAACTTGGAAGAAGACCTGAAACATTAAACTGTGTAATCAACTTAGAAGAAGACCTGAAACATTAAACTGTGTAATCAACTTGGAAGAAGACCTAAAACATTAAACTGTGTAATCAACTTGGAAGAAGACCTAAAACATTAAACTGTGTAATCAACTTAGAAGAAGACCTAAAACATTAAACTGTGTAATCAACTTAGAAGAAGACCTAAAACATTAAACTGTGCAATCAACTTGGAAGAAGACCTGAAACATTAAACTGTGTAATCAACTTGGAAGAAGACCTAAAACATTAAACTGTGTAATCAACTTAAAAAAGACCTGAAACATTAAACTGTGTAATCAACTTGGAAGAAGACCTAAAACATTAAACTGTGTAATCAACTTGGAAGAAGACCTAAAACATTAAACTGTGTAATCAACTTGGAAGAAGACCTGAAACATTAAACTGTGTAATCAACTTGGAAGAAGACCTGAAACAAAACTGTGTAATCAACTGAAACATTAAACTGTGTAATCAACATGGAAGAAGACCTGAAACATTAAACTGTGTAATCAACTTGGAAGAAGACCTAAAACATTAAACTGTGTAATCAACTTGGAAGAAGACCTAAAACATTAAACTGTGTAATCAACTTGGAAGAAGATCTGAAACATTAAACTGTGTAATCAACTTAGAAGAAGACCTGAAACATTAAACTGTGTAATCAACTTGGAAGAAGACCTGAAACATTAAACTGTGTAATCAACTTAGAAGAAGACCTGAAACATTAAACTGTGTAATCAACTTGGAAGAAGACCTAAAACATTAAACTGTGTAATCAACTTGGAAGAAGACCTGAAACATTAAACTGTGTAATCAACTTGGAAGAAGACTTGAAACATTAAACTGTGTAATCAACTTAGAAGAAGACCTGAAACATTAAACTGTGTAATCAACTTAGAAGAAGACCTGAAACATTAAACTGTGTAATCAAC